>NW_027361702.1:10350000-11807500 GCF_039654945.1 Dendrobates tinctorius
GAAGTGACGTGCTAGAAACTGACCGAAAATGAGGTAATTTCGGGAGGAGATTGTGACGGAACCATGGAGGCACTTTGGGGAATGCTTCAGATCCATCACCTTGTCCTCCGACAGTGCAGACATCGGGATCACCTTGGACTCGGGGATGCTGGCCTTGTGAGCGGATCATGATATGTCCTGCATCGGGAGGCTCAGGTGGGCACTACTGTACAATGGGAGCCGGGCTGCTAGAGTATCTTTATAGAATCTTTCTTTTTTTCTCTCTCCTTTCTTTCTTTCTCTCTCTAATCTTTCTTTTTTTCTTTCTCTCTCTCTCTGTTCTTTCTTTCCTCTCTTTCTCTCTTCTTTCTTTCTCTCTGTTCTTTCTTTCTTTCCCCTCCTTCTTTCTCTAATCTTTCTTTCTTTTTCTCTCTGCTTTTTCTTTCTATCTCTGTTCTTTCTTTCTCTTGCTCTGTTCTTCCTTTCTCTCACTGTGTTCTTCCTTTCTCTCTGTTCTCTTTCTTTCCCCTCATTCTTCCTTTCTCTCTCTCTGTTCTTTCTTTCCTCTCTTTCTCTCTCTGTTCTTTCTCTCTGTTCTTTCTCTCTCTCTGTTCTCTATCTTTCCCATCTTTCTTTATCTTTCTCTGTTCTTTCTTTCTTTCTTTCCCCTATTTCTTTCTCTCTCTGTTCTTTCTTTCCGCTCTTTCTTTCTTTCTGTTTTTATTTATTTCCCCTCTCTTTCTCTCTCCCTCTCTGTTCTTTCTCCTCTTTCTTTTTTCTCTCTCTGTTCTTTTTATCTGTCCACTCTTTCTTTCTTTGTTCTCTTTCTTTTTTCTTTCTCTCTGTTCTTTCTTTCTTTCCCCTCTTTCTTTCTTTCTCTCTCTGTTCTTTCTTTCCCCTCTTTCTCTCTGTTCTTTCTCTTTCTTTCCCCTCTTTCTTTCTCTCTGTAATCTTTCTTTCTTTCTCTCTCTAATCTTTCTTTCTCCTCTTTCTTTTTTCTCTCTCTGTTCTTTTTTTCTGTCTACTCTTTCTTTCTCTGTTCTTTTTCTTTCTTTTTTCTTTCTCTCTGTTTTTTCTTTCTTTCTCTCACTGTTCTTTCTTTCCCCTCTTTCTCTCTGTTCTTTCTTTCCCCTCTTTCTCTCTGTTCTTTCTTTCGCTTTGTTCTTTCTTTCTGTTTCTTTCCCCTCTTTCTTTCTCTCTGTAATCTTTCTTTCTTTCTTTCTCTCTCTAATCTTTCTTTCTGTCTCTGTTCTTTCTCTCTCTTTTTCCTTTCTTGCTCTCTGTTCTTTCTTTCTCTGTTCTCTTTCTTTTCTTTCTTTCTTTCTTTCTCTCTGTTCTTTCTCTCTCTCTGTGTTCTTTCTCTATTTGTCTTTCTTTATATAATAAATTTTATTTTTATAGCGCCGACATATTCCGCAGCACTTTACATTTCAGAGGGGATTTGTACAGACAATAGACATTACAGCATAACAATAATCACATACAGTAGATTATAACAAATACCAAGAGGAGTGAGGGCCCTGCTCGCAAGCTTACAGTCTATGAGGAAAGAGGTAGACACGAAAGGTGGGTGGTAACAGTTGCCCTGATTGTATGGACCAGCCATAATGTTTCTTTCTCTCTCTCTGTTCTTTCTTCCCCTCTTTCTTTCGTTCTCTCTCTGTTCTTTCTTTCCCCTCTTTCTTTCTCACTCTCTCCCTCTCTGTTCTTTTTTTCTGTCCCCTCTTTATTTCTCTCTCTGTTCTTTCTTTCCCCTTTCTTTCTTTCTTTCTCTCTCTGTTCTTTCTTTCCCCTCTTTCTTTTTTTTTCTTTCTCTCTCTGTTCATAGAATCATAGAATCGTAGAGTTGGAATGGACCTCCTGGGCCATTTGGTCCAACCCCCTGCTCAAAGCAGGATTCGCTAAATCATTCCAGGCAGATGTCTGTCCAGCCTCTGTTTGAAGACTTCCATTGAAGGAGAACTCACCACTTCTCGTGGCAGCTTGTTCCACTCATTGATCACTTTAAGTGTCAAAAAGTTTTTTCTAATATCTAATCTGTGTCTCCTCCCATTCAGTTTCATCCCATTGCTTCTAGTCTTTCCTTGTGCAAATGAGAATAAAGTTGATCCTTCTACAATGTGACAGCCCTTTAGATATTTGTAGACAGCTATTAAGTCTCCTCTCAGTCTTCTCTTTTGCAAACTAAACAATCCCAAATCCTGCAACCTTTCGTCATAAGACAGGGTTTTCAGACCGGTCACCATTCTGGTTGCTCTTTTCTGAACTTGCTCCAGTTTGTTGATGTCTTTTTTAAAATGTGGTGCCCAAAACTGGACACAATATTCCAGATGAGGTCTGACCAAAGAGGAGTAGAGGGAAATAATGACTTCACATGATCTAGACTGTATGCTTCTGTTAATACATCCTAGAATTGCATTTGCCTTTTTTGCTGCTGCATCACACTGTTGACTCATATTCAGTCTGTGATCTATTAGTATAACCGAGTCTTTTTCACATGTGCTGTTGCTTAGGCCTATTCCTCCCATTCTGTATATGCTTTTTTAATTTTTATTGCCCAGATGTAGTACTTTGCATTTTTCCCCGTTAAAAACCATTCTGTTAGTTGTTGCCCACTTTTCCAGTTTATTTATATCTTTTTGAATCCTCTCTCTCTCTTCTCTAGTATTACCTATCCCTCCTAGCTTTGTGTCATCAGCAAATTTAATCAGTTTACCCTCAATTCCTTCATCTAATTCGTTGATAAAGATGTTGAACAATACAGGGCCCAGGACAGAGTCCTGTGGTACCCCACTTGAGACATTCTTCCAACTGGATGTGCAGCCATTTACGACCACTCTTTGGGCCCGATCACTAAGCCAGTTAAGAATCCACCTAACAGTTGCCTTGTCCATTCCATACTTAGTCATTTTTTCAATAAGGATTGTATGAGATACTTTGTCAAATGCTTTGCTGAAGTCAATCAGTGATTCCGTCATAGAAGGAAATTAAGTTAGTCTGACATGACTTATTAGTTACAAACCCATGCTGACTCTGTTTAATCACTTCATTCTTATCCAGGTACTGACATACATGTTGCTTAATAATTTGTTCAAAGATCTTTCCTGGTATAGAAGTTAGACTCACTGGCCTATAGTTGCCTGGGTCCACCTTCTTCCCCTTTTTGAAGATAGGAACAGCATTTGCTCTTCTCCAGTCTTCTGGGACTTCTCCTGTTCTCCAAGAATTTTCAAAGATTATGGAGAGGGGTTCAAAAATTTCTTCTGCTATCTCCTTCAGTACTCTGGGGTGTAATTCATCTGGACCTGGAGACTTGAATTCATTTAGGTTAGCTAAGTGTTTCCTCACTATCTTTCTGTTTATAGATATCCTGGATTCTTCTATTCCCTTAATAGGACAGTGAAGAACAGTTGATGTTACATTTCCTTTCTGAGAGAAAACAGATGCAAAATAGGAATTTAAAAGTTTGGCCTTCTCAACATCCTGTCTTACCATTTCATCATTTTCATCCTGTAAAAATCCTATAGCATCTTTGACTTTTCTTTTACTTTTGACATATCCCCAAAATCCTTTATTATTGCTTTTGACATCTCTTGCAAGCCTCAATTTATTGTCAGCTTTAGATAATCTGATTTGTGCCCTGCAGGTTCTGCAGACAGCATTATATTCTTCTTTAGCTATGCCTCCATCTTTCCATTTTATAAACATTTTTTTCTTCCTTTTTAGCATGTGCTTAAGTTCTGTGTTCATCCATCCTGGCTTCCTTAAATGCTTCCTATTCTTCCTTCTTTTCGAAATTGTTAACAATTGTGCTTTGAGAATTTCATTTTTCAAGATTTCCCATCCTTCCTGGACATTTTTGTCTTTAAGGATATTCAGCCATTGGATCTCTCCAATTCTCTTTCTTAATCCCTTAAAATCTGCCTTTCTGAAATCTAACCTTGATGTCTGAGTCTTCACAGTTCTTCCTCCTCTAGTTATCCAAAATTCTAAAATAGCTTGGTCGCTACCTCCTAGGGTCCCAGCCACTTTTACCTCCTCAACCATTTCCTCCCTGTTTATAAGGATTAGATCCAAGGTAGCAGTTCCCCTTGTTTTCTCCCCTACCTTTTGGAAGATAAAGTTGTCAGCAAGAGAGGATAAGAATTTCCTTGACCTGTTAGTTTTGCCTGAGAGAGATTCCCAACAAATGTCTGGATAGTTGAAATCTCCCATGACAACTATGTCATATTTTTTGGAGAACTTGGCCATTTGATGCATAAAGAGTTCATCCATATCTTCAGCTTGCACAGGCGGCCTGTAGTAAATGCCTACAATGGTGTCCTTTCCATTGTTCTGTCCTTGTATTCTTACCCAAACAGTTTCCACAGAACTCCCAGTCACTGAAGCTTCAATCTCTGTGCAGATATACGCGTTTCTAACATACAATGTTCTTTCTTTCTTTCCCCTCTTTCTTTCTCTCTCCCTCTCTGTTCTTTCTTTCTTTCCCCTCTTTCTTTTTTTCTCTCTCTCTGTTCTTTTTTTCTGTCCCCTCTTTCTTTCTCTCTCTCTGTTCTTTTTTTCATTCTCCTCTTTCTTTCTCTCTCTGTTCTTTCTTTCTCTCTCTGTTTCTTTCTTTCTCTCTGTGTTCTTTCTTTCCCCTCTTTCTTTTTCTCTCTTCATTCTTTCTTTATCTCTGTTTTCTTTTTTCTCTTTCTCTGTTCTTTCTTTCTTTTCCTCAGGACCAGTCAGTGTGCCCACAGTATCGATAGAATAAGAGGGGTAGGAAACTAGGTGGCACTGGTCACATTGAGCCTTTCATACTTTTTACTGGTGTATAATCGTGCCCTGAGCAGCCCCATAAAGTGGGCCAGCCCCAGACAACAGGGTACAAACAAATCACTATAACTATCAGTCCAAGTGGACAATTATATACGTAAAATTAATTATGTCCCTGTGCCAAGCAGTGCAGAGGATCAGAATACACTGAGGAGACCAGAGCAGCGGGGTATGGTGAAGAGAATTATATGGGGCCCATTATGCTGTATGAAGTAATTTATGGTGCCCATTATACTGTATGAAGTAATATATGGGGCCCATTATACTGTATGAAATAATATATGGGGCCCACTATGCTGTATGAAGTAATATATGGGGCCCATTATGCTGTATGAAGTAATATATGGGGCCCAATATACTGTATGGAGCATTATATGGGCCCATAATACTGAAAGCAGTAATATATGGGGCCCATAATACTGTATGGAGCATTATGTGGGGATAGGGGATGACTTTCTGTTTGTTGTGGATCTGACTGCTGGGACCTCCTTGATCCTGGGAAACGTAGCTCTGAAAAGCACCATGTAAATGGAGTTGTGGTCAATCATACGCACTGTGGTGCCACTCACATGTGGCTCTTCAAATGACTCCTTTAAGAGAGTGATGAGGGGATGACAAAGTATAGCAAAAATTCACTGATTGGGGCTGATGAGTGTTATAGTTTGTGGGCTGGTGGGATTTGTGTGGCAGAGCGGCTTTTTTGTCCCAGTCCGGCAGTCTGGCCCTGTGCCAGGCCTACCATTGCCATTAATGACCCTTGTTCTGGATACTTCTGTGTTGTTCTTGTATGTACGTGTCATGGCGCTGACATCCTTGTGTTTGGACACCTTTTTTTTCTATTTATCTAAATCAAAATGTCCACTATTGTACTCAGTTTTACATATAGATATGAAAATTTACTTTGTGCGTGGGGGGCGTCATTTTGCTGTTCGCCTCAGGCAGCAGAGAGACTAGGTTCACCCCTGCTGAGTAGCATTTTGCCCACGTTAAAGGGAGAGCGGGCGCGCGGTGGGACGATCCCTGGCCCTTGCGGTTTTGGCTAGCAGATCGGGGCACCCACCGACCCCCGTTTTTCCACAATGGTGTATTCCCATCTTCAGCAAAAAAAATTCTACCCTCCAGGAATGCCTTTTATCCCCAATATTGTTTGTTTTCGTAATGGAACATTTGGCAAATAGAATCAGAAGTAGCCCAGACATCAGGGGCATCATTGTGGAGAATGCATAATATACGTTGTTCCTGTATACTGACGATGATACAGTCTCTTCTATCTATAGTTAAGGAATTGAAAGCCAACAGTTGGGTGAGCATGTGCAATGTGAATTACTCCACAGACGATAAATGTTACCCTGGCACCATTCCTCCAGGATCGGTTGACTAGTACCTTCCCTTTTATATGATTGTATAAAAATTCTACAGTTTTACATAACTTTCATATTTATTATCCGCCTAACTAGGCCCTCACCATTGGTTGTACTGTATCTGACTTTAAATGGTACAATAAAAAGAACCTGTTTGGTGTGATCAAAATGGATATCTATTACAGGATTTTATACCTGTTTCAGACTATACCTGTCGATTCCCCTGCTTATTACTTTGAATAGCTCACTAAGGCTTTCCTGCTCAGAATAGTGCATCGGTTCCTTTCCACACCCTTCACACAAAGGTTTCGCTTGGAACCACCACTCTTTGAAATAACTCTATATTCTCTGCCATGGTCTGATGAAGAGCTCTCGTCTGGGGTGTTACACTCTCTAGTGTTCACGTATTACACTTGGTTTGTTTGAAAAAAATATCTTGTGCCCACATTGTTGTTTCACGTCTTGGCTGCAGCCATTGAGCAGCCGCTCGTCAGCAGCAGCTCATCAGTATTCCGTCAAGGTGGTCGTCCGCTCCGACGAAATAGTAAAAGCTGCAGCTGATTTGCGGTAACTCATTAACTGCAGCCGGCACATGAAACAACAATGTCACGTCACCGAACAGCGTCTCCAACATCACTTGAATGGCACCTCTGAAGGACGTGTTCTATACACTGTTTTTATTTTAATGAGGTCCTGAATTGATTAAGCTTGGCATTTCTGTTAGGAGACAGATCCATTAGCACTTTTTTTAGAACTTTCTTTCCCCCAACATGCACACCACCCAATTTCTTGGTTGCTTTCCATCAGAAACAATACATTTGTGTCAGTTGATTTACTTCTCTAAGTCAATCCCAAAGATTTCTTGCATAGAATATGACCCATTGCAGTGATTTGTGCATTCTGCCTCCGATTTATTGCCCCACATCACATAAAGACGACCTTTGATGTGTTCACCTTCTTCTAACACGTTTTTTCAGCTTGAGCCTTATTTCACAAAGATATGGGAGAGGAATCTTGAGATGAACTTTTTGATGCAGGAATGATCTCTAATGTTCATATTTACCCATAAATTATCAATTGCTTGGTCTGCTCAGGAGAGTTATAAAATTCTATCACAGTAGCACAGGGCCCTGATAATATTACAAAGTGTGTTTCCTTTCCATTCATTAGTATATTGTCAGTGCAAAAGATCATTTCCTCTATGCAATTGCAGCCTTCCACAGTTTACACACCATATTATGTTCCTCACTAGTAACCAGTTTCCCTCTTTAAGGATTTTGTATTGTCCATACCCCTTTCCTTTCCTTCCCTTTCCTTTCCATATTTTTCTTCCCCAATAAAGCGAAGCATGTTCTTACCATTACCCTCTTTCCCATTTCCCCTTTACCTTACTTAATTATGTTAAAATTCAATAAAGTTCTTTGAAAAAGGAATAATAAATGTCTTAGGAATTGTTACCTGGACATAAGTGGTTTGCTCTTTGCTGTAGGTCTGGTACTGTCTTGCAGGTCTGCTAAGACCCACTTCCTTAATTAATTTCGCCCCTCTAGCTTCTTCCTGGGGGAGTTATTAAAGAAGGGGGAGGAAGAAACCTTCCAAAACAACAACTCAAGGTCATGGTATAAAATTACTTTATTAATTTACAGGGCAAAGAACAAAAAACATGCTAAAACACTGGTAACTTGTCAGAAAGACATCAGGACACAATGAACCATATTTGCTGCTTATATTATAATAGACATGGGACATATAAAGAGGGTGCAGGTAGGTACTCAATAAACCGCCATACCATTGACCATTTTAGTTGAGCCTGTAGCTACAAAATAGATATAGGTCATAACATACCAGGCGCATACACCCACATTGTAGCCAATAGATATCCCAAATTTACCTGATAAGCGCAAGTGCAAGCAGACAAGTAGAGGGTCCAGGTGTCCACCCCAACGCTCGTTTCGGAACACCTTCGTCAGGGGGCACTGTGTCAAGTGAAGGGACTGAGTTTAATTAGGGAGAAACCCGGAAGAGCCGCCAGCGCCGATACCGGAAGTAATAGACCACTACCCGGGCAACATACAACCACCATCTATCCAGCACAGAGAAAGGCGGGCCGTGATGTCCGGATGACGCGGGGCCCCACGTGACCGGACTCCCATAGCAACCAAGCGCCGGCCAGAGAGAGGGGTCGGATAGCTGCACAGGCGCAGAATGAATCAAATAACTGCGCAAGCGCAGAGTAAAGTAAGGGTAACAGCAGCATCTTGAGAGTGGGCAAAATATCCCCAACCACTAGGGGACTCAAAGCGCTATATAAGTGCTAGGCACAGTGGACAAATTAGCATAATGATAGCAACATAGACAGAAGGTACAAACATTTTATAGTAATACATAGTATATCCACATATATTCTTGGACAGAGCAGAATTATTTCTTCATGTTACAGAAAGAGAAGAAATTCGAAGTGCACCTGAAGAAGCAGAGGAATGGAGACATGTGACCCAGAGAAGCAAGAGGATCAGGAGGCAGTCAGCACCCATACTGCTCAGAAACCAGTACCAGGCTCTCACGCAGGAAAACAATGAAGAAATACATCAGGATAAGACTTTGCCAACAAACAGCAACCTTGCACACCTTCAGAGTCCTCCTGGATGGAGAAAGAAAAATGCTGTGAAGAAGAAACGAAGAGTGGTGGTCATGGGGGATTCCCTGTTGAGAGGAACAGAGGCCGCTATCTGCAGACCGGATATAATTTCAAGAGAAATGTGTTGTCTTCCAGGTGCAAAAATTAAAGATGTGTCTGACAGGATATCAGGACTCTTCAGACCTACAGATGACTACCCATTCCTGCTACTACATGTGGGGACAAATGACACCGCAAGAAACGACCTGGAAACCATCTGCAGAGACTTTGAAGACTTAGGCAAGAAAGTGAAAGAACTGGGAGCGCAGGTGGTCTTCTCTTCCATCCTACCAGTGGATGGCCATGGAACAAGGAGGTGGAATAAGATTCTGCAGGTGAACAACTGGCTATGTCGATGGTGCCGTCAGCAACGATTTGGATTTCTGGATCACGGAGTGAATTACTTATACGATGGACTACTTGCTAGAGATGGGGTGCACCTTACGAAGACTGGAAAACATGTATTTGGAAGTCGCCTTGCTACACTTGTAAGGAGAGCTTTAAACTAGAACAACATGGGAAGGGAAGCAAAAGACCAGAAAAAGCCATACACCTGACAAATGCTATTGAGAACTCTGCTATTAGAAGTGGAAAGGAAGAACAAAGACGAAAGAATCTAATTAATAAAAATATTGGAGAAAGAGAAACCAATCACAAACTAAAATGTTTCTATACTAATGCACAAAGCATGGGCAACAAACAAGGAGAATTGGAACTACTAACACAGGAAAAGAAATATGAGGTCATTGGAATCACTGAAACTTGGTGGGACAATACACATGATTGGAATACAAGACTAGAAGGATACAACTTATTTGCAAGAAACAGACTTGATAAACGAGGAGGGTGTGTTGCATTGTATGTTAGAAACGCGTATATCTGCACAGAGATTGAAGCTTCAGAGACTGGGAGTTCTGTGGAAACTGTTTGGGTAAGAATACAAGGACAGAACAATGGAAAGGACACCATTGTAGGCATTTACTACAGGCCGCCTGTGCAAGCTGAAGATATGGATGAACTCTTTATGCATCAAATGGCCAAGTTCTCCAAAAAATATGACATAGTTGTCATGGGAGATTTCAACTATCTAGACATTTGTTGGGAATCTCTCACAGGCAAAACTAACAGGTCAAGGAAATTCTTATCCTCTCTTGCTGACAACTTTATCTTCCAAAAGGTAGGGGAGAAAACAAGGGGAACTGCTACCTTGGATCTAATCCTTATAAACAGGGAGGAAATGGTTGAGGAGGTAAAAGTGGCTGGGACTCTAGGAGGTAGCGACCATGCTATTTTAGAATTTTGGATAACTAGAGGCGGAAGACCTGTGAAGACTCAGACGTCAAGGTTAGATTTCAGAAAGGCAGATTTTAAGGGATTCAGAAAGAGAATTGGAGGGATCCAATGGCTGGATATCCTTAAAGACAAAAATGTCCAGGAAGGATGGGAAATCTTGAAAAATGAAATTCTCAAAGCACAGTTGTTAACAATTCCGAAAAGAGGGAAGAATAGGAAGCATTTAAGGAAACCAGGATGGATGAACACAGAACTTAAGCACATGCTAAAAAGGAAGAAAAAAATGTTTATAAAATGGAAAGAGGGAGGCATATCTAAAGAAGAATATAATGCTGTCTGCAGAACCTGCAGGGCACAAATCAGATTAGCTAAAGCTGAAAATGAATTGAGGCTTGCAAGAGATGTCAAAAGCAATAATAAAGGATTTTGGGGATATGTCAAAAGTAAAAGAAAAGTCAAAGATGCTATAGGATTTTTACAGGATGAAAATGATGAAATGGTAAGACAGGATGTTGAGAAGGCTGAACTTTTAAATTCCTATTTTGCATCTGTTTTCTCTCAGAAAGGATATGTAACATCAACTGTTATTCACTGTCCTAGTAAGGGAATAGAAGAATCCAGGATATCTATAAACAGAAAGATAGTGAGGAAACACTTAGCTAACCTCAATGAATTCAAGTCTCCAGGTCCAGATGAATTACACCCCAGAGTACTGAAGGAGATAGCAGAAGAAATTTTTGAAGCCCTCTCCATAATCTTTGAAAATTCTTGGAGAACAGGAGAAGTGCCAGAAGACTGGAGAAGAGCAAATGTTGTTCCTATCTTCAAAAAGGGGAAGAAGGTGGACCCAGGCAACTATAGGCCAGTGAGTCTGACTTCTATACCAGGAAAGATCTTTGAACAAATTATTAAACAACATGTATGTCAATACCTGGATAAGAATGAAGTGATTAAACAGAGTCAGCATGGGTTTGTAGCTAATAAGTCATGTCAGACTAATTTAATTTCCTTCTATGATGGTATTACTGATTGGGTGGATCAAGGAAATTCTGTAGATATAGTATATCTTGACTTCAGCAAAGCATTTGACAAAGTCTCTCATACAATCCTTATTGAAAAAATGACTAAGTATGGAATGGACAAGGCAACTGTTAGGTGGATTCATAACTGGCTTAGTGATAGGACCCAAAGAGTGGTCGCAAATGGCTGCACGTCCAGTTGGAAGAATGTCTCAAGTGGGGTACCACAGGGCTCTGTCCTGGGCCCTGTATTGTTCAACATCTTTATCAACGATTTAGATGAAGGAATTGCGGGTAAACTGATTAAATTTGCTGATGACACAAAGCTAGGAGGGATAGCTAATACTAGAGAAGAGAGAGAGAGGATTCAAAAAGATTTAAATAAACTGGAGAAGTGGGCAGCAACTAACAGAATGGTTTTTAACAGGGAGAAATGCAAAGTACTACATCTGGGCAATAAAAATGAAAAAAGCATATATAGAATGGGAGGAATAGGGCTAAGTGACAGCACATGTGAAAAAGACTTGGGTATACTAATAGATCACAGACTGAATATGAGTCAACAGTGTGATGCAGCAGCAAAAAAGGCAAATGCAATTCTAGGTTGTATTAACAGAAGCATACAGTCTAGTTCACGTGAAGTCATTATTTCCCTCTACTCCTCTTTGGTCAGACCTCATTTGGAATATTGTGTCCAGTTCTGGGCACCACATTTTAAAAAAGACATCAACAAACTGGAGCAAGTTCAGAAAAGAGCGACCAGAATGGTGACCGGTCTGCAAACCCTGTCTTATGAGGAAAGGTTGCAGGATTTGGGAATGTTTAGTTTGCAAAAGAGAAGACTGAGAGGAGACTTAATAGCTGTCTACAAATATCTAAAGGGCTGTCACATTGTAGAAGGATCAACTTTATTCTCATTTGCAGAAGGAAAGACTAGAAGCAATGGGATGAAACTGAATGGGAGGAGACAGATTAGATATTAGAAAAAACTTTTTGACAGTTAGAGTGATCAATGAGTGGAACAGGCTGCCACGAGAAGTGGTGAGTTCTCCTTCAATGGAAGTCTTCAAACAGAGGCTGGACAGACATCTGACTGGGATGATTTAGCGAATCATGCTTTGAGCAGGGGGTTGGACCAGATGGCCCAGGAGGTCCCTTCCAACTCTATGATTCTATGATTCTAGAAAAAACTTTTTGACAGTTAGAGTGATCAATGAGTGGAACAAGCTACCACGAGAAGTGGTGAGTTCTCCTTCAATGGAAGTCTTCAAACAGAGGCTGGACAGACATCTGACTGGGATGATTTAGCGAATCCTGCTTTGAGCAGGGGGTTGGACCAGATGGCCCAGGAGGTCCCTTCCAACTCTACGATTCTATGATTCTATGATTAAATATTCATGATAAATCACAAAGGGAAAAGTGCTTGCCATATCTAATAGGACATACACAACCCATTCTCTAGGGACATTCCATATCATGTCATCTTCAGATCAAAAGGTATTAGTTAACCCAATTGGGCTATATATAAAAATCTCTAAGGGTACTATCATGTCATATAATGTCATTTGAATATTAACCGAAGATGTAAATAATCAAGATTATCCACCAGAGTAATCAGACAGAAATACACACGCATAACAAATGCAGAGTGACATATACATGGCACATAATATATAATGATAAAAAAGACACAGTCAATGTAAAAATGACAAATGACAATTATACCACATGTACCCTCCATATAGTCACATATCACTATGCGAAAGTAAAAAAGTCCATATCCAAAAAAGGACACGTATGATGTTCCACTTCGTTTGTGAGCCGATGAGTCCCTCCAGAAACCATAAGTAGAACCAGGATGGATAAAAAACTAAAAATTAAGAAAAAGGAAGACGTTAAAAACCCAACCAAATAAGAGAACAGCGAGCATGGGGGAACCACATATCAGTGATCGAGCAAAGGGGCAAAACTCAGATTTTCGTTTAACCCATGAGGATGCACAGTTTTCAGTGTCCAGATCCACCTGGATTCGAGGCGTGCTAGTCTGGAAGACAATTTTCCGCCCCGGATACCCACATCTATCGCATCAATACCTCTAAACCGTATCAATTTACTATCACTGCTGTGAAATAATTTAAAGTGGCGTGGGATTGTCTTCAATGTGGACACCTCTGCATGGCCAGCCGACGCCTCAATGCCCAGAACATGTTGGCGCACACACACCTTAAATGGACGGGATGTAAGACCTACGTAGATAAGATTACAAGGACATGTAGCGTAGTAAATCACATAACGTGTATCACACGTAATAGTTTTCTTGATCTTATATATCTTCCCATGGGAGTCCAAGAAGGTGGTGGCACGATCAATGTTCGGGCAAGCTACGCAACGGCCACACGGACAACATCCACACCGAGCAGCCCCAACATCTAAAAACGTAGTCTTTGGTTCAACCACGTATAGACTGTGCGTTAGGTGGTCCTTCAAATTTCTAGCCCGTCTAAAAGACATAGCAGGTCTCTCTGGTAGTATTTTGGAAATTATAGGATCCACCTTTAAGATAGGCCATGACTTCTGTAGTGCCTTACGCACCCTATCAGATTGAGAATTGTAACTCGTAACAAATCTAATTTGCCGAGCATCAGAGGAAGATCCCTTCCATGTATTGTCATAGAATAGAGATGAACGGGAGCTATGTTTAGCCCTATTATAGGCCTTCTTCAAGGAGCGACGACTATAGCCCCGCTTAAGGAACCGATCGGTAAGTTCTCTAGCCTGCTTCTCAAAATCAGAATCTGACGAGCAGATCCGCCTAAGATGAAGAAATTGTCCCACTGGGACTGCCTTGATGATGTCGGCATACGGAATATATCCATTTTTAACGTGCCATTTGTGTCCTTTCTAACCGATACATCGAGAAACTCTACCCTTTCAGGATCCCATACATTTGGGATCATTGTCATTTAAGCCGGTCAAAAAACAAGACAAATCAGAAGGGGAACCCTGCCAGATCAAGAGGATGTCATCAATGAACCGGGTCCAAACGAGGACCCAATCCATTGACGCCTGTTGATCTGACAGGAAGAGGTCCCTCTCCCACAGCCCCAGGAACAGATTCGCATAGGAAGGCGTGAAAGACGCTCCCATGGCTGTCCCCTGGAGCTGCAGGAAGAAGGACCCCTTAAAAAAAAAATTATGGGTTAAAGAAAATTCAAACAATTCAAGGATGAGTTCCCCAAGGTGCGGCGAGGACCGGACTGTTCAAGAAAGTAGCGCACCGCCCTCAAGCCGTCTTGATGTCTAATACTAGTATATAATGTTTCGACATCGACTGTAACCAGGACGGTGTCACTATCAAGACATAAACAGTCAACTTTTCTGAGAAGCTCCCCAGTGTCTTTGAGGAAGGAGGGAAAATTTTCAGCAAGGGGTTGAAGATGAAAATCAATCCACTGATTGACATTTTCCAGGAAGTTTCCCCTACCCGAGATAATGGGTCTGCCAGGTGGCACTCTAGCATCCTTATGAATTTTGGGGAGGAGATAAAAGGTCGAGATTGCCGGCTCCTGAACTCTCAGAGCAGATGCCAATTCTTTGGTGATTTTGTTATCCTCCACTGACAAGTTTAAAATATTGTCCAGACTGTTCAAGAAAGAAGCGCACCACCCTCAAGCCGTCTTGATGTCTAATACTAGTATATAATGATTCGACATCGACTGTAACCAGGACGGTGTCACTATCAAGACATAAACAGTCAACTTTTCTGAGAAGCTCCCCAGTGTCTTTGAGGAAGGAGGGCAAATTTTCAGCAAGGGGTTGAAGATGAAAATCAATCCACCGATTGACATTTTCCAGGAAGTTTCCCCTACCCGAGATAATGGGTCTGCCAGGTGACACTCTAGCATTCTTATGAATTTTGGGGAGGAGATAAAAGGTCGAGATCGCCGGCTCCTGAACTCTCAGATCAGATGCCAATTCTTTGGTGATTATGTTATACTCCACTGACAAGTTTAAAATATTGTCCAGTTGAGAGCTAAAGGCGGACAAGGGGTTATATGTAAGTTTCTTGTAACAAACACTGTTTTGGAGCTGCCGAAAAGCTTCCTTTTCGTACATGGCCTTAGGCCAAATAACAACATTACCCCCTTTGTCCACCGGTTTTAGCACAACATCATGGAGGTCCTTAAGATGGCGTAATCTCGACCTTTCATCTCCACTCAAATTATCCCTGCTCAAATTTTGCGGGTTCTTAAGTAGATCCTGAGTGACCACCTGCACAAACATGTCAATGCTGGCACACGAAGAAAGAGGGGGAAACTTCCTGGAACGGGGCCGAATCGTGGAAGGTATCTTACCTCCTTCGCTAGTGTTGTCACTGGAGAGCGCCTCGAGGATCCTCACCGCATCTTGTTCTTCCTCTGTGGGGAAGAGTTCGTGAAATTGGTTATCAAAAAAATGCCTCTTAAACAACAGGGATCTGGCAAACAAATGCAGATCTTTGATAACAGTGAAGGTATCAAAGCCAGCTGTGGGTGAAAAAGATAAACCTCTACTTAATAGTGAGATATCAGCAGGTGAGTGTGATTACTTAAATTAATCACCTTATTATCCTTATTCGGGCGATCAGGTGAACGGGAATATCGTCTTTTATAAGGATGGTAATTGTGATTATGGGATTTATTCATCATAGCCCCTGATCTCGTTGTCATCGAGATGGATGAAGCATCCGATTGGCCGCTCACCGATGAGAGGGATGAAGTAGAAGCAGCATGGTGTAAAGTTTGTGAGGAGGTTTTGCCCTTCCTCCATAGATACACCATATGCTGCTGATAGTCCTTTTGATCCCTACCAAATTTACTCAGCAGTGACTCCTGAATCTTCTTAACTGTTACATCCAAAATTTTCTCAAGGTTAGAGTCAAATGTACGTATCTTCTCAGCCGAGCTGTTTGAACGTAGTTCATTCTGAGCCACATCAATTAATTTGTTGAGCTCACTGATATTTGATGTATTGAGACCTATTAGGAGTTTCGGTAAGGTTTGTGAGCACACACCACACGCCTCTTCCCAGCTGGAGATAAACTGTGCATCCTCAATAGGGAAAGTAGGGATAACACAAACCCTTAAGCCTCTTGGTATCATATTGCTTGCCACATATTTATTGAGAAATGCTCTGTTCCACCATAATTTGGTCCTCCTAATCAGGAGACCCTGAATGGAGGAACAGAGCTCATCAAATTTAAAATCATCAGACTGTGGAGTCCCCAAATTTGTTCCAAACACCTGCTCCATTTGGCCAAGCCAGGACTTCTCTTTTGCTCGAAAGTCCATATTGGCACCACCGATACCTGTGCAAAACACAGCAATGATATGAAAATAGATATAGAAGGTAGCACACATAGGTATATATATCAAGTGGGATACGACAAATAGTAACATGCCATACAAATTGTAAATAGTATCCCACAATAGTAAAGATACCATGGACTGTAAGAGGACCAATTGTCATAAATTCACAAAGAAGGGGGAGGAAGAAACCTTCCAAAACAACAACTCAAGGTCATGGTATAAAATTACTTTATTAATTTACTTTATTGAAAATTTGCCCTCCTTCCTCAAAGACACTGGGGAGCTTCTCAGAAAAATTGACTGTTTAT
The DNA here is from genome assembly GCF_039654945.1 of Dendrobates tinctorius. Lineage (NCBI taxonomy): Eukaryota > Metazoa > Chordata > Amphibia > Anura > Dendrobatidae > Dendrobates > Dendrobates tinctorius. The sequence goes on from NW_027361702.1 coordinate 10,366,804, forward strand.
GTCTTGATAGTGACACCGTCCTGGTTACAGCCGATATCGAATCATTATATACTAGTATTAGACATCAAGACAGCTTGAGGGCGGTGCGCTTCTTTCTTGAACAGTCCGGATCCTCGCCGCACCTTGTGGAACTCATCCTTGAATTGCTTGAATTTTCTTTAACCCATAATTTTTTTTTTAAGGGGTCCTTCTTCCTGCAGCTCCAGGGGACAGCCATAGGAGCGTCTTTCGCGCCTTCTTATGCGAATCTGTTCCTGGGGCTATGGGAGAGGGACCTCTTCCTGTCGGATCAACAGGTGTTAAAGGATCGGTCCTTTGGACCCGGTTCATTGATGACATCCTCTTGATCTGACAGGGTTCCCCTTCTGATTTGTCTTGTTTTTTGACCGGCTTAAACGACAATGATTTAAACATCCGGCTGACTTATGTATGGGATCCTGAAAGAGTAGAGTTTCTCGATGTATCGGTTAGAAAGGACACAACTGGCACGTTACAGACGGATATATTCCGCATGCCGACTGCCACAAATTCATTACTCTATGCCTCATCATGTCATCCCCCATATATCATCAAGGCAGTCCCAGTGGGACAATTTCTTCGTCTTAGGCAGATCTGCTCGTCAGATTCTGATTTTGAGAAGCAGGCAAGAGAACTTACCGATCGGTTCCTTAATCGGGGCTACAGTCATCGCTCCTTGAAGAAGGCCTATAATAGGGCTAACCATAGCTCCCGTTTATCTCTTCTCTATGACAATAGAGGGGATCTTCCTCTGATGCTCGGCAAATTAGATTTGTTGCGAGTTACAATTCTCAATCTGATAGGGTGCGTAAGGCACTACAGAAGTCATGGCCTATCTTAAAGGTGGATCCTATAATTTCCAAAATATTACCAGAGAGACCTGCTAAATCTTTTAGACGGGCTAGAAATTTGAAGGACCACCTAACGCACAGTCTATACGTGGGTGAACCAAAGACTACGTTTTTAGATGTTGGGGCTGCTCAGTGTGGATGTCGTCCGTGTGGCCGTTGCGTAGCTTGCCCGAACATTGATCATGCCACCACCTTCTTGGACTCCCATGGGAAGATATATAAGATCAAGAAAACTATTACGTGTGATACACGTTATGTGATTTACTGCGCTACATGTCCTTGTAATCTTATCTACGTAGGTCTTACATCCCGTCCATTTAATGTGCGTGTGCCCGAGCATGTTCTGGGCATTGAGGCGTCGGCTGGCCTTGCGGAGGTGTCCACATTGAAGACAATCCCACGCCACTTTACATTATTTCACAGCAGTGATAGTAAATTGATACGGTTTAGAGGTATTGATGCAATTGATGTGGGTATCCAGGCGGAAAATTGTCTTCCAGACTAGCGCACCTCGAATCCAGGTGGATCTGGACACTGAAAACTGTGCATCCTCATGGGTTAAACGGAAATCTGAGTTTTGCCCCTTTCCTCGATCACTGATATGTGGTTCCCCCATGCTCGCTGTTCTCTTGTTAGTTTGGTTGGGTTTTTAACATCTTCCTTTTTCTTAATTTTTAGTTTTTTATCCATCCTGGTTCTACTTACGGTTTCCGGAGGGACTCATCGGCTCACAAACGAAGTGGAACATCATATGTGTCATTTTTGGATATGGACTTTTTTACTTTCGCATAGTGAAATGCGACTATATGGAGGGTACATGGGATATAATGTTGTGGTATAATTGTCATTTGTCATTTTTACATTGGCTATGTCTTTTTTATCATTATATATTATGTGCCATGTATTTGTCACTCTGCATTTGTTATGCGTGTGTATTTCTGTCTGATTACTCTGGTGGATAATCTTGATTATTTACATCTTCGGTTTATATTCAAATGACATTATATGACATGATAGTACCCTTAGAGATTTTTATATATAGTTCAATTGGGTTAACTAATACCTTTTGATCTGAAGATGACATGATATGGAATGTCCCTAGAGAATGTGTTGTGTATGTCCTATTAGATATGGCAAGCACTTCTCCCTTTGTGATTTATCATGAATATTTGTGGATATACTATGTATTACTATAAAATGTTTGTACCTTCTGTCTATGTTGCTATCATTATGCTAATTTGTCCACTGTGCCTAGCGCTTATATAGCGCTTTGAGTCGCTTAGTGGTTTGCCCACTCTCAAGATGCCGCTGTTACCCTTACTTTACTCTGCGCTTGCGCAGTTATTTGATTCATTCTGCGCCTGTGCAGCTATCCGACCCCTCTCTCTGGCCAGCGCTTGGTTGCTATGGGCGTTCGATCACGTGGGGCCCGCGTCATCCGGACGTCACGGCCCGCCTTTCTCTGTGCTGGATAGATGGTGGTTGTATGTTGCCCGTGTAGCGGTCTATTACTTCCGGTATCGGCGCTGGCGGCTCTTCCGGGTTTCTCCCTATTTAAACTCAGTCCCTTCATTTGACACAGTGCCCCCTGACGAAGGTGTTCCGAAACGCGCGTTGGGGCGGACACCTGGACCCTCTACTTGTCTGCTTGCACTTGCGCTTATCAGGTAAATTTGGGATATCTATTGGCTACAATGTGGGTGTATGCGCCTGGTATGTTATGACCTATATCTATTTTGTAGCTACAGGCTCAACTAAAATGGTCAATGGTATGGCGGTTTATTGAGTACCTAACTGCGCCCTCTTTATATGTCCCATGTCTATTATAATATAAGCAGCAAATATGGTCCATTGTGTCCTGATGTCTTTCTGACAGTGTTTTAGCATGTTTTTTGTTCCTTGCCCTGTAAATTAATAAAGTAATTTTATACCATGACCTTGAGTTGTTGTTTTGCAAGGTTTCTTCCTCCCCCTTCTTTGTGAATTTATGACAATTGGTCCTCTTACAGTCTATGGTATCTTTACTATTGTGGGATACTATTTACAATTTGTATGGCATGTTACTATTTGTCGCATCCCACTTGATATATATACCTATGTGTGCTACCTTCTCTGTCTGGGGGAGTTATTACATAGTGTAAATGATCTTTTGCACTGACAATGTTATACATTAATTCCTATGGTTATTTACCTGTTTATGCTTCTATAAATACAACTTTGTATGAAGCAGTGGGATTTTCCTTGAGGTATCCTTGTTTTAAGTAATTTTTATTGCTTATTTTATGAATATTCTAAATAAATGTTGAAGTTTTTATTCAAGTCATAGATCTCTTCTTTTTTTTTGAGGATACTAGCTATCACAGATCTAATAGATTTATATGTACGTTTTGAAGTTCTGTGTATTATATTGGGACCCAAACATATTAGTTGAAAAGGTGTCCCAGAACGCAATCAAAATTCTTATTTATTCCGTTACTTAGTACTGAACAATAATTTACAGCAACAGGATTTTACGAGAGTGGAATACATCTAGCCCTTTTACAAGCCTTTACCAGTAAAAACGCAGTAGCACTCCAGTATGAATGCAGGAAGGATCCGTAGAGTATTAATTATCTTTTTAGTTTTTATTGACTATGCTGTGATTTCTCTATTACATGGCTGGCCCAAAGTTCACTTTCTGAGGTCCCCTTCACAAGTCCTGAAATTACCGGTACTAGAAAAAACAGTGCCAGTACTATTTGTGTCCGTGTGTAACATCCGTGTGCCGTCCATGTGCACCATCTGTGTGACACTTACCGGTGTCTAGAAAAAGCTTTACAGTTAGCTCTGTTCCCATGCTCCGGATGCTGAATCCAACACTCATTATCATCACCTGTTCCCCTTGCGATCAGGGAGACCAGGCAACACTGATGACAGTTGTAGCCAGCACACACCGCTTGGGAATAGCGATAACTGCAATTCTCATCATCATCACCCAGTCTCCCTTTGATCAGCGAATCCACGCGACACTGATGATAGTTGTAGTCAGCTCTGCCATCTGTGTGTCATGCGCATTAAATAAATAAAAACAAATTGCATGTGGTCCCCCTTATTTTTCCTAACCAGCTGAGGGAGAGCAGAAATCTGGGGGCTGGCCAATAACTGTAAAGGTTCTCAACCAATTAATAACAGTTCACAGCCGTCTGATTAGCACTTATCAGTTAGTAAAAAGGGGGCACCCCCAAAAATGACATGGGGTTACCCCTGTAATGGTTAATTACAGTTTATTGTCTTGTTGGAGATTTGTGATGTAGTGTATGATCTAGTCAGTAGAGGGCAGTGGCGAGAGGCTGGAGTTGTAGCGCGGGTTTTTTTTGGTGATTGGTGGGCGGTTGGGAGGAGTCGAAGGAGAGTCCGGGTGGAAGGAAAGCTGCAGATCCTCGGGAAAAGTCTGGATAGGACATTGTGACTCTGGATCTGTTGTTGGTGACTCTGGGACGTGTTGTTCGGCTTGACAAGAGGACCACCTTATACACAGCATATCGGGCTAGGACACATGAGACCATATCTCTAAGGACTTAGGGAAGCTCTGGGTTGGAGAGATCGGCATTCCCTTAAAGCTTCAAGATGTTTCTGATTATTCGTGACTCAGCCCAGCAAGGACCCTTCTACTTCAGTTTCAAGATGTACTGGTACCATCTTACATCTGAATATATGTACGTAGGCCTTTTCTGTAAGAGACTCTTCGAAAACTGCTCTGAGTAGGCGATAACTAAAGTACAGGCACGATACTTTTGTTTTATTAATTTATACATAGAAAGAGTTAATCGCACTGTATTTTGATCGCATATAACTGTTAATTCTGTTTAAGTGTACCTGCCTATATTCTTAGTCAGTGTTGTTGAGAGTAATTTCTGTTATTGCATTTGTTACTTATACACTGTTTACCTTCCATCCTTTCCTTTGGTTATAAACTGGTTAGTAAATATTACATTATCCAATCTTTGTGCAAGTCTGTAGATTGTTGCTGTACCCATTCTTCTGTGGCAATCACTCATTCACGTTTCATTTGGCGCTGCGAGCAGGGTGCAGCATTGCAATGCAGAACTCATGCGGGGATGGTAGTGCGGTACAGGCCGCTGGGTCCACAGGGTCCACAGGATCACCTGTCCCAGTTGCTCTTCGCCGAGCCTGAGCTTGTTAGTAGGGTCCATACTGAGACAACGAGCAAAATTTAATGGCAATAACACGCTAATCAAAGAATGAGCCGATTGTATGTGAAGTTCATACAGACTGCACAACCTAGCCAACGGTTTACACTCTGACGTCATGCTGCACATGCTAGAGGGAGAAGTCCTGGAAATGGTGACATGGCATCCCAGATCAACACGAAACACTCTATAAGACATTGTGGGCATATTAGAGGAGGTTTACGGAGAGCGCGGCAGCCGCTGGTTTCCGGATGCGCTTCTTTAATCATTGTCAGCAAGAAGATATAAATGGTTTACAGAGAATGTTACCAACCTGCCCCAATAAAAAAAAAAGGCTGGAGCCTCTATTTTCACTGATCCTGACACCATCCTGAAAGAACAGTTTGTTCAGAGACTGATGGATTCATCGCTGAGACAGACATTGCGGGATCAGATACGGACGAATGAGACACTTCAGTTTGGCCATTTTGCCGCAGAAGCTTTTGCTCATGAAGGTGAGGATGATATGGCCTCCACCACTGCAGATGTATGGCCCTAGAGAACAGGAAGTCTAGGTTGAAAATCAGCTGTCCAACTCCTTGGCTGAGATGAGGACCACAATCTAGAAACTGACCTGGCAAGTGGATTAGCTAAGAAAGTCTCATGCTCTGTTGCCCCGTCAAGTGGGTTGGGTGAAGCCAGTCAATTCGATGTGTGACCTGTCGCTCTGACAGATGGAGTGGGGAGAACTGAGACATCCGACAAGCGTCCCTTCGTATAGGTCACCAGAAGAGACCTGGGATCGGGCGCCCGCAGAATGGCCTGACCCACCCCCAAGGACAACCTCGTCCAAACCAGGACCAAACCCGAGAACACCTGAAAACTGCCGAGAAAGAAGGCATTTCTCCCGGAATTGCCCACAGCTCAAAGGATGATAGAGTGCGAGGAGGGCTGGCATCAGCACCCAGCACACCCGGGCAAGTGCCAGGGCCCTGAGCAGGTAGGTGGACTCACTCGCCATCGGGGACACAGGCGCGCTACGGGAGCCCATTGCCAGGGGACGGGAGTGGTGCCCCCCTGCTTGCTCAGAGCCCCGGTACTTGCAGTACTTACCTCTCCCCGTTCTTGCGCTGTGGTGTCTTATGCATCTTAGGACTCTCACGTTTCATGTCAGAGGACGCGATGATGTGATGTCTGTGCGCCACCTGCATGAACAGTCAGTGCAGAGAGCTGAAAGACGGTGATGCTGAGGTATATGAACAGCGTCCGCGATGAAAGGTATTTCATTTTTTTACTGTTTGAAGCATTATATTGGGCCCATCATATATGGAGCATCATATGGGGCCAACATATACTGGAGCATCATATGGAGCATCATATGGGGCCATCATATACTGGAGCCTGACATGGGGCCATCATATATGGAGCATCATATGAGACCCATCAAATACTGGAGCATCATAAGGGCCATCATATATGGAGCATCATATGGGGCCCATCATATATGGAACATCATATGGGGCCACCATATATGGAGCATCATATGGGACCCATCACATAATGGAGCATCATATGGGGCCCATCATATACTATATGAATCATTACATAGGGCTCATTATGTATGGAGCAATATATGGGGCTCATCATGTATGGAGTAATGTATGGGGCCCATCATATATTGTATGGAGCATTATATGGGACCCATTATGTGTGTAGCCTTATATGGGACTCATTATGTATGGAGCAATATATGTTGTCCAGTTTTCTATAGGTAGCATTATATAGGGCTCATTATTGTTTGTGGAGCACTATATGGGGCTCAGTATACTGTTTGGAGCATTATATGGGGTTCCTTGTACTGTACAGAATATTATATGGGGTTCATTATTCTGTATGAAGCATTATATGGGGTCCATTCTGTATGGAGCATCATATGAGGCCCATCATAAACTGAAGCGTGACGTGGGGCCATCATATATGGAGCATCATATGGGGCCCATCAAATACTGGAGCATCATAAGGGCCATCATATATGGAGCATGATATGGGGCCCATCATAAACTGGAGCGTGACATGGGGCCATCATATATGGAGCATCATATGGGACCCATCACATAATGGAGCATCAGATGGGACCATCATATATTGGAGCATCACATGGGGCCCATCATATACTGGAGCTTCATATGGTGCTAATCATATATTGAGCATCATATGGGGCCATCATATACTGGAGCATCATATGGGGCCATCATATACTATATGGATCATTACATAGGGCTCATTATGTATGGAGCAATATATGGGGCTCATCATGTATGGAGTAATGTATGGGGCCCATGATATATTGTATGGAGCATTATATGGGACCCATTATGTGTGTTGCCTTATATAGGACTCATTATGTATGGAGCAATATATGTTGTCCAGTTTTCTATAGGTAGCATTATAAAGGGCTCATTATTGTTTGCGGAGCACAATATGGGGCTCAGTATACTATTTGGAGCATTATATGGGGCTCCTTGTACTGTACAGAATACTATATGGGGTTCATTATTCTGTATGAAGCATTATATGGGGTCCATTATGTATGGAGCATTATATGGTGTCCATTATTCTGTATGGCACAATATATGGGGTCCATTATTTTGTATGAAGCAATATATAGGTCTCATTATTCTGTATGGAGCATTATATGGGGCTCATTATTCTGTATGGAGCAATATATGTGGCTCATTATGTAGGCAAGGTCTGAAATGCCCTAAGAATCTTGTGTCCCGAAATCCAGTGGAAGACGTACTGATTGAAGACAAGACCGTGCGCGGCCTGGAAGAAACAGGAGACGATGTCTCCACAATGCCACTGGAGTACTTTGATATTCATTTTGGTCACTTTATCTAAGCCAAGTGAGGAAAACTTATTAAGCTGACGACTGTTAACCATACGAAGATTCCAGTCCATGGGTTAGCGTGGATGCATGTGACGATTGGAGCCCTGGATGGGGGTTAAAAAGGGGTCGTGCTGGTGGATGGGGATTTATGGTCAGGAACCTTGAATGTATTAGGAATGAATATCCTGCGTGATCTAGACTGGTTGATGTTCCTCAAAGATAGCCAAGGATACTGGCAGAGAGTCACCAAACATCGGTCTACACAGAAGGCGTTCCAGAGACTGAACCAGGTGTGTGGAATTCGCTACAGTGTTCCCGAAAATGAAGTGGTGGGGATTGTGACTGTCCCATCAGGGCATCAAAATATTATCTTGCCTCATCAGGAGTAGATTGTACATATAGATGGGAAGCCATCGAAGACTCAACGAAATAGAGATGATTATTGAGCCCCAGAAGCCAACAGGAACCAGACAAGGCCTGATGATCGCAGGTACTATGGCGACATTGTTGGATGGACAAGTGGCCTTCCGGAGTGCCAATGTACATGATTCTCTTGCAATGCTTCTTTGCTGATTTGTACCTGTATGGAGGAGAGACATTCTCCGAAGTCCAACTGGCCCTGATAGCTGAGGAACAGGAACCTTGGACTGTGACTGTGTTGCAAGCCTCGAGAACAGAGCCAACTCCGGTGTGGAATGGTCAGAAGATACTCAAAATAATGCAACTCAACACCAGTCAATTGTCCCCTAAATAAATTCAGCTGATCGAAGACCTGGTATGGGAATTATTTGAAATGTAGATGATTTTGGCTATACAACCCTCAATGAACATGAGATTCGAATGGGAGACACACCTCCGATCCGTGAGCGATATCAACATATTCTCTCTAACCTGTACCAGGTAGTAAAAGCCATGCTATCACAGATGCTGAGTAGTGGAGTAGTGCGAGAGAGTCCATGGGCCGCATCAATAGTGCTCATCCGAAAGGATAGAAGCTTGAGATTCTGTGTCGACTACCGCAAGTTGAATAGTGTTGGACAACCTCAAGCACTCAATTATGACATTCCGTTGTGGATGAAGTAAAGTAAAGTTTATTCTGGGATTTCACAGCTGAAAATGAATGCAACAGATGAAAATATCCCAATGTTTTGGCCTTTATGGCCTGTCATGGTTTGAACATGGTTCTTGCCCTGCACTCACAGGGTTAAGTGTTCGTGGCCTCTTTCTGGATCTGGGAGGGGTATTTATACTCACTCTTTACCAGGGTTCTCTGTCAGCTATACTGTTGTTCTGGTGTGTCTGACCCCTGGTGTGCGTGTATTCTGCGTTGCTTGTTTGATTCCCGTGTATGACCCGGCCTGTTCCCTCACTCTGTACTCCGTCTCTCGCTTTGGTACTACTGTCTTCTCCGGTTCTGACCTCCTGGCTTGGCTATCGTTACTCCGTTACAGTTTGTCCCTATTGTACCGTCTATTGCCCGTTCTGGTTTTCTGACCTATTGCTACGTCCTGACTATCCTTTCTGTCTAAACCCCGTGGTACTGTATTGCTATCTGGTGCTTTGACCCTGGCTTCGTCTGGTTTCTGTCTCTGTCTATGCCCCTTGGTAACATTGCCCCGAGTTACCTTTCTAGGAGTTTCCCTGCAGCTCCTAGATCTGTGGAGCTTAGGCCACGCCCCCAGCAGTCATGTGCTTCAGGTCCTGATACTCTGAAGCACGCATCGTCACCGCTGCTGCCCTGCTCCACAGGTATCTGTGAGTACTGTCTTTGTACTCAGGACACCCGCACTGGCACAGTGAGCAAGTGCAGTGCGGTGTTCCTGACATTATAGCTGACCATTTCAGTTCTTTTTTTTCCCCCTCTGAGAAAAAAAAAAAAAGAAAAAGTGTGTTATCCTCATGGATCCCATACAAGCCTTGGCTGATCAGGTCAAGCACCTGACCCAAATGTTCCACAAACTTAATGTGGAACAGCGCATGATGGCCCAGACCCAGCAACAGTTGGTGGATACGGTACAGGGGGCTGCCTCTACAGGGGATTCTTGTGCTGGGGATAGAGATGTGTCATTGGCATTCCCAGAATCTCCGGTCAAATTGCCAGACCTTTTCTCAGGGGATAAAAAGGAGTTCAGGTCTTTCAGAGAAGGATGCAAGCTTTTTTTTTCTCTGAGGCCCCGCTCTTCCGGGGATGAGTTCCAGAGGGTGGGGGTCATCATTTCCCTACTTCGGGGGGCTCCACAGGCATGGGCTTTCTCTCTCTCTTCCTCTGCTCCTGAACGCATGTCTGTGAATTTGTTCTTTGAGGCTCTGGGGCACATTTATGATGAGCCTGATAGAGTGCGTCTGGCAGAGGATATGGTGATGAGTGTGACACAGGGAAGGAACTCTGCTGAATGGTTCTGCTCTGAGTTCAGACACTGGGCAGCGGAGGTCTCCTGGGATGACGGTGCCCTCCGGGGTTTGTTCTGTAGAGGCCTGTCCGAACGTTTGAAAGATGCCCTAGCCCTTCATCCTCCACCGGATTCTTTGGAGGACGCTATGATCCAGGCTGTCCGCATGGACCGTAGGCTGCGGGCAAGAGGGGTCATGCTGCAGGTGACCCCTTTATTCTCCAATCTGAGAGACTCTGCATCTAGTCCTGAGCCCATGGAGGTTGGTGCCACGTCATTGGAGGAAAAAGAGAGGAGACACCGAAGAAACAACCAATTGTGCTTTTACTGTGGATCCGCTGGACATTGGAGAAGGAACTGTCCTTCTTGCCCTTCTTCAGTGAAGCCGTCAGGAAAACGACTGAGTCTGGGTAACAATCGAGGAGGTTGCCCAGACTCCCAGGTACCCTTTTACTCGCTTACTAAAATTCTGCTTCCGGTGGAACTGGAACTTACAGGCGGCCCGGTTGGGACTACCGCCTTTGTTGACTGTGGTTCTTCTATTAATCTGATCGATGCCAAAGTTGTGACTTTTCATAAGATAGGGACAGTCAGGTTAAAAGATCCTGTTAAAATCGTGGCAATTGATTCTTCTCCTATCACCCAGGAGGGAATTTGTTTCATGACTGATACCTTTTCTCTGAAAGTGGGTTCCACTCACGTGGAAAAATTAAGATGTTTTGTCATAAATAATCTGCCGGCTGGACTGATACTGGGTATGCCTTGGCTTCAACGTCACAATCCTACTATTGACTGGGTCACAGGGGAGATCATTCAGTGGGGTTGTATGGCTAATGGTCTATGTTGTAACTTGACAACCCTTGTCACCCCAGTAAAATCTGTGTCAGTGTCGTCTGTCGATCTGGAAGGTATTCCGGAGTGCCTGAAAGATTTTCAAGACGTATTTTCTGAAAGTGAGGCTGAGGCGCTACCACCACATAGACCCTTTGATTGTGCCATTAATCTAGTCCCTGGAGCCAAGTTACCCAAGGCTCGCCTGTTCAATTTGTCCGGGCCCGAACGTCTAGCCATGAAGGAGTACATTACTGAGAGTCTCCGCAAAGGGCATATTAGGCCTTCTGTTTCACCTGTGGCAGCGGGCTTCTTTTTTGTTAAGAAAAAAGATGGTGGTTTGCGGCCGTGCCTCGACTTTCGAGAATTAAACAAAATTACTGTGAAAAATACATACCCTCTCCCCCTAATTCCTGATTTATGTAACCAACTCACCGGGGCCAAGTGGTTCTCTAAACTGGATTTACGTGGGGCATATAACCTTATAAGAGTCCGTGAAGGGGACGAATGGAAAACAGCATTCCTGACGACTGAAGGGCTGTTCGAAAACTTGGTTATGCCCTTTGGTCTCACCAACGCTCCTGCTGTTTTTCAGAATTTTATTAATGTAATTTTCTCTGATTTAATCGGTCGTTTTGTGGTTATCTATTTGGATGACATTCTGGTGTACTCGGTGGACAGTCAATCTCACTTGCACCATTTGCGGATGGTTCTCATGAGACTGAGGGAGAATCATTTGTATGCCAAGCTGGAAAAATGCTCATTTTTCATGCAAGAAGTATCCTTTCTGGGGTTGATTCTGTCAGGAGAGGGGTTCCGCATGGATCCTAAGAAAGTCCAGGCTGTTACGGAGTGGGTGCAACCTCATGACTTGAAAGGGTTGCAACGATTTTTGGGCTTTGCCAACTTTTATAGGAAATTTATTAAGGGCTTTTCGCAGGTGGTAAAGCCTCTAACGGACCTCACTCTCAAGGGAGCTGATGTAAAAAATTGGTCTGTAGCTGCAAAAAACTCTTTCATGACATTAAAAAAGTGCTTTTCTTCAGCCCCTGTATTGGTACAACCCGACCCGTCAAGACCTTTTGTCGTTGAGGTTGACGCCTCGGAAGTGGGGGTGGGGGCAGTTTTGTCTCAGGGCCCTCCTACCCTTACTAACCTGAGGCCTTGCGCCTTCTTCTCTAAAAAAATTTCCTCTGCTGAGAGAAATTACGATGTCGGCAATAGAGAGTTGTTGGCGGTAAAGTTGGCTTTTGAAGAATGGAGGCACTTCCTGGAGGGGTCTGTTCATCCCATTACAGTCATCACTGATCACAAAAATTTGGCCTATATCGAGTCTGCCAAGAGATTGACCCCCAGACAGGCTCGGTGGGCACTTTTTTTTTCTCATTTTCAGTTTACCATCACATTCCGCCCGGGATCTAAAAACATCAAGGCTGATGCCTTATCCCGAAGCTTTGATTCGGTGTCCCCTCCAGAACCTCCCTCCTCCATTCTTCAGCCAGGAGTAGTGGTGGCCGAAATCTCATCTGAGTTACAGAGAGGGATTTTGGAGGCCCAGGCTCGGGCTCCTGGTGGTAAACCCCCGGGTAAATTGTTTGTACCGGAATGTTTCCGTCTCGGACTTATGCAGGAATTTCATGATTCTGTGTTGAGTGCTCATCCTGGGATTGCAGCTACCCAGGGGGCAATTGCGAGGGATTTCTGGTGGCCCTCTATGGTAACAGATATTAAAAAGTTTGTGACTGCATGTGGGGTGTGCGCTCGTTCTAAAAGTTCTCAGGTCCGGCCGGCCGGGGAATTGGTGCCTTTGCCAATTCCGGATAGACCATGGACACATTTGTCCATGGATTTTATCACAAATCTTCCCCCTTCCAGGGGCAACTCGGTGATATGGGTGGTGGTGGATAGGTTTTCAAAACAAGCTCACTTTGTACCTCTCCCCACGTTACCATCTGCTGAAACCCTGGCCCGCTTATTTATGCAGCATATAATTAGGTTACATGGAGTGCCTATGAATGTGGTGTCAGACAGAGGGGTACAGTTTGTAGCCAGGTTCTGGAGGGCTTTTTGCAAAAAGCTGGGGATTTCGTTGTCCTTCTCCTCTGCCTACCACCCAGAGTCTAATGGACAGACGGAGCGCACGAACCAATCGTTGGAGCAGATTCTGAGATGCTTGGCCTCTTCCAGGCAGGAGGACTGGTGTGAGGTATTGCCCATGGCAGAGTTTGCATTCATCGGTCGTGTGAGTCAGTCTACTGGGAAGTGTCCTTTTCTGGTCAACTATGGCTTTAACCCACATTTTGGAGAGTTTTCCTGTATGGATTCAGGTTGTCCTGGTGCTGAGGATGTGACACAACGTCTTAGAATTCTTTGGAGGGAGGTTCAGAGGAATATTTCCAAGGCCCAGAAAAACTATAAGCGGTTTGCTGCCTGGAGGAGGGGGCCAGGTCCAGCATTTGCAGTAGGGGAGAAGGTGTGGCTATCCACCCGCAAAATCAAGCTTAAGATACCTTCTATAAAGCTGGGCCCCAAGTTTATTGGCCCATACAAAGTTGTGGAGGTTGTTAACCCAGTAGCCTACCGACTGCAGCTGCCCACCTCCTTTAAAATTTCTAATGTCTTCCACAGGTCCCTGTTAAAGCCTGTGGGGACGGTAAGAGAGGATCTCTCATCAAATGCTCTGCCAGTGCTGGTAGAGGGGCAGCTGGAGTATGAAGTAGGGTGCATTGTTGACTCCCGGTGGGTGCGCCGGAGACTCCAGTATCTGATACACTGGAAGGGGTACTCTCTGGAGGATCGGTCATGGGTTCCGGCCAGTTCGGTGCATGCCGATCGTCTGATGCGGGCTTTTCACGCCAGATACCCAGACAAGCCTGGGGGTCCAGTGGCCCCCCATTAAGAGGGGGGTACTGTCATGGTTTGAACAGGGTTCTTGCCCTGCACTCACAGGGTTAAGTGTTCGTGGCCTCTTTCTGGATCTGGGAGGGGTATTTATACTCACTCTTTACCAGGGTTCCCTGTCAGCTATACTGTTGTTCTGGTGTGTCTGACCCCTGGTGTGCGTGTATTCTGCGTTGCTTGTTTGATTCCCGTGTATGACCCGGCCTGTTCCCTCACTCTGTACTCCGTCTCTCGCTTTGGTACTACTGTCTTCTCCGGTTCTGACCTCCTGGCTTGGCTGTCGTTACTCCGTTACAGTTTGTCCCTATTGTACCGTCTATTGCCCGTTCTGGTTTTCTGACCTATTGCTACGTCCTGACTATCCTTTCTGTCTAAACCCCGTGGTACTGTATTGCTATCTGGTGCTTTGACCCTGGCTTCGTCTGGTTTCTGTCTCTGTCTATGCCCCTTGGTAACATTGCCCCGTAGTTACCTTTCTAGGAGTTTCCCTGCAGCTCCTAGATCTGTGGAGCTTAGGCCACGCCCCCAGCAGTCATGTGCTTCAGGTCCTGATACTCTGAAGCACGCATCGTCACCGCTGCTGCCCTGCTCCACAGGTATCTGTGAGTACTGTCTTTGTACTCAGGACACCCGCACTGGCACAGTGAGCAAGTGCAGTGCGGTGTTCCTGACATGGCCTTTTTCAAGGACTTTCTGTATAATGAAAACATAACATAAATGTCAAAAATAGGAAGTCTCAATATCAAAATTAATAAACACCCATATTTGGTTTAGTCATACGTCATACATATACAATATACACAATTATGGCCAATATGTTTATAATCAGTAGAGAAATGGATGTGAATTCACCTGTGAAAAAGAAAAAAAGACACCAAAAAAATAAGGGAGGGGACGAACACTGGCCAATATATAATTGAAGCCAGTCATGTGTTCAGTGAGAGATTTTTTATCCCACAACAGCTCAGGGAAAGGGATTTATATATAAATTACTGTAGGTAGGAAAGTTGGCGTATGCGGAGTGCCTTAGGGAAGCATGGTGGTCTGTCCACCGTGCACCGCAGAAGGACCTTTTAAAGTGCGGTGAAATGATATCCGGGTGCATCATGTGATCCAGGCCTGTCACGTGGGTGAAAAAGCCTAGCGGTGCCGGAGAAGACTGAAGGGAACTGTCAGAAGTGCGCCAACAGAAATGCTAGTGAGAGATGACAACCATAATGTGCGCATGCGTGAGAGTCGCAAGAAATTGCAAGGACAGACAGGGAAGGAAAGAGGTTCCATTAGAAGAAGAGGTGTGGTGCTGAAGAAGAGGTGATGAATCTAAAGGATGATGAAGGGGAGGAAAAAAAGATTGTCAAGGGAAATACAAGGATGTAAATAAAAAGGAAATATAGGTGAGAAAGGGTGACGAAAAAAGGGAAAGCAGATTAAGTAGAGGGAGGGAAAGAAAGGAGAATGCAATGGAATGGGTCAACGTAATTCGTTACCAGGTTCATTATGTAACCTGAAAGGAGAATTGAAAAAGGGAAAAAAACAATAAACAGATTATGGAATGAATGAATATAAGCATAAACCATTATTAATAGGTGATTTCATATTCCCTATTAAGACCTCTGGGTCCCAGTGTTTGTAATGTGAAAATCCAGCAGGCTTCTCTTGATTTCAGCCTTTTTATCTGGTCTCCTCCCCTTCTTGGCAATGGGACACTCTCAATAACCTGTTATTTTATTTGTGATACATTATGACCTGCTGTGGCAAATGTGCAGGAATAGGCAACTTGAGTCTTTTACATCTGATTGTTGACTTATGTTGAGATATGTGGTCTCTGATATATTGGGTAGTTTCACCAACATATCCGAGACTTCAGGGTCCCTTGACCAGATATAGCACATATGATGAGTCACATGTGAAAAAAACATCAACAGGGAATAATTTACCTGATCTGGGGTGTGAAATGGTATCACCCCTGGTAATGTTAGAGCACTGCAAACAATGCAGGCATGGAAAAGTGCCCTGTTTTTGTGTAGATAGTGTTCTTTGTATGTTCATGGTCCTAAGAGAAACAATGTCTGCTTTAACCAGAGAATTTCTAAAGTTTGATGGTTTCTTGTAAGACATTATTGGCATGCCATTAAATTCAGGTAAATCCGGGTATGCCTTACCTAAAAGGTACCAGTGTCGGTAGATGCAAATTTTGATCATATGCATGTAAGGATGGTACCTATTTACAAAGGGTATCCTACATCTATTTTTATTTTGGAGTGGTGATGTCATCTGTGGGTCTAAGAATCTTATTAAGGTACCCACGTTGTGTGATCCTGTCCAAAATTTCCTCTAGTCGTGTTGTCTTATTTATTTCATTGGATACAATGCGAGAGACCCAATGAAACTGGGATTTAGGTAAAGATTTGTTATAGTGTAGGGGATGGAAACTGGAATAATGTAATAAGCTGTTCTTATCCGTCAGTTTAGTATAAAGGTCAACATCCAGTCTCCCATTGTCTTCAAGTGTAATTAGTGTATCCAGGAAATTGATATTCTTTGTGCTTTTGTGTATGGAATATGTAATGTTTGGTATACACGTGTTGATGTCTTGAAAAATTATACTATATATATTTTCCAGTATACAGAGTATATCTGAAAGAGTGGGTGGGTATAGACATGTTTCTTCGAATACTGCCATGAAAATGTTTGCATAAAGTGGAGCCATGTTTGATCCCATGGCTGTACCAGTTTTTTTAATATAATACTGGTCGACAAAAAGGAAGAAATTCCTGTTTAAAATCAAGGAGAGTTAATTCACACAAAATTCAATTTGTCCCGGGGAAAAGTCAGTGTATCTGATCAAGAACTGATGAACTGCCTCAATGCCTTTGAGGTGATCAGTGCAAGTATACAGGCTACTTACGTCTAAGGTGACGAATATACAGCTAGAGGAGACAGGTCCAATGGCATGTAATTTCGTCACAAAATCTGTCGTATCTTTGAGATATGAAGTGATGTGAAATAGCAAGGGAGTTAAGATACGATCCAAAGTAATGGCAAGTGGTGACAAAATAGAATTTGTAGATGCCACTATTGGTGATCCTGATGGATTCATGAGGTCCTTAAGTAGTTTGGTAAGTATATGTAATACTGGTGTTATAGGGTGAAGGTTAATTAAATATTCTTCCAGTTTACCATCAATGGTTCCTATACTTTCATATATGAATCTACAAGGTAATTTATTTCTTTTGCTATTTTAAATGTGGGGTCTCTGTCAGCTAACTCACATGTGGTTCTATCATTCAGTTGTGACTGAATAATGGAGACATAATGAGATTTGTCCATGATAACAAGAGAACCACCTTTATCGGCAGGTATAACCACAATTTGTTTATTCTCAAGTGATTTTAGGGCATCTCTTTCTCTTGTAGACAGATTCCATTGCATACGGAGAGACCCCCTGTTAACCCCTTCATGCCACAGCCCTTTTTCGTCTTCACGTTTCTGTTTTTCATTCCCCTTCTTCCAAGAGCCATACCTTTTTTATTTTTCCATCAATATGGCCATGTGAGGGCTTGTTTTTTGTGGGACGAGTTGTACTTTTGAAAGACACCATTGGATTTTTCATGTCTTGTACTCAAAAACGGGAAAAAATTCCAAGTGCTGTAAAATTGCAAATAAAGTGCAATTCCACAACTCTTTTTTGTATTATTTTTACCATGTTCACCAAATTCTAAAACTGACCTGCCATTATTATTCTCCAGGTTGTTATGGGTTCATAGACACCAAACATGTATAGGTTGTTTTTTTATTTAAATAGTGAAAAAAAAAACCCAAAGACCCGTAGCGTCTTCATTTTTCATCATCTGGGGCTGGGTGAGGGCTTATTTTTTGTGTGCCGAGCTGATGTTTTTAATTATATCATTTTGGTGTGGATACGATCTTATGATATCCCGTTATTGCTTTTTAATGCAATGTTGCTGTGACCAAAAAGCCATAATTCTGGCGTTTTGCCTTTTTTTCTCTCTACGCAGTTTGCCAATCAGATTAATTCTTTTTATAGCTTGATAGATCGGGCGATTCTGATACCAAATATGTGTATTTTTTTTAAATTGTTTTATTTTGAATGGGGTGAATGGGGGGTGATTTGAACTTTTATTTTTTTAATATTTCTAAAAACTTTTTTTAACTTTTGCATGCTTCGATAGTCTTCATGGGAGATTAGAAGCTACGATAACCTGATCATCTCTGCTACACACAGGCAATGATCACATCGCCTGTATGTAGCAGAAATGGTCACTTCATATGAGCGCCGACCACCGTGCGGAGCTCATAGCACTCAGGCAATGTCAACCATAGAGGTCTGCTGGAGACTTCTGTAATGCCGACCTATCAGTGACCCATGATCATGTGACGAGTCACCAATGGGTGGGAGTAGTGACGTGCTTCCAGCACGATCACATTAAATGCCACTGTCAGCAATTGACTGCAGCATTTAATTTAACTTTTTGACACTTTTCACTCCCTCCTCAGGCCAAAAGCACAAGCCCCTAACACAGACATTTGTTTTGATGACCTGGTCTCCCACTTTATCCGTCAGGAAATCTGCTCCCAACCACCAAGTGCTGTGACTCCTATCCCTCCCTGCATTTCCCATGGCTCACTTTCCACATTTGATCCCATCACAGAAGAAGTTTCCAGACTACTCTCTTTCTCTCGTCCGACTACATGCACTACTGACCCCATTCCCTCACATCTCCTCCAGTCTCTCTCTCCAGTCGTCACAACTCACCTAACTACAATCTTTAACCTCTCCCTCTCCTCAAGCATTTTCCCATCCTTCTTCAAACACGCCATCGTTACTCCATTACTAAAGAAACCCGCTCTCGATCCATCCTGCACAAACAACTACAGGCCAGTCTTCAATCTCCCCTTCATCTCTAAACTTTTGGAGCGCCTAGTCTACTCCCGGCTTACCCATTACCTCTCCACTCACTCCCTCCTAGACCCTTCACAGTCTGGCTTCCGCCCCCTACATTCGACTGAAACTGCACTCATCAAAGTGACCAATGACCTTCTGACAGCAAAACGTAATGGTCACCACTCTCTGCTCATTCTTCTTGACCTTTCTGCAGTTTTCGACACTGTTGACCACCGTCTCCTACTCTCTAGGCTCCAGTCACTGGGCATTAAGGACACTGCTCTCTCCTGGTTCTCTTCCTATCTTTCTGACCGCTCCTTCAGTGTTTTGTTCTCTGGCTCCATGTCATCTCCTCTTCCTCGCGTTGTCGGGGTACCTCAGGGCTCAGTCCTTGGCCCCCTTCTCTTCTCTCTCTACATGGCCCCAGTTGGACAGACCATTAGCAGATTTGGCTTTCAGTACCATCTTTATGCTGATAACACATAACTATATACGCCATCCCCCGACCTTACCCCCGCTGCACTACAGAACGCCAGTGACTGTCTGAATGCAGTCTCCAACATCATGTCCGCTCTCTATCTGAAACTCAACCTCTCAAAAACTGAACTTCTTCTGCTCCTGCCGTCTACTAACCTCCCTAAATCTGACATTTCCCTCTCCGTGGGCGGCAGCATAATAACACCCCGGCAGCAGGTGCGCTGCCTGGGTGTTATCTTTGACACCAACCTCTCCTTTACATCCCATATACAATCTCTTGCCTGCTCTTGCCGCTTGCACCTAAAGAACATCTCTACAATCTGCCCTTTTCTCACCATGGAAACAACAAAAACTCTCACTGTAGCATTGATCCACTCCCGCCTGGACTACTGCAATGCTCTATTAATTGGCCTCCCCGTTACTCGACTATCCCCTCTCCAGTCCATCCATAATGCAGGAGCCAGGGTCATCCATCTGGCTAATCGGTACTCGGACACATCCGCTCTTCGCCAGTCCTTACATTGGCTGCCCATTCATTATAGGATCCAATTCGAAGTACTTGTTCTCACCCACAAAGATCTCCACAGTGCAGCACCCCCCTACATCTCCTCCCTCATTTCTGTCTATTGTTCTTTCTCAAAAAGTTTTTGAGAAAGAACAAGTTATTGTTCAAAACGCATAATCTACTACTTGTTACTCATGTGAACACACCATTTTTTGCTCTGTCTTGGACTTGTTTTTAACAATAAATTGGACTTGAATTTGCAAAGCTGGACCTTTTTTTTTCCTTTTCCTTGGTCATTGCATGAAGACTGCACGTGGTCCAGGCTATCCACTACACATGCCTTGAGGTGAGCTGGCTTTTTTTCCTTTTTTGAAGGGGTTAATGTGTTTGATGTTTAGGTGTATATCTTTTTTTACCAACGAGATACATGTCTCGATAGGTTGATATAGCCGTGGGTGATTAAAAGCACTCGGTATTCGAAGATTTAGTTGTTTGAGTGTAAACTGTGGTTACAGTTGTGTGGCATTATTCCCTGTAGCAACAATAATATCCTTATCAGAAGTGTGTTCCCTGAAGTGTGCCTTCAGTCTTAGAGATCTAAAAAAGTGGTGTAATTCTTGGTCTAATGTAAAACCATCAAAGGATGGTATGGGACAGAATGAGAGGCCCCCTTGTAGGACATTGTATTCAGTACGGGGAGAGGATATAGGATGATATATTGTAGACCAGGGGTCCCCAACCATGGCTCAGAATGCTGGACACAAGGGGAGCCGGCGGCTGTAGCACTGTAGTGATAGCTGCAACCGCCGGCTTCCAGAAGACATCGATATTCACCCTCAGTTCCTGTGTAATAACGTGCAGGAGAGATATATGTCACCACTAGAGTTGAGCGAAACGGGTCGAAAAATTTCAAAAGTCACCGACTTTTGGCAAAGTCGGGTTTCATGAAACGAAACCCGACCCTAGGATGAGGTCGGCCACGAGGTCGGCGACTTACGCGCCAAAGTCGCGTTTCAAAAGTTTGTTTTGCACTCTTTTTCAGCCAATCAGGATCCACGGACACTGTGGGCAACGTGATGACATAGGCAGGGGTCACCACCATCTTTCAGAAGGGCATGCAAGTGATTGGCTTGCTTTGGTGGGCGTCACAGGGGGTATAAAAGGGCGTGCACGCCGACCGCCATCTTACTTCTGCCGATCTCAGTATAGGGAGAGGTTGCTGCTGATTCTGTAGGGAGAGCGTTAGGCAGGGAAGAAGACAAAAAAACTGCTTCTGCTGCTAGCGATTTGGCCTGCACAACACACCAGTCACTGTGTGTGCAGTGCAAGGGGAGGCTATATAGTGGTGTATCAGTGGTGTTGGTTGTTGGGCTGCCTTCTAAGGCTTCCTGACATTCCTGCATTGCTGTTTACCCACTGCTCCGCAAACTGCTTTTTTAAAAGCAATCCCAATTTTTTTTTTTGTCCTGAGAAGAAAAAACAACTGCTTCTGCTGCTAGCAATTTGGCCTGCACAACACACCAGTTACTGTGTGTGCAGTGCAAGGGGAGGCTATATTGTGGTGTATCAGTGGTGTTGGTTGTTGGGCTGCCTTTTAAGGCTTCCTGACAGGCTGGCATTGCTGTTTACCCACTGCTCCGCAAACTGCTTTTTTAAAAGCAATCCAATCTCCCTTATCCTCTAGTCCCTTTTGTCACAGCTGTGCCATCGAGCCTGTGACATAGCGCTCAGATATCAGTGGGCCTCACACAATCCAAAACTGTCCACAAGTGTCTGCAGAAATTCAAAATCTCCCTTATCCTCTCGTCACTTTTGTCACAGCTGTGCCATCGAGCCTGTCACATAGCGCTCAGATATCAGTGGGCCTCACACAATCCAAAACTGTCCACAAGTGTCTGCAGAAATTCAAAATCTCCCTTATCCTCTCGTCACTTTTGTCACAGCTGTGCCATCGAGCCTGTCACATAGCGCTCAGATATCAGTGGGCCTCACACAATCCAAAACTGTCCACAAGTGTCTGCAGAAATTCAAAATCTCCCTTATCCTCTCATCACTTTTGTCACAGCTGTGCCATCGAGCCTGTCACATAGCGCTCAGATATCAGTGGGCCTCACACAATCCAAAACTGTCCACAAGTGTCTGCAGAAATTCAAAATCTCCCTTATCCTCTCGTCACTTTTGTCACAGCTGTGCCATCGAGCCTGTCACATAGCGCTCAGATATCAGTGGGCCTCACACAATCCAAAACTGTCCACAAGTGTCTGCAGAAATTCAAAATCTCCCTTATCCTCTCGTCACTTTTGTCACAGCTGTGCCATCGAGCCTGTCACATAGCGCTCAGATATCAGTGGGCCTCACACAATCCAAAACTGTCCACAAGTGTCTGCAGAAATTCAAAATCTCCCTTATCCTCTCGTCACTTTTGTCACAGCTGTGCCATCGAGCCTGTGACATAGCGCTCAGATATCAGTGGGCCTCACACAATCCAAAACTGTCCACAAGTGTCTGCAGAAATTCAAAATCTCCCTTATCCTCTCGTCACTTTTGTCACAGCTGTGCCATCGAGCCTGTCACATAGCGCTCAGATATCAGTGGGCCTCACACAATCCAAAACTGTCCACAAGTGTCTGCAGAAATTCAAAATCTCCCCTGTCCTATAGACACCTTGTACCTTGTTTTACATTACTATATAGTTTGTTGGATTTTGTCTACATTTCTACCAAAAATGAGGAAGGCTGGTGGAAGAGGCCGTGAAATTGGGCGGGGGTTGGCAGCTGGTAATGATGGTGTTGGTGGTGGATCTGATGGTAGTGGCAAGAGCAAAATAGGACCGAATGCAGGAGGTGTTGAGCCTGCGTCATCGTCTGGCTACATAAGGCCTCGAACGCTTAGTTTTCTAGGAGTTGGCAAACCGCTTTTAAAGCCAGAGCATCAGGAAAAAGTTTTGTCTTACATTGCTGACTCAGCCTCCAGCTCTATCGCCTCCTCTTCTTCAGTTGTAAAAAGTAAAAGCACTGAGTCGTCATTGGAGGCTCATGTTCATGAACCACACCTTTCCTTGTGTCCTTCACCCCAACCAAGATTGAAGGATGACGCAGGCCATACTACTGATTACTCCATGGAGCTGTTTTCACATACCATGCCTGGATTATCAAGTGAAATGGTGAATTACCCAGGCCAAGATGAATCTGACATGGAGTGCACTGATGCACAGACGCTGATGGATGATTCTGCTGGTACATTCACTCAGAGCACTACATTGTCCTTGCAGTGTACAGAGCCAGATTCTGACCCTGATGAGACTCAGGTGCCCCTTCCCGCACACTATACCACCATACACGGTGACACAGAGGAAGGTGCACATGACATAGAAGAGGAGGTGATGGATGACCCAGTTGTTGACCCAGATTGGCATCCATTGGGGGAAGAGGGTGCTGCTTCCAATAGCTCAGATGAGGAGCATCCACAGCAGACATCGACATCGCAACAGCTGTTATCTGGCAGGCCCGGAGCACTCCAAAGACAGGTTCCAAACATCAAAAGAGTTGCTGGACAGCTTGTCCAGAGGGTCAAAAGATCACAGCGTGCTAGGCCGCAAAATGTCTGCCAAAGTAGGAAGAGTGCAGTGTGGCACTTTTTTGAACAAAATCCTCATGATCAGGCCAAGGTTATCTGTAAGAAGTACGCAAAGACCTTTAGCCGAGGGAAAAATCTGAAAAATTTGAATACCAGTTGCATGCTTAGACATTTAACCAGCATGCACTTGCAAGCGTGGACACAACACCAAACCTCAAGTGCCACATGTGCAACTGATCACAACGAAGGTAGTCAGCAACGCTACATTGTTTCCCCCACTGTAAGCCCACCGGTTAGCACAGCAGCAAATGTTGAGGTGTCGTTGCAAGGCCACAGCAGTCAGGGAATCCCACTGTTATATCAACGAAAGACTGATTCTAGGCCATCAGAAAGAACACCAACTCCATCACCATCATCAACCCTCTCTCAGTCCGCCCTGTCCACCGCTACTTCCACCATATGCAGCTCTCAAGTCCAGCTCACCCTCCCAGACACTATGAGTAGGTCAAGAAAGTACTCAGTCTCTCATCCGCGTACACTGGGTTTGAACGCCCACATTGCCAAACTAATCTCGTTTGAGATGATGCCCTTTCGGTTGGTGGAAAGCACAGCTTTCCGCGAACTCATGGCCTATGCAGTACCACGCTATGACCTACCCAGTCGCCACTTCTTCTCTCGCAAAGCCATCCCAGCCCTCCACCATCATGTGAAAGACCGCATTGTCCATGCACTCAAGCAGTCAGCGAGCGGAAAGGTGCACCTCACAACTGATGCATGGTCCAGTCGGCATGGCCATCACTGCGCACTGGGTTAATGTGGTGGATGCAGGGTCCACAGGGGACAGCGGTGGTGGGACAGTGCTGCCTAGCCCACGGTATAGGAAACAGTTGGCTGTAGGCGTTCGACCCTCCTCCTCCTCCTCCTCCTCCTCCTCCAGAAGCGAAAGCTCGTCCACAGAGCACAGTCGTACGAGCACTCCATCTGCAGCTGCCACTGTTGCACACGATGTGTCCCCCTATCGAGCAGCTAGTGGAAAGCGTCAGCAGGCTGTGTTGCAGATGATGTGTTTGGGCGACAGACACACCGCCGAGGTGCTGGCCGAGTACTTGAAGCGACAAACTGAGTCATGGCTGGGCAGTGTACATCTTGAGGCAGGCAAGGTAGTTAGTGATAACGGCCGTAATTTTGTGGCAGCCATAGCCCTTTCAAAACTCAGCCACATACCTTGCTTGGCTCACACCTTGAACCTGGTGGTGCAGTGCTTCCTCAAAAATTATCCGGAGTTAACAGCCCTGCTCTAGAAGGTGCGAAGACTGTGCGCGCACATCCGCCGGTCGCCTGTACACTCCGTTTGTATGCAGAAGCTTCAGCGATTGCTCCACCTTCCCAACCACCGCCTCATTATCGACATTGCAACAAGGTGGAACTCCACCCTGCACATGGTGGAGCGGCTGTGCGAGCAGAGGCAGGCCATAATGCA
Organism: Dendrobates tinctorius; assembly: GCF_039654945.1. Lineage (NCBI taxonomy): Eukaryota > Metazoa > Chordata > Amphibia > Anura > Dendrobatidae > Dendrobates > Dendrobates tinctorius. The sequence continues at coordinate 10,391,798 of NW_027361702.1, forward strand.
TTTGTGGGAGGATACACGGCCAGGCACTTTGAGAGCAGACATGGAGTTGACAGGTGTGCAGTGGTCGAAGCTGAAAGACCTCTGTAAAGTCCTTCAGTGTTTTGAGGAATGCACACGGCTGGTAAGCGCAGACGACACCATGCTAAGCATGAGCATCCCACTTATGCGTCTGCTCATGCAAACTTTGACGCACCTTAAGGAGCAGGCGTCTGCAGCCAATGTTGATGAGGAGGAAGAGGAGGAGGGAATCCTTGATGACATTCAGCCATTGTCTGCTCAGGGACCTCTCCTGGACGAGGTGGAGGAAGAAGAGGAGGAGGAGGATGATGATGGGGATGATTACTTAGGGGAGGAGGATGCATCTCGTGGGGCAAGTGAAAATGTTGGCGTGGCAAGGTCTGGTACAGGGTTTGTGCGTGACTGGAGGGATGTGGATTTGCCAGAAAGTGCTCCTCCACCCAGCACTCGCAGTGCATCATTGACACCGGGAACATTGGCCCACATGTCAGATTATGCCTTGCGGATCCTAAAAAGGGACCCCCGCATTGCCAAAATGATGAACGATGACGACTACTGGTTGGCCAGCATCCTGGATCCACGCTATAAAGGCAAATTACAAAACATCATGCCACAGGAGAACCTTGACCTAATATTGGCTAATAAACAAGCAACTCTGGTAAATCGGTTGCTTGAGGCATTCCCAGCACACAGCAGCGGTGATGGTTCTCACACGAGCCGTACGGGCCGGGGGCAGCTTGGCAGAGGTGTTCGTGGTGCACACAGCAGAAGTGGCGTTGGAGACAGGGGTTTCATGACAATGTTGTGGACTGATTTTTCAAATACCGCTCACACAACTGGTAATACTGCATCGATGGAAAGTGACAGGAGACAGCAGTTGTCAACTATGGTTATAAACTACTTTTCCTCCCATATCGATGTTCTCCCACACAGGTCATTCCCCTTTGACTATTGGGCCGCTAAACTGGACACCTGGCCTGAATTGACCCAATATGCCTTACAGGAGCTCGCTTGCCCAGCTGCAAGTGTGCTATCGGAAAGAGTCTTCAGTGCAGCTGGATCAATCCTGACAGAAAAAAGGACCCGTCTGTCAACCCAAAATGTGGATGATCTAACCTTCATTAAAATGAACCATGCATAGGTTTCAAGGATTTTGTCCCACCTTCCCCTGATGACACATAGGGTGACAGAAAAATGGCTTGCTTTGGTCCACCTCTTCCTGGGACTTCACCTATTTCGCCTTTTGCATCAGCTGAATGTCCAACATCAACATATGCCACTTTCTAAAACTCCCTAACTGTGCTGCCTCCCCCCCCATGGCCGGGGTCACCACCTAGCGCACGACACCGTGCGAGTGCCGTTGCCCTGGACAGGTGGGTAGGCCGACTCTTGGGCGCGGGCACTGGCACAGGGTCCCTCATAGTGCAATCAAGTGTCTCTGACGGTGGTGGTGCACACCCGCCGTCAGACACACCGCTGTACTATGAGGGGCCCAGTGCCAGTACCGACGCCCACGAGTGGGCCCCCCTTGCTTGGGCAGGGCCCCAGCATTTGCAATCTTTACCTCTCCCTGCTCCTCCGCTGTGTAATCTGGGCCGTCAAATCCATACTGTGCCTGACACCGTCTGAGCCTGCCTCCTGAGACATATATTTTGAATGTGTACGCTATCCATACAAGTTATCTGGGGATACGGTACCCTTTCTAACCTTTGTGCAATCACGTGCAATCCATACTGGGCCTGACACCGTCTGAGCCTGCCTCCTGAGACATATATTTTGAATGTGTACGCTATCCATACATGTTATCTGGGGATACGGTACCCTTTCTAACCTTTGTGCAATCACGTGCAATCCATACTGGGCCTAACACCGTCTGAGCCTGCCTCCTGAGACATATATTTTGAATGTGTACGCTATCCATACATGTTATCTGGGGAAACGGTACCCTTTCTAACCTTTGTGCAATCACGTGCAATCCATACTGGGCCTAACACCATCTGAGCCTGCCTCCTGAGACATATATTTTGAATGTGTACGCTATCCATACATGTTATTTGGGGAAACGGTACCCTTTCTAACCTTTGTGCAATCACGTGCAATCCATACTGGGCCTGACACCGTCTGAGCCTGCCTCCTGAGACATACTGTATATTTTGAATGTGTACGCTATCCATACATGTTATCTGGTGATACGGTACCCTTTCTAACCTTTGTGCAATCACGTGCAATCCATACTGGGCCTGACACCGTCTGAGCCTGCCTCCTGAGACATATATTTTGAATGTGTACGCTATCCATACATGTTATCTGGGGATACGGTACCCTTTCTAACCTTTGTGCAATCACGTGCAATCCATACTGGGCCTAACACCGTCTGAGCCTGCCTCCTGAGACATATATTTTGAATGTGTACGCTATCCATACATGTTATCTGGGGAAACGGTACCCTTTCTAACCTTTGTGCAATCACGTGCAATCCATACTGGGCCTAACACCGTCTGAGCCTGCCTCCTGAGACATATATTTTGAATGTGTACGCTATCCATACATGTTATCTGGGGAAACGGTACCCTTTCTAACCTTTGTGCAATCACGTGCAATCCATACTGGGCCTGACACCGTCTGAGCCTGCCTCCTGAGACATATATTTTAAATGTGTACGCTATCCATACATGTTATCTGGGGATACGGTACCCTTTCTAACCTTTGTGCAATCACGTGCAATCCATACTGGGCCTAACACCGTCTGAGCCTGCCTCCTGAGACATATATTTTGAATGTGTACGCTATCCATACATGTTACCTGGGGAAACGGTACCCTTTCTAACCTTTGTGCAATCACGTGCAATCCATACTGGGCCTGACACCGTCTGAGCCTGCCTCCTGAGACATATATTTTCAATGTGTACGCTATCCATACATGTTATCTGGGGAAACGGTACCCTTTCTAACCTTTGTGCAATCACGTGCAATCCATACTGGGCCTAACACCGTCTGAGCCTGCCTCCTGAGACATATATTTTGAATGTGTACGCTATCCATACATGTTATTTGGGGAAACGGTACCCTTTCTAACCTTTGTGCAATCACGTGCAATCCATACTGGGCCTGACACCGTCTGAGCCTGCCTCCTGAGACATACTGTATATTTTGAATGTGTACGCTATCCATACATGTTATCTGGGGATACGGTACCCTTTCTAACCTTTGTGCAATCACGTGCAATCCATACTGGGCCTGACACCGTCTGAGCCTGCCTCTTGAGACATATATTTTGAATGTGTACGCTATCCATACATGTTATCTGGGGATACGGTACCCTTTCTAACCTTTGTGCAATCACGTGCAATCCATACTGGGCCTAACACCGTCTGAGCCTGCCTCCTGAGACATATATTTTGAATGTGTACGCTATCCATACATGTTATCTGGGGAAACGGTACCCTTTCTAACCTTTGTGCAATCACGTGCAATCCATACTGGGCCTAACACCGTCTGAGCCTGCCTCCTGAGACATATATTTTGAATGTGTACGCTATCCATACATGTTATCTGGGGAAACGGTACCCTTTCTAACCTTTGTGCAATCACGTGCAATCCATACTGGGCCTGACACCATCTGAGCCTGCCTCCTGAGACATATATTTTGAATGTGTACGCTATCCATACATGTTATCTGGGGATACGGTACCCTTTCTAACCTTTGTGCAATCACGTGCAATCCATACTGGGCCTAACACCGTCTGAGCCTGCCTCCTGAGACATATATTTTGAATGTGTACGCTATCCATACATGTTACCTGGGGAAACGGTACCCTTTCTAACCTTTGTGCAATCACGTGCAATCCATACTGGGCCTGACACCGTCTGAGCCTGCCTCCTGAGACATATATTTTGAATGTGTACGCTATCCATACATGTTATCTGGGGAAACGGTACCCTTTCTAACCTTTGTGCAATCACGTGCAATCCATACTGGGCCTAACACCGTCTGAGCCTGCCTCCTGAGACATATATTTTGAATGTGTACGCTATCCATACATGTTATCTGGGGAAACGGTACCCTTTCTAACCTTTGTGCAATCACGTGCAATCCATACTGGGCCTAACACCGTCTGAGCCTGCCTCCTGAGACATATATTTTGAATGTGTACGCTATCCATACATGTTATCTGGGGAAACGGTACCCTTTCTAACCTTTGTGCAATCACGTGCAATCCATACTGGGCCTGACACCGTCTGAGCCTGCCTCCTGAGACATATATTTTGAATGTGTACGCTATCCATACATGTTATCTGGGGATACGGTACCCTTTCTAACCTTTGTGCAATCATGTGCAATCCATACTGGGCCTGACACCGTCTGAGCCTGCCTCCTGAGACATATATTTTGAATGTGTACGCTATCCATACATGTTATCTGGGGATACGGTACCCTTTCTAACCTTTGTGCAATCACGTGCAATCCATACTGGGCCTAACACCGTCTGAGAATGATAGATGGGGCCCACCATACACTGGAACATTCCAAAGGTGGACATCAGACACTGGAGCAGCATTTACAGGGCCCATTATACACTAGAGCATTAGAAATGGGGCCCATTATGTTTGGAGCATTATTTGGGCCCATAAGACAGTAGAGCTTCATCCATGGGGACCAACATATACTGTAGCATTATGTGGAGCTCATCATATACTGTTTCAAACATTATATGGGACCAATGATTCTGTATGGAGAAATAGATGGGCCTCGTCATGAGATGTAAAAAGTGAGGTATTTTTCATTGTACTATACCGCTATTTCTCTGCCGTATCGGAGCATGATGAGTTGTGGTATGTGTTAAAGGGGCACTCTTTCGCCCAGGGCACATGAAAACCTGGAGCCAGCCCTCCCCCCCCACAGTCTGTAGCCAAATAACCCCCATTTTTCAGTGCATAACTTGTATTATGAAGTTAATTAAGGTTGACAAGCTTAAGTAAGAAGAATTGATGCTTTTGGCATTCAAATGGGCACTGTTGGTGTGTTTCCTGTCCTCCTCTCACTGTCGACTTTTATTCCCCATTGACTTACATTGGGTTTCGTGTTTCGGGACGACCCCGACTTTTCCCTATAATCGGACGATCTTGCTCGACCCGACTTTTGGAAAAGTCGGGTTTCACGAAACGAAACGCGACCCTAAAAAACCAAAAGTCGCTCAACTCTAGTCACCACGGAACAGGCAGACCAACAGTAAAAGGGGAGGTTTATTTACAGAGGAAAATACTGGTAAAACATAAAGTATAACAGAGAAAATATTGTGATAAGATTATATCGACAGCAGGGGAAATATACAGGGTTCAAACAGTAGAAAAAACAGTTATTCTTTAGTGAGGCAAACTTATCGGTCCTCAGGGATCTTGATTGGAGGGATCACTTCTGGTCCAACGTTGGCACCAAGGCAACAGCGGTGCTTGATGTCCTCTGTCTCTGGGGTCCTTGAAATAGTCCAGCTGTAGTGGGTCGCCCTCCCAGGGCTGTGGGGTACTCGGTACCGGGCCCGATGAGCTTCAATGGGAGATGTCACGGCAGCTGGGACCCGGCCCGTGGCCCTGGTCGCCCATTGTAGAAGGGGAAATGTTCAGTGTGCTTATGATGATTAGAATGAATGAGTCGTGACACCACCTGTGGTGTTCGGCAATGAAGATGTTAAGCCGACGCTGCAGTCAGATCCTCTGGGACAGATGATGTGGTGCAGCAATGATGTTATAGCCCTCCACAGGCAGGGCTGAAGTCCCGGGGCAGAGTAGGTGAAGTGACACTTAGATGGTGTAGTGTCGGGCGCAGGGGATGTAGCAGTGCCGGGCAGGTTGATGCAGGAATAAGTGGAGGACACCAGGGCATGTAATTCCAAAGCTTTACTCACAGTCTGTTGTGGCACAAGAGCCCACATCTGTGCCGTGTCCTCCGGGTCAGGAGCTCAGCCAACTTCCAGGCAAGATGAAGTACTCCTTTCCAACACTCCGCCAACGTATGTGCCTTTTCTGAACGCCTCCCTCTTAGCACCTTTAGTGAAGTACTCACAGTACTGAGTTACACTGGAGTTCCTCCTGTCAGATGTTCCTATGAACTCTACTTGAACGGCAGACAGCTGTAGCCTGCTTCGGGGACTCCTTACTACCTAGTCATGGCTCACTATCGATGCTGTTGGGCCCCCAAGTCTGGTGTGGGAATAAAGTGGTGACAACTTCTATTCCTCCGGTGTCTGCTGCAGGACCATTAGTATCCGTACAACCTCGGGGATCGGACCCCGGCCTTGTGCTTAGAACTTGGGAAGGGTTCTCCTCTATCCCTAATCCTTAGTTCTCTTCTTCTCCTCACGTTCCGTACTAATGCTTTCCTTCTTATGGAGAGTCAGGCTTTCTATCAATTTTCCTTTCCTGTGCCAGCGGACCCAGATCACTGAGGTCGGCTGCAGCACTCCCTTCGTCCATCCCACTCCGGGGATCTCCTCTCACAGACTGACCTCGTCAGACTCCTGTGACAAACTGACTGAATCATAAACTCTTCCCGCTCTTTTGATGCAAAACTAAACTCCACCCGCCTCCCAGCACGCTTCGTGTTCCAAGCAGGGAGCCACCAAAGGGTGCTTTGCTACACTACTATGTTGTGTGGGATGCAGGTGTTGGAGCATGGTCAGGTGTCTCCACCTTACCTGGATGGTGGGGTACCACACCTCAGGAGGAGGTGCAGTACCTCTGTGGCGACTGAACCCTCAGGGGCGCCACAGTAGTATGGGGGATTACGCGGGAGCCCAAGGGGTATGAGGATGGCGCTATCCCCCTGTGCTCAAGGTCCTTGTCTCTGCTATGACAGCAGTGTTCTCCCACCAGGGTCAGGGATTCTGTCTCCCACAGTCTCTCCTTGCAGGTCAGCGTCTCGTTACTGAACGCTTCTTGGTCACAGGGGAGCGTCTCAGCATATGTTCCGGTCTCTCTGCTGGGGGCATCTTGTCGAGGGACACGGTCTGTCTGTGGGGCAGGGTCTCCTCAAGAAGGGGGGTCAACAGCCTCCCTGGCAGTGTGGTGCCAGGCTTCAAGTACTCACTGCCCTTTGCCCATGTCTGCAGTCTCTCAGTCTCCAGCCACTACACCCGTCTCCGGGGGGTCAACAGCCTCCCTGGCAGTGCAGTGCCAGGCTTCAAGTACTCACTGCCCATTGCCCGTGTCTGCGGTCTGTCAGTCTCCAGCCACTGCACCCGTCTCCTCTCTGCCCCTGGGTCAGCGTCCTCCTGCTTCTGCTCTCTGTGCTGCTCCGCTGGAAGCGCGCAGATTTCCCGCTCCCAGTCCTGACCTCTTCCTGTTTCTGAACACAGAGCAGTCGCCCCGCTCGATGGTTCCGGGCACAGAGCCAGGAAGGCAACCTCCCCTCAGCTCCTTCGGTGCTTCACCCCCTTACACCTGCATCCCTGTTGGGCGCGTCAGCTTCTTTCAGTGCGGGGTGGTCACGTAGTACCACTCATTAAGGTCATAAATATGGACGCGACTCCACTCCCATAGCCGTGGGGTCCATATTCATGACCTTAATGAGCGGTACTATGTGACCACTCCGCACAGGAAGAAGCTGACACACCAGGATAGAGATGCAGGGAAGTTCAGCGACAGTGTGAGGGTAAGTATGATGGGGAGGATGGGGGTGCCCTGCTATGCATACAAGGGTGGGAGCCGAGCCATGTATACAAGGGTGGGAGCGGAGCCATGTATACAAGTGTGAGTGGAGCCATGTATACAAGGGTGGGAGTGGAGCCATGTATACAAGGGTGAGAGTGGAGCCATGTATACAAGGGTGAGAGCGGAGCCATGTATACAAGTGTGAGAGTGGAGCCATGTATACAAGGGTGGGAGCGGAGCCATGCATACAAGGGTGGGAGTGGAGCCATGCATACAAGGGTGGGAGTGGTGCCATGCATACAAGGGTGGGAGCGGAGCCATGCATACAAGGGTGGGAGTGGAGCCATGCATACAAGGGTGGGAGCAGACCCATGCATACAAGGGTGGGAGCGGAGCCATGCATAAAAGAGTGGGAGCGGAGCCATGCATACAAGGGTGGGAGTGGAGCCATGCATACAAGGATGGGAGAGGAGCCATGCTTACAAGGGTGGGAGCGGAGTCATGCATACAAGGGTGGGAGCTGAGCCATGCATACAAGGGTGGGAGCAGAGCCATGCATACAAGGGGGGAGTGGAGCCTTGCATACAAGGGTGGGAGCGGAGCCATGCATACAAGGGTGGGAGCGGAGCCATGCATACAAGGGTGTTGCTGTCTTTATCACTCCTAGATGGGACCATCTTGTTGCAGGAAAACAAGTCCAGTGCTCCCACTGATACAGGGAAACAAGCTCGGTGCTCCCACTCATTCAAAACCTATGGTGAGTTGAGTTACATTCACATTATCAATGTTATAATTAAATAATAAGTGTGCACTACTAAACTACAACCCCCTCCATAGCCCCAGCCCCTTATGACCAAAGCCCCGCCCCTGCCACACCTCCATCCCCGCCCTGCCTGGCCATGGAAGAATAGTCTTGCTTGAAGCCGGTCCCTGGTGCAAAAAAGGTTGGGGACCACTGTTGTAGACAATCTGGTTGTCCCTACCTATGATCGTGTGCGTATGTATGTGTTTTTCAATGTAGTGTTGTCTGCGGTTCCTCCTCGTCGACCTAATGTGGGTTTCCCCGTCTCTGTTCTAAAAAAGGAAGGGAAATGCGAGAGTTGAAATCGCTCTCTGAGCCGGATGACGCCGACGAGTTGCCACGTCAGTAGCCCTGTATTTCTCAGTTGTAGTTTGTTTCCTGCCATTTGTACACCTGATCGCGGTGATAATCCTCTGCGTCACAAAGGAATTTAGATCTCTTTCTCTCCTGTAGTTGAGTCCTCAATGGTTTTATTAGTCTTTTGCAAAATAAGGTCAAATTTCTCCATAGTTAGAGTACTGCTTAATTGTTGTTTGATGGAGGTAACTTGTTCCTCAAATTCTGTGAGGTCCTTCTGGAGGTATTCAGTTGTAAGTATGATGATGTCCATGGATCTCCTGAGACAACTCTTTCCATGGCTTCCTCTGGTCCATGTTAATTGCGATACACACCATGTCACCAAACAGCACAGTGAGTATCTGTAGCCCTCTATACTGGCCACACACTGATTCCAAGATTGTAGACACCTGTGATGCTAATTAGTGGACACACCTTGATTTAACATGTCCCTTTTTGTCACATTATTTTCAGGGGTACCATCATTTCTGTCCAGGCCTATTTCATGAGTTTTAATTTTTTTAAATTCTGTGGAAGCATGGTTGAAAAGCAATGTCTATATGATGTCCTGAGATCCCAATTCTTCCGTTATTTGCAATTAAGGTCGGCCTTTCAGTCGCACATGAGATATGTGGGTGTAAACAATGCTATTTCGTCTCTACCTTTGATAGGAATCCTTAAATCGCAGGGTCCCCAGGGTCCCATCTCCTCTTTCTATACATACATGCTGATAATAGGGGCAGAATCCGCCATAAACTCGGTTAAAGGGAAATGGGAAAGGCTCATCCCTGATATACAGGGAGAGGAGTGGGAAGAAATTCTGGAGTCTCCGATCGGGGTGTCTCCGTCTAGTAATAACAGAATGATACAGTTATATATCATAAACCAATCATATCTGACTCCGACACGACTTTTTAAGATGGGCCGATTCCGATCATCGGAGTGTTCGAGATGTCATTCATTAGATGCAGACTTTATCCACATGATCTGGCAGTGTCCTATTATCGCACAATATTGGAAAGAAGTGACGTCATTAGTAACTTCCCTGGTACAATCTCCTGCTCCCCTTGAGCCACTGGTTTGTTTGTTTGGGGTATGGGATGAGGAGACATGGGGTCACTATACTGGGATCTTTTTGCGGGAGACACTATTTATGGCATGAAAGGTACTGGCACTGCGGTGGATGGGGGGGCTCATGTCCCTCTCTTAGGATCTGGATCGATTTGGTGAATTCGATTATCCCATATGAACGTACACTGTATCGAAACAGGGGATGCCCGGGTAAATTTGGAAAGATCTGGTAGAGGTGAAATTCCTCTCATCTTACTCTGTAGAGTGGAGACATCGCATGGTGAATAGTTGATTGTGTGAAATCAGGCTGCGAAATAGTAGTTTCTTGTAGTTATAGTTGTAGTTTAGGCTGTGTGCACATGCTGCGGATTTTGCTGCGGATCCGCAGCGTTTCTGGCCCAGCAGGTCCGCAGCAGAATCTGCTGCGTTGTACAGTACCATTTTACTCTATGTAAAATGGAAACCGCTGTGCACATGCTGCGGAATTTTCCGCACGGTTTTGCTGTGGTTTCAAATCCGCAGAAAGAAATGACATGTCAATTCTTTCTGCGGATTCCGCAGCGGTTTACCATCTCCTCCATTGTAGAGGTGATAAACCGCAGGGCAAAACTGCAGGCTAATCTGCAGGTAAACCGCAGGTCTTTTGACCTGAAATTTACCTGCAGATTTTACAAGATCCACGGGGAGAAATCCGCAGCACCTAAAAACTATGTGTGCACATACCCTTAGGAATTTAATTAGGTTTTATTACTTGTGCAATAATAATAATATGAAGGCTTGTACAATTTAACTGGCATTACGTTTTATCCCATATGTAAACCGGAATGTACATTTTGCTTTGCATTTAATATTATGTAGCAATATATATATTCTATACAGTACTTATCACCATATGCAAGTATGTATACTGTATATTCTAATTGTGGTTATTAAACAAATAAAAAAAAGCAATGTCTCACTTTCTTTTGTTCATTTTCATAGATTTTTGATTTATTATTTGTCAGATTCAAGTTATTTCTGTGACCATTGTGGGTTTTTCTGTCATTAAATGAGGGGTACCAGCATTTTGACCACGTGTGTACAAGTGTCTCCAGTATGTTTGGAATTTTGCATGTGTTTTTCAGTTTGTACCCTTGTGATTATTCTATTTTTATTATTATAATAAAATTTGATTGTGGAGAAACCCCATATAATATAATATGATAGGTCATTTGTAGGTGCTACCTGCTTCATCACTTAGCTGACCCTATTCTTTGGGTTCGCAGGGTCTGCTGCTTCACGGCAGCGCTGTTACTCCTGTAAGCTTTCACTTGATAGCACCTACAATTGTCCAAGTCAGATTAAGCAGATCGGAAGTCAGATGAACTGACGCTTGAAAGAGGTGGCATCATATGACAGCGCCACCGTTACAGTCACTGAAATCTTCAGGACAGCCCATACTACTTTTAATGTTCCTCTATGGAGGCTTCATGGCCGTGTGTCATTTTATGAGCCCGTTTGCAATGGCCGTGACTGAATCACAAGAAACATTTTCTTCCATCTCTAAACTTGTAACAATTAAGGTTATTTTGTGTTTTTCCGATTTTGCCACGAGCAGTGTTTTACAGTACCACGAAAGTGAATGAGATTCCTGAAGTCTCGTGCACACGCTTTTTATTTCTTCTTTGCAGATTTCACTCAGTTTCATATCTGCAGCGTGTCAATTCTTTAAGCATTTTTGCACCGTTTTTACTAATTCAACTGGATGGAGAAAAAAAAGCAAAAATACTCTTATTTTACGCAGCGTTTTTCCTGCCAACACACCAGTATTTGCATCAGATATTTTTGGCTGCAAATACTAAATACAGTGGGTAAATTTAAATTTTGTACTCTTTGTTTCAATGCAGACATATGGTAAATTCAAAAAAGTTCAATTTTTTCTCACTAAGGTACACTCTGCACCCCATCTTGACTAAAAAAAAAAAAACAGAAATGTAGAAATCTTTGCAAATTTATAAAAAAAACCAAAACGGTATGTGTGGAGAAACCCATGCACTGCTCATCTCCTGCCCAATACAATCCCAACAGTGAAATATGTGGAACATGGTGGTGGAACCATCATGCTATGGGGGTGTTTTTCAGCTGCCTCTGCAGCCTCTTCCAGAGTGCTCTGGACCTCAGACTTGGCCGAAGGTTCACCTTCCAACAAGAAAATGACCCTAAGCACACAGCTAAAATAACAAAGGAGTGGCTTCAGAACAACTCTGTGACCATTCATGACTGGCCCAGCCAGAGCCCTGATCTAAACCCAACTGAGCATCTCTGGAGAGATCTGAAAATGGCTGTCCACCAACGTTACCATCCAACCTGAGGGAACTGGAGAGGATCTGCAAGGAAGAATGGCAGAGGATCCCCAAATCCAGGTATGAAAAACTTGTTGCATCATTCCCAAGAAGACTCATGGCTGTACTAGCTCAAAAGGTGCTTCTACTCAATACTGAGTAAAGGGTCTGAATACTTATGACCATGTGATATATCAGTTTTTCTTTTTTAATAAATTTGCAAACATTTCTACATTTCTGTTTTTTTCAGTCAAGATGAGGTGCAGAGTGTACATTAATGAGATAAAAAGGAACTTTTTTGAATTTACCAAATGGCTGCAATGAAACAAAGAGTGAAAAATGTAATGGGGTCTGAATATTTTCTGTAGCCACTGTATGTGCACATACCATAAGGGAATACCCAATGTGTGTATTTTTTATTTTTTATGACTTTTATTTGCTAAAAATATTTTTTTTTATTTAATCCCATTTTCTGTATGATTATTCACAATTTTATTTTTTCTTACTAAGGAGACTATATTGATGATTAACCATAATTTATTGTAATAGCGATAAAATAGATGGATTTCAATTCTGCATTTCTAGGGATCGTCTTAGGAAAGCCCTGAGGTTCTAGCTTTTCCTTCTTTAGATCTTGGCTCCCAAAACAAAGGAAAAAGTTAATTATTCAAACGTCACCTAGTCTCCAACTTCTAATCGATGAATGAGTGGCAATTTGTAAGTGTCTGGATGACACCTTATGTAGCCAGCACAGGAACTGTTCTTCTAAGACACCCACTGCATTCTTATGACAGAAGTCTTCAGTCTTGTCTGTCTGGTCAGACCGGTCAATGTAATCTTTCACCTCAGACATCTATCTTTAGCTCTGCCACTCCTCCGCATTCCCTTTATACCACTTCCTTATGTACTTACAAGGTAAGTTCATACAGACGGTGAAGCTGACAGTCCTTATTCTGTCGTTAAAGAAGGAAGAAAAACAGAAGCGATATGGTTCTTGCAATGTTAATGACAATCGTTCAAGTTCCTTTAAGTAATCTTGAGAACAAGGTATAAAACGTCCATGGACTGTGACCCTAATAACCCACCTGCCCTCCTGGTGCCCCCAGCAGTATGAGCCGTCCATGGATGGAGAAGTACAATGACTTTTCTGGTCTCGGGAAACCTCCAGGATTTCACTATTTGGTTTGTGGATTTTATGAACTAAAAGATCCACACAATTTTAACAAAAGTGTTCCGAAGGAATCCTTGTTTAAATTCCGAGAAGGCAAAGACGATTCTGAGAACGCAGGTAACATCTACCTGTGGTGGACACCATGCTCGAGAAGAACCGCGGCTACCCGTTCTATGAGGTCTGATATGCCGTAATTATTAGATATCATACGTTCGTTTTTGAATTTTATAGTTGCATATTGGATTATATTATTTTACTTTTATTTTAATAAGTTAAATTGCTTAATTCTATTTAATCGCCATCTGATTACATAAGGTGTTAACAGAAGACGGAAAGCCATTATATGGTTAAGAGAAGCCACGATTTATAATACTGAATTATAGCCAGCAATCACCGGGCTATATGGAGCATTGTAATAAATCAGGGGAATGGTCATCAGTGGGATTAATCATTGACCAAATTTTCCTTTTCTTGTCTTTTTTGATATTTTCCTTTGTTAAAAAAAGTATAAGGGTATGTTTCCACGGTCAGTAAACGCTGTGGGTTGGACGCTACGTACATCCACAGCGTCCTACCCGCAGCATCAAGATGTTACAGCATAGTGGATGGGATTTCATGAAATCCCATGTCCACTCTGCGTGCACGGATGCCTCCAGCTTCCCTGCGTATATACACATGCAGCTCGTCTTTCCAGACCTCAGCATGTCTATTTATCTTGCGGAGACATATCACCCATATAATGTATTGGACCTAGTAATTCCGCACGGTTCAATAAACACATGCAAAATCACCTGCATTCCAAAGCCGGCAGCGCTTTGGACACAGCGGACATGTGCTGCTTTCAAAACGCTGCCGGTTACTGAACGTTTGGACTTAGACTTAGGGTAGGTAAACGCTGCGGGATGGACGCTGCATAGTTCCTCAGCTTCCAACGCACAGCGGCCAGATGTTACAGCATAGTGGATGGTCCTCTATTCGTCCAGAGATTCCTGCGGATCACCCGCAGAGACTGACATACGGCGCGTCTTTCCAGACCGCAGCATGTCTAATTATTTGCGGAGATGCGAGTCTCCACAGGATAAATTTCACCCAGAGAATGTATTGGCCGCAGTGATTCCTCACAGTTCAATGAACACAGAGGAATCACCTGTGTTCAATAGAGGGCAGCGGTTTGGATGCAGCGGACATGCATTGTGTCCAAAGCGCCTCCGATTCCTGAACTTGTGCATATACCCTGAATAAAACAATGGAGCATGAATGATCCCTTTTGTAAATTATCTGTACTCAAGTACTGTACATTAGTGTCAGAAAATCATTTTTTATAAAGATACCAGTTAGCCGTTTGGTAAAAAAATTAATAGTTTTATGATACATCATATGCATCTCAAAAATACAATTCACAGAATAAGACAAGCAACGATAAGCACAGATAATCTATGTTATTATTTATTATCTCAATTATATATATATATATATATATATATATATATATATATATATATATATATATTTCTTTTTTTAATAAAACCCTATGTAATGGAAGGTTCTGGAGGTTTGCTGACCACCAAAGTATAAACACATTGATTTGAAATGTTTTCTTTCCTGGAAGTGGAGAAACACATGTATTTCCCCTAATGAGGTGACATCTTTGAAGGAGCCTTTGTGTCTTTGGTTACTTGCTCTCCTCTTTCTTGTTTTATTCTGCATATTGTTTGTTCGGTGTCAGCACTTATTAGGCGCACACATTGTGGGTTGTAGCTGAGTAACCAGTTCATGTTGTGGAGATTTATCCTGGATGAGGATTCTGATCCGCCGTCACTCACAGTGTAAGGAAAGACTGCAATAACATCAAATTATCATCCCGCTTTCAGCAGTTTGGTCAGAAACGCCATACTATACTAGCGACATATTATATCACGTCTTGTACAGTGGTGGTCAGTACCGGGGAATCGCAGCGGTTACATGTGGAGCACAGTTGGTACAGCAGAGTCATTTTACACCTCCAGAGTCACTGGGTAAGTCTCTCTCACCTGTAGACTGTAAGCTTTTATGGTCAGTGGGGTCCTCTCTCTTCTGTAGAGTGTGAGCTCTTATGGCCAGCAGGGTCCTCTCTCTCTCCTGTAGAGTGTAAGCTCTTATGGTCAACAGGGTCACCTCTCTTCTGTAGAGTGCAAGCTCTTATGGTCAGCGGGGTCTTCTCTCTCCTGTAGAGTGTAAGCTCTTTTGGTCAGCGGGGTCCTCTCTCTCCTGTAGAGTGTAAGCTCTTATGGTCAGCAGGGTCCTCTCTCTTCTGTAGAGTGTAAGCTCTTATAGTCAGTGGGGTCCTCTCTCTCATTTGTAAAGTGTAAGCTCTTATGGTCAGCGGGGTCCTCTCTCTCCTGTAGAGTGTAAGCTCTTATGGTCAGAGAGGTCCTCTCTCTTTCCTGTAGAGTGTAAGCTCTTATGGTAACTGGGGCCCTCTCTCTCCTGTAGAGTGTAAGCTTTTATGGTCACTGGGGTCCTCTCTCTCCTGTAGTGTTAGCTCTTATAGTCAGCAGGGTCCTCTCTCTCCTGTAGAGTCTAAGCTCTTATGGTCAGCGAAGTCCTCTCTCTTTCCTGTAGAGTGTAAGCTCTTATGGTCACTGGGGCCCTCTCTCTCTTGTAGAGTGTAAGCTTTTATGGTCACTGGGGTCCTCTCTCTCCTGTAGAGTGTAAGCTCTTATGGTCAGTGGGGTCCTCTCTCTCTCTCCTGTAGAGTGGAAGCTCTTGTGGTCAGTGGGGTCCTCTCTCCTGTAGAATATCAGCTCTTTTGGTCTGCTTGTTCTTCTCTATCTCCTCTCCCTTATATGTATTTTACGAGCAATTACAAGCTTTCCAGTAGTGAAATTAATTCTCTAGAAGTCGAATTTTGAGGGATAATTCGGCAAATTTGAATTTGAGAAGATTTGCTCATCTCTAAAATGTAGGCATTCTACATTGTCCTGACTTTCAGACTGTGGTAAATTTACCTATCACCAAAATAGTGTTTTTTGAAAATTCGTATTCAGCCAGAACCGAAAAAATGCATGCTCTGTCTGATGCAATATAGGTGTATTTGCTTGCACATTTTTCGGTGTGGAAAGATTCTCAGCATATGAACACATTATTTTTGCGAATGAACTACATAAAATAAAAAAATGTGCTATAGTTATTATGTCACTGTAGTCATGCAGTGACATCTCTTGCACCAAGTGAGCTGTGCATACACTGGATTATGTCACATAACATACACTGCTCAAAAAAATAAAGGTAACACTAAAACACCACATCTTAGATATCACTGAAAGAACTATTCCAGTTGCAAATCTTTATTCATTACATAGTGGAATGTGTTCAAAACAATAAAACATAAAAATGATCAATGTAAATTAAAATTAATATCCCATGGAGGTCTGGATTTGGAAGGATGCTCAAAATCAATGTGGAAAATCAAATTACTGGCTTATCCAACTTCAGTGAAAATGCCTCAAGACGAGGAAATGATCCTCAGTAGTATGTGTGGCCTCCTTGTGTCTGTATGACCTTCATAAAACCCCTGAGCATACTCCTTATGAGGCAGTGGATGTTCTCCTGAGAGATCCCTTCCCAGACCTGAATTAAAGCATCAGTCAACTCCTGGACAGTCTGTGGGGCAACGTGGCATTGGTGGATGGAACGAGACATGATGTCCCAGATGTGCTCGATTGGATTCAGGTCTGGGGAATGGGCAGGCCAGTCCATAGCATCAATGCCTTCATCATGCAGGAATGGCTGACACACTTCAGCCGCATGAGGCCTAGCATTGCCATGCATCAGAAGGAACCCAGGATCCACTGCGGCTGAATAAGGTCTCACAACGGGTCTGAGGATCTCATCCCAGTACTTAATGGCAGTCAGGGTACCTCTGACTAGCATATGGAGGGCTGTGTGGCCCTCCAAGGAAATACTTCCCCACACCAAACCGGTCACGCTTGAGAATGTTACAGGCAGCAGAATATTCTCCACGGCGTCTCCCGACTCTGTCACGTCAGTCACATGTGCTCAGTGTTAACCTGCTCTTCACTCCTTACTTTGCAACAATTAATATGTTTGCATTGTTTGGACAGCTAGCGCTCATGATTTGGACCAGTTGCATCTAATCAGATGGTCATGCTCACACCTGTTGTCTTTTAGTAGAAATTCTAGGCGCAAATCTCTATCCCAAGCATAGGAATGGACCTTCTGCAAACATGGTATGGAACATTTGTGCTCAGATCTTGTCTTGTATTGAAATAAGGCACAGTAGAAAGACTCAGTATGCTACTGATTCTGCACAGCAGATTAGCATTATAGATTGAGGTTGGGGTTAGATGTGCGGGTCTGCTGCACATCTACAGCACATATCCTACAAAAATCTAAATGTGAACACTGAATTTCTGCCATGGAAATACCTGCTGGGTTTTAATGCTAACGTATGAAAGGAGCAAAAACATAATATATGTGATAGTTTAAAACACCTGAGGAAGCTTCATTGTGGAGCGAAACACATTTTAAATTTATACTGTGTTTATAAATAAACTACTAACCATGTAACTAATCTCCATGTGCAGGTGTATGTTTTTTTGATTGCAAAGCTTCCTACATGGTCACAATTTTCCTCTGAACAAACCATCAGAAACCAAATACCAAAAGTGGAAAAAAGACAGCACTGCAAAGTAAAACCTTGATTTATTCCCCTTGCAATGTTTTAGCAGTATTAGCTTTTTTTCTAGCAAATTTTGGATTATTCTTAGTTTAGATTTTCACCGTTAGACTTTGTGCACACGGAGTCTTTCAGATGCTGACGCACATATTGAGTTTTCCCCGGGTGAAATTGCTTAAAACAAATGTTGGTGGTCATTTTTGCTAAAGTAGCTTTGCTGGTGGTTTCGCATGTGGCACTTAAGAAGTGACATAAGACGAAATATGTGCACAGTGCTGTGCTTAGATTCACATTATGGGCTCTTTTTCAGGTGGATTCCATTTGAAAGTGCTCAAAAGAATGAAAATCAGCATTTCTATGCAAAAACTACTTACTGTGCATGTCTTCAGTCATTTAAACATCTTCTAACAGGTTCAGGTTTCTGAAAAAGCCAAGCGGTTAAGGGAAGTGCCCTGTCCATTCTTCTGGCATTTTCCGCTCTGAAGATGCTCTGTACTTTACAATATAAGTCAATGGGAAAGCTCGAAAGATGCCCAGAAGACGCCTGAGATGTCTTTTTGAACGTTTTGCAATTGTTTTTAAATATTTACCGGTGGTTCCTTCATTATTTAATGGAGTAAAAAAAAAACTACGACTGGAAAATGACATTAAAAAAGAAGTAACAAAAACTATGGGAAACCCTCCAAAAAAAATGCTGGTGGCCAGAACCATTAGTAGAATGCTCAGGAAAAATGTTAGCAGCTGTTATCTCTAAAAGTAACTACATTCCCCTTTTGTATCAGCTTCTTTACTGACATAAGATTGCTTTCAAGGCTGGGAACATAGAGAGGCTGTGTTCTTTCTGCTTTGTGCTGAGGAAACTGGACAGTGGAGGCAGCAGTCTCCCAATCCTTCTGAAGTCATATAGTGACCATTAGCTAAGATGACCTTTTCTGACTTGCCTTCATTAAGGTCAGTGAAGAAATCCTTGTTATTTGTCACTAGCTGAAGAGCCTGGCATTGCCCAGGCATAGTAACTAACTACAGTTGGTTATAACAAATTATAATAATTATATCTATATATATATAAAGCTGAGTGTATAGCCCCGCCCATTCTGCATAGCCACATTCACTATAATATCCCACATCATCCCGTCAGCCAGAGCAACCGGACTACTACCACTAATATCCCATATCATCCCGTCAGCCAGAGCCACCGGACTACTACCCCTAATGCCCCACATCATCCCATTAGAGACACCGGACTACTACCCCTAATATCCCACATCATCCCGTCAAAGCCACCGGACTACTACCCCTAATATCTCATATCATCCCATCAGCCAGAGCCACCAGACAACTACTACTGATATCCCACATCATCCCGTCACAGCCACGTACTACTACCCCTAACATCCCACATCATCCTGTCAGAGTCACCGGACTACTACCCCTAATATCCCACCTCATCCTATCAGCCAGAGCCACCGGACTACTACCCCTAATATCCCACATCATCCCATCAGCCAGAGCCACCAGACAACTACTACTGATATCCCACATCATCCCGTCACAGCCACGTACTACTACCCCTAACATCCCACATCATCCTGTCAGTCACCGGACTACTACCTCTAATATCCCACATCATTCGATCAGAGCCACCTGACTACTACCCCTAATATCCCACCTCATCCTATCAGCCAGAGCCACCTGACTACTACCCCTAATATCCCACATCATCCCGTCAGCCAGAGCTACCGGACTACTACCCCTAATATCCCACATCACCCCATCAGCCAGAGCCACCGGACAACTATCACTAATATCCCACATCATCCTGGGGTCAGAACCAGAACGCTGAGTGGAACAACCCTAACTTCCATCCGGGGATTCCTTTAAGAGAGGCCTGGCATCAGAACCAGAGTGTTGAGTGAATTTTCCCTGACTTGCATACCAATGATCCCTTTAATAGAAGCCTGGGGTGAGAATCAGAGCACTGAGGGATTTACCCTCACTTCCATACCAAAGATCCCTTTAAGAGAGGCCTGGGGTCAGTACCAAAGCGCAGTTTGGAATTGACCTCACTTCCATACTGGGGATCCCTTTAAGAGGGGCCTGGGGTCAGAATCAGAGCGCAGAGTGGATTTGCCCTCACTTCCATACCAGGGATCCCTTTAAGAGGGACCTGGAGTCAGAACCAGAGGGCTGAGTGGAATTGCCCTGACTTCCATACCAATGATCGCTTTAAGAGAGACTGGGGTCAGAACCAGAGCGCTGAGTGGAATTGTTCTAACTTCCATACCGAGGATCCCTTTAAGAGAGCCTGGGATCAGAACCAGAGCACTGAGTGGATTTGTCTTGACTTGCATACCAATGATCCTTTTAATCGAATCCTGGGGTCAGAATCAGAGCGCTGAAGGATTTGCCCTAACTTCCATGCAGGAGATCCCTTGAAGAGAGCCTGGGGTCATTACCAGAGCATTTGAAGGCAATTGCCCTGACTTCCATACCGGGGATGCCTTTAAGAGAGCCTGGGGTCAGAACCAGAACGCTGAGTGGAATTGCCCTAACTTCCATATCGGGGATCCCTTTAAGAGATGCCCGGAGTCAGAACCAAAGCGCTAGATGGATTTGCCCTGACTTTCATACCAATGATCCCTTTAAGAGAGGCCTGGGGTCAAAACCAAAGCGCTGGATGGATTTGCCCTGACTTCCATACCAATGATCCCTTTAATAGAAGCCTGGGGTCAGAATCAGAGCACTGAGGGATTTGCCCTAACTTCCACACCAGAGATCTTTTTAAGAGAGGCCTGGGGTCAGTACCAAAGTGCAGAGTGGATTTGCTTTCACTTCCGTACTGGGGATCCCTTTAAGAGGGGTCTGGGATCAGAACCAGAGCGCTTAGTGGAATTGCAGTAACCTCCATACCAATGATATGTTTAAGGCCTCTTTCACACATCCGTTTTGCGCCGTCAGGCGAGATCCGGCTTTTTTTTGTAAAACCGGATCCAGCGAAATGCAATGCCGGATCCGGTTTTTCCCCATTGACTTGTATTAGCGCCGGATCGCGCCGGATGGCATTGCGGTGCGTCCATTTTTTGCCGGATCTGGCTATTTGTCTCATTCCGGCGTCTGGAAAAAACGGCTACTGTAACGTCTTTTGTCTCCGGCGAAAAAGCCGGCTTTTTGCCACAATGAAAGTCTATGGGCGCCGGAATGCGCCGGATCCAGAAAAAGACGGATCCAGCCACCGGATCCGTTTTTTTAAGTCTGCGCATGCTCAGATCCAATTGGCCAGCCCCCAGGAAACAGATATAACCTGCTAGACGGATCCGGCAGAAAAACGGATCCGTTTCTACAGTTGTCCAAAATTTACGCCGGATCCGTTTTTTCTAAAAATAGCCAGATCCTGCTTAACGGCAAAAAACTGATGTGTGAAAGTAGCCTAAGAGACCTTGAGGTCAGAACCACAGAGCTGAGTGGAACGGTCCTAACTTCCATACTGGATATCCCTTTAAGAGAGGCCTGGGATCAGTACCAAAGCACAGAGTACATTTGCCCTCACTTCAGTACCGGGGATCCCTTGGGGTCTGGGGTCAGAACCAGAGTGCTTAGTGGAATTGCCCTAACTTCCATACCAATGATCCCATTAAGAGACCCTGGGGTCAGAACCAGAGCACTGAGTGGAGCGGTCCTAACTTCCATACCGGGGTTCCCTTTAAGAGAGGCCTGGGGTCAAAACCAAAGCACTGGATGGATTTGTCCTGACTTCCATACCAATGATTCCTTTAATAGAAGCCTGGGGTCAGAATCAGAGCCCTGAGGAACTTGCCCTAACTTCCATACCAGAGATCCCTTTAAGAGGGAAGATGTGCCTATGGGATGGAGGATGTGTGATGGGTATATGGACAGGGAGGGGGTGATTCATTTCTGTCATGTGCTCTCTGCTCCTTTCTGGGGGGCAGACAATGGCTGAGAGCTTATGTTCCCGGGAATGCTAGATTCCGCCCACCTGGTCAGTGTCTGCAGAGGTGTTGTGGAGTGTGAAAACTGTTGCTCATAGCAACCAATCACAGTTTATCTTCTTTTAAACATCTCTGGTGAAATGTGAAATGAAAGATGCTTCGTGATTGGTTGGTGATACACACATACACATACATTCAATTTTATATATATAGTTATGGCTGCTTGCATCATAATCTATACACCATATATGTTTTGCAGATGGGCCTGTACTGGCATTAAATGCAGCTTCAACACATGCAGAATCTTCCTTTACATCTGTTTTAACCCTTTGATGACTGTTCTGCTTTTTAGGGTGTGTGCACACGGATTTTGCTGCGGATCCGCAGCGTTTCTGGCCCAGCAGGTCCACAGCAGAATCTGCTGCGTTGTACAGTACCATTTTACTCTATGTAAAATAGAAACCGCTGTGCACATGCTGCGGAATTTTCCGCGCGGTTTTGCTGCGGTTTCAAATCCGCAGAAAGAAATGACATATCACTTCTTTTCTTCGGATTCCGCTGCGGTTTACCATCTCCTCCATTGTAGAGGTGATAACTGCAGGGCAAAACCGCAGCCTAATCCGCAGGTTAACCGCAGGTCTTTTAACCTGAAATTTACCTGCAGATTTTTCAAAATCCTCGGAAAGAAATCCGCAGCACCTAAAAACTACGTGTACACATACCCTTAAGCTGACTCATTCTTTCTTTTCAAATTCTGCAGTCTGATTTAAGGTGGCCAGGCTTTTTACAGACAAAACATTCCTAAGTTGCTCTTATAATTAGGGAAATCCTGTGTCTTTAACCCCTTCATGACCCATCCTATTTTGACCTTAATGACCTGGCCATTTTTTGCAATTCTGACCAGTGTCCCTTTATGAGGTAATAACTCAGGAACGCTTCAACGCATCCTAGCGATTCTGAGACTGTTTTTTCGTGACATATTGGGCTTCATGGTAGTGGTAAACTTAGGTCGATAATTTTTGCGTTTATTTGTGAAAGAAATGGAAATTTGGTGAAAATTTTGAAAATTTCACAGTTTTCAAATTTTAAATTTTTATTCTGTTAAACCAGAGCGTTATGTGAGACAGAATAGTTAATAAATAACATTTCCCACATGTCTACTTTACATCAACACAATTTTGGAAACAAAATTTTTTTATTTTTTTTGTTAGGAAGTTATAAGGGTTAAAAGTTGACAGCGATTTCTCATTTTTACAGCAAAATTTACAAAACCATTTTTTTTTAGGGACCATCTCACATTTGAAGTCACTTTGAGGGGTCTATATGGCAGAAAATACCCAAAAGTGACACCATTCCAAAAACTCCACCCCTCAAGCTACTCAAAACTACATTCAAGAAGATTATTAACCCTTCAGGTGCTTCACAGGGACTAAAGCAACATGGAAGGAAAAAATGGACATTTTAATTTTTCCAACAAAAACTTTCTTTTAGCCTCAGTTTTTTCATTTTCATATGGGTAACAGGATAAAATGTATCCTAAAATTTGTTGGGCAATTTCTCCTGAGCACGCTGATACTTCATATGTGGTCATAAACCACTGTTTGGGCACACGGCAGGGCTCAGAAGGGAAGGAGCGCCATTTGACTTTTTGAATGGAAAATATGCTGGAATATTTATCGGTTGCCATGTCGCGTTTGGAGAGTCCCTGTGTGTCTAAACATTGGAGCTCCCCACAAGTGACCCCATTTTGGAAACTAGACCCTCCAGGGAACTTATCTAGATGCATAGTGTATACTTTGAACCCCCAGGTGCTTCACAAATTGATCCTTAAAAAAAAGTACTTTTTTCACAAAAATGTTCTTTTAGCTTCAGTTTTTTCATTTTCACATGGGCAAC
Organism: Dendrobates tinctorius; assembly: GCF_039654945.1. Taxonomy (NCBI): domain Eukaryota; kingdom Metazoa; phylum Chordata; class Amphibia; order Anura; family Dendrobatidae; genus Dendrobates; species Dendrobates tinctorius. The sequence goes on from NW_027361702.1 coordinate 10,415,685, forward strand.
AGGGTAAAATGGATCCTAAAGTTTGTTGGGTAATTTCTCCTGAGTACATCGATACCTCATATGTGGTCATAAACCACTGTTTGGGTGCACGGCAGGGCCCAAAAGGGAAGGAGCGCCATTTGACTTTTTGAATGGAAAATTAGCTCCAATCGTTAGTGGACACCATGTCTTGTTTGGAGAGCCACTGTGTGCCTAAACTTTGAAGGTCCCCCACAAGTGACCCCATTTTGGAAACTAGACCCTCCAGGGAACTTATCTAGATGCATAGTGAGCACTTTGAACCCCCAGGTGCTTCACAGAAGTTTATAACGCAGAGCCGTGAAAATAAAAATATTTTTTTTTCCTCAAAAAATGATTTTTTAGCCTGCTAATTTTTATTTTCACAATGGTAACAGGAGAAATTGGACCCCTACAGTTGTTCTCCAGTTTCTCCTGAGTACACTGGTACCCCATATGTGGGGGGAGCCACTGTTTGGGCACACGCTGGGGCTCAGAAGGGAAGTAGTGACGTTTAGAAATGTCGACTTGATGGAATGGTCTGCAGGCGTCATGTTATGTTTGCAGAGCCCCTGATGCACCTAAACAGTGGAAACCCCCCCACAAGTAGCCCCGTTTTGGAAAATAGACCCCCTAAGGAACTTATCTAGATGCATAGTGAGCACTTTGAACCCCCAAGTGCTTCACTGAAGTTTATAACGCAGAGCCGTGAAAATAAAAAATATTTTTTGTCCTCAAAAAATGATTTTTTAGCCCACAATTTTTATTTTCACAAGGGTAACAGGAGAAATTAGACCTCAAAAGTTGTTGTGAAATTTTTCCTGAGTACGCTGATACCCCATATGTGGGGGTAAACCACTGTTTGTGCACACGTTGGGGCTCAGAATGGAGGGACCACTGTTTGACTTTTTGAATGCAAAATTGGCTGGAATAAATGGTGGCGCCATGTCATGTTTGGAGATCCCCTGATATGCCTAAACAGTGGAAACCCCTCAATTCTAACTCCAAACCTAACCCCAACACACCCGTAACCCTAATCTCAATCCTAATAAACCTAACCACAACCCTTACCCCAACACACCCCTAACCCTAATCCCAACTCTAATCCTAACCACAAGCCTAACCCCAACCCACCCCTAACCCTAATATTAACCCTAATTCCAACCCTAACCCTAATCACAACCCTAGCCCTAATCCCAACCCTAATTCCAACCCTAACCCTAATTCCAACCCTAACCCTAATTCTAACCCTAATTCCAACTCTAACTCTGATTCCAACCCTAACCCTAATTCCAACCCTAACCCTAATTCCAGCCCTAACCCTAATTCCAACCCTAACCCTAATTCTAACCGTAACCCTAATTCTAACCCTAACGGAAAAATAAAAATATTTTCTTTATTTTATTATATGTCCCTACCTATGGGGGTGATAAACGGGGGGTTTATTTACTTTCTTTTATTTTGATCACTGTGAGAGTTTCTCACAGTGATCAAAATAAATGAATGAATCTGCAGCCGGCAGATTCCAGCAGGCGCACTGCGCATGCGCCCGCCGTTTTCCAAGATGGCGGCGCCCATGATGCAGAACACCGGGATGGCCAGATGGACAGGAGGTACCGGGGACTGTGAGGGGGGAAACAGAAGGCTGGAGGAGCAGAGGGAAGGGGGACGAGAGCTGATGATGACTGCGATGGCCGATCGCTGCCATCAGTCGGTGGCGGCAGCCATTTGGCGCCGTCAGTCGGTGGAGGGGGGGTCTGACTGGTGTCTCCAGCCATGGCCGATGCTATTGCCGCATTGGCCATGGCTAGATTGTAATATTTCACCAAATTTCATTGGTGAAATATGACGATCACACTGCGCATGCGCCCGCCATTTTCCAAGATGGCGGCGCCCATGATCCGGGACGGCAGGACACCGGGAGCAAGAGCGGGACATAGGAGGTACCGGAGAGGGGGAGGGGGAATCAGACTGCGGGCGGAAGCGGAGGGAAGGGGAGGGGGAGCATATTGTGACAGCAGCGGCCAATCGCTGCTGCCAGCCGGTGTGGGGGGGTTAAATTAGTGTCTCCAGCCATGTCCGATGCTACTGCAGCATCGGCCATGGCTGGATTGTAATATTTCATCAAATTTCATTGATGAAATATTACTATCGCTCTGATTGGCTGTTTCACTTTCAACAGCCAATCAGAGTGATCATAGCCACATTGGGGCTAAGCCACCCCCCCTGTGGTGAAGCATAAAGGGTCCTCTGTGTGCGGGTTGGGTGACCTTTCAATGACCCCGGTCACCCGACCCGCAGGAGGCTGATTAATACCATGACGCCTACGTAGGCATCATGGGTCGTTTAGGCACGACTTTTCATGACGCCTACGTAGGCGTCATGGGTCGGGAAGGGGTTAATGTTGTTTCTGCTCTGGATTTATTGCTGCCTACATGCTGCGTTTTTCTCTTGAATTCATCCACAAGTTTGCCTTTAACATACTCTAGTGTCAGCTCATCATCTGGCCGTGCATCTAGTGCAGTCACAAGTGTGTCATAACTCTCTGCAAGACCACTTAATTGAAGTGCAGCAGCATGAAAATCTTTACTTTCTTCTCCAATACCCCTGAGACGCTCAACAATCTCCAGGGTGTTTCTTATATAGTCCTGCATATTCTGTCCATCACTTAGCTTAGACTGGTGCAGCTTTCTCATGAGATAAAGCTTATTGCTGAGATTTGATATTTCATGCACTTTCTGTAACTCATCCCACATCTCCTTTGCAGCTGCACAGTTGCATATATGCACAGTCTGATTATCATCTACACTGAGGGAGATTGTGCTTTGTGCTTTCTGATCCTTCTGTAGCCAATCATCTGGTAATGGATGTTCCTGAGTATCTTTCCACGTACCTTCTCTTATGAGCAGCATCTTCACCTTGAATTTCCAGGACTGGTAGTTCTGGTTAGTAAGGCTTGGCACTGAGAACTTGACAAGATTGCTGCTAGTGGACATCTTCTCTATTGCTCTGTACTGCTTTTGCTCTGGGCTTCTATTGCTGTGATACTGTGGGGACGTTGACCTGACAGAGAAATCTGCTTTTAGTAAAAGGCAGAGGGAATAATTCAGTGTAGAAATAGAGGCACTGAGAAGAAGGAAAAAGGGTGCCGTATTGAGTGTGACCATTAGAGGGCAGTGGGGAGCACAGAAGAGAGTGGTTACATAACTGCCACAGGTCAAGTTCACACTCATTGGTCAAAGGTGACTGTCAGGTAACAGTGGGCGGAGCTACCTAGGCTGGGAGTATAAAGGCTGGGAGAAGCTTCCAGAAAGTCCAGTCAGCCAGGGGAGCTTACTAGAAAGGAGGGCCTGCTGCACAGTAGAGAGCCCTCAGAGAGCACCAGACAGTAGAGACGGTCACGGGGGGTGTCCCAGGAACACAGAAGCATCAGATGGAGAGAGTCTGAGTAGAATAGGTACCGGTGTACTTTCAACGGCGTAGCGCTGTGGTGGAAGTGCCTAGGGCAGCCACAGTGAGGAGAACAGTAGAGGACACCACTACGGTGGCACAGAGGCATCTAAGGTACCCTGGTCTGTGTGAGGAAAAGTGTACAGTCCTGTATAAAAGTATGGACATCGGCAAAGTTGGTGAATAAAACCAAACCTGTTGAAATACAGTACTGTCTCAGTCTCCAGTCTGTTTACGCTAAGAAGTGGGTCACCCCCCCAATTCTGTGGGATCAGCACACCTCTCCACCGCATCATCGCCTCATCTCCCTCAGCCCTGCCCGAAACCCTACAATACTCTGGGGTTCTGTGTCACTCTGGGCCCATAACCTGTTGGCAGCGGATTATTCAGGATACTCTCCAAGCGTGTGACAACAGAGCTTCTTTATTCAGGAACCAACAGTAATATTATATGATAAGCTTATTAGATCAGGAATAAATCATGTGTGTATCTGTGTATGAGAGAAGCAGCCCGCTGTACAAATGATTTATTCCTGGTCTATTAAGCTTATCATACATTTTTCCTGTTTGTTCCTCAATAAAGAAGCTCTGTTGTCACACACTTTGAGAATATACTGAATAATCCACTGCCAACAAAAGAAATGCCACCTTTTCTTGAACTCGGTGGGTTCTCCTGAGTTTAAAAGATGTGTGCACAATGCACAGAGTCTTACTGGAGGAGTCGAGTACCCGGAGATGATTCACAGCCGGTGTGCTGAGCTGTTATAGAGACGTCAACCTATAATAATGAAAAAAACAATGATACAGACGCTGTTTTTGTTTTTCACATTTCTCAAGAAAATAAAAAGTGATCAAAAGCTGTATATATATATTCTACAGTTTATCCAATAAAAACTGCAGCTCGTTTCATAAAACCCTCACACAGACCTGTAAAGGGAAAATCGAAAAGGTCATGTTTTCTACTTACAGCACAAAAACAAATATTTTCTTTAAGATTTATTTATTGTGCTAAATTTGATAGCGGATACATACCGCCCTATCCACGTTCAGCGTGTATCACACACCGGCTGCACAACTTAATTTCAGAGAAAAATATAGTTTAATGGCTGTTGTGGACCGAGCAGTACAGGAGACTAGTCGGACAGGCCGCGTCCCTGGTGTCTTCTCCCCGCCCGCTGCTCTTGATTGATAGATCTCTCCCTCTACCTGCCCGCAGGGAGAGACCTGTCACTCCATGGCAGAAAGCTGGAAGAAGATGTTGGGGACCAACCTGTATGATTAGTCTTTTCTGTGGCTTGTTCCCCAACAGCACTCGGACTGAAAATCTTGTTGAGTGATCAAGCTTCTAGTCCCATAGATTGTAAAAGTTCTAAAAGATCTAGGGGTCCTAACAAGCCTCCAGCAATCACAAATTTATCACATTTTCTTTGGCTAGCTAAGGCTGGTTTCACATTTGCGTTTTTTAGCGCTGGAAAAAAACGCATATGTGCGCATGCGTTTTTTCCCCTATATTATGGGTGCGCATACCTGCGCGCTTGTAAGCGCATGTATGCGATTTTCATGCGCTGCGTTTTTTTGGGGTGTGCGTTTGTATTTTCCAGACGCAGCATGTTGCATTTTTTGGCCCTGCAAAAAAGCGCATGCGCACATATGCGCACGTTTTGCGCTAAAAATGGCCATTATAGCCTATGGATGCGCATATGTGCGCACTGGCATGCTCATGTATGCGTTTTTTTGCATATGCGTTTTTTTTTTTAACCATGGAATTTAGGGGTTTGGCTTAGAGTTAGGGTTAGTTAAGGGGGTTTAGGGTTAGGGTTAGGGTCAGGGTCAGGGTTAGGGTTGGGGTTTGGGTCAGGGTTAGGGTTAAGTATGGTTTGGTTAAGGGTTAGGGTCAGGGTTAGGGTCAGGATTAGGGTTAAGTATGGTTTGGTTAAGGGTTAGGGTCAGGGTTAGGGTTAGGGTTAGGGTTAGGGTCAGGGTTAGGGTTAAGTATGGTTTTGTTAAGGGTTAGGGTCAGGGTTAGGGTCAGGATTACGGTTAAGTATGGTTTGGTTAAGGGTTAGGGTCAGGGTTAGGGTTAGGGTTAGGGTTAGGGTCAGGGTTAGGGTTAAGTATGGTTTTGTTAAGGGTTAGGGTCAGGGTTAGGGTCAGGATTAGGGTTAAGTATGGTTTGGTTAAGGGTTAGGGTCAGGGTTAGGGTTAGGGTTAGGGTCAGGGTTAGGGTTAGGGTTAGGGTCAGGGTTAGGGTTAAGTATGGTTTTGTTAAGGGTTAGGGTCAGGGTTAGGGTTAGGGTTAGGGTCAGGGTTAGGGTTAGGGTTAGGGTCAGGGTTAGGGTTAGGGTTAGGGTCAGGGTTAGGGTTAGGGTTAGGGTCAGGGTTAGGGTTAGGGTTAGGGTTAGTTAGGGTTTAGGGTTTGGGTTAGGGTTAAGTATGATTTGGTTAAGGGTTAGGGTCAGGGTTAGGGTTAGGGTTAGGGTCAGGGTTAGGGTTAGGGTTAGGGTCAGGGTTAGGGTTAGTAAAGTCATGGTTTGGGTTAGTGTGAGGGGCCACCTAATGTTGGAAAAAAACGCAAACGCGGTAAAAACGCACTAAAAACGCATACAAACGCATAAAAGCGCTGCGTTTTTTTCATGCATGCTCATAAAAATGCTTGAAAAAAACGCAGCAGTTGTATGCTTTTGTATGCGTTTTTTCAATGCGTTTTTTTGCGGGAAAAACGCGCTGCAAAAAAAAGCAAGTGTGAAACTAGCCTAATAAAAATGAAAAACAATAAAAGATTGATGTATATTATTTTTCACATCTGCTCAAAGAAATAAAATAAAATGTGAAAACATAAATGAAAAACAAAACATGACTAAATCATTCTGTGGCAGGTTAGTTGTTCTCTGAGCGCTGGGTTATATCTTTTTCATGTTTTTATGATACTTTAACCCCTTTCCGACATCATGCGCAATATTTACGTACGCCGATGTTGGACACCCTCCCTTTGATGTGGGCTCTGGCAGTGAGCCCGATCTATCAATAACAAAAAGATTAAGCTGATCGCTAAACAGTGTAGCGAAAAAAAGTCAAAACGCCAGAATTTTGATGCAATAACGGACGATCAAAAGAACATATCTGCACCAAAATGGTATCATTAAAAATGTCAGGTCAGCACGCAAAAAATAAGCCCTCACCCAACCTGAGATCACAAAAAATGGAGACACTACGGGTATCGGAAAATGGCGCAATTTTTTTTTTTAAACAAAGTTTGGATTTTTTTTTCACCACTTAGATAAAAAAGAACCTAGACATGTTTGGAGTCTATGAACTTGTAATACAAATTTCAAAAACTGACCATCACATCCAAGCATAAGCATAGTGCGAACAGGTGCTTAACGTAGAGTCACCAACTCATATACATTCAAACAGAAAAGGAAGCACACTGTAGCGCCATAACATGCAAACATGAAAAATGAATAGCAATACTGCATTAGAAGTATGAAAAATTGAGAAAGTTTGGTGCATAAAATGGCCACGTTATGTGTACCTGGAAGCCACGGTAAGGCATTTCTCGTTTTCCAGGACCATATCTAATGCCTATCCTCACTTAGACTGAAGTCTTCATCTGAATGGGAACCTATGTAAATCCTCTGTTTAGACTGAAACTCTGAGGGTTAAGGGGTTAAGGCAATGTTCTCACAATTCGCCTTTGGTGAGTTTTCGATAAATTATGTTACTTGTGCTTTTTTATTGTGTTTTTATCACCTTTTTGATGGTTTTCTTGGTGTGTCATGCTTTAAATAAAGGTGCATTTTTTTGGTAATTCCTTGCATTTGACTTTGACAAAACTTTATTAGGATTCAGTGCTTTCAGTCAAAGAAGAGGGTTGGAACTACATGGATAAGAAATATCTGAAAAGTTTCACTTAACTACTTAGCAACATATAGAGGGGGAACCCAGCGCCTGATTAGCTTATTTGAATAAAGAAGGATTTCGAGCAAATACAGCAATGGATTGAAGCTCTAAAATGACAAATTTCACCAGTTGGGACAATTTTTTTCCATTACTTAAGTACATGTATTTGGGGGTAAAAATCATTTTTGCAATTGAAGTTCATTAAAAATGTTACACTCTGGCTTTGACAGGCTCTTTATTTTCATGCACATTCAACTTTGAGATGGGCTTTAGTCATTAATCAGCTGAGAAGTGCTAAGAAAAAGACAGGGAAAAAAAGAGCTAAAATTCTCCATCAGACCGTGACAGATTCTCAGTTAATTCATTCTTCAGCAGGCAATTAACATTGTAAGGCCGGGGGTCACACTAGCGATAAATACGGACGAGTATTCATCTATGGGGCAGCTCCCATCATCACCGTTTTTTTTCTCGGTTGTATTCTACATGCGACTTTACAGCATGCTGTGATTGTCACTGACACTCGGCCGAGTCTTGGCAACTTGCATCCATACAAGTCTATGGGTGCGAGTGAGACAACGCACATCACCCCGGCCTAACCCAGAGGTTTTAAAAGGCAAATGGTGCAAAATTTTTAATGAAACCCAAATGCAAAAATAATTTTTAGTCCCAATTATATTTGTATTTAAATAATAATAGAAAAGTTAATAAAGGTGAACAACCTGGCGAGGTGCGGTGCTTAGGTTCTACTCTCAATTTGGGCTGCTTGACTCCATACTTCATTGTCACTTTATGTGGTAATTACTCTCGAGCGCTTCTATGTATGCCCATGATTCTGAAAATGGGATTTTGTGATGCAATGTACTTATGTTAGTAATTAACTTAGTTTGATATGTTTTCAAAAAATTTGTGAAAATATCAGAAATTTGATGAAACCTTTTAATGCTTATACTCTTAAAGCAGACCAATAATATAGACCAATAAATGTCAGTAAACTTGTGCTTCTTCATACACATTCTTTTTCCGCATTTTAAAAACAATTGCATGCATTTCAAGCCCTTGCATGTTGTTTCTTATGGATGTTTTTTTTTCTAATTGTGTACCTGTGTTTTTCCTGCCATTTTTGTAGCCCTGGAGAGAAGTCTATGGAAGAAAAACACCATACCTAGAGCTACAGTAAAAAAAAACACCATACCTAGAACTACAGTAAAAAAGCACCATACCTAGAGCTACAGCAAAAAAACACCATACCTAGAGCTACAGTAAAAAAAACACCATACCTAGAACTACAGTAAAAAAGCACCATACCTAGAGCTACAGCAAAAAAACACCATACCTAGAGTTAGAGCTACAGTAAAAAAATCAAACACCTATGTAGAGCAAAAAGAAGTCCTCCAAACAGAGTAATGACAGGAAAGTAGCGATCCCCGTCCCCAGCGATGTTGCTGGTGAGATCTGCCTGTGTGGCAGCTCACTAGCGACCACTTAGCGATGCACCAGCGATCCTGACCACGTCATATTGCTGGTCGGGATCGCTGGTGCATCGCTAAGTGTGACAGTACCTTTAAGGAAAGTGAACTTCCAACTCCTGACATATTATCTACGTGCCATAAACTGAGACAATGTTCTGAGAAGTAAGGCTAAATACACACTGGGTGTTTTTGCAGCGTTTTCTCTGCAGCAAAACCTGAGAGCTTGGCAGGAAAGAACCTGTGGCAAAAACTCTGGCTTTGCTGCGTTTTTGTGGTGATTTTGGTACGGTTTGGTGTGTTTTTTCATGATTTTTTTTTTCATTTAATTCAGTGTGTGAAAAACGCTGAGAAAAACACTGAAGGAAGTGACATGCTCTATGTCCAAAAAACTAGGGAAAGCACAAAATCCTGATGACAAAAAAAACAATGTGTGTGCATGAGATTTCTGAAATCTCATAGGCTTTGCTGTATCTGTAAAATGCAGCTGAAAATTAGCAGAAAAATGCCCAGTGTGAACATAGCCTAAAAGTACAAAGCAACTGGGAGATTTTTATACTCATCCTGAATAGGACTTGTGCACAACATACACCCTGTGGGAATAAACAAGCCAGAAATAGGAGGAAACCAATATGGCTAAATAGAGCTGTAAGGGGCGCAATAAGTGACAAAAAGAAAGGGTTTAGAAAGCAAGAGGGAGGAGACGAGGAAATAATACAAGAGGGAGGAGACGAGGAAATAATACAAGAGGGAGGAGACGAGGAAATAATACAAGAGGAAGGAGGTGAGGAAATAACAAACAAAACTTTTTATAATAGAAGTCTATGATTGACACATTCTACAATATGTCTATAAAGTGTCATACATAAGAGCCCGCCGTGGGAGGCAATCTGTGTATCCTACACATTTGTAAAGATAATGAAAAAATAATTAAAAAGCGACTAGCTAACAATAATCACTTCTGTGATCCACTAGTGTGACACTGGTGTCTACCGTTATATGGGCAGCGTACGGGGGTCATATTGGTACCTGTATAATAGTCTTTATTCAGTAATAGTTGGTGGTACCATGGAATCACTTGAAGCCAAAGTGTTTCAGTAACATTTCTTCATTAGGCTTAGGCTACAAGTCTGCAGTCACATAGAGTGACTGCAGACTTCTGAATCCTTACATCGTGCGCACTGCGCTGTTAGTTTTCTCTGGTGCCGATTCTGGAAGCGGACGGGTGCGTCAGCACAAGTATGTGCGGTCACATGCCAACTAAACGTGTGCGGCTTCACTCAATGCAAGTGTATGGAGAGAGACCCGACATGTCTTGTTGGAATGTGGCAAGTCTGACACTTGCTGGTGCCAGCACCATAAAATCCTCACAGGGCGCAATATGAGGATTCACAAGTCTGCAGTCATATAGGCTGACTGCACACTTGGAGCTTAAGGCCGGAGAACCCCTTTAACTAGACTATATTCTGGAGCACCGTTTTTAATTTCGCCCAAGATGACCCAGCTGCCCCTGTACTCCCCTCTTAGAGATCCGCCATACAGTTACAGCAGTAAAGACATATGTTTCTAAGTTTGTGAATATTATTTGTGCACATTTTACTCACATTGAAAATTGTAACCTGAATTTATAATCTCTCTTTTTTTTTTGGCAGAAAAGTGTAAAGGAAGGAATTCTGCTGAAACAGACCAGCTCCTTTCAGCGATGGAAGAGACGCTACTTCAAGCTCAGAGGACGGACATTGTACTACGCCAAAGACTCAAAGGTGGCAAACTCTACAATAACTTCCGGTTTTCGATGCATCAAAATATTACAATAATTAACTCGTTTCCGGTAATAAAGGAAATCAGTTGTCGCAGGCTTCTTCTAGGGCATGACAAGACGATCTATTAAGAATATTCTCATTAAAAGGAATGGGCTATACACTACATGTTCTGTTTCTCATCCATTACCTGCAACGGGGCATCCATTGCTAACATTATTCACATACACAATCGTCATTACACTTTTAAAACACATCTGCTCACAGCTGTCACAAAGGTCCTTATGAATATTGTTACTTAGGCTAAACCTCTGGTAGGTCTGGAGATATATTGTTATATTGCTAATTAATTATGTGGCCCAATGGGTATAGAGAAATGAATGGATTCACAAAAAGTATAAAATGTATAAGAAACAGAATAAACATCATCAGTCTTTTCAGTGAATGAAAATACTACAAAATCGCTGTAATTTGCTTTGAAAGTCATGCTCCAGATGACCTCCAAAATGGGCGAAACTCGAGTTGGACTTTAGACAATTGGACAATGCTATAAATTTATTGTGAAGCAGTGAATATCTGTATTTCTAGTAAGTGCAATGAATCGCGAAGTGCTGACAATCCGAGGATTTGTAGAGTCATTGCTTTAATATGACAGGTGGAAAGCCTCTGAAAATGTCACCCAGATTCGACTAGTACAATCTGTGGAGAAACTTGAGTGCTGAAGATCAGAGGATTTCTCATTTGAAAACTACTGCTGTCACAGATCTATCGTCAGGGGATATTAAAAATGAAGGCTGGGGGATTAGGGGAACTGCCAAATAACTACGGCCCACACATGTCTAGATGGCATCAATTTATCCGTTTTATTTGTTAAGTAGAAACTAAACTTTCATTTTTTTTGTCCAGAATGGAAAGTTATGGAATGTTGCAAATCACTTTATTGGGAGATTTGTTGACTTTACCATTACTATTTGCATGTTATGTATGTTCTTGTTGCCAGTCTATTTGCTTTCCTCTACCTGCATTGATATTATTTGTACGCATTTGGAGTACTGATGATGGCATTGATGGGTCAGCACCAGTCACCTCCTCTGAGCTTTGTGCTTATCAGAACAATCTCCTGCATAAGATTATCCCCAGAGTTAGTGACACACAGGGGCAGAGATCGCCCATCACTGTCATCATCTGTACTCCAGTATGTCCTGATATCAGTACATCTAAAGGCAGAGGTTTGGAAAACACATATATGCAATTTTAGTTTTACAGGAATAAAAGCAAATCCCCTAATAAATTTATCTACATTTTCATAACTTTCCACTTCCAAAATTAATAAGAAAAATAAAAGTTTAGTTATTCTTGAAAGCTAGACAACTTTACTGAAGCATGTTGTGCCACGTTAATTACTATGTTTCCTTCTTTGATAAATCTGTCACATCGTAACTTACTGACGATGACTCCGTAACTTGTGGATAATAAACCACGTTAATTTATCCTGTCTCCTGGGATTTCTTTTGGATCTCCATCACCCACTTATTCCTTCCTAGCATTTTTGATTCTCGGCACCCCCTCTAATCCACCGTATGAGTCCACCACACTTGCTGATGGCCTCTTGATCTTCTTTTTTTTTGTTCTTTTTATATGTATGACATCTTTTCAGTTGTGTTTGTGCCGAATATTGCTGCAATTGGAAATGGGAAACTGCAATCCGCTGCACTTTGCCATACAGTTCACTAGACAAAACCTAAGATGGAAACAAAACGAGCAAAAACCCCTGTTGTAAGTAAGACGTAATATTAATACATCTAAATAACATAGGGACCTAGATAGAAAACATTGTTTTTGATTAAAAAAAAAGTGTAAAGGCCATCCCACCGCGACAAGGTGCACCCAGATCAGGATGGTCCTATACTGTAATATTAAAACCTTACCATGTGACCTCAATGTAAATAACGTCCGAGCAGGACCGAGTCCTGACTGTGTCTGTGAGTGTCCATAATCGGGCATAGAAGCTGTCCTGCCCATATTCCCATTAAAATCCTTTTTGACACATGGTAAGGTTTTAATATCAGAGACAATATCGGACCATCCCAATTTGGGTCCACCGTGACATGGTGGGATGGTTTTTATGCTTTTCTTGATCATTTACATTTAACTAAACAATTTGGAGATGCATACTGACCAGACAGAGGCTAAAAAACCCCCATCACTTTTACAGCCTATCTGAACATTAAAGTTCATATTGGTAAAAGTTTCTGATGAATACTTTAGAGCGTTACTGCATTTTTCTTTTCTTGGGGGGGATTAGATACAATAGTGTTGAGCTGCTGTTCAAAAGCCTCAAAAGTCCTTTTGGCCGATACTTGTCAAAATCTACCTTTGTCTTCACCATATTGAAAAGTGCAATCTCTTACACTTTCCAATACAACTGTATAAAATAGAAATATAAGGCATTATTAATTTATTTTCCAATAAAAGCAATGACGCATGTGTGAAAAATGTTTCCCACTTCATGGTTTTTAACAAACTGTAAATGTTTCATTACATTTACGATCATGAGTATTTCCAAGAATTTGTAGCATTAAATATTGTTAATATGAAACGTCATTTACACATACAACATTACTATAGCAGTACTATACTACACTATTAGTGCAATCAGTGTCTGGGGTGCCAAGGGCCCACCTTGGAAATTCATCCTGGTGTCCTTTGGCTCACCTCCATGCAATATTACCTGAACTTTGTTCACAAATACTCCTATTCTTCGATAAAATAATAAACTGGGCAGTTTTGTAGATCCTGCCCTTTAATATACATGTTGTGTGAAGTGCTTTAAGTGTACTGTGTGTGGCCCACTGGGGGATTCACCTGCTCTCCGATGGGCCACTCCGAGCTTCACCGGTAAAACAGTTACTGTATATGGGTGTAAACATCCATCTTATGGTTGTAACAATTTTAGGCATTGACTATTTCTTATTTCTAGTATAAGAATACTGTTTGGGGTAAATGTACCTTAACCATCACGTTTGTTTCTGCAGTCTCTGATATTTGATGAAGTCGACCTTTCAGATGCCAGTGTCGCCGAGACCAGTACGAAGAACATCAACAACAGCTTCACGGTAGAGTGATAAAGATATTATTTGCATTAAACTCTTTTGAACCATAGAATTCCAATCCAAGCTGACAGCAGCCTTGTACACGCAATTGTTATGATGACTCACCGAAGGAGAAAAAAACAAAATACCAGCTAAGTCCAGAAAAACCAGAGAGGTTGGCAGCTATCGGATTGCAGACCCCTGGACCTATCCACAACAACTAGCAGTAGCCGTGGGGGGTTCCTACGGTGCCCTAGACCCCTCGATCACAGCCGGAGAACTAGATAGCCTAAAGACAGAAAGGGGAAAAACTAAACTGCCCCAGAGCAGACCCCAAAGCAATAGGCAGCCCCCAACATATAATGACGGTGAAGCAAGATGAAAACACTAACACAGATAGAAAGATAGGTTGAGCAAATGATGGGGCCCAAGCTAACTACATAGGACAGGATAGGAAAGCTGCTGTCTGCCATCCGCAAAAACCCTATCAAAATGAGCCAACCGACTGATAGGAAAAACAGGCCCTGAAGTCGCTAGGCTTCAAAAGACTATATCAGCACTCAGGTATATTCTGAAGACAGAGCAAAAGATCAACAGATCAGAGACAAAAATGGAATTCAGCTCACCCCCGGCCGGGGATGGCAGAACTCCCAAAAAACAAGGCAAAACAAAAACAAAACTGAAGAGTACAAAGCAGAGCAGAAAAACTTAGCTTTGAGACGCAGGAATCAGACTGGTCTCCAAGAATCCAGCAGGAAAATCACCAGCCAGGAAGAAGGGCGTCGGCAGCCTTATATCCAGTCCTCAATTCCAGCCACCCAGTCATCATCTAGCTGCCCAGGTGTTTCATAATCAGCCTCAATACCTTCCTTCACCAGAGGAGGGAGTTCATCAGACCTCAATGGTGAAGGGAAAAATGAACTCACAACACGCAATGTATTAACTTACCCATAAAGCCAAGAATGATCAAGCTTGAAAAATAAAGATGATGTTTTCTGTCTTCATTTAAAAACATTAGTGACCCCATGAGTTTGGTAACTCTGATGAACTTATCTTCTGCAGCAGAGGTGATTCCTCATCTTTTTTTCCTTGGTCTCATGATAACCAGTTTCAGCATAGTGATTGATGGTTTTCAGGACTGCGCTTGTGTATACCATCAAGGTTACAGCAATTTTTTGGGACTGATTGCCCTCTATGTCTTAAAGTAATGATGGGTGGTCGTTTCTCTTTACATAGTTGAGTGGTCCATGCCATATTCTGACTTAGAACAGTTCGATAGAGCTCAGCATTGTATGGAGCTGTGTATCAACACTGCCTCTGCCATTCACATCTGATTTTCGCAGATTTTCCAAAGGCTAGCAATTTGACAAATGAACTCTTGAGGAAGTATACATGTTCAGTGGAAGCCATTCGTGGTCACTACTTGTTTAAGCTGCTTGAGAGCTTGGGAATGAGGTGTAAAGCTTATGTTAGAGTAAAAGAGGGGTACTTTGAGGAATTTAAGCTGGTTCGTTTCACACGTGTTTCTTTGCATGTGTGTTCTCTCCTAGTTTTGCTGTATTCAGTCTGAATCCACAATGTGCACATTCCTATATGAACAAGGAAGACCATTGCATGAACATGTGTGTAAACTGCTGAGCGGTGCTGTAGGGCAGCATGCAGAAGCATGAAACATACTGTATGCTGGAAATTCCATGTAACATGTTACATTACGTACTGTATGTGTCACATCAAATATGCTCCATAAACTTTCTGTACTCTGTAATCTAAATGGACAAGACCTGGGAACTTGATCCTTTATTTTGACTAAGATATGAAGGAAACACATAAGACGATAAAACATCTTTTGTTGCAGGAACAGGTTAGTTTTTTTTTAAATATTACTATGTTGTTTAACTGGTTAGAATTGTGAGGTCTATTTATGGCCAATAGTCAAATTTCCATCAAATTCCTGACTGTTTACAGTATGTGAAGTGCTTCTTTTTGTTACTGGATAGAATAAAGTGAGGTCAAAGCTGTGATAGATTGATCACTAAACCCAGCAACTCTGTTGATGTAGACCGTTGGCTGCAGCGGTGATGTATACTATATTCATATAACACTGCTGCAGCCAATCAGCTCAGTGCCTCTGCTTATGTAGACAGTGCCGGATACTGAGCTCAGTGATTGGATGCAGTGGTGATATATGTTGTATTTATGATGACACAGCTGCAGCCAAACATTGAGTCCAGTGGCTTGATTGATGTAGATGGCACTGGCTGCTGAGCTCAGTGATTGGCTGCAACATTGATGTATGCTATTTTCATGATGACACCACTGCAGCCAGTCATTTAGCTTAATTGCTCTGCTGATGTAGACAACACTGGCTACTATGCTCAGCAATTGGCTGCAATATTGATTATTGATGTATGCTGTATTCATGATAACACCACTACAACCAATTGCTTAGCTGAACAAATATATGTAGCAAATGGGTCGCCCTCCCAGGGCTGTGGGGTACTCGGTACTGGACCGGTATCAGCGGGATGTGTCACAGCGGTGGTGACCCGGGCCGTGGCCCTGGGCGCCCAAGTAATGGGGGAATTGAAATGGTGGAATGTAATTGATTGAATGAATAGTTCGTGATGCCACCTGTGGTGTTCGGCAAGGGAGGTGTAAAGCCGACGCTGCATGCAGATCCGCTGGGACCAATGGTATGGTGCAGCAAAGATGTAAAAGCTTCCCACAGTTGAAGCTGTAGTCCCAGGGCAGTGTAGATGTGGTTGGCACGGGGATGTAGCAGTGCCGGAAGAGTAGGAAGCAGGCAAAGACACAGTGGGGTGCAATTTCTGTACCTTTACTTGATAAATGCAGTCCAGGGTCCTGATTGCAGATGGTACTGGAGCAGGCTAGCCTGGAAGCAACTCAGGGAATCTCTGTCTGCAGATGGGCTGTGCAGTCTCCTTCCTAGCGCTTATTTGAAGTACTCCTAGTACTGAGTTACACTGAAGTTCCTCCCAATTCTTCTCTGCTAGTACCCCTCGTATGGCAGACAGCTGTCGCCGCTATTCCTCTCTTGGCTCACTCCGTGCTGTTGTGCCTCCGAGTCTTAGATGGGGTAGTGCATTTACAGCCTCCTACTCCTCTGGTGTCTGTTGCAGGACCATTAGCATCCATACAACCGTGGAGACCAGGCTCCAGTTCATGCGCTCTCACTGGAGATGAGCCTTTCCTCTCTGCTCGATCTCCGCGCTTCTTCCCTTTTTGGGGAAGGTGACCTGACGGACAGACGTGACTGGTAGAAGGAGGGGACGGTTTGTGCACTAGTGACAGAGATTGACAGGTTAGAAAGGTAACAGCAGGGAGACAGAAAAGGGAGTGCAGTACCGTGAAATGACCACAAGATGGCAGGGGAGAGTAGTACAGGACTTAACATCAGCTTAGGGCTTAGGAATCCGCTTAGTCATGGGGGGCGGGGAGATAGGAGCCTGGGTGGGAAATTCCCCTGTGAGAGAGGGGATAAATAGAAGAAGGCGGGGCTCCAGGAGAGTTTAGTCCCGGGAGGAGCTCAGAAGAAGACGCAGAAAGTGAGAAGAGCTTGGCCAGGGGGACGGACCAAGGAGAGACAGTCAGGGGGGTGGCCCTGACCCGACGGACTGCAGGACAGGCAAGGAGAAGAGGCAGCCAGGGGGGAGACCCTGACTCGACGTACCGCAAGACAGACGAGGCCCCGGGGGAAGACGATCTCGGGCAGGTGAAGCGCTGGGGGTAGATTTGTCTAGGACAGCCCCAAGTGAAAGATCTGCAAGGTGCGTTACTGTGACTGGAGCTGAAGAATAGGTACCCGGGCCTGGCGATACAGTGGTGTAAAGAAGCTGCGGTGCGTGTTTGGTGGTCGTCAGGAGGACAACAAATAAATCCGGAACTGTTACAAGTGGAAGCTGTCTCCGTCTCGTCTTTGCCTCATCTGGTAAGCAGTGGTCCACCCCCCTAGCCCGGCCCCCTACTACACCTTCACGTCTGCACACTTCACCCCCCTCCCGCTAACTCCCCACTCTTTCCTCCTGGCCCTCAGAGAGCACTCCTCCCCTTAATTCCGGTTCAGAGTCCCCCCTGCTGGCCTGGAGTGGAACTGTATTGCATGTATAGGTTAACTGCGAGAGAGACCCTTCACTGCTCCCAAGCCTGGCATTACCCTCCCTGGAGGAAGGCAAAGCCACTGTGGCAACCATACTCCTGGGGGCGCCACACAAACCCCATGAATAAAAATGTATACAATTGAGAGGAGACCCAAAAATTATATAAGGAACATCTTTTGTCAACAGCGGATGATACATGCTTTTTTATTAAGGAAAAATACTGAGAGCAAGGAGAAAGTGCTGGGGATTTACTAACAACAATGGTGAAATAATCCCTAGGGGGATCTTCTCATGTCTCACAATGATATCATACTAGCGGGAAGCTAATACAGGATGATACTGGCATATTGAGATGTTTGAGGGAACATTGTGTAGATGGTCATAAGTTTGCATTTACTGGCACTATGGATGAGATAGAAAAGTATCTTGATGGTGTTACCTTATCTACTTTGTCAATGGAGGCCAGTAAGGCTCTGGAGTGGCCTCTGACCCTCGAGGAGTTAGAGATAGCGCTACATTGTATTCCTAATGAAAAAGCCCCGGGATCAGATGGCTTTCCTTGGGGAATTTTAATAAAACATTCCCAGAGATACAATTACCGTACCTAATTTGCTATCAGTTTTCCAAACAGCAGTAAAGAAGGGGCAGCTACCGAGGTCTATGTGTGAAACCATCATTGTTGTTTTACCAAAACCAGGGAAGGATCCACCAAAATCAGGGAAGGATCCACAAAAAACAGAATCATAGAGACCAGTCTCATTAATTCTCATGCTAAAATTTTAGCTATGGAAAATAGACTTTTAGGTGTAATTTCCGCCTTAATCCCTGATCAATGGGGCTTTATCCTAGATAGATCAACAGCAATACATTTGAGAAGATTGTTTTTAAGTCTCTCCAGCTATCCTACTATGTGACTGGGGCCAGAGCGGTGCGGTCTTTAGACCCTGCTAGGGCCTTTCATAGCATTTAATGGAATTTTAACGGTAATGCTCAGAATTTGTATTAGATCCCCAATTTATATCTTACGTAAAATTAGTTTAGAAGTCTCCAACTGCGATGGTACGTGCTAATAGATAACTGAGACGAGGTTGTGTTGGAGTTGGGCACAAGACAGGGCTATTGTCCACTTCGCCATCATTATTGAATCATTGGCATGCATATTGAGATCCACTCCTGATTCAGTAGGCTTTTGGTGCAGTAAGATGGAAGAACGTGTTCCTATGCTACTCTGTTTTATAGATATTCAGAAATCCATGACCCCATTAATGAATATTATTATAGAATATGGGAAATGGTCTGGCATACTTATTAACTGAAAAAAGTCAGCATTACTTCCCGTGGATCCCGTATCTAATTTGATTTTTGTGGCACACATTGATAAACGTGGTGAAGAATTTCAAGTATTTGGGAGTTAATATTGCAAAAAGACCACAGGATTATATTTGCTACACACCTGTTTGGGATATCCCGGGCTCCTTTTCCTTCACTTGGGTCTGATGCCCTTTGTTGTGCTCCATGTCACACTTTACAAGTTGACCGGAGTGGCTCAGTGACCTAATTTCCTTAGGCCTATTTAAGGCCCAATAAAGCATACACCTGTGTCTTAGGATTGAGATTATAGACCTATGTTTGGTGTGCTCCACCATCTGTACATATTGTGCTGCAAGTTTCTTCCTTTCGTGTTGGGTTCCACCACATCTGTCCTACTGATCCTAAGATTCCATACTGTCCAATTACTCATGGTTCTGTGCCCTCTAGAAAGCGGCACCAACACCCACCCCGACCTGACGTTTAGTGGTTCCACCTCACCTTGGGAAAAAAAGGTATTATCGTGTTGGAGTGGAGCGCCCCTCAGGGCCGTGGGGTACTTGGTACCAGGTCAGACGGTTCTTAAAGGGGAATGTCATGGCAGCAGTGACCCGGTCCGTGGCCCTGGGCATCCAGTAAAATATTAATAAAAGATGATGATGATGGGGTAGTTTGTAGAGGAATTATGTTGTTACGCCACCCGTGGTATTCGGCAAGGGTTGCCGACGCTGAAATGCAGATCCTCTGGTATGGCGTTAGGGCAACAAAGATGGTTAAGCTCTCCACAGGCAGAGCTGTGTCCCAGGGCAGTTAGGATGTTATAAGTAAAGATGGTGGCTGTTGTGGTGAGTGTGGTGCAGGGCAGGTGGGACATGAATGACTCAGATCACACAGCAGGGTGCAGTTTCCAATGATTTACTCACAGTTCACATGTGCACAGATGCCCGCTTAGTGCTGTATCCTCGAGGTGAGGGGTCCAGAAAACTCCCAGATAGATTTGGATACACCTTTCCCGGACTCCCTTCTGTGCGTTTCCCTCCTGACCATCTCGCTTCGCTGGTTTTCGTCCTCCTGCCCAGCACCTTCACAAACAGTGTCCCCAAACCAGCAGCCGTGGACCTTGTTGGGCGACATCCTCTGAGTCCCCTTGATCCTATATATGGCTGCCTTTTCGGCAAGTTAATGTGGTTATGGCTGAGGTATGTACAGCTACGTCAGCCTCCGGCTTGCTAGCTGAGTCTTGTAGTCCTCAACTAGTCTTAGGGGCCAGCTCCCCCACTGCGACCTGGTCCCTCCACTTCTGGATACAGGCCCCACAGGTGGCCTCCTCACTTCCCGTGCCCCAAGGACCCCTTCTGTCCTCCTGGGAGCTTACTTCAGGCTCCCCTCATAACTCTCTCTCCAGCTCTTCCTACTACAATCCTTCTCCTTCTTTCTCCTCATGTTCTGTCCAACTCTCCTCAGACTCTGTCAGCCCTCACTCCCCTCACTCCCCTCTGACTGACTGACTGACTCTTTCTAGAACAATCTTCTTACCTCAGCACTAACTCCTCCCACCAACTGTCACTCCCTTAAGCTCCTCCCCTTTTTCTTACCTTCCCCACTCACTCCCCAACACCCTTTCCTAGCCAGCCTGGGATGAGGTCATCCTCCCCACGGGTACACCCAGATGCCCTGACTGAACTGGTGTGTGTTGGGTGCGAGTGTTAGAGTCCTGGGTAGTGCTCCCTCCTTACCTGAGAGTGGCACACCACACCTCTGGATGAGGTGCAGTATCTCTGTGGCGAATGGACCCTCAGGGGCGCCACAGGAGCATAACCAAAATGAGGGTATCCTTAACAATTTTTAATAGTTACAAACAGATTTACTCTAGCTCATAATCAGTTGTATAAGTATGTTTAATTCATTCATGCTTTTCATTTACAGACAAGAATACAATCTTTAATTATAAGCACTGATTCTTTGGTTGAGTCTTCTATTGAAGAGGGATCCTCTAAAGCCGGGATGTACCACTTAATGGCCTCTCTGGGCCACATTGAAAGGTTAATGTTTGTCTTGGGCCACACAATGATCTTTGGTTACGTAACCTGATGTCCTTCTTCCCTGGGGCCTGTTTGCTGTTTGAGGCCTCACCTGAAATGGTGGCTTTGCCTTTATTTTGTCTTGCCAATCTTCGGTTAGCTCACAATCTATGGAGCCTTTCTCTTGACTTGACTCCTGCCTCTTTCAGGTTACATCCCCTCCGCTTTCTCCTTCTAAACGTCTTTCTTTCATTTTCATTCTTCTTTCTCTGTGCCTCATCCTCTACTTCTTCATTATTGCCCAGGCTCTTGTTCCTTCCTCGGGTTCTTGTGTGTGGACAGACCGATGGGAACAATCATCTGTTTTTTTCACATCTTCACTCACTGCTGTCCAGGAGCTCCCATCATCTTCCTTAATTCCTCCCACAATGGTTGGTCCACCGGCATTCAATTTTGGCCAGCGAACTGGTGGGAGTCTTAGTTGCACAGGAAGAAGGCTTATGTAGGCCGCCACACCACAATCAGCTCTATAAGTAAAGCAGCGTTTATCCCATATGATATTGTGACACGTAATGACAAAAAAAGTCATAATATTTAAGTAACTATACAATTTTGTGTTGGGCCACATTCATAGCCATCCTAAGCCGCATACACCCCTCTGGGCCGTAGGTTGGCCAATGGCCATCCCTGATGTAACGAGTTAATATTCCTTACTTGTAATTCCTTAATATTAGAATAATTTAGAGAATTTCCTTTGCAAATCAAACACAAATAGGGGGAAGATATAGGTCCACCTTGGATGAGGGCCAATGGAATAGGATTTTAGAGCATACTCTTCAACTATGTGTGTAGCGCAAAGACTATCAAAGATATATCTTTATTATACATAGAAAGTCAGACACCCTGCTTTCTATATAAAATAGGATTATGATTGGATAATAGATGTCCAAGATGTAATGCGGAAAATGCTGCCTTACTGCACAGGGTGTGGGCATGTTCATTATTGGGCGCATTTTGGAATGGAATCATTGACGTAAAAAGTAAAGTTTATTATGTAAGCCTGCAGGCAGGTCCGAGGTTTGTGTGATGGGGCTGATGGAGGGTGAAATGCAAAATAACCCAATCCAAAATAGATATTTCAAGAATTGTCTTTGGATTCAGACTTTTCTTCTCACAATCTTAGAATTCTAAAATAGCATGAATACAATAATTCAACTTGTAAAAGGGAGTGTACAGGAATAGAAAAATATTCTTAAATATGAGAAAATATGGGGCCAGGGCTGGACTCTCCGGGATTTCCAGCTGCTTTATTAATAAGGGAAGGAATGGTGGAGTTAATAATATAAGCAGTGTTGGACTGGAGTGCTGAGGGTCCACCAGTAACCAACTCCAGGGCTCTCCTTTTCAGCTACGGTACATGCAAATGTGACATTATTATCAATCATACATTTACATAACAATGAACTTGGTAGATTGTTAACTGAATAAGATGATACAGATATCTGTACATAGTGATTCCAGTATATTGTGCCAAGAACTGCTCATATAAGAGGGTGGTGGCCCAGTCCTGCACAGCAGCCCACCGGAGGATTCTCCTGCTCTCCTGTGGGCCAGTCCAAGCCTGTGTATATAAGAGGGTGGTGGCCAACTATTGCACAGGGCCCCACCAGAGGATTCTCCTGTTCTTCTGTGGGCCAGTCGAAGCCTGTGTATAATAAGAGGTGGTGGCCCACTCTTGGACAGGGACGCATCAGAGGATTTTCCTGCTCTCCTGCGGGCCAGTCAAAGCCTGTGTAAATAAGAGGGTGGTGGCCACTCCTGTACAGTGGCCCACTGGAGGTTTCTCCTGTTCTCCTATAGGCCAGTCCAAGTCAGAATACAAGTGTACATTTAATGTAGTCTAATGAATGCTATCTGAAAAAAAGAAGCTTTATATCACATATCTGCTGTAAGGTGCTCACATTGATAGAAAAAGTATTATAGTTTTAGCCACACTCTTGTTTTCATGTGTGTGGCACCGATGGTCACCTGCTGCTGGCTCCCCTTTTATGGCTGGTCACGGACGCCCTCTTGTTAAAGATAAACCCGAAAAAATAGAAAATTGGGGCATTCTTTAAAAGCCCATAGGTTCCAGTGCTATCTGTGAAAAACTGACGTCTGAATGAGTCCTAAGACTGTTCACATGTAATTCTTTGACAAGGTTTTGGGAGATAATCCTATGCAAAATCCTCCTTAAAAATGCTTGAAAAAGTCTTCCTATTCATTTATAGGGGGAATCTGTTTTGCTGTTCATATGAGGAGTTTTTTTAGATTTTATTTTTCTTCTTGAAGAGGTTTTGAAAAAGATCTAGAGGAAACAATAAAGTGCATGTCACTTTGTTTGAAGTGGATACTGAAGGAAACCAAACTAGGCACTGCCCAATCAAGAAGATGAAAATAATGCTTCAGAAGAAAAAAAAACTCTTCAAAAACTTTTCTTGAATCAGTTTCTGTTTGGAAAAAAAAAATTTGGTAAAAAAACCTCTATGAACAGAGATTAAAATACAGCTTAAAGTACAACTGCAGGTATACTGTAGTAGTAAAAAAAAATGCAACAAAGTAAGGGAATGTGCACGGAAAGTATTTTGTGGAGTTTTTGCAGCACAGACTGATAGGGAACTCCTCCAAAATGCAAAATATTACTCAAAAATGTGGAGGTTCTGTTCAGTTTTCTCAAAAAAAAAAAATCTCAGCAAAAAGGCTTTGTGTGCTCATATTCACTGAACAAAAACTTTCCAGTTTCTGCTCTAAAAACTCAGTAAGAAATCTCACTGTGTACATGACCTAGGAACCAGGAACTAGCACCAATAGGCCGGTTATCAAGAAATTAACAGTGAGCGTATGGTTTATACACCTCCGAATCCAACGCATGGAGTATATGTATATACCTCCGACAAAGACACTGCAAACTCCACGATAACCCCAGACTACTCGCTGCCACCACCAGTCATTTTTTATTATACACAGGCTGAATGGACATCTGGGTCTGGTAGCGTATGACTTTGAGGTGCGGTTTACAGATAAAAAGGAACAGAACTATTACATTTTATATTTAATACAAAGGGAGGCAGTGTTTATGAAAATATACAAAAGATTTTATAAAGGGGACAAGACAATAACATAGTAACATAGTAACATAGTTAGGCCGAAAAAAGACATTTGTCCATCCAATTCAGCCTATATTCCATCAGAATAAATCCCCAGATCTACGTCTTTCTAAAGAACCTAGTCACTGTAAGATACAATATTTTTACGCTCCAGGAAGACATCCAGGCCTCTCTTGAACCCTTCGACTGAGTATAAAGCATATATAGTACATAAATTAAAAGAGATTAACAAAAGAACTTACTAGGCCGCTCACAGAGATGAGTCAAAACTTAGCCGAAGAAGACCACTTTGACTTGGGAGGCGTTCAACGGGATTCATGCATACACAAGTATGTATTTCCCTAGAAGAACCTAAATCATAATTTCCCTTGTTATTTTATGTGCACCTAAGTTATGCCCCCGTGATGACCCAGGTGGGCCAGGTTGTGGGTGTCCTTAGCCATTCAGAATTTTATGAAAATCACAATTTATGCGATAATTGGTTGCTTACAGAAGTTCGAGATCTCCGCCATATTTTCCATCAGGATTTTACCTTTCCCCACAGATCAAACAATGTATGGCTGTTGTTAGTTATCTGGCCACTATGGATTTGTGGCTTATAGTCAGAGGTTACAGTTATGAGAAAACATGCATATTCATCCCCGGATCGCCCTTAGTCTGAAAATGTATATCCCATCCCTATCGGATTTATGCAAACTCCAATATTCATACTTTTCTATCAGTGCCTCAGCATCTAGCAAAGATGTTTGGATGAAAGGAATGTGCAACTGTGAAGGACAATAGCTATCTCTAAAACGTGTAAGGTATCTGCTTTAATCCTCTCCAAAACTTAAAATACTTTTCATTCTTAACTATATGTCCAATCTGTAAACCTTTGTCCATACATAATGGACATCCTCGTTAGTATACTGGGGTATATTGTGACATAAGGATCTCCTCAATGCATTTTAATTAGGATTGTCACTCCTCTTTGTCTCCGATTTATACATCGCAGTCTTACTGGTTTCTAATGTGTTAAACTGTGTAACTGACATAAAGGCAACTTGGATTGCTAGCTAGTCCTGCAAAAGAGAGAGGGGAGTAGTAAGGGGGAGGTGAGTGAATGTGGCTTGTATCAGTCTGGCTCTGACTGATAGCTATTTTTGCCCCTGCAATTCCATGTGGCGTAGAGATTTTAATATTTTCTATGACAATGAACAAAAGAGAAATCTAAATCACATCAATATTTCGTCACTGCCCTTTACATGTAAAACAATGTAAATTGTTCTAGTTACACTTACACACTTGTTTCTGAAGGAACTTAACAGGTAGGATGTTCCAAACATCTCGGAGAACTAACCACGTATCTTCTGTCCTTCTTTAGCTGAAGACAATTCTTATTGACATTGGCTGAATGTTGGGGTCCTTGTTTGGCTTCAGAATAAATTTGGAGTCAATCAGACGCCTCAATGATACATAAGACAATGTCATTAAGAAGTATCTTCAGTGTAGAGAACAAGAAGGAGTCCTGGAAGCGATCATATGGCCTCCACAGATTCCTGATCTCACATCATCCAGTCTGTCTGTCTGGAGAGACAGAATGATTTGTTAAACCCTACATCCACAGAAGATCTGTGGTTATTTCTCCAAGACTTTTGGAAAAATCTCCCTGATGAGTTCCTGCAAAAATTTTGCAGTGTACCTAGAAGAATTTATGATTTTTTAAGGCAAAGTGCGGACACACCAAATATTGCTGTGATTTAGTTTTCACTTTTATTCATTCACTTTGCATTTTATTTATTGATAAAAAGAAGCTAATATCAATTCTATATTGGAAAGTATTCTTATTCTGCAGCATTTTTTCTACGCCCGCCTATAACTTTTGTACAGTACTGGATGTCCAGGAGATCAAGTCAAATATATCCCACTTTAATTATGAAACCATAAATCTTCACTGGATATTTCTCTTTAATTCTCTACACAGGTGATTACTCCATTCCGCAAACTAATCCTGTGTGCTGAGAATAGGAAAGAGATGGAGGATTGGATTGGAGCCATCAAATCTGTCCAGAAGTGGGATCTTAATGAGGTACATCAGTGAACTACAACATATGTATTCAATTAACATTATATATTTGTATAATTCAATACTTTAAAATTACATGGGTCCGTCAAGTTCAACCTTTGCCGACCAATTATACATTTTAGACTGGGAGTCGTTCCCTAGGTTGGTGGTGGCCTAGCCCAATAAACTACTCAAAAAGAAGAACAATGTTGATTACTGGGTTCAGTTTTGAGTTTCGAACATTGTAAAGAGAACATAGGCTTTAAAGAAGATATTCAGCCATGAAATTCTTCCGTACGCAACCATAGATATTTGCAGTGTCGGGCTCGTTTGGTAAAAGCCCACCAGTAACATTGATACTTTAGGCCCACCGTCCAGCTACATGCAAAAATATCCTGACCCAAGTGTACAGATTAACTGTTTCTTCTATGTAACATTAATATGTCTAGCTTATTTAATGAATGATTATATTAAACCTTTTTCTGCAAATAATGAATCAAGTGTAATAGCACTACTTATTAGCACTCAATCAAGGAGGCCTACTGGAGGTTTCTCCTGTGTCTCGGTGGGCCAGTCCTGGCCTGGCTGTTTGGCAACAAAAAACTAAACAAAGCCCATTGAACAATTATAGCCAACATTGGTTGAAAAAACTCCTCCTAAGCCCAACATGCCAATGAACGGTTTTCCTGGTAATTCGCACAATGGTTGCTAAAATTGTACACTCTGTTTGCTTACAGACCACTCAGTTTAATATGGAACATTTCTCAGGAATGCACAATTGGTATGCCTGCTCACACGCCAGACCCACATTCTGCAACGTGTGCAGAGAGGCACTCTCTGGTGTTACTTCTCATGGACTCTCCTGTGAAGGTATAACTCAGTCCTTACATCAATACTTTACTATGATAGTAGTGTGTTCTGCAAAAGTAGCCTGGTACACTACAAGTTACAAAACAGTTTTTGAGATGTTAAATATTTGTAAAAAAAGGCAAAGTATTATTGAGGTGATACCTTTATTGGATAATTTGAAAGTTTTCAGAGCAGAGCAGTGGGGAAAGAAAAGTATTTAGTCAGCCACCAATTGTGCAAGTTCTCCCTCTTAAAAAGATGAGAGAGACCTGTACTTGACATCATAGCTAGACCACAATTATGAGAGTCAAAATGGGAAAACAAATCCAGAAAATCTTCTTGTCTGATTTGGCAAGATATACTTTGCAAATTATGGTGGAAAATAAGTATTTGGTCACCTAAAAGCATGCAAGATTTCTGGCTCTCACAGACCTGTGACTTCTTCTTTAAGAGGCATATCTCTGCCCTCCAATCATTACCTGTAGTAATGGCAACTGTTTGAACTTTTTATCAGTATAAAATACACCTGTCCACAACCTCAGCCACACTCCACTATGGTGAAGACCAAAGAGGTGTTGAAGAACACGAGAAACAAAATTGTAGCCCTGCACCAGGCTGGGAAGACTGAATCTGCAATAGGCAAGCAGCTTGGTGTGATGAAATCAACTGTGGGAGCAATATTAAGAAAATGGAAGACATGCAAGACCACTGATAATCTCCCTCGATCTGGGGCTCCACGCAAGATCTCACCCCGTGGGGTTAAAATGATCACGAAAACGGTGAGCAAAAATCCCAGAACCACACAGGGAGACCTAGTGAATGACCTGCATAGAGCTGGGACCACCGTAACAAAGGCTACCATCAGTAACACACTATGTCGCCCGTCTGAAGTTTGCTAGAGAGCATTTGGATTATCCAGGAGAGTATTGGGAGAAAGTCATATGGTCTGATGAAACCAAAGTAGAACTGTTTGGTAGAAACAAAACTCGTCATGTTTGGAGGAGACAGAGTGATGAGGTTGCATCCAAAGAACACCATACCTACTGTGAAACATGGGGGTGGCAACATCATGCTTTGGGGCTGTTTCACTGCAAAGGGACCAGGACGACTGATCCGTGTACATGAAAGATTGAATGGGACCATGTATCATGAGATTTTGAGTGCAAACCTCTTTCCATTAGCAAGGGCATTGAAGATGAAACATGGATGGGATGATAAGATCCCAAGCACATTGCCAGGGCAATGAAAGAGTGGCTTTGTAAGAAGCATATAAAGGTCCTGGAGTGGCCTAGCCAGTCTCCAGATCTCAGCCTTATAGAAAACCTTTGAAGGGATTTGAAAATCCGTGTTGCCTAGCAAAAGGCCCAAAACATCACTGCTCTAGACGAGATCTGCCTGGAGGAATGGGTCAACATACCACCAACAGTGTGTGCCAACCTTGTGAAGACTTACAGAATATATTAGACCTCTGTTGTTACCAGCAAAGGATATATAACAAAATATTGAGATTAACTTTTGTTAATGACCAAATACTTATTTTCCACCATAATTTGCAAAAACTTGCCAAATCAGACAAGGTGATTTTCTGGATTTGTTTTCTCATTTTGACTCTCATAGTTGTGGTCTATCGATGATATCAGTTATAGACCTCTCTCATCTTTTTAAGTGCGGGAACTTGCGCAATTGGTGGCTAACTAAATACTTTTTCCCCCACTGTACATGTACAAACCCTCTGAGCTCCAAAAGCAAGCAAATATACATTGTCTGTTGTCATGATAAAGTTATCACGTCTGTTCTTCTTTTGTATATAGAGTTTTTGTTGCAATAACTGGAGAACTTTTTTGTTAAGGTTTGTTTACACTAACTATTGGGGCGGCACTTAGCGACTGATGATCAGTAACTTGCTGGCTGATGGGCAGTCGATTAGTAGCCTGTTTACACTGGCAGACTGCTCTTTACAATGCACCCTGAACGATCCATAATAGATCGCTCACTGCGCATAGGCTGCCATTGCTCTTGACAGCGTAGGTCCTATTTACACAGAACAATGTGTTGTCGAGAGAGATTATGTTTTTGGCAACACAAAAGAGAATTTCACCTGACATATGAGCATTTTGCTTGTTCATTAGGTGATGAGCTTCTTTAGACTATGAGATTATCATGAAATGAACGATCCTAGAAATGCTTGTTCATGATAATCTTCCACTGAAAATGGCCATTTTTTGAAGTTATAGAATAATTCTCCCAAGGGCCCATGTTTAAGCTCTGTATCACAGACAAATGCAACCATTAAAGGGACATGATGTCTCAATGGCCTGTCCATGATGTCTGAACGGCTTGTCCATGATGTCTGAACAACCTGTCCATGATGTCTGAACGACCTGTCCATGATGTCTGAACGACCTGTCCATGATGCCTGAATGGCGTGTACATGTCTGAACGGCCTGTCCATGATGTCTGAACTGCCCGTCCATGATGTCTGTGGAGCGCCCCGTGGGGCCTGGGGGTACTCGGTACCGGGCCTGTCAACTTCAATGGGGGATTGTGTCACGGCGGCGGCGACCCGGTCCGTGGCCCAGAGGCGTCCAGTAATAAAATAGGGGAAAGTTGTGTGGTATTTATGTGGTAAAAATGAATATAAAGTTTATAGATGGTTAAATACGTGACGCCACCTGTGGTATTCTGGTCAGAGGTGACCAGCACTGCGGTGTTGTTCACCTGAGACTGTTGGTGTGTCGCAGATGAGGTGAAAATAGCTCTCCACAGGTAGAGCCATAGTCCCAGGGCAAAGATGTTAAATTAATAGTCAAAATGGCTGTGAACGTTAGGGTGCAGAGAAATGAGAGAAGGACACAGAGAGGTGCAGTTTCTTTACCTTTTACTGGTAATTGGTTGCAATCCGGAGAACCACATACAGGTGATGGAATGAGTCCGTCTCGCCTGGAGGCATTCAGGGGATCCACCTTTGCAGGTGGGGATTTAGGACCTTCCTTCTGCGCTTTGTGTGTGGGTCTCCGCTGTTTATAACTATGCTGCGACCCTCAATTGCGTGATGATTTCACTAACCTGTATGGCTGTCAGCATGAGCCTATTCCACGGGTACCGTCCTTTTCACCGTCGGCCCCGGGCTCGTTATCCGCTGCCTTGCCCTCAGATGTTCAATGTCGCACAGGAATTTACAATTCCCTGTACTTTCAGATTCAGCGGCAGGACATACAGCTCCTGTCCACCCAGGACTCTGGCATCCCTTTCTCTCTATTAGCGCTTCGCTCTCGGGTCAGCTATACGCAATTGTAGCTTCCCCAGAGCCTGTTATCTCTGCTCGTGTCCTTTTCCTTCTTCATAGATCAGCTCCCTCTCCTGAACTGACTGGACCTTCCAGAAAGATCTTTTTACCTCACGTTTTAACTGCCTTGTCACTTCTCCTCACAGCTCACAGCTGCTCTCATTTCCATGACAACCCCCTCAGCTCACCTCTAGCTGACTCACCAACCCCCTCTGCTGGCCAGAATTTATAAGGCATCTCCCTTTTCTGACCTACAGCAGGAATTGTGATTTAATATCTGTAACGGGCAGGGATCTGACCTCTAGTACCACGAGTGGATCTACGCAGTATAGGTATTTCTGATGACCTGACCTGTTCTCTGTTGGTTCTCTACTGTTGGTGCATTAGTCACGTAGACAAGTCAGTAGACTTGTGTAAGATAGGTATTCTAGACTGCCTTCTCTCTACTCCTAGACTCACCATGAGATTGTCAGATTCACTGTTAGCAGGGGACAGATTTCCGCATTCCTCTGCAGATGTGGTATCTGTTACGGGAGCCATTTCATTTAGAGTCTCTTCTTCATCTGGTGCAGTAGGCTGATGAAAGGTTAGTACTGGTACTACTATTGCCTGATTTACTTGTGTCCATGTCCAAGGAAATTCTCCAAGTATAGTTTGAAACTTTTCTTCCACCTCTACTATGGGTTGTGGAGTGTCTTGGACTTCTTTCTTGTCCTTCAATTGATCAGGGCACATCTTTAGATGATCTCTTGAGCGTGCTTCAAAGGTTTCTCCTCCATCTTTGCTGATGGTACATACTTTGGTGTTATTAAAGTCTGAAGGTATCATGGTGTATGGCTCTGCTTCCCACTGGTCATCTAGTTTGTGAACACGTCTCTTTCTTTTAAGTACTTGTTCTCCTGGTGTCAAGGGAACTGCAGGGGCATGTTGGTTGTAATTCCTTTCCTGCCTTTGTCTTGCTTGGGACAAACTTTCCTCCACACATTCTTGCACTTTGCGGTATTGTTGCTGCCGCTCTGTATCCCAGTCTGCATCTGGTGATGTGGTCTCAGGTGTTAAGACTCCCATGTCTAAATCAATGGGTAACTTGCCAGGTCTTGCTCTCATCAAGTAGGCCGGAGTGAAATTTGTAGAGTTTACCGGTATATGATTATATAGATCTACCAGATCTGGCAACTTCTCTGGCCACTGGTTTCGTTCTTCCAGAGGTAAGGTCTTCAATAAGTCAATGACCACCTGGTTCATCTTTTCACACATGCCATTTGTCTGTGGATGGTACGGCGTCGTTCTGATTTTCTTGCAACCGTACATGTTACAGAACTCCTGGAACACTTTTGCCTCAAAAGCTGGACCTTGGTCGGTGAGCACTTGTTCAGGGTGTCCGTGCGGTTGACAAAAGTGTTGCTGAAATGCCTTGGCTGCTGTCTTAGCTGTTTGGTCTTTACAGGCACAACTACCATGAACTTTGAGTAATGGTCCACGATGGTCAAAGCATAGGTGTAGCCATTCCTACACAGAGTTAACTTCACATAATCCAAGGCTACCAGTTCAAGCGGCTGTTTTGTGATGATCAGCTGTAATGGGGCTCCCTGGCTGCTTCAGTCTTTTCTGCGCAGATTGCATGGGCCACATTCTCGGCACCACTTCTCAATGGAACTCCTCATGCCAACCCAGTAGAATCTTTCACGAAGGAGGACCTCCAACTTCTTCCAGCCGAAGTGTCCTGCTCCATTGTGGTACGCCTCCAAGACCATTGGCGCATCCCTCTTCGGGACTACCACCTGCCAGACCAGTTCGTGTGTCGCGCGAGTTGATGTTCCTTCTACACAGTTTACTCTCGTAGATGAACAGCTTGCCTCTTTCCTTCCATAACGGCTGTGCTTCCTGTGGATCATTTGGACCAGGGTGTGAATCAGCTTGTGCCAGCCACTCCTTTACTAGGCAAACAGCTGGATCACTATCTTGTGTCTCTGCCCACTCATGATGGGGTAATGGGTTCAGCGTTACCTCTCGTATGATAAAGCGCTTATTCTTCACCCCTTGGGAGCGCTGGGCTGCAATTGGACGGTGGAAGGCTGGTAACTTGATTTCTTCGAGTTCTTCTGGATCTTCTCCCCCATCTGGTGAATTGGGCATCCTGGACAATGCATCTGCTTTAGCGTTCTTATGTCCTGCTCGGTACTTTATGGTGGACTCGTAGTTGGACAGCCGGGCCATCCATCGCTGCTCAAGTGCCCCAAGCTTCGCCGTTTCAAGGTGGGTTAGCGGGTTGTTGTCCGTGCAGATGGTGAACTTTGCGGAAGCCTAGTAGTGCTTGAAGCGCTCTGTTACTGCCCAGACTATGGTGAGGAACTCCAGCTTAAAGGAACTGTAGTTGTCGGGGGTTCCTCTCAGTGGGACGAAGCTTCCAGCTGGCGTAGGCGATCACTCTCTCTCTGCCTTTCTGCACTTGTGACAGCACTGCACCCAATCCCACGTTGCTGGCATCAGTGTAAAGCACAAATGGTTGGTCATAGTCAGGGTAGGCCAGGACCTCATCTCCTGTGAGGGCCAATTTCAACTTGGTGAAGGACTCTTCTATCCTTTTGTTCCACTCGAACGGAAGATTCTTGTTCTTGGCCTTCTTGGATTGGCCCACTAGAAGATCTTGCAGGGGTGCAGCTATTTTGGTGAAGTCCTTGATAAATGTTCGGTAGTAGCCTACTAACCCAAGGAATTGCCTCACTTCATGAATAGTGCTGGGTTTTTGCCAGTCCCGGATAACGGTGACTTTGTAAGGATCGGGTGCCACACCTTCCGCACTCACCAAATGGCCTAGGTACTGCACCTTGGGTTTCAAAAGGTGACATTTGGACGGTTTTATTTTCAGGCCAAAGTTTGACAGGGCTTCGAATACCTCGGCTAGGTGCTTCAAATCGTCTTCGTAGGTTTTGGAGAAGACGATGATGTCATCCAGGTACAGCAGAATGGTTTTCAAAGTTTTTATGTCCAAGGCAGCATTCCATTAACCGTTGAAATGTTCCTGGTGCATTGCTGAGCCCGAACGGCATGTAGTTAAACTCGCAGAGGCCCATTGATGTTATAAATGCTGTCTTCTCTTTGTCTGCCTAAGCCACAGGAACTTGCCAATACCCACTGGTGAGATCTAAGGTTGAGAAATAATTAGCAGTTCTCAGTGCAGCTAGTGATTCCTCAATTCTAGGCAATGGGTACGTGTCTATGTGTAATGCTGTTAATTCGCCTGTAGTCTACACACATTCTTATAGTACCGTCTTTCTTCTTAATGAGGACTAATGGAGCTGCCCAGGTGCTACAACTATCTCTGATTACCACAGCCTCCTTCATCTCCCATAACATACTCTTGGTAAATTGGTAGTGTGCTGGGGGTACAGGCCGGTGTCTCTCTTTAATGGGTGGATGATCTCCAGTGGGGATATGATGTTGAACCCCTTTTGCCTGCCCAAAATATAGAGGATGCTTGCTGAAGACCCGTTCAAATTCTCGAGCCACCTGTTAAGCCCCATGCTTTTGGTGTGAAGGGGTGGAGTCAGTGCCTACGTGTAGCTGCTGACACCAATCCTCCTGTTGCCCTTCAGAGCCATTCTCTTCCACCTTGTCAGACGGAAGCAAGGGTTCTTGTGTCTTGATTGCATTGTTACTGACGGTGAACAATTTAGCAAGGGTGGCATACCGGGGTAACTGGACCTCTCTCTCCCCACAATTTAAGATTCGTATTGGTACTCTCCCCTTGCGGACATCAATTACCCCTCTGGCTGTCAGGATAGTGGGCCTACTATCAGAGTACATGGGTTCTACCAGGGCTTGGTAATCTTGACCCCTGAGGCCTATTGCTGTCCGACACCAAATTAACATTTCATTTCTGGGAGGTACTGCAATGGGGAAAGGATCACTTACTCTGACACTTCTCCACCAGACAGCTCTACCTGGTGTCTCTGCATCAGGGCTCTGATCTCCTTTTGCAGGATCCGTTGCTGACTGGAGCTAGCGGTCTCGGCTACCTGTTGTAACAAAGCAATAATTTCTCCAAGACAATTTTCAATTACATTAGTGCCTAAAGTGATCATAGGATGGCATTCTCGTTTGTCAATATCAACTATAATCAAACCTTGCAATTGCAATTTTACTTGGCCAATCTTGATGGTCACCTCTTTATATCCCATCTGAGGCAAGGGCTGACCATTGCTGGTGTGGTGCCCCTGAGGCTCAGTCGCCACAGAGGTGCTGCACCTCCTCCTGAGGTGTGATGCCCCACCATCCAGGTAAGTTGGAGGCTCCTGACCACGCTCCAACACCTGCATCCCACACAACACAGTAGTTCAGCAAAGCCACATTGCGGCTCCCTGCTTGGAGTGTAGCAGAGCACCTTTGGTGACTTCCTGCTTGGAACACGAAACGTGCTGGGAGGCGGGTGTGTTATGATTGAGTCACCGTAGGAGGCAAAAACAGAAATGCTAGCTAAGTCCAGAAAACCAGAGAAGTTGGCAGCTATCGGATTGCAGACCCCTGAACCTATCAACACAACTAGCAGTAGCCGTGGGGGGTTCCTACGATGCCCTAGACCCCTCAATCACAGCCGGAGAATTAAATAGGGCTAAAGAAAGAAAGGGGAAATCTAAACTGCCCCAGAGCAGACCCCAAAGCAATAGGCAGCCCCCAACATATAATGACGTTGAAGCAAGATGAAAATACCAACACAGACAGAAAGATAGACTGAGCAAAGACGGGGCCCAAGCTAACTAGATAGAAAAGGACAGGAAGGCTGCTGTCTGCAATCCGTGAAAAACCCTATGAAAATAAGAGCCAACAGACTGACAGTGAAAAAGGCCCTGAAGACGCTAGGCTTCAAAAAAGCTATGTCAGTACTCAGGAATATTCTGAAGACAGAGCTACAGGCAAAAGGAGATTCAGCTCACCCCAGCAGGGAATGGCAGAATACAGAAGAGCAAGGAAAACAAAAAACAAAACAAAAAAGCTAACAGGCAAAACAGAAAACTTAGCTTTAGAGGAGCAGGAATCAGACTGGTGTCCTAGAAGTCCACAGAGAAATCACCCGCAGGGCAGAAGGGCGTCGGCAGCCTTATATCCAGTCCGTGACTCCACTCAGCCAGTCATCCTCATTAGGCTCAGGTGCCTGATAATCAGGCTCATTACCTTCCTTTACCAGAATAGGGAGTTCACCAGACCTCAGTGACGAAGGGGAAAATGAACTCACAACAGTACCTCCCCCTTGAGGAGGGGTCACCGAACCCTCAACCATGCCACCAGGGCGATCAGGGTGAGCCCGATGAAATGCACGCACCAATCTTTTGGCATGAATATCAGAGGCAGAGACCCAGGAATTATCCTCCCGACCATAACCCTTCCACTTAACCAAATACTGGAGTCTCCGTCTAGCCAGACGGGAATCCAGTATTTTCTCTACCTCATATTCCATGTTACCTTCAACCAATACAGGGTCTGGAGGTGCCACCCCAGGAACAACTGGTTCAACAAACCTCTTCAACAAGGACTTATGGAACACATTATGGATTTTAAATGTGACAGGAAGAGCCAAACGAAAAGAGACCGGATTAATAATCTCCAAAATCTTGTAAGGTCCAATAAATCTAGGCTTAAACTTAGGAGAAGCCACCTTCATAGCAATATTTTTTGATAATAACCACACCATATCACCAATCTTAAACTGGGGACCAATGGTCCTATGTCGATTGGAAAACCGCTGGGCCTTTTCCTGGGAGAGAGATAACTTATCCACCACTTGGTCCCAGATCTGGTGCATTCTCTCCACCACAGTGTCAACACCTGGGCAGGCAGAAGGCTCCACCTGCGCTGAAGAAAATCGAGGATGAAACCCAAAGTTAAAAAAAAAAGGTGACATCAAAGTGGTAGAACTAGCTCTATTATTTAAAGCAAATTCGGCCAAGGGCAAAAATGAAACCCAATCATTCTGATCAGCGGAAATAAAACATCTCAAATACGACTCCAAGGTCTGGTTTGTTCTCTCTGTCTGCCCATTGGTCTGAGGGTGAAAAGCAGAGGAGAAGGACAACTGAATTCCCAGCTTGGAACAGAAAGTCCTCCAAAATCTAGACACAAACTGAACTCCTCTGTCAGATACAATGTTCTGAGTAGAGTTGAGCGACTTTTGTTTTTTTAGGGTCGAGTTTCGTTTCGTGAAACCCGACTTTTCCAAAAGTCGGGTCGAGCAAGATCGGCCGACTATAGGGAAAAGTCGGGGTCGTCCTGAAACACGAAACCCAATGTAAGTCAATGGGGAATAAAAGTCGGCAGTGAGAGGACAGGAAACACACCTACAGTGCTCATTTGAATGCCAAAAGCATCAATTCTTCTTACTTAAGCTTGTCAACCTTAATTAACTTCATAATACTAGTTACGCACTGAAAAATGCACGCTCAGTACCTCAGCAGGACAAAAAAAAAATTGGGATTGCTTTTAAAAAAGCAGTTTGCAGAGCAGTGGGTAAACAGCAATGCAGCCGTCAGGAAGCCTTAGAAGGCAGCCTAACAACCAACACCGCTGATCCAGCAAAATATAGCCTCCCCTTGCACTGCACACACAGTGACTGGTGTGTTGTACAGGCAAAATCGCTAGCAGCAGAAGCAGTTTTTGGTGTCTTCTTACCTGCCTAACGCTCTCCCTACAGAATCAGCAGCAGCAGCAGCAGCTCTCCCTATTCTGAGATCAGCATGAGGAACATGGCGGTCGGCGTGCACGCCCTTTTATACCCCCTGTGACGCCCACCAAAGCAAGCCAATCACTTGCATGCCCTTCTGAAAGATGGTGGTGACCCCTGCCTATGTCATCACGTTGCTCACAGTGTCCGTGGATCCTGATTGGCTGAAAAAGAGCGCAAAACAAACTTTTGAAACGCGACTTTGGCACGTAAGTCGCCGAACTCGTGGCCGACCTCATCCTAGGGTCGGGTTTCGTTTCATGAAACCCGACTTTGCCAAAAGTCGGCGACTTTTGAAATTTTTCGACCCGTTTCGCTCAACTCTAGTTCTGAGTAATCCCGTGTAAGCGAACCACCTGTTGCAAAAACAGGGGCACCAACTCAGAGGAAGATGGCAACTTAGGGAGTGGTACAAAATGAACCATCTTAGAGAACCTATCACAAATCACCCAAATAACAGTCATTCTTTGAGAGACCGGCATATCAGAGATGAAATCCATTGAAATATGGGTCCATGGCCTCCTGGGGACCGGCAAAGGCATCAACAACCCACTAGAGCGAGAACAAGATTTAGACCGGGAGCAAGTCCCACAGGACTGCACAAAATTCCTGACATCATGAGACAAGGTGGGCCACCAAAAAGAGCGACTCACCAGATCTCTAGTACCAAAAATACCTGGATGACCAGCCAATGCAGAGCAATGAACTTCAGACATCACTCTCTTCTTCCACTGGTCAGGAACATACAACTTTCCACTGGGACAACGCTCAGGTTTGTCCTCCTGGAACTCTTGCAGAGCAAGTCTCAAATCGGGCGAGATGGCAGAAAGAACTACCCCTTCGCCTAAGATGGTAGCAGGCTTGGTCACCACAGGAGAATCAGCAAAGAAACTCCTAGAGAGGGTGTCTGCCTTGACATTCTTTGTTCCAGGAAGAAAAGAGACCACAAAATCAAAACGTGTAAAAAACAAGGCCCACCTAGCCTGTCTAGGGTTCAAGCGTTTAGCCGACTCTAGGTAAATCAAATTCTTGTGGTCAGTGAGGACCACAACTTGATGTTTAGCTCCCTCCAACCAATGTCTCCACTCCTCAAATGCCCATTTCATGGCTAACAGTTCCCGATTCCCCACATCATAGTTACGTTCAGATGGAGAGAACTTTCGGGAAAAGAAAGCACAGGGATTCATTTTAGATGTTACAGGATCCTTTTGGGACAAAACAGCTCCTGCACCAATCTCAGAAGCATCCACCTCTACCTGGAACGGGAGTGAGACATCAGGTTGCTGCAAAACCGGGACGGAGGTAAATCTTTGCTTCAGCTCCTGAAAGGAAGCAACAGCCTCAGGAGACCAATTCAACACATCAGCATCCTTCTTAGTCAGATCAGTCAATGGCTTGGCAATACTAGAAAATTTTGCTATAAATTTCCGATAAAAATTAGCAAAACCCAAAAACTTCTGGAGGGCCTTCAAAGAAGTGGGCTGAACCCAATCATAAATGGCCTGTACCTTGGCCAGGTCCATTTCAATAGTTGACGGAGACAAAATAAATCCCAAAAATGAAATCCTCTGTACTCCAAAAAGGCATTTCGATCCTTTGACATACAGGGAGTTCTCCCTCAAGATCTGGAACACAGTCCGAATATGTTCCACATGAGAATCCCAATCCTTGGAGAAGATCAAAATATCATCCAGATAGACAATCAAAAATTTATCGACAAAGTCTCGGAAAATATCGTTCATGAAGCACTGGAAGACAGAAGGGGCATTAGTGAGCCCAAAAGGCATCACCAGGTACTCAAAATGTCCCTCCGGAGTATTAAACGCCGTCTTCCATTCATTCCGCTGCTTAATGCGGATAAGATTATACGCCCCCCTGAGGTCAAGCTTGGTAAACCAGCAAGCACCTCTAACTCTAGAGAATAGATCTGAAATCAGGGGTAACGGATACTGATATTTAATAGTAATTTTATTGAGGGCACGATAATCAATACAAGGCCTTAAAGAACCATCCTTTTTGGCCACAAAAAAAAACCGGCACCTAAGGGTGAAGAGGATGGTCTAATATGACCCTTCTCCAACGCCTCCTTAATATAGGACCGCATAGCCTCGTGCTCGAGGACAGATAAATTGAAGAGCCGACCCTTGGGAAATTTACACCCCGGGCTTAGTTCAATTGCACAGTCATAACTCCTATGAGGAGGCAAGGACGCAGACTCATTCTCACTAAATACATCATAAAAGTCCGCCAAATAGTCAGGAACATCATGCGACTGAGGAGAGGTGGAAAAAACCGGAGCCTCACTAAAGGCACACCGACAACCCCAACTCACCACAGACACAGATTTCCAATCCAAAACTGGATTATGAATTTGCAACCAGGGAAACCCCAGAACAACGGCATCATGCAGACCATGCAATACCAAAAATCTGCAATTTTCTTGATGGTCTGGGGCGACCCGCATGACCACCTGGGTCCAAAACTGAGGTTTATTTTTAGCCAAAGGAGTAGCATCAATCCCCCTCAAAGGGATAGGCGTCTGCAGAGGTGTCATCGGAAATCCACAACGTTTAGCAAAATCCAAGTCCATTAGGTTTAGCGCTGCTCCCGAATCCACAAAAGCCTTGGCGGAAAATGTGGACAGGGAGCAGATCAGAGTAATTGCCAGAAGAAACTTAGGTTGAACACCACCAACAGAAAACGTGTGTGCAAAGCGTTTCTCTCATTTAGGACAAACAGAAATAATATGCGAGGCATCTCCACAGAAAAAACACAGCTTATTACGCCTTCTGAACTCCTGACGTTGCGCCTTAGACAAAACTCTATCACATTGCATAGGTTCAGACGTCTGTTCAACCGGTGGCAACACCTCTCGTGCAATCCTGCGTTCACGTAAACGCCGATCAACCTGAATGGCTAATGACATAGAATCGTCCAGACCAGAGGGAACAGGAAATCCCACCATAGTATCTTTTACGGCTTCTGACAAACCCTTCCGAAAAAGAGCAGCCAAGGCATTATCATTCCAGGTAGTAAGGACCGCCCACTTTTGGAACTTTTGACAGTACAACTCTGCAGAATCTCGACCCTGGTTCAATGCCAACAGGGTCTTTTCAGCCTGATCAATAGCATTAGGTTCGCCATACAACAACCCCAAAGCTTGAAAGAATGCGTTCACATTAGTCAGAATAGGATCATCTGGTTTCAAAGAAAACGCCCAATCCTGGGGATCGCCACGCAGCAAAGAGATGACAATTTTAACGTGCTGCGCGGAGCTCCCTGACGAGTTAGGCTTCAAGGCAAAAAATAATTTACAATTATTTTTGAAACTCAAAAATTTAGATCGATCCCCAAAAAATACATCAGGTGTAGGGATCTTTGGTTCAACAGCATGCGAATGAGCAAGGTAGGCGGAAATTCCCCGCACGTCCGCAGCGAGCTGCTCCACACGATCAGACAATTACTTTATCTCCATTGAGAGAAAAAAAAATTCCCCCTACGGCCTCAGAGATATAGAGGAAAGAATATACAACACCTTTTTTTTTTTTTTTTTTAAACACAATTCTTTCCTGCAATTGAGTACCCTAGGATCTGCGGTATGGCGGGTGATTCTGTTATGATTGAGTCACCGTAGGAGGCAAAAACAGAAATGCTAGCTAAGTCCAGAAAACCAGAGAAGTTGGCAGCTATCGGATTGCAGACCCCTGAACCTATCAACACAACTAGCAGTAGCCGTGGGGGGTTCCTACGATGCCCTAGACCCCTCGATCACAGCCGGAGAATTAAATAGGCCTAAAGAAAGAAAGGGGAAATCTAAACTGCCCCAGAGCAGACCCCAAAGCAATAGGCAGCATATAATGACGGTGAAGCAAGATGAAAATACCAACACAGACAGAAAGATAGACTGAGCAAAGACGGGGCCCAAGCTAACTAGATAGAAAAGGACAGGAAGGCTGCTGTCTGCAATCCGTGAAAAACCCTATGAAAATAAGAGCCAACAGACTGACAGTGAAAAAGGCCCTGAAGACGTTAGGCTTCAAAAAAGCTATGTCAGTACTCAGGAATATTCTGAAGACAGAGCTACAGGCAAAAGGAGATTCAGCTCACCCCAGCAGGGAATGGCAGAATACAGAAGAGCAAGGAAAACAAAAAACAAAACAAAAAAGCTAACAGGCAAAACAGAAAACTTAGCTTTAGAGGAGCAGGAATCAGACTGGTGTCCTAGAAGTCCACAGAGAAATCACCCGCAGGGCAGAAGGGCGTCGGCAGCCTTATATCCAGTCCGTGACTCCACTCAGCCAGTCATCCTCATTAGGCTCAGGTGCCTGATAATCAGGCTCATTACCTTCCTTTACCAGAATAGGGAGTTCACCAGACCTCAGTGACGAAGGGGAAAATGAACTCACAACACGGGTGGAGTTAGAATACATAAAAGAGCGGGAAGGTTTAGGATTTCAGTCAGTAAGTCAGTAGGTCAGTCACTCAGAGAGGAGTGAGGAAAGAAGATCCCTGAGAGTGGGATGGAGGAATGAGGTGCTGCAGCAGATCTCAGTGACCTGGGTCTGCTGGCACAGGAAAGGAAAGAAGGAGAAAGACATTGAACCGAAACCTGATCTTCCATAAGAAGGAAAGACTAGCACGGAACGTAGGAGTAAAAGGGAACAGAGGACGTGGGTTAGGAGAGAACCCTGCCTAGAAGTTCTAAGCGCAAGACCGGGGCCCGGTCCCCGAGGTTGTATGGATACTAATGGTCCTACAGGAGACACCGGTGGAGTAGTGGGCTGTAAATTCACTACTTCCATCTAAGACTTGGGGGCACAACAGCAACATTGATAGTGAGCCGGGACTCAGGAGTAAGGAGTCTCCGAAGCAGGCTACAGCTGTCTGCCGTACAAGTAGAGTTCTCGGGAACATCTCTCAGGAGGCACTCCAGTGTAACTCAGTACTAGGAGTACTTCACACCAAAGGCGCTATAAGAGGAGACGTTCAGAAAGGCAAATGTTGGCGGAATGTTGGAAGGGAGCATTC
Source organism: Dendrobates tinctorius (assembly GCF_039654945.1). Taxonomy (NCBI): domain Eukaryota; kingdom Metazoa; phylum Chordata; class Amphibia; order Anura; family Dendrobatidae; genus Dendrobates; species Dendrobates tinctorius. The sequence goes on from NW_027361702.1 coordinate 10,457,864, forward strand.
CATCTGGCCTGGAGGTTGATTGAGTCCCTGACCCGGAGGACACAGCACGGAGGCAGGCACCTGTGTGTACTACAGACTGTGAGTAAAGCTTTGGAACTACATGCCCGGGTGTCCTCCAATTATTCCTGTGCCAACGCACCCAGCATCGCTACATCTGGGTACCAGCTTCTACACCGCTTGTGCCTCTCCTCTACCCCAACATCTACATTGCCCTGGGGCTACAGCTCCACCTGTGGGGAGCTTCACCATCTTGGCTGCAGCACACCACTAGCCCCAGAGGATCTGCCTGCATTGTCGGCTCAACATCTCACTTGCCGAACATCACAGGTGGCGTCACGAATTATTCCCTTAACTACACTCCACCATTCAATCTCCCCTGTTTGCATTGGGCACCCAGGGCCACGGACCGGGTTCACCGCTGCTGTGACACATCCCGCCGACAACGGCCCGGTACCGAGTACCCCACGACCCTGGGAGGGCGACCCACTGGCAAAAATGGTAAGGTCTTTGTCTGGGCTATGAGTAATGTCTGAATCTGCCCAGTACTGCTTAAAAAGAACATATGGTATCGTTGTCACCTGGGAGCTGGTGTCCAGTAAAGCGTTCATCGGAAAACCGTCAATCACGACAGGCAACACTGGTCGTCCTCCTATGTACTTGCCTCGCCAATTTGGTGGGCCTGGTCGTCTTACTCCCGGGGGTTGGCCCTTTGCCCCAGGGGTTGCTTGTTTAAATGACAGTATCTTGCTAGGTGTCCTGCCTTGTTGCAGCGGCGACAGATGGGCTGTCCGTTCTCATCGTAACGATCACTGTCTCTCCCTCTGGTCGGCGGGATCCTCTTCTACTGTCGCCACGGGATGTCTTCTGGACTGGATGCCAGCTGGATCTTCTTTGGAGTCACTTGCAGGGACTGCACAGTTTTTGTGAGTGTAGCCACACTTTTAGTTAGTTCCTTTACTTGGAGACGTAAGTCTGCAGCAGAACAATCATCTTGGGACGGCTTGTCAGTCTCAATAGAGGTCTTTTGAAAGGATGCTGTCTCCTGCTGGTATGTAATTGCAGGATGCTTAGAGGGCTCTGTGCTGCTAGGGTTTGGTTCACGCAGCACTCTGATGGCTCTATCCTTAAAGTGTGCAAAGTCCAATTCAGGATTTTGTAGGGCTATTATACGCAGCTGTGTCCTTTGATTGTTAGACTGGAGTCCCTCTATGAACTGCTCTGTTAATAATCTATCTTCATCTTGCACGCTCTCAGGATCAACCTGTTTTACGGCCTGTAGTGCCTCCTGAAGATTAAGGGCATAGTCCCATGTACTGTCCTACACTCTCTGTTTGCACCCAAAAAATCTCAGTTTTATCTCTGTTGCAGTACGGGTATCAAAAGTGTCTTTCAGTCTGGCTAAGATTTGTTTGACAGTTCTTTTATCAGTGTGCGGCCAGGGCTTTACTTCCCTCTGAGCCGCACCAGTTAACTGGCCAATGAGGATACTGACTTTTTGACTCTCTGACAGGGGGTACACTTTGAACAAACTACATAGTCTTTCTTTAAAATCGGTCAGGGTGTGCGACTCCCCTGAGTATTGTGGTAACCAGGCTGCTCCTGGTATATATGGCATTGATAGGGGCATTATTGAGGCTGCGGCTGCGACCGCCGCTGAATCTTCACCTGCGTTGAGCATTTTCCTCCTGTTTTTCACTTGCTCACAATAGAGCACAGCTCCAGCTTCACTGGCACGCCCCTCTCTGCTCGCACGCACTGTGTGACGCAGTTATGGCGGTTATTTGAAAGCTCATTACAGTCTCCAGCACTCAATTTAATAAAGTCTATGGCGCACAGTACCCAGCTTTGCCAGGCTCCTTGTACCCAACTTTGCTAGGCTCGCTAAATCCTGTTCGTGACACCAGTTGGAGCGCCCCGAGGGGCATGGGGGTTCTCGGTACCGGGCCCGTCGACTTCAATGGGGGACGGTGTCACGGCGGCGGCGACCCGGTCCGTGGCCCAGAGGCATCCAGTAATAAAATAGGGGAAAGTTGTGTGGTATTTATGTGGTAAAAATGAATATAAAGTTTATGGATGGTTAAATACGTGACGCCACCTGTGGTATTCTGGTCAGAGGTGACCAGCAACTGCGGTGTTGTTCCCCTGAGACTGTTGGTGTGTCGCAGCTGAGGTGAAAATAGCTCTCCACAGGTAGAGCAATAGTCCCAGGGCAAAGATGTTTGATTAATTGTCAAAATTGCTGTGAACGTTGGGGTGCAGAGAAATGAGAGGACACAGAGAGGTGCAGTTTCTTTACCTTTTACTGATAATTGGTTGCAATCCGGAGTACCACATACAAGTGATGGAATGAGTCCGGCTCTCCTGGAGACATTCAGGGGATCCACCTTGCCAGGTGCGGACTTAGGACCTTCCTTCTGCGCCTTCCTTCTGCGCCTTGTGTGTGGGTCTCCGCTGTTTATAACTATGCTGCGACCCTCAATTGCGTGATGATTTCACTAACCTGTACGGCTGTCAGCATGAGCCTATTCCACGGGTACCGTCCTTTTCACAGTCGGCCACGGGTTCGTTATCCGCTGCCTTGCCCTCAGGTGTTCAAAATCTGACAGGAATTTACAATTCCCTGTACTTTCAGATTCGGCGGCAGGACATACAGCTCCTGTCCACCCAGGACTCTGGCGTCCCTTTCTCTCTATTAGCGCTGCGCTCTGGGGTCAGCTATACGCAATTTTAGCTTCCCCAGAGCCTGTTTTCTCTGCTCATGTCTTTTTCCTTCTTCATAGATCAGCTCCCTCTCCTGAACTGACTGGACCTTCCAGAAAGGTCTTTTTACCTCACGTTTTAACTGCCTTGTCATTTCTCCTCAAAGCTCACCGCTGCTCTCGTTTCCATGACAACCCCCTCAGCTCACCTCTAGCTGACTCACCAACCTCCTCTGCTGGCCAGAATTTATAATTTATAAGGTATCTCCCTTTTCTGACCTGCAGCAGGAATTGTGATTTAATCTATTACCTGGCATAGGGGTCCCTTTCTGCCTCCAAGCATGACTTCACCTCTTAGAGGGAGGCAATGTCACTGTGACAACCAGACTCTGGGGTGTCACATCTGAATGGCTTGTCTGTGATGTCTGAACAGCCTCTCCATGATGTCTGAATGGCCTGTCCATGATGTCTGAATGGCCTGTACCTGTATGAACGGCCTGTCTATGATGTCTGAACGGCTTGTCCATGATGTCTGAATGGCCTGTACATGTATGAACGGCCTGTCCGTGATGTCTGAATGGCTTGTCTGTAATGTCTGAATGGCCTGTCCGTGATGTTTGAATGGCCTGTACATGTATGAACGGCCTGTCTATGATGTCTGAACGGCTTGTCCATGATGTCTGAATGGCCTGTACATGTATGAACGGCCTGTCCATGATGTCTGAATGGCTTGTCTGTGATGTCTGAACGACCTGTCCGTGATGTCTGAACGGCCTGTCCATGATGTCTGAATGGTCTGTACATGTATGAACGGCCTGTCCATGATGTCTGAATGGCTTGTCTGTGATGTCTGAATGGCCTGTCCGTGATGTCTGAATGGCCTGTCCGTGATATCTGAACGGCCTGTTCGTGATCTCTTTATGGCCTGTCCATGATGTCTGAACAGCCTGGCCGTGATGTCTGAACGGTCTGCCCATGATATCTGAGTAACCTGTCCATGATGTCTGAACGTCCTGTCCGTGATGCCTAAAAGTCCTGTCCATGATGTCTGAACGTCCTGTCCATGATGTCTGAACGTCCTGTCCATGTTGTCCACGATGTATGGAGCTGTGCTGCCCAAACCTTCACACTGCGTTTGGAGCGCCCTCACTCGCCAGGGTCGTGGGGTACTCGGTACCAGGCCGGTTGATCTTCTCAACGGGAGTTGTCATGGCAGCAGTGACCCGGTCCGTGGCCCTGGGGCTCCATTGCAAAAGAGGTTGTTTCAGTGTGCTTATGGTGGTGAAAGTTTATAAGTGATTCGTGACGCCACCTGTGGCGTTCGGCAAATGTCAAGCCGACGCTGCAGACAGATCCTCCGGGACAGAAGGTGTAGTGCAGCAATGATGTTATAGCCCTCCACAGGCAGGGCTGTAGTCCCAGGGCAGTGTAGGGGAAGTGACACTTAGATGGTGTAGTGTAGGGTGCAGGAGGGATGTAGCGGTGTCGGTCAGGCTGGCCCAGGAATAAGTGGAGGACACCAGGGCATGTAGTTCCAAAACTTTACTCACAGTCTGTTGTGGTACAGGTGCCCGCATCCGTGCCGCGTCCTCCGGGTCAGGAGCTCAGCCAACTTCCAGGCAAGATGAAGTACTCCTTTCCAACACTCCGCCAACATATGTGCCTTTTCTGAACGTCTCCCTCTTGACGCCTTTGAATGAAGTACTCACAGTACTGAGTTACACTGGGGTTCCTGTCAGATGTTCCTATAAACTCTACTTGTACGGCACACAGCTGTAGTCTACTTCGGGGACTCCTTCTACCTAGTCCCGGCTCACACACGTTGCTGTTGTGCCCCCAAGTCTGGTGTGGGAATAAAGTGGTCACTACTTCTATTCCTCTGGTGTCTGCTGCAGGACCATTAGTATCCATACAACCTCGGGGACCGGACCCCGGCCTTGCGCTTAGAACTTGGGAAGGGTTCTCCTCTAACCCTGGTCCTTGTTCTCTTATTCTCCTCACGTTCCGTACTAATCCTTTCTTTCTTATGGAGAGTCAGGCGTTCTATCAATATTCCTTTCTTGTGCCAGCGGACTCAGATCACTGAGGTCGGCTGCAGCACTTCCTTCATCCATCCCACTCAGGGAATCTCCTTTCACAGACTGACCTCGTCAGACTCCTGTGACTAACTAACTAAATCCTATCCTCTTCCCGCTCTTTTAGTGTAAACTAAACTCCACCCGCCTCCCAGGACGCTTCGTGTTCCAAGCAGGGAGCCACCAAAGGGTGCTTTGCTACACTACTGTGTTGTGTGGGATGCAGGTGTTGGAGTGTGGTCAGGTGTCTCCACCTTACCTGGATGGTGGGGTACCACACCTCAGGAGCAGTTGCAGTACCTCTGTGGCGACTGAACCCTCAGGGGCGCCCCGTTAAACACAGCACGTCCGCGAGCTGCAAGAAAACAAAGGTGGACAAATACAGGAACATACAAAATGTTTATAATGCTAATAAACAGTTCTTATCAAAACATCCCAATGTGGGAGGCACTGAGTCTTGAATGTTACAAACAATTTTAACTAACTATCTATATCTTACTACAGTTCCTAATACAAAGTGCTATTAGCAGTAAACACACTACCACTTTCAAATGTTATCATTATCATATTTCTTCTTTCCTGGTTCGTCATCTGCATCTTTTCAAATCTTTATCTTTATTCAAATCCTTCATCTCTTTATTAAAACATTCCTAAAAGTTATTGCTATGAACTAGATTCTATATAAAAGCTATTCTCTATTAATACTTTCATAAGGCACATTATCAAATACTTCACATCAAAACTTCAATAATTCTTGTAAGTGCTGGACACCGCTCACAGCCGGGATCTCTTGCAGTGTCCTTTTGGGTGGAGCTATGCTCCATGATGAGGTAGTTCTTATCCATAAAAGTGCCATGTAAAACCAAGAGAGCGCACCTAAGGAGGTGCAACTATATACATTAAAGTTCTGGATCATTCAGTGTCCATGATGTCCACAGTTCAGTAAGGAAAAACGCTTCCAATAAAACTGGGCAACAATTATCAAAAGGAAAACAACATGATAACCAAAAAAACAGAAAAACAGGAAAAACATGCAAAAAGGTGCAAATACCCTCCTGGGTATCAAAGTTAGTTTTTGGTATTTTCTTTAATGTTGGTGGTCCCCTCCTGGGGTGGTGGAAGCTGGTTTCCTTGGCTGCTTCCAGGGGAGCACTTCAGGGCATCCTTTTCCTCCTGACTGGTTGTCTATAAATTGCAGGTACTCCTTTTCTCTTGGAGTGAGGTTGTCATCTACTTGTATAGGTAGCACATCAACTGCTACTGGTGGTATTTCTGCTGTCTGTACTTCTGCAGAAGTTGCAATTGGCACCAATGGATGTGGTTCCTCAATTTCAGGTGGTAGTGCTGCCTTGATTTTTGGCCTGACGCCTGGTGTTACTGACATCTGTGGGCGCTTGTAGGGGTTGAAGCGGGGGTCCTGAACTTGTGGCAAAGGAAACCCATGATGTACGGTGACATCCATCAGCTGCTCAGACTCCTCTGCTGAGATCAGAAGATGTCGAATGGGGCGCGCCTGCTCCAGTCTCACTGTTCTCAGCAGGGTTTTCTTCCACTTCCCCATTGCAGTAAGCTTAGTGCTTCTGAACTGAGAGCATAGCTCATCTAATTGTCCCATGTGGAGTTCAAGCATGCCGGCCTCACTATATGAAAACTCAAGTGGCAACCCGTTGGGAGGGGTGACGGTCATACCTGGAACCTCCCGGTGGTGTCTTGGCTCCGGTGCAGACTTGAGATGGTGGGCAGCTGCAGGGGTATCCACAGGGGCAGTCCGTCCGGATGTCGGCGGCGGTGGAGCAGATGGCAGCTCCGGGTCCGCGGGGGTCTCCGGTGGGACCTGCGCAGCCACGTCAGGTCCAGGCGGGAGCTCAACTTTTTCCTCCACTTCAGCTCCCAGGCCCTCGGACAACTCCTCCTGGCAGGCCTCAGCCAGCGGTGATGACAGCGGGGAACTGGGGATAGGCCCTGCCGGTGGTATTGCAGCAGCCGTGGGCTCCACAGGGTTTGCCTGGAGGAGATCCGGTGCAGCAGTGGCGGGTACCGGTGACTGGGGTACCGCTGATGATGGCCTCTCCAGGGCGTGCTGCCATTTCTTCTTCCAGAGCGCCTCCTGCTTCAGCCGCAGTTCATGAGACAGCCGGGTTATCTCATCCTCCAGCTGTTGACAGCCAGATAGGAAGCCAGATCGGAGCCTTCAGCCATTGCACCGGGGAGGTTCAGCTTAACCTCCCTTTGCTCTTCAGGCCTCCTCTCTCCTTCCATCATGGTGTTCTCTCCTTCTTCCCGTCTGGACTCTCTTCCCGCCACCGGCTCCCGCTCCTCCTTCTGGGGGTGGCGTCTTCTTCCTACTCCTCCATACCATGCCAGTATACGGGCCATGTTGCTGTCGCATAGAAGTTCAGACAGGGGAGGTTCAGGACGGTTCGCGGTCTTTTCTTAGGACCACCCATGTTGTCACGCTCTTCTTCTCTGCGCTGGTGGCCATTTTTAGCGTTCATTTTACAGTCTATCAAATTGGTTATTCTGCACATTTTCATAAGCTGTTAAGTCCAATAAATCGTAGGCACACAGAACCCGGTGGCACCGGGTCTCGTCATCCTGTTCGTGATGCCAAGTTGGAGCGCCCTCACTCGCCAGGGCCGTGGGGTACTCGGTACCGGGCCGGTTGATCTTCTCAACGGGAGTTGTCACGGCAGCAGTGACCTGGTCCATGACCCTGGGGCTCCATTGCAAAAGGGGTTATTTCAGTGTGCTTATGGTGGTGAAAGTTTATAAGTGATTCGTGACGCCACCTGTGGCGTTCGGCAAATGTCAAGCCGACGCTGCAGACAGATCCTCCGGGACAGATGTTGTAGTGCAGCAATGATGTTATAGCCCTCCACAGGCAGGGCTGTAGTCCCAGGGCAGTGTAGGGGAAGTGACACTTAGATGGTGTAGTGTCGGGCGCAGGAGGGATGTAGCGGTGTCGGTCAGGCTGGTGCAGGAATGAGTGGAGGACACCAGGGCATGTAGTTCCAAAGCTTTACTCACAGTCTGTTGTGGTACAGGTGCCCGCATCCGTGCCGCGTCCTCCGGGTCAGGAGCTCAGCCAACTTCCAGGCAAGATGAAGTACTCCTTTCCAACACTCTGCCAACATATGTGCCTTTTCTGAACGTCTCCCTCTTGACGCCTTTGAATGAAGTACTCACAGTGCTGAGTTACACTGGAGTTCCTCCTCTCAGATGTTCCTATGAACAACCTCGGGGACCGGACCCCGGCCTTGCGCTTAGAACTTGGGAAGGGTTCTCCTCTAACCCTGGTCCTTGTTCTCTTATTCTCCTCACGTTCCGTACTAATCCTTTCTTTATTATGGAGAGTCAGGCATTCTATCAATGTTCCTTTCCTGTGCCAGTGGACCCAGATCACTGAGGTCGGCTGCAGCACTGTCAAAGACACCGCACTACACTTGCTCATAGAGCCAGTGCACGTGTCCTTAGTACAGAAGCAGTGCTAAGAGTTACCTGGGGAGCAGGGCAGCAGAGTTGACAAAGCGTGCTTCAAGCTAATAGTGTCAGAGAAGCCAGAGAACTCAGATTATGGCAAAGCAGAAGTCATGCACAGTACAGACCAGCGAGGTACAGGAGGGATAAACAGACGGGAGGTCAGACAAAGCAAAAGGTCATACACAAGATGTCAGTACAGTACCAGGGAGGAGACAGAGCGGATAATCAGGGCCAAGCAGAGATCAAAACCAAACAGACATAGGAGGTACCAGGCAGAATGCAAAGCGATATCCAGAGAACAGACCGAGTCACACACAGAGAATCAAGAAACCAGAACACAGCACTAACACACTCAGGGGTCACCACACAATGCCAAGGGCGAAAGTATAACTGACAGGGATGGGAGCGTCCTGAGGCTATAAGAAACCTCCCCCAGAACCAGGGAGAGGCCACAATCATAGCCCCAGGTGTGCAGGTAAGCCTGCACCGGGATCACAACCTTTAACCCCAGAAATGCCAGTCATCAGCACTGGTTCCAGACATTAACCCCACGTGTGCGAGTCAAACCCGCACTGAGATCATGACAGTACCCCCCTCTCAACGGGGGGCCTCTGGACCCCCAGGCTTGCCCAGGTACTTAGCATGGAAAGCCCGCACCAGGCGATCAGCATGCATCAACCGGGCCGGTACCCAGGACCTGTCCTCCGGTCCATACCCCTTCCAATGAACCAGGTACTGTACCGACCGCCGTACCAACCTGGAATCTACGATATGACCAACCTCGTACTCCACCTGCCCCTCAACCAAAACAGGAGGAACAGCAGACTCGGAGTCTCCCCGGACTGCTTCAAAAGGTTTCAGTAGAGATTTGTGGAAGACGTTAGGGATCTTGAAAGAGGGTGGAAGGCACAGCCTATACGCCACTGGATTGATTTTTTCCACAATCTTGTACGGGCCAATGAATTTGGGTCCCAACTTGGCTGACGGAATCTTTAACTTAATGTTTCGCGTGGAGAGCCAAACTTTCTCTCCCACCCGAAACATGGGACCAGGTGTTCGTTTCCTGTCTGCGAAAAACTTATACCTGCCTTGAGACCTAGATATACGCCGCTGGACTTCTGCCCATGTATCTTTTAACCGCTGAACAGAGTCCTCAGCCCCGGGACACCCCGAATCCAGACGAGAAAACTCACCAAAATGAGGACTGAACCCATAGTTAATCAAGAAAGGGGACCTACCAGTGGATTGACTCACACGACTATTGAAGGCAAATTCAGCCAACGGCAGTGCATCGCACCAGTCATTCTGTCTAGCAGAGGTTAGACACCTGAGGATCTGTTCCAGGGACTGGTTAGTGCGCTCCGTCTGCCCATTGCTCTCAGGATGGTATGCAGACGAAAAGGACAGAGACATACCTAATTTTTTGCAGAAAGCACGCCAAAACTTAGCCACAAACTGCACACCACGATCAGACACCACATTCAGGGGTACCCCATGCAACCGGATCACATGCTGCACAAACAACCTGGACAACGTCTCAGCTGACGGTAGTGCGGACAGGGGTACGAAATGAGCCTGCTTAGAAAACCTGTCCACCACTACCCATACCACTGTATTACCCTTAGATGGAGGGAGATTGGTAACAAAATCCATGGATAAGTGAGTCCATGGCCTTTCGGGCACTGCCAAGGGTATCAGCTCCCCTGCCGGCCGGCTATGAGAGCTTTTAGAACGAGCGCAGACCCCACAACCAGCAATGAATTTTTTTATGTCCGAACCAAGGGTTTGCCACCAAAAGATCCTAGCCACCGCCAGACGTGTGGCTGAAATACCAGGGTGAGCACTCAGATTGGATTCATGGAACTCCTGCAAGAGTTTCAGGCGAAGTTGCTCTGGGACAAACAACTTCCCCTCTGGCTTGGCCGCCGAGGCCTGCGACTGGGCCCCCTGAATCTCCCGTTCCAATTCAGATGAGACCTCTGCTTTCACAACCCCAGGGTGAAGAATGGAGGACGGTGGCTCAGGGGGGACACCGGCTGAAAACTGCGTGATAAGGCATCAGCCTTGACATTCTTAGACCCTGGACGAAATGTAATCGTAAACTGAAAACGGGAAAAAAAAAGTGACCAACGGGCCTGTCTGGGCGTTAGTCTTTTAGCAGACTCAATGTACGACAAATTTTTGTGATCCGTGATCACCGTAACCGGGTGACTGGCCCCCTCCAAAAAGTGCCTCCATTCTTCAAACGCCAATTTGACCGCAAGAAGCTCTCTATTGCCTACGTCGTAATTTCTTTCCGCAGCAGAGAACTTCTTGGAAAAGAAAGCACATGGCCTGAGGTTGGTTAGAGTGGCAGGCCCTTGGGACAACACCGCCCCCACCCCCACCTCAGAGGCGTCCACTTCCACGACGAATGGTTTGGACGGATCTGGCTGCACTAACACAGGAGCAGACATAAAACATTTTTTCAGCGTTGCAAAGGCCTCTTTTGCGAGCGAGGACCAATTTCTCACATCCGCACCTTTGCATGTTAGATCCGTGAGAGGTTTGACCACTTGCGAAAACCCCCGGATAAATTTGCGGTAATAATTGGCGAACCCCAAGAAGCGCTGAAGACCCTTAAGATCTCGGGGTTGCACCCAATCCGCAATGGCTTGCACCTTCTTGGGGTCCATGCGAAAACCCTCACCGGATACAAATAACCCCAAAAAGGACAACTCTTGTACACAGAATACACATTTCTCCAATTTGGCATGCAAATGATTTTCTCTAAGCCTTTGGAGCACAGTTCGTACATGTTCAAAATGAGAATACTTGTCGGGGGAATATATCAAAATATCATCTAAGTAGATAACGACAAAACGACCAATGAGATCCGAGAATACCACGTTGATGAAATTCTGAAATATGGCAGGGGCGTTGGTAAGACCAAACGGCATGACTAAATTTTCAAATAGTCCCTCGGTCGTGAGGAACGCGGTTTTCCATTCATCCCCCTCTCGGACCCTTATCAAATTATATGCCCCCCGAAGGTCCAGTTTAGAAAACCACTTTGCCCCTGATAGTTGGTTACATAAATCGGGAATCAACGGAAGGGGGTACGTATTCCGTACAGTAATTTGATTAAGCTCCCGGAAGTCGAGACAGGGACGTAACCCGCCATCTTTTTTCTTTACAAAAAAGAAACCTGCCGCCACAGGTGAGACTGAAGGACGTATGTGTCCTTTGTGCAGACTTTCAGTAATGTACTCCTTCATAGCCAAGCGCTCAGGACCGGACAAATTAAACAGACGGGCTTTGGGTAATTTAGCCCCCCGGACCAGCTCAATAGCACAGTCAAAGGGTCTATGTGGCGGTAACGTCTCGGCCTCGCTTTCGGAGAATACATCTTCGAAGTCCTTCAGGCATTCCGGAATACCTTCCAGCTCGACAGATGATACAGACACAGATTTAACAGGTTCAACCAGCAGTGCGGATTTATCACATAACTCAAAATCATTAAACCCCCATTGTACAATCTCCCCCGTTTTCCAGTTAATAACTGGGTTATGGCGTTGTCACCAGGGCATGCCCAACACCAACCCTGCAGGTAGATTGTCCAGCACAAAACAACTTATGTTTTCCACATGAGTAGTGCTCACTCTGAGCGAAAACACATCAGACATAAAGCGAATTCCCTCCTTAGTGAGGGGAGAGGAGTCAATGGCCATCACCTTGATCGGAACCTTGAGCCTAACTGTCCCTATCTTGCAGTGTGTGACCAATTGGGAGTCAATAAGATTAATAGATGATCTGCAGTCCACGAAGGCTGTAGTGGAAAAAGAACTACCATCCACAAACAGTTCCACAGGCAGTACTACTTTAGAAAACGAGGAAAATGGTACCTGAGGGTCTGAGCAGCCTCCCCGTTGACTACCCAGACCTAGTCGTTTCCCGCCGACCGGGTTTGAAGACGGGCAATTCGGGCACTCCCTTTTCCAATGTCCCGTTTTACCGCAGTAAAAGCATAACTGCTTGTCCTTCCGGCGTTTCCTCTCCGTATCCTTCAGGGAGAGGGCACCTACATCCATGGGCTCAGGGGCAGTCTCTTTTCCACTGGGGAATAATGGAGTATCCACCTGCATCACCCCTCTGGCCCGCAGCCTGCGGTCCATCCGGACGGCCTGGGTCATGGCGTCCTCGAGAGAGTTAGGTGGGGGATGTAACGCCAAGGCATCCTGCAGCCGCTCGGACAAGCCTCTGCGAAAGAGTCCTCGGAGTGCGGCGTCGCTCCAAGAGACCTCTGCCGCCTACCGCCTAGTGGCGGAACTCAGAACAAAACCACTCAGCTGAGTGTTTCCCCTGACAGACACTCATCAACATGTCCTCTGCCAATCGCACTCGGTCAGGTTCATCATAAATGTGCCCGAGGGCCTCAAAGAATGCGTTCACTGACATACGTTCAGGAGCAGAGGAAGACAGAGAGAAAGCCCATGCTTGCGGAGCCCCCCGAAGTAGGGAAATAATGACCCCCACCCTCTGGAACTCTTCCCCGGAGGAGCGGGGCCTTAGAGAAAAAAAAAGCTTGCATCCTTCTCTGAAAGACCTGAACTCCTTTTTATCCCCTGAGAAAAGGTCTGGTAATTTGACCGGAGATTCGGGGGACGCTAATGACACATCCCTACCCCCAGAACTAGAAGCCCCTGCATCGACAGCCCCCTGCACAGTAACCACCAACTGTTGCTGGGTATGGGCCATCGTGCGTTGTTCCACATTGAGCTTATGGAACATTTGGGTCAGGTGCTTGACCTGATCAGCCAAGGCTTGTATGGGATCCATGAGGATAACACACACCTTTTTTTTTTTTTTCTGAAGGAAAAAAAAAAACTGAAACGGTCAGTTATAATGTCAAAGACACCGCACTACACTTGCTCATAGAGCCAGTGCACGTGTCCTTAGTACAGAAGCAGTGCTAAGAGTTACCTGGGGTTCAGGGCAGCAGAGGTGACAAAGCGTGCTTCAAGCTAATAGTGTCAGAGAAGCCAGAGAACTCAGATTATGGCAAAGCAGAAGTCATGCACAGTACAGACCAGCGAGGTACAGGAGGGATAAACAGACGGGAGGTCAGACAAAGCAAAAGGTCATACACAAGATGTCAGTACAGTACCAGGGAGGAGACAGAGCGGATAATCAGGGCCAAGCAGAGATCAAAACCAAACAGACATAGGAGGTACCAGGCAGAATCCAAAGCGATATCCAGAGAACAGACCGAGTCATACACAGAGAATCAAGTAACCAGAACACAGCACAAACACACTCAGGGGTCACCACACAATGCCAAGGGCGAAAGTATAACTGACAGGGATGGGAGCGTCCTAAGGCTATAAGAAGCCTCCCCCAGAACCAGGGAGAGGCCACAATCATAGCCCCAGGTGTGCAGGTAAGCCTGCACCGGGATCACAACCTTTAACCCCAGAAATGCCAGTCATCAGCACTGGTTCCAGACATTAACCCCACGTGTGCGAGTCAAACCCGCACTGAGATCATGACAAGCACTTCCTTCATCCATCCCACTCAGGGGATCTCCTTTCACAGACTGACCTCGTTAGACTCCTGTGACTAACTAACTGAATCCTATCCTCTTCCCGCTCTTTTAGTGCAAACTAAACTCCACCCGCCTCCCAGCACACTTCATGTTCCAAGCAGGGAGCTACCAAAGGATGCTTTGCTACACTACTGTGTTGTGTGGGATGCAGGTGTTGGAGTGTGGTCAGGTGTCTCCACCTTACCTGAATGGTGGGGTACCACACCTCAGGAGGAGGTGCAGTACCTCTGTGTCGACTGAACCCTCAGGGGTGCCACACGTACTTCTGCCAGCCACTGACGCTGCAAACCACTGATTGGTGGGCTGCCATATGTTAGTTCCCCGTGGATCTGATCAGAATGACAAATCCTTAGATTAGGCTGAATAGAGCTGTAACAGTCCTCTGTACCACAAGGTGGTGAACGCCATCAATATCATAAGAAGCATTGGTCCTAGGAGAGAATATCTCTACAAGGCAGGGTCACACGACTTTTTTTCTCTGATCGGTTTGATTGTGCTAGTCTCACTCTATTCAGAGTTTAATCAGAATGTGTGATCTGATTCTCTCAAATTTGCAGAATAAAAAATAAATTCTCCATCTTCTCTATTCTGTAAGTCTGTGAAAATCGGACCTCACTCAGATGTCATCCGATTTTTTTTCCTTGGACCTATAGACATGCTGTGATTTTTTTCCTCTGACCACTCTTTCCGAGGGAAAAAATTGGACATGTGCACAACCCAATAGAATAACATGGGAACGAATGCTATCCATCAAAATGACGGCTAGCACTCTTCCGGTTTTTACAGCCCCAGGACTGTGCACTTAGATCCATAACAAATTGTGGCGGGGATTCCGCGTGACTCCCCGCGGCCCCTCGGTTTGCATGAGGCATGAATGGAATTTTCTTTGGGCTCTCTACCGGCATCTACAAAAATAGCAAAAATGAAATGATGTCATAGAAAATGGAATATCTCAGTGCACGTGTGCTTTCTTTTCTCTAGTTTGCAAGTTTAAAGCTCATAAACGCTGCGCTGTACGAGCCACAAATAACTGCAAATGGACCACGCTGGCGTCGGTGGCGAATGACATCATAGAGGATGAGGATGGTGTAAGTAGAGGACATAGCTCAGACTTGCATTTCTTTACTAAGAGGGCGCTATGGTAAAAATAAAAGTAGGCGCACGTTTCAGTAGTAACGCAACATGGTTTATCAAGACCTATTTATGCTATTATGATGCAGGACATTATCATACAGAGATGTGGAGGATGTGACTCCTCTCTGTGGCATAGTGTAGTGCTTTGTTAAAGGAGCACAGTAACTCCCTTTAAGGAAGGATGAACAAAAATGTTATCTACTACATACATCATTAAGTTTAATATATTTGATATATTTCTTGCATAGGAACCTGCTAAATTCAAAAAATGCTCTTGTGGTCTCCACTGGTCTCTTATTTGTCCTGCAGTGATGACATGTTCACTGCAGCTGCAGCCAATCACTGGCCACAGCGGTAATGGTAACATAACCAATGAAGTCAGTGACTGGCTACAGTGGTGGTGTTTATTCAGCACGACAAGTGACAAATCATCAGGGACCCCCGGAATGGTGCTGCTGGACCAGCAAGGTATTAGCATATGAAAATGAGTTGTTTTATTTTATCACATTCCATGCATTAAGTATTGTTTTATGCCGACCTTTTCCTTTTTTTTTTGGTGGAGGTGAGCTGTAGTGCTTCTTTACATCTTTGCTTTAATTGGTGACTTTAAAGGGTTAAAACTTTGATATTGTTATTCTATTAATTGAATAGGAGCTGAACCGTACACTTGTTACATTCGTCTGTCTCCGAAGCCGATGACAGCTGATTGATGGGGGTGTCAGTTGTCAGACCCCCGCCATTTTGAAATTGTTGACCTAACCTAAGAGTAGGTCATTAATATCAAAATAGTGGACAAACCCTTTAAGAGTATTCATCTACATTGACGTTTGTCATCAGGTGTCTGCTATGCAATCTGAGAGCAGCATGATGTTGAAGCAGATACCCTGATTCCAGCTATGTGTCACTTACTAGGCTGCTTGCCGCAGTTTTGATAAAATCCCTGTTTCCTCTGCTGCAGATCTAGCAGTTCTCTGAATGCTGAGCTCTGTATAACCCCACCCACATCCCTGATTGGCTGATTTCTGTGTACACTGTGTAAAGGCAGAATGCAGCCAATCAGTGGTGGGGGCGTGGTTGGATTACCTGGCAGTAGGTTTACTAGTGATAATCTCCTGCTGAGAAAACAGTGATTTTATCAAAGCAGCCCAGTAAGTGACACATCACTGGAATCAAGGTCTCTGCCTCTACATCATGCTGCTCTCAGATTAGGTGGAAGAAATCTGGTGACAGATTCCCTTTAATAAAACAGGTTGTCCAGGATACTATTATCTTGTAAAATATTTTCTTGGAGACATTAGTGTAAGTCTTACAGTTATATATTGGGTCCAGGATTCAGGATCACATGCTGACACTTTGGATATACTGTACCCCTCCATGTTAAGTCCTTTATTAGAAATTACTTCCATTCTTGTACTGTCTGGTTTGTATCCAGTTATCCTTCTCTACATTTTAGGTGTAGGGTCTGTGGGCCGAGCTGGGGGGTGGTCCATCTCTTACCGCGCAGAGATGTAACAGAGGCACGATGGAGGCAAATGTCGGGTACAACAGGTCCAAGTTTATTTTCTTGCCGTCCGCCTGACGGCCTCAGAAGTGCACCGCACTTCACTTCACTCCACTTATCGGCCCTCCGTTTTCAGGGCCGTTTCCCGCACACCGTACTTTACACCGGGGACGTACATATACGTACCGTCCCATCTTCACCTGTTGACGCTCGTGTCAGATCCGTCACTGTGGCCGCCTTAGGCCTGTAACCAACAGTACTTTTACTGAACAGTCGTCTCTCTCAGTACGGTATGCTTTACCTCGGTGCCTCATCTATACTGCGGTACTCTGGTGTCAGGACCACCCCCTGACTTTCTCTCTCCTCAGTCCCCCTGGTTTGGTTATCTCACAGTGCACAAACTGTCGTAGTCCTCCTGTCACTTGAGCTCCCCCTGGGGACTGGAACTTTCTGGAACCCTCCTTCAAATTTATATCTTTCCCAATTCCCTGTAACTCCGCCCCCATGACCAACGGTTTCCTAAGCCCTAAGCTGATGTCAAGTCCTTTGCTCACACTCCTCCCTGCCCTCTAATGGTCAACCCAAGGTACTGCGCGTCCACTACACTTTCCTAGCTGTTTCCCCACTGTAGTAACTTACACCTATCTAAACTGTGCAAACCTTCCTTTCTCTATTCTGACAAGTCCGTCCGTCCATCAGGTCACCTTCCCTACATAGGTAAATTCAGATTTGTCAAATATATTTTTTGGTTTGATCAATAATCTTTGCCAGAGGGATTTCTCAGTCTATGATGCTCCTTTTTAGGTGACAATGCCTCATCAGTGGCTGGAAGGAAACCTGCCGGTCAGTGCCAAGTGTGCGGTGTGTGATAAAACGTGCGGGAGCGTGCGGAGGCTGCAGGACTGGAGGTGCTTGTGGTGCAAAGCTATAGTAAGTTACCGGACAGTCTCTGTCTCCTGAAATATGCGTTATGTCCGCTCATACAGAGCAAATAATGTCACTTGAAAAAAGTCTTCATACCCTGTGAATTTTTCCACATTTTTTCACGTTATGCCTGCAAACTTAGATGTATTTTATTGGGGTTTTATGTGATATTTGTCCACAAAGTATCAAGTATTTGTGAAGTGTAAAGGAAATTATATATGGCTTTTTAATTAAATTTTAAAACTATAAATCTGAAAATTGTGACAAACATTTCCATGGTAGAGAGAATAGACTGCCTCTATTTATCCACCCCACCGTGCATCTGCAGCCGAGTGATGCACACTAAGGCTATGTTCACACCTTGCATTTTTGCAGCATTTTTTTTTATGCAAATTAAAAGCTGATTTTTAGGGTATCAGCAAAAGTTATGAGATTTCAGAAATCTCATGCAGACGATCGGAATTGGAAAAATGCAGTGCTTTTTTTAAATCAGCAGCCTGGTAATCGTTTCAGCATTTTTGCAGCGTTTTTACACCCATAGAAAACAACAGGAAAGTGAAAAAACTAAGTTTATGAATCGTACTGTAGACAAAGCATACATGTAATCTGCACCCAAAACACTGCAAAAAACATGTAAAGCACGCAGCATAAAAGCACAGATGTTTTACACTGTATGTAACTGCAGACTTGGGAATCCTCACAGCACACACTGTCGGCATCCTCGGGCACTTAAAGCAGGCAGGCATACATGCAGTCATGTTCCAACTAGACGTGTGCATCCTCATTCAGTAGATGTGAATTGAGTGAAGTTGAACACGTCTAGTTGGAATGTGGCCGGCATTGCATACTTGCAGTCACATGTCCTTCTGCTCCTGGTGCCAGAGAATCATGACAGCGTGAACTGTCAGGATTCTCGGGCACAGTGAGCAGGCAGGCATACCTGCACTCATGTGCCGACTAGACGTGCATGGACTCGCTCAGAACAAGTAAATTGAACGAGACCGGACACATCTAGTTGAACTGTGGCCAGAACTATGCAAGTCGCAAATCGCATACATTACCATCTGCTCCCGGTACTGGGGGAATCCTGACAGCATGTACTGTGCGCGCTGTGGGCATTCACAAGTCTGCAGTCCCATAGAGTAACTGTAGACTTGAGCTCCAAGCCTGGAAAACCCCTTTAACAGTGGTGATTAAAGGTTGTCTGTAGTTCAAACAGTTTAAACTAAGCACATAGCCTTGATGTGTGCCTCTTGATGAATTAGTAGCATATTACTCCACTCTGCCCATAGAGAACCTTTCACCAAATTTTTGTCAATTTGAGCTGATAGACTCCTGATAAAGCTCAACTATTCCAAGCGTTGTGTTACTTTCCTACCAGTTACACCACTTGTGTTGGGCAACACTTGCGATACCTAATTGCAGTTGTGCAATTATAGATTTATCAGACCTAAATGTGGTTGCTGCATAAAGAGAATCCAATTTTTAAAAGGAGCCAACTTCTCTACCAGCGTTGGCGGTCATCTATAATGCCAGGGGCAGACATCTTTGGCAAGAAATGTAGTGTGGAAGGCTGATTCCAGTCTTAGTATAGCAGGGGGCAGGGATGAGGATTGTCAGAAGTGTCATTGTTTCTTCTTTACTTTGTTTTCTCACTTACTGGTTAGTATGTTCTCTTCTGTAATCCAGTTACTTAATGTGTTCATTAATGAGCCAGTTGATTAATATTGGTATATGAATGAAATTGTTAGAATTTCTCAGAAACATTTCACGTTTTTATGTCTTTTTTAGGTGCATAGTTCATGTAAGGAGCAGCTAGGCAAAGTATGTCCACTTGGAGCGTGCAGAGTCTCTATCATCCCTCCCACTGCGCTAAATAGCATTGACTCAGACGGTGAGTACCCCCTCATGCACAGCACCTCAGTGACTAGTGGGGTACCACGGGATCAGCATTGTGTATTCTCCAGGATCTTACTGTTAGTTTATGGGGTCAAATATTGCCATTCATAGAAGGTGTGTAGGTACTCTCATTTCCTCCATCTTTATTTCGGATGCTTACCGCAAACCTGACCTGTCATGAACACTCCGGCTCACTGCACATGTGACTTGGATGTGACTGTAAAGGAAGACTCCGCTGCCCACACTCACCCGTCCACTTACTTATTACACTGGGCTAACAATGAGCTCAGCGCACCCCACAGCCAGTTCATTCATCCTCACCACTCTTCTTGCTGCCACCTGTCGCCATTTTGTTAGGGCAGTGAGACTCTTACGCTGGGTGACACTAGTTCACACACACACTGCTTTTCATCACCAAACAGGTACACGGTTTTCCCTCTGGCATACACAGGGTAACACAACCATGCAATACTGTACTTTCCCTCTTCTTGGTTGTGGGTACGTATAGAGCAGCAAGTAACAAATGTATTCCATTATTTATTTCATATACAAAGTTTATAATGCTTCCAAAGATGATGAGACGAGAAAATAATAACAAAAAGACAAATATAACAACATATAAAAGCAGAAAATGACAAAAAGACATGCATAAAAGGCAAAACCAGTATAAACAAGTGATAAATAAAGCTCTTACTGATTAGATTAGTGAGCAATTCTTGACATAGCAGAATTTTGGAGTCGTTGTTTCTCCTGGGTCTGACACTGAGATATTTTAAAGGCCGTCATTCCAGATCCCTCATCACTTCTTCTGGGCAGGTGAGAAGAGGATATCTAATTATATGCAAGGAAATAAGTCACATTTTCCAACAGTTATCTATTGGTGGAATAATATGACCACCATACAGTGTCGGACTGGGGTGCTAAGGTTCCACCAGTAACTGACTTTGTGGGGCCCACTTTTCACCTGCCAACCAATATTACACTACCATCTTTCACAAATTTACTTATATCTTTATATAACAGTAAACTGGGTAGTTTGGTAAATGAATGATGATATGCTTTTTTTTGTACAGAGTGAATCAAGTGAATTATGCTAAGTACTCTCCATACAATGGGTTTGGTGGCCCATATTTGCACAGGGGCCCACCGGGTGATTCCCCTGTTCCCCTATTGGCCAGTCCGAGCCTGCCGCCATATTTCCAAGCATATTTTTTCCATCCTAGACACATCAAACACAACTATAATATACCCATAATTAAATTTGTGCTGATATGACATTCCTATTGTCTCCCAAAATCAAAAATCCTGTTTTTTGAAACTTTAATCACCAAACAGGCACGATTTGGCGCTCTGGCCTACACAGGGTAACACAGCCTGGTGATACTTTCCCTCTTCTTGGTTGTGGGTACGTTTAATACAGCAAGGAACATATTACATTTTTTATTTCATGTACATATGGTACTGTGATTACAGCAATGGCAAAAAGATAAAATAACAAAAAGACATACATAAAAGGCAAAAACAGTATAAGCAAGTGATGAATAAATAAAGCTCTTACTGATTAGATTATTAAACAATTCTTTGTGGAGGAGACATGACAGAATTTTGGACTGATCTACAATCCTTGTTGTTTCTCCTGGGTCTTACGATGAGCTTCTGTGGATGAGTTATTTTAAAGTCCGCCATTCCAGACCCCTCACTACTCCTCCTAGGCAGGTGAGAAGAGGATTTCATCATCAAACAGGCAAACTGTTGGCACTCTGGCACACACATGCTAACACAACCTCATGATACTTTCCCTCTTCGAGGTTGTGGGTACGTTTTGGAGCAGCAAGGAGCAAACATACTAAATTTTTTATTTCGTATTCAAACGGCAAAAATCTAGAATAAAAAAAGACAGGCATAACAACATACTAAATACAAACAATCATAAGTTAGGTTTGCGGATCACAGATACAATATATTCGTGGATTGTTTTGACATCGGATTATTAGGTAGGAGACAACCAGTCTATGTTAGGGCCAATTATCTTCACTCAATCGTTAACAACTCCTTGCTAATGAAGAAATATATAGAGACAGTCTTCTATTGTGTAGTGATAGCAGATTTTAATGCACCTAATCCGTAACCTGGCATGATGCCAGGGGAGAGTTGTTACTTTTGTGCAGCATCTATCAATTAGTGATTTGATAGAAATTTGCTTTAAAGTGTGAGTAACTTAAGAGCTCTACTCTTCTGTTTCAGGCTTTTGGAAAGCTACGTCTCCCGTTTCCTGTGCTAGTCCGCTTCTTGTTTTTGTAAATTCTAAAAGTGGAGATAACCAAGGTGTAAAGTTCCTGCGCAAATTTAAGCAATTCTTGAATCCAGCACAGGTTTTTGACCTAATGAATGGTGGTCCACAACTAGGGTGGGTATAA
The DNA here is from genome assembly GCF_039654945.1 of Dendrobates tinctorius. Classification (NCBI taxonomy): domain Eukaryota; kingdom Metazoa; phylum Chordata; class Amphibia; order Anura; family Dendrobatidae; genus Dendrobates; species Dendrobates tinctorius. The sequence goes on from NW_027361702.1 coordinate 10,479,577, forward strand.
TATGAGTGCTGTTGGTTGATATTTTCTGATCAAAGCATTTTTAACATGTTCAATCACAGTACACCAACCACAATGGTAGGGAACACATGATGTGAAAATATTCACTGCCGAGCACTGGTAAACTGGACAGTACTTAGCTGAAGAAGATGCATGGCAGGAAGAGTTTTCTTACCCTATCAAAAAAATGAATGCAAATCTTATTTTTTTATATGTCAATGGCAACAAGACACAGTATAGGCACGAAGAACAGAACAATGTATACTCGAACGTAAGTGTAGACACTTTGGGAATAACATCTATTTACACATATATATATATATATATTTTAGGTGACATCCAGAGTTCTAGTCTTCTTTAATTTCCCAGAGGAGCATGGGTGGCATAAAAGTCTCCTCACTGAGACATGCCAGGCCTGACTTGTCTCTCTGCACATGGAGAAATGTTACCCCTTAGATCTCAGTGCTTCTGTTACACACAGGAAAGAGGAATAGCACGTAGCAGTATATGACATTTTTGAATTTTCCTCTAGCTTAGAACTTGATGTTTTACTAGTTGAAGAGTAAATTCGGCTTATTATTTACTCATGTTACCTAGGCTTCGTCTGTTCCAGAAGTTCTCAACATTTCGTATCCTTGTTTGCGGTGGAGATGGCAGTGTGGGGTGGGTACTCTCGGAAATTGACAAACTTGGGCTTCATAAACAGGTACAAACATTATGTCATTGTGTGGACGCCATTGTGTGTGATTATCCCAGTTACATGCTTGTTTGAACTTTTCATTGTTTATACATGTATAGTGCCAACTTGGTGTGCTGCCACTTGGCACCGGGAATGACTTGGCCCGAGTCCTGGGTTGGGGAAGTCTCTGTGATGACGACGCCCAACTGCTCCAAGTACTTGAAAAGCTTGAACGAGCCACTACAAAAATGCTTGACAGGTAATTAGTAGCGTCACCGGAGTATCTGAGGCAGTGACTTTAGACTAGGCAAGTGCCACACAGCAAAGAACACGCACATGCTAATCGGTACAAGCTTTCACATTGATTGCAACTTTAAAGGGTTATTCCCACAAGTAACTTGCAGATAGGTGAAATATCCACTGATCCGGAAAATGGGTTTTTGTGATTCCCCCTTATAATGGAGAGGTGGCAAACATCCATTCATTCTCTATGAGACGCCAGTGATTGCTGAGCACTGGACATGCTAAATCCATAAATCCCATAGAGAATAAATAGGACGGTGTTGTTGGAAAGAACGCTTCAATGGTTAAAAGCCACCTGGTTAAGCGACTATATGGTAATTATCACACGGCAATTAATTATAGCAATGCATTTAGGTGCAATCAGTTTATAAATCGCACTAATTAGCATGTCATCACCCCAACTGATGAACTCGGCCCAAGGTTATATTTGACATATCACATTAGGTCTTGGTTACATTGTGACATATGTCACATTACATTTAGGATGCGGTGTCCCATTGTTTCATCCAGTGGGGTAGCTAGAGTCGGATGGGCCCTGGTGCAGAATTTGGACATAGGACCCCACTTGCATATTGGGCAGATGTATGGGCCATTAGAGCATTTTAACCTGTAAAAAAATGCATATTCACCCCCCATGAAAAAAATATCTCTCATCCTCTCTCCTTCCGGTAATATTGTCTCCCTTCCCGGCCCTTTCCCATAATAATGTCCCCCATCCTAGCCCCTTCCTGTAATATTGTTCCCTGTCCCGTCCCTTTCCTGTAATAATGTCCCCCGTCCTGGCCCTTTCCTGTAATAATGCCCCCAGTCCTGGCCCGTTCCTGTAATAATGTCCCTCATCCTGGCCCCTTCCTGTATTAATGTCCCCCGTCCTGGCCTTCCTGTAATAATGTCCCCCGTCCTGGCCCCTTCCTATAATAATGCCCCCTGTCCTGGCCCCTTCCAGTAATAGCGTCCCTCTCCTGGCACATTCCTGAATTAATGACCCCATGCTGTGTCATTCCTGGTATAATGTCTCCCTTCCTAGTATAAAGTCCTCCATCCGAGGCCCCTTCTTGGTATAATGTCCCCCATTCTGGGCCCCTTCCAGTATATCCATTTGCTGGCTCCTTCCTGTAATAATGCCCCTTGTCCTGGTCCCTTCCAGTAATAATGCCCCCCTCCTGGCCCATTCCTAAATTAATGATCCCCATCCTGTGTCCTTTCTGGTATAATTTCTCCCTAGTATAAAGTCCTCCATCCTGGGCCCCTTCCTGGTATAATGTCCCCCATTCTGGGCCCCTTCAAGTCTCTCCATCTCCTGACCCCTTGCTGTAATAATGACCCCGTCCATCCTGGACCCCATTCTATAGCAATGTCCCCTATCCTGGACTCCTTCCAGTAATAATGGCCCTCAATCTTCTCCAGCAGATTTTAAAAATAAAGAAATGATTCTTATGACCTTTACCCACTCCGAGTGTCATGCCTTTCTATGGCCAGCATAGAACCTGGCAGCTGATTTTGGTATGCCAGCACGCAGAAAAACATGATGTCACTGCCAAGCACCACCCGTGACTAGCATGCTGACGACAGCTGCCGGTCATGGGTCTGTATTGGAGTTCAGTGAACACTGCACCGTAATACTTTTCAGCTGAATGTGCGTCCGAAGATGTACATCCAGGTGAAATAGGAGCCACCATCGATGGGCTCCTCTTCAGCAAGGGCCCGGTCATTGTCGCATCCCCCATTATGCCCCTGGTGACTTCTCATCTCATGATTTCCTAGAGTGTTGCATTGTGACCTTGTCTGTGATTTGGCGACTCTAAAAAAGTCACAGGATAGTAAGTTGTAGACAAGTTGTATGAAGGTTTTTAAATATTTAAATATGGACTTTTCTTTTTTATCTCCATTTTTTTGGTACAGGTGGAGTATTTTAACTTATGAATCCCCTAAACACTCACCTCCATCAACCAGAGAAGATGAAAATGGAGAACCGAGGACTCAGGTGACCACTGCTAGACTCCTAGACATGTTGGCACTTCTCCCAACATTCATAATAGCTGAAACTACAAACTCCAAAATGTCTAGTATATATACAGTATATACAGCTCTGTCAAATGTTCAGTTTGTCTGATTTTTCTCTTTATAGGTATATTTTTGAGTAAAATATAAATTGTTCTTTTAGTCTATAAATTTCTGACAACATGTCTCCGAATTTCCAAGCAGTTAGTTTTTTTTTTCTGAAAAGGAGAAATGGTCAAAATTAAAAAAAACCCCAGTGCTTGCAGACCTCAAATAATGCAAAGTAAACAAGTTCATAATCATTTAGAAACAACAATACTAATGTTTTAACTCAGGAAGAGTTCAGAAAATCAATATTTTGTGGAATAACCAGGATTTTTAATCACAGCTTTCTTGCATCTTGGCATGCTTTCCACCAGTCTTTCACACTGCTTCTGGCACAAAAATTTAACAGGTGTGAACAGAGTCTTAATCCCTTCCCATTAAGGACAATTTTCATTTTTGCACTTTTATTTTTTCCTCCCCTTTATCCAAGTGCCTCAACTTTTTTTTTCTATTTCTCTGGACGAATTTTTTGATGGACAAGTTACACTAGGCTGTAATTTAACTTAATTTGGGTTATACAGCAGTCGGGTAACAGTGATGTCAATTTTTATAAATTGTATTATATATTACTGGGATAAAAACAAACAAACAGACCTTTAAAAAAAAAAAAGTTTTCTTCGCCCCATAACCCTTTTTTTTTTTCTTTTGCTGTCAATGTAGATAGGTTAGGGCTTGTTTTTGTGATACAAGCTGTAGTTCTTCTTCATACCATTTTGGGGTACATATACAACTTTCTACCACTTTTAATATATAACTTTTTGATTGCATTAATTCCATATGTTGTAGGAAGGCTAGGTGGTGTTTACCATATGGGTTATTTTATCATTTATAAGATCAGACTTTTATAGAAGTGGCAATACCATTGTTTGGTGCTGACATCGCTGGAACGGCAGCGGCACAGGAGGTGAGTATAAGTGTTATCATTTTACCTAGGTGAAACAGCGATTCAGAAGTGGTTGTGTCATAAGTTTATAACATCCTCCTGAGAGATCTGGGGTTAGGCGATCTTTGCGTACTGTGAATCACAGATCTTCCATTTAGCCTGTTTGTTTTGTTCCTCATAATAAATGTTTTTTTTTCCTTTGGCGCTTAGTTTCCTTTGTATGCTGGTTGGAGATATGCAGCTCCAGCTCACGGCTGTTCCTGACCTGCCCATTTCCTCTCTCCATAAAACCTGGCCAAACTTTCTCATCCCTACCTGAAATTTTTGCTTCCTGGCTTGCTGGAGTTGTGCTGAGGTTGGAGTTTGTAGTTGCTGCTGGAGATTGTCATCTGCTGTTTTTTGGTGTATGCTTTCTCCATTATCATATTCCCATGTGGTTTGGACCTTCCTAACCTTCCCTTGATTCTTCTCAACCTTTGGTGAGAGTTTTTGTATGTAAGTTGCTTTTTCATATCTTTATTTGACTTTTATGTCTATACACTAACATTTCTGTCCCATGCCTCCCAAGAGAGGGGTGAGGGGACAGTTTAGGGCATATCAGGAGCATAGTATGGTCAGAGTCTCGGGCTCCTCTACCATTAGGAGTACCCCCGGGACAGGGATAGTTTGAGAAATCCTTCTTTTCTGAAGATGGTCATAGCTTGACAGGTTGTCAGAGTAGTGGACAACCCCATTCATTACATTGGCTGTATGTTTGGAGTCATTGTCCTGCAGCAGAATTAATTTTTGGCAAATCATACACTTATCTAGAAGTATATCTAGAAGATTTAATGCTGTTTTTCACCAAATATTGATATGATAGATTTAGATTTTTCTTTTGTTCATTCCCTTTGCAATTTGTTAATTGTTAAAAATAAAATATTAACTTTTCAGGTTTTTTTTTTAAAACATTTTTACTCATCGTCACATTGCGGCACTTTACACATTCAGACATTTTGCTAAACTGTCCCGTATTATTTTGGCAGATGCAGATTTCTCAATATGCCGATTCTGTTGCCTTCCATCTAGCGAAGATCCTAGAATCAGACAAGCACTGTGATGTCATTTCTTCTGCAAAGTAAGTGAATGATACTTTTTTACAAATATAGGCGCTGTTCACACTATCTCTATCAGCCAATAATGTTACAAAGAACTATTTCTGGTAATGTTGCCACTTGTTTCATTGGGACTCTTTTGTAGCTCTCTAGTTCGCTCACATTGTATCTGTTGTGCTGTTTTTCCTGCCTAGTACTTTTGTTCGGGTCATTTTTCTGAACACAGCATATTACAACTAATTTTTAATTTTATTTTAAAGGGGTGTTCTCAAATTTGGAAATTATCCTCTCTCCATATGATAAGGGACAACTTTACACTTGCTAGGGATTCGTCTGCTGTGACCTGCACAGATCCCAAGATCCCGAATGAGTGGAGCTTAGGTCGATCATGTTCATTACTGCTCCACTTCTTAAAGGGAATCTGTCACCTACCCTTTGGCGGGTGATGAAAACGAGGTCAGTCCGGTCCGATGGGCAGTGTTCCCGATGTGTGCCGCCTCTCCATCCTTTACCGCCGTCCGCAGGTTATTGCTGAATTGGAGTAGGTGTACGCCATTTTTTGCGCGTGCACTAAGCATTCATAGCTAGCGTACGCGCAGTATGCTTTGCCCAGCTGCGGGCAAAGCCGAAAAGCCGGACTGCGCATGCGCCGGTTAACTAAGCCCGGAAGTATTTTGCTGTGTTCTGGGACTTAGTTAACCGGCGCATGCGCAGTCCAGCTTTTCGGCTTTGCCCGCAGTTGGGCAAAGCATACTGCGCGTGCGCTAGCTATGAATGCTTATGGCGCGTGCAAAAAATGGCGTACACCTACTCCAATTCAGCAATAACCTGCGAACGGCAGGCAAGGATGGGGAGGCGGCACACAACAGGAACACCGCCTATCAGACCGGACCGACCTCGTTTTCATCGCCTGCCAAAGGGTAGGTGACAGATTCACTTTAATGGATACATCGGTGATTGACAAGAGCAGTGCTCCACTGATCTTCGTTGCTCCAATTATTATGATTGGAAAGGCAGTGGGCATGATCGACCTCCGCTCTATTCAGCCCCCAGTTCTCGGGATCAGTGGTGGCATTGGCGGACAGTCCCCCAGTAATTGGAAATCTATCACTGATCCTGCAGATAGGGAAAAACATCCAAACTTGAGAACACCCCCATTAAAAAACTTTTGCCCAAATTGTTTATTTCCACCACAATTGAAACTTTGTTTTCTGTCTTGGACAGATCATACTCCTGTCGATGATTTACTTAGAAAATTGCATAATAATGTTATACAAAGGAAAAACTTTCTTTACTGAAACTTTTTAATTATCTAAGCCAAACTTTCAGATTAAATGCCAAGAAAAATCTGTATTCTTATGCACAAATTTGCGCCATCAAGCCCATTCTTTTTTGAGTCATTAGCTTTTAGTAATGAGAGAAATGTTGCTTTTTTAATGACATTTTAAACAGCACAGTATGCAATTATCTTGTGTTTTTATTCTAACTATACTGTTTTTGTTACCCGCATGCAGGTTTTTGTGCATTTCTGTGAATGATTTTATATCAGAAGTAGGAAAGGCTTATGAGCAAGCCACTGAAAACCGCGAAGAAGCCGATAACATGTCTAGAAAGGTAACATTTTACTTGCGCCATTGGGATACTTGTAAGTCTGGTGCTTTAAATTCGCACGACAACAAAAGACAGAAAGACAAAGACATTTGCACTCCGTTATTGTTGCAGTTTTGAATAGAAACCGTTCTAAAGGTTTATTGAGAGATGTGTCATAATGGAGAGAGTTGGATAATGCTTCACAGGTAACACCCACTCAACTCAGAGCTTGCAGCTCGAAAAGCATTCATGTTAGAGAAAGCAAGTATTGAAAATAAAAGGAAAAAAATGAGAAATGATCCAACCAATTACATATATTTTCATGATAGAGCTATTAGTATAGTTTTAGCGTGTGGATTAGAAACCTTTCTTAGGGTGTGGGCACAAGACGCACAGAGACTACACAGTTTTTGCTGTTGGAAGACACTTCAGGAAAACACCCGCAGCACTTTCCCTTTTGCATTTGTCCTTTTGTAGTGGCTTTGATGCCGGCATCTTTTTTTTCCTTTCTGTATATAAAATAGTTGCAGGTTTCATACCGAAGCCTCCAGAGGGATGGACCGGTCGCTTCTTTAAGCGGTTTCATGGCTTTCGAAGTCTGAAGCGGTTAAAAGAAGTTCCAGAAGACTTAACATGCAGCCAGTGGTTTTTACATACTTTTGAACCTTTTTTTTTTTTAGCTCTTTTTCAGGTGGAATACATAAAAAAAAAGATGTGAGCACATACTCTAATACAGGTTTATTGAGAGATGTGAAATGGTGGAGAGGCAGACAATTCTTTGTAGGTAACACCCACTCAGCTCAGAGCCTGCAGCATGCATGTTAAATAAAGCAAGTCTGGAAAATAAAATACAAAATATTGAAATTATCCGGCCAAGTACATAGCTAAATCTAAAGTTTTTCATGAGAAGGGTGTGATGTAAAAAAATTGGAAAATCTGGGGTAAATCCAAGCTGATCAAGAGGAACATACCACTGCAGATTTCACCATCTAACCATAAAAATAATCACGTTTCCAATCTTTTACAGTGTTCAATGCTTAACGAAAAGCTAGATTCACTGGTACGAGCTCTTAATGAAGAGTCATTGGCATTACTGTCTCCCTCACCCCGAACCCTTCACCCAGACTCTGCCCTGAAGGAAAACGGGAAAGAGCTGAATGAAAAGGACGACGTAGCAAAAATGTTCCAGTCTAAAGAGCAGCTAATATTACGGGCCAACAGCCTGAAGAAGGCTCTGAAGCACATCATCGAGCAGGCGGAAAAGGGTAAGGCATACTCGAATGGTTTCCAGTTAGACGTTGTGCACGTAATCTTTACTAACGTCACATAATTATATCTTCCAATTTAGTTGTGGACGAGCAAAACAAACAGACACAAGTGTTCAGCAATTCTGCAGCGTCACCAAACCTAAAGGAAAGCTCAGAAGACTTCAACAAAGACCTGGAGCGCATGGGTAATCTAACCGGTCACTTTAGTGACTATCCTCTGTGGATTCTACGTCGCCATATCTGAGGGAAGGTCAGGATAGATGGTTTTCTATTGTGAGTCATCTTATATGTTGATTGACAGCTTTTACACGGTATACATAAACAAGTAAGCTGTCAATCAACTTCCATGGTTTGGGGAAGTTGAACTCATGGTATTTCTTAGAGATATTTCTTTCTTTTTTTATCGTTATTTTTTTTCTTTCCATGGTATATCTTATTGAGTCTAACCATACCTTTACATAGGGGAGCATTGGATGCCTGACAGGTCCTGTGTAAAGAGTATGCACAGCTATTTTTTAATGATCCAATCACATTTAGTATGAAAAATTATTATAAAACAACTTTTTACCAAGTTTCTCTTTTGCTTTTATGCCACTGGGCTTTGTCTATTATTGTAGCTCATGTAATGGGATCTATTTTAAAGGGAATCTTTCTCCAGGTTTTGCCATCTAATCTGAGAGTGGCATAATGTAGTGGTACAATAATGTAGAAAGCAGCATGACGTAGGGACAGAGAACCTGATTCCAGTGATGTGTCACTTATTGGGCTGCTTGCTGTAGTTTTGGTAAGCAGGATATTGTCACTAGAAACACCCAACATGTGTTTCACTGAGGCTTCATCTGGGGTTTGTGTAAGTGTACACAGAAAGCAGCCAATCATAGATGTGGGCGGGGATATACAGAGCTCAGCATTCAGAGAACCTGTATATCTGCAGCAGAGAAAGCAGTGATTTTATCAAAACTACAGCAAACAGCCCAGTAAGTGACACATTTCTGGAATCAGAGTCTCTGTCCCTACATCATGCTGCTCTCACATGGGTTAGAAAAAATCTCGTGAGAAATTCCCTTTAAATTGAAGAAGTGATGGATACCTAATAATTGCATATGGCTATAATGGTATCTGTTTTCATGAAATATTTCATAAGCTGTAGTCTGTGGGTGACAAATATTGACAAACACTATTAGACATGTATTTAACCCCTTCACGATCTAGGACGGCATCCATCGTTTCCCTTCATTGGATGCAGACTTCGGCACATGGCAGCTGATCTGATCAGATCAGCCATTAAGCGCCTCTAACAGCTGCAGGTGCAGCTGTTAACAAGTTAAATGCCACTGTCAATCACTGTCATTTAACACGAGACGGCTAGAAGCTTGTCACAAGTCCCGCCCATTAGCGCCCCGTCACGTGATCGTGGGGCGCGGATGGGTTGTCATGAGAGCCTGGGGTTGTAAGAAGACCCCCGTGCTTGTAATTGTGAATCTCCTATGAATGCTGGCCTGTGGCTTTCTGGTCTATGTAGCAGGGCTTCATCCCTGCTATGTATAGCACAGCCGCTGCATTCTGAGTACTTTGGCTGTATCATTGATGTCACATCGACAGCTCACGTCACCGCTGCAGCCAATCACTGAGCACAGGGGTGTAGAACAAGTGAGGGATCTGATTTTGTTATGTTGCATAACGTTTTTAGTTTTCATTTTCTTATTTTGAAAAAAAGTGTCTAATCATTTCTATGTAATTATATTGCTGACCGTCATGGTATAACATGCCTCATAATAATATGTTTTATTACCTCCAGAATCCAGACGTGGAACAGTTTCGTCAACCACATCCTCTATCATCCTAGATCGACCTTACTCCTTCAGCCATCTTCACTTTGCTGACGATTCGGTGTAAGTGTATTGTGTTACTTTTATAGATTGCTGTCATTTATGAAAGAGGGAAGTTCTGCAGTGACCACATGAATAATAATGGTCTGTGTCCGCCATGTCACTGCTGTGACGAGACATTTCTCAGAATGGCAATGAATGCTTGTATGGTACAACTCCAATTGTATGGTCAGTATTTGTAAGCCAAAACCAGTAAAGAAACCAACAAAAAGAAAATGTAGAATGCAAAGTGGCACAAAAAACAGTAACCTTGTAACACTTGGAGTAAATACACGGACAAGTCTTTTTGTTGGATTTGATCGATCATAGCTTTAGGCCGGGATCACGCACAGCGATATACGGCCGAGTCTCGCAGGTTAAAACCAAGCTCTGGCGCCGGCACTCCGGAGCGGAGCGTGCGGCTGCATAGAAATAATTGGAGCCGCACGTTCTGCTCCCGTGTGCTGACAGCAGTGTCGGGTATTACCATGCGAGACTCGGCCGTATTCCTCGCATGTGTGATCTCGGCCTTTTTGTTAAACACATAAGGGACTTAAAATATGACAACTGTCTCACTAAGGGCTGATGAAGACATCTGTGCAAATCAGTCCGAGCCCAGGCTGCAATGCACAGACTGGCCGTGGCCCTCTCATAGACATATATGACATTTGGATCGGGAGAGCCGCGGCCAGCACTTGCTCCGACCAATTTGCACCGACATCCACACAAGCCCTTAGAAGTGGTAAGCTGGACACTTTTTCCTAGCGAAGCCCCTCTTGTGTTTGACCACCCACTAGCTGTGAGTGAATAGAAGCTTGTGAATGCACATCATAAAACCATATCTAAAAATACAGCTCCAAAACTAGGGACAAGTACTGTATACAGGGAAGACAGTACAAGATTTCCCACCAAGTAACCCTATAAGTAACTCATTTTAGGACAAGGGGACCACAAACACCTTGTGCCAGCTAATGTGGGTCAAAAAAGTCAATTTTGTTAAAAGGAGGGCTCTAAGGGTAACTCAGCAGGTGCTTATATCAGTGGTGGGTAATAATATAATAATATCCCCTGCAGACAGGGACTACACACCCTAATTATCACACAATGGAAAGATTTATATTTCTTCTGTATTTTTTAACTAAACTTAGGGGTTTTTTGCAAAAAAATTCTGGGTGGCTTTCAGGTTCCACTGTGTGCAACTGGTTTATATGGAGGAAATCTGCTTCTACCTTTATTTGTCCCCCAAACAATAACTAAAAATAGCATTTAAAATAACTTTATTTGGCTTTCTGCATGATTTTATTAAAGCACTAGCTGAAGAGCCCAGCATTGCCCGGGCATAGTAACTAACTGTGGTTAGTTATAACAAATTATAATGATTATAGTGCGCATAAATTGTCTCTGTATGTCATCTCCTGTATATAGTATATACCTGTGTGTCATCTCCTCCTGTATATGTGTATACCTGTGTGTCATCTCCTCCTGTGTATATTGTATATCTGTGTGTCATCTCTCCTGTATATAATATATACCTGTGTGTCATCTCCTTCTGTATATAGTATATACCTGTATGTCATCTCCCCTGTATATAGTATATACCTGTGTTTCATCTTCTCCTATATATAGTATATATGTGTATGTCATGTCCCCTGTATATAGTATATACCTGTATGTCATCTCCCCCTGTATGTAGTATATACCTGTGTGTCATCTCTCCCTGTATATAGTATATACCTGTATGTCATCTCCCCTGTATATAGTATATACCTGTATGTCATCTCCCCTAAATATAGTATATACCTGTATGTCATCTCCTCCTGTATATAGTATATACCTGTATGTCATCTCTCCATGTATATAGTATATATGTGTGTGTCATCTCCTCCTGCTCCTCCTGTATATAAATATATAAAAAAGTGTGATTAAACCAATCTCCCAAGAAAAGGATGGCAGACCATCCGGTGTGTATGAAAAGATTTACTCAAGGGTGGATAAAAAAGTGCCACAAGATAAAAGTAGAATGTGCAGCAAGAATGATGATACAATGATGATACAATGATAAAGTAATAAAAATAATAATAATAACAAATGGCAAAATTTTTTGTGAAAAAAATGCCTTTATTAAAATATATTGGCACAACAATTAAGTGCATTAAAATTATATATATATATATAATCATAAAAAAGAAAAAATAATAATAATAAAATATAAAACCACATATGCGGTATACTTATGTATATTGGAAAACCCGTTCCATAACAAGAAAGGCTTAATTAATAATACAGGTAAAAAAGTGCATGAATTAAAGTGACACAAAAAAATAAATATACATTAATAGATGTGCCAAAAGTGCAGCTGTGCAAATAAATAAAAAACGCCCTAAGGCGTGTGCTATTAAACCAAAAAAATACCTGTAAGCCAATGACCGCAATGTGGATAATATAATGACGCGCCCCGACGCGCGTTTCGGAAATAAAATCTCCTTCGTCAGGGGGATAGATAGATAGGTATCTATCCCCCTGACGAAGGAGATTTTATTTCCGAAACGCGCGTCGGGGCGCGTCATTATATTATCCACATTGCGGTCATTGGCTTACAGGTATTTTTCTGGTTTAATAGCACACGCCTTAGGGCGTTTTTTATTTATTTGCACAGCTGCACTTTTGGCACATCTATTAATGTATATTTATTTTTTTGTGTCACTTTAATTCATGCACTTTTTTACCTGTATTATTAATTAAGCCTTTCTTGTTATGGAACGGGTTTTCCAATATACATAAGTATACCGCATATGTGGTTTTATATTTTATTATTATTATTTTTTCTTTTTTATGATTATATATATATATATAATTTTAATGCACTTAATTGTTGTGCCAATATATTTTAATAAAGGCATTTTTTTCACAAAAAATTTTGCCATTTGTTATTATTATTATTTTTATTACTTTATCATTGTATCATCATTGTATCATCATTCATGCTGCACATTCTACTTTTATCTTGTGGCACTTTTTTATCCACCCTTGAGTAAATCTTTCCTCCTGTATATAGTATATACCTGTATGTCATCTCCTCCTGTATATAGTGTATACCTGTATGTCATCTTCTCCTGTATATAGTATATACCTGTATGTCATCTCTCCCTGTATATAGTATATACCTGTATGTCATCTCTCCATGTATATAGTATATACCTGTGTGTCATCTCCTCCTGCTCCTCCTGTATATAGTATATACCTGTATGTCATCTCCTCCTGTATATAGTGTATACCTGTATGTCATGTCCTCCTGTATATAGTATATACCTGTATGTCATCTCTCCCTGTATATAGTATATACTTGTATGTCATCTCCCCTGTATATAGTATATACCTGTATGTCATCTCCTGTATATAGTATATACCTGTGTGTCATCTCCCCCTGTATGTAGTATATACCTGTGTGTCATCTCTTCCTGTATATACCTGTGTGTCATCTCCTTCTGTATATAGTATATACCTGAAAGTCATCTCCCCTGTATATAGTATATACCTGTGTGTCATCTCCTCCTGTATATAGTATATACCTGTGTGTCATCTCCTCCTGTATATAGTATATACCTGTATGTCATCTCCTCCTGTGTATAGTATCTACCTGTATGTCATCTCGTCTGTATATAGCATATACCTGTATGTCATCTCCCCTGTATATAGTATTATATACCTGTATGTCATCTCCCCTGTATATAGTATATACCTGTATGTCATCTCCTCCTGTGTGTAGTATATACCTGTATGTCATCTCCCCTGTATATAGTATATACCTGTATGTCATCTCCTCCTGTGTGTAGTATATACCTGTATGTCATCTCCCCTGTATATAGTATATACCTGTATGTCATCTCCTCCTGTGTGTAGTATATACCTGTATGTCATCTCCCCTCTTTATAGCATATACCTGTATCCATATAAATGGCCCACCTTGTACATGCACTACTGCACTATTGACTCATCTGCTGCACTGCTGTCCGTACATACTACCGCACTACTGCCTCATCTGCTGCATTGCTGTCTGTACATACTACATGCACTACTGCCTGTACATGTACTGCACTAGTCTCTTTCTGTATTATATGTACTGCACCTTTGTTATACTACATGTACTGCACTAGTCTCTTTCTGTATTATATGTACTGCACCTTTGTTATACTACATGTACTGCATTAGTCTCTTTCTGTATTATATGTACTGCACCTTTGTTATACTACATGTACTGCACTAGTCTCTTCCTGTATTATATGTACTGTACTGCACCTTTGTTATACTACATGTACTGCACTAGTCTCTTTCTGTATTATATGTACTGCACCTTTGTTATACTACATGTACTGCATTAGTCTCTTTCTGTATTATATGTACTGCACCTTTGTTATACTACATGTACTGCACTAGTCTCTTCCTGTATTATATGTACTGTACTGCACCTTTGTTATACTACATGTACTGCACTAGTCTCTTTCTGTATTATATGTACTGCACCTTTGTTATACTACATGTACTGCATTAGTCTCTTTCTGTATTATATGTACTGCACCTTTGTTATACTACATGTACTGCACTAGTCTCTTCCTGTATTATATGTACTGTGCTGCACCTTTGTTATACTACATGTACTGCACTAGTCTCTTTCTGTATTATATGTACTGCACCTTTGTTATACTACATGTACTGCATTAGTCTCTTTCTGTATTATATGTACTGCACCTTTGTTATACTACATGTACTGCACTAGTCTCTTTCTGTATTATATGTACTGCACCTTTGTTAAACTACATGTACTGCACTAGTCTCTTTCTGTATTATATGTACTGCACCTTTGTTATACTACATGTACTGCATTAGTCTCTTTCTGTATTATATGTACTGCACCTTTGTTATACTACATGTACTGCACTAGTCTCTTCCTGTATTATATGTACTGCACCTTTGTTATACTACATGTACTGCACTAGTCTCTTCCTGTATTATATGTACTGCACCTTTGTTAAACTACATGTACTGCACTAGTCTCTTTCTGTATTATATGTACTGCACCTTTGTTATACTACATGTACTGCATTAGTCTCTTTCTGTATTATATGTACTGCACCTTTGTTATACTACATGTACTGCATTAGTCTCTTTCTGTATTATATGTACTGCACCTTTGTTATACTACATGTACTGCACTAGTCTCTTCCTGTATTATATGTACTGCACCTTTGTTATACTACATGTACTGCACTAGTCTCTTTCTGTATTATATGTACTGCATTAGTCTCTTTCTGTATTATATGTACTGCACCTTTGTTATACTACATGTACTGCACTAGTCTCTTTCTGTATTATATGTACTGCACCTTTGTTATACTACATGTACTGCATTAGTCTCTTTCTGTATTATATGTACTGCACCTTTGTTATACTACATGTACTGCACTAGTCTCTTCCTGTATTATATGTACTGTGCTGCACCTTTGTTATACTACATGTACTGCACTAGTCTCTTTCTGTATTATATGTACTGCACCTTTGTTATACTACATGTACTGCATTAGTCTCTTTCTGTATTATATGTACTGCACCTTTGTTATACTACATGTACTGCACTAGTCTCTTTCTGTATTATATGTACTGCACCTTTGTTATACTACATGTACTGCACTAGTCTCTTTCTGTATTATATGTACTGCACCTTTGTTATACTACATGTACTGCATTAGTCTCTTTCTGTATTATATGTACTGCACCTTTGTTATACTACATGTACTGCACTAGTCTCTTCCTGTATTATATGTACTGCACCTTTGTTATACTACATGTACTGCATTAGTCTCTTTCTGTATTATATGTACTGCACCTTTGTTATACTACATGTACTGCACTAGTCTCTTCCTGTATTATATGTACTGCACCTTTGTTATACTACATGTACTGCATTAGTCTCTTTCTGTATTATATGTACTGCACCTTTGTTATACTACATGTACTGCACTAGTCTCTTCCTGTATTATATGTACTGCACCTTTGTTATACTACATGTACTGCATTAGTCTCTTTCTGTATTATATGTACTGCACCTTTGTTATACTACATGTACTGCACTAGTCTCTTCCTGTATTATATTATTATTATTATTATTTATTGTTATAGCGCCATTTATTCCATGGCGCTTTACATGTGAGGGGGGTATACATAAAAACAAGTACAATAATCTTAAACAATACAAGTCATAACTGGTACAGGAGGAGAGAGGACCCTGCCCGCGAGGGCTCACAATCTTCAAGGGATGGGTGATAATACAGTAGGCGAGGGTAGAGCTGGTCGTGCAGCGGTTTGGTCGATCGGTGGTTACTGCAGGTTATAGGCTTGTCGGAAGAGGTGGGTCTTCAGGCTCTTTTTGAAGGTTTCGATGGTAGGTGAGAGTCTGATATGTTGTGGTAGAGCGTTCCAGAGTAGGGGTGATGCGCGAGAGAAATCTTGTATGCGATTGTGGGAAGAGGAGATAAGAGGGGAGTAGAGAAGGAGATCTTGTGAGGATCGGAGGTTGCGTGCAGGAAAGTACCGGGAGACGAGGTCACAGATGTATGGAGGAGACAAGTTGTGGATGGCTTTGTATGTCATGGTTAGGGTTTTGTAATGGAGTCTCTGGGCAATTGGGAGCCAGTGAAGGGATTGACAGAGGGGAGAAGCTGGGGAATAGCGGGGGGACAGGTGGATTAGTCGGGCAGCAGAGTTTAGAATAGATTGGAGGGGTGCGAGAGTGTTTGAGGGGAGGCCGCAGAGCATGAGGTTGCAGTAGTCAAGGCGAGAGATGATGAGGGCATGGACTAGGGTTTTTGCAGATTCTTGGGTGAGGAATGAACGGATGCGTGAAATATTTTTGAGTTGAAGTCGGCAGGAAGTGGAAAGGGTTTGGATATGTGGTTTGAAGGAGAGATCAGCATCAAGGATTACTCCGAGGCAGCGAGCTTGTGGGACTGGGGAGAGTGGGCAGTCATTTACTGTAATTGATAGGTTCGTAGGGGGGGTCACGTGAGATGGGGGAAAGATGATGAATTCTGTTTTGTCCATGTTGAGTTTCAGATATCTAGTGGAGAAGAAGGATGAAATAGTGGACAGACATTGAGGGATTCTGGTTAGTAGGGAGGTGATATCTGGTCCAGAGATGTAGATCTGTGTGTCATCAGCATAAAGATGATACTGAAAGCCATGAGATTCTATGAGCTGTCCCAGGCCAAAGGTGTAAATAGAGAACAGCAGGGGCCCTAGGACTGAACCTTGTGGGACTCCGACAGATAGGGGGCGAGGTGAGGAGGTGGTGTGTGAGTGGGAGACGCTGAATGTCCGGTCTGTTAGGTATGATGAGATCCAGGAGAGGGCCAAGTCTGTGATGCCGAGGGATGAGAGGGTCTGTAATAATAGGGAATGGTCCACTGTGTCAAAGGCAGCCGACAGGTCCAGGAGGAGGAGGACAGAGTAGTGTCGCTTGCTCTTGGCAGTTAAGAGGTCATTGGTGACCTTAGTAAGGGCAGTTTCAGTGGAGTGGTGTGACCGGAAGCCAGATTGTAAGCGGTCGAAGAGGGAGCAAGAAGAGAGATGGGAGGACAGTTCAAGGTAGACGTGTTGTTCCAGTAGCTTGGAGGCGTATGGGAGAAGTGATATAGGGCGATAGCTAGATACAGAGGATGGGTCAAGAGAGGGCTTTTTGAGGATAGGTGTGATGGAGGCATGTTTAAAGCTTGAGGGGAAAATATATGTACTGCACCTTTGTTATACTACATGTACTGCACTAGTCTCTTTCTGTATTATATGTACTGCACCTTTGTTATACTACATGTACTGCATTAGACTCTTTCTGTATTATATGTACTGTACTGCACCTTTGTTATACTACATGTACTGCACTAGTCTCTTTCTGTATTATATGTACTGCACCTTTGTTATACTACATGTACTGCATTAGTCTCTTTCTGTATTATATGTACTGCACCTTTGTTATACTACATGTACTGCACTAGTCTCTTCCTGTATTATATGTACTGTACTGCACCTTTGTTATACTACATGTACTGCACTAGTCTCTTTCTGTATTATATGTACTGCACCTTTGTTATACTACATGTACTGCACCAGTCTCTTTCTGTATTATATGTACTGCACCTTTGTTATACTACATGTACTGCATTAGTCTCTTTCTGTATTATATGTACTGCACCTTTGTTATACTACATGTACTGCACTAGTCTCTTCCTGTATTATATGTACTGTACTGCACCTTTGTTATACTACATGTACTGCACTAGTCTCTTTCTGTATTATATGTACTGCACCTTTGTTATACTACGTGTACTGCATTAGTATCTTTCTGTATTATATGTACTGCACCTTTGTTATACTACATGTACTGCACTAGTCTCTTCCTGTATTATATGTACTGTACTGCACCTTTGTTATACTACATGTACTGCACTAGTCTCTTTCTGTATTATATGTACTGCACCTTTGTTATACTACATGTACTGCACTAGTCTCTTTCTGTATTATATGTACTGCACCTTTGTTATACTACATGTACCGCATTAGTCTCTTTCTGTATTATATGTACTGCACCTTTGTTATACTACATGTACTGCACTAGTCTCTTCCTGTATTATATGTACTGTACTGCACCTTTGTTATACTACATGTACTGCATTAGTCTCTTTCTGTATTATATGTACTGCACCTTTGTTATACTACGTGTACTGCATTAGTATCTTTCTGTATTATATGTACTGCACCTTTGTTATACTACATGTACTGCACTAGTCTCTTCCTGTATTATATGTACTGTACTGCACCTTTGTTATACTACATGTACTGCACTAGTCTCTTCCTGTATTATATGTACTGTACTGCACCTTTGTTATACTACATGTACTGCACTAGTCTCTTTCTGTATTATATGTACTGCACCTTTGTTATACTACATGTACTGCATTAGTCTCTTTCTGTATTATATGTACTGCACCTTTGTTATACTACATGTACTGCACTAGTCTCTTCCTGTATTATATGTACTGCACCTTTGTTATACTACATGTACTGCACTAGTCTCTTTCTGTATTATATGTACTGCACCTTTGTTATACTACATGTACTGCACTAGTCTCTTTCTGTATTATATGTACTGCACCTTTGTTATACTACATGTACTGCACTAGTCTCTTTCTGTATTATATGTACTGCACCTTTGTTATACTACATGTACTGCACTAGTCTCTTCCTGTATTATATGTACTGCACCTTTGTTATACTACATGTACTGCATTAGTCTCTTTCTGTATTATATGTACTGCACCTTTGTTATACTACATGTACTGCACTAGTCTCTTCCTGTATTATATGTACTGCACCTTTGTTATACTACATGTACTGCACTAGTCTCTTTCTGTATTATATGTACTGCACCTTTGTTATACTACATGTACTGCACTAGTCTCTTCCTGTATTATATGTACTGCACCTTTGTTATACTACATGTACTGCACTAGTCTCTTCCTGTATTATATGTACTGCACCTTTGTTATACTACATGTACTGCACTAGTCTCTTCCTGTATTATATGTACTGCACTGCACCTTTGTTATACTACATGTACTGCACTAGTCTCTTCCTGTATTATATGTACTGCACTGCACCTTTGTTATACTACATGTATTGCATTGGTCCCTGCTTGTACTACATGTGCTGTAGTGCTCTCTACCTTACAATAATGTGTAGTCAAGAATTTTGAGCTGTCGTACTAATATGCACATAAATGTTTTGCATGTTTGATTTTCAGACAATTCTTAGAGAAATGCACCATGAATAATTACTTTGGGATTGGTTTGGATGCCAAAATTTCTTTAGAGTTCAATAACAAAAGAGATGAACATCCCAAAAAATGCAGGTACCAATCATTTCTTTCTTTTCTCATGCTTTCCTTGCAGTGATGCTGATAGCTGCAGCATTACTGCGCGCGCGATAATCTGCAGGGTAATATGTGCTGTTACTGTTTGGTCACCGAGGATCGTTGTCGCTCTGTTTAGTTCTCCGTGTCACATCCTTTTATAGACAAAAACTGACGGAGTTATATAACTAAATACACCTGAAATCAAAGTGATATATATGGTCGGCTCACTTGTGAATCAGATTAAACATTCCCCCCAAAAATTAAAATTCACTTGCTACCTTCTTGCTGAGCTATATTTTAGGGCGTGTTCACACATGGCGTTTTTGCAGCGTATTTTGCGCAGTGTATTTGGTGAGTAAACATGCAGTGTCCAGTCAGGGCTGTATTTAGAGTTTATGCTGCCCTAGGCACTTTTCGTGCTGCCCTCCCCCTCCCCATTGGTGAGTATGACTAATGCAGACACTGTCGGCAGTGACTTAGGCTACTTTCACATCCGCGATTTTTGTCATTCGCGGCAGATCCGGCAGTTTTTCCGCATCTGCCGCGTAACGGATCACTGCATTCGGCCTCACTCATTCCCTATCGGACTTGCGTACATGCGCGGCACTTACAGTTTTGCCACAATCCGGCAAATGCGGTACTTGCAGCAACAGAAAAAAACGATGTTAGCTGTGTTTTTTTTGTCTCAGACCAAGTGCAAAACCGCATGTACCGCACATGTCCGCAAGTAGCCATCACTACCTATCCCTGCACTTTGCTAGTTCATCCCTAAAAAGGATGCAAAATATCCAACGGGGACAGGAACAATAAGGGTTATATCCATCTTATCAGGCCGACAGGTTCAGGTACACAATGCACAAAAGGACAATTAAAGACGTCATCATCAGGGATGTGGAAGTGACGAGATGCGACCAATAAAAGTTTTAAAAGTAATAAAATGACCTATAAAATAGTCTATAATATGGGATTTTATTTTCAAGACAATACATTAATTAATTTGAGACAGACACTAGTTTTCATTTCTAAGATGAGATATAAGTGGGTGATTATTGGTCCCTATAGGGGATGCTCCTACACAGCCCCCCAGGTGCAGCCAGCACATGTGCCTGAGAACTCACACATCTCATCACTGGCAGGTTTAGGGTATGTGCACACGTTGCGGATTTGCCTGTGGAATTTTCTGCACAGAATCTGCATCTCTTGGCAGAAAACGCAGGTAAAAATCGAGGCGTTTTTTATGCGGATTTTCATGCGGATTTGTATGTGTTTTTATAAGCTAAATAGATATGTTATTTAACAAAAAAAAAAAAAAGAATTGTGATGTCATTTCTTTGTCCAACGTCTTCTTTTACATACTCCATTGAACACCATAATATCATCACATACCATGTTCTAAGGTAATGTTTACACACATAAAACAAATATAAATGAATATCTATAGATAGAAAAAATCTGCGTTTGGCCGGTGTCACGCTTGCGAGAAAATCGCATGAGTCTCGCACCTCAATACCCGGCACTGCCGCCGGCACTCATACCGAAGCATTCAACGGCATAGAAATACATGCAGCCACACACTCCAGTCCCGAGTGCCGGCGGCAGTGCCGGGTATTAAGGTGCGAGACTCGTGTGCGAGTTTCTCGCAAGTGTGACCCCTGCCTTAAACGCAATATCTGTTTAATTTAAAAAAAAAATGGAAGAAAAAAATGTTCTGCCCCAGAGAGGGAAAGCCAGCGACTGGGGGCCGATGTTTATAGCCTGGGAAGTGGGTAATAACCATGGATATTCCCAGTCTGTGAATATCAGCCCGCATATTTAGCCTTTACTGTATATTTAGCCTTTACTGGCTATTAAAATAGTAGGACCCCCCCAAATAAACGACATAGGGTCCCCCTATAATTAATAGCCAGAAAGGCTATGCAGACAGCTGCGGGCTGATATTCATAATCTAGGAAGGGACAATAGCTATTGCCCCCCCCAGCTACAATCACCAGCTCACAGCCACCCCAGAAATGGCTCATCTCTAAAATGCGCCAACTCTGGAACTTAGCCTCTCTCTTCCCACTGCCCTGTAGTGGTGACACATGGGGTAATAGGGGGTTGATGTCACCTTTGTATTGTAAGGTGACATCAAGCCCGGTTAGTAATGGAGAGGCGTCAATAAGACACCTATCTATTACTAATCCTATAGTTGTAAATGGGTAAAATGAACAGACAGCCAGAATAAAGTATTTTTAATTAAATAACACAAAACACATTTTCCCATTTTTATTATACGCCTAATTCCTGCGACGCCCTCAATCACCTGCAAAAAAAATAAAATAAACTCAACCGTATACTCCCTGTTCCAACGTAATCCATGTAATAATGAGTGTCCCACGACGATCTCCCCTATAGAGCTTTCACATCAGGAGATGTGACTGCTCTACAGGGCATCCAGTGACACACTGAAAGGAGACAATGGCTCTTGCAGTGTTATCTCTGAGGTCTCACTGGAGTTCATCCTCTCACTTGACGGCAATTCTGCGTGAGAATTTTCCCACTCAGTGTTGCTGCAAGTGACAGGACGAACTCCTGTGACCTGACGGCGGAGTGATACACTGTGGATGGATACCTTCCTCATTGTATCACCGGAGGCCTCGGGAGAGTGGTCACATCTGCCGATGTTACTGCTCTCCATGGGAGATCGTCGTGGGACAGTCGTTATTATATGGATTATGTCAGAACAGGGAGTATACGGTTGAGTTTATTATTTTTTTTTTTCAGGGGATCAAGGGCATTGGGGATTAGCAGTATGGTACTCTATGAGAGTATGTGTTTTTTTTTTGTACTATTCAACACAGTAGCCGGACGATGGGACTACTTCTGTCCATCATCGGCTACTGATGTCACTGTAGCAGAAATAGCCGGATGGGACTAGTAGCCCCATCGGACAATGCCTGCCTACCCACAGATCTGCACACACACACAGCCACGCACACACCCACATGCAGACCCGGAGACACACACATAGATACACAGACACCCGCACACAGACCCGCACATATTCACCACACAGTCTCTGCCCACACACTCTTCCTCCTCCCTATCTGCAGCGTTTCTCACATGCACATCCGCAGCAAATCTGCAGATCATTTTAAACCTGCGGTTTTGATGCAGATTTGACTGACTCAATGCAAGTCAATGGGTGCAGAAACACTGCAGAGCCGCAAAAAGAATTGAAATGCTGCAGAAATAAAAACTCTGCAAATCCGCAGGTATATGCACACCAAAACCTCAAATTCACATAGACTAACATTGACTGTTCACTACACTGTAAGTTTGATGCAATTCCGCGCGTCCAAAAACGCTGCGGATCCACTTCTAAATCCACAGCGTGTTCACATACCCTTATGGTTAAGGGGACTCACACCCCGATAGTCACTGCATAGTTCAAAGATGTAAAACAAATCTGCCCTGGCTGAAGAGAGAAAAAAAATACGGTAAGGAGACCCTCAAATGCTGAAAGCAGGAGACCCCCCCAATAGGGCAAGGAGACCCTCAAATGCTGAAAGCTGGAGACCCCCCAATAGGGCAAGGAGACCCCAAAATGCTGAAAGCAGGAGACCCCCCAATAGGGCAAGGAGACCCCCAAATGCTGAAAGCAAGAGACCCCCACAATAGGGCAAGGAGACCCCCAAATGCGGAAAGCAGGAGACCCCCAAATTCTGAAAGCAGAAGACCCCCACAATAGGGCAAGGAGAGCCCCAAATGCTGAAAGCAGGAGACCCCCACAATAGGGCAAGGAGACCCACAAATGCTGAAAGCAGAAGACCCCCACAAAAGGGCAAGGAGACCCCCAAATGCTGAAAGCAGAAGACCCCCACCCATCCAGTTCCTTGTGTGCATGCTGCAGATACCATGCCCACCCTACCCTGTACATATACTTCACAGAATGACGCCCCCTCAGTACAGACCCTACCATAAGTCCATACTGCCCACCTTTTGGGGATGGGGTTCCCTTTCACCATCTCTACATACCACGTCTAGAGCAGGGTGCAGACAGAGGTACGCGCTCTGCCGCTTCCCTGATACCTGCACACCTGCCCTTCTTCACCCTGCATGGGCTTCTCACACTCCACAACTAGCAAGTTTGTCAGCAGAGTCTGCATCCGCCAGCTCCGGCCTCCCCGCCTGCGGGGTCACTCACCACAGTGATGCCCGCTCCTGCGCCCGACCTGGGACACTGCCACCTGCACTTGTGGCTCGAGTCGTCCTCCTGTCATATCCTCCCGCACTACGTGCCCATGCAACAATGATAATGCCGGAGACCATATAGGTGCGGCCCCGAGACCTGAGGCTTCTGGGCTACAACCGAGGGCAGGCGGATCATATACGGGAGCGGCCCAGCGGGGGTATATGAGAAGAAGTCATAGGAGAGCAGCGGCCACAGAATGAGGACAGACACCGGGCGTGAGAGGAGGGGGACACTCGGAGGGTACGACTTAAAAAACCCCAAAAAAAACAACCTTGCTTAGGTGCCGCCCCCCCCGCAGCCTGGCGCCCTAGGCATGTGCCCTCAAGTGCCTAGTGGAAAATACGGCCCTGTGTCCAGCATAATCATTAATTGCAAAGCTGTGGGGAAAAAATCAGTGCAAAATAGTCTTATCCGGTGGATATTTCAAATTTCTGGGTAGGTTATACTAACCTGACATATCCATTATTAGAGCACAAATTATCAGGGAGATGTCAGCTGCAGCAGATCCACGGGTCAGCGGTGACCATATCAAGCTTGGAATGAAAGGAATAATGTGGATATTACCCGCACTGCTGAATAAAATTCCAATCCAGACGAGATGAGTGAAAGATGGTGGATTATTCTACGCAATTTGAAGTATTAAATTACGTCTTCATCTCCTTTACCACTTGTATACAGAGACCAGGAAAACTAGCTGTTTAAATAGGTCAATTTAGCCACATGACAATGTCAAAGTACAAAGCATCATCACAGGGTGGCGCACATGACATGTATAAAAGACGAACTAAAGAATGGTAATATTAGTGAATGGACATCATAAATAATATTTCTTTAATTTTATATATATATATATACCTTTTTTTTTTTTTGTATTTTACAAATATCTCTCAAAGTCATGAACCGGGAACTGAATAATTTTATTCATGATTTTATAAGTAAAAGTACTTCTAAAATACTTTTTTTCATTTTTAATACAATAAATATAATTGTATTGGGAACTTCTTCCCATTTTTTTTTCTATGTGGGTTTTCCTCCAGGATTTCAAAAACAAAAATTTTTTTTTTCTTTTTTTTCCTTTTCTTCTTGTCTTAAAGCTGCAAAATAATTAATGAAATATTATTTATGATGTCCATTCGTTAATATTACCATTCTTTAGTTTGTCTTTTATACATGTCATGTGCGCCGCCCTGTGGTGATGCTTTGTACTTTGACATTGTTTGTCATGTGGCTAAATTGATCTATTTAAACAGCTAGTTTTCCTGGTCTCTCTATACAAGTGGTATAATTCCTGATGAAGAAGTAATTGAATAATTCGAAACACGTCGACTAATCCACCATCTTTCACTCATCTCGTCTGGGTTGGAATTTTATTCAGCAGCGCGGGTAATATCCCCATTATTCCTTTCATTCCCACATAATCATTGACATTCCTGAAATCTCATTTACACGTCATGTTTTTTTCTGCAAGTAATTTTGCTGAGATGCAGCTTGTCACTTCTTTCATCTTCTTTGCAACACATTCATTTGAATGAGTGAAAAACGCAACAAAAACAGGGGTGTTAACATACACTCCCTGACAGAAGTTATGTCGCTTATCCATGTTAAGTAAATAAAAGTTTATACCCTGACGTTAAATTCATCCATTGGTTGTATAAATTATTCTTTTGAAAGCTGGAACCCTCCAAAATGTGGTTTAGGTTAAGAAAATAAATTGCCATCAATGCGGAAATATTGATCATTTAATGGACACAGAATGGTCAGATTTTGGCAAGAGAACAGTTTTGTCGCCTGGTCATATAATGCACCCAATCCTAGTTTACATCCTCACCTGTACATGTAAATGATCGATTAATTAGTGGGTGTGTATAAAAAGAAACCCAGCACCCCAGACCTTCACTTGAGCTCTGACAACATGACAAAAATCCAATCTGCGACCAAAGCCTGGATTATCAAGAGGCTGAAGACCAGATCCACTGCAGAGGTGGTTGGCACCTTTAATGAATCTCAGCGTCAAGTACAAAGAATTAAAATAAGATTTGAAGAGACTGGAGATGTGTTTGACAAGCCCAGGTCCGGCAGACCCCGCAAGACAACTGCTCAGAAGGAACGTTTGTTGGTTAGAAAATCCAAAGCAAGCCCCTCTTCTACTGCAGCAGAGCTCCAACAGGCCTGGTCACCTCAAGTCCCTGTGTCAACTAGAACAGTTTGTAGGATTCTGTCTCGAAATAGCCTCCATGGTTGAATCAGTGCCCAGAAGCCAGCACTAAACAAAAGGCAAATAAAAAACCCTGTGGCATTTGCAAAGTCCCACAGCCTGCTAAACAGATGGACGCTGGAAAAGTGGCAGAAGGTGGATTTCTCTGATGAATCTTCAGTAGAATTACACCACAGCCGCCGCAAATACTGCAGGAGACCTACTGGAGCCCGTATGGATCCAAATTACACCCAGAAAACAGTTAAATATGGTGGTGGAAAGATCATGGTCTGGGGTTACATTCAGTATGGGGTGTGTGCAAAACATTTGCAAGGTGGAAGGCAATATTAATAGCCTAAAATATCAAGAAGTATTAGCTACCTCTTAAATTCCAAATCATAAAAGGGGTCAAATTCTGCAGCAGGATGGTTCTCCATCTCATCCATCCATCTCTAAAGCAAAGTTCCTCCAGGGAAAAAGTTCAAGGTGCTCAAGGACTGGCCAGCCCAGTCACCAGACATGAACATCATTGAGCATGTTTGGGGTAGGATGAAAGAGGAAGCTTGGAAGACAAAACCAAAGAATCTACATGAACTCTGGGATCCAGGTAAGACTGCATTCTTTGCTATTCCTGATGACTTCATTAATAAATTGTATGAATCATTGTTAAACCGCATGGATGCAGTCCTTCAAGCTCATGGAAGTCACACAAAATATTAAATATGACTCTAATAGAACCACAACTTCATTCATCAGTGTTATACAACATATATTTGTATTTTAAGTTAATTTTTTGAATATCACATTACTTTCTGTGGCCGACAAAACCTTTGTCTTGCCAAAATCTGACCATTCTGTGTCCATTAAATGATCAATATTTCTGCATTGATGCCAATTAATTTTATTAACCTAAACCACATTTCGGAGGGTTTCAGCTTTCAAAAGAATAATTTATACAACCAATGGATGAATTTAACGTCAGGTTATAAGCTTTTATTTACATAACATGGATAAGCGACATAACTTCTGTCAGGGAGTGTAGGTTTATTATTAGTCTAAAATGTCATAAGTACAGACACCTAACTCTCGGCTGTTGTATGTGATTCAGAAACATGAAAAATGATCAAACTGTGTCTAAAGGTATCCTGCAATTTACCCATAGAACTTATCTTCATACGTCCAATGATTCATCTTTTGATGGTTTATTGAGTAGTTGATATGCCACATATACTGTCCCCCTGAAGTCATACACTGTAACCAGGACCAGGGTCCTTGGTGCAGATAATGTAGTGAGCCTCAAAATTACTCCCATCCGGGGACAGCATTGCTCTCCTTTCTCTCCCAAGTCCCGGCACATTTGACTTCTTCAGACTTGGCTGGGACTCCTAGTTTGCTTGGTTACACTTTTGATATAAGACATATTTTCAATTGTTTCACACTTTTCTGTTAACTAAATAATTCCACATGTGATAATTCATAGTTTTGATGCCTTCAGAGTGAATCTACAATTTTCATAGTCATGAAAATAAAGAAAACTCTTTGAATGAGAAGGTGTGTCCAAACTTTTGGTCTGTACTGTAGGTGCAGAGACCCTGATTCCAGCGATGTATCAAGTACTGGGCTGCTTTTTTAATAAAATCACAGTTTTCTCTGTTGTACATCTAGCTGTTCTCTGAATGTTGAGCTGTGTATAACTCCGCCCATGCCACTGATTAGCTGTACTCTGTGCACACGATGTAAAGGCAGAAAGCAGCCAATCAGTGGTGGGGGTGAGTTATACACAGCAAAGCATTTAGAGAACAGCTAGACAAAACTGTTGTTTTATTAAAGCTACAGCAAGCAGCCCAGTATGTGATTCATCGCTGAAATCAGGGTCTCTTCCTCTACATTATGCTGCTCTCGGATGCCTGGTGTTAGATTCCCTTTAAGTCACTTACTAAATGTTTCAGACTTAACAGAGGGATATGCTGGTAATGTCCTAATGGTGAGCTGTAATCCACTCACGTGCATGAGCCGTACATACAAAAAATGGGATTTTATCAAAAACAATTATATTATATTTACATGTTATATAATTACTTATAAAAATAAACTCACATAAAATGAATGTGACAAAAGGGTAGAGAGTTTGAAGTTTAATTGTTTTCTGACTCCTGAAAAATAGAAGCAAAGCTTTTGACTTTTTTTCACTTTTTTATGACCTTACCGTACATTTACCGCCTCCGAGGACCGGCGGCGCTACACCAGAGCAGGAGAGGCACTGATAGAAGAGTGACTGTCAATCACTGACAGGCGGCCGGCGGTCGCTGTACTTGTATAATAATTCCACAATAATCTAAGAACATGAAATCCAGATTTCTAAAATTATGGTCAGCATTGCCTCGCCCTTACATATAACATTTGTTTGGGGTGTCAGAACTTGATGGCCGGTTCCCTCTGCGACATACTGGCAATGGTATTTTTGGAAACAATATTAGTCCTGTGAATAATATTCCTGCGATGGTCCTAAAATGCTTCATTTCTTTCCCCTCTTTGTAGCAGTCGAACACGAAATATGATGTGGTACGGTGTGTTAGGAACCAAGGAACTGTTGCAAAAAACCTACAAAAATCTGGAGCAACGTGTCAAACTAGAGGTGATTATTTCACAGCCCTGTACAGTGACAGTGAATCTATGCCTTGTGGGTGTCGGAATCTCAGTTGCGTCCCCCCCCACGCATTTCACTGAAAGTTTTTATCGGCTTTTTTGGGGGAATAATGATTGTCAGTGGGTTGTGAAACATGCAGATTGCATCAATAAGGAGGACGATATCATGTTTCATAGGGATCTGAAGAATTTAGAGGCATGAATAGATAAGTGGTATATGAGGATTATTAGAGAACTAATAATTATTTTCATTATGGGCCTCAGAACTAACAGGCAAGTAGTTTCCCAGTGTAAATTTCTGCCAGCACATAGCGGACACAGACCACTCCTGCCAGTTATTCAGCGGCTTCCGCTGACATCACATCAACAGAGCAGCTCTTCTTCTTCTGCGCTGCTCTGGTGATTGTTGATGTCATGCTGATTGACATTCAGCTCCCTGCTGCCTAACTGCAGGGAGCCAGCTGTCAATCAGTATGACATTGGCATTTACGTCCTGTTGATAGAGCAGCCCGGAAAAAGAGTTGTTCTGTTGACATGGGGCAGCTGAATCGCCGGCAGGAGCAATCAGGTAGAACATGAAGATAGTTGCCCAGTGTCAATCTCTCTCGGCACAAAACGGTCACTTACCACTCCTGCCAGTGATTCAGAGGCGTCCACTGACATTGCTTCGTCAGAACAGCTCTTCTTCTTCCACACTGCTTTGGTGGCTGCTGAAATCATGCTAATTGATATCCAGCTCCCCACTGTCAAAGTGCGGGGAGTCATCTGTCAGTCAGCATGACGTTGGCATTCAGACTCTGTCGATAGAGTAGCCCAGAAGAAGAGCTGTTCTGTTATGAGCTCATTTTCTCCTTCACCTTTGATATCCGATGAACTCCCTCTGCTGGTGAAAGGAGGTAGTGAAATTGATTTGGATGGGAAAAACCTGTCATCTGAACAGGTGGAGTGTGATTGGACATCCGGAATCTGAGTGGATATAAGGCCGCCGACGCCCTGCTGGGTTGCTGGTGATCCTCTCTGCTCTGAGCTCTGGCCTCCAGTTTAGTCCTGTCTACTAAAAGCTAAGTTTTTGCTCTGCTATTGTTCCATGAGATTTTGTCTGTTTACTTAGTGTTTGTGTTCAGCCAGCCCTGGTTGGGACTGGCTGAACTCCATTTTTGCCTCTGATCAGTTGATCTCTTTGGTCTGTTTTCAGAATATACCTGAGTGCTGATATAGTGATTTTGAAGTCTAGTGACTTCAGGGCCTTTTCTATCAGACGTGTTGGACATTATTTTTGGCAGGGTTTTTGTGTGATTGCAGACAGTTGCTTTTCTTTCCTGTCCTATCTAGCTAGTGAGGGCCCCATCGTTTGCTCAGCCTGTCTTTCTGTCTGTGTTTTCCTCTGTTTTCACCGTCAATACATGTTGGGGGCTTTCTATTGTTTTGGGGTCTGCTCTGGGGCAGTTTAGATTTCCCCTTTCTTTCTTTAGGTTTATTTAGTTCTCCGGCTGTGATGAGGTGTCTAGGACCACTGTAGGAACACCCCACGGCTACTGTTAGTTGTTGTTAATAGGATCAGGGGTCTGCAATCCGCTAGCTACGAACCTCTCCGGTTTTCTGGACTTAGCTTGTATTTTTGTTTTTTCCTCCTCCGGTGACTCATTCATAACAGAATCACCAGCCATACCGCAGATCCTAGGGTACTCAATAGCAGGAAAGAATTGTAAAAAAAAAAGTGTCAGAATTTTTTTTTATGTATATTTTTTCCTCTTTTTCTCTGGGGCCGTAGGAGGAATTTTCTTAATGGAGATTAAGCAATTGTCTGATCGTGTGGAGCAGCTGGCTGCTGAAGTGCGGGGAATTTCCGCCTATCTTGCTCATTCACATGCTGCTGAACCAAAGATTCCTACTCCTGATGTGTTTTTTGGGGATCGGTCTAAATTTTTGAATTTTAAGAATAATTGTAAATTATTTCTTGCCTTAAAGCCTAACTCATCGGGGAGCTCTGCGTAGCAGGTTAAAATTGTCATCTCTTTGCTGCGCGGCGATCCCCAGGATTGGGCGTTTTCTTTGACACCTGATGATCTTATTCTAACTAATGTGGACGCATTTTTTCAAGCCTTGGGGTTGTTGTATGATGAACCTAATGCTATTGATCAAGCTGAGAAAGCCCTGTTGACATTGAACCAGGGTCAGGATTCTGCAGACTTATACTGTCAAAAATTCCAAAAGTGGGCGGTCCTTACTACCTGGAATGATGGTGCCTTGGCAGCTCTCTTTCGGAAGGGTTTGTCAGAAACCGTAAAAGATACTATGGTGGGATTTCCTGCTCCCTCTGGTCTTGACGATTCTATGTCATTAGCCATTCAGGTTGATCGGCGTTTACGTGAACGTAAAAGTACACGAGAAATGTTGCCACCTGTTGAACAAATGTCTGAACCTATGCAATGTGATAGGGTTTTGTCTAGGGCGCAACGTCAGGAGTTCAGAAGGCATAATAAGCTGTGTTTTTTCTGTGGAGATGCCTCTCATATGATTTCTGTCTGCCTTAAACGAGAGAAACGTTTTGCACACACATTTGATGTGGGTGGTGTTCAACCTAAGTTTCTTCTGGCAATTACTCTGATCTGCTCCCTGTAAACATTAAGCATGGGGATGAATGGAAGACGGGGTTTAATACTCCGGAGGGACATTTTGAGTACCTGGTGATGCCTTTTGGGCTCACTAATGCCCCTTCTGTCTTCCAGTGCTTCATGAATTATATTTTCCGGGACTTTGTGGATAAATTTTTGATCATCTATCTGGATGATATTTTGATCTTTTCCAGGGATTGGGACTCTCATGTGGAACATGTTCGGACTGTGTTCCGGATTTTGAGGGAGAATTCCCTGTATGTTAAGGGATCGAAATGCTTTTTTGGTGTACAGAGGATTTCATTTTTGGGATTTATTTTGTCTCCGTCAACTATTGAAATGGACCCGGCCAAGGTACAGGCCATTTATGATTGGGTTAAGCCCACTTCTTTGAAGGCCCTCCAGAAGTTTTTGGGTTTTGCTAATTTTTATCGTAAATTTATAGCTAATTTTTCTGGTATTGCCAAACCATTGACTGATTTGACTAAGAAGGGTGCTGATGTGCTGAATTGGTCTCCAGAGGCTGTTTCTTCCTTTCAGGAGTTGAAGCGGAGGTTCACTTCAGCTCCGGTTTTGCGGCAACCTGATGTCTCACTCCCGTTTCAGGTAGAGGTGGACGCTTCTGAGATTGGTGCAGGAGCTGTTTTGTCCCAAAAAGATCCGGTGACATCTAAAATGAATCCGTATGCTTTCTTTTCCCGAAAGTTCTCCCCATCCGAACGCAACTACGATGTGGGAAATTGGGAACTGTTAGCCATGAAAATGGGCATTTGAGGAGTGGAGACATTGGTTGGAGGGAGCTAAACATCAAGTCGTGGTCCTTACTGACCACAAGAATTTGATTTACCTTGAGTTGGCCAAACGCTTGAATCCTAGACAGGCTAGGTGGGCCTTGTTTTTCACACGTTTTGATTTTGTGGTCTCTTTTCTTCCGGGCGCTAAGAATGTCAAGGCAGACGCCCTCTCTAGGAGTTTCTTTGCTGATTCTCCTATTGTGACCAAGTCTGCTACCATCTTAGGTGAGGGGGTAGTTCTTTCTGCCATCTCGCCCGATTTGAGACGTGCTGTGGAAGAGTTTCAGGAGGACAAACCTGAGCGTTGTCCCATTGGAAAATTGTATGTTCCTGACCAGTGGAAAAAGAGAGTAATCTCTGAAGTTCATTGCTCCGCATTGGCTGGTCATCCAGGTATTTTTGGTACTAGAGATTTGGTGAGTCGGTCTTTTTGGTGGCCCGCCTTGTCTCGTGATGTCAGGAATTTTGTGCAGTCCTGTGGGACTTGTTCCCGGTCTAAACCTTGTTCTCGCTCTAGTGGGTTGTTGATGCCTTTGCCGGTGCCCAGGAGGCCATGGACCCATATTTCAATGGATTTTATTTCTGATATGCCTGTCTCTCAGAGAATGACTGTATTTGGGTGATTTGTGATAGATTCTCTAAGGTGGTCCATCTTGTACCACTCCCTAAGTTGCCATCTTCCTCAGAGTTGGTGCCCTTGTTTTTGCAACAGGTGGTTCGCTTGCATGGGATTCCTGAGAACATTGTGTCTGACAGAGGAGTTCAGTTTGTTTCTAGATTTTGGAGGACTTTTTGTTCCAAGCTGGGAATTCAGTTGTCCTTCTCTGCGTTTCACCCTCAGACCAATGGGCAGACGGAGAGAACAAACCAGACTTTGGAGCCTTATTTGAGATGTTTTATTTCTGCTGATCAGGATGATTGGGTTTCATTCATAACACTGTTCTATTGACGTGGGACAGCTCAATCGCCTGCAGGAGCGGTCAGGTAGAACATGCAGGTAGTATGCTTCTGTTAGATTTTAGGTCCACAGTAAGAAAACAATTGAAAAATGGTCCTGGTTGACCATTTTAAATATAAGGTTAAGCACTTGGGAGGGGAAAATAAAAACTGACATGGCAAAGAACTTAGGAATAGAGATGGGCGGACACTTGGATGTTCGTATCTGTCGGGCTTGGCTTAATAGTTACAAAAATTTTGAGTTTGGGTAGCAGAAGCAGGACCCCCATCACTTGAGTGGGGGGCCCGAACATCCAGTGCTTGCCTCGCTGTCATGTGCATGAAAGCGTGCATACACAGCTTCTGATTGATGGTGAAATCATGCCTGCCGGTCAGAGAGCCGCTTTTGCCATGCTGTCAAGAGACAGCGTGATTACGCAGCTGTCATCTGAGGTATAAAGTTTATCTCCAGTCACTGGTGTCAGCTGATTGGACTATTGGTCGCATCAGCCAACACCTGCTGCTGCTAATAATAGCGAGAGCAGGAGCGCGGGATGGGTTTATTCATCAGCCGGTTCCTGCGCTGTAAATAAGTACCGGTAATAAAAAAGAACAGCGTGGGTTCCCCTGTGTTTTTTATAACCAGCCAGGCAAAACCCACAACTGGGGGCTGCAACCCTCAGCTGTCAGCTTCAGCAAGGCTGTTTATCAGGAATAGAGGAGTCCTCACGCCGTATTTTATAATGATTTAAAGAAATGATTTAAAAAATGTCATAGGGTAACTCCATTTTTGACAACCAGCCTTGCTAAAGCAGACAACTGGATGCTGGCATATCAGGCTGCTAAAGGGCCATGGATATTGCCATCCCCAACCTAAAAATAGCAGCCTGCAGCCACCTGGAAAAGGCGCATCTATTAGATGCATCAATTCTGGTGCTTTGCCTGGCTCTTCCCACTTGTCCTGTAGCGGTAGTAAGTGGGGTTCATATTTGTGGTGTTGATGTCTCCTTTGTATTGTCAGGTGACATTAAGCCCACGGATTACTAATGGACAAGCACTTATAAGACGCCTATCCATTGCTAATCGTATAGTTACAGTATATGGTAAATAAAACAAAGCCAGAATAAAGTCCTTTATTTGAAAGAAAACAAAACACACATATATTTTTTTTATTTAAAAATAATAAACACAGTTATACTCACCTAACGCCTAATTCCACTCAATCTCTCGTCTCCTTGTAATAAAACAAAAATAAAAACAACAATATCCCTCACCTGTCCGTCATTGTGTCCATGTCTGGGGGATAAACAGTTTTCAACCTGGACGGTGCCAAAATGCGACCGTTCAGGCTGAGAACTACAAAAGAATGAGCTGCTGCGTCACAGCCTCAGTGACCAGCGGTGATGTCATTAAGGTTACTGCTGGTCACTGAGGTTGCATTCCCAGCTGGGCTGAACTGTGGTGATCTCACCTCTGCACCTTGAGACTTTTACAGTGCTAGCGGGTATCTCACCAAGGTCACTGCAGTTCATTGGCCCGGATGGGAACGCAGCCTCATTGACTGGAGGTAACCGCGGTGATGTCACTGCTAGTCACTAATGCTGCAGTCACAGCAGCTCATTCACCAGTGGTTCTCAGCCTGGATGGTCGCTTCTTGGCACCAGACATGGATTATGGCATGTGACAGAATGACAGACAGGTGAGGGATATTGTTTTTTATTTTTGTTTTCATTCAAGATTCAGTGGAATTTGGCGTTATGTGAGTATAACTGTGTTTGTTATTTTTAAATAAAAAAAGTAAAAGTGTGTTTTATTTTATTTCAAATAAAATACTTTATTGTTGCTGTGTATTTATTTACCAAACAACTTATTTAAATTAAAAAATACGGCGTGGAGACCCTTCTATTCTTGATAACCAGCCTTGCTGAAGCTGACAGCTGAGGGTTGAAGTCCCTATCTGTGAGGTTTGCCTGGCTGGTTATCAAAAATACAGGTGAACGCTGCCAATTTTTTTTAAATTATTAATTTACAGCGCTGGATTCGGCTAATGAATACTCTCATCAGCTGCTCCTGCTCTCACTCTTATTAGCAGCAGCAGGTGTCGGATGATGGGAGCTGTACTCCCATCTGCTAGCACCAGTGACTGCAGGTAAACTTTATACCTCCAATCACAGCTGCGTGTTCACGCTGTCATTTGAAAGCATGGGAACCGCGGCTGTCTGACCAGCGCTGATGATTTTACCGCCAATCAGAAGCGTTGCTTTATAATAAGCAGGTACTGGGATGCAGTAACACAAATGCTGCAGATCTGGGATCAACTATATTTAATTATTTAACAGTGGGAAAACTCCTCACAGGGAGATAGCAGGGTGAACAAAGACTACAAAGGTAAAACTAAATATAACTTTGTTAACCAAACAGTCTCTGGTAAACAGTTTCACTTATCGTGACTCCGCAGCCTGTCACTCTCTGAAGGCCCTGTGGGTAGCAGAATGCCGGTGGTGTTCGGTGTAATGTCTGCTAGCGTCCTCGCCTAGCACATGGTCCTTCTTCTGGCGCAGTGGGCAGTCTCCTGTTTTGCCCGCTGAGCCCCTAATCCATATATCTGTGGAGTAAGAGAGTAGAGCTCTCCACAAGATTCCTCTTGATGCGGGACTCATTGAGCAGTCGCCGTGAACTGAAGGGCTGCGCTGCAATGCTTTAACGGCGTGCGTCTCTCTGGCTATCAGCCGACACCCAGACTTTCGTACTGCGATGCTTCGTCGATCGCACGCTCCCCTGCGCAACCGCCAGTTTCGGTGAGTCCCTCACTATGCCGCCCTTTCTCTTCACGCCATGGCCTGTCGCTCCCCTCACAGCGGTTGCGGTCTGCACCTCATCGGCGTTCTGGCGGGAAGAACGCTTCAGTTGCCGCGCAACCCATTTTACCTCACACTGACTGGCCAGGCCCCCTTCACCCTGGTTACTGGCTCTCTACAGCTGCAATCCCAGGAACAGGAGGTTCGGTCCCAGGAGTTCCGGACCCGACGCTTCAGCTGCCGTACCAACCCGGTCCTCCCTTCTACAGTTTGCCACACTAATCTAACTGAACCTTTCCCAAATATCCTTTGACTCTGCCAGACTTTCCATTTTCCTTTTCTATGTTTTATCTCTTCCTTCATCGTTAGAACCGTGTTCTAGTGTCCCTTCTATCTTGTTTTTAACATTTCGTTTTCCCCTTTATGTTTTCTTTTCCTTTCCTGACTTCACCACTCGTTCAATATTTCACATAACAGAATTTTTCTATACTTGCTTTTTTACTTTTTGACTATATCTCTGACCTTGATTTATTATTCATGACCTTTTATCCTTCCACATTTTCACATCCTGTGTGGCCTTTTTATTTTGGTGCCCATTCCAGGCTATTTAACCCCCTATTGCTCCTGTACTTTGTACAGTTGGTTTTACATATGAGAAAGACGCCGATCTATGGAAATGCGCTATGCAATAAAAAATGCTTCTTTATATTGTTGGGTCAAGGATCTTCATATCGGCTATATTTTCCTTTATGGATTTCTCAATGTAAGAGCAGAGGAAATATATATATATATATATATATATATATATATAAATATTCATGGGCTCTCTAAAACACGGAAATCAGCCAATCAGTGGTGAGGGTGGAGTTATACAGAGCTCAGCATTAAACCATCTGCTAGACCTGCAGCAGATAAAACAGGGATTTTAGCCAAGCTACAACAAGCAGCCCGGTAAGTGATACATCAGTGTCTCTGCTCCTACACCATGCTGCTCTAAGATGGAGAAGCAAAAGCCTGGTTACAGATTCCCTTTAATAAACATAAAGAAAGCATATGATTTCAAGATAAATGCCATTGTTGTGCATTATGATAGCATTTATAGGAATATGCCATACTAATGTACTTCTTGCTGTTTTTAGTGTGATGGCGTTACCATATCTTTGCCCAGTCTTCAAGGTATTGCAGTTTTAAATATACCTAGTTATGCTGGAGGTATTAACTTCTGGGGAGGAACCAAAGAGGACAATGTAAGTATTCACCATGAGTATGACTGTTATCATTATACTAGAGAATCACAACACTGCGGGGAAAATGTAGAACTACATGGCAGCCATTAAGATAAATGTAATGCAAGAACTGTTTTGAGTCCACCAGAACGGGAACTTCTCTGACCCTTGGGGCTTGCTTAGACATATATTTTTCACATACGAGTTCTATGAGTGACTTTCATTGCACTTAGTATAGTCTATGGGTCTGTTAACACGTCCATTTTTTTACGGACTCAATGATTCATGCAAAATCGCAGCTACATGTCTGATATTAATCCAAGTGTCAGATCAAAAGAGGCAATGCAAGCCTATGGGTCTATGAAAGCTTTGGGCTGCACTCGGATGGTATCCATGTGCTGTCTGTTTTTCATGGTTGACAAAATTCTGACAAAACTGTTATGCTCACTGGGTGAGGTGGATCCTGGAAGACCAAGGTCCAGATGGGCACACAGGCCAGGGTTGTCAATGCAGCAGGCAGGTGAGCCATGAGATAAACAGATATTGGAAGCGGTAAGCAGACCACAGGCAGACCAAAGACATGTGGGAGACCTGAAATGTCCTGAAAGCTGCAAGAGGACTGGAGACATCTGGTAGACCGCAGGCATATAGCAAAGCTACTGGAAGCCGCAGGCAAACTTGAGACTTCTGGGAGACCACAAACAGATAGCAGAGGTAGCAAAGGTCCTGGAAGTTGCAAGAGGACTGAAGTTGTCCAGGAGACCACAGACTGGTAGCAAAGATCCTGGAAGTTGCAGGAGGACTGGAGTTGTCCGGGAGACCACAGACATGTAGCAAAGGTCCTGGAAGTAGCAGGAGTACTGGAGACGTCCAGGAGACTGCTGACAGCAAAAGTCCTGGAAGACACAGGAGAACTGGAGACATCCGGGAGACTGCTGACAGGTATCAAAGGTACTGAAAGCCGCAGGCTGACCAGAGACATCCAGGAGACCACAGGCAAGTTGCAAAGGTTCTAAAAGCTCTAGACAGACAGGTAACTGAAATACTAGAAGCCGCAGGCTGACAGGAGTTGTCCTGGAGACCGCAGGTAGCTGTGCAGTGTGCACTGACAAACTAAAAGTCTTAATACCAAGAAACAGATGAGTGTCTTGATAAACCTTTTATAGGCCTAGGTATATGAACTATGGGAACACAACTGAGTATTTCCAAAGCACAGTGTGGAGAGTAAGAAAGTGTAGCAGAGCCGGGTTAAGGGAGCAGAACGGAGCAGAAGGACGTCTGAAGGAGGTTATACAGTGCTGTCACAGCTCAAGAAAAACCCATAATAAATCATAGTATCAAGATAATACACACAGTGATGTCACATAACAGTTATACAGTGTTGCACAGCAGACAGATAATACATAAGTAATAATACAAGGATAATGCACACAGTGATGTCACATAAAAGTTATACAGTGCTTTCACAGTAGACAGATAATACCATACTTAATAAATCATAATACAAGGATAATCCACACAGTGATGTCACATAGCAGTTATACAGTGCTGTCACAGAAGACAGATAATACATAAATCATAATACAGGGATAATGCAAATAGTGATGTCACATAACAGTTATACAGTGCTGTCACAGGAGATTATACATAAACCATAATACAAGAATAATTCACACAGTGATGTCACATAACAGTTATACAGTGCTGTCACAGCAGACAGATAATACATAAATCATAATACAAAGATAATGCACACAGTGATATCACATAACAGTTATACAGTGCTGTCACAGCAGACGGATAATCTATTATATAAAGCTCAAGTGTGTGTATGTATGTATGTATGTATGTATGTATGTATGTCCGGGATTGGCATCCGCACCGTCGCAGCTACAGCCACAAAATGTGGCACAGTCACACGTCTGGACCCCGAGAGCGTCCTAGGCTATGTTGTGAGGCGAAATTTTAACCCCGCACGTTCCAATTCACCAAACAATTTTGCCCCTATCTACATAATGGGGGAAAAAGGGTGTGTGTATCAAGCTCCGCCCCTCATTATGATGTCACAATGGATGCCATGGCGACGCTGATGTCATCATAGGTTGCAAGCCCCGCCACTCATTATGATGTCATAATGGTTGACTATGGGATGGAGGATGTGTGATGGGTATATGGGCACTGGACTATGGGATGGAGGATATGTATGATGGGTATATGGGCACGGGACTATGGGATGGAGGATGTGTATGACAGGTATATGGGCACTGGACTATGGGATGGAGGATATGTATTACGGGTATATGGGCATAGGACTATGAGATGAAGGATGTGTGATGGGTATATGGGCACTCGACTATGGGATGGCGAATATGTATGATGGGTATATGGGCATGGGACTATACGATGGAGGATGTGTGATGACTATATGGGCATGGGACTATGGGATGGAGGATGTGTGATGGGTATATGGGCACTGGACTATGGGATGGAGGATATGTATGATGGGTATATGGGCACGGGCCTATGGGATCGTGGATATGTATGATGGGTATATGGGCATGGGACTATGAGATGAAGGATGTGTGATGGGTATATGGATATTCGACTATTGGATGGCGAATATGTATGATGGGTATATGGGCACGGGACTAGGGGATGGAGAATATGTATGATGGGTATATGGGCACTCGACTATGGGATGGAGGATAGGTATGTTGGGTATATGGGCAAGGGCCTATGGGATGGAGGATAATTATAATTTGTTATAACTATCCACAGTTAGTTACTATGCCCGGGCAGCGCCGGGCTCTTCAGCTAGTACATAATAAATCCTAATACAAGGATAATGCACAGTGATGTCACATAACAGTTATACAGTGCTGTCACAGCAGACAGAAAATACATAAATCATAATACAAGGATAATGCACACAGTGATGTCACTTAACAGTTATACAGTGCTGTCACAGTAGACAGATAATATATAATTCACAATACAAGGATAATGCACACAGTGATGTCACATAACAGTCATACAGTGCTGTCACAGCAGACAGATAATATATAATAAATCATAATAAAAGGATAATGCACACAGTGATGTAAAAGTACAAACATGTAAGTTTCGGATCTATAATACAAGGATAATGCACACAGTGATGCTGAAGTACAGGACTGACAGATGCATTGATGTTACTACATAGAATTAATAAACACGGTGTTACATGTAAATGATGCTGCAGAGTTATTCAGTCCAGGGAAAATGAACAGTGAAGATACATTATGAGACTGCTCCTCTTCCCACCATGTAGCTGTTAGTTTCCCACCTGGACCCTGCATGTGTTATGTGTTGATTTGTTGGCATATCTTTACACTGCAGAATTTCGGGGCGCCCTCCTTTGATGACAAGAAGCTGGAAGTGGTTGCTGTGTTTGGGAGCATTCAGATGGCGATGTCCCGTGTGATCAATCTGCAGCACCACCGCATCGCACAGGTGACACTGATATGCGTGTGATCTACACCGCTCAAGATAATTTCTACATATTTGCACTGTTATTCTTTATTGCTGCAGTATTACTGTTTCATTCCATAGATTTGGAAGTAATTTTTTTTATTCTCATTGACAGAATAGAATGATTGTAAGGAATGTTATAGTTTTTCAACCTGACATTATATTATAATTATAGATATCAGTATGGGCTGCAGTTGAATGGAAACTGTAATGTCCCCAAATGCAGATAACTTGCAGATATAGGGATATCGTGCAGGTTAATATCGTTATAATGCTGTATGGCTGCGGCTATAGGGAGAAAATTATATTCCCCCAGGAGCCGCTGACTTTTAAGGGCCTGTCACACTAAGCGATATTGCTAGCGATATCGCTATGTCTGATACTTACCTCCGACCGCTCCCCCCCTGGTTATCGCTGATCGCGCGAGAACGTCCTGGACCATTTCTCATCGTCAGCTTCCTGCTGTGGAGACGAGCGACGCGTGGACACGGGCGGGAGGACGTCAGGATCGCCTCGTCTGACAGGTAAGTAGCGACCCCCGACCCCTGCGATGTCGCTGGTGAGATCTGCCTGTGTGGCAGCTCACAAGCGACCACTTAGCGATGCACCAGCGATCCTGACCGCGTCATATCGCTGGTCGGGATCGCTGGTGCATCGCTAAGTGTGACAGTACCTTTAGTCCAAAAGATGTGGCTGTCAGTCGCCACTGAGTAAACAGTCGGTGGCGGTTGTAAGCATGTTCCTGCACTGGCTTACAGTTGGCTCGGTACTGATGTGCTGTAGAGCGAACTGTCACTCAAAGTGCCATAGTGAACTTACATCCGCTGCTCAAGGTAAAATCACCAAAAGTAGTATACAATTAAAGCAGGAGTCACACCAACGTATAATACGGACGAGTACTAGGCGATAAAAAAATCGCATACCACTCGTCCCAATGTTAATCTATGGAGCAGCTCCCATCATCCGATTTTTCTCACACGTTTTCTACATGCGAGTGAAATCACAGCATGCTGCGATTGTACGCGTATCTCGGCTGATAATCGCCAATGCAAGTCTATGGGGGCTAGAAAATAGCGGATTACACACGGACCAGACGTGTGACTTACGAGAAATACGCACCGGTGTCCTTTAACAAAAGCCGGCAATTCATTTTGCGATACAGTAAAATCACACTGACATGTTTAATAAAGAAATGAAATAATAGATATAGACACATAGAATACATATATATATATATATATATATATATATATATATATATACACATTTCATTGAGACATATATATATATGCATATATATATTTCATAGAGTTCTACATAGCAGAATAGCCGCTAAATCAATTGCCGGCTTCTGTAAAATCATTCCCCAACCCGACATGAAATGACACATGGTTTACATACAGTAATCCATTTAATTTCATTTATTTTTATATGTCTTTGACTAATAATTAAATTAGGGTACGTGTGTAAAATTTGGGACATCTAGGTGTTAAATTAAGGGGTTAATTCGATGAAAAAAAAAATGCATGGGCTCCCGCAGTAAATTATCAACCAGAGATGGAAAGCCTGTGAGTGAGGGCAGATATTAATAGCCTTGAGAGGGACCATTGTTTTTGCCCCCCCCCCATGGCTACAAAAATCTGCCTCCAGACACCCCAGAAAAGATGCACCTTTTCTGGCACTTAGCCTCTCTATGCCCATTGCCCTGTAGCAGTGGCTAATGGGTTAATAATAATGGGTTAATGTTACCTTGCTATTGGAAGGTGACATTAAGCCGGATTAATAATGGAGAGGTGTCAATAAGACACCTATCCATTATTAACCCTAGACTTGTAAAGGGTTAAAAAAACACACACAGACTTTAATTAAAAATTCTTTTAATGAAATAAAGACACCAAGTTATTGACCATATTTATTCCTCTGCTAATCCATAAATAAGCCATGGTCCTATAACAAAAGTAAAACAAAGAAGCAACAATATACTTTCCTCTCCGCTGGTCAGTCACGTCCCCCGCTGCAATCCATCAGAAGGGGTTAACTGGTTTACAATGGGACTGTTGCTAATGTGACCAGCCCGATATAAACCACTGCCAGAATGAATTAGTTCATCTCTGCGCAGCCTTCCCGGCTGACCGGAGATGAACTAATGAGCGTGGAAAAGTTTCTGGACTTTTTCCCACGCTCATCAGTTCACCTCAAGTCAGCCAGGGACGTCAGTGAGGCTACACGGAGTCCCCTGGCGCGAAAAAATCTCGGCATATGGATGCCATACAAATGTCATACGGATGCTTACATGCGCAAAAAACGCAGCCACACCTTGACAACGGATGACATACGGATCACTGTTCAGGGAACATTTCTGCGTATTACGGACGTAAAATACAGACCTTATTTTTATACGTTGTGTCTGACTCCAGCCTAATACATCTAATCTTTATAAAGCTCATCAAATAATGTCCCTATTAAAAGAGAATTTTATTTAATATTATTTAAACGGCTACTATTCATAACATATAAATATATGCACTGCAAATAGAAAAAAAAACAATATAATAGGCTAAAAAAAAGGTTGAAGTCAGCTCACCTTTCTGCTATGTGCAGCTTATCTCATTATCAGCCAACGCCCTGCACGGATCCAAGTGATCTTAAGGAAACATCAGTACAAAAAATGGAAGGATCCAGTGATGTTGTGTGACGGTTA
Source organism: Dendrobates tinctorius (assembly GCF_039654945.1). Taxonomy (NCBI): domain Eukaryota; kingdom Metazoa; phylum Chordata; class Amphibia; order Anura; family Dendrobatidae; genus Dendrobates; species Dendrobates tinctorius. The sequence continues at coordinate 10,522,977 of NW_027361702.1, forward strand.
AAAACCAATATTTATTGTCAAAATGGCATTAAAATATTCTCAGGCACATAATGTCTGGCAACAATGCATGGAAACACAGATCTGATATAATAGGCTACTCTTTAAAAAAGTTGTCCACTACTTGCACAACTTTTTCTCATATCCCTCACTTGGCCCTGATAAAATAATAAATCCTATACTCGCCTCCTGTGCTGGCGCCGTTCCTGCAGTGTCGACACTCGTTCTCACCGGGGCTCTGCAGTGATGTTATGACACGAGATGTCTGGTGCCCAATCAGCGCTGGCGTCCCTGGCCCTGCGATCAATTTGTCCAAAGGAATTATTATTATACACCACTTCATATAATAGTTCCCATTCATTCCCAGGTTTATATTATTGAAATAAAGCATCTGCAGTGGCGGTATACATGGATTTAGCCCCAAAAATATTGAATGCAAACTTTCCGAAGATATATTGAAACGGGTTAAATTCAATTTCACCCGGTAGCTGCACTTTTCAGTGAGGCAGCCAGACAGCATTATAACACTACTAATCTCTAGATATAGGGTTAATAGTGTATGCCGAAACAAACACTTACTGCTTGCAGAAAAAAATAATTCTAACTTAACACTGGAAAACAAAAAAGATTCTAAAAGTTTGAACTTATTAATTTTCTTTATAAAAAATGCATAATCTTTCTGGAGCTGACATTTTAAATGGTACCTTATATATCAACAGTGTCGCGTGGTAAAGATTACTATTTTGGGAGAAGAAGGGGTTCCTGTTCAAGTGGATGGAGAAGCTTGGGTGCAACCTCCTGGCGTCCTAATGATTCAGCACAAAAACCGAGCTCAGATGCTTACAAGAGACAGGGTATGTGCTGGGCAATGTATGTGCTGGGCAATGTATGTGCAGGGTATGTGTGGGGCAATGTATGTGCGGGGCAATGTATGTACTTAGAAATTTATGTGCACAGTATGTGCTGGGGAATGTTTGTGCAGGATATGTACTTTGCAATGTACGTGCACAGGGTACGTACTGGCAATGTACCCATATGTCCTGGACAATGTATGGGCATGTTATGTTCTGGGTAATGTATTTGCTAAGAAATGTATGTGCAGGGTATACAATAGGCAATGTATGTGCAAGGTATGTGCTGGGAAATGTACCTGTGTTCAATGGACAATGTATGTGCTGGGTAATGTATGTGCTGGGCAATGTATGTGTTGGGCAATGTATTTGTGGGGGAATTTTTGTGCAGGGTATGTGCTGGGCAATGTATGTGCTGGGCAATGTATGTGCAGGTGATGTGCTGGGTAATATATGTTCAGGGTATGTGCTGGGCAATGTTTGTGCAGGGTACCGTATGTGCTGGGCAATGTATGGGCTGTGCAGGGTATGTGCAGATTATGTGCTGGGCAATGTATTTGTTGGGGAATATATGATTCTCAATTAGATTAAGTCTTTTACTAGGCCACTCCAGAACATGTACCTGTTTCCCTTTGAAACACTCGAGTGTTGCTTTAGCAGTATGCTTTGGGTCATTGTCTTGTTGGAAGGTGAACCTCCGTTACAGTCTCAAATCGCTGAGAAAATGAAATAGGCTTTACTCAAGAATATGCCTGTAATTTTCACCATCAATGTTCCCCTTGACTCAGACCACTTTCCTTGTCCCTGCTGCCGAAAAACATCCTCAAAGCATAATGCTGCCACCACCATGTTTCACTGGGCGGATAGTGTTCTTGGGGTGATGAGCTGTGTTGGTTGTGCACCAGACATAGCGTTTACTTTGGTGGCCAAAAAGTTCACTTTTGATCTCATCTGACCACCTCACCTTCCTCCAAGCATTTCCCCCCATGTATTTTGACAAAATGAATGAGCCTTAAAATTTTTGTGTGTAAGTAAACGCTTTTTTTCTGCCCGCCCTTTGGTCTCTGTGTGGCCTCTCTGTTTAATGCCCTCCTTGCCCGGGCTGAAAGTTATGGTGGGCGCCATCTCTTGGCAGGTTGTTTGTGTAATATGTTTTTTCCATTTCATGATAATGGATTTGATGGTGCTCCGGGGATCATCAAAGGTTTGGAGATTTTTTTATAACCCAACCCTGACTTGTGCTTCTCAACAACCTTGTCCCTGACGCGTTTGGAGATCTCCTTAGTCTTCACGGTGTTGTTTGGAGATCTCCTTGGTCTTCATGGTGTTGTTTGGAGATCTCCTTGGTCTTCATGGTGTTGTTTGGAGACCTCCTTGGTCTCCATGGTGTTGTTTGGATATCTCCTTGGTCTTCATGGTGTTATTTGGAGATCTCCCTGGTCTTCGTGGTGTTGTTTGGAGATCTCCCTGGTCTTCGTGGTATAGTTTAGAGATATCCTTGGTCTTCATGGTGGTGTTTGGAGAACTCCTTGTTCTCTATGGTGTTGTTTGGAGATCTTCTTGCTCTTCATGGTGTTTGGTTAGTGGTGCCTCTTGTTAATGGAGTTGCAGCCTCTGTGGCCTTTCAGAAAAGTTAAAGTGTATATGCTGACAGACATTAATTTATGCCCATATTTTCTCACTTCACCAACTTGGACTATTTAGTGCTGATGCGTCACACACAAACCACATGCATTACAAAAATATTTACACACAGGTTGTAATGTAACAAAATAGGTAAAATGTCAAGGGGGTGAATACTTGTGCAAGCCACTGTATGTGCAGGGTATGTGCTGGGAAATGTATGTGCAGGATATCTGCTGGGCTTCTGCAAGCAATATAGGTGAAGAATGCCATTAAAATGCCCACAGCTCCATAAATGTAGGAGTCACACACAACGCTGATTTGCCTCTTTTCTTCCTTCATGACATATTGTTGAAAGCTCAGACACAAGAATTTCACCAGAAGATAAATAAAATATATTGTTATGTTTAATTCATTAACAAATAAGGTAATTTATTTCCTTATTATATGATTTTTCTCTTTCCAATTAGGCATTTGAGAGCACCTTAAAATCATGGGAGGACAAAAGAAAAGGGGAAAACTATAGTCGACCACGACTTCATTCCCAACAGTCGATGGAGTACCTATCGGAAGAAGAGTTTGCTCATCTGCAGCAACTTGCAAGTTCTGCGGAAAACCTTATTAGCAGGTATAGATTAGTCAGCTTCTTTATGACACCAGGTGTGGGCCTTGTTCACCCCACATTTTTTTGGTCCGTTTGACGGGGTTCTTTTTTTTTTGCATTGGCTGCAGCGTTGAGGTTCAAGTCTGCAGTCAGTTTAAGGGACTTGTGAATCCTCACACTGCGAGCTGTCAGGATTCTCGGGAGCAGGCAGTAATGTGATCACAACTATGTGATTTGCAGACTTCCAGCCACATTCTGACTAGACATGTCCGGCCTCTGTCAATTCACTTGTATTAGGTGAGGATGTGCACGTCTAGTCGACATGTGACCACACATGTGGAAATCACATACTTGTGGTTACGCACCCACGCCCACTTGAGGCCAAACAATCCGGACCTTGCAGACTTGTACCCCAAGTCTGGAAAACCCCTTTAAGCCACACTATTTTGAAAAGGTATTAACTACATTACCATTATACCAATCTGGGTATAGGTGTGATATCTTCGTGCATACAGTATAAGAGCTTATACTGAACATCTTTGTTTGTGTCTACTTGTTGCTACATGTAAAAAAAAGTGTCGCAATATAGAGTGCGTGAAACTGGTCTTAAAGGGACTGTCCAATTCACTAACTGGATTGAAGTTTGATAGTTGTCAAAACTTTCAGACATGTTTTTCCAAATGTAGTATTACGGGTTGACCATTTTTACTTGGTCATTATTCACATGTCCGTTTTTCGGTACATTTTGGGATCATAAAATATAAGCAAACATAGTAAATAAATACATACATACATGTTGGTAAAATGATGTCTGTTTTTATGCAGAATCCGGGAAGCTGCTAAATCACACAAGGCCATAGAACAAGAACTGGCGCACGCTGTAAATGGCAGCTTCGCGGTATTAAATGATGCTTTTTCCAACAAGATAAACAATTCACCTGAGGTAGGAAAAAAAATATTTAACATATGTAATGAAAAATTGCAAAATGTATTTGGAAAAGGCATGTTTTGTAAAGGACGTCTTACAGTTCCAGAAATGGATGGGATTTATGGAAATCTCTTGCCCATGGGGCTTTTTTTTCCCACACTGCATAAACTGCCCTGTGGTGCGTGTTGGAAATCCGCAACATGTCATTTTCTCTTGCGGGTACGATGAGTTTTATGTGTGGATGTTCCCCATAGAATTGCAGAAATCTGCTGGTAAAAAAAAATGCACATGACTGTATCAAAAAGTTTTGTCAAAGCCGAATACTATGAAATATCTAAAGCAAAGCAGCTTTTCTAAAACATGACGAACCAAAAAGAGACAAAGAATTCAGAGTCAAAAAAAGATATAAAAATGCATTAAAAAAAAACACAAAAGAATGAAACAAGTAAAAACAAAAAATATATTAGCCCACTGGCGCGCTCAGGTATTAAGTATAGGCTAGAGCCGCTGGTATCTAGACAGATTCTGTGCCTGTGCTGTCAAAATGAACGTAAAGATATATAATAGGTAGAAAGATACCGCGCTAGAGCCCTGAATATGAGATATCCAACCTGTACGCATATGGGGTGATAGCATACAGAAATATATGGTTGGGTGGCCCCCTGGGTATAATATGCAGTCTCCAAGCAGTGAAACAGTGATCATATGTAACTTACTTGAGTATTAATTGGATATCTCATATTCAGGGCTCTAGTGCGGTATCTTTCTACCTATTATCCAAAAGACCAAGTAACCTAATTTACCTTATAGGAGCTTAAAATCAGCAACGCTGAAAACTCACGAAAATCTCATCGTTGGAATGTGGCCTTACATTCATCATGTTTAAAATGTTTCCTAGGTTCTATTCACACAGGTATCATGGTTATGTGCTGTCTGGTTTCAATTTCTCCTGGTTGGCAGAATAGAAAACTAATAGCAGGATAGTAAAAAAAAAACAAAAAAAAGCAACAAGAATGTTTGCGCCCACGGTTTGGGCAGTATAAATGGCTAAAAGTGCCTCCAGTTCCCATTTGTTACATAAAAATATCTAATCTGTAAAGAAGTAAATATATTTGGTGTATGACAGACAAAAGTTGCACTGTCCATCCAGCAACTATAGGGGTTAAAATGGTTATAGCAGACAAGGAGAGGTTAGCTCAGCCCCAGGGAATACTGGGAAATGTGTGATTGTGTCTGGGACAACCAAGAGTAAGGTGTGTGCTAGATAGTCTCCTGTCAGACTGAAATTAGACAAGCTGTATAGACCAGTTCTTCCTAGGAAGCGATTGCTGTTATCATAGAAGCAGGACAGCCCGAAGCATCTCTATTACCTCAAGATAGAAGTGAGAGAGTTACAGCACCGGACTCATCCCCTTACCCCCGCCTCACTGCATGAGGAAGGTACAGTTCTGCTTAGGTTAAGACACTGGGTGAGAAGAGAAGTTATCTGTGAAGAGACTTTCATATATATTGATGAAGCATTGCATGAAGATGAGTGATTCTGTGTGATGAAAAGAAGCTTGAATAAAACCCCTGTGATCAACTCTAGCTCAAAACTGTGTCATAACTGCCTGCCTGTAAACCGTTACCTCCCATCTACTGTGAAGAATTATAAGTAATGGTCCCCTGAGTAAGATTTCACCAGGATTCCAACAAGAACTCATATCTTGAGTGGCGTACATGCAACAATTGCCATATGTGTAACTTTCTAAGCTATTAAAATATAATTCCAAATGGAAAAAAGATGTCTGAATGCTTTGTGGGCACCTCGTCTCTAAAAAACGGAATAAAAAGTGATCACCAATTAGTACGTATGCCGGAAAGGCACCAATAAAAATGATAGCTTATTCTCACACTGCTCCAGCCATAGAAAGATGAAAAAGAATGTTTAAAATATAAAAGTATCTAAACATCAGGACTCAATTTAATCGTTCTGACCCGCAGAATATTAGCACATGACTTTTTATCGGAACTCAAAAATCAGTAGCGGAATTCTGTTTTTTAAATTCCATCTGACAGGGAAACTCTCATCCAATAAAGAGGGAGAGAGGATAGAAACAAGGAGGGTGAGAGCGAGTAATGGAAGATGAATATGTCACTAGGGCGCTGGTGTTCAGGGAGTGCGATAAACTAGGAGATGGGCATGAGCACTGTGGCCTTGTGGCCAATGATAATGGCACTGATGGAGAACTTTGTCTTGATGTTCAAGAAGGAGATCATTGTGGATCTACATCCACTTCGTTGACCATATTCAAAGGGTGTAAGAATTGGTAATAAATGCATCTATCACTTGGGATACAAAATGTTTTGACTTTAATACAGAGTTATTAGCTAACTAAATTCTCATTCTCCTTCTGTAGTTGCTGAGCAGAAATACAGCAGTAGATGTGGCCATTAGTGTCAAGGCATTGTACACCGAGACCAGAGCCTTCATGGGAAGTAAGCAGGTAAATTCACAGCAAACGCAATACTTGTATCATGTGATGTCAAAAAAAATGTAAGGGGGTAGAGATGTTTCTGGAAGAAGGCAACCTTGTTTTTCTAATTTTTGACTACCAAGTTATCAGAGAGTTAATAAATCTGCACCATTGTCTATTGTGACATCATGAAATGATGCCTTTCCTTACAAGTAAAGACACAGAAGTCCACGTGAATGTCCACGTCCACTTTTAATTGTTTTGTAAAGCTTGGTGTGATCTGTGTTCAGCAGTTATAATTAATAAACTATCTATTCTATTATTTCTAAACACTGTTTTTCGGTGATTACTTTATATCTCCGTTTATACTGCACCCATACACACAAATGATACACCATTTGAAAGGTAAACTTGCCCTCTTCAGCAAGAAAATAGCCAAACAAACCAAACGTCCACAATTTGATCACAAAATACAGTTTAAACATTAATTTTAATAAGCCTGCAGTAAGGAAAAATGACCTGTGGCACCACAGTACTCCAAAGAACACTACCACAAAACTGCTTACAGAAATCACAAACAAATCCAAACATTTGCCTTACCGAACTGCTTGCCCAGTCTATTTCAGCCAAATTGGAGGATTGCACACTTCACTGCAGGTGAGGCACATATGCAAACACATTTGTAAACATGCACTGCCTATTGAATTGCACACTTGCTCTGTTCATACTGCACCCACACAAACAAATGATACACCATTTGAAAGGTCAAATTACCTGCAGGTCACAGCACACTACCCCAAAGCACATTACCCCAAAACTGCTTACAGACATCACAAACAAATCCAAACATTTGCCTTGGGGTCTTTCCAGCTTGCTCAAGTGCTTGCTCAGTCTTTTTCAGGCACATTGGAGGATTGCATACTTCACTGCAGGTGAGTCACATATGCAAACACATTTGTATACATGCACTGCTTTTTCGGTGATTACTTTGCCCCACACACAAATAGTGAGTCACATATGCAAACACATTTGTAAACATGCACTGCTTTTTCACTGATTACTTTGCCCCACACACACAAATTATACACCATATGAAAGGTAAACTTGCCCCCTTCAGCAAGAAAGCATTCACAAACCACACATTCACGATTTTATCACTAAATACAGTTTAAACATTCATTTTCATAAACCTGCAGAAAAACACAATGACCTCCAGGTGGCATCTCAACCAAAAGATATTTTTTGGCCTCTATTTATCAAACCAATTTATTGTATTACCAAGCTACATATATAAATACCTGTCTGTGTTCATCATCTCATGAAATACATTTACATTTCAGCAGCTTGCTTTTTCTGAAATTGCCTGTGCTCCTGACGACCAATGTGCGTAAATTTTGCACGAGCCAAGCTAGTAATTTAGTATTTTTAAATAATCCCATAAGTGAAGATCCATAAATCCTAAATAATCTATAAACTATAGTAGATTATTAGTAAATAAACCCATAATCCGAACAGCCAGGACCGTATCAGAGCATAAATGTCATCAGTAAAAATATCACATCCTATTCAATCATGTTTTAGTTACTACAAATCTTTGAATGTTAAATATGTATTTATTTATAACACCGTAGAGAAAACCCCCATAAAAAATGAACTTTATTGTTTACTCAATTAGCTAGATATATTACAAAAGAAAAATGCTAAAAGCACCTATTTGTCAGGTAGGTTTTGAAACCAATAACCACAAGTGAGAATAACTTCCCACCATTAATTTTTTCCTTTATTTATACGTGAATATCTAAAATAGTCCCTTTATAAATAAAAGGACTACACACATAACACAATAGAAGATGCAAAAAGACAAAACTTAACAAAACCACACCTAGACCACAAAACTGACACACATGTGATTCTGAGTAACCAATGGCAAATAAATTTTCTTGTAAGAACAACAATATTTTTTAATGATCCTAAGGTACTGTCACACTTAGCGATATCGCTAGCAATATCGCTATAACTTGTGACGTTATAGCGATATTGCTAGCGATATCGCTATGTGTGATACTTACCTCCGACCGCTCCCCCGCTGGTTATCGCTGATCACGCGAGAACGTCCTGGACCGTTTCTCGTCCTCAACTTCCTGCGGCGCTTCCTGTGGAGAGACGAGCGTGGAGCCAGGCGGGAGGACGTCAGGATCGCCTAGTGTGACAGATAAGTAGCGACCCCCGACCCCTGCGATGTCGCTGGTGAGATCTGCCTGTGTGGCAGCTCACTAGCGACCACTTAGTGATGTACCAGCGATCCTGACCGCGTCATATCGCTGGTCAGGATCGTTGGTGCATCGCTAAGTGTGACAGTACCTCTAGATTGAGTCAAGAACAATGCCTTAATTTGAGGATAGTAAAACACTAAGTCTTTTGTAGGGATATTAGTTCCAATATACATGTAAATGTTCAGACTGACCCTCACAAGTAGGTATTCTTGAGCCAACCAGTTATCCCGTATACTGGGCCATATGAAATACTAGTTAGCCAAGAATTCCACTACCTAGATATTGTTGAATAACTATCTAAGAGCTTTCCCTACAGTGTTTTAATAAATTGCTCAATAATAAAGTGCAAATATTCAGTTGTCCTAATGGACTAAAGTGTCATGCATCTACTCAGCATCAGCATATACACAATGAAGGCGAGCTAGATAGCCCATATTCTCTGCTATAATAAGACACAGAAAATGCTGCAGTTCCATAAATAGGAAAGTAAATAATCCCAGATTGCAGACACAAACATGCCAAAAAAAACAAAAAAACTTTGTCGGTCACTTTTCTGAATATTGTCAATATCATCGTCCCGTCCCTACGCGTTTCACCTCCTCCTAATTTAAGGGCTCATCAGGGGACCACAGATAGGAGCACGCCATCATGGCCTAGTTGTCAATGTGGGTCAATGTGTTTTTTTTTTTTAAATATGTATTGATTAAAGAATAAGGATTGATGTGTCTTGTATATGATTTTCTTTGTTATTTGTAGCACTGGGAGTCGCCTCAGGAAGAGGAAGGTCTGCTCTGCGCTATTAATGGAGTGAGTCAAGATTTGCAGAAATTATCCGATTTCCATTGGATTGCACAGATCATTAAATCAGCTGTGGAGGTAAAGGCTGTCTGACATTGGCGGTCAGTTAAATGCTTAATACATAGTTCTAACTGTTCTCTATTCTATAATGCAAATAATTATAAAAAAGTATATGTGCTAGATAGATTGTTGCACACACAGAATGGAGTAAACATATGTCCCATCCCCTGATGACGCCGCTAGCACGGTGAAACATGTTGGGGGGACGCTGGTGATAAAATTTGTTGTCCTATTCTGCCAATATGTATTAGCATACCGGGTGCTATACACTTTATAAATATAAATTAGCAGGAACACTGCATAAAATAACTGCAGACTTCTGAGACAGATTAGGGACAAAATGTTTTATACCCTTTGAATATATGTACTTTATTTTAATTAACAAAAATAAAAGTTACATTTTATGGTCTTCTAGTGAGGGTTTACTTGGGGTTCTCCCCAATTGGGAAATTATATACTGTATATATCCCTCTAAAGACCATCATAGTTCCTCTACTATTTTTGATATAAAGATATATGATATATCCATGTAGGGAATGTTAAATGTATGCATTTGTCACAATCAGGAAAACACGGATGTGAGCGGTAAAGGAAGCTTAAAACTCCGAATTATTTCAAAACCAAGAAAAGAAAAAGAAAAGTTTCATAAGCAGAAATCCAACAGCTCCTTAACAGGTACGTGCTCGGGAGCATACCCCGCGCTTCTGCGTGTTTGCATTGTGCACCATGATCATTTGGTTGTGTGACACAGACCATTCACGTTACGGCCGAGCTGCTGACAGGACAGTCCTCCGTCTACACTTGCTCTATCTCTACCTGCAAATATTTCCGTTACATCTTTTTATTTGAAATGACAAACAATCAAATCTTTTCATTTCAACTTTTTGGATCCTGTCCCACCCAGGCGCTCCCTTTCTAGAAGTAAAAAAAAAATTGTGTCTTTAAAGCAAAGACCCTCTCCTCACTTAGGTTGGTTTCACATTTGCGTTAGGAGGCGCATTGCACTGCCACCGTGCAGCTCTGCCCCCTGCCGCGCCCCCTCCGTTCAGTTCCTCCTATGGGCTCATGACACTGCATGCGACCTGCGTACCCTATCTTTAGCAGTGGCAACGCAGGCCATGCGCTATTATGCTTTTGGCGGCGCATGCGCCCCCTTTTGACGGTGCGCCGAGCGCACCAAAATGCAACACGGTGCCTTTGGCGCACGTCGGTGCACCGTCAAAAGGGCGCCTGCACCGCCAAAAGCACACCAGCGCACGGCCTGCGTGCCCAATGCTAAAGATAGGGTACGCAGGTCATATACAGCGTCATGCGCCCATAGGAGGAGCTGATCAGAGGGGGCGCGGCAGGGGGCGGAGCTACTTGGCGGCCGTGCGCTGTGCCTCCTAATACAAGTGTGAAACTAACCTTATGTATATTATGTCAACTTAAAGGCGATGTTCAGATTGAAGAATGAACACAGCTAATAATATTATTATTATTATTATTAACACTTGTTGAGTATTCACAGCAGACTTTTCTTCACCAAAAAAAACAGTGTGCTGGCAGGAAAGATGCTGTGTAAATGATGCGCTTTATTATTGGCATTTTTGATACGTTTTTGTTTGAATTTTTCTCATTTGTTTGAGCGGGAGGAAAAAAGCCGGAACTGAGCGGCTGCAGATTTAAAAAAAAAAGACAAAAAACGGTTTGTTGGTTCAAACCTGCAAGGAAAAAAAAGAGCACAAGTTTCAGAAATCTCATTTACTTTGCTGGTACTATAAAACAATGCATTTTTTTTTACCATTGAAAAATGTACGGCGCAAACCCTTAGATGGGTTATTATTTCTATTTTAAACCTTCCTATTAAAAATTAGTTTGTCTAAATTGCCAAAATTAAGCTGGGATTTAGTTAAATCCTCTCCCCAGTAGGGCTCTCAATGGTTCAATATCAAAGGGAATCTGTCACCAAGTTTTTGCCACCTTATCTGAGAGCAGCATAATGTAGGGTGTTATGAATGGGTCGCCGAGGAAAAAAAAAAACAACACAAGCTAAGTCTCAGAAAACCAGAGAGGTTAGTAACTATGCAGACTGCAGATCCCTGAATCTAACCATGCAACTAGCAGCAGTCGTGGAGCGTTCCTACGTTGGTCCTAGACGCCTCGTCACAACCGGAGAGCTAAATAATCCTAAAGCAGGAAAAGAGGAAAACTAACTGCCCCAGAGCAGACCCCAAAGGAAAGACAGCCCCCACATGTATTGATGGTGAAACAAGATGAAAACACATACAAAGGCAGGAAAATAGGCTGAGCAAACGATGGGGCCAAACTAACTAGAAAGGACAGGAAAGGAAAGACACTGTCTGCAATCTGCCAAACACCCTAACAAAAATAATGTCCAACACATCTGATAGCAAAATTAACCCTGAAGTCACTAGATTTCTCCCACTATATCAGCACTCTGAAATATTCTGAGACAGAGCAAAAAGAGGCCAATCTCTAATAAGGGACAAAAAAAAACAAATTAGCAAATACAGATAAATAAGAGTGGAAATTCAGCACAGCCCAGCCGTGCTGGCTGACCACACAAAAAACTGAATTGACCAACAAGAGCAAGTGTGAACATTAGCAAAAACAAACTTAACTTGAGAAGACTGGAACAGAGCTGAGTCCAAGACCTGAGAAGCAGACTGAATCACCAGCACCAGGATAGGGCGTCGGCTGTCTTATATCCAGTCTGATACTCCAGAGATCCAATTGTTATCCTCCTCACCAGGTGGCAGATCACTACCAATTAAACCAACCTCACTACCTCCTGTCACCACCAGAGAAAGAACGGAAGGAGAACTCTCAACTGGTGGAGCAGAAAATGAGCTCATAACAGTACCCCCCCTTGAGGAGGGGTCACTGAACCCTCATCCATGCCACCAGGCCGATCAGGATGGGCCCGGTGAAAACAACAAACCAATTTATTGGCATGAATATCAGAGGCAGAGACCCAAGAATTATCCTCCTGGCCATAACCCTTCCATTTGACCAAATACTGGAGTCTCCGTCTAAGCAAACGAGAATCCAATATTTTCTCTACCTCATATTCCACATTGCCTTTAACCAATACAGGGTCAGGAGGTGCCGCCACAGGAACTACTGGCACAACAAACCTCTTCAGCAGTGATTTGTGAAATAAGTTATGGATTTTGAACATAAGAAGAGCCAATCGAAAAGAAACAGGATTAAGAATCTCCAAAATCCTATAAGGTCCAATAAATCTTAGCTTAAATTTTGGAGATTCAACCTTCATAGGAATATTCTTAGACGACAACCAAACCGGGGACCAATGGTCCTATGCCGGTTGGAAAAACGCTGGGCCTTTTCCTGAGAGAGTGACAATTTATCCACCACTTGGTCCCATATCTGCTGCATTCTCACAACCACAGTGTCCACACCTGGGCAGGACGAAGATTCCACTTGCCCTGAAGAGGATCGAGGATGAAACCCAAAATTACAGAAAAAGGGTGACATCAAGGTGGCAGAACTAGCTCTATTGTTCAGCGCAAATTCGGCCAAGGGCAAAATAAAACATCTTAAATAAGACTCCAGGGTCTGGTTTGTTCTCTCAGTCTGCCCATTGGTCTGGGGATGAAACGCGGAGGAGAAGGATAACTGAATTCCCAGATTGGAGCAAAAGGCTTTCCAAAATCTGGAAACAAACTGGACCCCTTTATCGGACACAATATTCTCAGGAATCCCGTGTAACCGAACCACCTGTTGTAAAAACAAGGGTACCAACTCAGCGGAAGATGGCAACTTTGGGAGTGGTACAAGATGGACCATCTTCGAAAATCTATCACAAATTACCCAGATAACAGTCATTCTCTGAGAGACTGGAAGATCAGAACTAAAATCCATTGAGATATGGGTCCATGGCCTCTTGGGCACCGGCAGGGGCATCAGCAACCCACTAGAACTAGAACAGGGTTTAGACCGAGAACAAGTCCCACAGGACTGTACAAAATTCCTGACATCACGAGACAAGGCTGGCCACCAAAACGACCGACTCACCAAATCTCTGGTACCAAAAATACCTGGATGACCAGCCAATGCGGAGCAATGGACTTCAGACATCACTCTCTTTCTCCACTGGTCAGGAACATACAATCTTCCCATAGGGCAACGCTCAGGTTTATCCTCCTGAAATTCCTCCAGGGCGCGTCTCAAATCAGGTGAAATGGCAGAAAGAACTACCCCCTCACCTACGATAGTAGTAGGCTCAGTCACATTAAGAGAATCAGCAAAGAAACTCCTAGAAAGGGCGTCTGCCTTAACATTCTTAGTGCCCTGAAGAAAAGAGACCACAAAATGAAAACGCGTGAAAAACAAGGCCCATCTAGCCTGTCTAGGATTCAAGTGTTTGGCAGACTCCAGATAAGTCAGATTCTTGTGATCGGTGAGGACCACAACTTGATGTCTAGCTCCCTCCAACCAATGTCTCCACTCCTCAAATGCCCATTTCATGGCCAACAATTCCCGATTCCCCATGTCATAGTTGCGTTCAGATGGGGAGAACTTTCGAGAAAAGAAGGCACAGGGATTCATCTTAGAAGTCACAGGGTCTTTTTGGGACAAAACAGCTCCTGCACCAATGTCAGAAGCGTCCACCTCCACTTGAAATGGAAGTGAGACATCAGGTTGCCGTAAAACTGGAGCTGAAGTAAATCTCCGCTTAAGCTCCTGAAATGCTGAGACAGCCTCAGGAGACCAATTCAGCACATCAGCTCCCTTCTTGGTCAGATCAGTCAGTGGTTTGACAATACTAGAAAAATTACCTATAAATTTACTATAGAAATTAGCAAAACCCAAAAACTTCTGAAGAGCCTTCAAAGAAGTAGGCTGAACCCAGTCATAAATGGACTGTACCTTGGCCGGGTCCATTTCAATAGTCGATGGAGATAAGATAAATCCCAAAAATGAAATCCTCTGTACACCAAAGAGACATTTTGATCCCTTAACAAACAGGGAATTCTCCCTCAAAATCCGGAACACAGTCCGGACATGTTACACATGGTAATCCAAATCACTAGAAAAGATCAAAATATCATCCAGCTAGATGATCAAAAACTTATCCACAAAGTCTCGGAAAATATCATTCATAAAGGACTGGAAGACAGAAGGGGCATTAGAGAGCCCAAAAGGCATCACCAGGTACTCAAAATGTCCCTCCGGAGTATTAAACGCTGTCTTCCATTCATCCCCGTGCTTGATACGAATAAGATTATACGCCCCCTGAGGTCAAGCTTAGTAAACCAGCAGGCACTCCGGGTACTGATATTTAACCGTCATCTTGTAAAGGGAACGATCAATACACGGTCTTAATGAACCATCTTTCTTGGCCACAAAAAAAACAGCTCCTAAAGGTGACGAGGATGGTCTAATATGACCCTTCTCCAACGACTCCTTAATATAGGATCGCATAGCATCATGTTCGGGTACAGATAAGTTGAAAAGCCGACCCTTGGGAAATTTACACCCCGGCATCAACTCAATTGCACAGTCATAACTCCTATGAGGGGGCAAAGACGCAAACTTACTCTCACTAAATACATCAGAGAAATCAGCCAGATAATCAGGATCATGAGACTGAGGAGAGGTGGAGAACACAGGAGCGTCCATAAGAACACACTGACAACCCCAACTCACCACAGACACAGATCTCCAATCCAAAACTGGGTTATGAGTTTGCAACCAGGGGAAACCCAGAACAATAGTATCATGCAAATTATGCAGCACTAAAAATTTACAATTTTCTTGGTGGTCTGAGGCAACTCGCATTATCACCTGGGTCCAAAACTGAGGTTTATTCTCCGCCAAAGGAGTGGCATCAATAACCCTCAAAGGAATAGGCGTCTGCAGAGGTGTCATGGACAAACCACAACGTTTAGCAAAGTCCAAATCCATCAGATTCAGAGCTGCTCCTGAATCCACAAAAGCCTTAGTGGAAAACGTGGACAAGGAGCAGATCAGAGTAATTGCCAAAAGGAACTAAAGTTGTACACTGCCCACAGCAAATGTGTGTGCAAAACGTTTCTCTCGTTTAGGGCAGACAGAAATAGTATGAGAGGCGTCTCCACAGAAAAAAACACAGCTTATTACGCCTTCTAAACTCCTGACGTTGCGCCCTAGACAAAACCCCATCACATTGCATAGGTTCTGACATTTGTTCAAAAGGTGGCAGCGCCTCCCGTGTAGTTTTACGTTCACGTAAACGCCGATCAACTTGAATGGCTAATGACATAGAGCCATCCAGACCAGAGGGAACAGGAAATCCCACCATAACATCTTTTACGGTCTCTGATAAACCTTTCCGAAAGAGGGCTGCCAATGCACTATCATTCCATGTAGTAAGGACCGCCCACTTTTGGAATTTTTGACAATATAACTCTGCAGGATCCTGACCCTGGTTTAATGCCAACAGGGTTCTCTCAGCTTGATCAATGGCATTAGGTTCATCATACAACAACCCCAAGGCCTGAAAAAATGCATCCACATTAGTCAGAATAGGATTTTCAGGTGTCAGAGAAAACGCCCAATCCTGGGGATCGCCGCACAGCAAGGAGATGACAATTTTAACCTGCTGCGCAGAGCTTCCCGATGAGTTAGGCTTCAAGGCAAGAAATAATTTACAATTATTCTTAAAATTCAAAAATTTAGACCAATCCCCAGAAAACACATTAGGAGTAGGGATTTTGGGTTCAACAGCATGTGATTGAGCGAGATAGGCAGAAATTCCCTGCACTTCAGCAGCGAACTGCTCCACACGATCAGACAATTGCTTAATCTCCATTAAGGAAAAAATCCTCCTACGGCCCCAGAGAAAAAGAGAAAAAAATGCATTAGAAAAAAAAAAAATTCTGACACTTTTTTTTTCCTGCTTTGAGTACCCTAGAATCTGCAGTATGGCTGGTGATTCTGTTATGAATGGGTCGCCGAGGAAAAAAAAAAACAACACAAGCTAAGTCTCAGAAAACCAGAGAGGTTGATAACTATGCAGACTGCAGATCCCTGAATCTAACCACGCAACTAGCAGCAGTCGTGGAGCGTTCCTACGTTGGTCCTAGATGCCTCATCACAACCGGAGAGCTAAATAAGCCTAAAGCAGGAAAAGAGGAAAACTAACTGCCCCAGAGCAGACCCCAAAGGAAAGACAGCCCCCCACGTGTATTGACGGTGAAACAAGATGAAAACGCATACAAAGGCAGGAAAATAGGCTGAGCAAACGATGGGGCCAAATTACTAGAAAGGACAGGAAAGGAAAGACACTGTCTGCAATCTTCCAAACACCCTAACAAAAATAATGTCCAACACATCTGATAGCAAAATTAACCCTGAAGTCACTAGACTTCTCCCACTATATCAGCACTCTGAAATATTCTGAGACAGAGCAAAAAGAGGCCAATCTCTAATAAGGGACAAAAAAAACAAATTAGCAAATACAGATAAATAAGAGTGGAAATTCAGCACAGCCCAGCCGTGCTGGCTGACCACACAAAAAACTGAATTGACCAACAAGAACAAGTGTGAACATTAGCAAAAACAAACTTAACTTGAGAAGACTGGAACAGAGCTGAGTCCAAGACCTGAGAAGCAGACTGAATCACCAGCACCAGGATAGGGCGTCGGCTGTCTTATATCCAGTCTGATACTCCAGAGATCCAATCGTTATCCTCCTCACCAGGTGGCAGATCACTACCAGTTAAACCAACCTCACTACCTCCTGTCACCACCAGAGGGAGAACGGAAGGAGAACTCTCAACTGGTGGAGCAGAAAATGAGCTCAGAACAGTAGGGGCATAGACACTGATTCCAGCGATGTATCACTTACTGGGCTGCTTGCTGTAGCTTTGATAAAATCACAAGTTTATCATTAGAGGACTAGTAAACCTGCCTCCATGTAGTCCTGCGTATTCATGAACTCCATATAACCCTGCCCTCATCACTGATTGGTGTCTTTTTGCATACATTGTGCACAGGCAGAAAGCTGCCAATCAGTGGTGTGGACGGGGTTATACAGAGCTTAGCATTCAGAGAACTGCTTGATCTTAATCAGAAAAAACAGGGATTTTATCAGAATAGCAGCAAAGTAAGTGACTGTTTTCAGATGGGGTAGCAAAAACTTAGTGAAAGAACCCCTTTAAATATGCTCATCATAGCTTTAGCTATCTAATATACTGTAGATCTGTTTGATTTGTCCTAATAAAGGCATGGCCGATGAGTTCAGATTATGAGGAAAAGTAGCAACGACAATAAAGGCGAAAAATACTAAAGTATTATGCTTGAATAAATATTAATCCCACTGTTCCCCTTTGAATAAATGTTTAGCTGCTCTGCTTCTTTGGATAAATACTAGACCACTGTTCCCTCCACTATGCCCCCTCCAAAAATATACGTCACCAATATAAGTCACCAGTGCACCTTTGAATAACTGTTTCGCCACTGCACCCCCAGCAATAAAACCATAAAATATCCCACCTCCCATCTGACACTCCCACGTTGTTCACTCCTCTTCTACCCGGGCTCCCGCTAATTTAGCCAGGTAGCTCCATAACGTCACCTACCCGCCTTCAGCATAGACAAGGCGCCAAGCGGCGACACAGGCAATCACCGCTATATATTATTCTACTTATATCACAGGAAGCCATGAACAATTCCCTGCCTCGCAGCCCTGCAGTAGGAAAAAAATGCAGGTTGTCAGGTGGGGGGTCCAAACCCATCGGACCATCGTGGATGCGCATCTAATAAGTCTGACGTCCTCATCTATCAGTGCAAAAATTGACCAAATAATTTTAGTTTTACCGCTGATGTGACCTGCACATCAAACACTTAGGGCAGATGCCCTGATGGCCGCTCTAGTTGTGCCCCTCCATAAAACCTACTGTAACATAGAGGGGGGCTCGGAGCTTGCTGTGGGACTTCTGGAAAGAGGAGGCCTCGTCACTGTGTTACGGGCGACAAGAGTCTGAGCTGGACTTCTCTCTGAAGAGGTGATAAATTAGCCCACGAGTTATGTAACAAGTGTCGGTGGAAATAATCACCGTGCCCTTCTGTCCTGGTTGGCAAAACCAAGAGCAATGGTGGACTCATCCGATTCCTGCCGTGGCCCTCTCTTCTATGTATGCCGCTGGTTGAGTTGTTATTACTATTTTAGTTATTACTCTAAAACTATTTTTGCTGAGGAAAGCTACACAGTGGGCTCTTCTGACTAGACAGTTACAGTGGTGCCTAAAAGTTTGTGAACCTTTCGTAATTTTTCATATTTCTGCATAAATATAACTGAAAAACGACATCACATTTTCACACAAGTTCTAAAAGCAGATAAAGAGAAACAAATTAAATAAATGAGTCCAAAATATTAGACTTTGTCACAAAATTATGTGACCCTTTTGCTTTCAGTATCTGGTGTGACCACTTTGTGCAGCAATAATTTTGTCTGAACGTTTTTGTTTTGTCCTGCACATCGGAGTGGAGGAATTATTATAGCCTATTCCTCCCTAGAAAGCAGCTTCAACTCTTGTTATGTTGGTGGGTTTTCTCCCAGGATCTTCTACCCGCAGGTCCTTCCACAAGATTTCTGTGGGATTAAGGTCAACACTGTGACTCGACTGTTCCAAAACTTTAACTTTACTCTTTTTCCACCATTCTTTTATATAACGACTTGTCTGCTTTGGGCATTTGTCTCGCTGAATGACCAATGTTCTCTTCAGATTCATCTTATGGACAGGTGTCCAGATATTTTCCTTTTCTGATCTAACTCAGAATTCTTTGGCAGCTATGCCAACTATGGTAGCCGTCCAGGCCTAGATAAAGCAGTACAGGCCCAAACCAGGATACAACCACCGCCATGTTCCACACATACTGCAAGGATCTTAAGCTCTAGCACAATGTTTTTCTTTCTCCAAATATAACATTTGTGATTAAAAGCAAAAAGTTTTATATTATGGTCTCATCCGCCCACACAACATTTTTTTCAATAACCTTTTGGCTTGTCTGGGGGATCTTTAAGATCTTGGAGAGCATTGACTTTATCCTTGCTATCCTGCAATGACACCATTTTTGTTCCGTGTCTTCCTAATGGTGGGCTCATAAACATTAATATTTGCAAATTTAAGAGAGCCTTTAGTTGATTAGAGGTTACCTTGGGTTCCTTTGTGATCTTACAGACTATTAAGGGGGCTTCACACATAGCGATATCGCTATCAATATCGCTAAAGCGTCACCGATTTTGTGATGCAGCAGCGATATTCCTAGTGATATCGCTATATGTGACACTTACCTCCGACCGGCTCCCCCGCTGGCTATCGCTGATTGCGCGAGAACGTCCTTGGCCGTTTCTCGGCGGCGGCTTCCTGCTGGCACCGACGAGCGAAGCGTGGACGCGGGCGGGAGGACGTCTTCATCGCCGCGTCTGACAGGTAAGTACCGACCACTGACCGCTGCTATGTCACTGGTGAGATCTGCCTGTTTGGCAGCTCACTAGCGACCATTTAGCGATGCACCAGCGAACCTGACCGGGTCGTATCGTTGTCGGGATCGCTGATGCATCGCTAAATGTAACGGGACCTTTATACAATTTTGGAGTGATCTTTGTTGGTCAGGTAGGTTAATAATTGTCTTAAATTACCCCCCCTTTGTGCCTAATCTGTCTGACTGTGGATTGGTGGCTTCCAAACTCTTTAGGGATGGTTTTGTAAACTTTTCCAACCTGATAAGCATCAACAACTTGTCCTTCTGAGATGCTGAGAAATCTCATTTGTTTGTGCCTTGATACATTTCCAAAAACATGTGTTGTGAAGATCAGACTTTAATAGATCCCTGTTCTTTCAATAAAACGGGTCACCCACTCACACCTAATCCCAATGGTTAAAAACACCAGACTCGATTTTCACCCTCAAATTATCTGCTAGTCCAAATGGTTCACATAGTTTTGGAACTCTCAGACATTTGAAATTGGATCAATTTCAGATGATGAAGTCTAATATTTTTGACTCATTTCTTTTCATTGATTCTCATTATCTACTTTTAGGACTTGTGTGAATATCTGATGTAGTTATAGGTCAAACTTATGCAGAAGTATAGAAAGGTTCACAAACTTTCAAGCAGCACCACTGTACTTCTTTGTCTGCCTTTTTGTCTTATGTGTTTTTTGTCATTGGGTGCACAAGTGTCTCATCCAAGTGTTTTGTTGCTAACTCAGTTAATTGCTTTTCTTTTCACTTTTACTTTGTCTCTCTGCAAGTGGATAAATGGGGCACAGAGGAAGTAGCAGCTTGGCTTGAAGTCTTGGGTTTAGGGGAATACAAGGAAATATTTATCCGCCATGACATCCAGGGCTCAGAGTTGGTGCTGCTGGAGAGAAGGGATCTCAAGGTATTCTGCCAGGGAATTCAATCTCCTTTAGCCACTATTTTGCTTCCCCATTGTAAACTCATGGTCTTTATGTTCTATAAATTGCCAACACCATTACACTTTACCAAATATACTGTGACCAAGGAACAAGAAAAGCTACGACAATTTTTAGAACACTATCACACACACAACATACATTTGTATTTTTTATGTTACCATGCACATTGTGAATCATTCAGAAATCCTGGTAGCAATGTCATTGATCCAGTATGTACTATGTCACCACATATAATAACATTTAGTGCCAGTTAAGACTAGTTTATCCAATGTAAAAGTAATGTTATTGATTACTGGGGGTCGGACAGTGGGACCTGCACTGATTGGTAGAACCGGGAACTTTTGGCCCTATTAGAATGGAGCAGCAGAGCACATGCTTGACCACCAGGGTTATGCTCAACCACCACTCCCATTCATTCTTTATAGGGCTGTCGAGCCATCTGGTCTGCTTTTTCTGGTATCCCCATAGAGAATGAATGGAGTGGCGGTCCAGTATGCGTATGTACGCCTATTCTAACAGGAATAAAAAATTCCATGTTCTGATCCGTCACCCAACTCCCACCCATCAATAAATTATTATCACATATGCTGCTGAAAATATAATAGTAAAGAGATCGGCACTCATGTTTTAAAGCAGATTTCTGTTGTTAATTTCATCAATGTATCATATGTAGCATCATGTGTGACGTGTTTCGGCTCACACTTAACCTTTTTCAAACGTTTAGGTGATAATTGTTGTTCAGCAGTAAACCCTTTTAATTTGGCTTGTGCACTGTCTGTATGTACAAGGGATTTCATATGGATAGCACACAGATCAAGTTAAAGGGGTTCTCCTAGAATATAAAAATATAGCCCACCGTCACATATTTAAAACGGCAGCCCATCCTAGTCCCTTGTTGGGAGAGGCTACAGTCTGAAGAAACACAGCTCCTGAAGCATGTGCCTTAACTGACAGAAGAGCTGTACCCTAACTCCACATACGTCCATGAGCTGAGGAGAAGGGCTGTGACATCAGAAGAAATAAATCTTCTGGAGAAAAAAAAGACTTGAGAAAAAAATTCTTTGTGCTCAGTCAGCCAAAGAGAAGATTTATTTCTTCTAATTTAACAGCCCTTCTCCTTGGCTCACGTAGGTATATGTGCTTACAACTCCTCTGACAGCTGAGGTACAGGTCTCAGGAGCTGTGTTTCTTCAGACTGCAGCTCATACTGACATGACTAGGAGGGGTTGCCATTTGAATTATGTGATGGGGCCATTTAAATACATTCTTGGAGAACCCCATTTAATGAGCCAATTCAAATTAGCAATTTTTCATACAAACCTTAGGTCCTCGTGGGAAAAAATTGCATTGTGCACTAGTCTTGTCCATTTTGCGGATGTGTAGAATGGCACCTAGCACGTGTGATGCTGAGAAACGTGGCTGGCCCCAGATTTTGCATGTTCATTTGTACTCGACCTTATATATGTACATTTTCTCAGTATTTTTGTTTTTACCATCTTAATCTGATCCTTTTGCTTTTCTTTATAGGATTTGGGAATAGCCAAAGTGGGCCATATGAAGAGGATTTTGCAGGGCATTAAGGACATTACCAGTTCTGTATAGAAACATTAGTGTGACGTAGCATGTTCACATTATTGGAGCAGAGTGATATATTGTGGAGAACAGAGCAGCTGCTTACAGACTTTAAATCACAATGTATTTATATGGGGTTAGTTCCTCTGAAGGTTCATGGTAACACAACTAATTGTCCAGTGGGCGGAATTGCCCTGCCAGCTGTTATTAGAAGAACATACAACCAACAATTCAAGCATGACATCTGTTATACGAACGTTTCCTTATTCTCTCAACAAACGATGCCTAAATTATAGAATTTGGAATCCTCTTCTTACTCTGATACATAATTCCATGATACTTCTCAATTACTTACTAATTAATTTATTCATCCTATTCTACCACACCAATCGATCCTCTGTTGACCTCTTCTCAGAACCCTTAAAGTGAATTTCCAGCCTTTAAAACCATTTATTTTAATCAGATAGTTTCAAAATGCTGTGCTAACTATGTAACAGTTGTTGCACAATTTTTCTGATTCAAGATCCAAGACCTCTGCGTAGACATAGATGTAACCTTCCCCTTTACCTCTAGAAGGAGCCTTACCAGTGTCTCACTGCATACTGTGATACTCAGTATACAGTGTGCTCCCTCTAGTGGTGGAGCCTGTACATTAGATTTTAAATACACTGTTTATGTAGTGAGTTTGAGGATCTGTGTAATATAAAATGGAATCTGTAAGCAGGATTTTACACCCCAAACTATTTATGATGATTTCTCAGTAACAGAGGAACGGACCGGCCATGTAAAAGTATTGCTGGACTTGTCTTTGTAAGAGTTACATATAAATAGTTTGGAGGGTGAAATTCCGCTGACAGATTCCTTTTAACTGCTAAAAAGTTATATTAAAAAATTAATCAGCACAAAAAAATGGTGATAAAAGGTGGAGATTTGCATTAAGATTAGGTTTTGGAAGATGAAGTCTACCTATACACTGGTCCTGAATTGATTGAATACGGATGGACTTTTGCGCCAGGATTCTCGTCTGACTCTCCGGGCTATCAACGCTACTGTGAAATATTTTATTTTTGTATTTTTTTCTCCCGCTTTCGTAAATCCAGCATTTCTGCATGTTGTTTAAGAGATACAATGAAATGTAAACCCCCTAGTTCTACTATATCACGTTGTGAAGCGATGACTTGTCGTGCGGGCAGGGTTCTATGGGCTAATTGTAATTGTGGATGTACAAATGGAGCAATATTTATTGGTGGAGTAGTCTTTGTGTCTTGTAAATGGCTTCTATGCTTCGGGGTGTTTGTTTTTTTTCTACAATCTGTGCTGTATTTAGGGTTGCCACCTTTTTCACCCAAAATTTACGCACAATGTGATTTTACACCTCAGTCGTGAAAATTATTTAATTTTAAGACAATTTAGTCACTTTATGCAGAGGGCTGCCCCCGAATGTTGCCCAGATATAGGGTGATTTGCACATACATTTGAGCAAAAAAACTCATCATGGGCCACGGTGGGTTATAGGACTGGATACCATTCTATAGATTATCATAGCAGTCGAATAGAAAGGTATACAATGTATCCCGACTTGACAGAGGCCAAAAGTGCAGTGTGAAATCACCCTGAGGGTATATGAACACAACGACTTTTTCAGGCAGGTCCACTCTAAAAACCCTCCTGAAAAAGGGCTCATAAAACTCTCAATAGAACGAACATCTTCATTCCTAACCAAAAATGACTCGCTGTTCATATGTTCAAGCGTTTCAGCGTGTTTTAAGCCCTTCACACAAAGCATGTCCCTGTCTTTGATGCGGGCTTGCACGCCGAGCCTGCATGTTTCCCTTCAGATGATGGCTGATGCTATGTGTAGCACAAGTGATCAGATGATCGCAACTTCAAGTCCCCTTAGAGCGTTTGCACACGTTGCAGATTCTGCTGCGGATCCGCAGCAGATTTGGCCCTGCGGATCCGCAGCAGTTTCTGCTGCGTTGTACAGTACCATTTTAGTCAATCTAAAATGGAAAACGCAGTGCAGACGTTGTGGATTTTTCCGCGCGGATTTGCTGAGGATTTAAATCCGCAGCTTGTCAATTCTTTGTGCGGATTCCGCAGCGGTTTGACACCTGCTCCATGACAGGTGTCAAACCGCAGGCTAATCCACAGGAAATCCGCAGGTCTTTTGACCTGCAGATTTACTTGCGGATTTAGACAAATCTGCGCGGAAAAATCCGCAGCAGAGTCCGCAACGTGTGCACACACCCTTAAGGGACTATCAAATACATTAAAAATAAAAAATGTTTTTAAAAATATGGAAAAAAATGACAAAAGTTCAATTCTGCATCCTTTTGCCCCGTAAAAAATGCAACAACAAAAAAATTAAACATATTGGTATTGCTGCGTTTAAAAAAACTCAGATCTATCAAAATCTAAAATAATTTAATCTGATCGGTAAAAGGCATAATGAGGAAAAAAAAAACAAAACCCAAGAATATTTTTGTCAGCCGCAACATTGCAATAAAGCGTAATAACAGGCGCTAAAAACATTGTATCTATCCCAAAATGGTATCAGTACAAACATCAGCGCGGCATGCAAAAAAAGAAGCCCTCACCGAGCCCTAGATGGCGAAAAATGGAAGCGTTTCGGGTCTCAAAAAATGGCGAAACAACAAGCGGTTATAAGAAAATTAATGACTGTTCCTCAAGAGTTTCCTCTGAAGACGCTGTATACTCATGGGTGTCTTTTTGAGCATTTTGTCAGCATTTTTCCTTGAAATAAAAAAACCCCTAGCGTCTGAAATGGAGTTAAAAAAAATGTACTGAAAAAGGCAGTACAAAAAATGCTGGACAAAACGCTAACAAAAAAGAAAATGCTGGAGATCAAAAACACCAATAAAGGGTTCAAGAAACGACCAAAAGATGCTTTAGGAAAAAAACCGCCAATGTTTTCTTCTTCTTGAAAAACTTACGTGGTTCGCCTGCCCTGAAAAGACGTGTGCACATATGCTAAGTGACTGCTCCCCCACTTTTGCAGAGGTTGGGTAGGTGGGCAGTGGGCTGTCACTGGAGTTCTGCTGCCTTGCCCGCTTATAATCTCCCGCTGGTGCCAGCCCCACACCTCACCTAGTCTGATACTGTTGACCGCCTGACAAAGGAAAAGGATGCAAAACAAATAGGAAGTAACTGGACGGCACACTTAAGGGGATTTTACACATAGCGTTATCACTAGCAATATCGCTAAAGCATCACCGATTTGGTGACGCAGCAGCGATATCGCTATGTGTGATACTTACCTCCGACCGGCTCCCCCGCTGTCTTTCGCTGATCGAGCGAGATCGCGCAGCTCCATTTCTCGTCGGGCGCTTCCTGCTGGGCTTCCTGCTGGCGCCGACAAGTGACACGTGAATGCGGACGGGAGGACGTCAGGATCGCTGCGTCTGAAAGGTAAGTAGCGACCGCTGTATCGCTGCTGCATTGCTGTGAGATCTGCCTGTATGACAGCTCACTAGTGACCATTTAGTGATGCACCAGCGATCCTGACCGAGTCATATCGTGGTCGGGATCGCTGGTGCATCGCTAAATGTAAAGGGGCCTTTAGTGTTTGATAATGTAAGAATGCTGGCACTTGGCGTTGCCTGTACAAATATTTAGCTTTCATGTAAATACCGGCTGTGCCAGCAAGTTACCCAGGTGGCAACCCTAGCTGTATTGTTACCGAGTACTGTGTAAATGATCAATGCTCTGATACGTAATTTGAAGTTCCTGTTGGAATCAACTCCGAGTTATTCTATGAATTGTTTACATGTCAGTTACCTAACTAAAAAAAAAGTTTTAAGAAAATTGTCTACTTTTAGCTGCGTAAGCAGCAAGAAAATAAAACAACTTGGTGTCCTTGATATCCTGAAACATTCCAAAACATATTTCCAGCAGATCATCCGGTGCATTGTGTCTTTTACTTTTTATCAAAAAGAAAATAAGTGATAGAGGTAAAAAAATATATCGAGTATTAATTGTCAATGTGGTGAGAAGACATCAACAGGTCTAGAGACGATCCACAAAAAGTGGTTTACGCCATGGTACAATCCTAAATCTTTACAATAATGTAATAAGAGGGTTCTTCAGGATTTCCCTGAGTTCAAGAAAAAGCACAATAGTGATCTGGGCCGCCTACTCATAAAAAGGACCTCTAGTGCCACGTCAGGGCACTTGACATGATTTACAGAAATCTAGATGGACAAGCCAGTGGCATGATAAAACCAACCACAGTTCCCAAGAACCCACAGATCTGTCCAATGAAGTCTTCTTGACATGGTGATACATTTTAGATTGGTTGGATGCAATTGGTGAACAGGAAAACCTAAGTCCACACATGCATTGCTGCAGTCAACACGGAGGCTTCTTACTACTGTGTAGGGTTGAAGGACATAGCTAAACATCCATATGTTGAGAATGTTGAAGGACATAGCTAAGCATCCATACGTTTGTATGTTGAAGGACATAGCTAAGCAATGGTTGGCACTGGAATGCCCCTATAAAGAAGAAGTTCCAGAAAAACAGAAATGTTTATTCTTTATCCTATTAGTATTATGTATACAGTGTCGACTGCATTTGGTCAAATACTTACTAATCATTGTCTTCTCCCATTCCCACCGCTTTCTGTCCTTTTTTTGAACTATGTAACTGCAATTCCCCAGTGTCTTCCATATCGGCCAGAAGTCCATGTATGAGACGCTCGATGTGAGTCTCATAGGCTTATATTGGGAAACAATTATCAGTCCATAGAGAAGACGCTGCGTGGGCTGGCAGAAGTGCAGTCATGTGGATCATAAAGGATCGAAATGGCTCCAGCAATGTGAGAAAACAATAATTATTTGAGAACTACAGTGCATACTACATTGCTAATGGATTAAACAAATTATGGGTGTTGTTTTTTTTAAAGGGAATCAGTCAGCAAGATTTTCACCCCATGCAAACAATTTACTGTATATGTGCATGTATCTCTATCAAAGACCAGTCCAGCAATACCTTTACATGGCCGCTCCATTACTGAGAAATCAGGGTTTGTATTGATATGCAAATGCATATGGCAAATCTGAAGCCTCTGTCACTCAGGCTCTATTCCCGCCCAGTGCAGCCTCATTCTGCTTGATTGCTGGCCTCTTTGCTGTTTGACTTCAAGTAATCCAAGTTTAGCAATACCTTTACATGGCCGCTCTGTTCCTACATTACTGAGAAATCAGTGTTTGAATTGATATGAAAATGGCTATGGCAAATCTGAAGCCTCTGTCACTCCAGCTCTGTTCTCCGCCCAGCGCAGCCTTCTCCTGCTTGATTGATGGCCTTTTTAATGTTTGACTTCAGGCAATCCAAGTCCAGCAATGCTTTTACATGGCCAGTCCCTTCCTCCATTACAGAGAAATCAGCAAAATAACTGACATGCAAAAATGGTTATTGTGGAATCTGATGCCTCTGTCACTCTAGCTCTATTTTCTTTCCATCTCTGCCTCCTACTCTGCTTGATTGTTCACTCTTTTGCCTTAAGTCTTAGAGCACAGAGGCTGTCAGTTATGCAAGAGGAGGCAGCGCTGGGCGGTGAATAGAGCTGGAGTGACAGAGGCCTCAGATCTAACATAGCTCTTCAGCTTCACTGCTTATCAATTCCAATGCTGGTTTTTCAGTAAAGCTCTGGCCATGTAAAGGTGTTGCTAGAGCTACATGCACAAATGAAAAGTTTGTGAACAGGTTCCCTTTACATACCTAAGCAGCAAGTAAGGAGCAACAGCGTAAATGCATTGATATGGATGTGGACTGTAGCTGCCATGAAACGTCAGGAAAATTGGAAAGTTTTCTAATCTGTAGTTTTGGTTCCATTCTTTTTAACCTTTATAGTAAGGTGGAGAACCTCTTTTAATGTATGATTGGTAAGTAGATCCCTGTGTGAAGAGCGATGCCCACCTATAAGGGGGTCTTCACCATGTAGCGGTCTTATCAATTTCAGCGCTGAAAGAGTTTTCTAAAACTTCCTTCCAAGTTCTCATCTGAAATCCAGACTTCTCTTTCTTTCCCCTTTGTTATTTCCATTCTTGGATCCACACGCGCCTCTTCACCTGCCCTGATGACTGTGATAACTGACATGTTCACTTGTGGCAAACCATTGTAAATACGTTTGACTCTATATTGTACTTCTATATTGACAGCTGGTTTCAGTGTTTTATTTCCATGTACCCACACATTCGAACATGTCATGGGCAAACGTTGCTAAAACTGCTCTACAAACCAAGACTAGGCCCAAATTATTAAGACTGAGCAACCAAATACTATTTATATTGTAAATGTTTGTTCTTGATATTGTCCCAGTGCCTGTTTTGTTATCCCTCGTAGCCTGAAGTTGTAAAATGGTATTAAAAAAAAAAACCCTCTGAAATTTGTTGTTTATTCACGTTATTATTACTACAGTTTTTACAGGCGCTACTTTGCGTTCTATTTACTTACAGACTGTTTGCAGTTTGTTGCCTAGGAGACCGACCACTGCTGTCAGTCTCTGTGGCAACCAGCTGTAAATGCAAGTGTTAATATCTCAAGAATGACTGAAAATTTTAACAAGCAGTAAATTGCAAAATTGCACTACTCAGCAGTACCCCTTATGGAGATATTAATAAAACTTTAAGCATCACATTAAATGTTTTTGTCTATGTATTGCAGCATAGGTTTTTATTAAAAGAGTAGAGAAAAAATTTTGACAAGCATTGTAAATAACAGTGTCAGCTGATGTGCCTTTTTTGTCGTATTGATTCATTTTTACACTATGTTCTAGTTCCCCTAATGCAGACTACATTTTCCACAATGGGAGTGGAGTGTCAACACAGTGCATTTAATCTCAGATTCCTATTGAAAATCAGGCAATGATATATTTGTATCAGAACTCCTGTGTCATGATTTACACCATGGAGTCTCTGTATGATCTGTTATGATTGGGTCACCGAGGAGGAGAGCAAGACCAAGCTAAGCCACAGAAACCCAGAGAGGTTGGTAACTAAGCAGATTGCAGACCCCTGATCCTATCCACACAACTAGCAGTAGCCATGGAGCGTACCTACCATGATCCTAGATGCCTCGACACAGCCAGAGAGCTAAATAAGCCTAAAGCAAGAAAGGGGAAATCTAATCTGCCCCAGAGCAGACCCCAAAGGAATAGATAGCCCCCAAACATATATTGTCGGTGAGACAAGATGAAAACACAAACGCAGGTAGGAAAATAGACTGAGCAAACGATGGGGCCCACACTAACTAGACAGGACAGGAAAGGAAAGACACTGTCTGCAATCATGCAAAAAACCCTGCAAAAAATGTCCAACACGTCTGATAGAAAAATACTGAAGTCGCTCGACTTCACCCACTATATCAGCACTGTGGTATATTCTGAAAGCAGAGCAAAAAAGAGGCCAATCTAATAAGGGACAAAAAAAACTGGCACAAACAGTAACATATGGATGGAGATTCAGCACAACCCCAGCCGGAGCTGGCTGACCACACAAAACTGAAATAGACAAAACCAGATCAAATGTGAACAATAAGAAAAGAACACTTAGCTGAGCATGCAGGGACTGAGCTGGAAACTAAGACCTCAGGAGGCAGGAAAAAATCACCAGCAGGGATAGAGGGAGTCGGCTGTCTTAACTCCAGTCAAAAACTCCAGATCTCCAATTGTCCTCCTCATTATCAGGTAGCAAGCCTCTGTTAATCAGATCAGCTCAATTACCTCTAGTCACCACCAGAGGCAGCCCGGAAAGAGAACTCGTGACCCCTCTGTCAATACAACCAGCTCCACTACCTTCACTAGTAACCAGAGGTAGGCCAGAAAGCAAATTCAAACAATGATCTATGTAATGCAGTTTCGGCCTTTCTCCCCTGCCTTCTGCTTGTGATAGGTTTCATCTGTCAACTGCGCAAAATACATTGGTGAATCAGTACACACACAGCATAGACAACACAAGCCTGGGAATGTTTAGAACAGTGTATTAAAATATTGTAGCGACTTCTCTACAATCTCAACTCATGCCTGCAGTGAGATGGCAAATATTAGGTCTAAGAACTGTCAGCAGAAACTTTGACAGGAGAAGATAGCACTCTTTAGTTTACTGGAAGTCCCTGTCTTTTGTAGACTACCTGTCTACAAAGGAGAGCAAGCAATAGACTGATAGACTGATAATTTAAAAGATGAAACTGTATGGATGCAGCCAAGCTGGTAAGAAACAAAATAAGCTGCAAGAATATTGTTGGTGAATTACCTTTAAAGGGGTATTCTCACAGTAGCTGCAAAATAATGTGAGGAAGGGATAAAAGGAAATTGTTATGAATGGGTCACCGAGGAGGAAAACAAGACCTAGCCAAGTCACAGAAAACCAGAGAGGTTGGTAACTACGCGGATTGCAGACCCCTGATCCTAACCCCACAACTAAAAGCAGCCGTGGAGCGTACCTACGATGATTCTAGGCACCACGACACAGCCAGAGGACTAAATAAGCCTAAAGCAAGAAAAGGGGAAATCTAAAACTGCCCCAGAGCAGACCCCAAAGGAATAGACAGCCCCCACACATGTATTGACAGTGAGACAAGATGAAAACATGAACACAGGTAGGAAAATAGTCTGAGCAAACGATGGGGCCCACACTAGCTAGAAAGGACAGAAAAGGAAAGATACTGTCTGCAAACACGCCAAAAACCCTGCAAAAATGTCCAACACTTCTGATAGCAAAAAATACCCTGAAGTCACTAGACTTCTCCCACTATCTCAGCACTCTGGCATATTCTGAGAACAGAGCAAAAAGAGGCCAATCTAATAAGGGACAAAAAGCAAACTGGCACATACAGTGACATAAGAGAGGAAATTCAGCACAGCCCCAGCCGGGGCTGGCTGACCACACAAAAAACTGAATAGACAAAACCAAATCAAATGTGAACATTAGCAAAGACAACTTAGCTTGAGATGGCAGGAAGTGAGCTGGAAACTAAGACCTCAGGTGGCAGGAAAAAATCACCAGCATAGGAATAGGGAGTCGGCTGTCTTAAATCCAGTCTGAGACTCCAGTTGTCCACTCCTCTTCCTCATTATCAGGTGGCAGGTCTCTGTTAATTAGATCAGCTTCACTACCTCCTGCCACCACCAGAGGGAGCCCGGAAAGAGAACTCACAACTAGAGATGAGCGACTTTGCCTTTTTTCGGGTCGAGTCGAGTTTCGTGAAACCCGACTTTCGCAAAAGTCGGGTCGAACGAAATCGGCTGATTATCGTGAAAAGTCGAAGGCCGACTGAAACACGAAACCCAATGCAAGTCAATGGGGAAGAAAAGTCGGCAGTGAGAGGAGGACAGGAAACACTCCTACAGTGCCCATTTTAATGCCAAAAACATCAATTCTTATTACTTAAGCTTGGCAACCTTAATTTACTTCCTAATAATAGTTAGGCAGTGAAAACTGGGGGTTATTTGGCTAAAGTCGTGGGGGGGTAGGGCTGGCTCCAGATTTTCGTGGGCCCTGGGCCAACGAGTGTCAATGGGCTCCTTTAACACATGCCACAATTCATGATCCTCTGATATGGCATAGAATTAGGCTGGTTTCACATTTGCGTTAAAACAGCGCTGCGCCCTGCATCATTAAGCCCCGCCCCGAGCCGGCTCCCTGCCCGCCCCATCCGGGATCACCGCCTACTTTCGCATTTGCACGCATGCGATCGGCGCACCCTATCTTTAGCATAGGGTGCGCAGATCATGCGCTGCCATTGTGAAAGTAGCGTGCTGCGCACTTTTGATTGTGCGCCGTGCGCGCCGAAATGCAACATGCTGCATTTCGGCGCGCACGGCGCACCGTCAAAAGTGCGCAGCACGCTACTTTCACACTGGCAGCGCATGATCTGCGCACCCTATGCTGAAGATGGGGTGCGCCGATCGCATGCGTGCAAATGCGAAAGTAGGCGGTGATCCCGGATGGGGCGGGCAGGGAGCCGGCTCGGGGCGGGGCTTAACGACGCAGGGCGCAGCGTTGTTTTAACGCAAATGTGAAACCAGCCTTAGCGGTATAGTACAATGAAAAATACTTCACTTCTTACATCTCATGACTGATATCCATTTTAAATTCTCCAATAGCTCCAAAAACAGACAGTATATTCCTCCATACAGTATTATGGGCACCGCATACTGTGCCATACAGAGTAATGAGGCCCATATATTTCTCCATACAGAATCATTGGTCTCATATAATGTTCGATACAGTATATGATGAGCTCCACATAATGCTACAGTATATGTTGGTCCCCATGGATGAAGCTCCACTGTCTTATGGGCCCAAATAATGCTCCATATATGATGGGCCCCATATATAATGCTCCAGTGTATAATGGGCCCTGTCAATGCAGCTCCAGTGACTGATGTCCACCTTTGGAATGCTCCAGTGTATGTTGGGCCCCAGATATCATTCTCCAGAGTATCATGCTCCCCAAAAATTGCTCCCAACCTTTAAAACAATAAAATAAGTCTCCTCGCTAGGGAATCCCTGTACTAATGTAGTCTGGACTCCTCGTCATCCCTATCTTCCCTCTCTCTGCACTTGGACTGTTTAGGCAGAGGGCATACAAACGTGGTCATCGCGCTCTTTGACCAGAATGTCACTGTCAGGAAACGCGCAAGACGTCACGGCGGAGGAGCAAGGAGAGGTAAGTATTTCAACTTTGTAAGTGCTGTGATCCTTACCAAGCAGGGGGGCCCACTCGTTGGCGACGGCACTGGCACAGGGCCCCTCATAGTACGGTGGTGTGTCTGACGGCGGGTGGGCCGAACCTGCACTTTCATCTGCACCTTCCTCTTTGTCACCGTGTAAGGTGGTATAGTATGTGAGAAGGGTAACCTGAGTTTCATCAGGGTCAGATTCTGGCTGTGTAGAGTGCGAGGGGAATGTAGTGGTCTGGGTCAATGTTCCAGCTGGGCATCTGTGCACTTGTGGTGCCCCAAGGAGTACGTTCACCACAGTGGCATTAGCTTCCTCCTAGGGAGTGTGATGCCATGCTTGTGAGCAATGAAGGATCTCTCTAGCAGGCAAACCGATTGGGCGGCGTTATTCCCACGAGTCACGACCCTCCAAACAGCGTCCATGAAGGCAAAGTGTTTGTTTTCCGGGGGCAGTATGGTTGCAAAGGTGAACCTTAAAGGAATGTCCAGAAGGGCACCACCAGGAGTGGAGCCTACGGCTCAATTTGACTCAACACGGGCAACCTCAACACTCCAGCCACAGAAAAGATGCCCACATTGCAAGCTTAATTCCGTTAGCGAACGAGACTCTGTCATGCTCCCGCGGTCCGCGTGCAGCTTACTAGAGGGACACGCGAGGCTCTGGCATGTGAGATCGGCCAATAACAGGTCTGTCATGCCCTTACCTGTCCGTGGCTGCATGCACGCTACACTGAAAGGACCAGCGTGTGTCGCTTACAGGTGCAGATAACCCGCTGAACTCCGTTAGTGATGGGGATCTGTGATTACAATTCTTCCCCACGAACGAGGATTTCCCAGTAAGTGCAGGTCAACCAGAATTCCAGAAAAAAGGAAAAAATTAAGTGTCCAAACCAGAGGTGCTGTAGCTTGCTTAACAGCTGGGCTCTTCTGCTAAGTAGTACACAGTTCTTACCTAAACAGGCGGCATAGCTTTGTGGCCAACTCTGCTGAGTAGCATACACAGTTACTAGGCCCAAAGTATTAAGTGGTGTAAATGCAGTCAAAAACTGGTTCTTTTATAAACAGGCGGCATAGCACGGTTCACGGGTGGGCTCCTCTGCTGAGTAGCAGACACAGTTACTAGGCCAAAAAGGATTTTCATGACAATATGCGCTATAAAATTATTAGGAGCACACACGGTGTAGCTCCTTCACAGGTGTACTACACCGCTGGCTACCAGACACCGCTATTATGGCCTGAAACTGTCTATTATCTTTGAAAACCATTATTAATGTAAAAATATAGTTACACGTTTGTTTGATGAAACTTTCTGGAATGGAAACTCAAACAGCGGAATTGTAATCAAAGTTTTGTTGTTCGACGAACGGATCTAACACCGCCGAAAACAGCTAGAATTTGAACTTGGCTAACAGTTCCACTCAAACACCACTCAGCTGTAATCAGGAGGCAGACTCAGATGGTCTCAGGCACAGTATGGATTCGACAAGATTGCAGAAAGTAGAGAAAGGGTACAGTATCACCGGATTACAGGTATATATAGCATAGTTTACACATTACAAATATATGTCTATAGATCAGGAGGCAGACTCAGACGTTCTCAGGCCCAGCATGGATTTGACCAGATAGTACAAAGTTGAGAAAGGGTACATTATCACTGGATAACATATATATGTAGCATAGTTTAAACATTTAAAATCTCAGTGTTCTCAGTATGGATTAGACAACAATCTAAAAAGTAGGAAAAAGGAAATGTATTTGAAGCGTACACCAGTATACACTTTTAGTGGTATTTTTAAATCTTCATATATATTTCTGTCTCAGTAAGGCTGGTTTCACATTAGCGCTTTTTAAGCGCACGCACGGCCGGGGGTAGCTCCGCCCCCGAGCCGTCTCTCTGCCCGGCGTGCCCGCCCCTTGCTTGTAGCGCCGCCTCCTAGCGCACAGCGGCGCCTGCGATCGGCGCACCCTATCTGTAGCATAGGGTGCGCCGATCGTGCGCAGGCCGTGCGCTAGTTGCGCTTTGACCTGCGCTGCGCACTTTTGACGGTGCGCCGTGCGCGCCAAAATCAAACTTTTTGGATTTTGGCGCGCATGGCGCACCGTCAAAAGTGCGCAGCGCAGGTCAAAGCGCAACTAGCGCACGGCCTGCGCACGATCGGCGCACCCTATGCTACAGATAGGGTGCGCCGATCGCAGGCGCCGCTGTGCGCTAGGAGGCGGCGCTACAAGCAAGGGGCGGGCACGCCGGGCAGAGAGCCGGCTCGGGGGCGGAGCTACCCCCGGCCGTGCGTGCGCTTAAAAAGCGCTAATGTGAAACCAGCCTAAGACAGTCCAGACTCTCCGCAATAGGAAAATGAGATGCATAAAAGTACAGACATAAAGTCTAGTGATTGCAGAAATGTAGGAATTACTAATCACGGGAAAAACGTCCGGGAGAATTCTCAAAGGCGATGCTGACCCTCAATTACTTTTTGTGTGTGGAGACAGCGAAAACAGTTCTTTGTGAAGAAAGGATTGCTGTATCGCAGTACCGTTGATCCCATCACCATTACTCATCTCCATCAAATTTTGATCACAGGGAGAGATGTAGACATGGTGCTCAGTGCCTATCATGATCTGTCACGTAACTTTGGAGTGCAAAAGACAGAAGCCACAGGCCGTAGGCGATTCTAGTGGATTGGCATGAGAGGGCACATTTAAAAATGTGCACAGGAATGTCACACGTCTGTGAGTAGGAAAACTGTGAAAGCTGATGATAAACCACCACTACATTTCATTGTGAGTCGACATCCATAAGAAATGGAAGCCATTGATCATCTGAAGCTAGAGCCCGGCCAGCAGGACAGGGCATAGCTACGTCTTAACCATCATGTATCAGTTCACCAAATTTGTAGTGGCAGTCCCAGGGAAGGATTTGACAGGCCAAACTACACAGCGGAGGAGCAGGGAGAGGTAAACATTGCAAATGCTGGGACCCTGCCAAAGCAAGGGAGGCCCACTCGTGGGCGTCGGTACTGGCACTGGGCCCCTCATAGTACGGCGGTGTTTCTGACGGTGGGTGTGCACCCTCACCGTCAGAGACACTTGATTGCACTATGAGGGACCCTGTGCCAGTGCTGGTGCCCAAGAGTCGGCCCACCCACCTGTCCAGGGCAACGGCACTCGTAAAGTTGGGTGCACTAGGTTGTGACCCCGGCCATGGGGGGGGGCAGCCCAGTTAGGGAGGTTTACAAAATGGCATATGTTGATGTTGGAAATTCAGCTGCTGCAAAAGGCTAAATTGGGCAAGTGCGAGGAAGAGGAGGACCAAAGCAAGTCATTTTTCTGGCAACCTAGGTGTCATCAGGGGAAGATGGGACAAAATCCTTGGAAACCCATGCATGGTTCATTTTAATTAAGGTTGGATCATCCACATTTTGGGTCGACAGACGGGTCCTTTTTTCTGTCAGGATTGATCCAGCAGCACTGAAGACTCTTTCCGATAGCACACTTGCAGCTGGGCAAGCGAGCTCCTGTAAGGCATATTGTGCCAGTTCAGGCCAGGTGTCCAGTTTAGCAGCCCAATAGTCAAAGGAGAATGACCTGTGTGGGAGAACATCGATATGGGAGGAAAAGTAGTTTGTAACCATAGTTGACAACTGCTGTCTCCTGTCACTTTCAATCGATGCAGTATTACCTGTCATGTGAGCGGGACTTGAAAAGTCAGTCCTCAACATGGTCATGAAACCACTGTCTCCAACGCCACTTCTGATGTGTGCACCACGAACACCTCTTCCAAGTTGCCCATGGCCACTACGGCTCGTGTGAGAACCATCACCGCTGCTGTGTGCTGGGAATGCCTCAACCAACCGGTTTACCAGAGTTGCTTGTTTGTTAGCCAATAGGTCAAGGTTCTCCTGTGGCATGATGTTTTGGAATTTGCCTTTATAGCGTGGATCCAGGATGCTGCCCAACCAGTAGTCGTCATCGTTCATCATTTTGGCAATGCGGGGGGGTCCCTTTTTAGGATCGGCAAGGCAAAATCTGACATGTGGACCAATGTTCCCGGTGTCAATGATGCACTGCGAGTGCTGGGTGGAGGAGCACTTTCGGGCAAATCCACATCCCTCCAGTCACACACAAAGCCTGTACCAGACCTTGCCACGCCAACATTTTCTCTTGCCCCACGAGAAGCATCCTCCTCCCCTAAATAATCATCCCCATCATCATCCTCCTCCTCTTCCTCTTCTTCCTCCACCTCGTCCAGGAGAGGTCCCGGAGCAGACAATGGGTGACTGTCATCAAGGCTTCCCTCCTCCTCTTCCTCATCATCCTCGGCTGCAGACGTCAGCTCCTTAATGAGCGTCAAAGTTTGCATGAGCAGACGCATAAGTGGGATGCTCATGCTTAGGATGGCGTCGTCTGCACTTACCACTGAACACTGAAGGACTTTACAGAGGTCTTTCAGCTTTGACCACTGCACACCTGACAACTCCATGTCTGCCCTCAAAGTGGCTGCCTGTGTATCCTCCCACAAATGAATTACAGCCTGAATCCTTTCGCACAGCCGCTCAACCATGTGCAGGGTGGAGTTCCACCATGTTGCAACGTCAATAATTAGGCGGTGCTTGGGAAGTTGGAGCAATCGATGCAGCTTCTGCATACGAACGGAGTGTACGGGCGACCGGCGGATGTGCGAGCACAGTCTTCGAACCTTCTGGAGCAGCCCTGTTAACTCCGGATAATTATTGAGGAAGCACTGCACCACCAGGTTCAAGGTGTGAGCCAAGCAAGGTATGTGTCTGAGTTTTGAAAGGGCTATGGCTGCCACAAAATTCCATCCGTTATCACTAACTACCTTGCCTGCCTCAAGATGTAGACTGCCCAGCCATGATTCAGTTTGTCGCTGAAAGTAGTCGGCCAGTACCTCCGCAGTGTGTCTGTCGCCCAAACACATCATCTTCAACACAGCCTGCTGACGCTTTCCACTAGCTGATCGATAGTGGGACACCTCGAGTGCAACACTGGCAGCTCCGGATGGAGTGCTCATGCGACTGCGCTCTGTGGACGAGCTTTCGCTTCTGGAGGAGGAGGGTCGAACGCCTACAGCCAACTGTTTCCTAAACTGTGGGCTAGGCAGCACTGTCCCACCACTGCTGTCCCCTGTGGACCCTGCATCCACCACATTAACCCAGTGCGCAGTGATGGGCACGTAACTGCCCTGGCCATGCCTACTGGACCATGCATCTGTGTTGAGGTGCACCTTTCCACTCACTGATTGCTTGAGTGCATGGACAATGCTGTCTTTCACATGAAGGTGGAGGGCTGGGATGGCTTTGCGAGAAAAGAAGTGCCGACTGGGTAGGTCATAGCGTGGTACTGCGTAGGCCATGAGTTCGCGGAAAGCTGCGCTTTCAACCAACCGGTAGGGCATCATCTCTAGCGAGATTAGTTTGGCAATGTAGGCGTTCAAACCCAGTGTACGCAGATGAGAGGATGAGTACTTTCTTGTCCTACTCATAGTCTCTGGTAGGGTGAGCTGGACTTGAGAGTTGCATATGGTGGAACTAGCAGTGGACATGGCAGACTGAGAGAGGGTTGATGATGGTGATGGAGTTGGTGTTCTTTCTGATGGCCTAGATTCAGTCTTTCGTAGCAATAACATTGTGATACCCTGACTGCTTTGGCCTTGCGACGACACCTCAACATTTGCTGCTGGTGGTGTGCTAACCAGTGGGCTTACAGTGGGGGAAACAATGTAGCGTTGCTGACTACCTTCTTAGGGAGCAGTTGCACATGTGGTACGTGAGGTTTGGTAGTCCGTCCTCGCTTGCAAGTGCATGGTGGTTAAATGTCTAAGCATGCAACTGGTATTCAAATTTCTCAGATTTTTCCCTCAGCTAAAGGTCTTTGCGCACTTCTTACAGATAACCTTGGCCTGATCATGAGGATTTTGTTCAAAAAAGTGCCACACTGCACTCTTCCTACTAGGGAAGACATTTTGAGGCCTTGCACGCTGTGCTAATTTGACCATCTGGCCAAGCTGTCCTGCTACTCTTTTGTTTTTTGTAACCCGTTTTTGGACTGCTCCGGGCCTGCCAGATAACAGCTGTTGCGATGTCGATGCCTGCTGCGGATGCTCCTCCTCCTCTTCTGAGCTATTGGCAGTGGCACCCACTTCCCCCAATGGATGCCAATCTGGGTCAACAACTGGGTCATCCATCACCTCCTCTTCAATGTCATGTGAACCTTCCTTTGTGTCACCGTGTATGGTGGTATAGTATGCAGGAATGGGCACCTGAGTTTCATCTGGGTCAGATTCTGGCTCAGTACACTGCGAGGACAATGTAGTGCTCTGAGTGAATGTACCAGCAGAATCATCTAGCAGTGGCTGTGCATCAGTGCACTCCATGTCAGATTCATCTTGGCCTGGGTAATTCACGATTTGACTTGATAACCCAGGCATGGTATGTGAAAACAGCTCCATGGAGTAATCTGTAGTGTGGCCTGCCGCATCCTTCAATTTTGGTACGGGTGAAGGACACAAGGAAAGGTGTGGTTCATGACCATGAGCCTCCATGAGGAGGCGATAGAGCTGGAGGCTGAGTCAGCAATGTAAGCCAAAACTTGTTCCTGAAGCTCCGGCTTTAAAAGCGGTTTACCTACTCCCAGAAAAGGGAGCCTTCTAGGCCTTGTGGAGCCTGAAGATGATGCAGACTCAACACCTCCTGCATTAGGTGCTATTTTGCTTTTGCCACTACCAGCAGATCCACCACCACCAACACCATCATTACCAGATGGCAACCGCTGCCCACTTCCATGGCCTCTTCCACCACACTTCCTCATTTTTGGGGAAAATGTACCCAAAATTCCACCAACTATATGGTACTGTAAAACAAGGTACAATGTGTATATAGTAGTGGGGAGAATTTGAATCTCCTTACACACTTCTGCATACTGAAGTATTCTCTCAGGCCCAGTGTATATTACACCGCAATGTAACTGGCTGATTTTGGATGGTGTAAAAAATGTGTATAGAGGATTGGGGAGAATTTGAATCTCCTTCCACACTTCTGGATACGAAGGATTCTCTCAGGCCCTGTGTATGTTACACCTCAATGTAACAGGCTGATTTTGGATGGTGTAAAAAATGTGTATAGGGGATTGGGGAGAATTTGAATCTCCTTACACACTTCTGGATACTGAAGGATTCTCTCAGGCCCTGTGTATGTTACACCGCAATGTAACAGGCTGATTTTGGATGGTGTAAAAAATGTGTATAGAGGATTGGGGAGAATTTGAATCTCCTTACACACTTCTGGATACGAAGGATTCTCTCAGGCCCTGTGTATGTTACACCTCAATGTAACAGGCTGATTTTGGATGGTGTAAAAAATGTGTATAGGGGATTGGGGAGAATTTGAATCTCCTTACACACTTCTGGATACTGAAGGATTCTCTCAGGCCCTGAGTATGTTACACCGCAATGTAACAGGCTGATTTTGGATGGTGTAAAAAATGTGTATAGAGGACTGGGGAAAATTGGATTGTCCCTAGAGATTTTAGCAAGCTGACAATGATGCTCTCAGTCCCAAGTATGGCAGCAGGCAGCCTAATAAGCAGGACTGCTGCACACAAAAGTGTGGAAAAATGAACACTTGGTAACTGGGCAAAAAAGAGGATGAAAAGTATGTTTGCTTTTAAAAAAGCAGTTTGCACAGCAGTGTGAAAACAGCAATACAGCTATCAGGGAGCCTTAAAAGGCAGCCTAATAACCATCAGAGCTGATGCACCAAAATATAGCCTCCCCTTGCACTGCACAGTGACTGGTGTGTTGCACAGGCAAAATCGCTAGCAGCAGAAGCAGCAGCAGCAGCAGCTCTCCCTATTCTGAGATCAGCAGAAGTAAGATGGTGGTCGGCGTGCACGCCCTTTTATACCCCTGTGACGCCCCACAAAGCAAGCCAATCACTTGCATGCCCTTCTCAAAGATGGTGGTGACCGCTGCCTATGTCATCACGTTGCCCACAGTGTCCATTCTTCCTCATTGGCTGAAAAAGAGCGCTGAAGCATCTTTTGAAATGTGACTTTGGCGCTAAAGTCGCCGACCTCATGCTAAGGTCGGGTTTCGTTTCATGAAACCTGACTTTGGCGAAAGTCGGCGACTTTTGAATTTTTTTCGACCCATTTCGCTCAACTCTACTCACAACTCCTCTGTCAGCACAACCAGCTCTCTCACCAGAAACCAGAGGCAGACCAGAAAATGAGTTCACAACAGTACCCCCCCTTGAGGAGGGGTCACCGAACTCTCATCCACGCCACCAGGCCGATCAGGATGGGCCCAATGAAAAGCACGAACCAATCTATTGGCATGAATGTCAGAGGCAGAGACCCAAGAATTATCCTCCTGGCTATAACCCTTTCATTTGACCAAATACTGGAGTCTCCGTCTAACCAAACGAGAATCCAATATTTTTTCTACCTCATATTCCACATTGCCTTCAACCAATACAGGGTCAGGAGGCGCCGCCATAGGAACTACTGGCTACACAAACCTCTTCAACAGAGATTTGTAAAATACGTTACGGATCTTAAACGTAACTGGAAGAGCCAATCGAAAAGAAACAGGATTAAGAATCTCCAAGATCTTATAAGGTCCAATAATTCTTGGCTTGAACTTTGGAGACGCAACCTTCATAGAGATATTCTTTGACGACAACCAAACCATATCACCCACTTTAAACTGGGGACCAATGGTCCTATGCCTGTTGGAAAACCACTGGGCCTTTTCCTGAGAGCGTGACAACTTATCCACCACTTGGTCCCAAATCTGCTGTATTCTCTCTACCACAGTGTCCACACCTGGGCAGGCCGAAGACTCCACTTACCCTGAAGAAAATCGAGGATGAAACCCAAAGTTATAGAAAAAGGGCGACATCAAAGTGGCAGAACTAGCTCTATTGTTTAGCGTGAATTCGGGCAAGGGCAAAAATGAGACCCAGTCATCCTCATCAGCAGATATAAAACATCTTAAAAAGGACTCCAAAGTCTGGTTTGTTCTCTCTGTCTGCCCATTGGTCTGAGGATGAAACGCAGAGGAGAAAGATAACTGAATTCCCAGATTGGAACAAAAGGCTTTCCAGAATCTGGAAACAAACTGGACTCCTCTGTCCGACACAATGTTCTCAGGAATCCCATGCAACCGAACCACCTGTTGTAAAAACAAGGGCACCAACTCTGAGGAAGATGGCAACTTTGGGAGTGGTACAAGATGGACCATCTTAGAAAATCTATAACAAATCACCCTGATAACAGTCATTCTCTGAGAGACAGGAAGATCAGAAATAAAATCCATTGAGATATGAGTCCATGGCCTCTTGGGCACAGGCAGGGGCACCAACAACCCACTAGAACGAGAACAGGGTTTGGACCGAGAACAAGTCCCACAGGACTGCACAAAATTCCTGACATCACGAGATAAGGCAGGCCACCAAAAAGACCGACTCACCAAATCTCTGGTACCAAAAATACCTGGATGACTAGCCAACGCGGAGCAATGAACTTCAGACATCACTCTCTTCCTCCACTGGTCAGGAACATACAATTTTCCCATAGGACAACGCTCAGGTTTATCCTCCTGAAATTCCTCCAGGGTGCGTCTCAAATCGGGCGAAAAGGCAGAAAGAACTACCCCCTCACCTAGGATGGTAGTAGGCTCAGTCACCATAAGAGAATCAGCAAAGAAACTCCTAGAAAGGGCATCTGCCATAACATTCTTAGTGCCAGGAAGAACAGAGACCACAAAATTAAAACGCGTGAAAAACAAGGCCCACCTAGCCTGTCTAGGATTCAAGCATTTGGCCGACTCCAGATAAATCAAATTCTTGTGGTCGGTGAGGACCACAACTTGATGTCTAGCTCCCTCCAACCAATGTCTCCACTCTTCAAATGCGCATTTCATGGCCAACAACTCCCGATTCCCCACGTCATAGTTGCGTTTAGATGGGGAGAACTTTCGATAAAAGGCACAGGGATTCAATTTAGAAGTCACAGGATCTTTTTGGGACAAAACAGCTCCTGCACCAATCTCAGAAGCATCTACCTCCACCTGAAATGGAAGTGAGACATCAGGTTGCCGTAAAACTGGAGCAGAAGTGAATCTCCGCTTATGCTCCTGAAATGCCGAGACAGTCTCTGGAGACCAATTCAGCACATCAGCGCCCTTCTTGGTCAGATCAGTCAGTGGTTTGACAATACCAGAAAATTTACCTATAAATTTACGATAGAAATTAGCAAAACCCAAAAACTTCTGGAGAGACTTCAAAGAAGTGGGCTGAACCCAATCATAAATGGCCTGTACCTTGGCTGGGTCCATTTCAATAGTCGACGGAGTATTAAACGCCATCTTCCATTCATCCCCGTGCTTGATGCGAATAAGATTATATGCCCCCCTGAGGTCAGGCTTAGTAAACCAGCAGGCACTTTTAACTCTGGAGAATAAATCAGACATCAGGGGTAACGGGTACTGATATTTAACTGTCATCTTGTTAAGGGAACGATAGTCAATACAAGGTCTTAACGAACCATCTTTCTTGGCCACAAAAAAAACAGCACCTGAGGGTGAAGAGGATGGTCTAATATGACCCTTCTCCAATGACTCCTTAATATAG
This sequence comes from Dendrobates tinctorius, assembly GCF_039654945.1. NCBI lineage: Eukaryota > Metazoa > Chordata > Amphibia > Anura > Dendrobatidae > Dendrobates > Dendrobates tinctorius. Next base: position 10,566,933 of record NW_027361702.1, read on the forward strand.
GATCGCATAGCATCATGTTCGGGTACCGATAAGTTGAAAAGCCGACCCTTCGGAAATTTACACCCAGGCATCAACTCAATTGCACAGTCATAACTCCTATGAGGAGGCAAAGATGCAGACTTACTCTCACTAAATACATCAGAAAAATCAGCCAAATAATCAGGAATATCATGAGACTGAGAGGTGGAGAAAACAGGAGTGTCACTAAGAACACACTGACAACCCCAACTCACCACAGACACAGATTTCCAATCCAAAACAGGATTATGAGTTTGCAACCAGGGAAAACCCAGAACAATAGTGTCATGCAAATTGTGCAGCAACAAAAATTTACAATTTTCTTGGTGGTCTGGGGCAACTCGCATTATCACCTGGGTCCAAAACTGAGGTTTTTTCTCCGCCAAAGGAGTAGCATCAATACCCCTCAAAGGAATAGGCGTCTGCAGAGGTATCATAGGAAAACCACAATGTTTAGCAAAGTCCAAATCCATCAGATTCAAAGCTGCTCCTGAATCTACAAAAGCCTTAGTGGAAAATGTGGATAAGGAACAGATCAGAGTAATTGCCAAAAAGAAACTTAGGTTGTACACTGCCCACAGCAAATGTGTGTGCAAATCGTTTCTCTCATTTAGGGCAGACAGAAATAGTATGAGAGGCGTCTCCACAGAAAAAACACAGCTTATTACGCCTTCTAAACTCCTGACGTTGCGCCCTAGACAAAACCCTATCACATTGCATAGGTTCAGACGTTTGTTCAAAAGATGGCAACGCCTCTCGTGTAGGTTTATGTTCACGTAAACGCCAATCAACTTGAATGGCTAATGACATAGAATCATCAAGACCAGAGGGAACAGTAATTCCCACTATCATATCTTTTAAGGTCTCTGATAAACCCTTCCGAAAGAGAGCTGCCAATGCACCATCATTCCATGTAGTAAGGACCGCCCACTTTCAGAACTTTTTACAGTATAACTCTGCAGAATCCTGACCCTGGTTCAATGCCAATAGGGTTTTCTCAGCTTGATCAATAGCATTAGGTTCATCATACAACAACCCCAAGGCTTGAAAAATGCGTCCACACTAGTCAGAATAGGATCTCCGGGTGTCATAGAAAAAGCTCAATTCTGGGGATCGCCACGCAGCAAGGAGATGGCAATTTTAACCTGCTGCACAAAGCTCCCCGATAAGTTAGGCTTCAAGGCAAGAAATAGTTTACAATTATTCTTAAAATTCAAAAATTTAGACTGATCCCCAGAAAACACATCAGGAGTAGGGATCTTTGGTTCAACAGCATGTGACTGAGCAAGATAGGCGGAAATTCCCCGCACTTCAGCAGAGAGCTGCTCCACACGATCAGACAATTGCTTAATCTCCAATTGATAAAAAATCCTCCTACGGCCCCAGAGAAAAAGAGGAAAAAATACATATAAAAAAAAAAAAAAATTCTGACACTTTTTTTTTTTTTAACAATTTTTTCCTGCTTTTGAGTATCCTAGAATCTGCGGTATGGCTGGTGATAATGAATGGGTCACCGAGGAGGAAAACAAGACCAAGCCAAGTCACAGAAAACCAGAGAGGTTGGTAACTACGCTTATTGCAGACCCCTGATCCTAACCACACAACAGCAGCCGTGGAGCGTACCTACGATGATTCTAGACGCCTCGTCACAGCCGGAGGACTAAATAAGCCTAAAGCAAGAAAAGGGAAATCTAAAACAGCCCCAGAGCAGACCCCAAAGGAATAGACAGCCCCCACACATGTATTGACGGTGAGACAAGATGAGGGACAAAAAGCAAACTGGCACATACAGTGACATAAGAGAGGAAATTCAGCACAGCCCCAGCCGGGGCTGCCTGACCACACAAAAAACTGAATATACCAAACCAAATCAAATGTGAACATTAGCAAAGACAACTTAGCTTGAGATGGCAGGAACTGAGCTGGAAACTAAGACCTCAGGTGGCAGGAAAAAATCACCAGCATGGGAATAGGGAGTCGGCTGTCTTAAATCCAGTCTGAGACTCCAGTTGTCCACTCCTCTTCCTCATTATCAGGTGGCAGGTCTCTGTTAATTAGATCAGCTTCAATACCTCCTGCCACCACCAGAGGGAGCCGGAAAGAGAACTCACAACTCCTCTGTCAGCACAACCAGCTCCCTCACCAGAAACCAGAGGCAGACCAGAAAATGAGTTCACAGCAGGAAATATTATCAGCTCATTAGTGAAGGAGGAATGCCAGATAGGGTGCGGTGCACGGGTAGCTCCAGATAGGTTCTTGGGTTAAATATGTAGGAGAAAAGAATGTTCATCCTTCAGCCGCTATATCAAAACAAGAAAATCTAAAACTTCACATTTATTAGGATAAATATTAAAAACTGGGAAAAAATAAAATAATTTCAATAGGCATCCAGACACGTTGTCTACACATTTCAAGCGAATACTCTCTTAAAGTAGCACTTCTCCTCCCATCAAAGTTTTTATCCTCTTAATATATTGCAGTCATATTCTACAGCACTGTGTGTTGTGAATTCGCTTTCTGGCCCACCTCTGGTTACTAGTGAAGGTAGTGGAGCTGGCTATATTGACAGAGGGGTCGCGAGTTCTCTTTCTGGGCTCCCTCGGGTGGTTACTGGAGGTAGTGGAGCTGATCTGATTAACAGAGGCTTGCCACCTGATAATGAGGAGGACAATTGGAGATCTGTGGTCTCAGACTGGATTTAAGACAGCCGACTCCCTCTATTCCTGCTGGTGATTTTTTCCTGCCTCCTGAGGTCTTAGTTTCCAGCTCAGTCCCTGCATGCTCAGCTAAGTGTTCTTTTGCTATTGTTCACATTTGATCTGGTTTTGTCTATTTCAGTTTTGTGTGGTCAGCCAGCTCCGGTTGGGGCTGTGCTGAATCTCCATCCATATGTTACTGCTTGTGCCAGTTTGTTTTTGTTCCTTATTAGATTGGCCTTTTTTTGCTCTGCTTTCAGAATATACCAGAGTGCTGATATAGTGGGCGAAGTCGTGCGACTTCAGTATTTTTCTATCAGACGTCTTGGACATTTTTTGCAGGGTTTTTTGCGTGATTGCAGACAGTGTCTTTCCTTTTCTGACCTGTCTAGTTAGTGTGGACCCCATCGTTTGCTCAGTCTATTTTCCTACCTGCGATTGTATTTTCATCTTGTCTCACCGACAATATATGTTTGGGGGCTATCTATTCCTTTGGGGTCTGCTCTGGGGCAGCTTGGATCCCCCCTTTCTTGCTTTAGGCTTATTTAGCTCTCTGGCTGTGCAGAGGCATCTAGGATCATCGTAGGTACGCTCCACGGCTACTGCTAGTTGTGTGGATAGGATCAAAGGTCTGCAATCCGCTTAGTTACCAACCTCTCTGGTTTTCTGTGGCTTAGCTTGGTCTTGCTCTCCTCCTCGGTGACCCAATCATAACAACTGTGTACTTACAATTGCTCATTTTGTATTTCTACCCAGATAATTCTTCTCTTTTACATTAGGTCTATGTCACGTGATTAAAAACTGACAAGCTGAATCCTTCTAAGCTCCATGTATAAATAGGAAGTTAATTTTCCCTGCATGATTCATGAGTCACTGCAAAAGTCCCTGTCGGGAACGAGCAGCTGGGTGAAGAGGTGAAGAGAGGAATAATAAATGCAAGGATAAGATACTTCCTGCGTCTAAATAGAGCAGAGAAAAGAGAAGAATTATCTGGATAGAAAGGAAAATTAGCAATTATACGTACACAGTGCTGAATAATATGATGACTGCAATATATTAAGAGGATAAAACTTGGATGGGAGCGCTTCTTTAATTTTTTTTGCTGCTGGATGAGCATACTTGTTATGATCGTGATCACACACACTCACACTTAACAGAGGCGGGAAAGAACTAACAAAAAGAGGTGCCACACCTGTATCCCACTGGTCCCTGTATAGACCAGAAAGACCCTAGCCGCACAACTAAATACACTTCCTTGGACCTGGCTCCCTAAAAACCTGTTGAGAGGTTTCTCTTAGCTCCTGAGGAACCAGAGGTGAGGCCACAACACAAATCCAAAAAAGGTAGAGGAAAGCATGCAGGGAGGCACAAGAACCCAAGGTGAGAAACCAAAAAAACATTTACAAAGGATAGATAGGGATAAATAAGGAGAATCAAACAAACAATGTGGAACCTCATCCCCCCATAGAGGAAAACTCAGATTTGCAGCAGGAAAAACAACTGGGGCTTACTGGACAAGGTAAACCCCTAGCTGAGGAGCTGGACCTCCTAAAAGAAATCTACAGTGGGGCAAAAAAGTATTTAGTCAGTCAGCAATAGTGCAAGTTCCACCACTTAAAAAGATGAGAGGCGTCTGTAATTTACATCATAGGTAGACCTCAACTATGGGAGACAAACTGAGAAAAAAAAATCCAGAAAATCACATTGTCTGTTTTTTTTCCTTTTATTTGCATATTATGGTGGAAAATAAGTATTTGGTCAGAAACAAGCAATCAAGATTTCTGGCTCTCACAGACCTGTAACTTCTTCTTTAAGAGTCTCCTCTTTCCTCCACTCATTACCTGTAGTAATGGCACCTGTTTAAACTTGTTATCAGTATAAAAAGACACCTGTGCACACCCTCAAACAGTCTGACTCCAAACTCCACTATGGTGAAGACCAAAGAGCTGTCAAAGGACACCAGAAACAAAATTGTAGCCCTGCACCAGGCTGGGAAGACTGAATCTGCAATAGCCAACCAGCTTGGAGTGAAGAAATCAACTGTGGGAGCAATAATTAGAAAATGGAAGACATACAAGACCACTGATAATCTCCCTCGATCTGGTGCTCCACGCAAAATCCCACCCCGTGGGGTCAGAATGATCACAAGAACGGTGAGCAAAAATCCCAGAACCACGCGGGGGGACCTAGTGAATGAACTGCAGAGAGCTGGGACCAATGTAACAAGGCCTACCATAAGTAACACACTACGCCACCATTGACTCAGATCCTGCAGTGCCAGACGTGTCCCACTGCTTAAGCCTGTACATGTCCGGGCCCGTTTGAAGTTTGCTAGAGAGCATTTGGATGATCCAGAGGAGTTTTGGGAGAATGTCCTATGGTCTGATGAAACCAAACTGGAACTGTTTGGTAGAAACACAACTTGTCGTGTTTGGAGGAAAAAGAATACTGAGTTGCATCCATCAAACACCATACCTACTGTAAAGCATGGTGGTGGAAACATCATGCTTTGGGGCTGTTTCTCTGCAAAGGGGCCAGGACGACTGATCCGGGTACATGAAAGAATGAATGGGGCCATGTATCGTGAGATTTTGAGTGCAAACCTCCTTCCATCAGCAAGGGCATTGATGATGAAACGTGGCTGGGTCTTTCAACATGACAATGATCCAAAGCACACCGCCAGGGCAACGAAGGAGTTGCTTCGTAAGAAGCATTTCAAGGTCCTGGAGTGGCCTAGCCAGTCTCCAGATCTCAACCCTATAGAAAACCTTTGGAGGGAGTTGAAAGTCCGTGTTGCCAAGCGAAAAGCCAAAAACATCACTGCTCTAGAGGAGATCTGCATGGAGGAATGGGCCAACATACCAACAACAGTGTGTGGCAACCTTGTGAAGACTTACAGAAAACGTTTGCCCTCTGTCATTGCCAACAAAGGATATATCACAAAGTATTGAGATGAAATTTTGTTTATGACCAAATACTTATTTTCCACCATAATATGCAAATAATATGAAAAAAAACCAGACAATGTGATTTTCTGGATTTTTTTTTCTCAGTTTGTCTCCCATAGTTGAGGTCTACCTATGATGTAAATTACAGACACCTCTCATCTTTTTAAGTGGTGGAACTTGCACTATTGCTGACTGACTAAATACTTTTTTGCCCCACTGTACATGTAAATATAGCCAGCAAGTGAGGTAAGTGAAAGGTGAACATATAAAGCCCATCCCAAAATGTGATAGCACAGAGCTAAAAGGGAAAATGGGAAACACCTGGAGAGAAGTCAACCAACAAAAGAAAACCAAAACAAGAGAAACCATCATTATTTGGACAAAGACAAAACGGACTGTATCCCAGCAGAAAGGGAAACCGACCATGCAGCAAAAGGTCACTGAATTGAATCTGAGCCATGATAACTCTTTTCTCCTGCATTTTCACATTATCCATTCACATCAGAGATAGGAACATACCGTATATACTCGTGTATAAGACGACCCATGCAGCTACTGGTAAATTTAAAAAATAAAAATAGATACCAATAAAAGTAAAATTAACTGAGACATCAGTAGGTTAAATGTTTTTAAATATCCATATTGAATCAGGAGCCCCATATAATGCTCCATACAAAATACACCCCATATAATGCTCCATAAAGGTTAATGATGGCCCCATAAGATGCTCCACAAAATGCACCCCATATAATGCTGCAGAAAGGTTAATAATGACCCCATAAGATGCTCTATAGAATAATATGCCCCATATAATTCTGCACAAAGGTTATGCCCCCATAAGATGCTCCATAGATTATGCCCCCATAAGATGCTCCATAGATTATGCCCCCATAAGATGCCCCATAGATTACACCCCCATAAAATGCTTCATAGATTATGCCCATTAGATTATACCCCCATAAGATGCTCCAGCGATTATGCCCCATATGCTGCTGCAGTTGCAAATAATAAAAAGAAAATGACATTTACCTCTCCTCACTGGGGGCCAGGTGTCGGGTCCTGAGCAGGCGGAGACCCAGGCGCGCTTTGGGGGCCAGGTGCCGGTGTTGCCGCTGGCTCAGGACCCGGCACCTGCGATATTCACCTGTCCCGGGTCCATCGCTGCATGCTGCTGTCTGCCGGGTTCTCTACAGTGATGTTCATCGCGCCCTCCGTTTGAACGTCACTGACAGAGGACGCGGCAGACAGCGGCGAGCAGCGATGGACCCAGGGCAGGTGAATATCGCACATACTTACCCCCTCCTGGCGCGGTCTCTGCAGCCCCACTTCTCCACGGTCTCCCTTCCTTCAACGGTCACGTGGTACCGCTCATTAAAGTCATGAATATGCGCATACTCATGACTTTAATGAGCGGTACCACGTGACCGCTGAAGGAAGGAGCCTGGGACTGTGGGACAAGCAGGGGGGCTGCAGAGACGCATCAGGAGGGGTCAGTATGATCTGACACTCCCGACCCCCTGGCGTATATGACTCGCGTATAAGCCGAGAGGGGTACTTTCAGCCAAGAAAAATGGGCTGAAAATCTTGGCTTATGCGAGAGTACATACGGTATGTCTCGCCAGTTTTTTCCATGAATAGCTCTCAACTAGTGACTTTTTGATTTGCAATAAATTCATCAAAAGATTTGTGCCGTTTTTAAAGTTGTCTTTAATGTAGCTAATTTCTGGACTTTTACATAAATGTCGCTTTTACAGCTGTTTTACACTGATACATCAAATGTGATTTTCAAAAAAGTCTCATTTTTTTTTTTTTTTTCAATTGTTCTCCATGTCCTCCCCCCATCTCATCTTGGGTAATTATTTTGTACACCACAAAAGCAAAAATAGTTACAAAACTAAAGTAACAATCATTGCGCAACATCTATGAACCACATTCACTGTTAAAAAATATATCAATCTTTCACAACTCTATAAAGTAAAAATTGATATAGGTTTCTCAAATGAATACAGACTGTTGAAACCAGAAGTTTCCATCCACTATATAAAAAGACACATCTGCATGTTTTTCTTAATTTCTGACAATAAATCAGAATAAACCTTTCCCGTTTTAGGTCAATTAGGATTACCATAATTATTAATATTTGCCAAATGCCAGAATAATGAGAGAGGAATTTTTATTACTTACTGCAAAGTCAAAAGTTTACACACACTAAAGATTACTATGCCTGATTTTTTTTTTTGCCAACATCTTAATTAATTAGAGACACACCCATGGATGTATTTTAATGCACACTACCCCAATGGTATACTCCTTAACCCCTTCCCGACATGCGCGATACTAGTACTGCTCTGCGGGAATTGGACTCCTACAAACAGCAGTACTAGTACGACGCACTGATTGCGCGGCCTCACGCTGAGTACTTCAGCGATCGGGTGCGGGTGTCAGCTTTGTGTGACACCTGACACGCCGCAGCAATGCCCACGATCGGTGCTAGCATCTATCGTGGGCATTTAACCCCTCTGATGAAGCTGTCAGTAGTGACAGCGACAGAGGGGCATCACACAGGGAGGGGGTTCCCTGCGAGCTTCCATCAGCTCAACGCGATGCGATTGCGTTGTTCTGATGGTCTCCATGGTGGCCCCCGTCTCCAAGATCACAGCGGGTACCTGCTGGGAAGGTGGCTTGTGAGCGCCTGTTGAGAACAGGCGCCGGAATGCCACCTTCCCTGCCTGTCAGCTCGCTGATCTGATATTCTACAGTGCAATGTCAGATCAGCAATCAGAACATTATATACTGATGTCCCACATACTGAGACAATGTAAAAAAAAAAAAAAAAAAGTGTAAATTTTTTTTTTACTTTCCCCAAATAAAGAAAGCAATAAGAAATATTTTTCCAATACATACATTTATGTAAATAAAAAAAACAATAAAACTACACATATTTAGTATCAGAATACTGCAGTGCAGAATACGTGGCTCTGATAATTGTGTTGCCAAGATGATGAGTGCCCTTTTGATAAGTAAAGTTTAACTGTTGGAAAAAGACTGACTCCGTAGTGTTTTGTGGAACTGGGGAGCCGGAGTGCCAGAACTGGAAGAAACTCTGACAGTAACCATAAGTGTTCTGTTGCGCACACTGCATGTGCAGCAGAAGGGACTTTGCATTTCATTTGTGGGGCACCAGGGTGTGGGAACACTACAACTCGTTGCCACGACTACCACCCTGGCCGCCTTACCGTAGAGCGCCAAATAAATGCGATCCCAAACGTTATCTAAAATGTTCCCAATAAAAGCTTCAACTCAATCAACAAAAAAAGCAAGTCCCCACTTAGGTCCGTCATCTGTTAACGGAAATATATGGGGCTTTCACGTTACTGGTAGCACAAAGTCTCTGGAAGAGCTAAATGGCTCCTCGCTCCCCAAAAGAAATTCAGCAAATTCTCATCTTCCAAATCCAAATGTCCCCCCCCCCCTTCTGAGCCTGTGTGCTTAAAGGGAATCTGTCACCTATATTTAGTGATATCATGTAAAGATATCACTAAATTGTGCGTCCCATAAGGATTCTAGTCGGGCCTTTGACTCCCCCCGACCCCACACCTTTGAAGCATAAATACCTTTTTGTGGATGCATGCAAATCGCCGCCGTCCGGTCGGTGTGGCTTAGGAGTGTTCTTCCCCCCACCTCCTCGGCTTGCTTCACGTAATCTTCTTCTGTGAATACCACAGACACTGTTGGTTTCCGCGCTTGTGCATTGTAAAGGCCTCCGTCGCCTGCACAGTATGCTTTGCCCGACTGTGGGCGAAGCATATAATCGCTACTGCGCAAGCGCTGGTATTTTCCAGCGTAGTCTATGCCCCGGAAGTCTTCACATGCAGGACACACTTCCGGGGCATATACCGCGCTGGAAAAGAGAGAGAAATTTCACAACAAATTATATGGAGCAATTTCTCTCCTTACCCTTATGAAAATGCAAAATATGGAGCTTAAATAGATTTATTTGGGAAAAATATGATTTTTTTTTATTTCCATGGCTCTACGTTATAAACTTCTGTGAAGCATCTGTGGGTTCAAGGTGCTCAATACATATCTAGACAAGGTTCATAAGGGGTCTAGTTTCCAAAATGATGTCAATTGTGCGGGGTTTCCACTGGTAAGGCACATCAGGGGCTCTCCAAACGTGACAAGGCGTCCGCTAATTATTCCAGCGTATTTTGCATTAAAAAGTCAAATGGCGCTCCTTTCCTTCCAATCCCTGCCATGTGCCCAAACAGTAGATTCCCCCCCCCCCCCCATATGGGGTTTCGGCATGCTCACGAGAAATTGCACAACAAAATATATCATCCACTTTCTCTTTTTACCCTTGTAAAAGTAAAAAAATTAGGTCGAAAGGAAAATATTTGTGAAAGTAAATGTTTATTTTTTTCTTCCTCATTCCATTAATTCCTGTGAAGCACCTGAAGGGTTAATAAACTTCTTGAATGTGGTTTTGCGCACCTTGAGGGGTGCAGTTTTTAGAATAGTGTCACTTTTGGGTATTTTCTGTCACGTAGACGACTCAAAGTCACTTCAAATGAGAGGTAGACCGTAAAAAATGATTTTGTTGGAATAATGAAAAATCGCTGATCAACTTTTAACCCTTCTAACTTCCTAACCCAAAAAAAAAAATGTATTTCAAAAACTGTGCTGATGTAAAGTAGACATGTGGGAAATGTTATTAACTACTTTGTTTTTGTCCTTTAAATCACAGTTTTGTCACACAAAGCTTAAAAATTGCAAAATGTTCCAATTTTTTTGCCAAAATTCTGACTACTTTCACAAATAAACGCAGAAAAATGAATGAACCTAAAATTTTACCACTAACATGACGTACAATGTCACAAAAAAAAAATTCTCCAAATCAGTGGGAGCCGTTGAAGCGTTCCGATTACTACCACATAAAGTGACACTTGTCAGAACTGTAAGATTTGGCCTGGTCATAAAAGTGAAAACAGGACTAAGGGGCAATATGGAATCAGGCTCTTCAGACGTCCGTTTCACATATGTGTTGGATGTTTTTCACGGATAGGGTATAATGGGTACACTGAGCTGGATTTTACATTTAGAAAGATCCTCACTAGCTGTGTGTCCATGTTTGGAACCCGATCCTGCTCAGCCCTTATTCACACAGGACGTCACTATGATGCATGGTAAGGTTTTAAGATTAGCGGTTAGGACCATCCCGCTGGTGGGATGGCTTCTATGCTTTTTTTTTTTTAATATCAAAAACAGTGTTTATCAAGTCCCTATGTTATATATGCACTATGGCTTTTACCTATAGCAGGGGATTTGTTCCTTTTGTTTCTGTCTTGGGTTATAGTTTTGTAATGGGTACATGTGTGTGTGCTCACATGACATTTTTTCCTCCCCCTTGGACTATTTATCAGAAAAAAAAGTCATGTCCAATTTTAATCCAATTGATGCAATTTGCAACATTTTTCTTTTTCGCACACAAGAAAAAAAAATTCTGGAATATATATATATATATATACATATACATACATACACACACACCATCCTGATGGTAAAGATGGATGAAAAATGGACCCAGCACCTTTTTTTTTTATCACTTTTTTTCCTCATAAATCTGCTGTACGTCTGAATGAGATGTTATTTAAGAGAAAGACAAAATAACTAAGAGACTACACAAGCCGTTCTTTAATCAATGTATTTTCACTCCTCGTCTCCTTTACAAGGCGTTTATGGACAGACTGTACATGGAAAGGCTCTTAGGCGGCTGGAGATCGGAGGATTCATATTATATAAAAGTACAGATATTTACATCATATATACAGCTCTGGCGTAACACGGACCAGACAAGCAAGGACTAACTCTTAAACGACTCTTCTAGCTTCAGCACATCTACAGGTGGGAGTTTTGCAACTTCAAAGAAAACCCTGTAACAATAAGAGAAGAGTCAATAATAAAAACAAGATAAAACAAAAGAACTATGGATGTCAGCATGTAATCACTCAAAAACGACAAAGAATATCAAATGGTGGTGAGGTGGCACCGGGGTCATTGTAGGCTGTAAGCTTTCTTGAAGACATGAGTTTTCAACATCTGTCTGAAAGTTCCGAATGTGGTGGTTAGGGTACAGATTGTTAGAGGTTTGGGGATACTCGGGAGAAATCTTGGAGGCAATTGGGTGAGGAACGTATAACTGTGGAGGAGAAAAGGAGATCCTGGGAGGACCGGAGATTATGTGTGAGAAGACATCAGATTAGTTTGGAGATATACCAAGGAGACAGATTATGGATGGCTTTGTAGGTTAGTGTTAGTAGATCGAACTGGATACATTGGGGGAATTGGGAGCCAATGAAGGGATCTGCAGAGTGGAGAAGCAGAGGCGAGAGGTCGATAAATCGGGCAGGAGAATTAAGGACGGCCTGGAAAGGTGCAAGAGAGTTAGCAGTGAGACCACAGAGGAGGATATTGCAGTAATCGAAATGGAAGATGATGAGGCACTAACATTTTTGTAGATAGAAGTTTGATGAAAGGATGGATTCTGGAAATATTTTTGAATTTGAGGCGACAGGAGCCCTGGATCTGTGCTCTGAAGAACAGGACAGAGTCGTCAATTGTTACAAGGCAGCGGACCTCCGGTATAGGGGAAAGTGTGGTGTCATTTATTGAGATAGATAAATCAAGTGTGTGGGGGCAGGGTTAGGTGAGATGAAGGAAAAATGCGGACAAATGGTTTTGTCCGCATTGAGCTTTAGGAAGTGTGATGAGAAGGAGCATATGACTGATAGACAGTCTGGGATTCTGGACAGCAGAGAGGTGACATCTGGGCCAGAGATGTAGATATGAGTGTTATCAGCGTTTAGGTGGTCCTGGAAGCCATGGGACTTTGAGTTGTCCCAGGCCAAAAAGGTATAGAGAAAAGTACGGGGTCCAAGACAGAGCCTTGAGGGATAGCAAAAGAGAGAGGGCAAGATGAGGCGGTAGTGTGGTAGTAGGAGATGCTAAGAGTTAGAAAGGTATAAAGCAGGGGTGGGCAATTAATTTTCCAGAGGGGCCACATGAGACCATGACTGTTGTGGAGGGCCGAATCAAATAGCTTGAAATTAATTCTATTCAATATTAATTGTATCACTTAATATTGAGCATAATTAAGTATGCCAACAGCCCCTATATATCTTTGAACCCAAGTACAGCCTCTTGTGTATATCGTATGAACCCCCAACAGCCCCTTATATGCAGCATGAGCCTCACACAGCCTCCCCATATACAGAATGAGACACGCACAGCCTTCCCATATGCAGAATGAGCCCCACACAGCCTCCCCATATACAGCATGAGCCCCACACAGCCTCCCCATATAAAGCATGAGCCTCACACAGCCTCCCCATATACCCAATGAGCCCCACAGCCTCCCCATATGCAGCATGAGCCCCACACAGCCTCCCTATATAGTGTGAGCCCCATACAGCTTCCCTATATACAATATGAGCCCCACACAGCCTCCCCATATACAGCATGAGCCCCACACAGCCTCCCTATATACAGTGTGAGCCCCATACAGCTTCCCTATATACAACATGAGCCCCACACAGCCTCCCCATATACAGCATGAGCCATACACAGCCTGCCCCCATACTGCATGAGTCCCACAGTTTCCCCATATACTGCATGAGCTCCACCCAGCCTCCCTATATACTGCATGAGGCCCCTACAACCTCCCCCATATACTGCATGAGCCCCACACAGTGTTGCTATATATTGCAGGAGCCCCACACAGCCTTCCCAAATACTGCATGTCGCCCCCATAGCCTCACCATGTGCAGCATGTCACCCCCATAGCCTCACCGTGTTCAGCATGATACCCTCATAGCCTCCCCGTCTGCAGCAGGATACCCTCATAGCCTCCCCGTGTGCAGCATGATACCCTCATAGCCTCCCCGTGTGCAGCATGTCACCCTCATAGCATCCCCATGTTCTGCACAACAGCCCCATAACCTCCCCATGTGCATCATGTCGCCCCCATAGCCTCCCCATGTGCTGAATGTCACCCCCATAGAATCCCCATGTGCTGCATGACAGCCCCATAGTATCCCCATGTGCTGCACAACACCCCCATAGAATCCCCATGTGCTGCCTGTCACCCCCATAGAATCTCCATGTGCTGCCTGTCGCCCTCCCATAGAATCACAATGTGTTGCATGCCACCCCCATAGCCTCCCCATGTGTTGCATGTCACCCCCATAGCCTCCCCATGTGCTGCCTGTCACCCCATAGCCTCCCCATGTGCTGAATGTCACCCCCATAGCCTCCCCAAGTTCTGCATGTCACCCCCATAGAATCCCCATGTTCTGCACAACAGCCCCATAGAATCCCCCATGTGCTGTCTGTCACCCCCATAGAATCCCCAAGTGTTGTCTGCCACCCCCATAGCCTCCCCATATGCTGCATGTCACCCCCATAGAATCTCCACATTCATACACATGGGGAAAAAAAAAAACCCCCCACCACACACTCACCTCGGTCCTGTTCCCCGGGCTCTGCTTCTGCTCTTCTCTCTGCCGGTACACAGCTGACACAACGCGATGAAATAAAGTCATCGCGTCAGCTGTTTCACACGCTGATTGGTGGAGGAAGTGGCCGGAGGCCCCTCCTCCACTAATGCTGACTGCGCCTAGGGAGACAACGGAGAGAGCCAGCGGGCGGGCATGATGTGGCCCGCAGACCTATGGTGTCCCACCCCACGGCTGTCTAGGTCCGCAAGCTGGACTGAGACAGCAAGAGGGCCGGATGTGGCCCGCAAGCTGCACTTTGTCCAGGTCTGGTATAAAGAGATCCAGGAGAGGGCAAGGTCAGATACTGTGGGATGAGAGGATCTGTAGGAGTCAACTGTGTTGAAGACAGAGGACAGGTCTAGAAGGAGGAGTATAGAGAATTGTCAGTTCGCTTTGGTAGTAAGTCCTTAGTAATTTTGGTCAGGGCACTTTTGGAGGAAAGGTGGGGAAGGAGAGATATGGGGGCGATAGCTGGATGTAGAGGTCAAGGCATATATCTTCAGGATAGGTGTGATAGTGGCAGGTTTGAAAGCACAAGGGAAGGTAGCAGAGGTTAGTAATGGGTTGAAAAGATGGGTTAAGGCTGAGATAAGCATGGTGGTGATGTTGGGCAGGAGGTGGGATGAGGTCAAGTGCACAAGTTGGAAGGTGCGATTTGAGTGAGCTATCCTTCAGCGATGGTGGGGAGGAAGGTTATGGGAGAGGGGCAGTGGCCTTTTATACATAGGGTTGAGGTAGATGGGCAGTAAAGACTTGCCTTGCTTGGTCAATCTTATTTTTGAAATGTGCGGTGAACTCTTCTGCAGAGATGAGCGAGGTAAAAGTGTTGAACAGCAATTTGGGATTGTGGGATAAAGAAGGGACAAGTGTGATGAAGTAGTCCTGTTTAGCAGAGGTGAGTGCCAATATGAATGTCTTCCCATGAGTGTGTTTTCTTTCAGGGCTGATCAGCAACCCTGGACGCTTGCCGAAGATTTTTATTGAGGTTGTTGTGCCAGGGTTGCCTTGTGATTTGTCACACTCTGCCATGCATGAGAGGGGTGACACAGTCAATAGCTGATGCCAGTGTGGCGTTTTAGAAAACGGTGGCACGGTGTCTTAGAGTGAAGATATGGACAGCAGTAGAGTCAGTGTGTGAGGTTTCTGCGGGGGTGTGCTAAGTGCTGGACATGGCTTGCAGGTGAAGAGGACAGGGATGAGAAAGTGAGTAGATGGTGGTGAGATAGGGACAGAGGCGGGTGAAGATAAGGTCTAATGCATGTCCGGCCATGTGGGTAGCTGCAGAGGACCGCTGAATAAAAACAAAAGGATGAAGCAAGGGACAGAAGCTTGGAGGCTGCTGGGTGTCAGTGGGGATGTTAAGTCACTGATGATGATGGTGGGAAGTGGTGAGAAAGTGCAGAAGCCAAGTGACGTGATGAATAAAGGAAGTGGCCGGGCCCAGAGGTCGGTATATGACGGCCACTTGGAGGTTGGAGGGACAGTGGATACGGACAGAGATCACTTCTACGGAAGGAAGAATAGAGGTGGGATTGGGCTGAAAGTGCAGTTATTAGAGAGAAGACCCACTCCTCCACCATGTCTATTGCCAGGGCCACCGTAACACAGCGCCGCGGGGCAGGCAGAGTCAATATATCGGGATTTCTTTACCTGTGTGAGTATTTGCTCCGTACGGCCTTCAACTTTTCATTTGGCTGACACATAATCATAAAGTTCAACCTTTTCACAAGAGGCAACAGATCCAGCGCCCGATATCCGCTGTAATGCTGCAGTGTGGCCGTCTAGGGAGAACGAGGGATGGAGAAAATGTAATGCAAAATATTAATAATCACTGATGTATCCAACTGCACAAAATTAACTCCGTCACCGATGACACTATGTTAGAGATACAAAAAAGCAAACACTATTTCATAGGCAGACAGTTAACTTGGCGGATAGTTGTTTTTTTCTTTCTATAGATAAAGACATGACGTGTCCGCTCCAGTACTGGACCATAAAGGCTCAGATATTTGGCCTTTGAAAGCCGACATCACCAGCTACATTTATAAACCAGGGGCGCACACTGTGCATTCAGGGGGCCGTTCTGTACTGCCCCCCGCCATCTCTGAAGCTTCAGTGATCAGTAGCGATCAAACTCTCACTGTATGGTCACAACTTGACTCCTTTTTCCTGGGGTGTTAAATACGGGAGCAGAGGACCCACTTTGTCTACAATAGCGGAGGTTCCAGAAATGGAATCCCAACCTATTAGACTCTGGTACATATAGTAATGCTGATATATACATCTTATAAGAATGCCCCTTTAAAAAAAAAAAAAAAAAAAAAAAAATGCAGCCATTGAGAGCGATACAATCACAAAATTTGCCACTCGGAAAAATTTTTGCTAAACAAATTGAGAATCGATCTCTCTCGAGTAGTTTGACAATGAATAGCTTCATTCAACCACTAACCATGAGTATCATTCATATTCTCTGAAAAAAGGCCAAGAAAGCAAAAATTCTGCGGGGGTATGTAAACTTTTGAGCACGAATGCGTGTGTGTGCGCATGTTTGCGCCTATATATGTGTACAGTGCCTTGCGAAAGTATTCGGCCGCCTGGAACTTTTCAACCTTTTCCCACATATCATGCTTCAAAACATAAAGATACCAAATGTAAATTTTTGGTGAAGAATCAACAACAAGTGGGACACAATTGTGAAGTTGAACAAAATTTATTGGTTATTTTAAATCTTTGTGGAAATTCAAAAACTGAAAAGTGGGGCGTGCAATATTATTTGGCCCCTTTACTTTCAGTGCAGCAAACTCACTCCAGAAGTTCATTGTGGATCTGTGAATGATCCAATGTTGTCCTAAATGACTAATGAGGATAAATATAATCCACCTGTGTAATCAAGTCTCTGTATAAATGCACCTGCTCTGTGATAGTCTCAGGGTTCTGTTTGATGCACAGAGAGCATCATGAAGACCAAGGAACACAATAGGCAGGTCCGTGATACTGTTGTGGAGAAGTTTAAAGCCGGATTTGGATACAAAATGATTTCCAAAACTTTAAACATCCCAAGGAGCACTGTGCAAGTGATCATATTGAAATGGAAGGAGTATCATACCACTGCAAATCTACCAAGACCCGGCTGTCCCTCTAAACTTTCATCTCAAACAAGGAGAAGACTGATCAGAAATGCAGCCAAGAGGCCCATGATCACTCTGGATGAACTGCAGAGATCTACAGCTGAGGTGGGACAGTCTGTCCATAGGACAATAATCAGTCGTACACTGCACAAATCTGGCCTTTATGGAAGAGTGGCAAGAAGAAAGCCATTTCTCTAAGATATCCATAAAAAGTGTTATTTAAAGTTTGCAACAAGCCACCTGGGAGACACACCAAACATGTGGAAGAAGGTGCTCTGGTCAGATGAAACCAAAATTGTACTTTTTGGCAACAATGCCAAATGATATGTTTGGCGTAAAGCAGGGCTGTGGAGTCGGAGTCGGTATAAAATGGACCGATTCCTAAAATATATAATAAATTGGGTACAGTAGTTCAATACAGAATGTGCTGAATATTTTTTCATAGAAATTTGGGAAAGTTATGAAATGTCCTATAAATGGCTGTTCTGTTGCTGATCTAAGGTTACAGTCACACACAGCGTTTTTGCTGCGATTTTGAGGATACGTTTTTCAGCTGCAAAAGCAGATCAGCTTTTTAAAAACCGCATCACCTGAAAGGTTTTTGAGCTCATAATGTTTTCAATAGGAAAAGCAGAGTAGAAATCTGCTCTATATATCCATTTATCCATATCTGTCTATCCATACTTTATCTGTACCAAAAAGAATGAAAGCCGGGTAGCACACAGACTAAGGGCCCCGTTACACATAACGATGTCCCAGCGATCCCAGCAACGATCCAACGTGGATGGGATCGCTGGGACAGTTAGACAGATTCACCAGCGATCAGGACCAGCGAGTAAGCTGGTATCTAGGGTAAACATCGGGTAACTAAGAGACACGCGACTCTTGGACATGTCGCTGAGACATGTCACACACAGCGATATCGCTGTTGTGTCACAAAATCAGCGATCTCGCTGTGTGTGATGGGGCTTTAACACTCTTTATTTTTTTACCACCAGTCAGGTACACCTCATAGCTGCCCAAAAGGACGCCCAGGACAGGCATTGCTCGTCTTCAGTAACACATCAACATCAATTGATAGTTGGAATAAATTGACTGCATTCATCACATCTTCTTAAGGCGCAGGCTTTATTTTCAAGTGTAGGGGTGTGCAGTATGAGGTTCTGCAGCAGCTGAGGTGTGCAGTATGAGGTTCTGCCCCCCACCCCTAGTTTTCATCCTGGCTAAAACAGTTTCTTATAGATATGGCGAACCCTCAGGTAACCCTAAATGAAGGTCAATGGACACAGGTGGCTGAATTGAAGGAATTACTCAATCACCCATTTACCGTGACTAAAAAATTACAAGCTGAGGATTTAACTCCTGGCATTTTCATAAGGGAGTGGAAGAACTTGCCATTTTGCCTGTCCCAAAGAGGATGTTTAATCCCAGATAGCATTTCTGCTTCAATGAATCGGAGAGAGACACAGCTATTGGAAAATAAAATTTTTCTGGCAGCTCCTATAGCAAGCAGATTGACCATATTTCAGCAAAATATTTCACTTGCTCTCAAAGAAATAGAAAAATTCAACCGTTCATCAAATGTGACTGTGCATGAGGCAATTCCTTTATACCTGGAAATTGTTAGAGATGCTGCCCATGTGGTTACGGCTTTGCCTCCAACCCAAGTTAGTGTAGAGAGGTTGTTCTCCAGCCTTAAAATTATTAGGTCAGATGTGAGGTCATCTATGAAGGAGGATCTGATGGAGGCAATTCTATTTCTTAGAACAAATTCATAGACTGCACAAATGTTTAGTATGTTTTTGTTGAAAACTGTTTTTTGACACTTACATAGTTTATTACATAGTGCTATATATATATATATATTTGATATTGCATAGTGTATTACATATTTACAATTTTTACAGTATTTTGTGTTCTAAAGTTGTATTCCAATAAATATATATATTATGTTCTATCTAAATATCTTGATCATTGTATCATAAAAATGATTAAGTGTCTGATGTTCACATTGTACTACTGTACAATACATTTTTCACTTAAATATAAGCAATATATGTGGGAGTCGGAGAGTCGGTGTAAGGGAAATTGAGGAGTCGGAGTCGCAGGTTTGGCTTGCCGACTCCACAGCCCTGGCGTAAAGGCAACACAGCTCATCACCCTGAACACACCATCCCCACTGTCAAACATGGTGGTGGAAGCATCATGGTTTGGGCCTGCTTTTCCTCAGCAGTGACAGGGAAGATGGTTAAAATTGATGGGAAGACGGATGGAGCCAAATACATGACCATTCTTGAAGAAAACCTGTTGGAGTCTGGAAAAGACCTGAGACTGGGATGAAGATTTGTCTTCCAACAAGACAATGATCCCAAACATAAAGCAAAATCTACAGTGGAATGGTTCACAAATAAACGTATCCAGGTGTAAGAATGGCCAAGTCAAAGTCCAGACCTGAATCCAATCGAGAATCTGTGGAAAGAGCTGAAAACTGTTCACAAACGATCTCCATCAAACCTCACTGAGCTCGAGCTGTTTGCCAAGGAAGAATGGGCAAGAATTTCAGTATCTCGATGTATAAAACTGATAGAGACATACCCCAAGCGACTTGCAGCTGTACTGGCAGCAAAAGGTGGCGCAACAAAGTATTAAGTTAAAGGGGCCGAATAATATTGCACGCCCCACTTTTCAGTTTTTGCATTTCCACAAAAATTTAAAATAACCAATAAATTTCGTTTAACTTCGCAATTGTGTCCCACTTGTTGATTCTTCACCAAAAATTTACATTTGGTATCTTTATGTTTGAAGCAAGATATGTGGGAAAAGGTTGAGAAGTTCCAGGGGGCCGAATACTTTCGCAATGCATTGTGTGTGTGTGTAATATTATATATATATATGTGTGTAAGGTAGCGCTGTCATTCAAGGTTGGGGGGACGCTCGCTTGGCAGCCAAATAATCACGTCCGGCGCGGGTTTTCCATAAAACAATAACAATCCATGCGGTTTATTCAGGCATCATAAACCCATAGCAGCAACATAAACTTCATATAATCAGCATAGCGTTCATGAGAGAGCTTCCCTCTGTTAAGCCTGTGGTCACACAGGTTACGCAATGTCCAGTACTCAGGCTCTTCAGCCTCACAGATATCCCACCCCGTCAGGGTTACCTCATGGCTGCTTCAGCTCACTGCAGACGTTCATTCCCTCTCCCTGGGAACTGTCAGACGCTTGCAGCCATTACTCACAGCATTCACGTGCTGTCAGGCAGGAAACCCCATCTCCCAGCAGGACCTTCCACAACAGACCAACTGGGTCCAAGCATTCACTCCATGTGACCTACCCTGGCCACCTTATATGGTCTGTAGCCATGCCCATCGGGTCACAAGGCTATGACCTCATCACAGGTCCTTCACACTCACAGTCTTTTACTACCAGCGTTTTCAGACACACCCCGGGTTGATTTGTAGGTAGCTGGTCCTGCCCGTCTCTCCAGCTACCTGAAGACTTCCCTAAGACATTGACACGGAACCTCAGCAGTATCACTGCTGATCAACACATACACAAGTCTTCATCTCAAGGCCACCCACCTTGAGATACATTACGATCATTCAGCATCCTACTCCTATCAGGACACTGGAAATGGTTATACACCTGTCATGGACCACCCATACAGTGCCCCCTAGCGGACACAGTGGTCACTACACCACATACCTCCCCCCTCTGTTCAAACTTGTGGGGTTGAACACACAATATTACCCCGGGATCTCGAGACCGGGCACTCATTACACCTTGCCCCACAGGTCGAGAGAACCGTCTCCGTCTGTCATCCGGCCTCATCTCTACGTTAGGCCTCCCCCGCCCCCAGCGGTCAGAATATCGGCCCTGATCTTTGGCCCTCCAGTCACAGTCTGTCTGCATCATCAGACACTGTTTAGTCACCATACTCCTTTCTCTCACTGACCGGCTCTCCCGGTTGGTGCAGTCATAAGTCTTAATCAAGCCTACTGTCTGGCCTGAGTCTGACCCATTCAACGTCTCACAGGAACGAAGGTCTCTCAGCCTCGTACGACCAGTCGAACTGCCACTTGCTGACATTCTTCGGCCACCTGCCATGTCACTACTTGGAGAAACCTTTCGGGTCCTTACATCTTGGGTTGAAGGCGATCGCCACCTGGTGTTCCGTACCTCTTTATTGATCCGCAGACGGTCCAGCCTCAACTGCTCAATCTCTTGCAGATACACCAAGAGCATCCAAAAATTTCTCAGGCTTTCCACGGAGCCAACCACCATGATGGGAATCCTACCCTCTTCCCTGGATAGGTCATCAGGAGGGATCCTCACCCTCACCACACCGGAGATATTTACAAGGTCAGACTTTTGGGTACCAGAATTACATCTTTCCGCAACCAAGCCGATCCATAGCCTCCCTTGCTAACTCTAGGTGTCGAGCAGCTTTCGTATTACTCCGCCTGACCAGCTGTTAGAGGTGGAGACATTGCAAATGCATCTCTTTTAGGACAGCTACCCAGTTTGCTGTATCTTCTCTGGGTGATATCACCAACTGCCGAGTCTCAGGCACCCAGTGCACCTTACACGCTTTGACCGCCTCCTTAAAAGCCTCATGCACACCTTCCTCAGTACAGGCTTCTTGCATGTCTTCGGGTACCTCGATTACAGATTTGAAAGTCGTGGTCTTGCTCTCTTCCTGGACAGAAGGCTCTGGCTCTACCACGGACACATCCCTTACTACAGTTGACCCAACCAGATGACTGTCTTCTTCAGCTCTTTGCTCACCAACTTCACAAGATTTTATCTCTTCACGAACCTTTGCCAAGATGGGTACAGGCAGTTCCGTCTTATTATCAGTCAGGCCCGGCCGCTGTAAATCTTCATCCAAGCTCTTCTCCCACAGAAGACCTTTTACTACTCCTCTGAGTTTTTCCATCTCTTCCCTAAGGGTCTTGTTCACACTTTGCCAGGTTGACAGGTGACCTGAGCTGCAAGACTTCTTTCTCGAACCCCTCCACCCTGTGCTCAGCCATTTGTCTCAGGACCCTCTCTCGTTTGAGATGTTCTTCCACTGTCTCTTTTATTAACTGTATCTCATGATCTTGTTCTCTTTTGGCCAGCACCTGTCGCACCACTACCTCTTTAATTATATTGTCAAAGGGTACCACTGGGTCATTGCCTTAAAAGGTTGTGCAACAAAATATTAAGTTACGGGTACTATCATTTGTGTCCAGGCCTATTTCATGAGGTTTTGTTTTTTTTTATAATTCTGTGGAAGCATGGTTGAAAAGCAATGTCTGACTTTCATTTGTTCATTTTCATAGGTTTTAGATTTATTACTTTTGTCAGATTCAAGTTATTTCTGTGACCATTGTGGGTTTTTCTGTCATTAAACGAGGGGTACCAACAATTTTGACCACGTGTGTATATACCGTATTTTTCGGATTATAAGACGCACTTCCCCCCCCCCAAATTTGGGGGGAAAATGGAGGGTGTGTTTTATAATGCGGACATACCTTACCGGTACTGTTGCTGCAGGCTGGGATGAGGGGGTTCCTCTGCCGACATTTTGTGAAAGGCCAGAAACACCCCAGCAGTTCCATGGTTTCCTATGAGGTGGACTCCGGGAAAATGGCCGCTGGGGGCGGCGCATGCGCAGATTGAGATCTCGGCACCAAGATCTCCCATCTGCACATGCGCAGCCCCGGCGGCCATTTTCACGGAGTCTGCTGCATAGGAAACCATGGAACTGCGTGGGGTTCTGGTCTTTCACGAAATGACGGCAAAGGCCCCGCAGCTAGGGAGACACCCGCAGCGCCGGTCACCCACAGCAACGCGCTGCACATCGAAACGCCTCATCCCAGCCTGCGGCCTGCAACATCACCCTACTCTTGCCTCTTCCAGCAGCGACCCCGCTTCATTGCAGCCACTACCCCCGGTAAGCAATAAGACACATGGATTATAAGACGCACCAACATTTTATCAAATTTTTTTTCCCCTGTTATTCTCCTCAAAATTTGGGGTGCGTCTTACACATACCGCATTTTTCGGATTATATATGTGTGTGTGCGTGTGGCTTATACATGAGTCACTGTCCTAGAAATATGGTGGGGGAAGGGGAGCGGCAGGTAACAGGGGCAGGAGCTGGCGGCTGCTGCTGTAACTGTGCCACTGCTAAAGAGAAATTAATATTCACTGCAATGACTATTCATTTCTCTTATAGCGCGCATAGTTACAACCGCAGGCTTCCAGCACACATCCTACTTACCTTCCCTGCACGCCCTCGCTGCATCTCGTTCCAGTAGCTCTTCAGGCCGAGCGATCACATGTCCCTGCTCATTAAGGTAATTAATATTCACACCTTTCCACTCCCATACTCGGAGTGAATATTCATTACCTTCATGAGTGGAGCCACGTGATCGCTCGGCTGGAAGGGCCGCTGGCACCGGAACAAGATGCAGCGAAGGTGCACAGGGAAGGTAAGTAGGGTGTGAGCATGTGTCTTTTTTTTCTTCTTTTTTTTTTATAGGAACTATGCATACAAAGAGAGAGATTGAGAGCCTTGCATACAACGGCAGGGATGGGGAGCCATGCATATTGTACACTTATTAGGCTGTATGTTGTATTTTAAATACAGTGTTTTATCAGCAGGAGATTATCACTGCTGGACTAGGTCTCACTTGCATGGCAGTCAGGCTGATCTGTGTAACTCCGCCCCCACCACTGATTGGTAGCTTGCTCACAATACATCAGTGGTGTGGGCAGGGTTATACAGAACTCAGCATTCTGAGGACTGGTACATCTACAGCAGAGGAAACAAGGATTATACCAAAACTGCAGCAAACAGCCCAGTAAGTAACATCGCTGGAATCAGAATCTCTGCCTCTACATCATGCTGTTCTCAGATTACATAGCAAGAACTCAGCATAGCACTCACCCATCCACCCAGGTCTTTCATCTTCAGAGCGAGGAGTAAGCAGCTTGCTGCCATCTTGGAGGCGCTTTCTTGTACAAACTCATAGTTCTGGAGGGTGAGCTCACATATGTATCGGGCAAGTGTAAGGGTCTCCATACTCGCGTGGACACACTGCAAAAGACAACATGTCTAACAGCACGAGAACCTCTCCATCTTCTTACAAGCAGCAATGAACAGTGAAAGTCAAAAAGGGACAACTCAACAATAAAAGTTATTTTTATACATTTACATTAAGAAGTAATAGCAAACAACAAATGCAGAAACTATTAAATACCTAAAAATGTTTTATGCTCAGTCCTGAATCCAAACCTTTTACAATAATGCCGGGCTCACACCTCCGCTTGTTTTGTTCTATGTAAAGAACGGTCATTGTGCTGGACTCAGTTTCAATCCGTGTGTTTTTAATGCTTGTTGAATCCAGCTTTTCTACTTTGAGAAATCTTGTAATTTTCATACTGGCAACTAAGGCTTTTATTACTCTAGCTTCCTGTTTAAGGAAACACCACATGTACATAGCCAGAATGGTCAGACCAGAACCCTATCTTTTGTATTGAAGTATCTAATGAGCATGAACAATAGTCATTGTGAAGGGAGGAGGAGCAGGTCAGCTGTGACATCACCTATTGCGAATGATGGATCCTGTGCTGTCAGCTGTGTATAGAGGCGGCGTTACCTGTCATTGTAATCCTGCCTCTGATTATAAGAGAACGATGAAAACTCTTCCTGAATGTACAGGAAGTAGAAAAAAAAAAGAAAAATAATATATATATATATATATATATATATATATCACACATACTGTATGTATATACATACACAAACACACGTCACACAAATACCTGATTTAATCAGTCATTTTCTGATATTGCCTTTATAGTAAAAAAAAAAAAAAAAAAGTAGGACAGGTCTCTGGCTTTTTATTTTGAGGAAAGTGAGGGGAGGTGCAATCAATTTTTGGCTACTTCTTTCTTTTTGGCTACTTCTCTGGTGATGTAGTAACACGGACGCCACTCACAATGATAATTACCTTTCCAAAACGCCGCAGAAAGCGATAAGGCACGGGGATGTTTATGTCAAAGTTTAGCTTGTGTAAGACATCTATCTCCATTGCGATAAGTTCCTCTCTTTTGTACGCATCATCACAGATATAAAGGAAATCATCCAAACATGGCGGGCAACGTTCCTGGATTAAACACAAAAAAAAAAACAAAAAAAAAAACTTATAAGACAGGAGGACTCAGCAACGTATGCACTGCTCTGCGCAGCAAGAAGACTAAGTCTGGAGTCACACTGCCATAATTCTCGTGCGAGAATCGCATCGTAAAACTTGCCCTGGCCGGCACCTCTCCTGACCTGAGCTTGACAGCTGCATAGTAATCAATTATGCTGTCATGCTCAGGTCAAGAGAGGTGCCGGCCAGTCTGTGAAGTGCAATGCGATTATCGCACGAGAAATATGGCAGTGTGACTCCAGCCTAAGGGTGAGTGCAGACGACTTTTTGGCCCTGCGGATTTTTCCGCGCAGAATGGAAGAAATCCGCAGGTCAAATGACCTGCATTTTTCCTGCGGATTTCTTCCATTTTTCATGTGGTTTTTGTGCGGTTTTCCCCCTGCGGATTTGGTGACAGGGGAGATGGAAAACCGCACAAAAGAAGTAACATGCTGCGGATTTTGTACCGCGGGAAAACCGCGCGGAAAAATCCGCAGCATCTGCACAGCGGTTTTTTTTTAGATTGATTTTAAGGCTACTGCACATCACAATGCAGAAATGCAACGTTTCTGCGCGGTAAAATCCGCTGCAAATCTGCATAGTGTGCACACAGCCTAAGTCTTACAGACAACCAGGCCCAGTTGCAAAGGAATTTCTAAAACTTACAATGTAACAATAATAAGTTGCAAAATGGAGAACATCCCTCTTCAGAAGCTGGATACCTTTTTAAAATCCCCGAGATCCCCCAATTCTGCCGCTCTTTTCGGTTTTTGGCTGCGCCTCTCCGTTTCAAAGATATTCACATTTGCGGTTTTCAGAGTGCAATATCTGAAATCTCTGCTTGTAGTGCAACTGGGTATTTCTTCAGTCTTCTCTGGGTGTGTGTCTTCTCCCTACCAGAGGCTGCAAATCACAGTTCAGCAGCATTTGAGGTTACTACTTTTGCCGAGCTGCTATTGGCACCTTCTAGGAGAGAGTGATGAAGGCACACGTCCCCAAAGAAGACTGCCTGTAGTGCAACTGGGCGTTTCTTCAGAGATTTCACATACTGTTCCAGAAGAAACAAAGGAAAATATCACTGAAATGGAGAGGTGCAGCGCAAAACGGAAAAGAGCAGCAGAATCATGGGAGCTCAGGGATTACTAAAAAATTATATGTAAGCAACAGGTCTCTTTAAGCTTCTTGTCTTGGAAACTAGCATTTTATATAAATATGAGATATTACCTCAAACTTAGAAGCAATCAACACAGCAGTAGATCCAATCAGCTGTAGTTTCTCCCTCATGACAACTTTGACAGCCAAGTAATGGTCCACCAACTTTACTGCCAGGTAAAGGGTCTCATGATTCAGCTCAAAGTTCTCCTGAGAAGACAAGTCAACATACATATCAGAGTGGTGCCAATGACAAATGATTGTCTGCAGAGGTCACATGTGCACAGTTGGATAGGGAAAGAGCAGTCGTGACCACCAGAGAGTTTGAGTGTGTGTGTAGACTTGATAATAACCCTTCAAGGTCTAAACAAGTCTGGTTGTTAAGAGATGGAAAGACGAGAAATCATAAACGTAAGAAACATGAAGGATCAGAAGTGTTTGGTGCCCCACCGGCTTAGACGAAGGCCTGATCTCACCTGCACTTCCACCATCCAGTCCACCAGGATCGATCGCATTTCTTTACTTATATCAGCCTGAGACTCCAAATAATTACAAAGCACAAATTTTTCCTACAAAAAAAAAAAAAAAAAACAAAACCACAAGGTGCCATCATGAAATATTTTGGAGGTAATAAGCGATGTAATTATGAACAGAAGATCACTCCCAGAACTTTCACTTGGAAGACGCACCATCGGTCCCCCATCAATATACACTAAGGCTTCGGCAGCAACAGGCGCCGATGACATGTCACTGCTGTGAAGATTCGTGCGGGGTCGACAGGTGTCGCGTATAAATGACATGAGCATGTGCAGAAGTGCTCATGGATCACGCAACGGGACAGTCATCAGCGCCACTCACTTTGTCAGATACTGTAAATCTATGGTGACCTGAGCGGTGGGGTTTATCTGATAGAAAGTGAGTGGTCATTTATACGTGACATCTGTCGACCCCGAACGAATCTCCACAATGGTGACATGTCATTTGCACCACTCACTTTCTGTCAGATAACCCCCCCCCCCCCCCCGTTCAGGTCACCATATATTTAAGAATAAGGTCTGCAATAGGCTTGTTCTACCGACCGCTTTTCCTCCCTTCATCCCCCATAGACAGTTGGTCAGGCGTGGAGGTCTTCTCATGGGGGGGAGGGGGGCAAGCGGCTCCCAGTCAGCAGCTTATCAATAGGTTTAGCATATTGGATTTCCCGTCTTTTTCCCATGGAGAGGGTGGTAGGTCAGGTAAAATTCGGATGCTACTACTGACAATGATCATCCGAATCAGTGGGTACTAGGCACCACGTACGGACGTGCTCACTGCACCACCACTGCACAAAAGGAGAAGAATTTGATACATTGATATAGGCATAAACCCCCATAAAAGCTTTAAAAGTACCTCTCTCTCCCGCATGTAAGTAAAGATATCCATTGCATACTCAGCAGTGCTAAATGGGTCATCCAACGAGTCCTTATCAATGTCCTCCACATCCGGAGGCAAGAGCTGGGAACACACAGGTGTAGGAGTCAGCCGATGCGGCGGACGAGCCACCGCTATTGGTCACACAACACATGAGGCAGCTCACCTGCTCCACACACGTCTCCTTCTTTACTGAAGGTTTATCTTCTTCATTGCTTATTGTTTCTTCTATTACCACCTCAACAGCGACATCGGAGACGGGAGCCTTCCTCAGTGCCCTTCAGTGGAGCGGAGGGATAAATGATCAATAGCGAAACAACGGCACATTATGGAGGCAAATAACAGCTGGAAACAGGGTGTAGAGCACAAAGAGAGACAAGGGCATAACCTGGGGGCCGGGGCAAAACGTGGCCGCCGAGGTCAGGGGAGTAGCGTGGCAGTCAGGACCAGGGACACAACGTGGCCGCTAGGTCATAATGCTCCCACTGGGGTCAGGGGGAACAACGCAGCTGCCAGGTCGTGATCTTGCCACCGGGGACAGGGGAGAAACATGGCCGCCAGGTTGTATCGTGGCCGCTGGGGTCAGGGGAGCAACGTGGCTGCCAGGTCATAATGTTGCCACCAGGGTCAGGGGAGTAATGTGGCTACCAGGATGTAATGTTGCCACTGGGGTCAGGGGAGTTAAGTGTCCGCCGGGGTTTCACAAACCGAATCTGGAGACAATGCATTAGAGGCTCAGTGAACATTTTTACCAATCATGACAGGAGCCCGGGGGCTGCGCTCATCCCACTGGAACCTATACAGAGCTCATGAATATGGAGGACAACATGGTAGCAAGTTTACTTGTCCCCTAGTAATAATCTCCTGCTGATAAAACTGTGATTTTATCAAAACTACAACAAGCAGCCCAGTAAGTGACACTGGTAGAAACAGGAACCAATCTAAATAGAAGATTTGGATCAGAAACATTCCCCTCCCTGTGTATACCGGAGTGATAGCAGGTGGGGTCTCCCTACAAATGCCCCTAACTGACCTCTTGGTGTTAATTTCATTATTTCTTAGGACGCCGTTGACTGCCGCCACATTCTTCGTTTTCTTCACAGGAGCCTTCTGACCGTCTTTCTTTTTCAGAAGTTGCTGATTTTTATTAGCCTTAAAAGGAAATTAAAAAAAAAGATGGGAAAACTGCAACATTCAATTCCTGGATCCTAAAGTTAAAGGGGTAGTCCACTACTCAGAAAACCCCTTTAATAGTGATACAAGGAGTAATACACGTGCATCACTGCGGTTACAAAATGAAAGCAGTGGGACAACAAACAAGGACCAGCTTTGGACTCCAGCAGTCAGTAAGAATTTCTGATAAAGGAGAAATGTACAATTTTTCTCTATTTCTCCCACTTACTAATAAATGTATAACCACTGCTGGACCACCGCAGACCCAGAGAATCAGGATCCCGCATCCTCACTCGTTTATGCATGCGCACGACCACTCAGCTTAGACCCGAGAGCAATGAATGAGAATGTTACATTGTATCTTTTCCAGTATTTCGGGAGGGTCAGAGGTTTCTCAATGTCAGGGTCATGAGGGCGTGAACTAACAAATAGTCCAGGGTGTACTCACATTGGTGATGTCTCCAAAAGCGGATCTCTTCTTAGCGCCACCCTGTGGGGAAGATGGGGAACGCTTCGTCTGCACACAATCCTCCTGAGCAAAATAAAAATAATAATAATTTAACATTGGCCCATTTTGGGAAATGTATTTGTAATCTCTGCTCTTTAATTAACTAGTAATTACACCTTATTTTATTTCAAGCAATTGCACAAGCAAAGTAGTAGACTATGGTCGGTCTCAGAGAAACCTGCTTCTTTCTCCACTATTCAGCCACTTCTCTCCCTGCACTGACCATTCACTCTCAAAAGCTTCCCAAATCTGTTGACAAATGGCTCTTCAGTGAGGGATCACATTACACCCTCGGCCTAGACAATGCTATGGAGATGGGAGTGGAGAAGAAGCTGGAGGGAGAAGAGGCAGTGATCACAAAATCATATCCTGAAACTAGAAGTTCCCTTTAAAGGGATTGCCCACTTCTTCTAGGACAACCCCTACTTATTCCTCACTTTTGGTGCCGGCACTGTTCCAGCATTCGAGTCCCGGGACTCTCGTGCAGTTGTTTTGTCACCTGTACCCAATTAGCGCTAGCGTCACTGTCCCCGCCTTCGGACATATTGAACATTGACAGGAAACTGGTGCTGCGGCTGCCCTCCAACTTTCTCTTGACGTTCGATTTGTCCAAAGATGGAGACAGTGACGCCAGTGCTGATTGGGCGCAGGACTCACGTGAGCCAACACCGCTGCGACAACTCCAACACTGGGGGTGAGTATAGGTATTTTTACTATAACGGGTCCAAACATGGGGAATGAGGGGACAACCCCATTAGGTAATACACTGATGAGGATACCTTAACAGACTGAGCATTTTCTGCAGCAGCTGGTTTTCCTTGCCGGGAGACTTTGGACAACGTTGGCCGAGTGTGACGATGAGGCAGCATGCTTAGGGGCCTAGAAAAAAATTATATTATTAAATTTGAGAATTTACCAAAGAAATAAAGAAACATTATAAAATAACCCAAGATACAGAAATTACCCTGAACAATTTAAAGGGGTGTAATCCAACCAGAGGGCAAAAAATAAAGTCTGCAGCATAGTGGTGATGCCAGGGATAAGTCACGTGACTGTGCAGGCCACTGACTGACTGCAACGGTCACACAGAACCAGGACCGCTGCGTCTGCACTGGATTACTGGCACAGAAGAATTTATAGCCACAGTAGTAGCTTTTTATGATTTTCTGGGCTGAATAAACCCACCATTATGGAAGTTATTTTATGTATTTATGGAATACAAAGACAAGGTCCCAAGTGCATGCGAGTCCAGATGGCAGCGGACACGGATCGGTCCTGTGTAATGAATCTGCGAACTGAGCGCAACGTCTATGAAGGAGTAACAAGAGACTGAGCCAGCAGCGAAGAATTGGCCGGACATATTCAGGCCCATTGACGGTCACCGATAAAGTGGGTACGCAAAGTACTCAGACCCCTTTAGATTTTTCACTTTGTTTCAATGCAGCCATTTGGTAAATTCAAAAAGTTCACTTTTTTCTCATTAATGTACACTCTGCACCCCATTTTGACTGAAAAAAAACAGAACTGTAGAAATTTTTGCAAATTTATTGAAAAAGAAAAACTGAAATATCACATGGTCATAAGTATTCAGACTCTTTGCTCAGACCCTCAATATTTATGTCACATGCTGTCCATTTCCTTGTGATCCTCCTTGAGATGGTTCTACTCCTTCATTGGAGTCCAGCTGTGTTTAATTAATCTGATAGGACTTGATTTGTAAAGGCACACACCTGTCTATGTAAATCCCCCGTTACACACTGCGATATCGCTATATGTGATACTTACCTGCCCCCCGCTGTCTGCACTGATCGCGCGAGAAGCTCCTGGACCATTTCTCGTCATCAGCTTCCTGCTGGGGCTTCCTGCTGTGACGACGAGCGACGCGTGGAGCCGGGCGGGAGGACGCAGGATCACCGCGTCTGACAGGTAAGTAGCGATCCCCGTCCCCTGCGATGTCGCTGGTGAGATCTGCCTGTGTGGCAGCTCACTAGTGACCACTTAGCGATGCACCAGCGATCCTGACCGTGTCATATCACTGGTCGGGATCGCTGGTCGGGATCGCTGGTGCATCGCTAGGTGTAACGGTACCCTAAGGCACATGCTGTCCATTTCCTTGTGATCCTCCTTGAGATGGTTCTACTCCATTGGAGTCCAGCTGTGTTTAATTAAACTGATAGGACTTGACTTGTAAAGGCACACACCTGTCTACATAAGGCTAGTTTCACACTAGCGCTTTTGAACGCAGCGACGGCTAGCGCACAGCCGCCGCTAAGCCCCGCCTCCGCCGGCAGCTCCGCCTACCGGCGCATGACGTTGCATGCGTCCCCTATCTTTATCACTGGGGGCGCAGGCCGTGCGCAATATGCGTTTGGCGGCGCATGCGCCCTTTTGACGGTGCGCCGAGTGCAACCAAACTGCAGCAGGTTGCGTTTGGCGCACCGTCAAAAGGACGCATGCGCCGCCAAACGCATATTGCGCACGGCCTGCGCCCCCAGTGATAAAGATAGGGGACGCAGGACGCATGTAGCGTCATGCGCCGGTAGGCGGAGCTACCGGCGGAGGCGCGGCAGGGGGGAGGGGCTTAGCGGCGGCCGTCGCTGCGTTCAAAAGCGCTAGTGTGACAGACCAAATGAGAATCATGAGGTCAAAGGAACTGGCCAAGGAGCTCAGAGACAGAATTGTGGCAAAGCACAGATCTGGCCAAGGTTACAAAAGAATTTCTGCAGTACTCAAAGTTCCTAAAGGGCCTGTCACACTAAGCGATATCGCTATAACTTGTGATGTTATAGCGATACTGCTAGCGATATCGCTGTGTCTGATACTTACCTTCGACCGGCTCTCCTGCTGGTTATCGCTGATCGCGCGAGAACGTCCAGGACTGTTTCACGTCGTCAGCTTCCTGTGGCGCTGACGAGCGTGGAGGCGGGTGGGAGGACGTCAGGATCGCCTCGTCTGACAGGTAAGTAGCGATCCCCAACCCCTGCGATGTCGCTGGTGAGATCTGCCTGTGTGGCAGCTCACTAGCGACCACTTAGCGATGTACCAGCGATCCTGACCGCGTCATATTGCTGGTCGGGATCGCTGGTGCATTGCTAAGTGTGACAGTACCTTAAGAGCACAGTGGCCTCCATAATCCTTAAATTGAAGAAGTTTGGGACCACCAGACGTCCTCTTAGACCTGGCCGTCCAGCCAAACTGAGCAATTGTGGGAGAAGTGCCTTGGTGAGAGAGGTAAAGAAGAAACCCAAGATCACTGTGGCTGAGCTCAACAGATGCAGTAGGGAGATGGGAGAAAGAT
Source organism: Dendrobates tinctorius (assembly GCF_039654945.1). Taxonomy (NCBI): domain Eukaryota; kingdom Metazoa; phylum Chordata; class Amphibia; order Anura; family Dendrobatidae; genus Dendrobates; species Dendrobates tinctorius. Next base: position 10,600,010 of record NW_027361702.1, read on the forward strand.
CCACAAAGTCAACTATCATTGCAGTCCTCCACCAGTTGGGCCTTTATGGCAGAGTGGCCTGACGGAAGCATCTCCTTAGTGCAAGACATATGAAAGCCCGCATAGTTTGCTAAAAAACACATGAAGGACTCCCAGACTATGAAAAATAAGATTCTCTGCTCTGATAAGACGAAGATAGAACATTTTGGTGATAATTCTAAGCGGTATGTGTGGAGAAAACCAGGCACTGTTCATCACCTGCCCAATATAATGCCAAGAGTAAAACATGGTGGTGACAGCAACATGCTATGGGGTGTTTTTCAGCTGCAGGGACAGGAAGACTGGTTGCAATTGAAGGAAACATGAATGCGGCCAAGTACAGAGATATCCTGGATGAAAACCTCTTCCAGAGTGCTCTGGACCTCAGACTTGGCCGAAGGTTCACCTTCCAACAAGACAATGACCTTAAGCACACAGCTAAAATAACAAAGGAGTGGCTTCAGAACAACTCTGTGACCATTCTTGACTGGCCCAGCCAGACCCCTGACCTAATCTCAATTGAGCATCTCTGGAGAGACCTGAAAATGGCTGTCCACCAACATTCACCATCCAACCTGATGGAACTGGAGAGGATCTGCAAGGAAGAATGGCAGAGGATCCCCAAATCAAGGTGTGAAAAACTTGTTGCATCATTCCCAAGAAGACTCCTGACTGTACTAGCTCAAAAGGTGCTTCTACTCAATACTGAGCAAAGGGGCTGAATACTTATGACCATGTGTTATTTCAGTTTTTCTTTGTTAATAAATTTGCAAAAAATTTCTACATTTCTGTTTTCAGTCAAGATGAGGTGCAGTGTGTACATTAATGAGAAAAAAGAACTTTTTTGAATTCATCAAATGGCTGCAATGAAACAAACAGTCAAAAATGTAAAGGGTTCTGAATACTTTCCGTACCCACTGTATGTGTGTATCACTATGTACATAGATGAGAGAACTAGACAGACGGGGGATCATCAGGCCCAATTCCTGGAGGTTCATGAGAAACGTCACGCGAATTGGTCAGTGTAATGGAATCGTAGTATTACCGGCAAACCAACGGGCCATCCATGTGATACCTCTAAGAGGGTTTGCCAGAAAGCTCTGACCAATGGAGTCTCATACTCTGTTGCTACTAACCATGCACGCTGTACGGGGACAGGACCATCTGGGTCCCCATACAGGTTTTGTTGGTCCATGTGGTCTTTTCAGTAAACAAGTACCGATCAATAGTTATAGACAGCTCTAGTTAGCGATGACCGGTCACTTGCAAAACAAAATAGATTTCAATACCCTGTAACAATCCCTGAGCCCCCCTGATTCTGCCGCTGTTTAACACTTTGTGCTGCATCGCTCCATCGCAGAGATATTCACATTTCTTTCTTCTGGAGCAGTATGTGACTTATGATGGGCGAGCATTAAAATGCTCGGGTGCTCGTTGTTCGGGTCGAGCAAATTGGAATACTCGGGTACTTGGACAGAACAACGAGCCCAAGGTAAGTCTATGGGAGACCCGCTGATATGGCCGGGCTCGGCTGACAGACGCATGTGCGTGGGGGTCCGGACAGATGACGTCAGGGGGAGACAAGGATTCAGCATGTCGGATTCTGGATGGCAGATCCCTTTGTTCCCCCTGCAGAGAGAAGAGCAGCGCTCCTCCCAGAGATCCTGTGTACGGGAGACGCTCAGCTGACAGCGAGCCATTGTGTGAGGGGGGCTCATGGGTACAAACCCTGGGGGCATCAGAGCTCCGCACAGGGTATTGCTGAGTGATGGTGAGGAATCCGGAGCAGAAAGTCACATGATCGTCTGCAGTGGGCACACGGATCAGATCTCCACTGCAGGCTGTCCATCACAAGACGTGCTTGAGCTCCGCAGTCCCACGCGAGGACGCGCACGAGCTCCGCAGTCCCACGCGAGGACGCCCACGAGCTCCGCAGTCCCACGCGAGGACGCCCACGAGCTCCGCAGTCCCACGCGAGGACGCCCACGAGCTCCGCAGTCCCACGCGAGGACGCCCACGAGCTCCGCAGTCCCACGCGAGGACGCCCACGAGCTCCGCAGTCCCACGCGAGGACGCCCACGAGCTCCGCAGTCCCACGCGAGGACGCCCACGAGCTCCGCAGTCCCACGCGAGGACGCCCACGAGCTCCGCAGTCCCACGGGAGGACGCCCACGAGCTCCGCAGTCCCACGGAAGGACGCCCACGAGCTCCGCAGTCCCACGGAAGGACGCACACGAGCTCCGCAGTCCCACGGAAGGACGCACACGAGCTCCGCAGTCCCACGTAAGGACGCACACGAGCTCCGCAGTCCCAAGTAAGGACGCACACGAGCTCCGCTCCTACCTCCTCCGTCCGCCGATGATCACGTCTTTGTCAGTGCTGGTTCCCGGGACCACCGTCTTAGTCCAGCTCGTGCACTGCGCTCCCCCAGACACCGGTCTCCGCTCAGCACTGACTCCGCCGCCCCCGATCAGTCCCCCCCACACAAGCCTCAGATAACACAACACATTATACACACACACACGTTTGAATCTCGCGGACACGCCTACTTTCAATTCCCATTGGCTGTCGCTCTGCCAATAAAATTGCTGCATTCAACTATTGTCATAGCGACGCAGAGCTTTCAGAAATTCGAAAGTGAGAGCCAATCAGAGGGGGTGGGCGGTGACATTCCAGGAAAAGGGGGCGTGTAACAAAAAAGCTGCACTACGTGGGCGTGGTTAATTGTTTAAATGGCTTTACGTTAACCGAAAAGGGAGGAGCTGTAAAGCCGAGCAGTCAGCAGTGCGCTTTACGGTAAAACACAGCGGAAAAAGCGCTAGGCTAGGCTGCAGACTGATTGCGTCTAGACAGGAGGTGTCCTGACCTGTACCAGCAGCTGCAATGTACACGGCTGATGGTGAGGTGACTGCAGGAAGAAACTTTTTCTTTTCTGTTTTTTGTACGTTTAACAACAAACAATAATCATCCCAATAATTACATACAATGCAGCGAGGCGCCCTGATGTGAATACACTAAAAAATTGCTACAAAATTATAAAACTGGTACAAAAATGGGCATCAAAGTGGGCACTGAAGGTTGTTAATGAAGGGTTAAATGACTTTGGGCCACTGATATCTCTAAGGCTACTTTCACACATCAGGTTTTCGGCGTCAGGCGCGATCCGGCGTCGTGCCGGAATGCGGATCCGGCAAATGTTTTGTAAAACCTGATGTGCCGGATCCGGTTTTCTGCCGGATCCGTCTTGTTCTTGACAGACAAAACCGGATCCGTCTCATCCGGTTCATCCGTTTTTCGATCCGTTTTTCGACGGATCTGGTTTTTAAAATTGACCCTTGTGGCCTTCCGAACGGGATTGGCTACTGGAAAACTATATATAGCGTGTTCCTACAGCCCTTCTTTGACAGGTTGTAGAGGAGAAAGTGCAGGTTGAAGAGAAGAGCAAGTTACTGGCGAAGATGGATGTTGTCATTGGAAATATTACCACTAGAAGTTCTGTGACGGTTTCAGGGACAATTTTCCACTATACTTTATGTCACCTCAAGGCAGAGTACACTGGGATGACAGAGTGTGAAAGATTTGTGCCCTAAACTTGTGTACCTTCTGGACCAACAGTATATACCTTTGCCAACCAAAGTTGGCTATCTTGTCATGGTCTCTATTTTTAGCTTTAGGCCACAGGTGTGTACCTGGTTGTGTTTTATGCAAAGTATTTCACCTTTTAACAAAAGTTGTGTACATTGTTAGGAAATCACCAACAATAAACACAACTTTTTAGGTGAAATACTTTGCTTCAAACACAACCAGGAACACAACTGTGGCAAAAAGCTAAAATTTACCCACAGTTATATACCTGGTTTTGAATACCTTTTTACCTTTTAAATACCCTGTATTTAACCTTTTTTTTAAACATATTTCGCCGCAGAAAGAAATGACAGACAACCAGTGTAAACAATAATTTAACTTTTATTTAAAATATTTTTTTTTGTGTAAACTGTTTTTAAAGTTAAAAAAACTTTTTTAATAAAGGTTTGAAACCAACCAAATGGGCATTTTTATTACAAAAAAAACATTATAACTCGGTGTAGTGTGGGGTGGAAATACTGCTGGAGGGGCTGCGGGACACTTCGACAATGGGAGTGTGGAGAGAGGACTGGGATCGTGGTGGGGAAGGAACAGTTAGAGGTGATGGTGTGGAAAAAGCTACAGAATGGGTGGACATGTGGGAGGCAGAAGAGGTGGTGGGCGGTGGAGTGGAGGGTTGGGCAGGGACTGTAGGAGCAGATGATGTTGATGGCAAGTTGTATGGGGAAGGAGTTTGGTACGGGGAAGGAGTTTGGTACGGGGCAGGAGTTTGGTACGGGGAAGGAGTTTGGTACGGGGCAGGTTGCTGGAAGTGGGGAGATGTCTGGTACTGGGGAGGTTGCTGGTACTGGTGAGGTTACTGGTATGTAATAGGAGTGGGAGGATGGAAAGTGGCTGGAGGGGGTGCAGATGTAATAGGAGGGGGAGGATGGAAAGTGGCTGGAGGGGGTGCAGGTGGAGGAACTACAGTGGTGGGAGGTGGAGGTTGGGAGGTAACCTGCTGTAGAGCACCGTGGCACGAATGCATTACATGCATCTGCTGGGTAGGAGATAGTGTTGCCATGCGCTCCACAACAGACCTGAAAAAGGTGTGGTTTGGCGAAGATCTTGCTTCTGAATGCATGGTTTGCAGAAGTGTCTTCACCTCCAGAATGCTGGAGTTGATCTGCTGAAAGCCTGCGGAGATTTGCTCTGACAAGACTTTTAGACAGTTCTGGAAAGATGCATTCAGATGCAAGAACTCTGGCGCATAACTCTTTTCCTGACCCCTCTGCCGCTGTCGCCCAGTACCCGCAGGTGTACTAGAGGTGGCAGGGGCAGAAGGGTGGGGTAAAGGGAAAGCGATCTCCTCACCAGCAGCTTCATGTAATGTAGGCGGCCACGATGCTCCTGTGCTGGTGGATGGGACAGATGGGTCGAATGTGTGGGAAGGCTGGGAAGGTGCAGATGTACCGGGGCGGTCGAAGTGTCCCTCGGTGCCGGTCTCCTCAGGGATCGCCTCAGAAGGGTCCAATCGTGCAGGCTCCCGAGTGCTGCTCACCGTGCTGTGGAATAAAGAGAAAAAAAAACAATTAAAATACTGACATGGTATGGCCCTGGCTGAAAAAAAAAGTTACATCTAACATTTTTTTTCACATGTGGTGTGTAATATTTACCTTCTAGTGACCATTGTTTCCCGGAGGAACGACAGGGCTCGTGCGTACTTGTACTTGCTCCTGCGTCCTCCAGATCCACTCGGGGCCCGCATCTCTTTATTGAACTCCTTCTTGAAACGATCCCTCACAGACCGCCACCGATTCACAATTCTGTTCCCTGAAACGAGAAAGGAGTGGTTAGTATACAACATCAGTGTTTCACAAACTCCAGTCCTCATGGTCCCCAGGGGTCATGTTTTCAGGATTTCCATAGTAAATAGAAATCCTGAACACATGATCCGTGGGGACCACGAGGACTGGAGTTCGGGAAACACTGGTTTACATCAAGCAACCCGTACTGTATATACTTACGCTCTTTAATCTGGGCCCGAACATCGAGGTCCTCCCAGTGGCCCACAAGGAGTGAACAGATTTCCTCCCAGAGTCGTCGGGTAACGATAAGGTCAGCGTGGCGTCGGTCAGCCATATTCCAGAGCGGCTCCCTTTCTCTGACGAGATCGATGAGGTGGTCCACGTCGAGTCCTCCATCCTCACCGTCAGAGTCGGGAGCACGCTGTGAAGGCTGTTAAAGAAAAAGACAAAAATAACATAATTAGCCTCCACAAAAGAAATTAAATAAAAAGTGCAAAAAAACAAAGCAAAAATATTTATACTTACACGCTGGTGACCGCCGCGTTGCTGTCGCCGACGACCCTGGGAGGCACTGCGAGGACCTCTTAGCCGAGCACCAGATTGGGAAGACTAGAGAAGAAAACAAAAAATGTTATGTCTTTGGATGTAGGCATTTGTTTGCTGTGTGTGGTCTGCAGAACATTGTTTTCTATGTGTTGTGTGTAGTGTGATGTTGTGTTTGATGCAAAAAACTTACCAATTGTGAGCCCACTCCAAGTGTCTGTCCACCCCTTCCTTCTTCTTCTGGGAGCTCCTCTTCATCTTGTGAATCCTGTTTTGAAATAAAAGGCAATGAATAGACATATATTACAGAGATGATGGATTTTGGAAATAAAAACTTACCGTCAAACGCTGACGATGCGAGGGAGGGCTCCCAGAAGATGATGTGCTGTCTTCCTGGTGGCCACACTCCATGCCTGTGGGTGGTGTTCCAGCTGCTGCCATTGCTGCTGCTGCTGCTGCATCTATTGGGCGGCTGTTGAATAAAGAGAAACAAAGGGCCAATGAATATCTTGATATTCAATAGCCCTAGTTTGGAGGAATGGGGGATTTGATAATTACCGTCTCTCATCTGCTGCTGGCCTCCCCTCCTCAGCATATTCCATTTGCTGCTCCATTTGGGGTGGTGGTGGTGCTGATGGTGCTGCAGTGGTCTCCTGCCTTCTCCTGCTGCGCTTGGTTGCTTTCTTGGGTGGCATGTTGGGTGTGGCTGTGGGTCCCACTGTCTTGCTTTTATATATGTCTTGTGGGCAGAGCTACTGAGCATGCTCAGACCAAAAAAACCGGATCCGGCCACCGGATCCGGCTTTCGCCGGATCCGGCGCATTGCAGGGCTCATAGGCTTTCATTGTGTGAAAAAGCCGGACGCGCCGGATCCGGTGTGTCCGGCTTTTTCGCCGGAGACAAAAAACGTTACAGTAGCCGTTTTTTCCAGACGCCGGATCGCGACACATTGCCGGATCCGGCGAAAACCGGATGAAACGCATGGCCATCCGGCGCGATCCGGCGCAAATGCAAGTCAATGGGGGGGAAACCGGATCCGGCATTGCATTTCGCCGGATCCGGTTTCTGTCAAAAGCGCCGGATCGCGCCTGACGGCGAAAACCTGATGTGTGAAAGAGGCCTAAGAATACACAGTGATGCCCAGAACCCATTTGGGCCAGGCTAGAGGGACCTGGGTTTGATGTGCGGCATCACTGTGTATTCTTAGTGTGAGATCAGTGGCCCAAAGTCATTTAAACCATTAAAAACATCAGTTACTTATTCACATCTGTGAAAATTGGCTGTTTGCCCACTTTGATGCCAATTCTGATGCCCAGAACCCATTTGGGCCAGGCTGGAGGGACCTGGGTTTGATGCAGGGCCATCACTATGTATTTTTCATGTGAGATCAGTGGCCCAAAGTCATTTAACCCTTTAAAAACATCAGTTACCGTATATGCTCGTGTATAAGCCGAGTTTTTCAGCCCATTTTTTTGTCCTGAAACTGCCCCCACGGCTTATGCACGAGTCATTGTCCAGAATAACGGCAGGGGAGGGGGAGCAGCAGAGCAGTGGGCCACCGGAGGCAGGAGCCGGCGGCTGTAACTGTGCCCATTGTTAAAGAGAAATGAATATTCCTTTCTCTTATAGCAGCACATGGTGACAGCCATCGGCTTCCAGAAGAGAATCCTACTCACCCACTGTGGGGAGGTTGGTCTGACGGACGGATCTGCCTATGGAGAGGGGCAGAAGAGCAGCGCAGTGTAGGCTGAGAAATAGAGCCAGGGGCAACATTTGGCTGTTTGACCATTAGAGGGCAGTGGGGAGCGTAGGAGAGAGTGGTTATGCAACTGCCATGGGTCAAGGTCACTGCCATTGGTTAAAGGTTACTGTCAGGTGATAGTGGGCGGAGCTACTGGGACTGGGAGTATAAGAGGTCAGGGAAGGTTCTGGAAGTTCCAGTCAGCCAAGGGAGCTCACTAGAGAGGAGAGTTTGCTGTAGGTAAAAAGACGGAAAAGGCCTACAGTGAGTTACTGACAGTGGAGACGGTCGGGGGGGGGGTGACCCAAAAAGGACAGTGGCTGTGGACAGAGACAGACCGTGAGTGTCAGGTGGACGGCTTACTCTAAAGAGGACGCCACGAACGGTGAAACTAAGAAAGAGAAGGTACCCGGGTCTGTGTGTAAAAGTGAATTGTGGACTACTCCAGTGATGAAGTACGGTGGTCGTCCAAAAAGTGGACAATAAAATCTGAACTGTTGGACACAACCCTTGTCTCAGTCTCATGTCTGCCTGCGCCACGAAGTGGGTCACCCCCCAGTCCTGTTGGATCAGCACCACCTAATCGTCTCCCTCAGCCCGACCCTACACCACCAGCATGCCCTGCATCTCCGTGGTCCCGGCGTTTTCGCAGCATCTCCATGGTTCCGGCTTACGGGAGCTATTCCAGCGCGATCACGTGGCACTAGTCATTAAGGTAATGAATATGCACGCATCTGCACTCCCATAGATGTGGAGCGCATATTCATTACCTTAATGAGCAGTGCCACGTGATCGCGCCGGAAGAGCTGCTGGAAGCTGGAACCATTGAGATGCTGCGAAGCCACTGGGACCACTGAGACGCTGCGAGGGCATGCTGGTGGGTGAGTAGGATAGGGGATATGGAGCCATGCATAGCAGGACAGGGACCGGGGAGCCATGCATACAATGACAGGGACCGGGAAGCCATGCACGCCAGGACAGGGATGAGGAGCCACGCATACCAAGACAGGGATAAGGGGACAATGCACACCCGGCTTATACTCGAGTCAATAAGCTTACCCAGTTATCCGTGGCAAAATTGGTGGGCCTCGGATTATACCCGAGTATATACAGTACTTATTCAAATCTGTGTAAATGGACTGTTTGCCCACTTTGATGCCAATGTTGATGTCCAGAACCCATTTGGGCCAGGCTGGAGGGACCTGGGTTTGATGCAGGGCTTCACAATCTATATATTCTTAGTGTGAGATCTGTGGCCCAAAGTCATTTAACCCCTTAAAAATTTCAGTTACTTATTCAAATCTGTGTAAATTGGCTGTCTGCCCACTTTAATGCCAATTGTGATGCCTAGAACCCATTTGGGCCAGACTGGTGAAACCTGGTTTTGATATGGGGCTCCCTGTTCTATATGTCTGCAGTGTGATATCAGTGGCCCAAAGTTATATAACACTTTCATTAACGCTTTTTGGTGCCCACTTTGATGTCCATTTTTGTGCCAGTTTTATAGTTTTTGTAGCTGTTTTTAACTGTATTCACATCAGGGCACCTCGCTGCATTTTGTATTATGTTAGAATTATGATGCTTATTTTTTGTTGTTAAACCTATAAAAAAACAGAAAAGAAAAAACTGCCAAATAAGAAACCAACTTCAGCCTCGTCACATCAGCTGTATACATGGACTGACCTCGCTTCTTCCTTTCTTTGGTTATTGCTCAGGTTGTTAGTGGAGCAAACGTCACAGATTGTACAGATGTTTTTTTTCTTTCCACTTTTATATTTTTATGTCATTCTATATGGCAACAAATTCTACAAAGTTCTGTTTTGTTTTTATTAATAAAATTATCATTTTTCCAGTTCGCCACTTGACAGCACCATGGAGGACGTCCTTCTTATCCTCATTGGGACAGGAAACAATGAGAGGTTAAAAGGACCCTCCCCTTTCCACCCTTCAGTGTTTATTCCTGTCCCATTGAGGATAGGAAGGACGGGAGCTCCTATCCCTGAACGTACCGGGCAGGTCGGCTAGGATCGGGGGGCCCAGCCTTTCCCTGTCGCCAAGCGATCTGCAGCTGACACTCCTCCTAAGGGTCCCTCAGCCTACCTCAGTGTAGCGCTGCTCCTGAGGGTCAGGCCACTTTCCCCTGGGAAGGACGCTCTGCCTCCAGGCATGCTGCGGTGCCCGGGGTGCACTTCCAGCTGCTTCCTCCCCGCGTCAGGTCACGGCAGGCGTGCGTTTCAGTGTGGGGTCCGGACATGCACATGTGGTGCCCCCAGGAGTATGGTCGCCACAATGGCATTGCCTTCCTCCAGGGAGGGTGATGTCATGCTTGGAAGCAATGAAGGTTCTCTCTGACAGTTAATCAATTTCATGCAACACAGTTCCCACTCCAGGCCAGCAGAGGGAGCTCTGAACCAGGATTGGGGGAGGAGCGCGCTCTGAGGGCCAGGAGGGGAAATAGTCAGTTAGTGTGAGGAGGGCAACGTGTGTAGATGCGTGGAGAGAAGCTGGAGGTTGAGCTGAGGATAGAGAGCTCCCTCCCAGTGAGAGCGCATGATCTGGAGCCTGGTCTCCACGGTTGTATGGATACTGAAGGTCCTGCAACAGAAACCAGAGGAATAGGAAGCTGTAAATGCTCTATTCCCACCTAAGACTCGGAGGCACAACAGCGACTGGTGAGCCAAGAGAGATAGAGGGCTACAGCTGTCTGCCATACGAGGTAGCTCTAAGAGAAGATAAGAAAGAGGAACGTCGGTGTAACTCTGTACTGCATGTACCTCAAGCCAGCGCTAGGAAGGAGACTACACAACCCATCTGATAGAGAGATCCCTGAGTTGCTTCCATGCTAGCCTGCTGTGCCATCTGTAATCAGGACCCTGGACTGCGTTTGCCAAGTAAAGGTAAAGAAATTGCACCCTGTTGTGTCCTTTCCTCCTTCCTGCAACATCCTCAGCACTGCTACAGCTCTGTGCCAAACACTGCACGCTCTTCCTAAACATTCCGCTGCACTGCCCTGGGACCAACAGCCCTACCTGTGGAGGGCTACAACATCATTGCTGCACCACACCATCTGTCCCAGAGGATCTGTCTGCAGCGTCGGCTTAACACCTCCCTTGCCGAACACCACAGGTGGCGTCACGAATCACTTACAAACTTTATTCCTAACTCAACCTCTCTTACATGGGCGCCCAGGGCCATGGACCGGGTCACCGCTGCTGTGACAATCCCCTCTGAGAGACCGGCCCGGTACCGAGTACCCCACAGCCCTGGGAGGACGACCCATTTTGGCGTCACGAACAGGATTACGGAGCCCGGTATCCCCGGGTCCTGTGTGCCAGAGACTGTTGTGTGCTATAGACTGTGTGCGAAATTGGCGCCATTGCTGCCATTATCCCGCTGATTGGCGCTTGCGGGAAGAAAAGGGGCAGGCCTTCGTGGGCGCAGCCTGCTGCAGAGCGCGAAGAAGTGAAGTGCCGCGCGGGAAGAGAGGACAGCGCGCGAGAAGGGGAGGAGCTGAGGCCTACAGCCGGTAAGCCGCTCAACCCCGGGGCCTGGCAACCGTTAACTAGGGGGGAAGGAGAATGTCTCAGGCAAGCGCCAATGCAGCGGCGGACGACCCCGCCAGCCCCTCAGCGCCGCAAGCTGCAGTGCCCAACATGGCTGCGGCTCCGGTAGCACCCACTGCAGCGGTCCCCATAATGCCGCTGTCTATGCCCTACATACCGGTAGCGGCCTGGCTACCGCAGTACTCGGGTGAGTCCCATACCCTGAGTGAATTTAAAGAGAGACTGTGCAGTTTGTTTGAGGTGTATCCTCTATCTGAAAGCCAGAAGGTGAACATCCTGATTGGGCAGCTAACAGGTGCAGCACAGAGAGAAGTAAAAGCCTGGCAGGGCACTGATAAAGAGACTGTTAAAAAGATCCTGGCTAAGCTAAGGAGCACCTTTGACACCCGCCCTGCAGCTGAAATCAAGATGAGGTTCTTTGGATGTAAACAGAAAGTACAGGACAGTATAAGGGACTATGCTTTTAACCTACAAGAGGCGCTGCGAGCCGTCAAGCAAATTGATCCTGACAGTGTGAAAGAGGAAGACAAACTGTTAAAAGAGCAGTTCATCGAAGGACTCCTATCCAGTACCCACAGAGCGCAGCTGCGCATCATAACCCTACAAAACCCTGACCTGGACTTTGCTGATTTCAAGGTCAGGGCTATTCGGGCACTGCAGGAACCAACTGTTAGCCGTCCAGCGCCCCCTAGGCGCCCAGCGATCACCTACCACCAGGAAGCAACATCTTTCCTTTCCATCCCTGTGGAGGATGATGCACAGACTCTGGATAAAGATCCAACAGAAGAGCTGCGTCTTCAGGTCCAGGAGTTGACCAAAGGTATGGCTGCACTTACTAAAACCGTGCAGTCCCCACATCATATCCCCACTGGAGATCATCCACCCATTAAAGAAAGGTACCGGCCTATACCCCCAACACAATACCAATGTGCCAAAGGTATGTTGAGAGAGATGAAGGAAGCAGGGGTCATCAGAGACAGTTGTAGCCCCTGGGCAGCCCCAATAGTTTTTGTAAAGAAAAAGGGTGGTACCATGAGAATGTGTGTTGATTACAGAAAAATTAACAGCATTACACATAAAGATGCCTACCCATTACCTAGAATTGAGGAATCATTAGCTGCACTTAAAACTTCTAACTACTTTTCCACTTTAGATCTCACTAGTGGGTATTGGCAGGTTCCCGTGGCAGAGGCAGACAAGGAGAAAACAGCATTTACCACCCCAATGGGTCTCTGTGAGTTCAACTATATGCCATTCGGGCTTTGTACTGCCCCAGGAACATTTCAACGGCTGATGGAGTGCTGCCTGGGACACATGAACTTTGAGACAGTCCTGTTGTACCTTGATGACGTTATTGTTTTCTCCAAGACTTATTAAGATCATCTGGAGCACCTGGCTGAGGTGTTTGAAGCCTTGTCCAACTTTGGCCTGAAGGTGAAGCCTTCCAAATGCCACCTCCTGAAGCCCAAGGTACAGTACCTCGGTCATGTTGTGAGTGCAGAAGGTGAGGCACCAGATCCTGTCAAAGTCACAGTCATTCGGGACTTGCCGAAGCCCAGCAACCTCCATGAAGTATGCCAATTCCTCGGGTTGGTAGGCTACTACCGAAGGTTCATCAAAGGCTTCACTGAAATAGCCACTCCTATGCAAAATCTTCTGGTGGGACAGTCCAAGAAGGCCAAACAGAAAAGTTCTACCTTTGAATGGACTGAGGAGTTGGAGAGATCCTTCACCAGACTGAAGATGGCTCTCACAGGAGTGGCCTACCCAGATTATGACAAACCCTTTATGTTGTATACTGATGCCTGCAACGTGGGACTGGGAGCAGTACTGTCACAGGTACAGAATGGCAAAGAAAGAGTGATTTCCTACGCCAGCAGGAAGCTTCGTCCCACTGAAAGAAACCCAGACAACTACAGTTCCTTCAAGCTGGAGTTCCTCGCCATAGTCTGGGCTGTGACTGAAAGATTAAAGCATTACATAGCTTCAGCCAAGTTTACCATTTTCACGGACAACAACCCGTTGACTCACTTGGACACTGCAAAACTAGGTGCACTGGAGCAGCGATGGATGGCTCGGCTGTCTAACTATGAGTTTACCATCAAGTACCGAGCAGGGCACAAGAATGCCAATGCTGATGCGCTGTCCAGGATGCCTAATCTGCCAGATGCAGGAGAAGACCCTGAGGCTCTTGAAGAAATAGAGTTACCTCCCTTCCACCACCACCTCCCTTCAAATGGGGAGAATTTTCGAGAAAAGAAGGCACAGAGATTAATCTTAGAAGTCATCGGATCTCTTTGGGACAAAACGGCTCCTGCACCAATCTCAGAAGCATCTACCTCCACCTGAAAAGGGAGTGAGGCATCAGGTTGCCATAGAACCGGAGCAGAAGTGAATCTCTGCTTAAGCTCCTGAAATGCCGAAACTGCCTCTGGAGACCAATTCACCACATCAGCGCCCTTTTTGGTCAAATCAGTCAGTGGTTTAACAATTCCAGAAAAATTACTTATAAATTTGCGGTAGAAATTAGCAAAACCCAAAAACTTCTGGAGAACCTTCAAAGAAGTGGGCTGAACCCAATCATAAATGGCCTGTATCTTGGCCGGGTCCATTTCAATAGCAGACGGGGACAAAATGAATCCCAAAAATGAAATGCTCTGTACACCAAAGAGGCACTTCGATCCCTTAACATACAGAGAATTTTCCCTCAAAATCCGGAACACAGTCCGGACATGTTCCACATGAGAATCCCAATCACTGGAAAAGATCAAAATATCATCCAGATAAATGATCAAAAACTTATCCGCAAAGTCCCGGAAAATATCGTTCATAAAAGACTGGAAGACAGAAGGGGCATTAGTGAGCCCAAAAGGCATCACCAGGTACTCAAAATGTCCCTCCGGAGTATTAAACGCTGTCTTCCTTTCATCCCCGTGCTTGATGCGAATAAGATTATATGCCCCCCTGAGGTCAAGCTTGGTAAACCAACAGGCACTTTTAACTGGAAAATAAATCAGAACTCGGGGGCAACGGGTACTGATGTTTATCAGTGATTTTGTTCAGGGAACGATAGTCAATACATGGCCTTAATGAACCATATTTCTTGGCCCCCCAAAAAAACCCAGCACCTAAAGGAGAAGAGGATGGTCTAATATGACTCTTCTCCAACGACTCCTTGATATAAGATCGCATAGCATCATGTTCGGGTACCGATAAGTTGAAAAGCCGACCCTTGGGAAATTTACACCCGGGCATTAACTCAATTGCACAGTCATAATCCTATGAGGAGGGAAAGACGCAGACTTACTCTCACTGATTACATCAGAAAAATCAGCCAAATAGGAATATCATGAGACTAGGGAGAGGTGGAGAAAACAGGAGTGTCACTAAGAACACATTGACAACCCCAACTCACCACAGACACAGATTTCCAATCTAAAACAGGATTATGAGTTTGCAACCAAGAGAAACCCAGAACAATAGTATCATGCAAATTGTGCAACACCAAAAGTTTACAATTTTCTTGGTGGTCTGGGGCGACCCACATTATCACCTGGGTCCAAAACTGGGGTTTATTCTCTGCCAAAGGAGTAGCATCAATACCCCTCAAAGGGATAGGAGTCTGCAGGGGTATCATGGGAAAACCACAACGTTTAGCAAAGTCCAAATCCATCAGATTCAAAGCTGCTCCTGAATCAACAAAAGCCTTAGCGGAAAATGTAGACAAGGAGCAGATCAGGGTAATCGCCAAAAGGAACTTAGGCTGTACACTGCCCACCGCAAATGTGTGAGCAAAACGCTTTTCTCATTTAGGGCAGACAGCAATAGTATGAGAGGCGTCCCCACAGAAAAAACACAACTCATTACGCCTTTTAAACTCCTGACGTTGCGCCCTAGACAAAACCCTATCGCATTGCATGGGTTCAGAAGTTCGTTCGAAAGGCGGCAACGCCTCTCGTGTAGTTTTACGTTCACGTAAACGCCGATCAATTTGAATGGTGTCGGTCCTGTCAATGCCGGCGAACTGCCACGGCTGAACAGGGTGACTCACCCACACTGCGGGAGGGCCTGGGGTCAGATTCTGCAGGGAACACTCAGGCAGACAGGACCTGCGACGCTGAAGGTAGCAAGCAGTGAAGGACCTACGATCATGTGACCGCAGGGGGCGTCATGCTGGAGATGAATGCAGGATTCTACTACAGGGATCCTCAGGTCAGACAAATGGGGGGTCATACACAGAGAGGGCGGCGCGGTACCAGAGGGGCGAGCAGAGAGTAGTCAGAACGTAAGCAATGAGTCATACACCAAGATAGCAGCACAGTACAAGAGGGGCAATCAGAGAATAGTCAGGACATAGGCAATGAGTCAGAAACCAGAGAAGCAGATACACAGTTCAGAATCAAGAGACAAACTCACAACAGGGGACAGAACCGGATCAGAACCATATAAGCAAGCTGGAAGACAATCAGAAGGCGCAGGCACACAGGGGTCACCACACTTGGCCAAAGGCAAAAGTATAACTGACGGCGATTGGAGCTTCCCAGGGCTATAAGAAGCTCTCCTTGAACCAAAGAGAGGCCACAATAATTAACCCCAGGTGTGCAGGTCAAAGCCTGCACTTGGCTCAAGACATTAACCCCTGACATGCAGGTCAAAACCTGCACTGGGATCATGACAGTACCCCCCTCAATGGGGGACCTCTTGACCCCCAGGCTTCCCCGGGTATTTGGCATGGAAAGCCCGAACCAGGCGATCTGCATGTACAGAGTGAGCAGGGACCCATGAGCGATGCTCTGGTACATATCCCTTCCAGTGGACCAGGTCCTGCAAGGAGCGGCGCACCCGCCGAGAGTCCACAATATGTCCGACCTCATGCTCCAAGTGACCCTCCACCAACATTGGAGGAACAACAAGCTTGGAGTCCTCCTTGACAGACCCCACGGGTTTCAACAGCAATTTATGGAACACATTGTATATTTTTAAGGAGGCGGGGAGACGCAGCCTATATGCCACTGGGTTGACTATCTCCACAATCTCATATGGACCAATGAACTTTGGTCCCAATTTAGCTGATGGTACCTTCAAGTTGATGTTATGTGTGGAAAGCCAAACCTTCTCTCCCACCCGAAACATGTGTCCCGGGGCTCTCTTTTTGTCAGCAAAATATTTATACCTCCCCTGGGCCCGAGAGATATTACTCCAAACTTCAGCCCAGAGGTTTTTTAACCATTGAACGGATCCCTCCGCCCCTGGACAACCGGAATCCACCAGTGAAAACTCCCCAAAACGAGGATTAAATCCATAATTGACCAGGAATGGGGACATGTTGGTGGATTGATTCACCCGGTTGTTAAAAGCAAACTCCGCCAACGGTAACGCATCACCCCAATCCTCCTGTCTGATGGAAGTCAGACACCTGAGAATCTGTTCCAGGGATTGATTGGTGCGTTCCATCTGACCATTACTCTCTGGGTGATATGCCGAGGAGAAGGAGAGTGAGATGCCCAAGTTCTTACAGAATGCCCTCCAAAATTTGGCCACAAACTGCACACCTCTGTCAGACACAACATTCAGGGGTACCCCATGCAATCGAACCACATGCAGCACAAACAACCTTGACAATGTTTCTGCTGAGGGTAATGTTGCCAAGGGAATGAAATGGGCCTGTTTCGAAAACCTGTCCACCACCACCCAGATCACGGTATTGCCCCTGGAAGGTGGAAGACCGGTAATAAAGTCCATGGAGAGATGAGTCCATGGCCTATCAGGAACCGGTAACGGTATGAGTTCCCCACCCGGCCGGTTATGCGAGCTTTTGGAACGGGCACAGACGCCACAAGCAGAAATGAATTTTTTGACATCGGACCCAAGTGAAGGCCACCAAAAAACCCTGGTTACTGCCTCTCTAGTGGCCGTAATACCAGGATGAGCACTCAGCCTAGACTCATGAAACTCCTGCAAAAGTCTAGGCCGCAATAAATCTGGAACAAACAATTTATCTCCTGGCCTGGCCACCGGAGCTAGGAACTGGGCCCTCATAATTTCTTGTTCCAACTCTGACGAGACCCCCGCCACTACCACCCCCGGGCGGGGGGAGACACCGGGTCAAAACTTCTGGACAGTGCATCCGCTTTAATATTTTTGGACCCTGGTCGAAAAGTAATGGAGAATTGAAAGCGTGAAAAAAAAAGGGACCAACGGGCTTGTCTAGGAGTAAGCCTCTTAGCAGATTCCAGGTATGCCAAATTTTTGTGATGAGTGATAACAGTGATAGGGTGAGTCCCCCCTTCCAAAAAGTGTCTCCATTCTTCAAATGCCAGCTTGAATGCAACAAGTTCTCTATTGCCTACATCATAGTTTCTCTCAGCGGAGATTAGTAAGGGTGGCCGGACCCTGGGACAACACTGCCCCCACCCCTACTTCAGAAGCATCCACCTCCACAATAAATGGTTTGGACGGGTCTGGCTGAACCAACACTGGGGCGGACATGAAACATTTCTTAAGAGCTGAGAAGGACTCCTTAGCGAGTTCCAACCAATTTTTTACATCAGCCCCCTTCCGGGTAAGATCCGTGAGTGGTTTAACCACTTGTGAGAAACCTTTAATGAATCTCCGGTAATAGTTCGCAAATCCCAAGAAGCGCAGGAGCCCCTTGAGATCATGAGGCTGAACCCAGTCTGCGATCGCCAGCTCCTTCTTAGGGTCCATACAAAACCCCTCAGAAGATACAATCATCCCAAAAAAGACAGTTCCTGTACGAAAAATGAACATTTTTCCAGTTTAGAAAACAAGTGGTTCTCCCTGTGTTAGGAACGGCGAAACGCATTAAATAAATATAATAATAAAGTGTGTTTGCCGCTCGGGACCACCGTGCAGTAGGTGATATAACCGCTGCTAAGTGGTGACAGGAGCAATATGGCGGTAATGCCCACAGGGTTAAACATCACCCAGGTGCACAGAGCAATCTCTGTTAAGTCACAGAGATGCCAAATAAACACAAATACACAGACTGAGCCTGTTGAGGTCACAGTACTCAGTATAAATACACACGCGGTATCAGGTCACAGGAGTAGCCCAAGGCGGCGGCACTACGTCTGTCTAGACCTACCGTGTGTGCGGCGTCGCAGCTGCGGACGCTAAGGAGAGCTGCTACTGCAGCGCGGCGTGGACACTGCCGCTAAACAACAAAGCTATGACTCAAGCGCAATGTTGGATGCTAGCAGCTGTGAATGTTGCAGCAGAGGAGCGCTGGTGCTGATTCTAACTCAGTCCCTAACCACATACGTAATATCAGAGGGAAGGGGTTTTATAATGAGTCATTCACCAGAATCATACATCCGTCCTCATATACACAGCAGCAAGTAAGTCTATACTAGCGCATGGCGGAACAGCCATACAAGCCTTTTATAGCAGCCGGGACCTTCCACAAGCCTCCAGATCTCTGAGATGGACCAATGAGATCTGGAGCGGGACCTGAGCACATGACTCCCAATCTCCAATGAGAGATCGTCCCATGAGCATGCTCAGTAGGAGGACAGAAGGACTTAGCCTCAGGAGAGATTTGCTGCAAGGCAATCTCCTCTGCAGTAGATAAACAGCAGGAGACTGCAGAATGTGAGGGTCTGGATCCCTGCGGAATAAACGCAGAAATCCGATGCCTAACATTACCCCCCCTCCTAGGGCCCCCTCCTCCCTGAGCCTTCTGATCCACCAACTTGTGCCCATCAGTGATATAGGCCTCAGACTCGTCCGAAGGCAAGTCTGATGTCCCGGTAGGTAAAAGGGAGATCCGGGACAAATGGAAGGCATCAGGGGCGGCAAAGTCGCCAGGTTTGAGAAGGGACCCGTGGGAGACGATGGGAGCGGAAGTTAAAGTGGAGCGCCACCGTGTGTCGGCAGGCGTCTCCACCCTTCATTTAGAGAGGCTATTCCGAGCATTAAAGGCGCAGGCCCGAATATATTTTTTAGCATCCTGAGCCCTGTGCGGCCACCAGTAAGACCCTGCCAGGAGTTTTGTGGTCTGCATATAGCCACAGTGACCAACCCTCCTGGATGCGTGTGCCCACGCGAGAACCTTCGGCCGAAGGCGAGGAGGAACAAGGGTCTTGCCTGGCGGCACAGAGTTTGGCCATTGCGGGGCACTGTTGTCCTGAGAAACAGCGTGTTGACAATGATAACCGCAACTGGAATCTTGTTCCGGACATGCCTGGAGAACGGCGCAAGACACCTCCATGGGCTCTGGGGGTGGAACCTCTGGCTTGGGTAGTTCCAGAGGCTCAAAAAAATTGGGAGCCGAGGTAACCTTCCGTTTGGATTGAGCACGCTCCATACCGCGCTCCGAAAAACGGAGGTCAATGCGGGTGGAAATGGCAATCAGCTCTTCCAAACTTGCAGGAACCTCTCTGGTAGAGAGAGCATCTTTAACATGATCCTCCAAACCTCTCCAAAACACAGGGATGAGGGCTTTATCGGACCACTCCAGCTCGGAAGCCAGTGTCCGAAAACGGACGGCATACTGACTAACCGAGAGGGAACCCTGACACAAAGCAAGAAGCTGAAGAGAGGTGTCGTGCATGACCCGTGGACCGAGGAAGACCTGCTTAATAGCTGTTAGAAAGTGAGCAGCAGTCCGAACCTCTGGGTCACCAAGCTCCCATAATGGCGTAGCCCACTCCAACGCCTTGCCCGACAGAAGGGAAACAATAAACCCCACCTTGGCCCGCTCCGTAGGGAATCGTGCAGCCAGTAGCTCCAGCTGAATAGAGCACTGGCTGATGAAACCCCTACAAGAGACGCCATCGCCAGAAAATTTATCGGGCAACGGGAGGTGGGTAACTGTCGGCGCGAGGGAGGACGTGGACATATGGGAAAACGCGTCTGTGATTGCCTTTACAGCAGCTTCGGTGGATTGTGCAGCTGAGAGAGCCCTCTCATGAGTGGCCAACCGGCCCTCAAGCTGCCGAATACACTGTAACAGTTGCTGCTGTTCTGCCATCACTAGCCAGACCCTGGCGCTAGTATAATGTTAGGAACGGCGGAACACACTAAATAAAAATAATAAAGTGCGTTCGCCGCTCGGGGTTCACCATGCAGTAGGTGATATTGTGGCGCCCCCAGGAGTACGGTCGCCACACTGGCTTTGCCTTCCTCCAGGGGAGGGTAATGCCAGGCTTGGAGGCAATGATGGGACTCTCTTACAGTCAATCCATGCATACAACACAGTTCCCCTCCTGACCAGCAGGGGGAGCTCTGACCCAGGATTGAGGGGAGGAGTGACCTCTGTGGGCCAGGAGGAAGTAGGGGTTAATTAGTCTGCGGAGGGTGAAGTGTGCAGACGGGAGAATGCAAAGCTGGAGGTTGAGCTGCAGCAGGCGAGCTCCCTCAGCTTGAGAGCGCACAGAACTGGAGTCGGGTCTCCACGGTGGTACGGGTACTAACTAGAGTTGAGCGAAACGGGTCGAACAATTTCAAAAGTCGCCGACTTTTGGCAAAGTCGGGTTTCATGAAACGAAACCCGACCCTAGGATGAGGTCGGCCACGAGGTCGGCGACTTACGCGCCAAAGTCGCGTTTCAAAAGTTTGTTTAGCGCTCTTTTTCAGCCAATCAGGATCCACGGACACTGTGGGCAACGTGATGACATAGGCAGGGGTCGCCACCATCTTTCAGAAGGGCATGCAAGTGATTGGCTTGCTTTGGTGGGCGTCACAGGGGTTATAAAAGGGCGTGCACGCCGACCGCCATCTTCTGCCGATCTTAGCATAGGGAGAGGTTGCTGATTCTGTAGGGAGAGCGTTAGGCAGGGAAGAAGACAAAAAAACTGCTTCTGCTGCTAGCGATTTTGCCTGTGCAACACACCAGTCACTGTGTGTGCAGTGCAAGGGGAGGCTATATTGTGGTGGATCAGCGGTGTTGGTTGTTAGGCTGCCTTCTAAGGCTTCCTGACAGCTGCATTGCTGTTTCCCCACTGCTCTGCAAACTGCTTTTTTAAAAGCAATCCCAATTTTTTTTTTGTCCTGCTAAGGTACTGAGCGTGCATTTATTCACACCATACAGCAGTGTACGCTCCTCACACAGTACCATGTAACGGCTGTTATCACAGCCACAGTGAAGCTATCTGTGTGTCACTGTGGAAGGATAAGTGGAGGACTTGTTCCGTTCTTACAGACCTACACTCTAGGGAGATTCCTATTCTGCCCAATTCTACAATTCACTTTTTTCACACCTGTGCCATCGAGCCTGTGACATAGCGCTCTGATATTCAGTGGGCCTCACACAATCCAAAAGTGTCCAGTGTCCACAAGTGTCTGCAGAAATTCAAAATCTCCCTTATCCTGTAGTCACTTTTTTCACACCTGCTGCATCGAGCCTGTGACATAGCGCTCTGATATTCATTGGGCCTCACACAATCCAAAAGTGTCCAGTGTCTGCAGAAATTCAAAATCTCCCTTATCCTGTAGTCACTTTTTTCACACCTGCTGCATCGAGCCTGTGACATAGCGCTCTGATATTCATTGGGCCTCACACAATCCAAAAGTGTCCAGTGTCCACAAGTGTCTGCAGAAATTCAAAATCTCCCTTATCCTGTAGTCACTTTTTTCACACCTGTGCCATCGAGCCTGTGACATAGCGCTGTGATATTCAGTGGGCCTCACACAATCCAAGTGTCCAGTGTCCACAAGTGTCTGCAGAAATTCAAAATCTCCCAGAAATTCAAAATCTCCCTTATCCTGTAGTCACTTTTTTCACACCTGTGCCATCGAGCCTGTGACATAGCACTGTGATATTCAGTGGGCCTCACACAATCCAAGTGTCCAGTGTCCACAAGTGTCTGCAGAAATTCAAAATCTCCCTTATCCTGTAGTCACTTTTTTCACACCTGTGCCATCGAGCCTGTGACATAGCACTGTGATATTCAGTGGGCCTCACACAATCCAAGTGTCCAGTGTCCACAAGTGTCTGCAGAAATTCAAAATCTCCCTTATCCTGTAGTCACTTTTTTCACACCTGTGCCATCAAGCCTGTGACATTGCGCTGTGATATTCAGTGGGCCTCACACAATCCAAGTGTCCAGTGTCCACAAGTGTCTGCAGAAATTCAAAATCTCCCAGAAATTCAAAATCTCCCTTATCCTGTAGTCACTTTTTTCACACCTGTGCCATCGAGCCTGTGACATAGCACTGTGATATTCAGTGGGCCTCACACAATCCAAGTGTCCAGTGTCCACAAGTGTCTGCAGAAATTCAAAATCTCCCTTATCCTGTAGTCACTTTTTTCACACCTGTGCCATCGAGCCTGTGACATAGCACTGTGATATTCAGTGGGCCTCACACAATCCAAAAGTGTCCAGTGTCCACAAGTGTCTGCAGAAATTCAAAATCTCCCTTATCCTGTAGTCACTTTTTTCACACCTGTGCCATCGAGCCTGTGACATAGCGCTGTGATATTCAGTGGGCCTCACACAATCCAAGTGTCCAGTGTCCACAAGTGTCTGCAGAAATTCAAAATCTCCCAGAAATTCAAAATCTCCCTTATCCTGTAGTCACTTTTTTCACACCTGTGCCATCGAGCCTGTGACATAGCACTGTGATATTCAATGGGCCTCACACAATCCAAGTGTCCAGTGTCCACAAGTGTCTGCAGAAATTCAAAATCTCCCTTATTTTGTAGTCACTTTTTTCACACCTGTGCCATCAAGCCTGTGACATAGCACTGTGATATTCAGTGGGCCTGACACAATCCAAGTGTCCAGTGTCCACAAGTGTCTGCAGAAATTCAAAATCTCCCTTATCCTGTAGTCACTTTTTTCACACCTGTGCCATCGAGCCTGTGACATAGCACTGTGATATTCAGTGGGCCTCACACAATCCAAGTGTCCAGTGTCCACAAGTGTCTGCAGAAATTCAAAATCTCCCTTATCCTGTAGTCACTTTTTTCACACTTGTGCCATCGAGCCTGTGACATAGCACTGTGATATTCAGTGGGCCTCACACAATCCAAAAGTGTCCAGTGTCCACAAGTGTCTGCAGAAATTCAAAATCTCCCTTATCCTGTAGTCACTTTTTTCACACCTGTGCCATCGAGCCTGTGACATTGCGCTGTGATATTCAGTGGGCCTCACACAATCCAAGTGTCCAGTGTCCACAAGTGTCTGCAGAAATTCAAAATCTCCCAGAAATTCAAAATCTCCCTTATCCTGTAGTCACTTTTTTCACACCTGTGCCATCGAGCCTGTGACATAGCACTGTGATATTCAGTGGGCCTCACACAATCCAAGTGTCCAGTGTCCACAAGTGTCTGCAGAAATTCAAAATCTCCCTTATTCTGTGGTCACTTTTTTCACACCTGTGCCATCGAGCCTGTGACATAGCACTGTGATATTCAGTGGGCCTGACACAATCCAAGTGTCCAGTGTCCACAAGTGTCTGCAGAAATTCAAAATCTCCCTTATCCTGTAGTCACTTTTTTCACACCTGTGCCATCGAGCCTGTGAAATAGCACTGTGATATTCAGTGGGCCTCACACAATCCAAGTGTCCAGTGTCCACAAGTGTCTGCAGAAATTCAAAATCTCCCAGAAATTTAAAATCTCCCTTATCCTGTAGTCACTTTTTTCACACCTGTGCCATCGAGCCTGTGACATAGCGCTGTGATATTCAGTGGGCCTCACACAATCCAAGTGTCCAGTGTCCACAAGTGTCTGCAGAAATTCAAAATCTCCCTTATCCTGTAGTCACTTTTTTCACACCTGTGCCATCGAGCCTGTGAAATAGCGCTGTGATATTCAGTGGGCCTCACACAATCCAAGTGTCCAGTGTCCACAAGTGTCTGCAGAAATTCAAAATCTCCCTTATTCTGTGGTCACTTTTTTCACACCTGTGCCATCGAGCCTGTGACATAGCACTGTGATATTCAGTGGGCCTGACACAATCCAAGTGTCCAGTGTCCACAAGTGTCTGCAGAAATTCAAAATCTCCCTTATCCTGTAGTCACTTTTTTCACACCTGTGCCATCGAGCCTGTGAAATAGCACTGTGATATTCAGTGGGCCTCACACAATCCAAGTGTCCAGTGTCCACAAGTGTCTGCAGAAATTCAAAATCTCCCAGAAATTTAAAATCTCCCTTATCCTGTAGTCACTTTTTTCACACCTGTGCCATCGAGCCTGTGACATAGCGCTGTGATATTCAGTGGGCCTCACACAATCCAAGTGTCCAGTGTCCACAAGTATCTGCAGAAAATCTAAATCTCCCCTGTCCTATAGACACCTTGTACCTTGTTTTACATTACTATATAGTTTGTAGGATTTTGTCTACATTTCTACCAAAAATGAGGAAGGCTGGTGGAAGAGGCCGTGGAATTGGGCGGGGGTTGGCAGCTGGTAATGATGGTGTTGGTGGTGGATCTGATGGTAGTGGCAAAAGGAAAATAGGACCGCATGCAGGAGGTGTTGAGCCTGCGTCATCGTCTGGCTCCATAAGGCTTTGAAGGCTTAGTTTTCTAGGAGTTGGCAAACCGCTTTTAACGCCAGAGCATCAGGAAAAAGTTTTGTCTTACATTGCTGACTCAGCCTCCAGCTCTATCGCCTCCTCTTTTGAAGTTGTAAAAAGTAAAAGCACTGAGTCGTCATTGGAGGCTCATGTTCATGAACCACACCTTTCCTTGTGTCCTTCACCACAACCAAGATTGAAGGATGATGCAGGCCATACTACTGATTACTCCATGGAGCTGTTTTCACATACCATGCCTGGATTATCAAGTGAAATGGTGAATTACCCAGGCCAAGATGAATCTGACATGGAGTGCACTGATGCACAGCCGCTGATAGATGATTCTGCTGGTACATTCACTCAGAGCACTACATTGTCCTCGCAGTGTACAGAGCCAGATTCTGACCCTGATGAGAGTCAGGTGCCCCTTCCCGCACACTATACCACCATACACGGTGACACAGAGGAAGGTGCACATGACATTGAAGAGGAGGTGATGGATGACCCAGTTGTTGACCCAGATTGGCATCCATTGGGGGAAGAGGGTGCTGCTTCCAATAGCTCAGATGAGGAGCATCCACAGCAGACATCAACATCGCAACAGCTGTTATCTGGCAGGCCCGGAGCACTCCAAAGACAGGTTCCAAAAATCAAAAGAGTTGCTGGACAGCTTGTCCAGAGGGTCAAAACATCACAGCGTGCTAGGCCGCAAAATGTCTGCCAAAGTAGGAAGAGTGCAGTGTGGCACTTTTTTGAACAAAATCCTCATGATCAGGCCAAGGTTATCTGTAAGAAGTGCGCAAAGACCTTTAGCCGAGGGAAAAATCTGAAAAATTTGAATACCAGTTGCATGCTTAGACATTTAACCAGCATGCACTTGCAAGCGTGGACACAACACCAAACCTCAAGTGCCACATGTGCAACTGATCACAAAGAAGGTAGTCAGCAATGCTACATTGTTTCCCCCACTGTAAGCCCACCGGTTAGCACAGCAGCAAATGTTGAGGTGTCGTTGCAAGGCCACAGCAGTCAGGGAATCCCACTGTTATATCAACGAAATACTGAATCTAGGCCATCAGAAAGAACACCAACTCCATCACCATCATCAACCCTCTCTCAGTCCGCCCTGTCCACCGCTACTTCCACCATATGCAGCTCTCAAGTCCAGCTCACCCTCCCAGACACTATGAGTAGGTCAAGAAAGTACTCAGTCTCTCATCCGCGTACACTGGGTTTGAACGCCCACATTGCCAAACTAATCTCGTTTGAGATGATGCCCTATCGGTTGGTGGAAAGCGCAGCTTTCCGCGAACTCATGGCCTATGCAGTACCACGCTATGACCTATCCAGTCGCCACTTCTTCTCTCGCAAAGCCATCCCAGCCCTCCACCATCATGTGAAAGACCGCATTGTCCATGCACTCAAGCAGTTAGGGAGTGGAAAGGTGCACCTCACAACTGATGCATTGTCCAGTCGGCATGGCCAGGGCCGTTACGTGTCCATCACTGCGCACTGGGTTAATGTGGTGGATGCAGGGTCCACAGGGGACAGCGGTGGTGGGACAGTGCTGCCTAGCCCACGGTATAGGAAACAGTTGGCTGTAGGCGTTCCACCCTCCTCCTCCTCCTCCAGAAGCGAAAGCTCGTCCACAGAGCGCAGTCGTACGAGCACTCCATCTGCAGCTGCCACTGTTGCACACGAGGTGTCCCCCTATCGAGCAGCTAGTGGAAAGCGTCAGCAGGCTGTGTTGCAGATGATGTGTTTGGGCGACAGACACACCGCTGAGGTGCTGGCCGAGTACTTGAAGCGACAAACTGAGTCATGGCTGGGCAGTGTACATCTTGAGGCAGGCAAGGTAGTTAGTGATAACGGCCGTAATTTTGTGGCAGCCATAGCCCTTTCAAAACTCAGCCACATACCTTGCTTGGCTCACACCTTGAACCTGGTGGTGCAGTGCTTCCTCAAAAATTATCCGGAGTTAACAGCCCTGTTCCATAAGGTGCGAAGACTGTGCGCGCACATCCGCCGGTCGCCTGTACACTCCGTTCGTATGCAGAAGCTGCAGCGATTGCTCCACCTTCCCAACCACCGCCTCATTATCGACATTGCAACAAGGTGGAACTCCACCCTGCACATGGTGGAGCGGCTGTGCGAGCAGAAGCAGGCCATAATGCATTTGTGGGAAGATACACGGCCAGGCACTTTGAGAGCAGACATGGAGTTGACAGGTGTGCAGTGGTCGAAGCTGAAAGACCTCTGTAAAGTCCTTGTGTTTTGAGGAATGCACACGGCTGGTAAGCGCAGACGACGCCATCCTAAGCATGAGCATCCCACTTATGCGTCTGCTCATGCAAACTTTGACGCACCTTAAGGAGCAGGCGTCTGCAGCCAATGTTGACGAGGAGGAAGAGGTGGAGGGAATCCTTGATGACATTCAGCCATTGTCTGCTCAGGGACCTCTCCTGGACGAGGTGGAGGAAGAAGAGGAGGAGGAGGATGATGATGGGGATGATTACTTAGGGGAGGAGGATGCATCTCGTGGGGCAAGTGAAAATGTTGGCATGGCAAGGTCTGGTACAGGGTTTGTGCGTGACTGGAGGGATGTGGATTTGCCAGAAAGTGCTCCTCCAACCAGCACTCACAGTGCATCATTGACACCGGGAACATAGGCCCACATGTCAGATTATGCCTTGCGGATCCTAAAAAGGGACCCCCGCATTGCCAAAATGATGAACGATGACGACTACTGGTTGGCCAGCATCCTGGATCCACGCTATAAAGGCAAATTACAAAACATCATGCCACAGGAGAACCTTGACCTAATATTGGCTAATAAACAAGCAACTCTGGTAAATCGGTTGCTTGAGGCATTCCCAGCACACAGCAGCGGTGATGGTTCTCACACGAGCCGTACGGGCCGGGGGCAGCTTGGCAGAGGTGTTCATGGTGCACACAGCAGAAGTGGCGTTGGAGACAGGGGTTTCATGACAATGTTGTGGACTGATTTTTCAAGTACCGCTCACACAACTGGTAATACAGCATCGATGGAAAGTGACAGGAGACAGCAGTTGTCAACTATGGTTACAAACTACTTTTCCTCCCATATCGATGTTCTCCCACACAGGTCATTCCCCTTTGACTATTGGGCTGCTAAACTGGACACCTGGCCTGAATTGGCACAATATGCCTTACAGGAGCTCGCTTGCCTAGCTGCAAGTGTGCTATCGGAAAGAGTCTTCAGTGCAGCTGGATCAATCCTGACAGAAAAAAGGACCCGTCTGTCAACCCAAAATGTGGATGATCTAACCTTCATTAAAATGAACCATGCATGGGTTTCCAAGGATTTTGTCCCACCTTCCCCTGATGACACATAGGGTGACAGAAAAATGGCTTGCTTTGGTCCACCTCTTCCTGGGACTTGACCTATTTCGCCTTTTGCATCAGCTGAATGTCCAACATCAACATATGCCACTTTCTAAAACTCCCTAACTGTGCTGCCTCCCCCCCCCATGGCCGGGGTCACCACCTAGCGCACGACACCGTGCGAGTGCCGTTGCCCTGGACAGGTGGGTAGGCCGACTCTTGGGAGCGGGCACTGGCACAGGGTCCCTCATAGTGCAATCAAGTGTCTCTGATGGTGGTGGTGCACACCCGCCGTCAGACACACCGCCGTACTATGAGGGGCCCAGTGCCAGTACCAACGCCCACGAGTGGGCCCCCCTTGCTTGGGCAGGGCCCCAGCATTTGCAATCTTTACCTCTCCCTGCTCCTCCGCTGTGTAGTCTGGGCCGTCAAATCCATACTGTGCCTGACACCGTCTGAGCCTGCCTCCTGATGTATAGACATATCTTTTGAATGTGTACGCTATCCATACATGTTATCCGGGGATACGGTACCCTTTCTCACCTTTGTGCAATCACTTGCAAGCCATACTGGGCCTAACACCGTCTGAGCCTGCCTCCTGATGTATAGACATATCTTTTGAATGTGTACGCTATCCATACATGTTATCCGGGGATACGGTACCCTTTCTCACCTTTGTGCAATCACTTGCAAGCCATACTGGGCCTAACACCGTCTAAGCCTGCCTCCTGATGTATAGACATATCTTTTGAATGTGTACGCTATCCATACATGTTATCCGGGGATACGGTACCCTTTCTCACCTTTGTGCAATCACTTGCAAGCCATACTGGGCCTTACACCGTCTGAGCCTGCCTCCTGATGTATAGACATATCTTTTGAATGTGTACGCTATCCATACATGTTATCCGGGGATACGGTACCCTTTCTCACCTTTGTGCAATCACTTGCAAGCCATACTGGGCCTTACACCGTCTGAGCCTGCCTCCTGATGTATAGACATATCTTTTGAATGTGTACGCTATCCATACATGTTATCCGGGGATACGGTACCCTTTCTCACCTTTGTGCAATCACTTGCAAGCCATACTGGGCCTTACACCGTCTGAGCCTGCCTCCTGATGTATAGACGTATCTTTTGAATGTGTACGCTATCCATACATGTTATCCGGGGATACGGTACCCTTTCTCACCTTTGTGCAATCACCTGCAAGCCATACTGGGCCTAACACCGTCTGAGCCTGCCTCCTGATGTATAGACATATCTTTTGAATGTGTACGCAATCCATACATGTTATCCGGGGATACGGTACCCTTTCTCACCTTTGTGCAATCACGTGTAACCCATACTGGGCGTGAGAAAGGCTGGCGAGCTGTTAAGCAAGCTACAGCACCTGTGGTTTGCACACGTAAGTTTTTCATTTTTTTCAGGAATGACGGTTAGGCCTAATTCCGGAACTGCGGTTGACCTGCACTTACTGGGAAATCATCGTTCACGAGTAATAATTGTAATCAGTGATCCCCATCACTAACGTTGTTCAGCGGGTTATCTGCACCTGTAAGCGACAAACGCTGGCCTTTTCAGTGTAGCGCACGTGCAGCCACGGACATGTAAGGGCATGACACACCAGTTATTGGCCAATCTCATGTGCCAGAGCCTCACGTGTCCCTCTAGTAAGCCGAACTCGGACCGCGGGGCATGACGGAGTCTCGTTCGTTAATGGAATTAAGCTTGCAATGTGTGCATCTGTTCTGTAGCTGGCATGGTTGAGGTTGCCCGTGTTGAGTCAAATTACGCCGTAGGCTCCACTCCTGGTGGTGCCCTTCTGGACATTCCTTTAAGGTTCAGCTTTGCAACCATACTGCCCACGTAAAACAAACACTTTGCCTTCATGAACGCTGTTTGGAGGGTCATGACTCGTGGGAATAACGCCGCCCAATCAGTTAACCTGCTAGAGAGATCCTTCATTGCTCCCAAGCATGACATCACACTCCCTAGGAGGAAGGTTATGCCACTGTGGCGACCGTACTCCTGGGGGCGACACAAGTGCACTGATGCCCAGCCACTGCTCGATGAATCTGCTGGTACATTGACCCAGACCACTACATTCCCCTCGCACGCTACACGGCCTGAATCTGACCCTGATGAAACTCAGGTTACCCTTCCCATATACAGTTCCATCTTACACGGTGACAAAGAGGAAGCTGCAGATGAAAGTGCAGGTTCGGCCCACCCGCCATCAGACACACCACCGTACTATCAGGGGCCCTGTGCCAGTGCCGTCGCCAATGAGTGGGCCCCCCCTGCTTGCTCAGGATCACAGCACTTGCAAGGTTGAAATACTGTGCAGTGAGATGGAAGATGGGGACGACGAGGAGTCCAGACTAGTACAGGGATTCCCTAGCGAGGAGACTTATTTCATTGTTTTCAATGTTGGGACAGCAATTTTTGGGGAGCACTATACTCTGGAGAATGATAGATGGGGCCCACCATACACTGTAACATTACAAAGGTGGACATCAGACACTGGAGCAGCATTTACAGGGCCCATTATACACTAGAGCATTAGAAATGGGGCCCATTATGTTTGGAGCATTATTTGGGCCCATAAGACAGTGGAGCTTCATCCATGGGGACCAACATATACTGTAGCATTATGTGGAGCTCATCATATACTGTTTCAAACATTATATGGGACCAATGATTCTGTATGGAGAAATAGATGGGCCTCGTCATGAGATGTAAAAAGTGAAGTATTTTTCATTGTACTATACCGCTATTTCTCTGCCGTATCGGAGCATGATGAGTTGTGGTATTATGTGTTAAAGGGGCGCTCTTTCGCCCAGGGCACATGAAAACCTGGAGCCAGCCCTACCCCCCCACAACTTTAGCCAAATAACCCCCATTTTTCAGTGCGTAACTTGTATTATGAAGTTAATTAAGGTTGACCAGCTTAAGTAAGAAGAATTGATGCTTTTGGCATTCAAATGAGCACTGTAGGTGTGTTTCCTGTCCTCCTCTCACTGCCGACTTTTATTCCCCATTGACTTACATTGGGTTTCGTGTTTCGGGACGACCCCGACTTTTCCCTATAATCGGCCGATCTTGCTCGACCCGACTTTTGGAAAAGTCGGGTTTCACGAAACGAAACTCGACCATAAAAAAACAAAAGTCGCTCAACTCTAGTAATAAGCTGTGTTTTTTCTGTGGAGATGCCTCGCATATTATTTCTGTTTGTCCTAAACGAGAGAAACGCTTTGCACACACGTTTTCTGTTGGTGGTGTTCAGCCTAAGTTTCTTCTGGCAATTACTCTGATCTGCTCCCTGTCCACATTTTCCGCCAAGGCTTTTGTGGATTCGGGAGCAGCACTAAACCTAATGGACTTGGATTTTGCTAAACGTTGTGGATTTCCGATGACACCTCTGCAGACGCCTATCCCTTTGAGGGGGATTGATGCTACTCCTTTGGCTAAAAATAAACCTCAGTTTTGGACCTAGGTGGTCATGCGGGTCGCCCCAGACCATCAAGAAAATTGCAGATTTTTGGTATTGCATGGTCTGCATGATGCCGTTGTTCTGGGGTTTCCCTGGTTGCAAATTCATAATCCAGTTTTGGATTGGAAATCTGTGTCTGTGGTGAGTTGGGGTTGTCAGTGTGCCTTTAGTGAGGCTCCGGTTTTTTCCACCTCTCCTCAGTCGCATGATGTTCCTGATTATTTGGCGGACTTTTATGATGTATTTAGTGAGAATAAGTCTGCGTCCTTGCCTCCTCATAGGAGTTATGACTGTGCAATTGAACTGAGCCCGGGGTGTAAATTTCCCAAGGGTCGGCTCTTCAATTTATCTGTACCCGAGCACGAGGCTATGCGGTCCTATATTAAGGAGGCGTTGGAGAAGGGTCATATTAGACCATCCTCTTCACCCTTAGGTGCCGTTTTTTTTTTTGTGGCCAAAAAGGATGGTTCTTTAAGGCCTTGTATTGATTATCATGCCCTCAATAAAATTACTATTAAATATCAGTATCCGTTACCCCTGATTTCGGATCTATTCTCTAGAGTTAGAGGTGCTTGCTGGCTTACCAAGCTTGACCTCAGGGGGGCGTATAATCTTATCCGCATTAAGCAGGGAGATGAATGGAAGACGGCGTTTAATACTCCGGAGGGACATTTTGAGTACCTGGTGATGCCTTTTGGGCTCACTAATGCCCCTTCTGTCTTCCAGTGCTTCATGAACGATATTTTCTGAGACTTTGTCGATAAATTTTTGATTATTTACCTGGATGATATTTTGATCTTCTCCAAGGATTGGGATTCTCATGTGGAACATATTCGGACTGTGTTCCGGATCTTGAGGGAGAATTCCCTGTATGTCAAAGGATCGAAATGCCTTTTTGGAGTGCAGAGGATTTCATTTTTGGGATTTATTTTGTCTCCGTCAACTATTGAAATGGACCCGGCCAAGGTACAGGCCATTTATGATTGGGTTCAGCCCACTTCTTTGAAGGCCCTCCAGAAGTTTTTGGGTTTTGCTAATTTTTATCGGAAATTTATAGCAAAATTTTCTAGTATTGCCAAGCCATTGACTGATCTGACTAAGAAGGGTGCTGATGTGTTGAATTGGTCTCCTGAGGCTGTTGCTTCCTTTCAGGAGCTGAAGCGAAGATTTACCTCCGCCCCGGTTTTGCGGCAACCTGATGTCTCACTCCCGTTCCAGGTAGAGGTGGATGCTTCTGAGATTGGTGCAGGAGCTGTTTTGTCCCAAAAGGATCCTGTAACATCTAAAATGAATCCCTGTGCTTTCTTTTCCCGAAAGTTCTCTCCATCTGAACGTAACTATGATGTGGGGAATCGGGAACTGTTGGCCATGAAATGGGCATTTGAGGAGTGGAGACATTGGTTGGAGGGAGCTAAACATCAAGTTGTGGTCCTCACTGACCACAATAATTTGATTTACCTAGAGTCGGCTAAACGCTTGAACTCTAGACAGGCTAGGTGGGCCTTGTTTTTTACACGTTTTGATTTTGTGGTCTCTTTTCTTCCTGGAACTAAGAATGTAAAGGCAGACGCCCTCTCTAGGAGTTTCTTTGCTGATTCTCCTGTGGTAACCAAGCCTGCTACCATCTTAGGCGAAGGGGTAGTTCTTTCTGCCATCTCGCCCGATTTGAGACTTGCTCTGCAAGAGTTCCAGGAGGACAAACCTGAGCATTGTCCCAGTGGAAAGTTGTATGTTCCTGACCAGTGGAAGAAGAGAGTGATGTCTGAAGTTCATTGCTCTGCATTGGCTGGTCATCCAGGTATTTTTGGTACTAGAGATCTGGTGAGTCGCTCTTTTTGGTGGCCCACCTTGTCTCATGATGTCAGGAATTTTGTGCAGTCCTGTGGGACTTGCTCCCGGTCTAAATCTTGTTCTCGTTCTAGTGGGTTGTTGATGCCTTTGCCGGTCCCCAGGAGGCCATGGACCCATATTTCAATGGATTTCATCTCTGATATGCCGGTCTCTCAAAGAATGACTGTTATTTGGGTGATTTGTGATAGGTTCTCTAAGATGGTTCATCTTGTACCACTCCCTAAGTTGCCATCTTCCTCTGAGTTGGTGCCCCTGTTTTTGCAACAGGTGGTTCGCTTACACGGGATTCCTGAGAACATTGTATCTGACAGAGAAGTTCAGTTTGTGTCTAGATTTTGGAGGACTTTCTGTTCCAAGCTGGGAATTCAGTTGTCCTTCTCCTCTGCTTTTCACCCTCAGACCAATGGGCAGACAGAGAGAACAAACCAGACCTTGGAGTCGTATTTGAGATGTTTTATTTCCGCTGATCAGGCCGAATTTGCTTTAAATAATAGAGCTAGTTCTGCCACTTTGATGTCACCTTTTTTTTGTAACTTTGGGTTTCATCCTCGATTTTCTTCAGGGCAGGTGGAGCCTTCTGCCTGCCCAGGTGTTGACACTGTGGTGGAGAGAATGCACCAGATCTGGGACCAAGTGGTGGATAAGTTATCTCTCTCCCAGGAAAAGGCCCAGCGGTTTTCCAATCGACATAGGACCATTGGTCCCCAGTTTAAGATTGGTGATATGGTGTGGTTATCATCAAAAAATATTGCTATGAAGGTGGCTTCTCCTA
This sequence comes from Dendrobates tinctorius, assembly GCF_039654945.1. Taxonomy (NCBI): domain Eukaryota; kingdom Metazoa; phylum Chordata; class Amphibia; order Anura; family Dendrobatidae; genus Dendrobates; species Dendrobates tinctorius. The sequence continues at coordinate 10,634,216 of NW_027361702.1, forward strand.
AGTTTAAGCCTAGATTTATTGGACCTTACAAGATTTTGGAGATTATTAATCCGGTCTCTTTTCGTTTGGCTCTTCCTGTCACATTTAAAATCCATACTGTGTTCCATAAGTCCTTGTTGAAGAGGTTTGTTGAACCAGTTGTTCCTGGGGTGGCACCTCCAGACCCTGTATTGGTTGAAGGTAACATGGAATATGAGGTAGAGAAAATACTGGATTCCCGTCTGGCTAGACGGAGACTCCAGTATTTGGTTAAGTGGAAGGGTTATGGTCAGGAGGATAATTCCTGGGTCTCTGCCTCTGATATTCATGCCAAAAGATTGGTGCGTTCATTTCATCGGGCTCACCCTGATCGCCCTGATGGCGTGGTTGAGGGTTCGGTGACCCCTCCTCAAGGGAGAGGTACTGTTGTGAGTTCATTTTCCCCTTCGTCACTGGATTCTGGTGAACTCCCTATTCTGGTGAAGGAAGGTAATGAGCCTGATTATCAGGCACCTGAGTCTAATGAGGATGACTGGCTGAGTGGAGTCACAGACTGGATATAAGGCTGCCGACGCCCTTCTGCCCTGCTGGTGATTTCTCTGTGGACTCCTAGGACACCAGTCTGATTCCTGCTCCTAAAGCTAAGTTTTCTGTTTTGGCTGTTAGCCTTTTTGTTTTGTTTTTTGTTTTCCTTGCTTTTCAGTATTCTGCCATCCCCTGCTGGGGTGAGCTGAATCTCCTTTTGCCTGTAGCTCTGTCTTCAGTATATTCCTGAGTGCTGACATAGTTTTTTGAAGCCTAGCGTCTCCAGGGCCTTTTTCACTGTCAGTTTGTTGGCTCTTATTTTCATAGGGTTTTTCACGGATTGCAGACAGCAGCCTTCCTGTCCTTTCCTATGTAGTTAGCTTGGACCCCTCTTTGCTCTGTCTATCTTTCTGTCTGTGTTAGTATTTTCATCTTGCTTCACCGTCATTATATGTTGGGGGCTGCCTATTGCTTTGGGGTCTGCTCTGGGGCAGTTTAGATTTCCCCTTTCTTTCTTTAGGCCTATTTAATTCTCCGGCTGTGATCGAGGGGTCTAGGGCATCGTAGGATCCCCCCACGGCTACTGCTAGTTGTGTTGATAGGTTCAGGGGTCTGCAATCCGATAGCTGCCAACTTCTCTGGTTTTCTGGACTTAGCTAGCATTTCTGTTTTTGCCTCCTACGGTGACTCAGTCATAACAGGAGAGCAAGAATGAGTCAGCTTAAAAAGCAGAACAGTCATCAAAGGGTTAAAACAGCTGTAAAGGAAGATTCTGCATGTGTTGAATCTGCATTTAATGCCAGTACAGGCCCATCTGCAAAGTATATATGGTGTATAGATTCTGGTGCAATCAGTCATATGACAAATAACAAGAATTTCTTCACTGCCCTTAATGAAAGCAAGCCAGAAAAGGTCATCTTAGCTAATGGTCACTATATGACAATCAGAAGGAGTAGGAGACGGGTACCTCCACTGTCCAGTTTCCTCAGCACAAAGCAGAAAGATCCCAATAAAGGATTTTCTCTATGTTCCAAGCCTTTAACACAATCTTCTGTGAGTAAAGAAGCTCATACAAAAGGGGAATATAGTTACTTTTAGAGATAACAGCTGCATCATCTCAAAGAAGGGTCACACTCTTGCAGAAGGAAAAATCCAAAATTATCTTTATCAGCTAAAATGCAAAGAAAGAGTGTACAGAGCTCGACAAGATCTGCACAAGAATTGTATCCATTTATGGCATAGATGTCTTGGACACAGAGACCGGTTTAAGGCAAGATTGGTCACAAAATGATACTCGCAAAAGTATGGTGAAGATTATGATGCTACATTTTCTCCAGTTGCGAAAGCAAACCACATTCAGAACTTTAATGTCCGTAGCTGCAGTTCAGCAGATGACAGTGAGACATTTTGACAACAAAACAGCCTTCCTACATGGTGACATTGCAATTTTACCACTTTTTTTTGTTAAAAATACCTCATTAATTGAGAAACAAAAAAATATTTGAAGTGACACAAAAAAGATTGTTAAAAATAAATTTTTATTCATTATTTCATTAAAACAATTTTAAAAAATCTTTTTTGCAAGAAAAGGTACTGAAAAAATTGTAAATATAAAAGTGCAAGTGAGCTATAATAATTAATTGCAAAATATCTCATAAAAAGTTCTTAGTGCTTATTTATGTCTCATATATGTGAGAATTTTTTTTTTAAATTATATACCAACACTTTGCACTCTGGCCACTAGGTGACAGTATTGTATCACAAATGGGTTAAAATATCAAGTCAATCATAAGTGAAATCACTAGCGAGCAGCTTGTGCCTTTTGTTGAGCTGCTTGCTAGTGGATTTCACTTATGATTGACTTGATATTTTAAAGGGAATCTGTCACCCCATTTTTGCCCTATGAGATGCGTCCACCGCCATCAGGGGCTTATCTACAGCATTCTGTAATGCTGTAGATAAGATCTGATGTAACCTGAAAGATAAGAAAAACTAGTTAGATTATACTCATCCGGGGGACTGGTCCGATGGGTGTCACCGTCCGGTCTGGCGTCTTCCATCTTCTAGCGATGACGTCCTCCTTACTTCTGCCACGGCTCCTGCGCAGGGGTCGTACACCAACAGCTCAACCCAGTCACCTATGTGGTCACTCTTGACCACTCCCGGGGTAGGCGCAAGACCTTCCACGTCAATATGATGAAGGCTCATCAAGAACGTTGAGTCTGCATCCTACCGGTCTGCAACCTGCCTGAGGATGGGGAGGAAGACCCCCTCCTGGACATGCTGGCCCAAGCTAAGGCCGGCGGATCCAAAGAGGACATGGAGGTAAGTGCCTTGCTATCCGTACACCAGTGGTTGCAGTTGCAACCTATGTTGTAATCCTTCCGGGCTGTGTTTACCAACAGACCTGGAAGGACTGACGTAGCGGTCCATGAAGTCGACACCGGGAATCATGCCTCACTATGGCAGACATCCTATCGGATCTCAGACGAGGTGCAACAGGCCATGTGCCTATAGATGTTACAGTTGGGGGTGATTAAATGGTCCAAGAGCGCATGGGCCTCACCTGTAGTACTGGCGCCAAAGAAGGATCGGACCACCTGGTTCTGTGTGGACTACCGGGGGCTCAACACCTGCTCCAGGGACTAGAGAGGTGTGCAGCCAGATTGCTTTTGTCCCTTATTAGATTGGCCTCTTTTTGCTCTGCTTTCAGAATATACCAGAGTGCTGATATAGTGGGCGAAGTCGTGCGACTTCAGTATTTTTGCATCAGACGTGTTGGACCTTTTTGCAGGTTTTTCTGCGTGATTGCAGACAGTGTCTTTCCTTTCCTGTCCTGTCTAGTCAGTGTGGGCCCCATCGTTTGCTCAGTCTATTTTCCTACCTGCGTTTGTGTTTTCATGTTGTCTCACCGACAATATATGTTTGGGGGCTATCTATTCCTTTGGGGTCTGCTCTGGGGCAGTTTAGATTTCCCCTTTCTTGATTTAGGCTTAGTTTAGCTCTCCGGCTGTGCCGAGGTGTCTAGGATCATCGTAGGCACGCTCCACGGCTACTGCTAGTTGTGTGGATAGGATCAGGGGTCTGCAATCTGCTAATTACCAACCTCTCTGGTTTTCTGTGGCTTAGCTTGGGCTTGCTCTCCTCGGTGACCCAATCATAACACCTACCTGTACGGGTGCACCTTCACCATGGTGACCGACCACAACCCCCTGAGTTGGCTGCATACCATGTCTAGTACCAACGGAAGGTTGCTACGCTGAAGCCTTGGCCTCCAGCAGTACCACTTTACTGATAAACACAAAAAGGGCAGCAAGCATGACAATGCAGACAGGTTATACCGGTGGGGCAAGCCCACAGAGGTGCGCATGGAGGAGTACCGAGAGGTCCTGCCTCTGTAGCGCAGTCCAAAAGGGGGGAGGTGTCAGGAAAATATGATATTTCCTAGATGTCCTGAGTACACACTTCTGGCGCTGCCATTGCCCTATACTCAGTTGGTTTGTGCACTGTACTTCTCAATTTGAACATGCAGCCACAGGCTAAAAGACCCCCCTCCACTATGTAATTCTGTCCACTCCCTCCCTCCTTTTCAGCAGAGGGGCATTTTTATTGCTTTTGGTCAGCTCAGAGCAGATTCTCCCGCCAATGATTTAAAAATTTCCTTTGCCTATTCAAACTCAAATGTAATAACACACAAAAGTCATAGAGACAGGAAAATTAAATTTACTAGCATGCTCAGGTGATCTCTGAGTATTTGGATGTGCTCGGAAATTTCGTTTCTGCTGCTGTAGCTGCATGATTTGCGGCTGCTAGACAGCCTGAATACATGTGGTGATTGCCTGTTTGTTAGGAAATCTCCACATGCATTCAGGCTGTCTAGCAGCCACAAATCATGCAGCTATGGCGACAGAAACTAAATCTCCAAGCACATCCAAATACTCGGGATGCTTGGGAAATCTTGAGTAGCGAGTATACTCGCTCATCACTGCTCACCAGGACCACTGTCAGGAGATATATTCAGCACCAGAACCATCATCAGTACATTAATGTGTCACGAGAACCATCTTCAGTAGATGAATTCAGCATTGGAACCACCATCAGTACATTAATGCATCACCAGAACCATTTTCAGTACATGATTGCAGCACCAAGCTTAATACAGCGATAGATTGCATTATTAGGTCAGCTTCATATACACTTGTAACACATGAACCTGCAACTTTCAGTATTTCCTAAACTAGAGGTCTCAAACTCTGCTCGGTATATGGGTCACACTTAGCAAAAATTTTAATTTGCGGAGCCGCTTTCTTTGCAGGACAACGTGACATTTTTAGTGATACCATTTTTCTTTCTATACACCTTTTGATCTTTTTTTACATTTTTGCCGTGTTTATTTTATTTTTTTTAAGTGGAATTGATCGTATGTGTTATGGTACAGTTTTATAGCTTGGGTCGTTATGGATATGGCGATAACATACGTGCACTTTTTGGTATACTTTAGTTGATATATAAAACACCATCTTTAGTGTCAAAATATTTGTTCATGCTTTATTTTGAATTTTATTTTTAATCTTTCCATTTTTTCCCCCAACTGGCTACATACAGTAATATTGTCTTACAATTAGCACCATATAGTAATTCTGGAAATCATTTTGTAGCAATGTCTCCATCCTTGTCCCCATCTTGTAGCAATATCCTCATCCTGATCCTCATCTTGTAGGAATATCTCCATCCTGGTCCCCATCTTGTAGTAATGTCAACATGCAGGCCCTCATCTTGTAGTAATGTCCCCACTCTGGTCCTCCTCATCTAGTAATGCCCCATCCTGATCCCTACCTATCTTGTAGTAATGTGCTCCATCCTGGTCCCCATCTTGTAGTAATGTCCCCATATTGTAGTAATATCCCCATCCTGGCCCTCGTATTGTAGTAATGACCCCATCCTGGTCCCCCTATTGTAGTAATATCCCTATCCTGGCCTCCATATTGTAGTAATGAGCTCCATCCTGGTCCCCATCTTGTAGCAATATCCACATCCTGATCCCCATCTTGTAGGAATATCTCCATCCTGGTCCCCATCTTGTAGTAATGTCAACATGCAGGCCTTCATCTTGTAGTAATGTCCCCACTCTGGTCCTCATCATCTAGTAATGCCCCATCCTGATCCCTACCTATCTTGTAGTAATGTACTTCATCCTGGTCCCCATCTTGTAGTAATGTCCCCATATTGTAGTAATATCCCCATCCTGTTCCCCATATTGTAGTAAGGACCCCCATCCTGGCCCCAATATTGTAGAAATATCCCCATTCTGGTCCCCATATTGTAGTAATATCCCCATCCTGGCCCCCATATTGTAGTAATGACCCCATCCTGCCCCCCATATTGTAGAAATATCCCCATCCTGGTCCCCATATTGTAGTAATATCCCCATCCTGGCCCCCATATTGTAGTAATGAGCTCCATCCTGGCCCCCATATTGTAGTAATGTCCCCATATTGTAGTAATGCCCCATCCTGGTCCCTATATTATAGAAATATCCCCATCCTGGCCCTCATATTATAGTAATGTGCTCCATCGTGGTCCCCATCTTGCAGTAATGTCCTCATATTGTAGTAATAACCCCATCCTGGGCCTCATCGTGTAATGCCCCAACCTGGTTCCCTTCTTGTAGTAATGTGAGCATCCACATCTTCATCTGGTAGTAATATCCTGATCCTGGTCCCCATTTTGTAGTAATGTCCCCACCCTGGTCCTCATCATGTAGTAATGTCCCCACCCTGGTCCTCATCATGTAGTAATGTCCCCACCCTGGTCCTCATCATGTAGTAATGCACCACCCTGGTTCCTTTCTTGTAGTAATATATCCATCCTCGACTTTATCTTGTAGTAATGTCCCCTATTGTGCAGTTCTTCATATGCACATAAAAGAAAAAACATTCTTCTCACCTGTCGTCTTCTCTCAGCGTCCTCTTTTCTGCACATGGCGCTGTAGACGTCTTGACGATTTTATGATACAGTTATCACGTATTTGTTGAGCCTTGTGGTTGTTAAAATAATATTTGACTGACATGTATTCCCATGCAGAGATGAGCGAGAGCCCAGCAATACTGATGCCATCCGCCGGCCAATCAGTGGGCAGCAGCTGACATCGGTGTGCAGGTGCATGGCAGTGACGTCATACGCCGCCATGCCGGCACGCTGATGTCAGCCGCTGGCCTCTGATTGGCTGGTGGCTAGCATTGGTATTGCTGGGCGGAGGACATGATGGGGGCAGATTGCAGACTTGGGGGCAGAATGCAGACATGATGAGGGCAGAATGCAAGACATGATGGGGGCAGAATGCAAGACATGATGGGGGCAGAATGCAAGACATGATGGGGGCAGAATGCAAGACATGATGGGGCAGAATGGATACGATGGAGACAGATGGGGAGATCATATGGGGCACAATGGATCAGGGCCGGATTTAAGAGGTGGGTGGCCCGGGGCCCATTTTTCAAGGTGTTGCAATATGTAAAGCAAAAACACAAAATGAAACGAACGCAAGTTTATTTACAAAAATCATTTACGCAGAGTAATTCAGGTAAAATCGTTCATTTTTTACAATCCAGGCACTTTCTTTGATTTTCGTGCTGCAAAATCACTAATGATGTCACTAAAGTCCAATTCACACAGTATATCTGACTCGATGCTCATGATAGCCAAATTTACAAGTCGTTCCTGTTCCTGCTTCATAGATGTCCTTAATCTGTTTTCAACTAATTTGAGTTTTGAGAAGGAACGCTCACCACTGCAGTTTGTTACCATCAAAATTAGATCTATCCTTAGAGCTATCTCAATATTTGGGAAAGTGTCCTGCACACCCTTTTCCATGATAAGCTTGTACATAAAAAGCTCAGTGCTGATATCTTTTGGCTCCTCGTCTGTGAATAAATTGGCAAATGTCACAAACTGACACAGTTCATCGATAAATGTAATGTCCAAGTGATCTGAATAAGACCTGACGAGTTGCTCTGCTGTGGCCTTAAAGGGAATCTGTCACCCCATTTTAGTCCTATAAGCTGTGTGAAACAGCAAAAAGAGCAAAGAGGTTTACCCGTATAGGCCTCCAGACAAATGCACTCTCAGGGTGCAGTGGACCCATATAGTTAAGATGGCAACACAGGTGCATGAATACCGATATAAAACAACCGCTCGCAGCCTACCAATACATGGAGGGGGCGGTTGCCTGGTATGTTAATGCACAGCAAAACACTTGCATGCGGCGCTGTTCACACTAAGGCCATGCACAGCATCCAGGCCAGCCTAGTAGTGACACCCTTCTATTAGCTCAGGCGGGCTGGCCCAGCGCTATCAAAATGCATGCCATGTGAAAAGACGCCGCAGTTTGCAAGACCAAATGGGCCCAACTGCACCCTGGATAAAAGGTGCAAAAAACACATTAAAAAAAATTTATTAATTAATGTGGAGTATTAGCTGATATTTTGGCCAAAATACGTGAGCCCGTAACCTACGTCAAAGATCTCCACGTTTACGGGTACCTAACACTAATCCTAGGACTAATAAAGCACAAAAAGAGGACTTGAAAGTCCACCAATAATATGAAACAGCAAAAAGAGCAAAGAGGTTTACCCGTATAGGCCTCCAGACAAATGCACTCTCAAGTGTGAACAGCGCCGCATGCAAGTGTTTTGCTGTGCATTAACATACCAGGCAACCGCCCCCTCCATGTATTGGTAGGCTGCGAGCGGTTGTTTTATATCGGTATTCATGCACCTGTGTTGCCATCTTAACTATATGGGTCCACTGCACCCTGAGAGTGCATTTGTCTGGAGGCCTATACGGGTAAACCTCTTTGCTCTTTTTGCTGTTTCATATTATTGGTGGACTTTCAAGTCCTCTTTTTGTGCTTTATTAGTCCTATAAGCTGTGGCCACCGCCATCAGGGGCTTATCTACAGCATTCTGTAATGCTGCAGATAAGCCCCCGATGAAACCTGAAAGATAAGAAAAACATGTTTGATTATACTCACCGGGGGGTGCGGTGGGTGTCGCCGTCCCGTCCGGAGCCTCCTATCTTCATACGATGATGTCCTCCTCCTTGCTTCTCCCTCGGCTACTGCGCAGGCGTGCTTTATCTGTCCTGTTGAGGGCAGAGTAAAGTACTGCAGGGCGTAGCCGCCGGGAAAGGTCAGAGAGGTCCGGCGCCTACACTACTCTGTTCTGCCCTCAACAGGGCAGATAAAGCACGCCTGCGCAGGAGCCGAGGGTGAAGCAAGGAGGAGGACATCATTGTATGAAGATGGGAGGCGCCGGACGGGACGGCGACACCCATCGGACCGGACCGAACGCTGGGGTGAGTATAATCTAACTCTTTTTTCTTATCTTTCAGGTTACATCGGGGGCTTATCTACAGCATTACAGAATGCTGTAGATAAGCCCCTGATGGCGGTGGCGGCAGCCGATAGGGCTAAAATGGGGTGACAGATTCCCTTTAAGCACGTCTGAAGACAGTTCTTTCAGATGGCTAAAAAAGCTAAATTTGCTTGATACATCTTTATATGCTTGAAGACGTTGGTAAAGAGAAGCGATAAACTGATCAATGATATATATGAGAGTCTGCTGCTGGGCTGTATATATATGAGGGGCTGCTGCCAGACTGTTTATATCAGAGGCTGTTTACCTGGCTGTATATATCAGAGGCTGTTGCTGTGCTGGCTGTATATAGAATAGAGGCTGAGGGGCTGTATAAAGTGTCCACACTATATACATACAGTATACACAGACACACTGTAATGCAGGATATAGTGTGGACCTGTATATACAGTATGGTACTGTGTAGTACAGGAGCTGCAAGAAAGATACACAGACAGACACACATTTTGATTACAGTTAGATGTCAATATGTGCATTGCACTTCATGTTATGCGTTCTGACCATCGGCAGCGCTGGCTTCTCTCTTTTTATATTTGCATATTGCGTCGTGGCTGACCACCACTGTTGCCGTGCGCGCTGGGTTATGTTCGCCATTTTTGCTGTATTCATTGTGATGGATCTAGGCTGCTGTGCACACACACAGCAGCCTCGCCCTGCCCCAGGCTTTATAATTTGTAAATCTGTGTCTGAGCCTGTATCGCCCTTCATCTGTGTTTGCTGGTCGGGCAGTGTGTGGAGGTTTAACCTGAGATGTCTGTGTTCAGACCTGGTTGGCCTTTATCTGCACTTGTTTCATCTGGCTGCACGGGAGCGATTCAGACATGTTTCAGGTACATTTGTAATAGATATGGTCTTGCTTTTAAAATATTCAGGAGGCCATAATAGCACAATGAGTAATAAAAAATGTAGAGTAGGACCCCCCACATGAGATTGCCTTGGCGCGGCGGGGTGGCTCAATGTATTGATCAATATTTTGCCAAATGTCTCATTTTGATTACAGTTAGATGTCAATATGTGCATTGCTCTTTATGTTATGCGTTCTGACCATCGGCAGCACTGGCTTCTCTCTTTTTATATAGACACACACAGAGACAGACACACACACACACACAGACAGAGATCATACTCACCCACCGCGACACTGTGAAGACTGAACCACTTCTCTCTGGATCTTCAGTGCTGGAGTGTTGATGCAAATGTATTTACATTGCCCTACTGAACAGCCGCCATCTAAATTTATTCCTGATAAACTTCATACCCTACATCACCATCTTTTGACGGATACTTGTGACTGAGCATAATCAGTCACAATGCAATCTAAAATGGATGATAGCCATGTTCTAGCCTTGTTATGGCTGGCATGGAATTACATTAAGGCCGGGGTGACACTTGCAAGTGTGGCGCAACAAACTCGCGCAAGTCTCTCTCATCATTTCCCGCCACTGTCGCTGGCACTCGAGACCGGAGTGTACGGCTGCACACAACGGTCCCGAGAGCCGGTGGGAATTGATGAGAGAGACTTGCGCAAGTTTCTTGATCACAACCGCAAGTGTGTTCCCGGCCTAAGATGCAGCCACTGCCTTTCAGGGATTATCTCCAGCATCCTATAATGCTGTAGATAAGCCCCTGGTCCAACCTGCAAGAGGTATGGTCCGATTGGTGTTGCACGTCCTGGTCCGACACCACCCTCCTGCTTGCTTCATTGTCCTACTGCACAGGTGTACTTATCTGCCCTGTTGAGGACAGAATAAAGTACTGCAATGCGCAGGAGCTGGGCCTCTCTGACCTTTCCCAGTGCCTGCGCACTACAGTACTTTACTGTCCTCAACAGGGCAGATAAATACGCCTGCACAGAAAAGCGATGAAGCAAGCAGGAGGGCGTCGTCGAAAGATAGGAGGCGCCGGACCAGGACCTGCAACACCAATCGGATCGGACCTCACTGTATGGCCCCTAAGTTATTTTTCTTCTCTTGCGGGTTGGATTATAGAGTGCTGTAGATAAGCCCTGAAAGGCAGTGACTGCATCTTAGGCCGGGGTCACAATTGCGAGTGTGATGCAAGAAGCTCGCGTTTCTCACATCGATACCCGGCACTGCAGCTGGTATTCGGGACTGGAGCATTCAGCTGCATAGATATACATGCAGCCACAGGTATTGATGCGAGAAACTCACGCGAGTTTCTTGCATCACACTCGCAATTGAGACACCAGCCTTATGCAGATTGTGTGTGTGTGTGTGTCTTTATTTAACTATGTACCATTTTATTATGGTCATTACTAAACATTGGCCTTGGTATTATCTGTCTCTATCTATCTATCTATAGATTTATCTATCTATAGATATGCAGTATATAAATATTCACTTATATTTGTTTTGTGAGTGTAAACAATATATTTGAACATAGTATGTGATGATATTATGGAGTATGTAAAAGAAAAGGTTGGACAAGGAAATGACATCATAATTCTTTTTTTTATTAAATAATATATTTTTATTTAGCTTACAAGAATGCATGAAAATCCGCATCAAAAATGCATCATTAACGTGCGGATTTTTTAACTGTGTTTTCGGCCAAGAGAGGAAGAATTTGCACAGAAAATTCCACATGCAAATCTGCAATGTGTGCATGTGGCGCCCCCAGGAGTATGGTCGCCACACTGGCTTTGCCTTCCTCCAGGGGAGGGTAATGCCAGGCTTGGAAGCAGTGATGGGTCTCTCCAGCAGTTAACCTAATGCATGCAACACAGTTCAACTCCGGGCCAGCAGGGGGAACTCTGAGCCAGGATTCTGGAGAGGAGTGTCCTCTGAGGGCCAGGAGGAAGAAGGGTCAGATAGTCTGCGGAGGGTGAAGTGTGCAGACGGGAGGAACGAAGCTGAGAGGTTGAGCTGCAGAAGGCGAGCTCCCTCAGCTTGAGAGCACACAGAACTGGAGTCTGGTCTCCACGGTGGTACAGATACTGACGGTCCTGCCACAGATACCAGAGGAGTAGGAGGCTGTAAATGCCCTGATCTCACCAAAGACTTGGGACACAACAGCAATTGAATAGAGAGCCAGGACTCAGGAGAGGAGTCCCCGAGAGAGGCTACAGCTGTCTGTCATACAAGTAAAGTTCTAGGAACATCTGAAGAGAGGCATTTTAGAGTAACTAAGTACTGGAGTGCTTCACACTACAAAGCGCTAGGAAGGAGACTGCACAGCCCTTCTGCTGAGAGAGAATCCTGATCTGCTTCCAGGCTAACCTGCTCCAATACATCTGTAATCAGGACTCTGGACTGCATATACTCAGTAAAGGTACAGAAACTACAACCGCTGTGTCTTGTCTGTTCCCTACGCTTTCAGCACTGCTGTGCCAGCTACATCTACACTGCCCTGGGACTACAGCTCCACCTGTAGGGAGCTTTTACATCTCCGCTACACCCCACCATCAGTCCCAGCGGATCTGTATGCAGCGTTGGCCTAACACCATAATTGCCAAACACCACGGGTGGCCTCACAAACTATTCTACCATTAACTACATCTCCCCATTGCTTGGGCGCCCAGGGCCACGGACCGGGTCACCGCTGCTGTGACACATCCCCCTGACACCGGCCCGGTACCGAGTACCAGCCCTGGGAGGGCGACCCATGCACATACCCTAACAGCCAAGCATTGTTCTTGGCCATCTTTGACAGTCTGATGAAGAAAAAATGGGACTCAGCAGAGCCTCTTCCTCTAGGATGCTTGTGTTACCATAGTATGAATCAATGATACAATACACATGCATTTCTACTATTTGTGCAATATTCTCTCTTTTATTTTAAGGAGTGACCATTTCTAGGTGTGGACACCAATGGCTCAATTGCAGAAAGTCTGATTGTCATCTTGTTTCCTTCGCTTTGTGTTTCTGAGTCTGAGACGTTTCAGAGCCAATTATCAGCTTCTGCACCGGGGCCATAACCTCCATATATATTCAGCTCATCACATTCTGTTCCTATTTCGCAATTTTATGGGTATTACTGATTTATGAAATATCTGTTAGTCAGAAATGTTTGTGACCTGCTGGCATTATGACTAAATGTCATAATGCCAGCAAGACAATAGCAAGACAAAATGTCCTAGATAAAAATCTCAGAGTTCGTTCCTTTGGTGAGCCCAACATGCTCCAGTCAACGGCTGTATTCACACGTATATGTTACGTGCTGTCCGTCTTTTTCTCCCATAAAGTTTAATTGATCCGTGTCTCCGGAGACTCAGATCATGTCCTATTCTCATCTGATTTGTGGCTCAGACTTGGCCATTAAGATCTATGGGGATCACTGAGACGAGGATCAAACATGGATGCCAGATTTTGTACTTCAGAGTTCTATGTAGAATCATAGAATCATAGAATCGTAGAGTTGGAAGGGACCTCCTGGGCCATCTGGTCCAACCCCCTGCTCAAAGCAGGATTCGCTAAATCATCCCAGTCAGATGTCTGTCCAGCCTCTGTTTGAAGACTTCCATTGAAGGAGAACTCACCACTTCTCGTGGCAGCCTGTTCCACTCATTGATCACTCTAACTGTCAAAAAGTTTTTTCTAATATCTAATCTGTGTCTCCTCCCATTCAGTTTCATCCCATTGCTTCTAGTCTTTCCTTGTGCAAATGAGAATAAAGTTGATCCTTCTACAATGTGACAGCCCTTTAGATATTTGTAGACAGCTATTAAGTCTCCTCTCAGTCTTCTCTTTTGCAAACTAAACATTCCCAAATCCTGCAACCTTTCCTCATAAGACAGGGTTTGCAGACCGGTCACCATTCTGGTCGCTCTTTTCTGAACTTGCTCCAGTTTGTTGATGTCTTTTTTAAAATGTGGTGCCCAAAACTGGACACAATATTCCAGATGAGGTCTGACCAAAGAGGAGTAGAGGGAAATAATGACTTCACGTGATCTAGACTGTATGCTTCTGTTAATACATCCTAGAATTGCATTTGCCTTTTTTGCTGCTGCATCACACTGTTGACTCATATTCAGTCTGTGATCTATTAGTATACCCAAGTCTTTTTCACATGTGCTGTCACTTAGCCCTATTCCTCCCACTCTATATATGCTTTTTTCATTTTTATTGCCCAGATGTAGTACTTTGCATTTCTCCCTGTTAAAAACCATTCTGTTATGTGACTTTAATCTGTTTTTCACTGATCCCTTGTAAAAAAAAAAATCTCAGCTTGCACTACTTTGGTCCAATTTATGGACTAGGCTAGTGTATGTAAATGGCACACAGCTCCGCACTCGGAAAAGCTGATGAAACTTTCCCAGAGTTGCTTTATTTGGACATGGTTTTCTCTTCTAAGCTATAGCGTGAGAACTACATACTCAACAGGACTCGATGGACAGCACACCAAGCAAAGCCATCAGTTTAATAAGTGGTTATAAAACAAATCAACATCACAGATTTGATTTGTAATGGTAATAGGAAAGAAATGGAATAACCTCAAGGGTTAAAAATCCACTTAATCAGCATTCATCCACTTAATCAGGGGGCTATACAAGAAGCAATTTATGGACATGAGTTGTTGTATGGCCGTCTGAATCCAGCCTTGATCCAGCCTTGATCGTAGATATGTCTCATTTTCCCAAAGGAAGATTCTCTTCCTTAGGTGTAATTCACATGTCAGTTTTTTGCACTTAGGCCAGGATCACACATGCAAGAAACTCGGACAAGTCTCACATCTTAATGGAGCGGAGTGTGTGGCTGCATGTATTGCTGCCGGCGGCAGTGCCGGATATTAAGATGTGAGACTCATCCCAGTTTCCCCCATCTGTAATCCCGGCCTTAAGAGAAAACCTGACCAGGTCTCAACAGTGATTTTAGATCAGTGACTCATCCAAGTTTGATCCAAGTGTCATCAATTTTTCTCGTATGTGGATTTTTTTTTTCTCTATTCCATTAATATCTAATTGTCTGTAAAAATCAGACTGTACTGGGTGCCAGCTGAGTCCTGTCTGCCTATAGACTTGCATTGCCAATTTTGATCCAACACTCCGAACAAAATCGGACGTCTCCTTAATTTAGCATGGACCACTCGTCCATGGAAAATCATTGATATGTGAACGGCCCCATTCACTATTGTAGGTACAAGTGCTATCCATGAAAAATCATAGACAGCACTTGTATGAAAAAAAAGCCCACAGATGTCTGAATAAAGCCTAAATCTATAGAAATGTGGGTAAAAGTGCTAGAAAAACAAAAATGTATTACCTATCTCCCAGAGATCTTGGAGTAGGGGTCTCCAAGTCAGCTCTGTGCTTACAGTGGGGGTGCCCGTATGTGATCACAGTTCCATTAACTTCTTTGAAACTGATAATGTATGCAGTGTCGGACTGGAGTAGTTTGGGCCCTCCAGAGAAAATTACTCTTCAGCCCACCATGCATAAGTGGCACTAACAGCAGAGTCTGCCCTTTTCTTCACCTCCCATCTTGTCAAGCTGAAAACAGCAGAAAGACCATTCATAGGAATGATTGTTCCAAACTATTGACCCATCCAAAATATCCAGTAAGCACCTGTCAAATCAGCAAAATGCTCATTTATCAGGTGCAATGATTTTTAAGCTTGCTATAAAATCATAGTTCTCAGCAGCATATCATTTTCTGTAAAAAGGAAGTGAAGTGCTGTAATTCTGTGTTTGTTAGGGCCCACCGGAGGATCCTCCGGTCTTCTGGTGGGCCAGTCCAATGCTGAATGTAAGGCTACTTTCACACATCAGGTTTTCGGCGTCAGGCGCGATCCGGCGTCGTGCCGGAACGCCGGATCCGGCAAATGTTTCGTAAAACCGGATGTGACGGATCCGGTTTTCTGCCGGATCCGTCTTTTTCTTGACAGACAAAACCGGATCCGTCTCATCTGGTTCATCCGTTTTTCTATCCGTTTTTCGACGGATTACGCCGGATCCGGTTTTTAAAATTGACCCTTGTGGCCTTCCGAACGGGATTGGCTACTGGAAAACTATATATAGCATGTTCCTACAGCCCTTCTTTGACAGGTTGTAGAGGAGAAAGTGCAGGTTGGAGAGAAGAGCAAGTACTGGCGAAGATGGATGTTGTCATTGGAAATATTTTGCAGAATTTGGCGGATTTTATAGCGGAGGCGAATCGTTTGAGGGTGATTGTTCTGGAGAAGGAGAGAGCGAGACAGCAGCGCATCAGGCATCGTAGACGACGTTTGTGGATCCACCCCATCACAGCCAAGAGAATGACGCGTGGGGTCTATTCTACACTCTGCATGGACCTTCGACGAAACCCGGATAAATTTTTTGGATATGTTAGGATGAAAATGGAGAATTTTGATTACTTGGTGGAGCGCATTGCACACCTCATAAGAAAAGCGGACACCTATTGCCGCTTCTCTGTTTCACCCGCAGAGCATCTGATGGTGACTTTAAGGTAAGCCACATTTATTGGATATGCTCGCATCAGAGCACACTTTCACTGCAATCTTGTTGGTGGTAGTTTGTATCTCCAAGTGTTATAGGTCAGTTTTGGTATGTAATGCTGTGATTTAAAACTAATTTATTGTTTTTTAATTCCCCACAGATTTCTTGCAACTGGAGAATCCCTTTCGTCACTGCATTTCCAGTACACTCGGGATTTCCACCATATCTGGAATTGTGAAGTACACATGCCGTGCACTGTGGGACTCCTTAGCTGAAGAGTTTTTACCAGAGCCCACAACAGAGAGGTGGATTGAAATTGCTGACAAGTTTCAACAGATATGTCAGTTTCCAAACTGCTTGGGCGCTGTGGACGGGAAACATATCCGCATTGTAAAGCCAGCTGGATCGGGATCGGAATATTTCAATTACAAGAAATATTTTTCAATTGTCCTCATGGCCATCGCTGACGCGGAATACAAATTTATTGCGGTTGATATTGGGGCCTATGGCCGCTCCAATGACTCTCAAGTTTTCAAACTGTCTGCCATGGGGCGTAAACTGTATGGAAACACCTTCCAGTTCCCACCACCTAGACCGCTGCTACAAACATCTGGTCCACCTATGCCATTTGTCTGTGTAGGGGATGAAGCCTTCCAGCTGTCAGAACACCTTTTGAAACCGTACTCTAGCAGAGGATTGACAAGACCAAAACGCATTTTTAATTACCGCCTCACAAGAGCAAGAAGAATGGTTGAATGTACCTTTGGTATTCTGACAGCCAAATGGCGGGTCCTATTGACTGCGATCAACCTCAAGACAGAAACTGTGGACGAGGTGATCAAAGCGTGCGTGGTACTCCACAATTTTGTTATCTGCAAGGAACCCATTTCCATTGAGGACACCTCTGAAGAAAACACCTTGCAAGATTACCATGACATTACCACTAGAAGTTCTGTGACGGTTTCAGTAATGAGGGACAATTTTGCACTATACTTTATGTCACCTCAAGGCAGAGTACACTGGCAAGATGACAGAGTGTGAAAGATTTGTGCCCTAACCAAACTTGTGTACCTTCTGGACCAACAGTATATACCTTTGCCAACCAAAGTTGGCTATCTTGTCATGGTCTTACTATTTTTAGCTTTAGGCCACAGGTGTGTACCTGGTTGTGTTTTATGCTAAGTATTTCACCTTTTAACAAAAGTTGTGTACATTGTTAGGAAATCACCAACAATAAACACAACTTTTTAGGTGAAATACTTTGCTTCAAACACAACCAGGAACACAACTGTGGCAAAAAGCTAAAATTTACCCACAGTTATATACCTAGTTTTGAATACCATTTCACCTTTTAAATACCCTGTATTTAACCTTTTTCGCCGCAGAAAGAAATGACAGACAACCAGTGTAAAATAATTTAACTTTTATTGAAAAATGTTTTTTTTAGTAAACTTTTTTAAAATTTTAATAAACTTGTTTAATAAAGCTTTGAAACCATAAAACTGGTCATTTTTATTTAAATACACACATTATAAATCTGTGTAGTGTGTGGTGGAAATACTGCTGGAGGGGCTGCGGGACACTTCGACACTGGGAGTGTGGAGAGAGGACTGGGATCGTGGTGGGGAAGGAACAGTTAGAGGTGAAGGTGTGGAAAAAACTACAGAATGGGTGGACATGTGGGAAGCAGAAGAGGTGGTGGGTGGTGGAGTGGAGGGTTGGGCAGGGACTGTAGGAGCAGATGATGTTGATGTCAAGTTGTATGGGGAAGGAGTTTGGTACGGGGCAGGTTGCTGGAAGTGGGGAGATGTCTGGTACGGGGCAGGTTGCTGGAAGTGGGGAGATGTCTGGTACGGGGCAGGTTGCTGGAAGTGGGGAGATGTCTGGTACGGGGCAGGTTGCTGGAAGTGGGGAGATGTCTGGTACGGGGCAGGTTGCTGGAAGTGGGGAGATGTCTGGTACTGGGGAGGTTGCTGGTTCTGGGGAGTTTGCAGGTACTGGGGAGGTTGCTGGTACTGGGGAGGTTGCTGGTACTGTGGAGGTTGCTGGTGCTGGGGAGGTTGCTGGTGCTGGGGAGGTTGCTGGTGCTGGGGAGGTGGATGGTGCTGGGGAGGTGGATGGTATGTAATAGGAGGGGGAGGTTGGAAAGTGGCTGGAGGGGGTGTAGATGTAATAGGAGGGGGAGGATGGAAAGTGGCTGGAGGGGGTGTAGATGTAATAGGAGGGGGAGGATGGAAAGTGGCTGGAGGGGGTGCAGGTGGAGGAACTACTGTGGTGGGAGGAGGAGGTTGGGAGGTAACTTGCTGGAGAGCAGCGTGGCATGAATGCATTACATGCATCTGCTGGGCAGGAGAGAGCGTTTCCATGCGCTCCACAACAGACCTGAAAAGGGTGTGGTTTGGCGAAGATCTTGCTTCTGAATGCATGGTTTGCAGAAGTGTCTTCACCTCCAGAATGCTGGAGTTGATCTGCTGATAGCCTGCGGAGATTTGCTCTGACAAGACTTTTAGACAGTTCTGGAAAGATGCATTCAGATGCAAGAACTCTGGCGCATAAGTCTTTTCCTGACCCCTCTGCCGCTGCCGCCCAGTACCCGCAGGTGTACTAGAGGTGGCAGGGGCAGAAGGGTGGGGTAAAGGGAAAGCGATCTCCTCACCAGCAGCTTCATGTAATGTAGGCGGCCACGATGCTCCTGTGCTGGTGGATGGGACAGATGGGTCGAATGTGTGGGAAGGCTGGGAAGGTGCAGATGTACCGGGGCGGTCGAAGTGTCCCTCGGTGCCGGTCTCCTCAGGGATCTCCTCAGAAGGGTCCAATCGTGCAGGCTCCCGAGTGCTGCTCACCGTGCTGTGGAATAAAGAGAAAAAAAAACAATTAAAATACTGACATGGTATGGCCCTGGCTGAAAAAAAAAATTTACATCTAACATTTTTTTTCACATGTGGTGTGTAATATTTACCTTCTAGTGACCATTGTTTCCCGGAGGAACGACAGGGCTTCTGCGTACTTGTACTTGCTCCTGCGTCCTCCAGATCCACTCGGGGCCCGCATCTCTTTATTGAACTCCTTCTTGAAACGATCCCTCACAGACCGCCACCGATTCACAATTCTGTTCCCTGAAATGAGAAAGGAGTGGTTAGTATACAACATCAGTGTTTCCCAAACTCCAGTCCTCATGGTCCCCAGGGGTCATGTTTTCAGGATTTCCATAGTAAATAGAAATCCTGAACACATGATCCGTGGGGACCACGAGGACTGGAGTTCGTGAAACACTGGTTTACATCAAGCAAACGGTACTGTATATACTTACGCTCTTTAATCTGGGCCCGAACATCGAGGTCCTCCCAGCGGCCCACAAGGAGCGAACAGATTTCCTCCCAGAGTCGTCGGGTAACGATAAGGTCAGCGTGGCGGCGGTCAGCCATATTCCAGAGCGGCTCCCTTTCTCTGACGAGATCGATGAGGTGATCCACATCGAGTCCTCCATCCTCACCGTCAGAGTCGGGAGCACGCTGTGAAGACTGTTAAAGAAAAAGACAAAAATAACATAATTAGCCTCCACAAAAGAAATGAAATAAAAAGTGCAAAAAAACAAAGCAAAAATATTTATACTTACACGCTGGTGACCGCCGCGTTGCTGTCGCCGACGACCCTGGGAGGCACTGCGAGGACCTCTTGGCCGAGCACCAGGGAAGACTAGAGAATAAAACAAAAAAAGTTATGTCTTTGGATGTAGGCATTTGTTTGCTGTGTGTGGTCTGCAGAACATTGTTTTCTATGTGTTGTGTGTAGTGTGATGTTGTGTTTCTGCGTTTGATGCAAAAAACTTACCAATTGTGAGCCCACTACAGGTGTCTGTCCACCCCTTCCTTCTTCTTCTGGGAGCTCCTCTTCATCTTGTGAATCCTGTTTTGAAATAAAAGGCAATGAATAGACATATATTACAGAGATGATGGATTTTGGAAATAAAAACTTACCGTCAAACGCTGACGATGCGAGGGAGGGCTCCCAGAAGATGATGTGCTGTCTTCCTGGTGGCCACACTCCATGCCTGTGGGTGGTGTTCCAGCTGCTGCCATTGCTGCTGCTGCTGCTGCTGCTGCATCTATTGGGCGGCTGTTGAATAAAGAGAAACAAAGGGCCAATGAATATCTTGATATTCAATAGCCCTAGTTTGGAGGAATGGGGGATTTGATAATTACCGTCTCTCATCTGCTGCTGGCCTCCCCTCCTCAGCATGTTCCATTTGCTGCTCCATTTGGGGTGGTGGTGGTGCTGATGGTGCTGCAGTGGTCTCCTGCCTTCTCCTGCTGCGCTTGGTTGCTTTCTTGGGTGGCATGTTGGGTGTGGCTGTGGGTCCCACTGTCTTGCTTTTATATATGTCTTGTGGGCAGAGCTACTGAGCATGCTCAGACCAAAAAAAACGGATCCGGCCACCGGATCCGGCTTTCGCCGGATCAGGCGCATTGCGGCGCTCATAGGCTTTCATTGTGTGAAAAAGCCGGACGCGCCGGATCCAGCGTGTCCGGCTTTTTCGCCGGAGACAAAAAACGTTACAGTAGCCGTTTTTTCCAGACACCGGATCGCGACACATTGCCGGATCCGGCGAAAACCGGATGAAACGCATGGCCATCCGGCGCTATCCGGCGCAAATGCAAGTCAATGGGGGGGAAACCGGATCCGGCATTGCATTTCGCCGGATCCGGTTTCTGTCAAAAGCGCCGGATCGCGCCTGACGGCGAAAACCTGATGTGTGAAAGAGGCCTAAGCCATTCCATCAAGAAGTGAGTGTAGTGGTGGTTGAGCATGGGCCCCACACCCAGGGACTCGGGCACTTATTTTGCCATTAAAAGAAATATAATTTTGCTGTATTAGTAGTGTCTGATACATGAATATAGAATAGGAAGAAGAGGATATAACTCGTTGAAACAATTATGGTCAGGCATATTTATTTACAATTTATTTGAATTCTACAAAAATCTACAATAATTAAGGATTTTTTATTTTTTACACATGAGGATGAATAAATAATACAATATAATAATGAACACAAAGGATGGTGATCGGTATGGACAGAGCAATGTTGGGAAGCTTAGAAATAAGTGGAAAAAGTACAAAATAAATTACATTGTTCATCGCATTCACAGCCTGATACTTTATCACATATACAGACATACGGGGATATCAGTCCTGGCACCGCTGTGCCCATCATGTGTCCGGCTCTGATATTTAGCCACTAAAAAATAATATTTTGTACCACTTTATTCCCCGGTCCCATTTAATTACAGCAAGTAGAAATTTTAAATCCATTAAAACGTTACATTATAAAAAGAAAAGATGACTTTGCTGAATCTGGAACTCTCCTTTTATTGACATCAACTACTGGCCTTATAAGTGACATATATCTGTACATATGTAATAATTACACACAGGTACACAATTACATTCCCATAGGTTCCTTTGTGGCAAATGTATGTGATGTGAATATCCATTTGGCAAATATTTTTATAGCTACTGAATGGTGTAACCTGCTATGCCACAAAAAGTACTAGTAGTGCACTGGGGGCATGTCAGTGAACCTGGAAAAAGAAGCTCAAATGCAACAACACTCCCCCAATGCACTTCCATGCTGATTTGCATATGGCTTCTCCACTATATGTCTCATGTCTAGTACTTCTGATCTCTACTAAAAAATACATCATTTTTGTAAGTATCTATACAGCCAAACCACAACTTTCATATGAAAAAAATGTGTTGACAGATTCCCATTAGGTGTATATAATGTAAACATAGTAGATCATAAAGATAGTGATCAGTAAGTATGCTACCTTCTTCTGGATTGCCCACAGACTATAAACACCTGTGTGATCCACACCTTACTCTGCACTGACATTTTAAAATGTCATTGCAGAGTAAGCAGCTTGGAGGAGATTGTGTAGCTGTGGGGCTGGGGAGTCAACTGTCAGATACAACCAGGCTCCAACCAAAGAAAATAAGGGTACCGTTACACCTAGCGATGCACCAGCGATCCCGACCAGCGATATGACGCGGTCAGGATCGCTGGTGCATCGCTAGGTGGTCGCTAGTGAGCTGCCACACAGGCAGATCTCACTAGCGACATCGCTGGGGACGGGGATCGCTGCTTACCTGTCAGACGCGGCAATCCTGCGTCCTCCCGCCCGGCTCCAGGCGTCGCTCACCGTCACAGCAGGAAGCGCCGCAGGAAGTGGCCGACGAGGAATGGTCCAGCAGCTTCTCGCGCGATCAGCGATAACCAGCGGGGGAGCCGGTCGGAGGTAAGTATCACATGCAGCGAAATCGGTGACTTTATAGCGATATTGCTAGCGATATCGCAGTGTGTAACGGGGGCTTAACATGCTTTATTGACAGGTTTACTTTCTTGCTATATACGCAATGCTGAAGAGGCACTTGTGTATTCAGATTAGGAAACACTGACTGTGCTTTCTCCTCCAAACCCAGTGAACATTTGATGTGGGTCTAAAGAGGGAGCAGGAACTACTATGCTGGCAGGAGACTGAAATTACCTTGTAACTGGGGGTAATATATCATTCCCAGTTACAGGTGAAATAAGCATTGCCAGTCTGAATGACTCTTTTTAGTGTCGGAAAAAAAATATGTCCAATATATAAAAATAATTTCTACGAAAAGAGAAACATTTTTAGAGCTGTATGATAAAATCCCTAAAGTGTGCCTGAACAGGAACAAGGGAAAATGTCACAGTCCTGAACTGCTTAATGTTATCATTGGTTTTGTGTGGACCAATCCCTTTATCAGTATAAGCCTATGAGATTCTAATCACAGATCTTACAGGATTGCATTACAAAACTGGCTTCTGGTCTTAAATATACACCGATAGGAAAGCGCATTGAGACCTGCAGGACCTTCCCTGAACTAAATGTTAACATTTATAGGAGAGTGCTACGTTAATCCATTTATCGGTTAGACACCTCCAGATTTTCACTATTTGATGCCCTGAATAATCTCATAACCCTATGCCTAAAAATGCATATTTTGAAAGAAAAGTTTAGCGTATTATTTAGCATCTGTCTGATATTTTAGTTTATGCTTCTATAAGAAACAATGTTTATCAGTCCAGATTCCAATCATTAGCTGTCGTAACAGGAAACCCTTCCCGTCATAAACGGAGTT
This sequence comes from Dendrobates tinctorius, assembly GCF_039654945.1. Classification (NCBI taxonomy): domain Eukaryota; kingdom Metazoa; phylum Chordata; class Amphibia; order Anura; family Dendrobatidae; genus Dendrobates; species Dendrobates tinctorius. The sequence goes on from NW_027361702.1 coordinate 10,657,718, forward strand.
ATAACGATGGCACTTATGAATGCTACTAGATGAGCATAATCTCAGTCTGCCAGCATCTTTACAGCGTGTAGTTTCACCAATGATAAAATGTAATGTTTTCCTTGTGACGGGCGAAACCTTTCATTGTCCTGATCAGTATTGCTGCACCTCAAAAATTCTCCTTATTAAAGTAGAACTGCACTTTCCGGGGGTCCATGCTGGAGTGCTGATGGCAGCATTGTTGAAGGGTCTTACCAAGAGCTTGAGGACCACAAAGAAAAACCCCCACAGTAGACCTGTAAAATGCAAAAAAAATATTGCTTTATTGGTAAAATTCCCGGCAATGGTCATAAGCGTCAAACCATTCAGACTGCCTACAATATTATCAGATCCCAGAGACTGGGGAGAGGAGCTGCCAACGTGTGCGCTCTTATTCTTCTGATGTATCACTAAAGAAATACATGTTAGCCCCTTTACGTCTTGGCGATTTTACGCTTTTTTTTTCGTCTTCACTGTTTCCTCCCCTTTTTCCAAGAGCCAAACCTTTTTTTTATTTTTCCATCCCCATAACTATATGAGGGCTTGTTTTTTGTGTGTGATTTGTTGCAGGTTTGAATGACATCATTCATTTTACCATATAGAGCACTGGAAATTGGGAAAAATACTACAAATGCGTTGAAATTGCAAAAAAATTGAAATTCCACAATGCTTTACGGCATGTGTCACGATGCGCCCGTTAATGGAGGGCAATGGCAGCATTAACGGACTGCGTTATGCCGCGGTGTAACACAGTCTGTGTAACAGACTGCTAAAACACAGTGTGACCCCGGCCTTGCACAAGAAAACGTGCTGCCGAGAACTATGGCTTTTATGTCAGCCTTTTGCTTATTCTTTGGGTGATCGGCAGCCGGTTTACACTGGCTGATTATTGGAGCTGAGTGTTCCTAGGAATGGTCATTCATAATATTCGACCAGTGTTTTATCTCTATTGGTAAATCAGGAGGTAAAGTACAAAAGCAGCTACATGAAAGTGTTATATTGTATAACCAATAATATTACATTTTGGATCTGGGTCAGGTAGACAAAATCAGCGGGTTTGATCTACTGTCACCAAATATATAGTGGGGTCTTCTGTGTATTCCTATTACCCCGATGATCTGTGCTCCATTGCTTTTCTGGAACACCTTGAATTGTGGCCCCCAGACATAGACACCTGGCTACTCATCCTTTCAGCTGAGTGTCGAGTGCACATCCCCTCACATAATGCTCATTCCCACTCCTATTTCAACATTTCTCATACAATACAGCACAGATTTTTTTTTAATGGGCGACATACACTCACTGGCCACTTTATTAGGTACACCTGTCCAACTGTGTGTTAAGACTTAATTTCTAATCAGCCAATCACATGGCGGCAACTCAGTGCATTTAGGCATGTAGACATGGTCAAGACAATCTCCTGCAGTTCAAACCGAGCATCAGTATGGGGAAGAAAGGTGATTTGAGTGCCTTTGAACGTGGCATGATTGTTGGTGCCAGAAGGGCTGGTCTGAGAATTTCAGAAACTGCTGATCTACTGGGATTTTCACGCACAACCATCTCTAGGGTTTACAGAGAATGGTCCGAAAAAGAAAAAAAATCCAGTGAGCGGCAGTTCTGTGGCCAGAAATGCCTTGTTGATGCCAGAGGTCAGAGGAGAATGGGCATACTGGTTCGAGCTGATAGAAAGGCAACAGTGACTCAAATTGCCACCCGTTACAACCAAGGTAGGCAGAAGAGCATCTCTGAACGCACAGTGCGTCGAACTTTGAGGCAGATGGGCTACAGCAGCAGAAGACCACACTGGGTACCACTCCTCTCAGCTAAGAACAGGCATCTGATGGCTACTTTCAGCAGGATAATGCGCCATGTCATAAAGCTCGAATCATCTCAGATTGGTTTCTTGAACATGACAATGAGTTCACTGTACTCAAATGGCCTCCTCAGTCACCAGATCTCAATCCAATAGAGCATCTTTGGGATGTGGTGGAACGGGAGATTCGCATCAGGGATGTGCAGCCGACAAATCTGCGCCAACTGTGTGATGCCATCATGTCAATATGGTCCAAAATCTCTGAGGAATGCTTCCAGCACCTTGTTGAATCTCTGCCACGAAGAATTGAGGCAGTTCTGAAGGCAAAAGGGGGTCCAACCCGTTACTAGCATGGTGTACCTAATAAAGTGGCCAGTGAGTGTATATAGTGGGCTGAAAACACCTTTTAATTAAACATAATGAAGAAATGCTGCTGCGGGGGAACTTTTTAAAAATAAGGCCTCTTTCACACATCCGGTTTTTGCCGTCAGGCGTGATCCAGCATGTGTGTAAAAAAATGGATCCGTTTTTAGTTCTGCCGGATGCGATTTTTTCTCATTGATTATCACATGCGCCGGATTGCGCCGCATTTGCTTCCGTTTGTTCTGGTTTTTACCGGATCCGGCTGAAAACTCCTTTCCGGCAGCTGGACACAACGCATGCAACAACGTTTTTTTGTCCGGCGAAAAAAAACGGACATGCGCGGATGCGGCGCTCTCGTCTCTGTGTTTGAATGAAAGTCAATGATGAAATCCGGCCACCGGATCAGTTTCCTTCCTGATCCGGCCACCGCATTCAGGTTTTTGCACTCTGCGCATGCCCGGAGATAGTCTCAGTCTCTCTCTCTCTCTCTCCCTCCCTCCTCCGTACCTTCTCTGTCCTCTCTCTCCCTCCTCCGCACCTTCTCTGTCCTCTCTCTCTCTCCTCTGTACCTTCTCTGTCCTCTCTCTCTCTCCTCTGTACCTTCTCTGTCCTCCCCCGTTCTGCAGCGGCTTCTTCTTTTCAAAGCCGTGTCAGCCGCCGTAAATCGCGTCGCATATGCTTCCGATGTCTCCGTTTCAGGCCGGATATGGCAGTCCGGCTTTTCGCCGCACGCTGCCGGACAGTGTCCGACAGATGTGTGAAAGTAGCCTAAGAGGTTCACTTTACAGACATACAGTCTTCATCTCCAACACCGCTCTACATACCAGGGATGTGTCTCCGCCACTTGTGTAAACTCATTCTCCCAGTTGGGTCGTCCATAACTGGTTTTTTGCTTTAATCCTGTAACTGTATCGATTGCCACATCAAAGTTAATAATGGCGTGGCCGGCCTGCGAAGAAAAGCGTGATAGCAGGTGAAGAGAGTGAAAAGGTTGTATTAAGATTTCAACTTATCCACCATCCTAGGGGTTGGACCCCCAGCAATCACACAAGACAATGGGTCTTCAGTCCATGGTCTGAATAAAAGAAACCTGACAGCCCCCTTAAAAGGCCACCATGTACATTCATGGCCGAAAGTGTTGGCACCCTTGACGTTGCTCCAGAAAATTAAGTATTTCTCCCAGAAAATTATTGCAATTCCATGTGTTTATTGAATTTGTGTGTATTGGAACAACACAAAAAAACACAGAAAAAAAGGCAAATTTGACATAATTTCACACAACCCCCAAAATCTAGTAAGCCCCTTTATGTGGCTTAGCAATTGCTGAATTCATTAATTTTCTGTTCATGTTTAACACCAAATAATGTCTTACAGTGGGTACGGAAAGTACTCAGACCCCTTTAAATTTTTCACTCTTTGTTTCATTGCAGCCATTTGGTAAATTAAAAAAAAATCATTTTTTTTCTCATTAATGTACATTCTGCACCCCATCTTGACTGAAAAAAAAGTCAGAAATGTAGAAGTGTTTGCAAATTTATTAAAAAAGAAAAACTGAAATATCACATGGTCATAAGTATTCAGACCCTTTGCTCAGAAACTCATATTTAAGGCACATGCTGTCCATTTCCTTGTGATCCTCCTTGAGATGGTTATACTCCTTCATTGGAGTCCAGCTGTGTTTAATTCAACTGATAGGACTTGATTTGTAAAGGCACACACCTGTCTATATAAGACCTCACAGCTCTCAGTGCATGTCAGACCAAATAAGAATCATGAGGTCAAAGGATCTGGCCAAGGAGCTCAGACACAGAATTGCGGAAAGACACAGATCTGGCCAAGGTTACAAAAGAATTTCTCCAGTACTCAAGGGTCCTAAGAGCACAGTGGCCTCCATAATCCTTAAATAGAAGAAGTTTGGGACCATTAGAAGTCTTCCTAGACCTGGCCGTCCAGCCAAACTGAGCAATCGTGGGTGAAGAGCCTTGGTGAGAGGTAAAGAAGAACCCCCGAGATCACTGTGGCTGATTTCCAGAGATGCAGTAGGGAGATAGGAGAATGTTCCACAAAGTCAACTATCATTGCAACCCTCCAACAATTGGGCCTTTATGGCAGAGTGGCCCGACGGAAGCCTCTCCGCAGTGCAAGACATATGAAAGCCCGCATAGAGTTTGCTAAAAAACACATGAAGGACTCCCAGACTATGAGAAATAATATTCTCTGGTCTAGTGAGATGAAGATAGAACTTTTGGTGATAATTCAAAGCGGTATGTGTTGGGAAAACCAGGCACTGCTCATCACCTGCCCAATACATTCCCAACAGTGAAACATGGTGGTGGCAGCATCATGCTATGGGGGTGTTTTTCAGCTGCAGGGACAGGACGACTGGTTGCAATTGAAGGAAACATAAATACGGCCAAGTACAGAGATATCCTGGATGAAAACCTCTTCCAGAGTGTTCTGGACCTCAGAATTGGCCGAAGGTTCACCTTCCAACAAGACAATGACCCTAAGCACACAGCTAAAATAACAAAGGAGTGGCTTCAGAACAACTCTGTGACCATTCTTGGCTGGCCCAGCCACAGCCCTGACCTAAACCCAATTGAGCATTTCTAGAGAGACCTGAAAATGGCTGTCCACCAACGTTCACCATCCAACCTGACGGAACTGGAGAGGATCTGCAAGGAAGAATGGCAGAGGATCCCCAAATTCAGGTGCATCATTTCCAAGAAGATTCATGGCTGTACTAGCTCAAAAGGGTGCTTCTACTCAATATTGAGCAAAGGGTCTGAATACTTATGACCATGTGATATTTCAGTTTTTCTTTTTTAATAAATTTGCAAAAATGTCTACATTTCTGTTTTTTTACAGTCAAGATGGGGTGCAGAGTGTACAGTAATGAAAAAAATGAACTTTTTTGAATTTACAAAATGGCTGCAATGAAACAAAGAGTGAAAAGTTTAAAGAGAATCTATTACCTATTTTTTCGTATATAAGCCCCTAATGGTGGTGGCTGCAGCTTATCTACAGCATTCTGTAATGCTGTAGATAAGCCCCCGATGTAACCTGAAAGATAAGAAAAACAAGTTATATTATACTCACCCGGGGGTCCGGTCCGATGGGTGTTGCGGTCCGGTGCCTCCCATCTTCTAGCGATGACGTCCTCCTCCTTGCTTCTGTAGCACTCCTGCGCAGGCGTACTATATCTACCCTGTTGAGGGCACAGCAAAGTACTGCAGTGCGCAGACGCTGGGCCTCTCTGACCTTTCCCGGCGCCTGCGCACTGCAGTACTTTGCTCTGCCCTCAACAGGGCAGAGAAAGTACGCTTGCACAGGAGCGCAACAGAAGCAAGGAGGAGGATGTCATCGCGAGAAGATGGGAGGCACCGGACCCGAACCGCAACACCCATTGGGGACCGGACCCCCGGGTGAGTATAATATAACTTGTTTTTCTTATCTTTCACGTTACAATGGGAGCTTATCTACAGCATTACAGAATGCTGTAGATAAGCCCCTGATAGCGGTGGCAACAGCTAATATACGAAAAAATAGGTTACAGATTCCCTTTAAAGGGGTCTAAATACTTTACGAACCCATTGTAAATCAATTTTTTAGGCTATGATCATGTCGATACTTAATCAGTATTTTTACTGTCATGCAAAACTTATTTTATATGAAAAAAATATTTTCTTTTGTATTTTAAAATATTTTGCAGTTTGGACTTTTTATAACTTTTTTTGCAGATGTTTTATATGTGTATTATATTTACATAATTAGACCCCAAAGAGGTCATCAAAGTCTTCCTCATAATTTTTCTTTCACTGTAAGTTGGACATTCAGGGTAGCCCCAGTTACAGAGGAAAACAGTTCCCAATAGTGACAGAAGCCACAAGGCCAATGTGATTGCCAGGTCCTACGGAAGGTTTTTCCACGCCAATGATTCTATACACCACATAGTGCTAATTGAGCACTGCGCAGCTGATGAAACAGTAGACAGAAGCGGTAATAAACCACTTCTGTTTTCTTCACAGGGTCCGTGGCTGTTTCTGACCGTCTGAGACCCAATCTGCTTGTCCTAGACTGCATGAGCAGGAGCTTTAACCCTGCGCTGTAAATTTACAATTGGGCAGAGTTCAATGAAATGTTATCGTTGGTTGAGCAATGTTTGCATGTATTGTTTGTTTATGTTTAAAAAAATTGGTCACAATTTGGTAAAAACTATGAGATTTCACATGACACATACTATGCTGCTGTCCCAACTGGTCAAAAAGAGTCGATAATTAAGAAATCCATCTTTTCCAGAGCTGATCATCTCCTGTTCCAGAGAGCGCAGTAGATCAGCAAACCAGGCAAAAGCGCCAGTCTCCCGACAGATCCAGTAGAAATAAATCTGCAGATGTAAAGTTTAAATTGACACTTATTAAGTCAAATGATTTTTTCTTTTTGTCACATGAAGCAAACTTTGCATACATTAATAATACAGGCAAATATACAGTAAGAAAGTTTGTAATATATCTTATCGGGGAAATCTGCTTCCTTAACCACTTATCAGTCAACTCTTCCTTCCTGCATGCTGAACTTGTCATCCACTCTGAGCAAAATAGAAATAAGCTGTTTATTTCACACAAGATGGACTACCAGTTCACTATGATGTCGTCTGACACAGCCCATTATACTCTAAGGAGAAGAGAGGGCGAAGGAGTAAGGAGCAGAGGGAAGAAACAAGCAGAGGAAGACACAGAAGGATAGTGCTGAATTTTTTCCTTTCTTCAGACTTAGATTCCTATCTACATTAGAGGATGCAAAGAGAGAAAACTCGTGAAAATGCAGTATACAAGTCATATCATGTCCAGAAATAGTGTTATTTTTCATGTACTCCCTGAAAAGTTACTTGTAAGTACAGTCATCTAGTGATGGGCGTACTCGAGTGTTATCCGAGTATCTTGGGCGTGCTCGTATATTATGTTCGAGTCCCTGTGGCTGTATGATTTATGGCTGTTAGACCGCCTGAACACATATGGGGATTGCCTGTTTGTTAGGCAATCCCCACGTGTTCAGGCTGTCTAACAACCGGAAATTATGCAGCCAAAGGGGCATGAACATAACATACAAGCATGCTCAAGATATTCGGATAACACTTGAGCGTGCTCGGATAAGACGTCATCTGAGCACATTTGCTCATCACTACAGCCTTTCTTTAAAAAACACTTAGCAATATTATAAAGTCGTGACCAAATGTTGAAAACGGACACAAATTTTGGTTTTCATAAAGCTTATAGATTTAGGATTTTTTAGCTCTTATAGTCCAATGTTTCTATAGTTACTGTAGTACAATTATAAGGATTTCATAAATTTTTAAACAGTTAGAGACTATCATGAGTGTGTCAAATCCTCCTGAGAGATCTGGAGGTAGAAGTTCACTACATATTGTGAATCACAGATCATTCATTTAGCCTATTTATTTGTGTTCCATATTAAATGGATTTGTTTTCCTTTGGTGCTGAAGACGTTAACGACCCTTTCTTTGCTGTTCAGAAACGTGAAGCTCCATTTTCAGCTGCTTCTGATCTGGTCATTACCTCTCACTATAAAACCTGGAAAGACCCTCTCTGTCTTGCCAGTGAAAGCTCTGCTTCCTATCTCCTTGGAGACGTTGTGCTGAATAGGAAATCGTTGTTGCTATTGTAGATTCATCTTCCTGTGCTAAATGCTAAAGCAAAGTGGCTGGAGTGGAGTTGTTGTAGTAGTGTTCTGTGGTTTGCTGTAGTACGTGTGTGATTATCTCCTGGTCCCTATTCCCATTTTGTTGGTACATTCCTATCATTCCCTATATACCTCTTACCTTTGATGAGTGTTTGGATGCTTGTTGCTTTCTGGTATCCCTGTTTTGTCTTTGTGTCTTGCTAACCTCACTTTACTGCCACATGCAACCTGGGATGGGGGTGGGAACAGATCAGGGCTTAACAGGAGCATAGTAAGGTCGGAGACTCCGGCCTCTCTACCTTCAAGAGTACCCCCGGGACAGGGATTGCTAGGGACCCAGTTCCAGAAACAGTTTCAGGCCCCCCCTTCCTCACTGAAGACCATCAAAGAGTGACAGTGACAAATACAGGAAGTTGATGCAAAGTCTCAACATTTACAGCGTTGACTCTTATTTCTCAAGGCAAAATTGTGGGTGATGTCACTTTCTTGAATGAATAACTGCCTCATACATGAATGGTCTGAGGATGTTTTACGTTGGTATGACACAAACTCAAGGATGTGCTCACCTCTACTTCTCCAGACAATCATTATTCCAGATGATCCAAACAATTTGAATGGGGCAAAAATTATTTTAACCCAGTACTCTGTGGTACACACTGTATTTCCTGCAAAACATTGTCTGTTCTTGATATTTTTTGGACATCTGAAAGAATGATTGTCTGGACAAGAAAAGGTGAGTGCTGCCATGAGTTCTTTTGTCTGCTAACAATAAAGTATCTGGAGACAATTCATGTAGGAGGGCTTTTCATCCATGGAGGGGGCACACTTGATTTTTGCCTGAGAACACGACCATGAATAAAGAATGGGATCTAATCATCCTCCATGAGCAACTTCTCATAATGATCCAGGCACAACTTTGGGATGATCAATACTCTTTCCAGCATGATGGAGACCATGTCACAAAGCAAAAGTGATAGAAAAGCCAAGATTCTGAGGCATCAGAAAATTTGGGGATAAAACATTACCATTATTCCATCCTTAAAAGTCACATGTTGAAGTACAATTGAGGTAGACAAGTGAAGCAATGTTTCTGCCCAAAAGGGACCTTGTGGGGGGGTCTACCCAGGTCAGCATGGAGCCACCAGTGGTGCCTGAGACAGACTCTTGGACAAAGCAAAAGTGATAACTAAGTGGCTCAATAATCAAAAGAACAAAGAGCAAAGAAATTGTGATAAACTCCGAGCACTGATTAGGCAATTAGGAGTCTTTGATGTATTTGTCAATAAAACTATAACAACTTATTAAATGTAAATAATTGCACTTCGGTGACCAGAGAAACATTTGAGGAAAAGATCTGAAAACTCAGAAGAAGCAAACATTAGGAAATCCAATATTTGTGTCGGTCTCACCAAGTTTGCACACAACTGTACATTGACATATCACTTCCCTGTTATTTATGGTATTTGAGGCCACAATTGGATCTTACATCATTAATGACACAGTGGTTAACTAATGGCCATGTGAACACTGTATCAATACAAAGAACCCTTAGGCTATCTGCTTTTTTTGCTGCAGTTTTGGCCGCTGCGGATCTGCAGCAGTTCTGCAGACAGTGTACAATAGCATGTAAATCTATGTGATTTACATTCTGCTGTGCACATGCTGCGGATTTTTATCTGCGGAAAAGCTGCGGTTTTGAATCCGCAGAAAGAAATGACATGTCAATTCTTTTCTGTGGATTCTGCTGCGGTTTACCATCTCCTCCATTGTAGAGGTGATAAACTGCAGGGGAAACCGCAGGCTAATCGGCAGATCACTTCCACCTGCGGTTTTACCTGCGGTTCCGCAGATAAAAAATCCGCAGACCAATCCACAGCGTGTGCACATAGCCTTAGACTTTATATCTTGTAGTTTATGTTTTGATGTTGTTCACTTTTTCCAAGATTTTTTTATTAGAAGAACCTCATCAACAAGTAACGTAGCTAAGTTTCCCAGCAGCTGGGACCACTAGTGATCAGGTACAAACTGTGAACTTCCACTAAAGCACGACATTTCATTTACTGAAAGATTGATGCAAATACTTATGTCTCAAAAAAAAAGAGAAAAGTATTCAAGGAGTGATACCTTTATTGACTAACCAGAGAAATTATATTTTGGAAGCTTTCAGAGCTCAAAAGACCCCTTCAACAGGCTTATTACAAGTGAATTACTGAGAAAAGATGGCAACATTTAAATAGGAATTACACAAGGACATGAGGTGATCAGCTTGCTAGATATAGGTCAAGTAGATCAAATTAAGGGTTTTGTTATGTATGCAGATGAGGTGGAAGTGTTCTATTGTAGATCTGAAGGCTTTCTTGTGGAGGTGTGAACTGTGTCCATGTAATGATTCATGAATCCAGGTGTCAAATTCAGTCCTATTGTTAGAGATTGAAACATATTTATCAACTTGAACTCCCAGATTTTTCTTTCTCTGTCACTATTAAAATGACCTTTCAATATATGAGAACTTTTAGATCTTCCATACTGTGACCAGGTCTAGTTACTGTACTGATGGGTCCTGACCTCCAAGGAAAAAGTGGTCCCTCAAAGTGCAATAGTTATTTACTATAGAACAACCATTGTAGTTGAAAATCTTGTAACTGAAGACCCCAAATAGAAGAAAAAGATAATTTATCCTTTCCCACTCAATATATGCATACTTTATAAAAGACCATGATATTTATTACTCAACCCTGAATGAAGTATTCTAGTACAAGTGATGAAACGTCTGGTCGTTATTGGAGGATTTTTAAGAAAAATAAAAAGTAAATAAAATTGAATCACCGCCTTTTTTGCCTTTTTTAAAAAAAAATAAATAAAATATACATAAAAAAATAACCATCACCACATCCATCATGAAAATTAACTTAGTTCCAAAAACCCTATTTACACTGATATTCAACCTTACTACAAATTGACCTGCTTACATCATTTCAGTGATCTTCTCATTAGCTCATAAGCGTTAACAAGGACAAGGCAGTTGATATAACTATCAGGCTGATTGAATAACAAGACCAGACTTGTTGCTTTTAAATGGGGCTGGTGATTGAAAACATTGTCTTCTTCTGTTAACCATGGTTACCTTCAAGGAAACACATGCAGTCATCATTGTTTTGCATCAAAATGGCTTTACAGGCAAGTAAATTGATGCTTGCAAAAAATTCACCAGAGATCATCCATTTATCGATCATCCAGAACTTCAAAGAGAGAGGTTTGATTGCTGTGAAGGTTTCCAGGGCCCTAACAAATTTCAGCAAGTGCCAGGACCATTTTCTAAGGAAGATTCAGCAACAGGATCAGTTCACCACTAGTGCAGAGCTTGCTCTGGAATGGCAGCAGGCAGGTGTCAGTACATCTGCACTCAGATGAATATGAGTAACAGTGTGATGCAGCAGCAAAAAAGGCAAATGCAATTCTAGGATGTATTAACAGAAGCATACAGTCTAGATCAGGTGAAGTCATTATTGCCCTCTACTCCTCTTTGGTCAGACCTCATCTGGAATACTGCGTCCAGGTTTGGGCACCACATTTTAAAAAAGACATCAACAAACTGGAGCAAGTTCAGAAAAGAGGGACCAGAATGGTGACCGGTCTGCAAACCCTGTCTTATGAGGAAAGGTTCCAGGATTTGGGAATGTTTAGCTTGCAAAAGAGAAGACTGAGAGGAGACTTAATAACTGTCTACAAATATCTCAAGGGCTGTCACATTGCAGAAGGATCATCTTTATTCTCATATGCACAAGGAAAGACTAGAAGCAATGGGATGAAACTGAATGGGAGGAGACACAGATTAGATATTAGAAAAAAACTTTTTGACAGTTAGAGTGATCAATGAGTGGAACAGGCTGCCACGAGAGGTGGTGAGTTCTCCTTCAATAGAAGTCTTCAAACAGAGGCTGGACAGATATCTGTCTGGGATGATTTAGTGCAGGGTTCCCCAGCTCCAGTCCTCGGGGAACACCGGCGGATCATGTTTTCAAGATTTCCTTTGTATTGCACAGGTGAAGCAATTATCACCTGGGCAGTGTTGGGGAGGTCCTGGGGACGTGGTCTGTTGGTGGGCCTTGGGGACTGGAGTTGGGGAACCCTGATTTAGCAAATCCTGCTTTGAGCAGGGGGTTGGACCAGATGGCCCAGGAGGTCCAGTCCAACTCTACGATTCTATGATTCAGTGAGGTGAAAACTTTTTGGAGGTTGGGCTGGTGTCAAGAAAGAGCAGTAAAGAAGCCACTTCTCTCCAAGAAAAACATTAAGGACAGACTGACATTCTGCCGGAAGTACAGGGATTGGACCACAGAACACTGGGATAAAGTTATTTTCTCTGATGAAGCACTTTAGACTCTTTGGGACATCTGGAAGAATGATTGTCCAGAGAAGAAAAGGTGAACTCTAATATGGGTCCTGTGTCTGCCAAAAGTAAAGCATCCTGAGACCATTCAAGTGTTGGGGCTATATCTCCATGGAGGGGCTCACACACAATTTTGCCTTAGAACACTGCCATAAAAGAAGAATGGGATTCAAACCTCCTCAAAGAACAACTACTCCCAATGATCCAGGAGCAATTTGGTCATAAACAATTTTTCAGGGTGATGGACCGTGTCATAAGGCAAAAGTGATTATTTACATTGCAAAACATCCAAATTTTAGCTCGATGACATGGAAACTCGAGATCTCAATCTCAAAAAGAAAATGTCAATCCTCAAAAAGTGGGTGGAGAAATAAAACGCAGAAATTTGAGAAACTCCAAGCACTAATTAGGTAAAAACAGGTTGCCATCAGTCAAGATTTGGCCCAGAAGCTGATAACCAGCTGCCCGGGAGAAGGGCAGAAATCTGGAAAACTGAGGGTCACCAGAAACTTGATGTATTTGTCAATAAAAGTGTAAGAACTTATGAAATGCTGATAAGGCTGTGTGCCCATGATGCGATTTTTAAGCGTTTTTGCGGCGATTTTCGGCGCGAAAACGCTGCAAAAACGTTTAAAAAACTCGTACAGAACGCACCCCATGCATTCCTATGGCATTCCGCACATGCTGTGCTAATGCTGCGCTTTTTTCCACGGCAGAATCGCATCGCGGAAAAAGACGCAGCATGCTCATTCTTTTGTGCGGAATCGCAAAGAATTGCCGCGATTCAGCACCCATAGGAATGCATGAGAACCGCTTACTTCCCGCATGTGACTATGCCCACCATGCGCAAAGTTAAGCGTCTCATGTGCGGATGGTACCCACGGTGTGGATGAGAGGAGACTGTCCTCCAGGCCCTGGGTACCATACCCCTGTAAAAAAAAACCTAAATAAAAAATCGGGGTATATTTACCTTCCGACGTCCCGCGCACCCTTCCCGAGCCTCAGCGTTCCCAGTAATGCCTTGCGGCAAGGACCTGTGATGACGTAGTCTCGCGTTACTCTAGCGGTCTCATGAGATCGCTATAGCAACGCGAGACCAACGTCATCACAGGTCTCGCAAGGCATCGCTGGGAACGGGAGCATCGCTGAGGCTGCGCGGGACGTCGTAAGGTAAAATATACCCCGATTTTTATTTTTTAATCATTTTTAACATCCTATCTTTTACTATTGATGCCGCATAGGCAGCCTCAATAGTAAAAACCTGGTCACACTTGTCAAACACTATGTTTGACGAGTGTGACCAACCTGTCAATCACTTTCCAAGGGATGCTTCAAATCGCTTGGAAAGTGCTTGAATTCAGCACGCGAAAATCGCGGCAAAAATGCGAACATAATCGTGGTAAAATCGCGCGGGAAAAAACGCGCGTTTTCTGGGAAGGAGTCCGGTTTTGAGTGTCCGGTTTAAAACGCTACGTGGGCACATAGCCTAATTGTACTTCAGTAGCCATAGAAACATTTGACTTAAATATGTAAAAACACAGACTCAACAGGTTTGTGAAAACCAAGATTCGTGTCAGTGTGAAAACTTTTGGCCATGACTGCACTGTACTGAATGGTAGAGACGAACTAGACCTATAATCAGTGCATGCACCTCAGCAATATGGGGGTATTATTAGTGAAATACTAAAGTTCAGATTATTCTTACCTTTTTCGTTTTTAAACGATGATCATCATTTTGAAATTTGTACCAGATGGATTTTAGGATTGAGGCAAATGGTGTGACACCAATACCGGCACCAACTAGCATGCTAACGTCATACTTAAAAACATCCTCACTCGCTGTTCCAAATGGGCCATCTACCTGAAGGCTGTTTAAAAAAATGCAAAATATTGACTTAACCAAGGAGAAAAACATGACTATCAAATAAAATGTTAAACAAAACTAGTTTACCATGGTGGGTTGTCCGCTTTCTCCTGGAAGACCTTAATGAGACTATCCGTCCAGTCCCCTGCAGATCGAATGTGCACGGAAAACATGTCTTCTTCCGGAGCAGATGTGAGAGTAAAAGGGTGCCACTCCAGCCGGGAGACCAAAGGACAATTAATGAAGATGTACTGACCAACTTCCATCTTGAATCCTCTTTTTTGCATTTGAATTTCAAGGGCTTTTGATGGATGACTTACAGTCTAGAAAAATTAACAATCATATATATAGGCTGGCAATGACATAAAATGGCTGTAATACAGCTGAAGGCTGTCATCATTCTAGAGAAAGAGGTAAGCTCTGATATGCATCTTAACAAGATTACTGAGCCTTTTCTCCACAGAAAATAATCCCTTAGTATTCTTAAATATTTCTGTAGTGCCAATAGGCAGTAAATGTACGAGCAGTCCACACTTTACTCTGCACTGACACTCTAAAATATCAATGCAGAGTAAGCAGCTTCCAAAAATTTTTTATTACAACAATAACAATATATAGACTCATTTTAGTAACACTCTAAATATATGTAGATTTTTTGTCCATAACAATAAAGTTTAAATTTATGTGACATTATCTCAAAGTATATTATTATAATATTATTTTCTTTTTTCGGTGATAATTATTTGGATATCAAATATTACCCGAAATTATGCAGGCGTGTAAGGCCTCTTTCACACATCAGGTTTTCGCCGTCAGGCGCGATCCGGCGCTTTTGACAGAAACCGGATCCGGCGAAATGCAATGCCGGATCCGGTTTCCCCCCCATTGACTTGCATTTGCGCCGGATCGCGCCGGATGGCCATGCGTTTCATCCGGTTTTCGCCGGATCCGGCAATGTGTCGCGATCCGGCGTCTGGAAAAAACGGCTACTGTAACGTTTTTTGTCTCCGGCGTAAAAGCCGGACACGCCGGATCCGGCGCGTCCGGCTTTTTCACACAATGAAAGCCTATGAGCGCCGCAATGCGCCGGATCCGTTTTTTTTGGTCTGAGCATGCTCAGTAGCTCTGCCCACAAGACATATATAAAAGCAAGACAGTGGGACCCACAGCCACACCCAACATGCCACCCAAGAAAGCAACCAAGCGCAGCAGGAGAAGGCAGGAGACCACTGCAGCAACATCAGCACCACCACCACCCCAAATGGAGCAGCAAATGGAACATGCTGAGGAGGGGAGGCCAGCAGCAGATGAGAGACGGTAATTATCAAATCCCCCATTCCTCCAAACTAGGGCCATGGAATATCAAGATATTCATTGGCCCTTTGTTTCTCTTTATTCAACAGCCACCCAATAGATGCAGCAGCAGCAGCAGCAGCAATGGCAGCAGATGGAACACCACCCACAGGCATGGAGTGTGGCCACCAGGAAGACAGCACATCATCTTCTGGGAGCCCTCCCTCGCATCGTCAGCGTTTGACGGTAAGTTTTTATTTCCAAAATCCATCATCTCTGTAATATATGTCTATTCATTGCCTTTTATTTCAAAACAGGATTCACAAGATGAAGAGGAGCTCCCAGAAGAAGAAGGAAGGGGTGGACAGACACTTGGAGTGGGCTCACAATTGGTAAGTTTTTTGCATCAAACGCAGAAACACAACATCACACTACACACAACACATAGAAAACAATGTTCTGCAGACCACACACAGCAAACAAATGCCTACATCCAAAGACATAACATTTTTTGTTTTCTTCTCTAGTCTTCCCAATCTGGTGCTCGGCCAAGAGGTCCTCGCAGTGCCTCCCAGGGTCGTCGGCGACAGCAACGCGGCGGTCACCAGCGTGTAAGTATAAATATTTTTGCTTTGTTTTTTTGCACTTTTTATTTCATTTCTTTTGTGGAGGCTAATTATGTTATTTTTGTCTTTTTCTTTAACAGCCTTCACAGCGTGCTCCCGACTCTGACGGTGAGGATGGAGGACTCGATGTGGACCACCTCATCGATCTCGTCAGAGAAAGGGAGCCGCTCTGCAATATGGCTGACCGCCGCCACGCTGACCTTATCGTTACCCGACGACTCTGGGAGGAATTCTGTTCGCTCCTTGTGGGCCGCTGGGAGGACCTCGATGTTCGGGCCCAGATTAAAGAGCGTAAGTATATACAGTACCGGTTGCTTGATGTAAACCAGTGTTTCCCGAACTCCAGTCCTCGTGGTCCCCACGGATCATGTGTTCAGGATTTCTATTTACTATGGAAATCCTGAAAACATGACCCCTGGGGACCATGAGGACTGGAGTTTGGGAAACACTGATGTTGTATACTAACCACTCCTTTCTCGTTTCAGGGAACAGAATTGTGAATCGGTGGCGGTCTGTGAGGGATCGTTTCAAGAAGGAGTTCAATAAAGAGATGCGGGCCCCGAGTGGATCTGGAGGACGCAGGAGCAAGTACAAGTACGCAGAAGCCCTGTCGTTCCTCCGGGAAACAATGGTCACTAGAAGGTAAATATTACACACCACATGTGAAAAAAAATGTTAGATGTAAATTTTTTTTTTCAGCCAGGGCCATACCATGTCAGTATTTTAATTGTTTTTTTTTCTCTTTATTCCACAGCACGGTGAGCAGCACTCGGGAGCCTGCACGATTGGACCCTTCTGAGGCGATCCCTGAGGAGACCGGCACCGAGGGACACTTCGACCGCCCCGGTACATCTGCACCTTCCCAGCCTTCCCACACATTCGACCCATCTGTCCCATCCACCAGCACAGGAGCATCGTGGCCGCCTACATTACATGAAGCTGCTGGTGAGGAGATCGCTTTCCCTTTACCCCACCCTTCTGCCCCTGCTAGTACACCTGCGCGTACTGGGCGGCAGCGGCAGAGGGGTCAGGAAAAGACTTATGCGCCAGAGTTCTTGCATCTGAATGCATCTTTCCAGAACTGTCTAAAAGTCTTGTCAGAGCAAATCTCCGCAGGCTATCAGCAGATCAACTCCAGCATTCTGGAGGTGAAGACACTTCTGCAAACCATGCATTCAGAAGCAAGATCTTCGCCAAACCACACCTTTTTCAGGTCTGCTGTGGAGCGCATGGAAACGCTCTCTCCTGCCCAGCAGATGCATGTAATGCATTCATGCCACGCTGCTCTCCAGCAAGTTACCTCCCAACCTCCTCCTCCCACCACAGTAGTTCCTCCACCTGCACCCCCTCCAGCCAATTTCCATCCTCCCCCTCCTATTACATCTACACCCCCTCCAGCCACTTTCCATCCTCCCCCTCCTATTACATCTACATCCCCTCCAGCCACTTTCCATCCTCCCCCTCCTATTACATACCATCCACCTCCCCAGCACCATCCACCTCCCCAGCACCAGCAACCTCCCCAGCACCAGCAACCTCCCCAGTACCAGCAACCTCCCCAGTACCAGCAACCTCCCCAGTACCAGCAACCTCCCCAGTACCAGCAACCTCCCCAGTACCTGCAAACTCCCCAGTACCAGCAACCTCCCCAGTACCAGACATCTCCCCACTTCCAGCAACCTGCCCCGTACCAGACATCTCCCCACTTCCAGCAACCTGCCCCGTACCAGACATCTCCCCACTTCCAGCAACCTGCCCCGTACCAAACTCCTTCCCCATACAACTTTCCATCAACATCATCTGCTCCTACAGTCCCTGCCCAACCCTCCACTCCACCACCCACCACCTCTTCTGCTTCCCACATGTCCACCCATTCTGTAGTTTTTTCCACACCTTCACCTCTAACTGTTCCTTCCGCACCACGATCCCAGTCCTCTCTCCACACTCCCAGTGTCGAAGTGTCCCGCAGCCCCTCCAGCAGTATTTCCACCACACACTACACAGATTTATAATGTGTGTATTTAAATAAAAATGACCAGTTTTATGGTTTCAAAGCTTTATTAAACAAGTTTATTAAAATTTTAAAAAAGTTTACTAAAAAAAACATTTTTCAATAAAAGTTAAATTATTTTACACTGGTTGTCTGTCATTTCTTTCTGCGGCGAAAAAGGTTAAATACAGGGTATTTAAAAGGTGAAATGGTATTCAAAACTAGGTATATAACTGTGGGTAAATTTTAGCTTTTTGCCACAGTTGTGTTCCTGGTTGTGTTTGAAGCAAAGTATTTCACCTAAAAAGTTGTGTTTATTGTTGGTGATTTCCTAACAATGTACACAACTTTTGTTAAAAGGTGAAATACTTTGCATAAAACACAACTAGGTACACACCTGTGGCCTAAAGCTAAAAATAGTAAGACCATGACAAGATAGCCAACTTTGGTTGGCAAAGGTATATAATGTTGGTACAGAAGGTACACAAGTTTAGGGCACAAATCTTTCACACTCTGTCATCCTGCCAGTGTACTCTGCCTTGAGGTGACATAAAGTATATTGCAAAATTGTCCCTCATTACTGAAACCGTCACAGAACTTCTAGTGGTAATGTCATGGTAATCTTGCAAGGTGGTTTCTTCAGAGGTGTCCTCAATGGAAATGGGTTCCTTGCAGATAACAAAATTGTGGAGTACCACGCACGCTTTGATCACCTCGTCCACAGTTTCTGTCTTGAGATTGATCGCAGTCAATAGGACCTGCCATTTGGCTGTCAGAATACCAAAGGTACATTCAACCATTCTTCTTGCTCTTGTGAGGCGGTAATTAAAAATGCGTTTTGGTCTTGTCAATCCTCTGCTAGAGTACGGTTTCAAAAGGTGTTCTGACAGCTGGAAGGCTTCATCCCCTACACAGACAAATGGCATAGGTGGACCAGATGTTTGCGGCAGCGGTCTAGGGGGTGGGAACTGGAAGGTGTTTCCATACAGTTTACGCCCCATGGCAGACAGTTTGAAAACAACCGCAATAAATTTGTATTCCGCGTCAGCGATGGCCATGAGGACAATTGAAAAATATTTCTTGTAATTGAAATATTCCGATCCCGATCCAGCTGGCTTTACAATGCGGATATGTTTCCCGTCCACAGCGCCCAAGCAGTTGGGAAACTGACATATCTGTTGAAACTTGTCAGCAATTTCAATCCACCTCTCTGTTGTGGGCTCTGGTAAAAACTCTTCAGCTAAGGAGTCCCACAGTGCACGGCATGTGTACTTCACAATTCCAGATATGGTGGAAATCCCGAGTCTGTACTGGAAATGCAGTGACGAAAGGGATTCTCCAGTTGCAAGAAATCTGTGGGGAATTAAAAAACAATAAATTAGTTTTAAATCACAGCATTACATACCAAAACTGACCTATAACACTTGGAGATACAAACTACCACCAACAAGATTGCAGTGAAAGTGTGCTCTGATGCGAGCATATCCAATAAATGTGGCTTACCTTAAAGTCACCATCAGACGCTCTGCGGGTGAAACAGAGAAGCGGCAATAGGTGTCCGCTTTTCTTATGAGGTGTGCAATGCGCTCCACCAAGTAATCAAAATTCTCCATTTTCATCCTAACATATCCAAAAAATTTATCCGGGTTTCGTCGAAGGTCCATGCAGAGTGTAGAATAGACCCCACGCGTCATTCTCTTGGCTGTGATGGGGTGGATCCACAAACGTCGTCTACGATGCCTGATGCGCTGCTGTCTCGCTCTCTCCTTCTCCAGAACAATCACCCTCAAACGATTCGCCTCCGCTATAAAATCCGCCAAATTCTTCAAAATATTTCCAATGACAACATCCATCTTCGCCAGTAACTTGCTCTTCTCTCCAACCTGCACTTTCTCCTCTACAACCTGTCAAAGAAGGGCTGTAGGAACATGCTATATATAGTTTTCCAGTAGCCAATCCCGTTCGGAAGGCCACAAGGGTCAATTTTAAAAACCGGATCCGGCGTAATCCGTCGAAAAACGGATAGAAAAACGGATGAACCGGATGAGACGGATCCGGTTTTGTCTGTCAAGAAAAAGACGGATCTGGCAGAAAACCGGATCCGTCACATCCGGTTTTACGAAACATTTGCCGGATCCGGCGTTCCGGCACGACGCCGGATCGCGCCTGCCGCCGAAAACCTGATGTGTGAAAGTAGCCTTAGAAGGAAGCCGGCTATAAGACAGCCAGACTATCCAGACAGAACATAGGCATGGTTGACCTTCCCGATCTCTGTATACACCAGCACTTGTGTATCCATATTAGGAAGTGCTGACAGTGTTTCCTTTTCCAGAACCAGTGATCTTTCACTCTTAATTCCAAGGTAAAATCTGTATTCATTGAAGACAGATTTTCCCATTGCTGAGATAGTAGATGACAGTTGGTGCTAATAAAGTTCTATAGAGAAGAGGAGGAACTGGAGACAGATACAGACTTCCTGCTGCAAGTTCTCCTGAAACGACAGTTGCACTTCACATTTTTTTTTTCAATCACCACAGTTGTCACATACATAGAACTAAGGACCAGAGTGGTGGTGCTGAATTTGTGAGAATTAAATGGGTCAGTATTTATTAGCTGCTTATTTTAATGTATTCCCGGCCTTTAGAATAAAAGTATTTACTAGACCCCTTTAAACTCTATAGAGTAAAATCAGTTTAACAAATGTTGGAGTCTCTAAACCAGCTCATCTTTGGAAAAGAGGGTCAAACTCAGAGAGGAAGGGACATAGCTGACCACGCTTGCCAGTTCATCGTAATTCACTCTAGAAAAGTGGTGTAAATTGCGACAGAAATGTATGCCATTCCCTGATTGGCTATTAGTCCTTTTAGATGTTGTAAAGGAGCAGGAGGAAAAGTCCAGAATGAAAGGTATGTGCAGGGGCGTAACTACCATGGTCGCAGAAGTCGCCACTGTGACCGGGCCCGGGGGGAGTCAGGGGCCCAATGCCATATCTCCCAATCATCCCGATTCTCGCGGGACAGTCTCATTTTTGACCCCCCCACCCGTGTCCTGCACTGCACTGAGCCGCCACGCCCCCCATGCACCCCATCCTCGCCCTCCCTCAGAGACCCACCGCACTGACAGCAGCCCGTCGCTAAGCTGTTTTCTCCAATGTCCGCACAGGACCTGTGATGAGGTCACAGGAGGGGAGAAGTCAGGGGTCACATGATCAGGGGCTTCGGTGTCTGCAGGACTCTGCTGTGCTGGTTGTCATGGTGCTGGATGAGGTAAAGTTTCTGTGTGGGGTCAGGAGGGGTTTACAGGGTGGATGAAGCAGAGCCGGGTGTACAAAGTGTGCAGAGCTGTGTGTGTATGAGGTGTACGGAGCGGAGCCATGTGTGTACGAGGTGTACGGAGCGGAGATATGCATGTAATTTGGCATGGGGGGCACCATTTGAAAGTTCGCACTGGGGCCCATAACTTTGTAGTTACGCCACTGGGTATGTGTCACTGGAATTGAAGGCTCCAGCAACGGAAGGTTGCTGAGAAGATTTTTATTGCGACCGAATTTTGGGTCCAGGTTTTAGGAGTGACCAAAAGAGTCCGGATGGGAAAGGTTGCTCCCATACCTCCAGTCCAAGCTTTTCAGGTCCCACAAAAGGCAGCTTAAGTGGCTGAGATGTGTGTGATGTGTGGGGAGCTGCAGTGTGTTCATTACTGCTGACCAAAATTACGTAGAATCAGTGCCTGAATTGCTGCACAATTGAGACAGTTGTGAATGGTTTGCTTACCCAGAGAAGGGACTGTGTTCTTCTTGTGTTGTTATTTGTTTAAGCTGAGGAGAAACTATTTTTCCTTCATGTAAACTGTATTAACGGTTTATGACGGACAAATAAACCTAAGACCGTTTTTATACCAAAATCATTTTGTACACAAACCGCTACCAGAAAGCTTGTACAGCGTATAGGAGCTTATAGATATAGTAAGGGTAATAGCAATGTTTGCAAATGCAGTTATACCCACCTTTATAACAACAACTCTCTGCTGTGAGCGATAAAACCTCAAGAGCCTTTCAAGTACATATAATATAATTGGGGCTATAATCCATTTCCAGGTCTAGATGAAAAAAAAAGCGTTTTCAAATTGTAATTTTTGTTATTTTACAGGTTTTGTGACATCTGAGTGTAGAGTGAGTGATACAATCTATAAAAACATACATATTATACTTATTATAGTCCAGTTCAGTTCATATAGTGTAGTACATGTATATCAAGAGAGCAGACTGTTAGTCATGACATGTCTCACCCTGGTAACAGCCCTTTCATTTATAATAAGCTCTGGAGGCAGATTCTCCTGGAGATCTATGTCCAGCCCAGAGATCTTAACAGCTCATTTACATAGTAAGAAAAAAGTGTATTTCCCTGCAATAAGACATTGGATCACAGCTATCAAGGTATCATTTTATTCAACTTCCTATGACCTCTGTAACCATAAAGATGGCTTAGGAGGAATGATCCTGCTGACAGATTCCCTTTAAGGGTAAATTATCATCAGAAAAAAGACCAATTGTTTAAATCAGGTTTTTATGTTACAGTGTATGTATTTTTAAACATTTTGGGCAATTTTTTTTCTTTTTGCATGACACAATTTGTACAATTTGTAATACAAATTAAAAGTAGAAATCTTGTAATTTTCACACTGACCACTGGGGCTTTTTTAGAATATAACTTCTTATTGTTTAACCCCTTCACCCCCAAGGGTGGTTTGCACGTTCATGACCGGGCCAATTTTTACAATTCTGACCACTGTACCTTTATGAGGTCATAACTCTGGAACGCTTCCATGGATCCCGGTGATTCTGACATTGTTTTCTCGTGACATATTGTACTTCATGTTAGTGGTAAAATTTCATTCAAATAACTTGCGTTTATTTGTGAGAAAAACGGAAATTTGGCGAAAATTTTGAAAATTTCGCAATTTTCCAACTTTGAATTTTTATGCCCTTAAATCACAGAGATACGGCACACAAAAAACTTGATAACTAATATTTCCCACATGTTTACTTTACATCAGCACAATTTTGGAACCAAAATTTTTTTTTGTTAGGAAGTTATAAGGGTTAAAAGTTGACCAGCGATTTCTCATTTTTACAACACCATTTTATTTTTAGGACCACATCACATTTGAAGCCACTTTGAGGGGTCTATATGATAGAAAATACCCAAAAGTGACACCATTCTAAAAACTGCACCCCTTAAGGTGCTCAAAACCACATTCAAGAAGTTTATTAACCATTTAGGTGCGTCACAGGAATTTTTTTGAATATTTAAAAAAAATGAACATCTAACTTTTTTTCATAAAAAAAATACTTCAGGTTCAATTTTTTTTATTTTACCAAGGGTAACAGGAGAAATTGGACTGCAAAAGTTATTGTGCAATTTGTCCTGAGTACGCAGATACCTGATATGTGGGGGGGAACCACTGTTTCGGTGCATGGCAGAGCTCAGAATGGAAGGAGCGCCGTTTGACTTTTTCAATGCAAAATTGGATGGAATTCAGATTGGACGCCATGTCACGTTTGGAGAGTCCCTGATTTACCTAAACAGTGGAAACCCCCTACAAGTGACCCCATTTTGGAAACTAGACCCCACAAGGAACTTATCTAGATATGTGGTGAGAACTTTGAACCCACAAGGGCTTTACAGAAGTTTATAACGTACAGCGGTACAATTAAAAAATCATATTTTTTCCACAAAAATGATCTTTTCACCCCAATTTTTATTTTCCCAAGGGTAACAGGACCCTAAAAGTTATTGTGCAATTTGTCCTGAGTACGCTGATACCCCACATGTGGGGTTAAACCACTATTTGGGCGCATGGCAGAGCTCGGAAGGGAAGCAGCGCCATTTGACGTTTTTGCCTGGAATTGAGATCGGACACCATGTCGCGTTTGGAAAACCCCTGATGTACCAAAACAGTGGAAACCCCCCACAAATGACACCATTTTGGAAACTAGACCCCCTAAGAAACTTATCTAGATGTGTGGTGAGAACTTTGAACCCCCATGGGCTTCACAGAAGTTTATAACATAAAGCCATACAATTAAAAAATCATATTTTTTCCACAAAAATGATCTTTTCACCCTCAATTCTTATTTTTCCAAGGGTAACAGGACCCTAAAAGTTATTGTGCAATTTGTCCTGAGTACGCTGATACCCCACATGTGGGGGTAAACCACTATTTGGGCGCATGGCAGAGCTCGGAAGGGAAGCAGCGCCATTTGACGTTTTTGGCTGGAATTGAGATCGGACACCATGTCGCGTTTGGAAAACCCCTGATGTACCAAAACAGTGGAAACCCCCCACAAATGACACCATTTTGGAAACTAGACCCCCTAAGGAACTTATCTAGATGTGTGGTGAGAACTTTGAACCCCCATGGGCTTCACAGAAGTTTATAACATAAAGCCATACAATTAAAAAATCATATTTTTTCCACAAAAATGATCTTTTCACCCTCAATTCTTATTTTTCCAAGGGTAACAGGACCCTAAAAGTTATTGTGCAATTTGTCCTGAGTACGCTGATACCCCACATGTGGGGGTAAACCACTATTTGGGCGCATGGCAGAGCTCGGAAGGGAAGCAGCGCCATTTGACGTTTTTGGCTGGAATTGAGATCGGACACCATGTCGCGTTTGGAAAACTCCTGATGTACCAAAACAGTGGAAACCCCCCACAAATGACACCATTTTGGAAACTAGACCCCCTAAGGAACTTATCTAGATGTGTGGTGAGCACTTTGACCCCCCCCAGTGCTTCACAGAAGTTTATAATGCCCGGGCGTGAAAATAAAAAATTCGTATTTTTTCCACAAACATGATCTTTTAGTCACCATTTTTTTATTTTCCCAAGAGTACCAGGAGAAATTGGCCCCCAAAAGTTGTTGTCCAATTTGTCCTGAGTATGCTGATACCCCATATGTGGGAGAAAACTACTGTATGGGCACACGTCGGGGCTCGGAAGGGAAGTAGTGACGTTTTGGAATGCAGACTTTGATGGAATGGTCTGCGGGTGTCATGTTGCCTTTGGAGAGCCCCTAATGTACCTAAACAGTGGAAACCCCCCACAAATGACACCATTTTGTAAACTAGACCCCCCAAGGAACTTATCTAGATGTGTGGTGAGCACTTTGAACCCCCCAGTGCTTCACAGAAGTTTATAACGCCCGGGCGTGAAAATAAAAAATTCGTATTTTTTCAACAAACATGATCTTTTAGTCACCATTTTTTTTATTTTCCCAAGGGTACCAGGAGAAATTGGACCCCAAAAGTTGTTGTCCAATTTGTCCTGAGTTTGCTGATACCCCATATGTGGGAGAAAACTACTGTATGGGCACACGTCGGGGCTCGGAAGGGAAGTAGTGACGTTTTGCAATGCAGACTTTGATGGAATGGTCTGCGGGTGTCATGTTGCCTTTGGAGAGCCCCTAATGTACCTAAACAGTGGAAACCCCCCACAAATGACCCCATTTTGAAAACTAGACCCACTAAGGAACTTATCTAGATGTGAGGTGAGCACTTTTAACCCCCAAGAGCTTCACAGAAGTTTATAATGCCAGGGCATGAAAATAAATAAATCGTATTTTTTCCAGAAACATGATCAATTAGTCCCCAATTTTTTCATTTTCCCAAGGGTAACAGGAGAAATTGGACCCCCAAAAGTTGTTGTCCAATTTGGCCTGAGTACGCTGACACCCCATATGTGGGAGAAAACTACTGTATGGACACACGTCGGGGCTCGGAAGGGAAGCAGTGACGTTTTGGAATGCAGACTTTGATGGAATGGTCTGCGGGTGCCATGTGCGTTTGGAGAGCCCCTGATATACCTAAACTATTGAAACTCCCCACAAGTGACCCCATTTTGGACACTAGACCCCCCACGGAACTTATCTAGATGTGTGGTGAGCACTTTGAACCCCCAAGTGCTTCACAGAAGTTTATAACACTCGGACGTGAAAATAAAAAAATCATTTTTTTCCACAAAAATGATATTTTTGCCCCCAATTTTTTGTTTTCCTAAGGGTAACAGGAGAAATTGGACCCCAAAAATTGTTTTGCAATTTGTCCTGAGTAGGTTGATACCCTACATGTGGGGTAAAACACTGTTTGGGCGCATGGCAGAGCTTGGAAGGGAAGGAGCAACATTTGACTTTTTCAACTCAGAATTGGCTGGAATTGAGATCAGACGCCATGTTGCATTTGGAGAGCCCCTGATGTGCCCAAACAGTGGAAACCCCCCAATTATAACTCCAACCCTAACCCCAACACACCCCTAATCTGAGCCTTAACCCTAGCCCTAACCCTAACCCTAGCCCTAACCCTAGCCCTAACCCTAGCCCTAGCCCTAACCCTAACCCTAATGGGAAAATGGAGATAAATACCTTTTTTTAAATTTTATTATTTTTCCCTAACTAAGGGGGTGATCACGGGGGGTTTGATTTACTATTTATGGCGGTTTTTATATTTGGCAGCTGTCGCACGCTAAAAGACGCTTCTTATTGTAAAAATAGTTTTTGCATCACCACATATTGAGAGCTATAATTTTTCCGTATTTTGACCCACCGAGTCATGTGAGGTCTTATTTTTTGCGGGACGAGTTGACGTTTTCATTGGTACCATTTTCTGGCACGTGACATTTTTTGATCGCTTTTTATTCCTATTTTTGGGACACAGAATGAACAAAAACCAGCGTTTCATGAATTTCTTTTGGGGGGGTGCGTTTACACCGTTCTGCGTGCGGTAAAATTGATAAAGCGGCTTTATTCTTCGGGTCAGTACGGTTACAGCGATACCTCATTTAGGTCGTTTTTATATGTTTTTGTCAGTTTTATGCAATGAAAACTATTTTATATAAAAAATAATTATTTTTGCATCGATTTATTCTGTGAGCTATAACTTTTTTATTTTTTCGCTGATGATGCTGTGTGGCAGCTCGTTTTTTGCGGGACAAGATGACGTTTTCAGCAGTACCATGGATATTTATATGCGTCTTTTTGATCGCGCGTTATTACACTTTTTGTTTGGCGGTATGATAATAAATCATTATTTTTTGCTTCGTTTTTTATTTTTATTTTTATTTTTTAAGGGGTTCGCTAAAGGGGTTAACTAATGGGACAGTTTTATAGGGCGGGTCATTACAGACGCGGCGATACCTAATATGTGTACTTTTATTGTTTTTTTTTATTATTATTTCCAAAAAATGAATTTATTGGGGGAATATTTTTTTTTTTTCTAATTTATTTGGCGATTTTTTTTAATTATTTTAACACTTTTTTTTATTTTTTTTTTTACTTTATTAAATAGTCCCAGGTGGGACTTCACTGTCCTGTGACAGATCGCTGATCTGTCACATCACAGATCACTGTGACAGATCAGCGATCTGACACAGGCACTGCAGAAGGCTTCCTCATGCCTGCGCTTTCCAGGCACTGAGGAAGCCAGCTTCCTCAGGCCCCCGAAGGCCCCCGTCGCCATCTTGGATTCGGGGGCCTGGAGGAAAGTAGCCCCCCGCAGCAGCGCTGCACATTGCGCTGCCGTGGGGGGCTCAGGGAAGCACGGAGGGAGCCCCCTCCCTGCCGATGCTTCCCTTTAACCCCGGGTACACCGCGATCATGTTTGATCGCGGTGTGCAAGGGGTTAACGTGTCGGGGGCGGTCCGTGACCGCCCCTGACACATTGTGCCGGGTGTCAGCTGTGA
Source organism: Dendrobates tinctorius (assembly GCF_039654945.1). NCBI lineage: Eukaryota > Metazoa > Chordata > Amphibia > Anura > Dendrobatidae > Dendrobates > Dendrobates tinctorius. Next base: position 10,685,511 of record NW_027361702.1, read on the forward strand.
TAATCAGCTGACACCCGGCCGCGATCAGCGGCGCTCACCACGTAGACGTACTATCCCGTCCATGGGCATAGGGGCCCGGGTCCCATGGACGGGATAGTACGTCTCATGTCAGGAAGGGGTTAAGGAAACAACACATGCACACAGCCAGATTGCTAAGGTCTTGACACTATCTTGTGAACTGAAATGTCTAGCGAGCATGTGGACAGGTCATTGTGAAGGGAGAGAAGCAGTGTAAGGTGTGACATCACCTATTGTGACTGGTGGATCCTGTGTTATCACCTGTGCATAGAGGGGTTACTTGCTGTCATTTGTGATCCTGCCTCTGCTGGTAATAAAATTCCTGTAAACTCTTCCTAAATTAACCGGGAGTATGAGTCTAAAAAAAGCCCCAGTGGCTACTGTAAAAATTGCTAAATTACTATTTTTTTTTACCAAAAATTAGAATATGAAAAAAAAACAAATATTGCTAAAATACTTAAAAATACTTGGAATGCAAAAACCTGATTTAAACATAGGTCATTTTCTGATTATAACTTCTATTTCAAGGGATTGTTGGGGCTGTGATCTTCAGATATACTTCTGGCTGCAAGCGCTTATAACTGTTGATTGGTGGGGATGCCGGGAGTTGTACCCCAACAATCTGAAATTGATGACCTACTACAAAAAACTTACCACTTAAGAGTATGGTGGATACCTCCTGATGGCCAAGGGCTTGGGGGGGGAGCAATAATGGTAACATGTAGTATTGCCATACTCTTACCAATAGACAGTAACAAATAATTTTAGTGCAATCTATAGACCCCCCAACATCACTGAGGAGATGGGAGGTCAGATGCATAATGAGGTGGCACTGGCTGCAACTGGAGAGATCATGGGAGATATTAATGACCCAGATATTGACTGGGGTCATGATTCTGGAAGACCCGACAAGAGATTGCGCTCTGTTAGATCAGGTAATTTCTGACTTTGCAGAGCTTGTTGGAGACATCACTCTATAACTCCTTAAAGGGGTTGTCCAGGCTTGGGGCAGAAGTCTGCAGTCATTCAATCCTCACAGTGTGCAGTGCGTTCTGTCAGGATTCTGTGGTGTCGGCCCTGGGAGCGGTGGTGATGTGACTGCAAGTATGTTATTTCCGTACTCCTATCACTGTCCAACTAGAAGTGTCTGGCCTCACTCATTAGACTTGCAGTGCTGCTGCACTTACCTGTCTCTTTGTTGTAGTTTTGATAAAGCACTGTTCTATCTGCAGCAGCTTTGCTGGCCCTCTTAATTATAAGCTCCTGTTATGTAGTCCTTCATAATCATAAGCTCTGCTCATCTTTACCCTCATTATTAATTGGCCGCTTTCTGCCTATGCACAGTGTACATAGAAATCTGCCAATCAGTGCTGTGGGCGGGGTTTTACAGAGCTCAGCATTCAGAGAACTGCTAGATCTGCAGCAGATAAAATTGGAATTTTATTAAAACTACAGCAGGTAGCCCAGTAAGTGACACATCCCTGGAATCGGGTTCTCTTTCTCTATTGCATGCTGCCCTCAGATTGGGAAGTATAAACATTGTGATAAATTCCTTTTAAATGAATTCAAACCTAAAGCTGTAACATATGGTTTCAGACTATATTACTATATAACATAGATATCTACATCAATATATACGATGCTGTGTATGGGAATGTTTAGGGCAGGGTTATAATAGCCATATTTGTATACAATTCTGAAAACAAAATTATCCAAAGTTTTAATTCATATTCATAAAAAATGTATTTATTTAATATTCCTTATTATGCAGATATTATAAGCATATATTATTAACATTGCAAAAAAAAGACAAATTGTGAAATGTAACAAGTTTGCTTACCGCAGGTTCATTTCCTTGGAAACTGGGCATGTAACAGTCATCATGATCATGATCATCATCATCTCCACTTTTTTTCTTCCAAATCGAGTATTTATCATGACAACTTTCATAACTGTTACTTTCTAGGCTGCCGGAGGTCTGGCCTCTGACTAGGCGACTGCAAATGTTAGGGAAAGGGGACAAAGTAATAACCAGTAGTACTAAAGTTTGTCCATTCTACAAACACCAAGATACTGCTAAAAAGGTTGTATTTACATAAAAATATCAAATATGCAAAAAGGAGGTCATGGTAACAACAAATATGACCTGCGTAATTAAGCCAGAGGACTTAAGAGAAGTAATGGGCTATGGGATGCAACAAGGAGTGCCCTTTATCTTAAGATCATATGATCAAGGGAGCTCCTATGCGCCAGAAACACATCCGTTTTAAAATTCCCCCCTCTGGATCCTGTTTTTAATGGTCAATCGATTACCCGATGTTTTACCAGATGAATGTGCCGTATACTCCTCCTGCTCTTGATTGCTTCTCGCCTGTGCTCTGTGAGCTGGATCCAGGCACTCCCCGGAGAATCATAAGTGCATTTGTTCTATGGACGTGGGGAGTTCCTAGCCAACCCCTTTTTCCGACGTTCTAAAACCTCTATATAATGCTCAGCATTGATAGCACCTTTCATGATGTGTGCGCTGCCCATGCCATATACACTACTCCTGCCCCTTACCATCAGCGATGCCAGACCTGTGCACCGATAACAAGCTGGATGGTCCCTCTCCTCTTGAGGCTGAGTCATCTGACCACAGAACAGTTTTCCATTTTAAGTGAATTTGGCCCAGAGAAGATGGCAGCGATTCCGAATTGTGTTGATACTTGACTTCTTATTTGCATGATGGAGCATTAAATTGCAATTGTGTATTACATGGCAAACAGTGATCACAGTCAATGATTTCTGGAAGTATTCCTGAGCCCATGCAGTGATTTGCATGACCAAATGATGCCTGTTCTTAATGCAGTGCCACCTGAGGGCCGATAGATTACGTAATCTAATATTGACCGTTGGCCTTTTCCGAGTGCATTTGAATTTCTCCAGAATCCCAGAATATTTTGATGATATTATGTATTGTAAATAATTGGATATTCAAAGTATTTGCAAATGTAATGTAGGTTAAGGAATATTTTTCTGAAATTGTTTCACAATTTTCAGACGCAGTCGTTCACAGATTGGAGACCACTGACCTTCTTTGCTTCTGAGAGACTCTGCCTCTCTAACATCCTCTTTTTACACAGTCATGTGACAGTTGATAATTTACCCTCCAGCTGTTTTTCATTACTAAAGGCCCCGTCACACACAGCGATATCGCCAGCGAGATCGCTGATTTTGTGATGCCACAGCGATATCGCTGTGTGTGACATGTATCAGCGACGGGCCCCCCTGCCTGGTATCGCTGATCCCCCTCGAACGCCCTGGGCCATTTTTTGATCGTTGGTCTCCCGCTGGGAAGCGCGCATCTCTGCGTGTGGCAGCGAGAGACCAGCGATCAGCGACGCTGGGAGCTGGTTTCCAATGTAAACAGCGGGTATCTAAGAGCCACGCGGCTCTTAGTTACCCGCTGTTTACTTTGGAAACCAGCTTGCTTGCTGGTCCTGATCGCTGGAGGGGCTGTCTATGTGACAGCTCACCAGCGATCAGCTAACTATGTCCCAGTGATCCCATCCATGTCGGATCGTTGTTGGGATCGCTGGGACATTGATATGTGTAACGGGGCCCTAACACTTACTTTTCCAGCCTTTTGTTAACCCTGTCTCCACTAATTTGAAATGTGTTGCTGCCAACAGTTTCTAATGTTTTCGAATGAAATTGAAAAATGTATAACTTTCAACTTCTGTTCTGTTGGGAATAAAATATAGCTATAAGAGATTTCCAGATCACTGATTCTTGTTTTTTCTTAACATTTTACACAGAGTCTCAACTTTTTGGGAATTGGGGTTGTAAAAAAGATTTTGTTCTTAGCAACCACGTGATAAGTCATGAGCGATGGGAAAAATATTTGCAATAATAATAATGATGGCTTCAGAGGGGGACAATATGTTTGGGTTATTCATGAAGACCAAGAGAAAAATATTATTGGATGTTGTCATATTGCAAATGTAATCTCAAAGAAAAGATTATTAGAGAATTATGCTAATTACTAAAAGCAAACTCACCCAGCGCCATGAATCAGGAGGCCAGCAAAGAAGATAATAAATAGGTGGTGGGTGTACCAGAAAACCTCAAAATAGCACCGGCGGATAAACTCCGTAGATGACGTGATCATTAATATCAGTGCAAGTGTGATCACCACGCCTGTTACACCAGCAATGGTGGTGAAGCAAAGATAAGATTGTGTCTGAAAAGGAAAGAGATAAGAAATATTTATTGCAGCTTCTACATGTAAAATATTTGGAAGTATCCCAAGACTATGCTTGACCGGCAATGCCACAGTGAAATAAGATTCAAAACCATTATTGTCCCTGGGGGTGTAGCCTTCGTAAAGGCAGATCTTGCACAGTTTAATCTCTATCGACTTCTCCATTTGAGCCTCCGTCTCAAATATTCTGAATTTTATTGGAATAAATAACAAGGCATGCTGCACTATTTTTTTTCTGGTAAAATGTCGAAAACCTTTTCCGGAAATCCAGTCACGTCATGGTCAAACCCAACTGCGTTATGGTCAAACCCAATAGCACCATGGTTAAACCCAATTGCATCATGGTCAAACCCAATTGCGTCTTGGTCAAACCCAATTGCATCATGATCAAACCCAATTGCGTCATGGTGAAACCCAATTGCGTCAAGGTCAAACCCAATCGCATCATGGTCAAACCCAATTGCATCATGGTCAAACCCAATTGCGTCATGGTCAAACCCAATTGCATCATGATCAAACCCAATTACGTCATGGTCAAACCCAATTGCGTCATGGTCAAACCCAATCGCATCATGATCAAACCCAATTGCGTCATGGTGAAACCCAATTGCGTCAAGGTCAAACCCAATCGCATCATGGTCAAACCCAATTGCATCATGGTCAAACCCAATTGCATCATGGTCAAACCCAATTGCGTCATGGTCAAACCCAATTGCATCATGATCAAACCCAATTACGTCATGGTCAAACCCAATTGCATCATGGTCAAACCCAATTGCATCATGATCAAACCCAATTGCGTCATGGTGAAACCCAATTGCGTCAAGGTCAAACCCAATCGCATCATGGTCAAACCCAATTGCATCATGGTCAAACCCAATTGCGTCATGGTCAAACCCAATTGCATCATGATCAAACCCAATTACGTCATGGTCAAACCCAATTGCGTCATGGTCAAACCCAATCGCATCATGGTCAATTGGGTGGCTCAGATTATGTTTGTGTTCATCCTTTGATGGATAAGTCCAAATCATGAATTCTATATTTCTTGAACAGAAAAACAGATTTTTAATGCTCATGTGAACGTAGCCCTATAAAGAACCTGAGTTCACTTTTTTCATATATTGCCGAGAATTATGATTCCTAAATTGTCACTATACCACTTTTAGGCTCCTGCATTATCTAACGAGGATGTTAAAACTGCTGGCATTATATGATGATTGCCCTTTGCATAGTGGAGCCTCTCACCCAAAAAGTCTTGTCAGGGACAGTGGGATCACATGTCCCTTCCAGATAGCGACTAGCAGGACACCTTGGAAGAGAGTCCTCATCTCTGTAAATATTCAGCTGTAGACTGCACTCATCCTTCAGCACTCATTACATGTGACATCTACACGCCGGTCTTCATGAACGGGCATGCTGGGGTAGGATGCTGTGAATCCATTAAGAGACCCATGGTGCATCTTCTCAGTGGTTTGCGTCTCACCAGAGATGCTACTCCAGTCAGGTACCGCAGTACCATTTTTGGCGCCACTATTATTGAATTTGAAGGGCAGGCAATGTCACACCCCATCCTGCCCTGGCTCATACTCGGCTCCATCCATTTTTACTTAGTTGCCCAAAAGTTGCTATATTTTTGTGCAAAATATTGCAACTTATTAAAGTGTTTTTACACCAGTTCATGTACAGTTTTCCACTAATAATCGTATCACACGCCGCCATTCATGTCTATGGATCCAGGAAAAAAACTGGATCACACCTGGGTGACATCTGATTTCCAAAGACTGACAGCATGGAGAATATTTTTTTTTATTCTCCACATCTGAGAAAATTGGATCCCAGTCTGATGATCATACATGAGCGTTTTTTCTCAGATGGAGAACATATGGGGGTTTCATAAAGCAACTTAAATTTACACATTGAAATTTTGTTTTTTTGCCCCAAATGAATTACATCAAATGTAAATATAAAAATGAGGATTTTTGCTTCACTCTTTGAATCAGTTAGTGGACAGTAGTTTCCCACTTAGTCTTCAAAAAGAGGTTCTGCAGCAGCTAAGGAGTTACTTTTAGGTGGCGGAGGGCATCCTTGGTAGCTTCTAAGGCTTCTAGCAATCGTCTGATCGATGGGGTCCAGTTGCGGTTCTATCACTTGTTAATGTTGGGATTTCATCTGGCCCACACAAGGGGATCAAGTATTACACAGCGGCCATCAATCTATTCATGGCCATGTGCAGAAAGAATGAGATTGGCTCCGTACGGGGAGTCCAAACTCTAAGCGGACTGCATGAGCCAAGAGAAGGCGGTCTAGTTTGTGGTTGGACTACTGGTTATACTTATGTTTTGACCTAGTTTCGTGTAAACTGTATTATAATAGTCAGTATGAAAATATTTTTGTGTATCTTTTATTGCTACATTTGTTCTGTCAATTACAGAATTCCAATTATTTCCTTTTTGTGATTAGTATACCCACAGCATGCAAAATAACTAATTGTGTAACTGAAGAACAGTCCTCGGGAGCATAGTCTTGGTTTCACTGTAAAATAATAATAACCTTAAGGTGAATCTGTCAACAGATTTTTGCCACCTAAGCTGAGAACAGCATTATGTAGAGAGAAAGAAACATATTCCTGCAATGTGTCACTTACTGGGCTGCTTCCTGTAGTTTTAATAAAATCATTGTTTTATCGGCAGGAGATTATCAATAGAGGACTAGTAGACTTGCTGCCATGTAGTCCAACCACGCCCCCATCACTGATTGGCTGCTTTCAGCCTATGCTCAGTATACACAGAAAGCAGCCAATCAGTGGTGTGGGCGGGGTTATACAGAGCTCAGCATTCAAAGATCTGCTAGATCTGCAGCAGATAAAACAGGGATTTTATCTAAATTACAGCTAGCTGCCCAGTAAGTGATACATCATTGTAATCAGGGTCTCTGCCTCTAAATTATACTGCTCTAAGATAGAGGAGCAAAAACCTGATGACAGCTTTTCTTTAATAGAGTTGTCCACAATTCGAAAAACATGGCTGCTAGTTTTTTTAAAACAGCGCCCAACAGGTCTTCAGGTAGTGTGTGGTACTTCAGGTTAACACCATTTATTTCATTGGAGCCGAGTTATAATACTGGACACAATTCAATAGACAATTGTTTTGCTGTCTTTGAAAGAACATAGCGGCAGCTGGAGTAAGCAGTATACCCCATATATCTCAGGTGTCCACAAAACCAACAGAACAATAAAAATAATAATAAAGAAAACGGCTTTCACTTTGACTATACTTGTAACACTGTCACAATGTCTTACCTCACTTTTGGATCTTATTGGGTTGACCCAATCTCCATCGTCACCCATGCTTGATAAGATTCCTTTTAGAGTGTTATTTGCGGACTGCGCGCCATCATAATATCTTTCAACATTAACTAAGTGTGCAATGGTGTGGATGGCTGAAAGAGACGAGATGCAATGTATCACATCAAACACCACCAGGAAGCCTAGAGAAGCTCAGGGACCAGTCTGGCTTCCATTGCGGCACTCCTGATGGTTCTACAGCCCTTTGTGAGCAGCAGTAATATTTTTCTTGCTCCTATAGGATTAACTATACCATAGGTTTGGAGGCGTCATAACAAATAACAATGGCTTCTAATTCTTATTATAAGACCCATTGCCTGGCTGCAGAGAAAGTTTTCTACTCATATTTGCAATTCAACCAGGAATGAAAACCTTATTCATCAATAACACACCAAAGCCGATCTCGCACAAGATTTTGCAGTACAAACTGCATATTAAATGTATTATTTTTATATTATGTTATATTTATATTATTAATATTATATTGTATTATACTGCATTAATTTTATATTATTGTTATTTATTTTACATTATATTATTTTTATAAATATTACATTACACTGTATTAATTTTATATTGTATTTATACTATTTTTAGATATTTACATTATATTATTTTTATTAATATATTATACTGTATTAATTTTATATTATATTTATGTTATTTTTACATTATATTATTTTATACTATATTTATTTTCAGTTATTTTTTACATTATATTATTTTATGAATATTATATTACCTTTACTGTATAAATGTTATATTATATTTATATTATTTATATATTTTTCATGATATTATTTTTATTAATAATACATTATATTAGACTGTATTAATTTTATATTATGTTTATATTATATTTATATTATTTTGTTTTCTACATTATTTTAAGTTATTATTTATTATTTTATTTTAATGCCGAGGCATTATGACTAACTGTGGTTAGTTATAACAAATTATAATGATTATATTGCACATAAAAACATTTCACATCATATACTCAACACTACAGATTTGCAACACAAATTAAACTAAACGATTACCCAAGTTAACTCATTCAAGAGCCTTTTGATAAACGACATTTTTGATTTTTACTTTCTGTGCAAAGATGAACAGATTTTTGGCAGTTCCAACTCTTGAACAGGCCACATAAAGTTGACCATGAGAAAAGCATGGAGATTGCAAATCGATCCCTACTACTTTCAAGGACTGTCACTGAGCCTTGTTAATGGACATTGCAAATGCCAGTCGAAGTGGAAACTGGAGGCGTTTAAAATCAAAAGGCAAATAAGATGGAATGAGTGGAATTCTTGGAATGATAATGTCCTCTCTTTTGGCACATCCTGTTGCTGAGCTGTGTATCTAATCCTATCCTGCATGATACCATCTGCTGAGCTGTGTATCTAGTCCTGTCCTGTGTGATACTGTTTGCTGAGCTGTGTATCTAACTATATCCTGTGGGCTACTGTCTCCTGAGCTGTGTACCTAATCCTATCCTGTGTGATACTGTCTGCCGAGCTGTGTAGCTAATACTCTCCTGTGTGTTATTGTCTGCTGATCGGTGTATCTAATCCTATCCTCTGTGATACTGACTGCTGACCGGTGTATCTAATCTTATCCTGTGTGATACTGTCTGCTGAGCCATGTATCTAATCCTATCCTGTGTAATACTGTCTGCTGAGCCATGTATCTAATCCTATCCTGTGTGATACTGTCTGCTGAGCTGTGTATCTAATCCTATCCTTTGTGATACTGTCTGCTGAGCTGTGTATCTAATCCTATCCTGTGTGATACCGTCTGCTGAGCCATGTATCTAATCCTATCCTGTGTAATACTGTCTGCTGATCGGTGTATCTAATCCTATCCTGTGTGATACTGTCTGCTGAGCTGTGTATCTAATCCTATCCTGTGCGATACATTCTGCTGACCTGTGTATCTAATCCTATCCTGTGTGATACTGTCTGCTGAGCCATGTATCTAATACTATCCTGTGTAATACTGTCTGCTGAGCCATGTATCTAATCCTATCCTTTGTGATACTGTCTGCTGAGCTGTGTATCTAATCTTGTCCTGTGTGATACTGTCTACTGAGCTGTGTATCTAATCCTATCCTGTGTGATAATGTCTGCTGAGCTGTGTATCTAATCCTCTCCTGTGTGATACTCTCTGCTGAACTGTGTATCACTATCCTGTGTAATAATGTCTGCTGAGCAGTGTATCTAATCTTATCCTGTGTCATACTGTCTGCTGAGCTGTGTATCTAATCCTATCCTGTGTGATACTGTCTGCTGAGCTGTGTATCTAATCCTATCCTGTGTAATACTGACTGCTGAGCTGTGTATCTAATCCTATCCTCTGTGATACTATCTGCTGAGCCATGTATCTAATCCTATCCTGTGTGATACAGTCTGCTAAGCCATGTATCTAATCCTATCCTGTGTGATACTGACTGCTGAGCCATGTGTCTAATCCTATCCTATGTGATACTGACTGCTGAGCCGTGTATCTAATCCTATCCTGTGTGATACTGTCTGCTGAGCCATGTATCTAATCCTATCCTGTGTAATACTGTCTGCTGAGCCATGTATCTAATCCTATCCTGTGTGATACTGTCTGCTGAACTGTGTATCTAATCATATCCTGTGTGATACTGTCTACTGAGCTGTGTATCTAATCCTATCCTGTGTTATACTATCTGCTGAGCAGTGTATCTAATCCTATCCTGTGTGATACTGTCTGCTGAGCTGTGTATCTAATCCTATCCTGTGTGATACTGTCTGCTGAGCCATGCATTTAATCCTATCCTGTGTAATACTGACTGCTGAGCTGTGTATCTAATCCTATCCTCTGTGATACTATCTGCTGAGCCGTGTATCTAATCCTATCCTGTGTGATACTGGGCTCCCCCTGCAGTCTGTGTCAGAGGGTGGTCTATGTCGGCATGGTAATAAATTGTGTTATTTCCAGCTTTACAGAAGGACGATAATAACATCTACCATATGATCGTCTAATTCTGTCTGTCTGTCTGTAATGGAAATCCCGCGGCTTTGATTGGTCGTGCCCGGCCGCCACCAATCAGCGCATTCGAACAAGGCACGCCTCCATTGGGAGATTTGCGGCAAGGGAGGGGGAGGGAGAGAGAGAGACACTCTAGAATACCCGATGCATTCGAATCGGGCCACCATCTAGTAGAAATGATAAGAATAATAGGCCTCAGTTACCACAACTGACTACAAGGAAAACTGTTGCTCTTAGTAACCAATAACAGCTCAGCTTCTTTTAAACAGCTCTGGTGAAATGAAAGATGCTTCGTGATTGGTTGCTATGTGGAGTGGGCGTGGCTGATACACACACATATATATACACTCATTTATATACAGTGGGGCAAAAAAGTATTTAGTCAGTCAGCAATAGTGCAAGTTCCACCACTTAAAAAGATGAGAGGCGTCTGTAATTTACATCATAGGTAGACCTCAACTATGGGAGACAAACTGAGAAAAAAAAATCCAGAAAATCACATTGTCTGTTTTTTTTTCATTTTATTTGCATATTATGGTGGAAAATAAGTATTTGGTCAGAAACAAAATTTCATCTCAATACTTTGTGATATATCCTTTGTTGGCAATGACAGAGGTCAAACATTTTCTGTAAGTCTTCACAAGGTTGCCACACACTGTTGTTGGTATGTTGGCCCATTCCTCCATGCAGATCTCCTCTAGAGCAGTGATGTTTTTGGCTTTTCGCTTGGCAACACGGACTTTCAACTCCCTCCAAAGGTTTTCTATAGGGTTGAGATCTGGAGACTGGCTAGGCCACTCCAGGACCTTGAAATGCTTCTTACGAAGCCACTCCTTCGTTGCCCTGGCGGTGTGCTTTGGATCATTGTCATGTTGAAAGACCCAGCCACGTTTCATCTTCAATGCCCTTGCTGATGGAAGGAGGTTTGCACTCAAAATCTCACGATACATGGCCCCATTCATTCTTTCATGTACCCGGATCAGTCGTCCTGGCCCCTTTGCAGAGAAACAGCCCCAAAGCATGATGTTTCCACCACCATGCTTTACAGTAGGTATGGTGTTTGATGGATGCAACTCAGTATGCTTTTTCCTCCAAACACGACAAGTTGTGTTTCTACCAAACAGTTCCAGTTTGGTTTCATCAGACCATAGGACATTCTCCCAAAACTCCTCTGGATCATCCAAATGCTCTCTAGCAAACTTCAGACGGGCCCGGACATGTACAGGCTTAAGCAGTGGGACACGTCTGGCACTGCAGGATCTGAGTCCATGGTGGCTTAGTGTGTTACTTATGGTAGGCCTTGTTACATTGTTCCCAGCTCTCTGCAGTTCATTCACTAGGTCCCCCCGCGTGGTTCTGGGATTTTTGCTCACCGTTCTTGTGATCATTCTGACCCCACGGGGTGGAATTTGCGTGGAGCACCAGATCGAGGGTGATTATCAGTGGTCTTGTTTGTCATCCATTTTCTAATTATTGCTCCCACAGTTGATTTCTTCACTCCAAGCTGGTTGGCTATTGCAGATTCAGTCTTCCCAGCCTGGTGCAGGGCTACAATTTTGTTTCTGGTGTCCTTTGACAGCTCTTTGGTCTTCACCATAGTGGAGTTTGGAGTCAGACTGTTTGAGGGTGTGCACAGGTGTCTTTTTATACTGATAACAAGTTTAAACAGGTGCCATTACTACAGGTAATGAGTGGAGGAAAGAGGAGACTCTTAAAGAAGAAGTTACAGGTCTGTGAGAGCCAGAAATCTTGATTGCTTGTTTCTGACCAAATACTTATTTTCCACCATAATATGCAAATAAAATGAAAAAAAAACAGACAATGTGATTTTCTGGATTTTTTTTTCTCAGTTTGTCTCCCATAGTTGAGGTCTACCTATGATGTAAATTACAGACGCCTCTCATCTTTTTAAGTGGTGGAACTTGCACTATTGCTGACTGACTAAATACTTTTTTGCCCCACTGTATATACTAGCTGAAGAGCCCGGCGCTGCCTGGGCATAGTATCTAACTACGGTTAGTTATAACAAATTATAATGATTATATATGGGTGTGACCGCCCTCTTTCTGAGCTGGGAAAGCCATCCAGTCTGGCCTAAGCTGTTACTAGTGGTTCAGCCGCTCGACCCTTGTTCACATTCACGCCACTTGGCAAGTGAAAAGGTTTTAAATACTAGAGTAGGAACTGTCCCACAAGGGTTGCTGTGACGTGGCGGGATGGCTTGTACATTATTTTGATCAAAATTATGTTTACTAAATACCCTTATTATTATTATTATTATTACCTTTATGCATTATTTGCAGTATATTTTTTACTTTTTAGTTCAGGATATTTGTGTTTTTTGTTTTCTCTGGTTAATGGTCATGTGTTAATATGCACTTACATTGTGCATACACATTAACTTACTTTTCTCAGTTCAGATTTGTTTTTTAATGATTATATCTATATACAGTATATAAAGCTGAGTGTATAGCCCCGCCCACTCCACATTGCCACATTCACTATAATATCCCACATCGTCCCGTCAGCCAGAGCCACTGGACTACTACCCCTATGTTCCCACATCATCCCGTCAGCCAGAGCTACCAGACTACAACCCCTAATATCCCACATCCTCAAGAAGCCAGAGCCACTGGACTACTAACCCTAAAATCCCACATCATCCCATCAGCCAGAGCCACCGGACTACTCCCCCTAATATCCCACATTATCCCGTCCGCCAGAGCCACCGGACTACTACCTCTAATATCCCACATCATCCCATCAGCCAGAGCCACCGGACTACTACCACTAATATCCCACATCATCCCGTCAGCCAGAGCCACCGGACTACTACCCCTAATATCCCACATCATCCCATCAGCCTGGTGTCAGAACCAAAGCGCAGAGTGGATTTGCCCTCACTTCCATACCGGGGATCTTTTTAAGAGGGTCCTGTTGTTAGAACCAGAGCGCTGAGTAGAACTGCCCTAACTTCCATACCGGGATCCCTTTAAGAGAGGCCTGGGATCAGAACCACAGCATTCAGTGGATTTGCCCTGACTTGCATACCAATGACCCCTTTAATAGAATCCTGGGGTCAGAATCAGAGTGCTGAGGGATTTGCCCTAACTTCCATACAGGAGATACTTTTAAGAGAGCCTGGGGTCAGTACCAGAGCACTTCAAGGCAATTACCCTGACTTCCATACCGGAGATCCCTTTAAGAGAGGCCTGGGGTCAGAACCAAAGCGCTGGTTGGATTTGCCCTGACTTCCATACCGGAGATCCCTTTAAGAAAGGCCTGAGGTCAGAAACAAAGCACAGAGTGGATTTGCCCTAACTTCCATACCAATGATTTAAGAGACCCTGTTGTCAGAACCACAGAGCTGAGTGGAACGGTCCTAACTTCCATACCGGGGATCCCTTTAAGAAAGGCCTGGGGTCAAAACCAAAGCACTGGATGGATTTGCCCTGACTTCCATACCAATGATCCATTTATAGAGGCCTGGGGTCAGAATCAGAGTGCAGGAGGATTTGCCCTAACTTCCATACCGAAAATCCCTTTAAGAGGGAAGATGTCCCTATAGTATGGAGGATGTGTGATGTGTATATGGGCACGGGAGGGGGCATTCATTTCTGTCATATGCTCTCTGCTCCTTTCTTGGTGGGCAGACAATGGCTGAGAACTTATGTTCCCAGGGATGCTAGATTTCTCCCACCATGTCAGTGTCTGCTGAGGTGATGTCGAGTGGGAAAACTGTTGCTCATAGCAACCAGTCACAGCTCAGCTTCTTTTAACCAGCTCTGATGAAATGAAAGATGCTTAGTGATTGGTTGCAAGGAAAACTGTTGCTCATAGCAACCAATCACAGCTCAGTTTCTTTTGAACATCTCTGGTGAAATGAAAGATGCTTTGTGATTGGTTGGTGATACACACATATATACATTCATTTTTATATATATAGATTATTCTGTGGTAATTTTACATTATTTCAAAATGTTTCCAAAATCCTGATATTAAAGTGAACATTTTATGAGTTCAGCTCTGTTCATTTTCATTTGCAAACTTAAAAAAAACTCAAATTATAAAGCTGTTTTGACATGTTTTCAGAGTAAGTACATCAGCCTCGTCAGGTCTAATAGATTTATTTCATATAGTGCAAAGTTTCTATTGTGAAATCTGGTGACAGATTCACCTTACATTAAACTTTGCAGAGATTTATATTAATTTATTGATGGCAGATTGTTAGCCCCAACGAGAAACAAGTCCAGTCATAAAATTTATCCCTTTCACCTTAGAATAACTATGTATTTTTCGCTTTGTTAGATGCACTCTTCCCCCCAAATTTGGGGGGAAAATGAGGTTGCGTCTTACAAAGTGTACATGCCTTACCATAGGCCGCGATCAGGGGGTGTCCGGGTGTCCGGCAGTTGCTGGCTAGTGCTGCGGGTGTCTCCAGTGTCCAGTGGTGCTGCATGTGTGTTCGGGGCTGCCTGGGGCTCTGCCGACATTTTGCGACAGGTCAGATGGAGCCATGTACTGTAAAATCCTGAGTGATAACATCCTTCCCTCCACCAGGACGTTAAACATGGGTCAAGGCTGGATCTTACAGCAAAACAATGACCCAAAACAGCCAAGGCAATAAAGGAGTGGCTCAAAAAGAAGCACATTAAGGTCATGGAGTGGCCTAGCTAATCTCCAGACCTTAATCTCATAGAAAACTTATGGAGGGAGTTGAAGCTCCAAGTTGTCAAGCGACAGCGTCAAAATCTTAATGATTTAGAGATGATCTGCAGAGGAGTGGACCAAAATTCCTCCTAACATGTGTGCAAACCTCATCATCAACTACAAAAAATGTCTGACTGCTGGGCTTGCCAACAAGGGTTTTGCCACCAAGTATTAAGTCTTGTTTGCCAGAGGGATCAAATACTTATTTCTCACTGCAAAATGCAAATAAATTTATATAATCTATACAAGGTGATTTTCTGGATATTATTTTTGATATGCTACCTCTAAATGTTAAAATTAACCTACCCTTAAAATGATAGACTGTTCATGTGTTTGTCAGCAGGCAATCTTACAAAATCAGCAAGGGATCAAATATTTATTTCCCCCACTGTATATCTCAAAACCGGATGCTAATGAGTGAGTGAGCTGCTAATCAGAGGAGGCGGCGGAGTTGGACAGAGGAACTAGTCAGGGCAGTGATAATCTCCTGCTGATAAAACACTCATTATTTTGAAACAACAGAACACAGCCTAATAAGTGCCACATTGCTGAAATTAATGCCTCAGCCCCTATCTCAGGCTGCCCTCAGATTATATAACAAAAACCCGCTGACAGATTCAATTTAAGCACTTCCAAAACTAGTGAAGGACCAAACCCAGTGCGGTCATTTCTTTAAAGTTGATTGTGTAAAAAATACTAAATAAATTATACTCTTTTGCTGTCAGCCTCCTTGATCCAGTAGAGACTGCCACTTTCTCTACCCCGACAGCAGAAGCAATCAAGGCACCGATAAACAAGGCAAAAAACTGTTGACTATAAGGTAAGGTGATTTGTGCCACACTTCATTGGATGTTTTTTTTGATGACGTGCTGTTTAAGTTACCTGACCGCTGCAGTATCACAAGCCGCAGTAGTCTTGTGGTTGGTTGAATGTTCAGTCTTCGGTTCTGGTGGCAGCGCAGTCCACGGAGGGTGACAGCAGGTGAGTATGATTTATTTTATTATGTGGACAGAATCCAAATTCCAGGTAATAAGAACCTTTTGCAAGGACAATCCCTTTAATGAACCTTAAAGTTTACATGATCACATATCACCTTCAACCTATTTTGACGTCTATAGTAAATAAGGACTCAAGGCAATCCCATCAGAACCTGTCACTGGTGTCATGAGCAAAGTCCAACACAACTCTTATTCGTCTTTTTTTTAATGGTATTCATCTTGATCTCGAGCCATGGCGCCTTGATACATGAACACTCTGTAGGAAGATCGATCTTGTGCTAGTGTAAGATGCCCAAGCGAGGTAGTCGTAGGCGAGCTTCTGTCCCCACTTGCTTTAGCATCCTACAGACAATTGTGGGTCCTGGTTGGGTGTTAGTGTTGTGAGAGCCTTGTGCCCGTGCAGGCCACCGGTAGCTGATAGTATTGGCTGGCCAGGACCACGAGTTCCACAAATTAGCAAAGGAGACATCTGTTCAAACATGGGAACTTTACTGAACTTGATGAGGGTTATATACAGGGGATAGCAGGTACACAGTCTTAAGCATTTTTCATCCACAGCAAGAAGCCTTCTCACTGACATCATCCTTCCACTGTAGTCTACTCCAGGGCTATACTTCATCACAGCCTAGCTTGTCACGACAGTACAGTTTAGCGAGGTCTCTTCACCTGCTCAGCGGTTCTGCATCCTATCGCTATGGATGCCCTGGATCGACCCTCACTAGTCCCACAGTCTCAGTCCTCTTTAGGTCCGTACCTTCGGTGTTTATTAAGACCAGGGTTTCTCGTGACACGTCGTCCTATTCAAGAACCCCTTTAAGGTAGAAGGCCACTCTGCCTCTTCCGTCAGTTCCTAGTCACGCTGCCTCATCATCTCGTCATCTCCTTTGCTGTAGTTCACCCACTCGGCAGCTCTGCGCTCTGTCTCTTTAGACTCTAACTCTGCTCTGACTAACATCAGGAAGCAGGTCACTTGTCCTAGCACTAAGCCCTCCACCTGTGTCTGTTGCTGGGGAAACCCCTTCCCCTACAGTCTATGCAAACACTACCTTATGTCCTAACTTATGTCTTTCATGCATCACATCACTATGCATTATAATACCTTATATTAGCACATTACATAGGCAAATACCTTACACTTCACATGACATAAGATATATACAAGACACAGGACATTACTCAGATTACACATCACATTATATAGAGTGGTGATGTCGTCAAGGGGGAGCAGGGCAATATGTCCATCTCCCTACATCCACCTCCCATCTTTAATGATGGTTGTCCTTGACCATCCAAAACACCTGGAAAACACCAATGCACTATACCACACATAGCATAACATTTTAGCCAACATGATGTCTTTGTCCTTCTTTCTTCCGTAGTGACATGGAACCGCCCTACTCAATTAGGACCATGGAACTACAACTGCCCAAGTCTCTTTAACCTGGCAACAATCCTTCGGGTTAACATTGGCCCTGGTTTCGCCAGTGTCGAGACTGATACCACATGTCTAAATTCCTTTTAATCACAGGCCCACTGGCCAACACAGCAACAGCTACAGTAGTTTTGGAGCACAGTCCATACAGTCCCTCATCTGTCTTTTAAGACAAGGGTGCAATTAACACAGTCCTGACCCGGCTCAATCCTCAGGTCGTCAGGACATTACTCAGATTATACATCACATTATATACAGCGGTGATGTCTTCGAGGGGGAGCAAGGCAATATGTCCATCTCCTTACACTAGCCTAGATAGGTCCACTAGGGTCTTCTCCACCGTTATCCTGATAGTATCAAGCTATCGGGTTGCTGGTCTTTCTCTTCGTCTTGTTCCTTCCGTTCTTCCAGCCATGATGTCCTTCTCCAGTGATTGCTCTCCTCGTGTCCAAAGTAGACAAGTCGTAGCTTGGTGATCCTTGCTTCCAGTGACGTCTGGCTAGATTTGTTCCAAAAGTGATTTGTTTGCTCTTCTTGCCATCCATGGTATTCATAGCATCCTTCTCCAACATTACATTTTGAGGCATAGATTCTTCTTCTGTCTTGTTTCTTTATTGTCCAGGCTTCACATCCATATGTTACTACAGAAAAGACTAAGCTATGTAGGAGCTATGAATTCTTCGCTAGTGAAATGTTTCTCCATTTGAAGACCTTGTCCAGTGATATCATTGTAGATTAGCTCATAGCTATTCTCCTACTGACGTCCGGTGTCTTTGCTGCATCATGAGTGATTATTGATCCGAGTAGGTTGATGTCCTTTACAGCTTCCAGTTCATCACCGTCCATCTAAGATGTGCCCCAGATGCACCTAGCAGTAGTCAATATATTTGCGTTGAGTAGCAGTCCCATCTTCGAGCTTTCCATCTTGACACTCCATAATAAGGTCTTCATTCCATCTACGCTTGTTGCCGTCAATGTTGCATCGTCTGCGTATTTAAGATTGTCGATGATTCGTCCGCCAGTTGTGATTTCTTCTTTGGCAAGTCCAGCCTTGAAATTAGCTTTTCCATTTTTGTCTATCAGTGGACAGTAATGCCAACCATGTCCAGAAAGCTATACACTGGTCTAATCTATAACCAATATACCTAGGGTGGACATAATATTGGTGAAACCTGTGTGGCTGCACAGGGCCCAAGAGATAAGGGGGCCACTATCACCTCCAAAGCAGATGGAACTGTGTATTATAAAGAGCTATTGGACTGCAAAGGATCCCCATATTGCTCTTCCATGGGAGCCTCTTCTATATGTGTCCACTACTGAGCATACCGCATCTATCTACAAAGCATGAACACAAGAACAGAAAGACACTATAAAAATATGATAGTTATTAAAAGTCTATATAAAAAACTTCAAAAACACAAAAATAACAAATAAATGAGCCTACACCCTAAAAAGAGGTGGATTGTATGGTACCTACTGCTATAGAAAACATCAATAGTATGTAAAATGTGATTCTTCAAAGAGTCGGGCCTGCAAAAAAGATGTAATGATCACAGGAAGTACAGAATAAAGAAAAGGGCGCAGTGAGAATAACCCAAAAAGAAATAATGTAGGAAAATATAAATAGAAAAATGAAAAGGAAATATACAGCACATGTAAAGACATGAATGATAATATGAGAAAAATATTCAGAATTGAGAGTCCTCAGTGGTTGATACCTTTTAATGGCTAAATGAAAAGATGGTAACAAATTGCAAGCTTTCCAGACTACTCAGGTCTCTTAATCAGGCATTGACTAATACAAAATCTGAAGAGTCACATATTTATACACAACACAGCACAGAAATAATGTAATAGATAAGACAAGTGACGTGAAGCAGAACTATCATTATGGGAGAGTGATAAACAGTTGGGGCCATAGATATTGGAACAGTTCATAGATAAGGAGTGTGAAAGTGTTATTGTACTCTGATTGGGGTCTGGTTCTGTGTTGAGATGCCCTCACAAGGTCCTAGGAGCAAATTCCTTAATTAATGTAAAAAGACATAAATCCAGGCAACACATTCATTCCTGCACTGAGTGATTCTTCAGATTTTGTATTAGTCTATGCCTGATGAAGAGACCTGAGTTGTCTGGAAAGCTTGCAATGTGTTACCATCTTTTCAGTTAGCCATTTAAAGGTATCAACCACTCAGGACTCTCAATTCTAAATATTCTTCTATCTACTGGCTAACCCGGTACCAAGATATATATCTTTCCTGTATGATAATATGACAGTAATTCATAAAAATCATTGATTGATAACACAGTAGCAAGTTACAACAAAAATCACCAAGTCACTACGGTATCATATTTGGAAATATCACCATTACTTATAATGCAAAAATAATTCATACTATCAACATAAAAAGTCACTATCTTGTAAACTTCCTAAGAATAAAGGACTGAGAAGTATTATGTGTAAGTACAGTGGTGGCAGGGGCGTATCTAGGGGGGGCAGTTGCCCCGGGCGCAGCCGGCTGGGGGCGCAGTCGGGCCGCCTAACGCAGCGGTCCACAGTGTCCTCCCTGACTGCTGTGTTCTGCCGCCCCCCGGCCTGAGAGTCAGCGGTTCTCTATGTCAGCTGTCAAGATGACAGCTGGCGCAGAGAAGGTGCATGTGCCGGTTCCCAGAGAACAATTGTACTGGCGTCTATACAGACGCCAGTACAATTGAAGCTCTGACCGCTGGGCCAAAGTGACGTCAGCAGCATGATCAGGTCATGTGATCACGCTGCTGACGTCACTCCCGGCGCCCAGAGCGAACGCTGGTGGTAAGTGCTCCACTGTGGAGCTGAAGACACCGAAGATGGGGGGTGTTAATGAGTAGGGATGGGGGTTAATGTGGGGAAGGGGGTTAATGAGTGGGGATGGGGGTTAATGTGTGGGGGGGTTGAGTGAGGATGGGGTTAATGTGTGTGGGGGTTAATGTGTGTGAGGGGGTTAATGTGTGTGGGGGAGTTAATGAGTGGGGATGGGGGTTAATGAGTGGGGATGGGGGTTAATGAATGGGGGGTTAATGAGTGGGGATGGGGGTTAGTGTGTGGGGGGTTAATGAGTGGGGATGGGGGTTAATGTGTGGGGGGTTAATGAGTGGGGATGGGGTTAATGTGTGGGGGGTTAATGAGTGGGGATGGGGGATACTTAATGTGTGGGGGATTTGGAGTGGGGATGGGGTTAATGTGTGGGGGGATTTGGAGTGGGGGGTACATAATGTGTGGGGGGATTTGGGAGTAGGGATGGAGGGTTATTGAGTGGGGATGGGGGTTAATGTGTGTGGGGGGTTAATGAGTGGGGATGGGGGTTAATGTGTGGGGGGTTAATGAGTGGGGATGAGGGTTAATGTTCGGGGGTTAATGAGTGGGGATGGGGGTTAATGTGTGGGGGGTTAATGAGTGGGGATGGGGGATACTTAATGTGTGGGGGGATTTGGAGTGGGGTTGGGGTTAATGTGGGGGGATTTGGAGTGGGGGTACATAATGTGTGGGGGGATTTGGGAGTAGGGATGGGGGGTTAATGAGTGGGGATGGGGGCTAATGTGTGGGGGGTTAATGTGTGGGGGGTTAATGAGTGGGGATGGGGGATACTTAATGTGTGGGGGGATTTGGAGAGGGGATGGGGTTAATGTGTGGGGGGATTTGGAGTGGGGGGTACATAATGTGTGGGGGGATTTGGGAGTAGGGATGGGGGGGTTTTGAATAGGGATGGGGGGTTATTTAATATGTGGGGGGATTTGGAGTGGGGTTGGGGGGTTATTTAATGTGGGGGGGATTTGGAGTGGGGATGGGGGGTTATTTTATGTGTGTGTGGGGGATTTGGAGTGGGGATGGGGGTTATTTAATGTGTGTGGGGGATTTGGAGTGGGGATGGGGGGTTATTTAATGTGTATAAGGGATTTGGAGTGGGGATGGGGGGTTATTTAATGTGTGTGAGGGATTTGGAGTGGGGATGGGGGGTTATTTAATGTGTGGGGGGATTTGGAGTGGGGATGGGGGGTTATTTAATGTGTGAGGGATTTGGAGTGGGGATGGGGATTTAATGTGTGTGTGGGGATTTGGAGTGGGGATGGGGGGGTTTTAATGTGTGTGAGGGATGGGGGATTTAATGTGTGTGGGGAGATTTGAGGACACAAAATGAAGAGTATGTATGAGGAAACAGTATGGGGGATGGGTGCAGACAGTATAGGGAGCGAACGGGTTAATGTATGTGGACACAGTTTGGGGAGTGAGGGTGATGGGATGTGTGCAGACACAGTATGGGGAGTCGGGGGTATGTGTGAGCAGACAGTATAGAGAGTGAGGGGGTAAATATATGAGGAGACAGTATGGTTAACAGGTGGGATGTTAGAGGAGACAGTATGAGGAGGGAGGGGAATAGTGTGAGGCGACAGTATATTGCAGACATTTTTATTTAGGAGCATTATAATGACACTTCTATCTTTAAGGGCATCGTGTGGAGATTTGCTGCAGAAGACCGGAGAAGATGGACGTCTACAGAGACAGCTGTGGATGAGAAAACTCATCATGGGGTGTGGACAAGAAGAAGAAAAGGAGACCGACTGCAGAGACAACATCATCTATAAGGTACCTGGATGTAAATATTATTTGTGATACTAACTAATTCTCATGTTTTTATTAGGAACATTAAAGGGGTTGTCCAGGTCTGTGATGAGTCTGCAGTCATTCTATGTGACTGCAGACGTCTGAATTCTCACAGTGCTCACTGAACGCTGTCAGGATTCTCTCGTGCCGGTAATTTACATACATGCGGTCACATGCTGACTAGACATGTGTGACCTCACTCAATGAAAATGAACGGAGCGAGGCCAGGCACGTCTAGTCGGAATGTGGCCAGAAGTATAAAAATCACATACTTGTGCTGACATGACTGTACACCGGCAAGGGAGAATCCTAAAAGTGTGCAGGGCATTCGTTGTGAGAATTCAGAAGCTGCAGTGTCAGGATTCAGCTCTGCAGGTTCCAGTAGTCATCACATGGACACTTCACTCATATGCGATTTTCATAGTTATGGTCCTGTGACAACGAGCTTCTCTTCCTGCTTTCAGTTTTTTACTGAACATTGAGAGGATAAAGGAGAGCAGCTCGTGGGTACATGACTAACTGTGCAAGTCACATATGTACTTGGGGGGGACGCCGAACCAAATTCTTGCCCCGGGTGCCAGAAAGCCTAGATACGCCTCTGAGTGGTGGTATAAGTAATGTTATTGTATCTAGCACAAGGGAATGCGCTGAAAGAAGGTTGTGAGGTGAGAAGTGTGTGGGAAGTGGATGTGAGAGCGTGGAAGTATGCGAAATATTCAACCAAATGTGCACAAGAATGACATGACAAGGAGCCAAAACAACAATGTGAGGGGGCGGATAGGCCAGTGACAAGAGAATGCCAAATGCAAGGGATTAAAGGTGATGGCACAAGAACAAAAAGAAATGTGAAAAAGATAGTAATGGGATGGGGAGGTCGAAATACTGGTGGATAAACAGCAGCGTATAAAAAATATAACATCACCATAGCGGAAGTAGAATACCTGGTTAATATTGACGAGCGTAAATTGCCCGATATTGAACTGGTTAACCTGTAGTGATGAGTGAATTTGTGAATAAGGTGTTATCGGAGCATGCTCATGTGCTAATCAGGTGTCTTGTCTTCGGCTAATTCTAATTTTTTTCAAGTACTGCGCAATATCAGTGGATAAATAAATGTATATGTTTTTCACATTTTATTTCACATAGGGCCACTGAAATGCATTTTAAAATTTGTTCAAGTTTATTTTATAGATCGGACATGTTTCTTTTTAAAATGATGGCGAGGCTAGTAACAACCATTTAGAATGTCAGCCGCTTCTTTTAATTTATTTTTATTTTTTTCCTGCTTTTCATTTTTTTATTTTCTTTATCTTTTTAAATTCCATTTTTCTCATAATTTGTGCTCGTTGTCAATTCAACATTTAAGTAAAAAATTTTTTACCAGATTGCTTCTGTAACTGGGGCTGGTATACTAACCCCAGTTACAGGAGGAATCCTGCCTCATAGGAATGCTTTTTGACAATAGGTTCATAAAAGATACATTTTTTAAGGAAACATGAAATGAAAGAAAAAATATAAAAAAGACTGTAATGTTACTTGTCAATAAGGCGATTGTATAACCCAGAATCTTGTGAAAGGCCAGATTGTGATCAAGCTGTTTCCTAACTGAGCGCCGACAACACTGTAAGAAAACAAATTGCAATTATTTACATAAATGATAAACATTTTATATGTAGACTAATGATGTGGTTAGTCAGCACAGAATTATGGACCTAAAATTAGTTATTCGTAATTTAGCCACATTGATTTGATAGGGACTTGTTGATTGTCTTTTGTTTTCGCCTATGGAGTAATCCAAGATTCAAGTCCTACATGCTGTGGTTCAAGAATGTTTTGAACATTAGAAAATCTCACTAAATTTGCATATTTAAATACACCCTTTTTTTCACCCAAGATCAGGTGTGCACTGTCATTCCACAGAAATAACATGTCTGTTTGGCCGAGAAGAAAACTTTGTTGATAAAGTACCGTATACACTCGAATATAAGCCGAGATTTTCAGCCCATTTTTTGGGGCTGAAAGTCGCCCTCTCGGCTTATATTCGAATCATATACGCCAGGGGGTCGGAGGGGGAGGAGGAGCGGGGGTGTCAGGTCATACTTACCCCTCCTGGCGCGGTCTCTACAGCCCCCCTGCTTGTCCCACGGTCTCTCTTCCTTCCTTCAGCGGTTACGTGGTACTGCTCTTTAAACTCATGAATATGCGCATATTCATGAGTTTAATGAGCGTTACCACGTGACCGCTGAAGACAGGAAGGGAGACAGTGGGAGAATGGAGCTGCAGAGATCACGCCAGGATGGCTATATTGACCTGTCCCCGCTCAGTGACATTCAGACAGCAGAGGGCGCGGTGACGTTGTTAGTGCGTGCCGTGCCCCATGCTGCCTGAACGTCACTGACAGATGACATGACAGATAGCAGTGAGCAGCAGCGATGGACGCAGGACAGGTGAATATGTCAGGTGCCGGGTCCTGAGCCAGCGATGACACCGACAGTATGTCATTTTTTTATTTTTATTTGCAGCACCAGCAGTGGCAACATATGGGGGCATAATGTGTGGAGCATCTTATGGGGGTAGCATATGGGGGCATGATATATGGAGCATCTTATGGGGGCAGCATATGGGGGCATGATATATGGAGCATCTTATGGGGGCAGCATATGGGGGCATAATCTATGGAGCAGCATATGGGGGCATAATCTATGGAGCATCTTATGGGGGCACCATATGGGGGCATAATAAATGGAGCAACATATGGGAGCATAATCCATGGAGCAGCATATGGGGGCATAATATAATGAGCAGCATATGGGGGCATAATCTATGGAGCAGCATATGGGGGTATAATGTATGGAGCATCTTATGGGGGCACCATATGGGGCATAATAAATGGAGGAACATATGGGGGCATAATCCATGGAGCAGCATATGGGAGCAGCATATGGGGGCATAATCTATGGATCATCTTATGGAGCAGCATATGGGGGCATATTCTATGGGGCATTTTATGGGGCCATAACCTTTATGGAGCAGCATATGGGGCATAATCTATGAAGCATCTTATGGGGCCATTATTAACCTTTGTGCAGCATTATATGGGGTGTATTTTGTATGGAGCATCTTACGGGGCGATCATGAACTGTATGGAGCATTATATGGGGCTCCTGATTCAATATGGCTATTCAAAAACATTTATCCTACTGATGTCTCAATTAATTTTACTTTTATTGGTATCTATTTTTATTTTTGAAATTTACCAGTAGCTGCTGCATTTTCCACCCTAAGCTTATACTCGAGTCAATAAGTTTTCCCAGTTTTTTGTGGCAAAATTAGGGGGATCGACTTATACTCGGGTCGGCTTTTACTCGAGTATATATGGTAATAATTATAAGGGGGTAATTATAATAATGATGAAATTTTGCAAATATTATGATCACAGTGGCAAACAAAAGCTGCAGTGATTGAGAAAATGGGGCAGAAGTGGGCAGAAACTGGAAGTAGCCGTATGATGGGGAGTTTGTATAGGTTGGGAATTTGTGCTGCTGGAAATGTGGAATAGATTCTGGAGTGGCTGATAGGTTCACAGCTGCCTGTTTTTACCCAGTAGAAATTGGTGGAGAAGACGGTAGCTGTACACAAACCTAAGAATAGTGAACCAAAGAACACTGTCCACGAGGAAAAGGCACCAGGTGTCTGGTGTCTGGCTACGCATCACTTTTACAGCAGGTCATAACAGCTAGCAGTCCCCTGATAAGTACTAAAGATACTTGTCACAAAGGGGTTGAATAATTCTACAATGAGTAAAAGTGGCACTTCATGATGGATTGAGCAAAAACCTGTTTCCAGTTTAGTTGTGTCACTTAGTTTGAATTATTATTGTTTAACCCCTTCACCCCCAAGGGTGGTTTGCACGTTCATGACCGGGCCAATTTTTACAATTCTGACCACTGTACCTTTATGAGGTCATAACTCTGGAACGCTTCCATGAATCCTGGTGATTCTGACATTGTTTTCTCGTGACATATTGTACTTCATGTTAGTGGTAACATTTCATTCAAATAACTTGCGTTTATTTGTGAAAAAAATGAAAATTTGGCAAAAATTTTGAAAATTTCGCAATTTTCCAACTTTGAATTTTTATGCCCTTAAATCACAGAGATACGGCACACAAAAAACTTGATAACTAACATTTCCCACATGTTTACTTTACATCAGCACAATTTTGGAACCAAAAATTTTTTTTTGTTAGGAAGTTATAAGGGTTAAAAGTTGACCAGCGATTTCTCATTTTTACAACACCATTTTATTTTTAGGACCACATCACATTTGAGGTCACTTTGAGGGGTCTATATGATAGAAACTACCCAAAAGTGACACCATTCTAAAAACTGCACCCCTTAAGGTGCTCAAAACAACATTCAAGAAGTTTATTAACCCTTTAGGTGCAGCACAGGAATTTTTTTGAATATTTAAAAAAAATGAACATCTAACTTTTTTTCACAAAGAAAATACTTCAGGTTCAATTTTTTTTATTTTACCAAGGGTAACAGGAGAAATTGGACTGCAAAAGTTATTGTGCAATTTGTCCTGAGTACGCTGATACCTGATATGTGGGGGGGAATGACTGTTTCGGCGCATGGCAGAGCTCAGAATGGAAGGAGCGCCGTTTGACTTTTTCAATGCAAAATTGGCTGGAATTCAGATCGGACGCCATGTCACGTTTGGAGAGTCCCTGATGTACCTATACAGTGGAAACCCCCTACAAGTGACCCCATTTTGGAAAATAGACCCCCCAAGGAACTTATCTAGATATGTGGTGAGAACTTTGAACCCACAAGGGATTTACAGAAGTTTATAACGTACAGCGGTACAATTAAAAAATCATATTTTTTCCACAAAAATGATAACAGGACCCTAAAAGTTATTGTGCAATTTGTCCTGAGTATGCTGATACCCCACATGTGGGGGTAAACCACTATTTGGGCGCATGGCAGAGCTCGGAAGGGAAGAAGCGTCATTTGACGTTTTTGGCTGGAATTGAGATCGGACACCATGTCACGATTGGAAAACCCCTGATGTACCAAAACAGTGGAAACCCCCCACAAATGACACCATTTTGGAAACTAGACCCCCTAAGGAACTTATCTAGATGTGTGGTGAGAACTTTGAACCCCCAAGGGCTTCACAGAAGTTTATAACATAAAGCCGTACAATTAAAAAATCATATTTTTTCCACAAAGATGATCTTTTCACCCTCAATTCTTATTTTTCCAAGGGTAACAGCACCCTAAAAGTTATTGTGCAATTTGTCCTGAGTACGCTGATACCCCACATGTGGGGGTAAACCACTATTTGGGCGCATGGCAGAGCTCGGAAGGGAAGCAGCGCCATTTGACGTTTTTGGCTGGAATTGAGATCGGACACCATGTCACGATTGGAAAACCCCTGATGTACCTAAACAGTGGAAACCCCCGACAAATGACACCATTTTGGAAACTAGACCCCCTAAGGAACTTATCTAGATATGTGGTGAGAACTTTGAACCCACAAGGGCTTTACAGAAGTTTATAACGTACAGCGGTACAATTAAAAAATCATATTTTTTCCACAAAAATGATCTTTTCACCCCAATTTTTATTTTCCAAGGGTAACAGGACCCTAAAAGTTATTGTGCAATTTGTCCTGAGTATGCTGATACCCCACATGTGGGGGTAAACCACTATTTGGGCGCATGGCAGAGCTCGGAAGGGAAGCAGCGCCATTTGACGTTTTTGGCTGGAATTGAGATCGGACATCATGTCGCGATTGGAAAACCCCTGATGTACCTAAACAGTGGAAACCCCCCACAAATGACACCATTTTGGAAACTAGACCCCCTAAGGAACTTATCTAGATGTGTGGTGAGAACTTTGAACCCCCAAGGGCTTCACAGAAGTTTATAACATAAAGCCGTACAATTAAAAAATCATATTTTTTCCACAAAGATGATCTTTTCACCCTCGATTCTTATTTTTCCAAGGGTAACAGCACCCTAAAAGTTATTGTGCAATTTGTCCTGAGTACGCTGATACCCCACATGTGGGGGTAAACCACTATTTGGGCGCATGGCAGAGCTCGGAAGGGAAGCAGCGCCATTTGACGTTTTTGGCTGGAATTGAGATCGGACACCATGTCACGATTGGAAAACCCCTGATGTACCTAAACAGTGGAAACCCCCGACAAATGACACCATTTTGGAAACTAGACCCCCTAAGGAACTTATCTAGATATGTGGTGAGAACTTTGAACCCACAAGGGCTTTACAGAAGTTTATAACGTACAGCGGTACAATTAAAAAATCATATTTTTTCCACAAAAATGATCTTTTCACCCCAATTTTTATTTTCCAAGGGTAACAGGACCCTAAAAGTTATTGTGCAATTTGTCCTGAGTATGCTGATACCCCACATGTGGGGGTAAACCACTATTTGGGCGCATGGCAGAGCTCGGAAGGGAAGCAGCGCCATTTGACGTTTTTGGCTGGAATTGAGATCGGACATCATGTCGCGATTGGAAAACCCCTGATGTACCTAAACAGTGGAAACCCCCCACAAATGACACCATTTTGGAAACTAGACCCCCTAAGGAACTTATCTAGATGTGTGGTGAGAACTTTGAACCCCCAAGGGCTTCACAGAAGTTTATAACATAAAGCCGTACAATTAAAAAATCATATTTTTTCCACAAAAATGATCTTTTCACCCTCAATTCTTATTTTTCCAAGGGTAACAGCACCCTAAAAGTTATTGTGCAATTTGTCCTGAGTACGCTGACACCCCACATGTGGGGGTAAACCACTATTTGGGCGCATGGCAGAGCTCGGAAGGGAAGCAGCGCCATTTGACGTTTTTGGCTGGAATTGAGATCGGGCACCATGTCGCAATTGGAAAACCCCTGATGTACCTAAACAGTGGAAACCCCCCACAAATGACACCATTTTGTAAACTAGACCCCCCAAGGAACTTATCTAGATGTGTGGTGAGCACTTTGAACCCCCCAGTGCTTCACAGAAGTTTATAACGCCCGGGCGTGAAAATAAAAAATTCGTATTTTTTCCACAAACATGATCTTTTTGTCACCATTTTTTTTATTTTCCCAAGGGTAACAGGAGAAATTGGACCCCAAAAGTTGTTGTCCAATTTGTCCTGAGTATCCTGATTCCCCATATGTGGGAGAAAACTACTGTATGGGCACACGTCGGGGCTCGGAAGGGAAGTAGTGACGTTTTGGAATGCAGACATTGATGGAATGGTCTGCGGGTGTCATGTTGCCTTTGGAGAGCCCCTAATGTACCTAAACAGCGGAAACCCCCCACAAGTAACCCCATTTTGAAAACTAGACCCCCCAAGGAACTTATCTAGATGTGAGGTGAGCACTTTGAACCCCCAAGGGCTTCACAGAAGTTTATAATGTCTGGGCATGAAAATAAAAAAATTGTATTTTTTCCACAAACATGATCAATTAGTCCCCAATTTTTTTATTTTCCCAAGGGTAACAGGAGAAATTGAACCCCAAAAGTTGTTGTCCAATTTGTCCTGAGTACGCTGACACCCCATATGTGGGAGAAAACTACTGTATGGACACACGTCAGGGTACGGAAGGGAAGTAGTGACGTTTTGGAATGCAGACATTGATGGAATGGTCTGCGGGTGTCATGTTGCCTTTGTAGAGCCCCTAATGTACCTAAACAGTGGAAAAACCCACAAATGACCCCATTTTGGAAACGAGAACCCCTAAGGAACTTATCTAGATGTGTGGTGAGCACTTTGAACCCCCAAGGGCTTCACAGAAGTTTATAATGCCCTGGCATGAAAATAAAAAAATCGTATTTTTTCCACAAACATGATCAATTAGTCCCCAATTTTTTCATTTTCCCAAGGGTAACAGGAGAAATTGGACCCCAAAAGTTGTTGTCCAATTTGTCATGAGTACGCTGACACCCCATATGTGGGAGAAAACTACTGTATGGACACACGTCGGGGCTCGGAAGGGAAGCAGTGACGTTTTGGAATGCAGACTTTGATGGAATGGTCTGCGGGTGTCATGTGCGTTTGGAGAGCCCCTGATGTACCTAAACTATTGAAACTCCCCACAAGTGACCCCATTTTGGACACTAGACCCCCCCACAGAACTTATCTAGATGTGTGGTGAGCACTTTGAACCCCCAAGTGCTTCACAGAAGTTTATAACGCTCGGACGTGAAAATAAAAAAATCATTTTTTTCCACAAAAATGATATTTTTGCCCCCAATTTTTTATTTTCTTAAGGGTAACAGGAGAAATTGGACCCCAAAAATTGTTTTGCAATTTGTCCTGAGTAGGCTGATACCCTACATGTGGGGGTAAAACACTGTTTGGGCGCATGGCAGAGATTGGAAGGGAAGGAGCACCATATGACTTTTTCAACTCAGAATTGGCTGGAATTGAGATCAGACACAATGTTGCATTCGGAGAGCCTCTGATGTGCCCAAACAGTGGAAACCCCCAATTCTAACTCCAACCCGAACCCCAACACACCCCTAACCCTAATCTCAGCCCTAACCCTAACCCTAATCTCAGCCCTAACCCTAACCCAAGCCCTAACCCTAGCCCTAACCCTAACCCTAGCCCTAACCCTAACCCTAGCCCTAACCCTAGCCCTAACCCTAGCCCTAACCCTAGCCCTAACCCTAACCCTAATGGAAAAATGGAAATAAATACATTTTTTTTTATTTTATTATTTTTCCCTAACTAAGGGGGGTGATAATGGGGGGTTTGATTTACTATTTATGGCGGTTTATATGTTTGGCAGCTGTCGCACGCTAAAAGACGCTTTTTATTGTAAAAATAGTTTTTGCATCACCACATATTGAGAGCTATAATTTTTCCGTATTTTGACCCACCAAGTCATGTGAGGTCTTATTTTTTGCGGGACGAGTTGACGTTTTTATCGGTACCATTTTCGGGCACGTGACATTTTTTGATCGCTTTTTATTCCGATTTTTGGGACGCAGAATGAACAAAAACCAGCATTTCATGAATTTCTTTTGGGGGAGTGCGTTTACACCGTTCCGCGTGCGGTAAAATTGATAAAGCGGTTTTTTTCTTCGGGTCAGTACGGTTACAGCGATACCTCATTTAGGTCGTTTTTTTATGTTTTGTCGGTTTTATGCAATGAAAACTATTTTATATAAAAAAATTATTATTTTTGCATCGCTTTATTCTGCGAGCTATAACTTTGTTATTTTTTCGCTGATGATGCTGTGTGGTGGCTCGTTTTTTGCGGGACAAGTTGACGTTTTCAGCGGTACCATGGATATTTATATGCGTCTTTTTGATTGCGCGTTATTACACTTTTTGTTTGGCGGTATGATAATAAATCATTATTTTTTGCTTCGTTTTTTTTTTTTTTTTTAAGGGGTTTGCTAAAGGGGTTAACTAATGGGACAGTTTTATAGGGCGGGTCGTTACGGACGCGGCGATACCTAATATGTGTACTTTTATTGTTTTTTTTTTTCAAAAAATGAATTTATTGGGGAATATTTTTTTTCTTTTTACTAATTTATTTGGCGATTTTTTAAAAATTATTTTTACACTTTTTTTTATTTTATTTTACTTTATTACATAGTCCCAGGTGGGACATCACTGTCCTGTGACAGATCGCTGATCTCTCACATCACAGATCACTGTGACAGTTCAGCGATCTGTCACAGGCAGTTCCGAAGGCTTCCTCATGCCTGCGCTTTGCAGGCACTGAGGAAGCCAGCTTCCTGCAGGCCCCCGAAGGCCCCCGTCACCATCTTGGATTCGGGGGCCTGCAGGAAAGGAGCCCCCCGCTGCAGCGCTGCACATTGCGCTGCCGTGGGGGGCTCAGGGAAGCATGGAGGGAGCCCCTTCCCTGCCGATGCTTCCCTTTAACTCCCGGTACACCGCGATCATGTTTGATCGCGTTGTGCAAGGGGTTAACGTGTCGGGGCGGTCCGTGACCGCTCCTGACACATTGTGCCAGGTGTCAGCTGTGATAATCAGCTGACACCCGGCCGCGATCAGCGGCGCTCACCACGTGGGCACTGCTGATCGCTGAGATGTACTATCCCATCCATGGGCATAGGGGCCCAGGTCCCATGGACAGGATAGTACGTCGGATGGCAGGAAGGGGTTAATTAGATTTTTGGAAACGATAGTAAGTTTGTAAATTTTGCTAATAAATTGAATTTACAATACTTGTTGAAAGAAATCAAGATCACAACTGTAAATCCTACTTGTAATATGGTATCTCTTTGTCTAAAGAAGGTCGGTCTCCTGCAGAAACAAATGTTAGAGGCTTTGTAAAAATCACCGAGCTCCCCTAATTCTACCGCTTTATTCTGTTTTGGCTTCGTCGCTCCATTACAGAGATATTCACATTTGTTCCTTTTGGAGCGCGGTATGTGAAATCTCTTCTTGCAGTGAAACTGGTCGTTTCTTCAGAGTCTTCTCTTGGGCGTGTGCTTTAACCTCTATGCTGCCAATCACAGCTCGGCATTGTCTGAGACTGCTATACCGCAAGATCAGCTGCTGAGGTGTGATTGGCAGCATCTGGGAGGGAGAGGTGACAGCGCACACCCCTGAGAAGGCTCTGAATAAACGCCCAGTTGTACTGAAAGTAGAGATTCCACATATTGTGCTCCAGAAGAAACAAATGTGAATATCTCTGCAATGGAACGACGCAACAAAAAACGGAAAAGAGCGGCAGAATCAGGGAAGCTCATGGATCTTTACATGGTATTTAACTCAATTTTTTTCTACAAGTACCAGTTCATTATTTAATGAAATTATAAGGAATACTCAATTTTCTATTCACCCACTTCTGTTTAAGGAAATTATAGGGTATACTTTTTTCTCCAACTACCCCTCCTCTACTCATAATATATTATGATACCTAGGATTTGTAAATTTTTCCATTTCCTTTTCAATATTGGTTCTCTCTTTTTTATCACTAAATAAATGTCAATCTGGTTAAAATTAGATCCCTAATTAAATTATGATCCTCTGTTTCTGAGTTTCATCCCTCGCTGTACAAAGTGGTTCACTTCTTGTATATAAAACTGGTATTCTTTGCCAACTATACTCCACCACACCTATTTTTCCTTTTTTTCTTCATCAAATATATATTAAAAAGTTTTCAACAAAGTTACAGAATCCACATGAAATGCAGACTTAGGGTATTTTCATTAGTTTCTCACTTAGTAAAAATAACAGTTTCACTTACTGAACAGGTTCCACGTAAAAAGGACAGAAGGTTTCGACAGACAGGTAACAAAATTAACAAGCAATTAAAATTAAGGCAAGCAGCAGATCCTCGGGCCCAGGCAAGTGCTGGCTGAAAGGAAACAGAAAAAAATGAAAGTTCAGTTTAAACAGATACCTACAGTTCAGGTAAATAGTGAAAAGTCGGCATCAAAAATACTATGGCCCCAATTCATCATTGTTTTTTCTGTAGTTTTCTGGAGTAATTTGCTCAGTATTAGTGGCTTTTTGTAGTCTCCATCATTGTTTGCATCACTTTTTAAGTTGTCTTCCTTTTTAAGTCTTTTTTTTTAAATTTCATGATAACTTTGCCTATCCGGTAGCTTTAGGGTATCTGCACACAGCGACTTTTTTGGACGAGGCTTCATAGGTGAAGCCTCTTCAGAACAAAGCTGGTGGTCGTTTTCCTGAACAGACAGCTTTCCCGTCGCTTTTGCTTTAGATTTGCCGGTGCCTTTTTTCTACATTTTAAACCCTCCTAGCCGAAGCCGCACAAAAAATGAACATTCGGTTTCTGAACCCTGAAGCAATAAAAGACTGAGCATGCACACAGCAATATCACTTTTATATTGCTGCACATTATGCTTACTTTTTGCGGCTGATTTTCAGGTGGGTTCCACAATTAAAGCCCTTAAAAAAAGGCTGTATAACCATTTGTGAAAATATCTCTGCCTAAAATAAAAATGAGCATTTTATGAGTCCTCACTTAGCTGGACTCATAAAATTCATGGGGATTATACAATCATTCTAAGGCCGGGGTCACACTAGCAATGAAAAAGGACGAGTGTTATGCGATAAAACATTGCATCGCACTCGGACCAGTATTCATCTATGGGGCGGCTCCCATCAGCGTTTTTTCCTCGGCCATATTCTATGTGCAAGTGAATTTGCAGCATGCTTTGATTGTCACCGACAGTCGGCCGAGTCTCTGCTCACTCGCACCCATATAAGTCTATGGGTGCGAGTGACACACCGCACATCACTCGGAGAAAGTGCTGTGCGATATATGCTGACCCCGGCAATGGAGGGGATGGAGAAATTAGTTTCTCCGCCTCCTCCGCAACGATGCTCTGATCCTCTCTCTGCGAGAGGCTCGGAGGCCATTTGCATCAATCAATCAATCAATCAAATTTATTATCGCCAAGTACATATTACATATATACAAGGAATTCTTTGTGGCAAAGAGGCAACATAATATATAACAACAGATACAACAAGTAACATCTAACAAGACAGATACAGTATATAGTCTACACATGACGATTTAATTGTTGAACAGAGAGTGGATAGAAGCTGTTCATATGGCGGTTGGTGCTGCATTTGGGGACTCTGAAGCGACGTCCTGAAGGGAGCAGTTGGAATGAGGAGTGTCCCGGGTGAGAGGGATCGGATGAAATTTTCAATGCATGACACTTGACTCCCGCTCGCAGCAGAGCAAGAGCCGAGGGTCATTAGCATATCGCATCCGATGCGCTAGCATCGGATGACATACGTTAGTGTGACCCGGCCTAACATGGCTTTCCAAAGTAGGTACACCATCCTCCTCTGGTCTAAGAGATCTATTTAATAATCTACGGAGTTTGGATTGTGAAATTGATTATTATATTTTATGTTTTTTGTTACTTTTGAAATCTAAAAATGTTAAATTGAAGGAAATTGAGCCATGCTCCATCATGTTTCATATTATGAAGACTGCTTCTAAGTGACAATGTCTTCCATATTGAACACACAGTGGAGCATGGTGGCATACAGAGTCCATAGGATTTACATGTGAGAGATAAGTATGTCAGCAGTGTCATATGGGATCATACATAGCAAACATTGGGTCACCAGTATACAATGTATACAGTAAGCGATGTGCTATATTTCTTTAATATACATAGTATTGGTGAATACTTACTCCCAATAGAACTCTCGTATAGGCATATTGTTTCTGGTTTTGATAAAACATAAAGTAATAAATAAATAAGAAAATGTTTAGTCCAAGCCAGGCAATCTGAAAGACATCAAGAAAAAAGTTTTAGATAAAGGCGAAGAGATAAAAATCTCATAAGGTGTAAAAATGAAACAAAACGTTAAAAAAAAGAACCTAAATTACATAAAAAATATAGAACACAAAAGTTCCCCAGTTACATATATTTTTAAAAGGAAACTGCAGTTTAAAACCATCTGTGGATATAAATGTGAAATAAAAGATGACCAAAATACAAGAAAAGAGTGGAAAACCCGACACATTATTAGGCAAATTCAATGCGAGAAACTCACGTGAGTCTCTCGCATCATTACCCGACACTGCCACTGGCACTCGGGACTAGAGTGTGTGGCTGCATGTCTTTCTATGCAGCTGAACGTTCCTGTCCGAACCGCTGGCGGCAGTGCTGGGTATTGAGGCGAGAGACTTGCGTAATAGGATCATTATATAAAAAAAGACTGATACATATATACATAAAATGTTCACTTTAAATGTCCACATTTTCAGGAAGTTTTAGAAACAACAACTTTACAGCCTTCTCCATCTTTGGCAAAAGACTTACCGGTATGAACATTTTACACCAGCATGATATCAGTGCTGAAACTGGAATCTTGTGAATCTTGGTGCAGCTTATAAACTGATTAATGGACACAGTAAACTGGACATTAAAGAGGTTTTCCAGGATAAATAAAAACATTACAGGGGACATGAATGTAGTGAAAATAACAAATAGAGCCATACTGTCCTACTATAACCTCCGGGGATCCAACGCAGGCCACTCCAGAGGTCAGCGCCAACACCAGAAGTCTGTGATTGGCTGAGGCAGCCAAATGACTAAAACAGTGCAACCTCAGATATTTCTTGAAAATTTGCAATAGTTTTAAATACTTTTTACTTCCTGATTTCATATTTTTACAAAGTGTCTAAGAAGGGGTGTGTGATTACGTGTATTTGTAAATTATACCATCTCTATATATAAAAGTGAATGTATGTATGTATGTGTGTATCACCAACCAATCACGAAGTATCTTTCATTTTACCAGAGCTGTTCAAAAGAAGCTGAGCTGTGATTGGTTGCTATGAGCAACAGTTTTCCTTGCAACCAATCACTAAGCATCTCTCATTTCACCAGAGCTGGTTAAAAGTAGCTGAGCTGTGATTGGTTGCTATGAGCAAGTTTTCCCACTTGACAACACCTCAGCAGACATTGACATGGTGGGAGAAATCTAGCATCCCTGGGAACATAAGCTCCCAGTCATTGTCTGCCCCCCTAAAAGGAGCAGAGAGCACATGACAGAAATAAATCCCCCCCTCCCTGCCCATTTCCCCATCACACATCCTCCATCCCGTAGGCACATCTTCCCTCTTAAAGGATCATTGGTATGGAAGTCAGATCAAATCCATCCAGGGCTTTGGTTTTGACCCCAGGCCTCTCTTAAAGGGATCCCTGGTATGGAAGTTAGGACCGTTCCACTCAGCTCTGTGGTTATGACCCTAGGGTCTCTTAAAGGGATCATTGGTATGGAAGTTAGGGCAAATCCACTCTGTGCTTTGGTACTGACCCCAGGCCTTTTTTAAAGGGATCTCCGGTATGGAAGTCAGGGCAAATCCATCCAGCGCTTTGGTTCTGACCCCAGGTTCTCTTAAAGAGATCTCCTGTTTGGAAGTTAGGGCAAATCCCTCAACGCTCTGATTCTGACCCCAGGGTTCTATTAAAGGGATCACTGGTATGCAAGTCAAGGCAAATCCACTCAGCGCTCTGGTTCTGTTCCCAGTCTCTCTTAAAGGGGTCCCCAGTATGGAAGTGAGGGCAAATCCACTCTGCGCTTTGGTACTGACCCCAGGCCTCTCTTAAAGGGATCTCCGGAAAGGAAGTTGGGGTAAATTCCTCAACGCTCTGATTCTCACCCCAGGCTTCTATTAAAGGGATCATTGGTATGGAAGTCAGGACAAATCCACTCAGCACTCTTGTTCTGACCCCAGACCTCTCTTAAAGGGATCCCCAGTATGGAAGTTAGGACCGTTCCACTCAGAGCTCTGGTTCTGACCCCAGGCTGACGGGATGATGTGAGATATTAGGGGTAGTAGTCCGGTGGCTCTGGCTGATGGGATGATGTGGGATATTAGGGGTAGTAGTCCGGTGGTTCTGACTGATGGAATGATGTGGGATATTAGTGGTAGTAGTCCGGTATCTTTGGCTGACGGGATGATGTGGGATATTAGGGGGAGTAGTCCGGTGGCACTGGCTGATGGGATGATGTGGGATATTAGTGGTAGTAGTCCGGTGGCTCTGGCTGACGGGATGATGTGGGATATTAGTGGTAGTAGTCCGGTGGCCCTGGCTGAAGGGATGATGTGGGATATTAGGGGGAGTAGTCCGGTGTCTGTGACGGGATGATGTGGGATATTAGTGGTAGTAGTCCGGTGGCTCTGGCTGACAGGATGATGTGGGATATTAGTGGTAGTAGTCCGGTGGCTCTGGCTGAAGGGATGATGTGGGATATTAGGGGGAGTAGTCTGGTGACTCTGACGGGATGATGTGGGATATTAGGGGCAGTAGTCCGGTGTCTCTGGCTGATGGGAATATGTGGGATATTAGGAGTAGTAGTCCGGTGGCTCTGGCTGACAGGATGATGTGGTATATTAGGGGTACTAGTCCGTTGGCTCTGGCTGACAGGATGATGTGGGATATTATAGTGAATGTGGCTATGCGGAGTGGGCGGGGCTCTGCACTCAGCTTTATATATATAGATATAATCATTATAATTTGTTATAACTAACCGTAGTTAGTTACTATGCCCGGCAGCGCCAGGCTCTTCAGCTAGTATTCACTAAAGTTGTGCTCCCCCTTTTTTTTTAAACATGCAGAGTGGTTTAAAACTAACAACAAAGCCACAAAAAGAGGACTAGAAAATCCTCCAATAATCTAGAAAAAAAACACACCAAAAAACAGGCAAAGATGCTTACCTGTCTAGGCCTCAAGACAAATGCACTATCAGGGTGCAGCGGACCCAAATAAAGATGGCGAATACACAGGCGCAGTAATGCCGATGAGACAGCCAGTGTACAATCAGGGATTGGCCGCTTGGTACACCAGTGCAAACAAATACAATCTGTATGCGGCACTGTTCACACACAAAGGATGCAGAGCATCTGGTGTCATGGTATAGGACATGGTTAATGTCCTGCTCTCTCAGGGTTAACTGAGAGGGGTATTTATACTCACTCCAGACTAGGATTCCCTGTCAGTTATACTGTTGTTCTGGCTGTGTGTCTGACCCCCTGGTGTGCACGTATACTGCATTGCTTGTTTGCCTCCCATTTATGACCTGTTCTGTCTGCTCACTCTGTTCTCTGTCTCACGTTTTGGTATTATTCTCTTCTCCGGTTCTGACCTCCTGGCTTGGCTATTGTTAATCCGTTACAGTTTGTCCCTATTGTACCGTCTATTGCCTGTTCTGGTTTACTGATCTCTTGCTATGTCCTGACTATCCGTTCTGTCCAATCCTTTGGTATTGTTTATTGTTGTGCTATCTCATGTTTTGACCCCGACCTGATCTGGTTTATGTCCCTGTCTATGCCCCTTGGTAACTTTGTCCCGTAGTTACCTTTCTAAGAGTGTTCCTTCAGCTCCTAACTCTCTGGAGCTTAGGCCACTGTATACTATGATTTATTTTTAATGGTTTCAACACTCCAAATAATTAATACCAACAAGTTTTTGCATCTTATAGTAGATTTATGTTTCGAAATGCGATCACGTATTGGTTGCGTAGTCTCC
Organism: Dendrobates tinctorius; assembly: GCF_039654945.1. Taxonomy (NCBI): domain Eukaryota; kingdom Metazoa; phylum Chordata; class Amphibia; order Anura; family Dendrobatidae; genus Dendrobates; species Dendrobates tinctorius. The sequence continues at coordinate 10,724,971 of NW_027361702.1, forward strand.
CCTACGTAAAGTAATCCGCATGGGCATTTGATTAAATATACTACAAAGGATGTATTGCAAGTAAAGTAATCCTTAATGGTATATTTCTTTCCCGTATAGGGGTGACTGAAAGAACTGCCCTTTTGGACATTATTGCATTGCACACACTGTAGACAGGGGAATGTCCCAAATTTGGGGGTTGAAAGAAAACGTTGAGATGTAGAGGGCCGAGAAGGGCCGATATCTGCTTTCACCAAGAGATCCCTGATATTCCGTGGTCGTCTAAAGCAAGGGAGGAATGGTACTGTAAATTCTTCAATGTGTGGGTGCGCTGTCTGTAAAATCTGCCAGTGTCGGCGTATGGTAGTGTGTAATCTATAAGCCAATGGGTGGTAGTTATGGACAAAAGGGATTCGCTTACTTACTTTAGGTATGGAGGGGACAGTTGCTCTAGGTACCTTCAATGTATGGGGGGGATAGCCCCTTTCCTTAAATTTCTTGCGCATCTCTTCCATACGTATATCCCTAGTTCCAATGTCTGAGACTATTCTTTCTACTCTCTTCATTTGGGATTTTGGAATAGAATCCTTCATCCTTGTGGGATGAAAGCTCTCATAGTGCAATAGGCTGTTACGGTCCGTAGGTTTTGTATAGATGTCAGTCCTCAAATGTCCCTCATCATCCTTGATAAACGAGGGTGTCAAGGAAATTGATTTGTTTAGTGTCATGTGTCATTGTAAAATCCAAACCTGGCCAGGAGGATCTCAGGAAGGAGAAAAACTTATCCAGAGTGTCTAAGGGGCCCCCCCAGATGCAGAAAACATCATCAATATACCTCTTCCACAGTAAGACGTGTGTGCGGAAGAGGTCATTGTGATAAATGAGGCTCTCCTCAAAATCCGATACATAACAATTTGCGTATGGGCATGCGGCATTTGAGCCCATAGCGGTCCCTTTTATTTGCAAATAGTATTTATCCTCAAATAGAAAAAAATTTTTGGTTAGGATAATAGAAAATAGGTCGCAACATTGCTGCCAATCCCTTTCCATTTTGTTAGTGCAGGACACACCATTGCTCAATTAAAATTCCAAATAATCGAACAGGTCCACCCTCCCCGTAGAGGGGGCAATCGTGTTTACCTCCTCAAAAAGAGAGAGGCGTATTGGATCCATGAACTGAATACTATGACACCCAAGGGGTTAAACAGAGATTATGACATCCAATCTTTTATGATGTACTAACATACCCCTCTTTCCTTCTCTAGGCAATATGCCCTCATGTATGTATATGATACTTATGCATATATTCTCCATTTCAGAATCCGCAACCTTGAATGCCGCTGCCTTCACTTGAGCACTAGCTGATATTATGCATGACACTGTGGCTCTGCCTCTTAGAGGATCTCCTCCCCTCTCCCATCACTAAATAGGACGGCACAGAGGCAGGTATAGACACGCCCACTAGGGTGTCATCCGACTCACACACATGACGCTCATTGCATCGCCCCGTTCCCATAACACTCTAGGGCTGGTGGAACGCAAGATGGCGGCGGTGACACGCACGCCCGACCTCACCTGCCGCCCTGCCTCTCTCTATATAAGAAACCACGGACCATGCTTCAGCCAGCACATAGAACAAACGGCGGACGCCTCGTTCACAGCTCAGACACGCACTGTGCACCTAAGGATCGGTAAGACACCGCTTCATTCCTTTGCGGCATTTTTCACAATTCCAGGGGCACTGCATGTAACAATGTGGTCCTTTTTTATACCCTCAGGAGAGTGGCTATAAGCATTCCATTGCATATTTTTGTGGTAAGGCTTGCACATTACCTTTTCACATATTCTGGCACTAGTGATGATATTTACCACAGCTTCACTGATCTGTCCTCACAGGCTTTTGCTCACACACTCAAGGCGTTCAGTACAATACAGGGGTATGTGCATTTTTCTTATTACCTGCTCTTTTCATTGTAATCCTCAGCATTATATGGTTTTTCACTGCCCGCGTGCTATGTTGTTGTATGATGTTTTACGGCATACATTACTATATCTGTTCATGTACCCAGTATTCTGTTGTATATACTTTATTTTTTGGTAAACAATCGATATCTATTTACTTTCAGTACTTTGATGAAGGTCATAAGACCGAAACGTCATTAACTGTATGTACTATACCTTATTAAAATACCACTTCTCGTGTCCACAACAGACGTGTGTGTGCCAAGTTTATATATCAGTGATTACGGATTGGGCCCCTACTTGTGCACCACCTATCCTTGAGTTGTGCCAACGTTTTTTCACTTACGCAGTTTACAGAGCCATCTGGGCCCAATTGTACCCCGAAAAATATAAAGTGCAAAAAACACATAGCAATATATGTGAGGTATTAGTTAATATTCTGGCCAAAATCTGTAAGCTTGCAACCCACGTCAATGGTCCCCACTTTTGCAAGTCTTACTCTAACATAAATACCTAATACGGATTAATGTTCGTTAACTGTCAGCGATGTCCGCACAGGTCCCTGGATACCTCTTATCCTCAGAAGCATCCTCCAAAACACTCCTCACTCTAGCTCAGACTAGCCAGCACTGCCGCCCGTGCACAAACACACAGGATCCATCTTGGGTGTTGAGAAACACCCCTTGGGGTGAGGAATGTAGGTGACTGGATCCACCCATCTCTCCGAGTCACCTGGAAGCCGTCCCAATGTATAATAAACCCTCAGCAGTAGATCTGCTGAGAAAACAAGCTCAGGCTTCCATCACAGGGCCATACACCTCTGTGATACATACCGCCCATTAACCACATGACCAGTCGCCATACCACACATGGTACGGTCAACGCTAATTCCACGATAACCCAACAACAACTCAATACCACCACCAATCTTTTTTACAGGCCGATCAGACACCTGGTGACTGGTAAAGTATAGCTTTCAGGAGTGTGGTTTACAGAACAAAAGGTACAGAACTATTAAATTCTATATTTAATCCAGAACAATAGGCAGTATTTATAAAAAAATATAGAAAAACATTTACAAAGGGGACAAAACAATGCAGCATATACAATAGCATAAAATAAAAGGAGTACAAAAGAAACTTACTACACTGGTCACAGAGATGGCTCACCTAGCTAGTGAAGGAGAGCACTTTGATTGGAAATGTCCAATGAATGGAAATCATGAGTACACTATTATGTATCTCTTTGCGAGAACACAGATCATAATTTGCCTTGTCCTTTTATCAGCACCTAAGCTACACCTCACACCTCCCCTTGATGACTCAAAACAGGGCTGGTCAGTATATTTCCGTCCCTGAAGATCACAGGCAGGATATATTACCATAATATATTTTATCATAATTTTATCGTCAAACAGAGACCAAACATGACCCAGTTTACAACATGTATCAGGCATTTAATTAATTGGAATGATTTTAGTGAACTCTCGCAATGACACTGAAAATCTATATCTCATAAATATCGGGTCGATACACACCCCAATATTCCTATAATCAGCACTGAACCGATTAGTTGCAGACATCCTAGTTACTTCTAAAGTTGTTAGATATTTGCTTCCCTTCTGTTCAAATCTTAGACTCAATGGCCGTTTCCCTACAATAGATATCCTTTTCCAGTTACCTGTGCACTGCAAGGAGTATGAGCTTCAAAAAAAGTTTTAATTAGCTTTGTCACTTCTCAGCTATATGTAATTTCCTCACTTCCCATATGTCAACTGTGCAATTCTATTTCATAGAGTCTCTTAGATTGCCAGCTCTTCCTCCTTTAAATTTTGTGCTAGAGAAGAGGGGGGATGCCCCCTCACTTGAGATGTTTTATGGATCTTAATGTTTTCTAGGACAATTGTCGTTTTCTACATTTTACATTTTAAAAATTACAAAAAAGAAAATTGCTTTACCAAGTTTTCAGACCTTAATTAGCCTGTTCGGGTTATGGCTTGATCACGATCATCGTTAGGAAAGGTCAGGTGATGGACATTTCCCAGCTTTATAAAAAAAAAAGCTCATTTAACATTGTTCCAAAAAACAGCAGTCAGGGGTTCTTCTAACCAGCTGCCTAGCACTCTGAAAATGAAAATGGTGGAGGCCCAGAAAAAATGAGAAGGCTAGCTGCCTTTTCCTGTTTGAAATGTAAGAAATGGTAGTTAACATGAATGGTGGAGGTCTAGAAGACCAAGCAAAATTTCAGTGAGAGGTGCTCATAGGATTGTTGGAGAGTTAAATCAGATCCCCTGCTTGACTCCAAAAGATCTTCAGAAATATTTATCTGACTCTGTAGTTGTGGTACATTGTTCTACTGTTCAGAGACACCTGCACAAATATGGCCTTCTTGGAAGAGTTATCAGAAGAAAACTTCTCCTGCATCCTCGCCACAAAATTCAGGGTCAGAATTATGCTAAAGAACATCTAAACAAGCATTGCATTTTGAAAACAAGTCCTGTGGACCGATAAGGTTAAAATAGGACTCTTTGATCACAATTTGTGAAGAAAAAAAGGCACAGAATTTCTGGAAAAGAACATCTCGCCAACCATTAATCATGGGGGTGAATCAATCATGCTTTGGAGTTGTGTTGCAGCCAATGGCACAGAGAACATTTCATGATGAAAACATAACTATATCAACCCCTTTCTGACATCAGACGTACTATTCTGTCCATGTGACCTGTCACAATTTGACCATGGACGGAATAGTAGGTTTAAGTGATCGGCTGCGCTCACGGGGGGAGCATGGCCGATCGTGCCTGGGTGTCAGCTGATTCTGACAGCTGACACCCGTCACTAGGTGTCAGGAGCGGTCACAGATCGCTCTTGACACTTTGATCCCCAAAATACTGCGATCTAACAAGATCACAGCATTCAGGAGCCAGCACAGGGGCTGACAGCCCCTCTGCCTTTGGATCGGAGACCCTGCGGTGTGACGCTGGGTCCCGATCGTTGCCATGGTAAGACGGATGTTGTCATGACGACATCCGGGTCACCAGAGCTAAGTAAACTTGCTGCTCATGTGCAGTGCATGATCAGCAAATCTCTCTCTGTCAGTGTAGCGCTGACAGCTTATATGGCATGCAGATGCTGCTTCATCTGCCTGCCATTGAAGCAGTCAACCTGCACAAAATGATTGTCCCATAGTGAGACAAAGTGTAAAATTTAGAAAAAAAGTATAAAAAAAGTTAAATAATTGTAAAAATATATAACAAAATTAAAAATAATAATAAAATACAATATACCCTAGCTTTTGCATCACCACATTTTGAGAGCTACAATTTTTCCATATTTTGGCCCCTAGAGTCATGTGAGGGCTTGTTTTTTGTGGGACAAGCTGACGTTTTTATTGGTACCATCTTCGGGCACATGATATTTTTTGATCGCTTTCTATTCCGATTTTTGGGAGACAGAACGAACAAAAACCTGCAATTCATGAATTTCTTTTTGGGGTGGTTTAATACTGTTCCGTGTGTGGTCAAATTGATAAGGCAGTTTTATACTTAGCGTCAGTACGATTACAGCGATACCTCATTTATATCTTTTTTATGTTTTGGCATTTCATACAATAAAAACGATTTTTAAAAAAAAAATTATTGTTTTTGCATCACTTTATTCTGAGAGCTAAATCTTTTTTATTTTTCCGCTTATGAAGCTGTATAGTGGCTTGTATTTTGTTTGATGTTTTCAACGGTACCATGTTTATTTATATCCGTCTTTTTCATTGCGTGTTATTCCACTTTTTGTTCAGTGTTATGATGGTAAAGTATCGTTTTTTGCCTTGTTTTTTTATGGTGTTTTCATAAAGGGGTTAACTAATGGAACACTTTAATTGTTCGGGACGTTATGGACATGGCGATACCAAAGAGAGATGAGCGACTTTGCCCTTTTTTGGGTCCAGTCGGGTTTCATGAAATCCGACTTTCTAAAAAGTCGGGTCGAATGAAATCGGCCGACTATAGGGAAAAGTCGGGGTCCGACTGAAACACGAAACCCAATGCAAGTCAATGGAGAAGCAAAGTCGGCAGGGAGTGGAGTACAGTAAACACACCTACTGTGCCCATTTCAAAGCCACCGACATCAATTCTTATTACTTAAGCTTGGCAACCTTAATATACTTTATAATAATAGTTTACGCATTGAAACTGGGGGTTATTTGGCTAAAGTTGTGGGGGGGTAGGGCTGGCTACAGGTTTTCGTGTGCCCCGGGCCAAAGAGTTAAAGTGCGCCCTTTTAACACAAACAGCAATTCATAATGCTCCGATACGGCACAGAAATATAGGTATAGTACAATGAAAAATACTTCACTGCTTACATGACATGACTGATATTATCTATTTTAAATTCTACAATAGCTCAAAAAACGGACAGTATATTACTCCATACAGTATTTTGGACACCACCTAGTGCACCATACAGAATAATGAGCCCCATATATTTCTCCATACAGAATACCGTAATTGGTCCCACATAATGTTCCATACAGTATATGATGAGCTCCACATAATGCTACAGTATATGTTGGTCCCCATGGATGATGGTCCATTGTCTTATGGGCCCAAATAATGCTCCATAGAGTCCATATATAATGGGCCCCATTTCTAATGCTCTAGTGTATAATGGGCCCCGTAAATGCTGCTCCAGTGTCTGATGTCCCCCATTTGGAATGCTCCAGTATATGTTGGTCCCCATGGACGATGCTCCAGTGTGTTATGGGCCCAAATAATGCTCCATATATAATGGGCCCCATTTTTAATGCTCCAGTGTATAATGGGCCCCGTAAATGCTGCTCCAGTGTCTGATGTCCCCCATTTGGAATGCTCCAGTATATGTTGGTCCCCATGGACGATGCTCCAGTGTGTTATGGGCACAAATTATGCTCATATATAATGGGTCCCATTTCTAATCATCCAGTGTATAATGGGCCCCTTAAATGCTGCTCCAGTGTCTGATGTCCCCCATTTGGAATGCTCCAGTATATGATGGGCCAAATGGATGATACCTCTCCTCGCTGGGCACTGCTTTACTCTGGACTCCTCAGCATTGCCACTTTAAAGCTCTCTGCACTTGTACTGTTTCGGTAGAGGGCATACAGACGTGATGTCATCGCGCTCTGTAACCTGAATGTCACTGTCACGAAAGGCGGAAGACGTCACGGTGGTGGAGTAGGGAGAGGTAAGTATTGCAAGTGCTGTGGCCCTGACCAAGCATGGGGGGTCCCCACTCATGGGCGACGACACTGGCACAGGGCCCCTCATAGTACGATGGTATGTCTGACGGCAAGTGGGCCCTCCCACCGGCAGAGACACTTTTGCTTACTATGAGGGACCCTGTGCCACTGTCGTCGTCCACGAGTAGGACCCCCCCACCTGCTCAGGGAACCGGCACTTTCATCTGCACCTTCCTCTGTGTCACCGTGTAAATTGGTATAGTATGCGGGAAGGGGCACCTGAGTTTCATCAGTGTCACATTCTGGCTCTATAGAGTGCGAGAGGAATGTAGTGCTGTGGGTGAATGTACCAGAGGAATCATCTAGCAGAGGCTGTTCATCAGTGCACTCCATCTCCGATTCATGTTGGACTGGGGAATTCAGAATTTCACTTGATAACACAGGCATGGCCTGTGAAAAGAGCTCCATGGAGTAATCTGAAGTGTGGGCTGCCGCATCCTTCACTTTTTGTGGGGGTGAAGGAGACAAGGAAAGGGGTGGTTCCTGACCAGAAGCCTGCACTGACGACTCTGTGCTTGCAGTTTTTGTAACTTCAGAAGAGGAGGCAATAGAGCTGGAGGCTGTTTCTGCAATGTAAGCCAAAACCTGTTCCTGATGCTCCGGCTTTAAAAGCAGTTTACCTAATCCCAGAAAAGGGAGCCTTAAAGGCCTTCTTGTGCCAGCTGATGATGCAGGCTCAACACCTCCTGCCTTAGCTGCTATTGTGCTTTTGGTAATACCAGCAGATGCACCACCTCCACCACAAGTACCAGCTGGCCCCCCCACACCCACGTCCGCTGCCTCTTCCATCATACGTAATAATTTTTGTGAAAATGGACTAAAAATACCAGCAGATATATGGTACTGTTTCAGAAGTGGACAGCTCTATACAGTCTAGGGATAATTGCAAATCTCTGTATATATTTCATAGTCAGACACTGATGGTCACAGGCTCAGTATGGATTAGACAATAATCTAAAAATTTGCAAAAGGGTACAGTATCACTAGATACAAGGTATACATAGTATAGTTTAAACATACTGAATCTCCATATACATTTCAGGAGGCAAACACAGACGCTCTCAGGCCCAGTATGGATCTGATAACTATATCGAAAGTTGAGAAAGGGTACTATGGCGCCCCTGAGGGTACGGTCACCACAGAGGTACTGCACCTCATCCAAAGGTGTGGTATCCCACCCTCAGGTAAGGAGGGATCACCACTCAGGGCCACTCAGGACTCTAAACCCTGCACTCAACACACACACTAATTAGTCAGTGCTTTCTGGGTGTACCCGGCGGGAGGATGGCCTCATCCCAGACTGACTAGGAAAGGGTGTTGGGCGTTAGTGTGGAAGGTAGGTACAGTGGGAGGAGCTTAGGTAGTGGAGTGATTGTGGGCATCCAATTAGAGAGAGCAAGCTGACAGTTGATGGGTGTAGCTAGTCAGAGGTAAATGGATCTTTCTAGAGAGTTGTCAGTCGTGACAGGACAGAGTAAGAGCAGGATTGCTGTGAGAGGGCTGAGGGTCAGAGAAGAGAGAGAAAAATCTTGTCCAAGCTCATAGACTGGAAGGAAGGAGTCCTTGGGGCATGGGAAGTGGGACACCTCGTGTGCAACACTGACAGATGTGGATGGCGTGCTTGTGCGACTGCGCTCTGTCGACTAGCTTTCGCTTCTGGAGGAGGAGGAGGGTCGAATGCCTACAGCCAACTGTTTCCTATACCATGGGCTAGGCAGCACTGTTCCACCGCCGCTGTCCCCTGTGGAGCCTGCATCCACCACATTAACCCAGTGCGCAGTGATGGACACGTAATGGCCCTGGCCATGCCTACTGGTCTATGCATCTGTTGTGAGGTGCACCTTTCCACTCACTGATTGTTTTAGTGCATGGACAATGCGGTCTTTCACATGCCGGTGGATGGCAGGGATGGCTTTTCGAGAAAAGAAGTGCCGAATGGGTAGGTCATAGCGTGGGACAGCGTAGGCCATGAGCTTTCAGAAAGCTTCGTTTTCTACCAAACAGAAGGGCATCATCTCTAATGAGATCAGTTTGGCAATGTAGGCGTTCAAAGCCAGTGTATGCGGATGAGAGGATGAGTACTTTCTTGCCCTACTTAGAGTGTCTGGTAGGGTGAGCTGGACTTGAGAGCTGCATATGGGGGAACTAGCATTGGACATGACGGACCGAGAAGGGGTTGGTGATGGTGAGGTTGTTGATGGCCTTGATTCAGTGTTTCCTCGCGAAAATATTGTGATTGCCTGACTGGTTTGGCCTAGCGACGACACCTCAACATTTCTTGATGGTGGTGTGCTTAGTGGTGGCCTTACAGTGGGGGAAGCGATGGAGCGTTGCTGGCTAACTTCAGTCGGAGCAGGTGCACATGTGCTACCTGAGCTTTGTAGTCCGTCCACGCTTGCAAGTGCATGTTGGTATGTTGGTTAAATGTCTAAGCATGCAACTGGTATTCAAATTTCTTTTTTCCCTCTGCTAAAGGTCCTTTGGCACTTATTACAGATAACCTTTGCGTCATCAATAGGATTTTGTTCAAAAAAGTGCCACACTGCACTCTTCCTACTATGGTACAAATTTTCAGGGCTTGCACGCTGCGCTAATTTTACAGTCTGGCCAAGCTGTCCTGCAACTCTTTTAGTTTTCTTGCCAAGTTTTTTGACAGCTACGGGCCTGCCGGATAACCGTTGCTGCGATGACGATGCCTGCTGCGGATCCTTCTCCTGTTCTGACCTATTGTCACCAGCACCCTCTTCCCCCAATGGATGCCAATCCGGGTCAACAACTGGGTCATCCATGACCTCGTTTTCAATGTCATCTGTACCTTCCTCTGTGTCACCGTGTAAGGTAGTATAGTATGTGGGAAGGGGCACCTGAGTTTCATCAGGGTCTGATTCGGGCTCAGTAGACTGCGAGGGCAATGTAGTGCTGTGGGTGAATGTACCAGCAGATTCATCTAGCAGTGGCTGTGCATCAGTGCACTCCATGTCAGATTCATCTTGGACTGGGGAATTCAGGATTTGACTTGATAACCCAGGAATGGTATGTGAAAAGAGCTCCATGGAGTAATCTGAAGTGTGTGCTGCAGCATCCTTCACTTTTGGTGTGGGTGAAGGATGCAACAAAAGGTGTTGTTCCTGACCAGAGGCCTGCACTGACGACTCTGCGCTTGCAGTTTTTGTAACTTCAGAAGAGGAAGCAATAGAGCTGGAGGCTGTTTCGGCAATGTAAGCCAAAACCTGTTCCTGATGCTCCGGCTTTAAAAGTGGTTTACCTACTCCCAGAAAAGGGAACCTTAAAGGCCTTCTTGTGCCAGACGATGACACAGGCTCAACACCTCCTGCCTTAGCTGCTATTGTGCTTTTGCCAGAAGCAACCGATGCACCACTACCATCAGTACCAGCTGTGCCCCCCTGCCCACATCCGCGGCCTCTTCCACCATACTTCCTCATGTTTGGGAAAATGTACCAAAAAATACCAGAAGAGAGATGGTACTGTATGAGGAGCGTACAGCTGTGTAAGGTGTATTAAAAAAACTAAATCTCCGTATATGTTTTGTTAGTCACAGACCCTCCACCAGTATGTATTTGACCGTAATCCAACAAGCAGATATACGGTACTGTATCAGAAGTGTACAGCTCTATACGATTTTAGTGAAACTAGCAATATCTGTATATGTATTTACGGAGTGTCACACACGCTGACTCTGTATAGATGTGACTGTAATGCGAACAGCAGATATACAATACTGTTTGAGAATCGGACAGCTCAATACGGTGTATGGAGAGATGGAAATGTCCGTATATGTATTTACGGAGTGTCACAAACACACGCTGACTCTGTATAGATGTGACTTTAATGCGAACAGCAGATATACAACACTGTTTGAGAATCGGACAGCTCAATACGGTGTATGGAGAAATGGAAATGTCCGTATATGTATTTACGGAGTGTCACACACACACGCTGACTCTGTATAGATGTGACCGAAATGCGAATGGCAGATATACAATACTGTTTGAGAATCGGACAGCTCTATACAGTGTCTGTATGGACAATTGTAAATCTCCATCTATTTTTATACGGAGTGACACACGCTGTCTCTGTATAGATTTGACCGTAATCAAACATCAGATATACGATACTGTTTGAAAAGCGGACAGCTCTATACGGTGTAGGTCTGGAAAAATGGAAAATCTCCTCTGTTTGTTTTTCCAGAGTCACACACAGATAGCTTCACTGTTTGAAAAGCGGACAGCTCTATGCGGTGTAGGTCTGGAAAAATGGAAAATCTCCTCTGTTTGTTTTTCCAGAGTCACACACAGATAGCTTGTATTTGTCCGTGATACTAGCCGGTACATGGCAGTGTGTGAGGAGCGTACACCGCTATACGGTGTGTGAAAAAATGAATGCTCGGTAACTGAGCAGAACAAAATAATAAAAGTTGGAGTGCTTTTTTTTTTTACTCTCCCTGTTCAGAATAATCATCAGCACCTCTCCCTATTCTAAGATCGGCAGAAGTAAGATGGCGGTTGGCGGTCACGGCCTTTTATAGGCACTGTGACGCCACACAAAGCCAGCCAATCACTTGCATGCCCTTCTCTAACATGGTGGGGGCCGCTGCAAACGTAATCGCGTTGCCCACAGTGTGTGTCCTTGATGATTGGCAGAGAAAAGGTGCTGGAAGCATTATTTGAAATGCGACTTTGGCGCTCGTCGGCGACCTCATGGCCGACCTCATGCTATGGTTGGGTTTCGATCGGCGAAACCCGACTTTAGCAAAAGTCGTCGGATTCTGAATTTGGCCGACCCGTTTAGCTCAACTCTAATACCAACTATGTGTACTTTTATTTTTTTTTCATTCAAATATTTATTTAGAGATAGAATATACGGTATTTTTTGCAATAGAAAGCGTCTTTTAGCGTGTGACAGCAGCCAAGCATAAAAACATTAGTTTTCAACCTGGACGGTGACAAGATGCGGACGTCCACGCTGAGAATCACTGGTGAATGAGCTGCTGGGAATGCACCATCAGTAACCAGGGGTGACATCATAGAGGTTACCTCCGGTCACTGGGCTCCGTTGCCATCCGGACTGAGCTACGGTGAGATCCGGTAATATCCCTGCTAGAACCGTGAGCGCTCACGGCGCTAGCAGGGATCTCACTGAGCTCTGTTCCCAGCCAGGCTGAGCTGCGGTGAGATCCAGGGTCACTTATAAAATTCACATACCAGGAAACAGTAGATTAGTTCCAAAAAGGGGGCCCTTGTTGGGTATTGACACTGTTTAGGCACATTAGGGGCTCTCCAAAAACTACATGACACCCCCAGGGCCCAGACCATTCCATCAAAGTCTACATTCCAAAACATCACTACATCCCTTACGAGCTCTGCTATGCGCCCAAACAGTAGTTTTCTCCCACATATGGGGTACCTGCATACTCAGGACAAATTGGACAACTTTTGGTTTACTCCACAATTGCTTTTGGGTCCAATTTATCCTGTTATGCTTGGGAAAATACAAAATTGAGGGTGAAAAGATCATTTTTTTGGAAAAAATATGATATTTTAATTTTACGGCTCTACGTTATAAACGTCTGCGAAGCCCTTGGTGGTTCAAAGTGCTCACCACACATCTATATAAGTTCCTTAGGGGGTCTAGTTTCCAAAATGGTGTCATTTGTGGTGGATTTCCACTGTTTAGGCACATCAGGGGCTCTCCAAAAGCGACATGGCGTCTGATCTCAATTCCAGCCAATTTTGCACTAAAAAGTCAAACGGCGCTCCTTCCCTGGCAATTACTGCATGTGTTGCGGCTGTCTAACAACCGCAAGACATGCACCCAAACATGTTCAGGTAACGCATTATCCGAGCATGCTCGCTCATCAATAGTGGGCACTAATGTGGCATTTTAACTTTTTTAGAAGAGCAATAAGTGGGCATTACTTTCTAAAGGGCCATAATTACTTTGTTAAAGGGGGCATTATTACTTTCAATGAAGAGAACTTAGGGTTGCATAAGGGCAAAAAGTTGGTACTATTGCTTTCTTACTTTCTGGTGTTCACTCAGTGGACACTTTCCTTTTCAGGGTTTTTGTCTGTTTTGTAGTATATTTTTGGGTTAATTTAAGTAATGACAATAATTTTTTCATAAGTACGGTATTCAGGGGTATCTGCTGAGCTGCCCACTGCTCTATTGTCATCTGTACGTTTGGGGCCCTACTCATGTGTTCCATACCCACCTCACCCCTGCACCCACCACACATGCAGAACGTGTAGCTACTTATGTTTCTGGTACTTTCAATAAAATGTGTGTTCAATATCAATTCAGCATTTAAAATGGAGAATTTCAGCATTTTATTAGAATTATACACTTTGCCTATTCAAACCTAGTTATACTATAAATCAAAGAACAAATATTTGCAGCTTTGTATAACGACGACTTATTCTGCACTTTATAGTGAAACTAGTTTGGTAACTTATGTAGTTTTTTTCATTGACGTAATGGGTGTGTACAGATTTGGAAACAAGTTAATTTGCAAGTCCCTTCCGTTCATGACCTGTCAGACTGTAATAAGGAGGCATGACTCAGGCTATGTGCACACGTTGCGGATTTTTAGCGCTTTTGCCGCTTTTTCGCCGCAAAAACGCTTGCATAATGCAACCCATTGAATTTAATGGCATTCCGCAATGCTGTGCTAATGCTGCTTATTTTTCTGTGTCGGAATCACATCACGGAGAAATACGCAGCATACTCATTCTTTTTGCGAAATCGCGGGAATTCCACACACATAGGAATGCATTGATCCGCTTACTTTCCGCATGTGACTATGCCCACCATGCGCAAAGTAAGCGGAAAATGTGCGGATGGTACCCAGGGTCTGGAGGAGAGGAGATTCTCCTCCAGGCCCTGGGTACCATATCCCTGTTAAAAAAAGAATTAAAATAAAAAATTGTGATATTCTCACCTTCCAGCGGCCCCCGCACCCATCCCGGTCCTTACCGATGCTCCTGCCAACTCCCGTTCCCCAGTGATGCCTTGCGACAATGACCTGTGATGACGTAGCGGTCTCGCGTGATGGATGGGGAAGGGTGCAGGGGCCGCCGAAAGGTGAGAATATCACGATTTTTTATTTTTTTTATTATTTTTAACATTCTATCTTTTACTATTGATGCCGCATAGGTAAAAAGTTGGTCACACTTGTCAAGTACTATGTTTGACGAGTGTGACCAACCTGTCAATCAGTTTTCCAAGCGATGCTACAGATCGCTTGGAAAAGGCTAGCATTCTGCAAGCTAATTACACTTGCAAAACGCTAGTATTTTGCTGGAATTCCGCATGTGTATTTCCCGCGGCAGGGAGTTGCGGAATTGCCGTGGAAATTTCCGTGGCAATTCTGCAAGTGTGCACATAGCCTCAAGATGCCAATAACTGTAGCTAGTGGTTGGCCGACAGCAATCTTTGCTGACTCCCCCATACACGTGCATGCTTGGCTTCACTGAGCATGCATGAGTTTTAAAGGGGAATTTGTAGTAATGTGCACAACTGAAAACATGGGAAATTTTGTATACAAGTTTTTTTTGCGGGATGAGATGTACTATTGAATGACGTCATTTACTTTTACCAAATAGTGCACTGGAAAACTAAAAAAAAATTCCAAGTGGGGTGCAATTGTAAAAAAAAAATATAATTCTGACATTGTTTTTTGGGAATGTTTTTTAAGGTGTACTTTTAGTGGTAAAAAAGATCTTGAAATAAGATGATGCTCATCAGTACGATTATGGCGATACCCAACATGTCCACTTTTTTATTATTTTAGTGGTGAAAAAAACAACTGAAATTTGCAACAAAAAATTGGTGGATTGTGTCTCCATTTTCCGAGACCTGAGTTTTTATTTTTCAGCCAATGGAGCTGTGTGATGGCTTATTTTTTTGTGGGGCGAGACAGCGTTTTTATTGATACCATTTTGGGATAGATGTGACTTTATGATTGCTTGTTATAGCATTTTTTTGTGGAAAAACGTAATTTGGTTATTCTTGATTTTTTTTTTTATTTATGGTGTTTACAGATCGGGTTAATTATTTTTTTATTTTGATAGATCGGACTATTCTGAACTCGATATCATATATGTGTATTTTTTTATTTTTTTAATATCTTTATTTTTAATGGGGGGAAAAGTGGGTGATTTGAGTTTTTATATTTTTTTTATTTTTTGAAAACTTTTTTTTAACCTTTTGACTGTCCCCTTAGGGAATTTAATGCTGCAATCGTCTTATCAATTATGCTATATACAGCAATATCCCAACATCGCTGCATATAATAAAAAATCACGCTTTCCCTTTGCAGCCCGGAAACCGACATGGTTTCAGAGGAGCTCCGTAATGACAAGGTTGTTGGACGAATGAGCAATTGGCCAACGGCAGTCTGATGTGCGTGGTCAGCTTTCATGTCTGCATTGTGATTGCTATAAGTGTGTGCTAGAAGTGTGAAGATTAATTTAAGAATTAAAACCAGAAGGATGAATACAGACTGTGCCCTGCTACCTGCCACCATCGCACTCTAACAAGCATCTCTATTCTTCCGACAGGTATGTCCATCCACCCAGCTCTCCTGCTCTCCTGCTGTCTGTCTATGAAGGACACACAGTGCGTCACCCAGCTTTGCACATAGACTTGCCTCTGCACCTAGCATTCACATGGTATGCCTTTCAGCTAACCCCAGCTTACCCCAGTGTTATTTATGACCTTGTTTACTCTGGCTTGATCATATACATCTGGTCCACTCTTAATTGTCTGGCCAAGATGAGCAGAGACCACTCCTCTCTGCTTCACACCTGACTGCACTTAGTTGTACATATATTGCAGAGTACAAGTCTGCATAGACTTCAGTCTGCATTGTGATTGCTATAAGTGTGTGCTAGAAGTGTGAAGATTAATTTAAGAATTAAAACCAGAAGGATGAATACAGACTGTGCCCTGCTACCTGCCACCATCGCACTCTAACAAGCATCTCTATTCTTCCGACAGGTATGTCCATCCACCCAGCTCTCCTGCTCTCCTGCTGTCTGTCTATGAAGGACACACAGTGCGTCACCCAGCTTTGCACATAGACTTGCCTCTGCACCTAGCATTCACATGGTATGTCCATCCACCCAGCTCTCCTGCTCTCCTGCTGTCTGTCTATGAAGGACACACAGTGCGTCACCCAGCTTTGCACATAGACTTGCCTCTGCACCTAGCATTCACATGGTATGTCCATCCACCCAGCTCTCCTGCTCTCCTGCTGTCTGTCTATGAAGGACACACAGTGCGTCACCCAGCTTTGCACATAGACTTGCCTCTGCACCTAGCATTCACATGGTATGCCTTTCAGCTAACCCCAGCTTACCCCAGTGTTATTTATGACCTTGTTTACTCTGGCTTGATCATATACATCTGGTCCACTCTTAATTGTCTGGCCAAGATGAGCAGAGACCACTCCTCTCTGCTTCACACCTGACTGCACTTAGTTGTACATATATTGCAGAGTACAAGTCTGCATAGACTTCAGTCTGCATTGTGATTGCTATAAGTGTGTGCTAGAAGTGTGAAGATTAATTTAAGAATTAAAACCAGAATGGAACCAGAAGGGAACTGAAGGTAACTGGACACAGTCACTGTAAACAATGTTTCTGTTTGTTTTCACTTTCACCCCAATAATCCTTCACTTTCTGCTAATTCCCCTAATCCCTACTCCTAGTAAGGAACTGTTCATCTCTTCTTCAATCCTCCCCATCCACCTCACCTCCGCCTCAAAACTGTTCCTTAACATACAATCCTCTGTCTCCAAACACAGACAGCCCCCTCATGCCCTCTCCTGCTCCCACCTGCTAACACTTTCTCTGCTCCTTCTCACTGCTGGTGATATCTCTCCAAATCCTGGTCCTCCTCACCATATTCCCACAGTCATTTCTACCTCCCATCCACGCTCTATCACAACCTTCCGTAACCTCTCCAACCTTATACCCATTCACCCAGCCCCCGCTTCCCCAGTCCCACTAACAGGAGCTCTGTGGAACGCTCGCTCTGTCTGCAACAAGCTTTCCTACATCCATGATCTTTTTGTTACTACCAAACTCTCCTTCCTCGCCATCACCGAAACCTGGCTCACCCCTTCTGACACAGCCTCTCCTGCTGCACTTTCGTATGGCGGCTTCCACCTTTCTCACACCCCCCGCCCCAGCAGCAAACATGGTGGAGGAGTTGGTTTTCTCCTGTCAGATACCTGCTCCTTCACCCCAATCCCACTGCCACCCTCTGTTACCCTCCCTTCCTTTGAGGTGCACTCTGTGCGCATCTACTCCCCCTCCAACCTCCAACTGGCTGTCATCTACCGCCCCCCAGGACCAGCCACCACCTTCTTTGACCACTTCACCACCTGGTTACTTCATTTCCTTTCCGCGGACATCCCTACTATCATCATGGGCGACTTCAACATCCCCATTGACACTTCCCTCTCAGCTGCCACTAAACTTCTATCTCTCACTTCCTCCTTCGGCCTCACTCAATGGTCTTCTACAGCCACCCACAAAGATGGCCACACACTGGACCTCATCTTCACCCGCCTCTGCTCCCTATCTAACCTCTCTAACTCACCTCTTCCTCTCTCTGACCACAACCTGCTCACATTCTCTTCCCTCTTCACTCCATGTCTACAATCCCCACCCCACAAACTTTCACACCCTCGCAGGAATCTTAAACACCTTGACCTACACTCATTCTCCGAATCCCTCCTCCCTCTTACAGATATAAGTTCCTTACACAATGCGGATGACGCTGCCGCTCTATATAACACCACAATAGCTGTAGCTTTGGAATCCGCTGCCCCACTTACACATACCAAAACTCGCAAAATCAACAGACAGCCCTGGCACACCAGCCTGACCAAAGAGCTGAGGCGAGCTTCCAGGGCTGCTGAGCGCAGATGGAAAAGATCCCACTCCAACGAGCATTTCATCGCATTCAAACAGTCCCTCACTACTTTCAAGACCACACTCGCCACAGCTAAACAAACCTACTTCTCATCTCTCATATCCTCCCTGTCTCACAACCCTAAACAGTTATTCAACACCTTCAATTCTCTCCTCCGCCCCCCAGCACCTCCTCCCTCCCCACTCATCTCAGCTGAAGACTTTGCCTCATTTTTCAAGCAGAAAATTGATAACATCAGGGACAGTTTTGGTCAACAACCCCCAGAGCCCTTCCTCCCGACTTCCCAGCCCTCCACCTTCAAAACCAACTTCTCCACCATTACAGAAGATCGACTCTCCACTCTACTCTCAAGATCACATCTCACCACCTGTGCACTCGACCCGATCCCATCCCACTTCATCCCAAACCTCACCACAGTCTTCATCCCAACCCTAACCTATCTCTTCAACCTATCACTAACAACTGGTGTTTTCCCCTCAAGCTTTAAACATGCCTCCATCACACCTATCCTCAAAAAGCCCTCTCTTGACCCATCCTCTGCATCTAGCTATCGCCCTATATCACTTCTCCCATACGCCTCCAAGCTACTGGAACAACACGTCTACCTTGAACTGTCCTCCCATCTCTCTTCTTGCTCCCTCTTCGACCGCTTACAATCTGGCTTCCGGTCACACCACTCCACTGAAACTGCCCTTACTAAGGTCACCAACGACCTCTTAACTGCCAAGAGCAAGCGACACTACTCTGTCCTCCTCCTCCTGGACCTGTCGGCTGCCTTTGACACAGTGGACCATTCCCTATTATTACAGACCCTCTCATCCCTCGGCATCACAGACTTGGCCCTCTCCTGGATCTCATCATACCTAACAGACCGGACATTCAGCGTCTCCCACTCACACACCACCTCCTCACCTCGCCCCCTATCTGTCAGAGTCCCACAAGGTTCAGTCCTAGGGCCCCTGCTGTTCTCTATTTACACCTTTGGCCTGGGACAGCTCATAGAATCTCATGGCTTTCAGTATCATCTTTATGCTGATGACACACAGATCTACATCTCTGGACCAGATATCACCTCCCTACTAACCAGAATCCCTCAATGTCTGTCCACTATTTCATCCTTCTTCTCCACTAGATATCTGAAACTCAACATGGACAAAACAGAATTCATCATCTTTCCCCCATCTCACGTGACCCCCCCTACGAACCTATCAATTACAGTAAATGACTGCCCACTCTCCCCAGTCCCACAAGCTCGCTGCCTCGGAGTAATCCTTGATGCTGATCTCTCCTTCAAACCACATATCCAAACCCTTTCCACTTCCTGCCGACTTCAACTCAAAAATATTTCACGCATCCGTTCATTCCTCACCCAAGAATCTGCAAAAACCCTAGTCCATGCCCTCATCATCTCTCGCCTTGACTACTGCAACCTCATGCTCTGCGGCCTCCCCTCAAACACTCTCGCACCCCTCCAATCTATTCTAAACTCTGCTGCCCGGCTAATCCACCTGTCCCCCCACTATTCCCCAGCTTCTCCCCTCTGTCAATCCCTTCACTGGCTCCCAATTGCCCAGAGACTCCATTACAAAACCCTAACCATGACATACAAAGCCATCCACAACTTGTCTCCTCCATACATCTGTGACCTCGTCTCCCGGTACTTTCCTGCACGCAACCTCCGATCCTCACAAGATCTCCTTCTCTACTCCCCTCTTATCTCCTCTTCCCACAATCGCATACAAGATTTCTCTCGTGCATCACCCCTACTCTGGAACTCTCTACCACAACATATCAGACTCTCACCTACCATCGAAACCTTCAAAAAGAGCCTGAAGACCCACCTCTTCCGACAAGCCTATAACCTGCAGTAACCACCGATCGACCAAACCGCTGCACGACCAGCTCTACCCTCGCCTACTGTATTATCACCCATCCCTTGAAGATTGTGAGCCCTCGCGGGCAGGGTCCTCTCTCCTCCTGTACCAGTTATGACTTGTATTGTTTAAGATTATTGTACTTGTTTTTATGTATACCCCCCTCACATGTAAAGCGCCATGGAATAAATGGCGCTATAACAATAAATAATAATAATAATAATAATTTTAGAGCTTGGTCATAGGTAAATGATGGTTATATCTAGTAATTATTTCAGGACATCTTAATTTAAAAGTTCTGTTTCAAATAAAGAACTTTTAATATGACAGCTGATCCGGTGATCACCATAGTTCTGGCTCTTCAATTCCCCAGCAATGGGGAGTGGAAAGGAAACCAGGGCTCAGCGCCCTCATCCACCAATCTTTATACCAGTAATTTCGAGCTATGACTGGTTTCCTTATTATTCACATGAGGCTGGTTTGGCACATGGAGAGGGGGACATATCATAGTTAGGGACCATCTATCAGTTCCACCTGTCAATCACAGGCAGGGGGTGAATACTATGACCATCTCATGATTATATCAGGCTCATCATCATCACTACAGTGTGTTACTTTAGATTAAAAGAGGAAAACCACACATCATTACCATTGATACTCAGCCTCTCCAGAGTCATCACAAAAGGTTCATTTTTTTCATCAATTTTTTTTGCTAAAAGGTTCAGAGTCAGGCTACAATCCTCTATTCGTTGTGCTGTCCTTTTCCCAAACAGCACTCTGATCCATAGAGTCTCATTGAGCCATACATACATCATGCATCAGTCAATGTCTCCGGTCCGTGAGACTCCGAGCAAGTCCTATCCTCATCCGTTTTGCTGCTCAGACTCGGCCATTAACACCTATGAGGATCTGTGAGACACGGATGTACCTATGAGCAGAGATGAGCAAATTTGATCAGATTTTGGCCCCAAATCTGATTTTGACACATTCGAGCAATATCCGAACACTATTTGTGCCAAATGTTTGTCTTATGATTGGTTACGAACATATTCGATTTCTACTCCCATTGACTCTAATGACATTCGGCTGTGTTCGATGAACATTGCAAAAGCAATTTTCGAGTACAATTGTATTTGGAACCGAATCCAAACAAATTCGCTCATCTCTAGCTAGGAGGACAGACTTTGCACTTCCACCCAAGTCTCATCCATTTTTAACTGATTCATTGATAAGAATCAATGAATAATAAAAGTTTAGTCTACTGACAGTGACAAAAATACTGAAGCGATAGGAAGACCCCTGAGAAAGAAACCACGTTGATCTCACATGATAATAGACAGATGTGTGACTCCAGCCTTACATTGTAGCCGCCAACAAATTGTTTACCTCTAGAACGAGACCTATGTTACAATCTTTAGAATCAAACACTTGATTTGCATTTTTTGCATACTAATGAATTTACATATAGAATTGATTACAACTTTCTCATTCACACCTGCAGCTTTTTTAATTCAGTTCTATCCTATGATTTTATTGTAGATTTGTCCTGCTACAAATGCAATATTTGATTCATTGGCAGTATACTGTATTTACTCAGGTTTTTCCTAATATGTAGCAACTTAAAAGAATTGATAAGTTTTAATTAATTAATGGTTTAGACTAACTACAAAAAACATTGTATTTGGAATGCATTTTTTACATGCTGTATATATTGTATTATTGTCTGTATTGCTAAAAATATTGCGATTTCAAGAAGACAAGTGACAGATTTTCAATTTAACTAACATCTATTCACCTAAGAATCATGTAAATAAAGCGTCTTACCAGAACTACGGCGGAGAACCAGTGATTAGCCACCCAGTTTCCCATTTTAGTGCCTGTCTTTGTGGTTGTAACTGTCGTATCCTTTCCTCTCCTTCAGTTGCACTCAGAATATTTGCATTTGTTGGGCTCTGTCTTTATTACGTTGTATATATTAGTCACTCCTTTGTCTGTAACAGGTAAATTCCCAGTGTATCTCATAGGAATGAGGAAACAATCAACCCAGTATTGCATGAATCTGATATTCCCAAAACCCAGCCTTTCCTCGTTTCATAGCTTGAGAAATGATTTGGAGCTTCAGCAAAAATACTTTAAACTTGAAAAATGTAACCCCTTCGATCTCGCAAGTTTTTCTGCACAAAAAAATCAGTGTTCAAAACAAGCACATCTAGACATGGGCGGACATACTGCCGGTTCAACTGATACAGTGCACTGGGGCCCAGAGGCTCTAGGGGGCCCCTGCAGGGTGGCTAATGATGAGGGCAATCTGGCCGGTTTCTCTGGGCCTAAGGCTCCGGGGGGCCCCTGGCCAGATTGCCCTCATGTGCGGCGGGCAGGAAGCAGGAGCCAGTGCTTCCTGTCTCTGAGAGCAGCGCCGCTGAATGACGTCATCATTCAGCGGCCACTGTGCGAGAGCGAGGAAGCCGAAGCAGTCGGAGGCGGAGATGCTGGGGACAGGTGCTGTCACTGTGTGTGTGTATGTATGTATGTGTGTGTGTATGTATGTGTGTGTGTGTATGTATGTATGTGTGTCTGTATGTATGTATGGATGTGTGTGTGTATGGATGTGTGTATGTACTGTATGTGTGTATGGATGTGTGTGTATGTATGTGTGTGTATGTATGGATGTGTGTGTGTATGTGTATGTATGTATATTATTGCACAGCACTATAACATCTATGACACGTTCTATCAGGCTCGGACTGGCCCATAGGGTAACAGGGGCCCCTGTGCAAATCAGGGCCCCCAACCTTACTGTATGGGCTGGACTTGTCATAATTCACTTTATTGACTCTGTTCAGAAAAAAGCAGCATCTCATCATACATTAACCAAACTGCCCAGTTTATTATTATTTAGAGATATAGGTAAATTTGTGAACCAAGGTCATGTAATATTTGTATGCAGGTAAAAAGTGGGCCCCCAAAGTCAATGTTACTGGTGGGCCCTTAGCACCCCAGTCCGACACTGTGTTCTATTATATACACTGTTCTGAATGGTCTTATTTTCTAGCAGTTAAATGGCTGTTTATGCCTTTACGTGTTGACGGGTGTCACTCTCAGTACTAGGCCTGTCCCCATCAGTCTCCATGAGCTCCTGTGATCGTTACACTGGCCCTAGTGGGGGTCACCGGTATTTCCCGCTAGGCCCCAAGTCCTAGATATGCGAGTCACAGGATATACACTGGCCATCGCCGTACCATGAGGCACAGCCCCAGCCCATACTCTGTACCGTACGCCTGCAGTGGAAGAAATGGCCCACAGGAATGGTCCTCTGCTACAGCCGGACTGTCTACCAAGCCTGGAGCTGCTTGCAGTCTTCTACTGGCACAGAGAACAACTCTTCCTCACAGCCCAGGCCTTCTCCGACACCTGACCGATATCTGAACCTTCCGTGGCAATGTGTATATATATATATATATATATACATATATATATATATATAGATAGATAGATAGATAGATATTTGACGCCGTAAAAGGAAGGGGGCCCAGACACATTTCTTGCACAGGGGCCCCAAGCTGTCAGTGTCCGCCCCTGCATCTAGTGGACATACAGCAAGTACTAATGAAATATTGTACCTTCAGTGTCCAAATCTGTTTCAGCATTCGCCAGAAATCCTTGTTTATTTATATATGATAATGAGGAACCCCTTGTTAAGGTTGAGCAGTTCATTGCACCTTCCCATCTACTAGCTTTCCATTTATTTCCACCCTCATCTTCCTTGATTGACAGCTCTGGCTTTGGAGGCGCTAGACGAGGATGAAAACACAGTGCATTGGAAAAGTCTTCATACCCCGTGAACTTTTCCACAGTCTTCATTCCCGTGAACTTTTCCACATTTTTTCATGTTACACCCACAAACTTAAATGTATGTTATTGCCATTTTGTGTGATACCAACACAACGTAACAAGTATTTGAGAAGTGTAAATGAAATGATACATGGTTTTCTAGATATTTTAAATATAAATCTGAAAATTGTGACATGCATTTATATTCGGCTCCCCGAGTCCACACTTTGTAGAACCACTGTCATGCAGTGCCTAGGAACTGTGGGCACCACCAGGTCCCTAGAAATAGGGGTGCCCTAGTCTATCCCTGTCTCCCGGATTACTCCTGAAGGTAGAGACACCAGGTTCAAGTGCCTTGCTATACTCCTATATTAACCCTGATCTGTCCCCTCTCCCACCCAAGGACATGGGAAGACAAAGTATATAGTATACCAAACAAGATAAGATGGACAAGGATAAATGAAAATAACAATCATACAAAATATACTCACCAAACAACATAGTGGAACACAGGAAGTAAAAAAAGGAGAAACAAAATAGGACAGGATGAGGATATGCACAAAACTCCTGAATAAATCTACAAACGCCAACTACAACCAGAAACTACACCTCCTATACCATACCAAGTAGCAAGAACTAACACTGGAAATTCCCAAGTGCCAGAGGTGAATATATAGAGAGGGGAGTGGCCAACACTGAACAGCTGAGACAATCCAGGTAGGAAAACTCCAGGAGTTTCAGCTGAACAGATTAACTCTTGCACTGCTAGCAGATGGTGAAGTACTTCTAACCAGTGCAGTAGTTCGTGACACCAGACTGCACCATTCACACACATGTATATGCTTTGGTGTAAACCATCCATTGTAGCTCTGGCAGGATGTTTAGAGTTGTTGTCCTCCTGGAATGTGAACTTACACTACAGTCTCAAGTCTTTTGCAGCATCTAGCAAGTTTTCCTCAAGGACTGCCTGTATCTAGAACCATCCATCTGCCCATCAACTTTCCTGTCCCTGCTGAAGAAAAACATCCCCATAGCATGAAGCTGCCACCACCATGGTGGTGATGATGATGGGAATGGTGTTTTTAAGGGGATATGTAGTATTAGATTTCTCACTCACATAGCTTTTTGCATTTAGCCCCGAAACTTCTCCTTTAGTCTTATCTTACCACAGCACCATCTTCCACATTCTAACTGTATCCTCGATATGGCTTTTTGTAAACTGCGAACAGGACTTCTTATGGTTTGCTTTCAAAAATGTGTTTCTTCTTGCCACTATTCCATAAATGCCATATTTGTGGAGTATGCGATTAATAGTAGTTCTGAGGACAAATTTTACCACCTGAGCTGTGGATCTCTGTAGCTCCTCTAGTGTCCATATGTCTCTTGGCTACTTCTCTAACTAGTGCTCTCCTTGCTTGGGATGTCAGTTTAGGTGGACAGCTATGTCTTGATAGGTTTGCAGTTGTGCCATACTCCTTCCAGTTTTGGATGATGTATTGAACAGTGCTCCGTGAGATGTTCCGAGCTTGGGCTATTTTTTTTTAAATCTAACCTCGCTTTACTTTTCTCCACAACTTTATGCCTGACCTGTCTGTTGGGCTCCTTGGTTTTCATGATGCTGTTTGATCCTTATTGTTCACAATCTTCACAGTACAGCTGCAGTTATACTTAGAAGAAATTACACACAGGTGGACTCAGTTTACTAATGACTAGAGTTGAGCGACTTTTTGGTTTTTTAGGGTCGCGTTTCGTTTCGTGAAACCCGACTTTTCCAAAAGTCGGGTCGAGCTAGATCGTCCGATTATAGGGAAAAGTCGGGGTCGTCCCGAAACACGAAACCCAATGTAAGTCAATGGGGAATAAAAGTCGGCAGTGAGAGGAGGACAGGAAACACACCAACAGTGCCCATTTGAATGCCAAAAGCATCAATTCTTCTTACTTAAGCTTGTCAACCTTAACTAACTTCATAATATAAGTTACGCACTGAAAAATGGAAGTTATTTGGCTAAAGTTGTGGGGGGGGAGGGCTGGCTGCAGGTTTTCATGTGCCCTGGGCGAAAGAGCGCCCCTTTAACACATACCACAACTCATCATGCTCCGATACGGCAGAGAAATAGCGGTATAGTACAATGAAAAATACCTCACTTTTTACATCTCATGACGAGGCCCATCTATTTCTCCATACAGAATCATTGGTCCCATATAATGTTTGAAACAGTATATGATGAGCTCCACATAATGCTACAGTATATGATGGTCCCCATGGATGAAGCTCCACTGTCTTATGGGCCCAAATAATGCTCCAAACATAATGGGCCCCATTTCTAATGCTCTAGTGTATAATGGGCCCTGTAAATGCTGCTCCAGTGTCTGATGTCCACCTTTGGAATGTTCCAGTGTATGGTGGGCCCCATCTATCATTCTCCAGAGTATAGTGCTCCCCAAAAATTGCTGTCCCAACATTGAAAACAATGAAATAAGTCTCCTCGCTAGGGAATCCCTGTACTTGTCTGGACAGGTGCTGTAGCTTGCTTAACAGCTCGCCAGCCGTTCTCACGCCCAGTATGGATTGCACGTGATTGCACAAAGGTTAGAAAGGGTACCGTATCCCTGGATAACATGTATGGATAGCGTACACATTCAAAATATATGTCTATACAGCATGAGGCAGGCTCAGACGGTGTTAGGCCCAGTATGGATTGCACGTCATTGCACAAAGGTTAGAAAGGGTACCGTATCCCTGGATAACATGTATGGATAGCGTACACATTCAAAATATATGTCTATACAGCATGAGGAATGCTCAGACGGTGTTAGGCCCAGTATGGATTGCACGTCATTGCACAAAGGTTAGAAAGGGTACCGTATCCCCGGATAACATGTATGGATAGCGTACACATTCAAAATATATGTCTATACAGCATGAGGCAGGCTCAGACGGTGTTAGGCCCAGTATGGATTGCACGTGATTGCACAAAGGTTAGAAAGGGTACCGTATCCCCGGATAACATGTATGGATAGCGTACACATTCAAAATATATGTCTATACAGCATGAGGCAGGCTCAGACGGTGCTAGGCCCAGTATGGATTGCACGTCATTGCACAAAGGTTAGAAAGGGTACCGTATCCCTGGATAACATGTATGGATAGCGTACACATTCAAAATATATGTCTATACAGCATGAGGCAGGCTCAGACGGTGTTAGGCCCAGTATGGATTGCACGTCATTGCACAAAGGTTAGAAAGGGTACCGTATCCCCGGATAACATGTATGGATAGCGTACACATTCAAAATATATGTCTATACAGCATGAGGCAGGCTCAGACGGTGTTAGGCCCAGTATGGATTGCACGTCATTGCACAAAGGTTAGAAAGGGTACTGTATCCCCGGATAACATGTATGGATAGCGTACACATTCAAAATATATGTCTATACAGCATGAGGCAGGCTCAGACGGTGTTAGGCCCAGTATGGATTGCACGTCATTGCACAAAGGTTAGAAAGGGTACCGTATCCCCGGATAACATGTATGGATAGCGTACACATTCAAAATATATGTCTATACAGCATGAGGCAGGCTCAGACGGTGTTAGGCCCAGTATGGATTGCACGTCATTGCACAAAGGTTAGAAAGGGTACCGTATCCCTGGATAACATGTATGGATAGCGTACACATTCAAAATATATGTCTCAGGAGGCAGGCTCAGACGGTGTCAGGCACAGTATGGATTTGATGGCCCAGATTACACAGCGGAGGAGCAGGGAGAGGTAAAGATTGCAAATGCTGGGGCCCTGCCCAAGCAAGGGGTCCCACTCTTGGGCGTCGGTACTGGCACTGGGCCCCTCATAGTACAGCGGTGTGTCTGACGGCGGGTGTGCACCACCACCGTCAGAGATACTTGATTGCACTATGAGGGACCCTGTGCCAGTGCCCGCGCCCAAGAGTCGGCCTACCCACCTGTCCAGGGCAACGGCACTCGCACGGTGTCGTGCGCTAGGTGGTTACCCCGGCCATGGGGGGGAGGCAGCACAGTTAGGGAGTTTTAGAAAGTGGCATATGTTGATGTTGGACATTCAGCTGATGCAAAAGGCGAAATAGGTGAAGTACCAGGAAGAGGTGGACCAAAGCAAGCCATTTTTCTGTCACCCTATGTGTCATCAGGGGAAGGTGGGACAAAATCCTTGGAAACCCATGCGTGGTTCATTTTAATGAAGGTTAGATCATCCACATTTTGGGTTGACAGACGGGTCCTTTTTTCTGTCAGGATTGATCCAGCTGCACTGAAGACTCTTTCCGATAGCACACTTGCAGCTGGGCAAGCGAGCTCCTGTAAGGCATATTGGGCCAATTCAGGCCAGGTGTCCAGTTTAGCGGCCCAATAGTCAAAGGGGAATGACCTGTGTGGGAGAACATCGATATGGGAGGAAAAGTAGTTTGTAACCATAGTTGACAACTGCTGTCTCCTGTCACTTTCCATCGATGCAGTATTACCAGTTGTGTGAGCGGTATTTGAAAAATCAGTCCACAACATTGTCATGAAACCCCTGTCTCCAACGCCACTTCTGCTGTGTGCACCACGAACACCTCTGCCAAGCTGCCCCCGGCCCGTACGGCTCGTGTGAGAACCATCACCGCTGCTGTGTGCTGGGAATGCCTCAAGCAACCGATTTACCAGAGTTGCTTGTTTATTAGCCAATATTAGGTCAAGGTTCTCCTGTGGCATGATGTTTTGTAATTTGCCTTTATAGCGTGGATCCAGGATGCTGGCCAACCAGTAGTCGTCATCGTTCATCATTTTGGCAATGCGGGGGTCCCTTTTTAGGATCCGCAAGGCATAATCTGACATGTGGGCCAATGTTCCCGGTGTCAATGATGCACTGCGAGTGCTGGGTGGAGGAGCACTTTCTGGCAAATCCACATCCCTCCAGTCACGCACAAACCCTGTACCAGACCTTGCCACGCCAACATTTTCACTTGCCCCACGAGATGCATCCTCCTCCCCTAAGTAATCATCCCCATCATCCTCCTCCTCCTCCTCCTCTTCTTCCTCCACCTCGTCCAGGAGAGGTCCCTGAGCAGACAATGGCTGAATGTCATCAAGGATTCCCTCCTCCTCTTCCTCCTCATCAACATTGGCTGCAGACGCCTGCTCCTTAAGGTGCGTCAAAGTTTGCATGAGCAGACGCATAAGTGGGATGCTCATGCTTAGGATGGCGTCGTCTGCGCTTTCCAGCCGTGTGCATTCCTCAAAACACTGAAGGACTTTACAAAGGTCTTTCAGCTTCGACCACTGCACGCCTGTCAACTCCATGTCTGCTCTCAAAGTGCCTGGCCGTGTATCCTCCCACAAATGCATTATGGCCTGCCTCTGCTCGCACAGCCGCTCCACCATGTGCAGGGTGGAGTTCCACCTTGTTGCAATGTCGATAATGAGGCGGTGGTTGGGAAGGTGGAGCAATCTCTGCAGCTTCTGCATACGAACGGAGTGTACAGGCGACCGGCGGATGTGCGCGCACAGTCTTCGCACCTTCTGGAGCAGGGCTGTTAACTCCGGATAATTTTTGAGGAAGCACTGCACCACCAGGTTCAAGGTGTGAGCCAAGCAAGGTATGTGGCTGAGTTTTGAAAGGGCTATGGCTGCCACAAAATTACGGCCGTTATCACTAACTACCTTGCCTGCCTCAAGATGTACACTGCCCAGCCATGACTCAGTTTGTCGCTTCAAGTACTCGGCCAGCACCTCGGCGGTGTGTCTGTCGCCCAAACACATCATCTGCAACACAGCCTGCTGATGCTTTCCACTAGCTGCTCGATAGGGGGACACATCGTGTGCAACAGTGGCAGCTGCAGATGGAGTGCTCGTACGACTGCGCTCTGTGGACGAGCTTTCGCTTCTGGAGGAGGAGGAGGAGGAGGAGGGTCGAACACCTACAGCCAACTGTTTCCTATACCGTGGGCTAGGCAGCACTGTCCCACCACCACTGTCCCCTGTGGACCCTGCATCCACCACATTAACCCAGTGCGCAGTGATGGACACGTAACGGCCCTGGCCATGCCGACTGGACCATGCATCAGTTGTGAGGTGCACCTTTCCGCTCACTGACTGCTTGAGTGCATGGACAATGCGGTCTTTCACATGATGGTGGAGGGCTGGGATGGCTTTGCGAGAGAAGAAGTGGCGACTGGGTAGGTCATAGCGTGGTACTGCATAGGCCATGAGTTCGCGGAAAGCTGTGCTTTCCACCAACCGAAAGGGCATCATCTCAAACGAGATTAGTTTGGCAATGTGGGCGTTCAAACCCAGTGTGCGCGGATGAGAGACTGAGTACTTTCTTGACCTACTCTTAGTGTCTGGGAGGGTGAGTTGGACTTGAGAGCTGCATATGGTGGAAGTAGCGGTGGACAGGGCGGACTGAGAGAGGGTTGATGATGGTGATGGAGTTGGTGTTCTTTCTGATGGCCTAGAATCAGTCTTTCGTTGATATAACAGTGGGATTCCCTGACTGCTGTGGCCTTGCAACGACACCTCAACATTTGCTGCTGTGCTAACCGGTGGGCTTACAGTGGGGGAAACAATGTAGCGTTGCTGACTACCTTAGTTGTGATCAGTTGCACATGTGGCACTTGAGGTTTGGTGTTGTGTCCACGCTTGCAAGTGCATGCTGGTTAAATGTCTAAGCATGCAACTGGTATTCAAATTTTTCAGATTTTTCCCTCGGCTAAAGGTCTTTGCGCACTTCTTACAGATAACCTTGGCCTGATCATGAGGATTTTGTTCAAAAAAGTGCCACACTGCACTCTTCCTACTTTGGCAGACATTTTGCGGCCTAGCACGCTGTGATCTTTTGACCCTCTGGACAAGCTGTCCAGCAACTCTTTTGATGTTTGGAACCTGTCTTTGGAGTGCTCCGGGCCTGCCAGATAACAGCTGTTGCGATGTCGATGTCTGCTGTGGATGCTCCTCATCTGAGCTATTGGAAGCAGCACCCTCTTCCCCCAATGGATGCCAATCTGGGTCAACAACTGGGTCATCCATCACCTCCTCTTCTATGTCATGTGCACCTTTCTCTGTGTCACCGTGTATGGTGGTATAGTGTGTGGGAAGGGGCACCTGAGTCTCATCAGGGTCAAAATCTGGCTCTGTACACTGCGAGGACAATGTAGTGCTCTGAGTGAATGTACCAGCAGAATCATCCATCAGCGGCTGTGCATCAGTGCACTCCATGTCAGATTCATCTTGGCCTGGGTAATTCACCATTTGACTTGATAATCCAGGCATGGTATGTGAAAACAGCTCCATGGAGTAATCAGTAGTATGGCCTGCTTCATCCTTCAATCTTGGTTGGGGTGAAGGACACAAGGAAAGGTGTGGTTCATGAACATGAGCCTCCAATGACGACTCAGTGCTTTTACTTTTTACAACTGAAGAAGAGGAGGCGATAGAGCTGGAGGCTGAGTCAGCAATGTAAGACAAAACTTTTTCCTCATGCTCTGCCTTTAAAAGCGGTTTGCCAACTCCTAGAAAACTAAGCGTTCGAGGCCTTATGTAGCCAGACGATGACGCAGGGTCAGCACCTCCTGCATTCGGTCCTATTTTGCTCTTGCCACTACCATCAGATCCACCACCAACACCATCATTACCAGCTGCCAACCCCCGCCCAATTCCACGGCCTCTTCCACCAGCCTTCCTCATTTTTGGTAGAAATGTAGACAAAATCCAACAAACTATATAGTAATGTAAAACAAGGTACAAGGTGTCTATAGGACAGGGGATATTTAGAATTTCTGCACACACTTGTGGACAGTGGACACTTTTGGATTGTGTGAGGCCCACTGATATCTGAGCGCTATGTGACACGCTCGATGGCACAGCTGCCTGTGACCAAAGTGACGAGAGGATAATGGAGATTTTGAATCTCTGCGTACACTTTTGGACACTGGACACTTGTAGATTGTGTGAGGCCCACTGATATCTGAGCGCTATGTGACACGTTCGATGGCACAGCTGCCTGTGACCAAAGTGACGAGAGGATAATGGAGATTTTGAATCTCTGCGTACAATTTTGGACACTGGACACTTGTAGATTGTGTGAGGCCCACTGATATCTGAGCGCTATGTGACACGCTCGATGGCACAGCTGCCTGTGACCAAAGTGACGAGAGGATAATGGAGATTTTGAATCTCTGCGTACACTTTTGGACACTGGACACTTGTGGATTGTGTGAGGCCCACTGATATCTGAGCGCTATGTGACACGCTCGATGGCACAGCTGCCTGTGACCAAAGTGACGAGAGGATAATGGAGATTTTGAATCTCTGCGTACACTTTTGGACACTGGACACTTGAGGATTGTGTGAGGCCCACTGATATCTGAGCGCTATGTGACACGCTCGATGGCACAGCTGCCTGTGACCAAAGTGACGAGAGGATAATGGAGATTTTGAATCTCTGCGTACACTTTTGGACACTGGACACTTGTAGATTGTGTGAGGCCCACTGATATCTGAGCGCTATGTGACACGCTCGATGGCACAGCTGCCTGTGACCAAAGTGACGAGAGGATAATGGAGATTTTGAATCTCTGCGTACACTTTTGGACACTGGACACTTGTAGATTGTGTGAGGCCCACTGATATCTGAGCGCTATGTGACACGCTCGATGGCACAGCTGCCTGTGACCAAAGTGACGAGAGGATAATGGAGATTTTGAATCTCTGCGTACACTTTTGGACACTGGACACTTGTGGATTGTGTGAGGCCCACTGATATCTGAGCGCTATGTGACACGCTCGATGGCACAGCTGCCTGTGACCAAAGTGACGAGAGGATAATGGAGATTTTGAATCTCTGCGTACACTTTTGGACACTGGACACTTGTGGATTGTGTGAGGCCCACTGATATCTGAGCGCTATGTGACACGCTCGATGGCACAGCTGCCTGTGACCAAAGTGACGAGAGGATAATCGAGATTTTGAATCTCTGCGTACACTTTTGGACACTGGACACTTGTAGATTGTGTGAGGCCCACTGATATCTGAGCGCTATGTGACACGCTCGATGGCACAGCTGCCTGTGACCAAAGTGACGAGAGGATAATGGAGATTTTGAATCTCTGCGTACACTTTTGGACACTGGACACTTGTGGATTGTGTGAGGCCCACTGATATCTGAGCGCTATGTGACACGCTCGATGGCACAGCTGCCTGTGACCAAAGTGACGAGAGGATAATGGAGATTTTGAATCTCTGCGTACACTTTTGGACACTGGACACTTGTAGATTGTGTGAGGTCCACTGATATCTGAGCGCTATGTGACACGCTCGATGGCACAGCTGCCTGTGACCAAAGTGACGAGAGGATAATGGAGATTTTGAATCTCTGCGTACACTTTTGGACACTGGACACTTGTGGATTGTGTGAGGCCCACTGATATCTGAGCGCTATGTGACACGCTCGATGGCACAGCTGCCTGTGACCAAAGTGACGAGAGGATAATGGAGATTTTGAATCTCTGCGTACAATTTTGGACACTGGACACTTGTGGATTGTGTGAGGCCCACTGATATCTGAGCGCTATGTGACACGCTCGATGGCACAGCTGCCTGTGACCATAGTGACGAGAGGATAATGGAGATTTTGAATCTCTGCGTACACTTTTGGACACTGGACACTTGTAGATTGTGTGAGGCCCACTGATATCTGAGCGCTATGTGACACGCTCGATGGCACAGCTGCCTGTGACCAAAGTGACGAGAGGATAATGGAGATTTTGAATCTCTGCGTACACTTTTGGACACTGGACACTTGTAGATTGTGTGAGGCCCACTGATATCTGAGCGCTATGTGACACGCTCGATGGCACAGCTGCCTGTGACCAAAGTGACGAGAGGATAATGGAGATTTTGAATCTCTGCGTACACTTTTGGACACTGGACACTTGTGGATTGTGTGAGGCCCACTGATATCTGAGCGCTATGTGACACGCTCGATGGCACAGCTGCCTGTGACCAAAATGACGAGAGGATAATGGAGATTTTGAATCTCTGCGTACACTTTTGGACACTGGACACTTGTGGATTGTGTGAGGCCCACTGATATCTGAGCGCTATGTGACACGCTCGATGGCACAGCTGCCTGTGACCAAAGTGACAAGAGGATAATGGAGATTTTGAATCTCTGCGTACACTTTTGGACACTGGACACTTGTGGATTGTGTGAGGCCCACTGATATCTGAGCGCTATGTGACACGCTCGATGGCACAGCTGCCTGTGACCAAAGTGACGAGAGGATAATCGAGATTTTGAATCTCTGCGTACACTTTTGGACACTGGACACTTGTAGATTGTGTGAGGCCCACTGATATCTGAGCGCTATGTGACACGCTCGATGGCACAGCTGCCTGTGACCAAAGTGACGAGAGGATAATGGAGATTTTGAATCTCTGCGTACACTTTTGGACACTGGACACTTGTGGATTGTGTGAGGCCCACTGATATCTGAGCGCTATGTGACACGCTCGATGGCACAGCTGCCTGTGACCAAAGTGACGAGAGGATAATGGAGATTTTGAATCTCTGCGTACACTTTTGGACACTGGACACTTGTAGATTGTGTGAGGTCCACTGATATCTGAGCGCTATGTGACACGCTCGATGGCACAGCTGCCTGTGACCAAAGTGACGAGAGGATAATGGAGATTTTGAATCTCTGCGTACACTTTTGGACACTGGACACTTGTGGATTGTGTGAGGCCCACTGATATCTGAGCGCTATGTGACACGCTCGATGGCACAGCTGCCTGTGACCAAAGTGACGAGAGGATAATGGAGATTTTGAATCTCTGCGTACAATTTTGGACACTGGACACTTGTGGATTGTGTGAGGCCCACTGATATCTGAGCGCTATGTGACACGCTCGATGGCACAGCTGCCTGTGACCATAGTGACGAGAGGATAATGGAGATTTTGAATCTCTGCGTACACTTTTGGACACTGGACACTTGTAGATTGTGTGAGGCCCACTGATATCTGAGCGCTATGTGACACGCTCGATGGCACAGCTGCCTGTGACCAAAGTGACGAGAGGATAATGGAGATTTTGAATCTCTGCGTACACTTTTGGACACTGGACACTTGTAGATTGTGTGAGGCCCACTGATATCTGAGCGCTATGTGACACGCTCGATGGCACAGCTGCCTGTGACCAAAGTGACGAGAGGATAATGGAGATTTTGAATCTCTGCGTACACTTTTGGACACTGGACACTTGTAGATTGTGTGAGGCCCACTGATATCTGAGCGCTATGTGACACGCTCGATGGCACAGCTGCCTGTGACCAAAGTGACGAGAGGATAATGGAGATTTTGAATCTCTGCGTACACTTTTGGACACTGGACACTTGTAGATTGTGTGAGGCCCACTGATATCTGAGCGCTATGTGACACGCTCGATGGCACAGCTGCCTGTGACCAAAGTGACGAGAGGATAATGGAGATTTTGAATCTCTGCGTACACTTTTGGACACTGGACACTTGTAGATTGTGTGAGGTCCACTGATATCTGAGCGCTATGTGACACGCTCGATGGCACAGCTGCCTGTGACCAAAGTGACGAGAGGATAATGGAGATTTTGAATCTCTGCGTACACTTTTGGACACTGGACACTTGTGGATTGTGTGAGGCCCACTGATATCTGAGCGCTATGTGACACGCTCGATGGCACAGCTGCCTGTGACCAAAGTGACGAGAGGATAATGGAGATTTTGAATCTCTGCGTACACTTTTGGACACTGGACACTTGTGGATTGTGTGAGGCCCACTGATATCTGAGCGCTATGTGACACGCTCGATGGCACAGCTGCCTGTGACCAAAGTGACGAGAGGATAATCGAGATTTTGAATCTCTGCGTACACTTTTGGACACTGGACACTTGTAGATTGTGTGAGGCCCACTGATATCTGAGCGCTATGTGACACGCTCGATGGCACAGCTGCCTGTGACCAAAGTGACGAGAGGATAATGGAGATTTTGAATCTCTGCGTACACTTTTGGACACTGGACACTTGTGGATTGTGTGAGGCCCACTGATATCTGAGCGCTATGTGACACGCTCGATGGCACAGCTGCCTGTGACCAAAGTGACGAGAGGATAATGGAGATTTTGAATCTCTGCGTACACTTTTGGACACTGGACACTTGTAGATTGTGTGAGGTCCACTGATATCTGAGCGCTATGTGACACGCTCGATGGCACAGCTGCCTGTGACCAAAGTGATGAGAGGATAATGGAGATTTTGAATCTCTGCGTACACTTTTGGACACTGGACACTTGTGGATTGTGTGAGGCCCACTGATATCTGAGCGCTATGTGACACGCTCGATGGCACAGCTGCCTGTGAGCAAAGTGACGAGAGGATAATGGAGATTTTGAATCTCTGCGTACAATTTTGGACACTGGACACTTGTGGATTGTGTGAGGCCCACTGATATCTGAGCGCTATGTGACACGCTCGATGGCACAGCTGCCTGTGACCATAGTGACGAGAGGATAATGGAGATTTTGAATCTCTGCGTACACTTTTGGACACTGGACACTTGTAGATTGTGTGAGGCCCACTGATATCTGAGCGCTATGTGACACGCTCGATGGCACAGCTGCCTGTGACCAAAGTGACGAGAGGATAATGGAGATTTTGAATCTCTGCGTACACTTTTGGACACTGGACACTTGTAGATTGTGTGAGGCCCACTGATATCTGAGCGCTATGTGACACGCTCGATGGCACAGCTGCCTGTGACCAAAGTGACGAGAGGATAATGGAGATTTTGAATCTCTGCGTACACTTTTGGACACTGGACACTTGTAGATTGTGTGAGGCCCACTGATATCTGAGCGCTATGTGACACGCTCGATGGCACAGCTGCCTGTGACCAAAGTGACGAGAGGATAATGGAGATTTTGAATCTCTGCGTACACTTTTGGACACTGGACACTTGTAGATTGTGTGAGGCCCACTGATATCTGAGCGCTATGTGACACGCTCGATGGCACAGCTGCCTGTGACCAAAGTGACGAGAGGATAATGGAGATTTTGAATCTCTGCGTACACTTTTGGACACTGGACACTTGTAGATTGTGTGAGGCCCACTGATATCTGAGCGCTATGTGACACGCTCGATGGCACAGCTGCCTGTGACCAAAGTGACGAGAGGATAATGGAGATTTTGAATCTCTGCGTACACTTTTGGACACTGGACACTTGTGGATTGTGTGAGGCCCACTGATATCTGAGCGCTATGTGACACGCTCGATGGCACAGCTGCCTGTGACCAAAGTGACGAGAGGATAATGGAGATTTTGAATCTCTGCGTACACTTTTGGACACTGGACACTTGTGGATTGTGTGAGGCCCACTGATATCTGAGCGCTATGTGACACGCTCGATGGCACAGCTGCCTGTGACCAAAGTGACGAGAGGATAATCGAGATTTTGAATCTCTGCGTACACTTTTGGACACTGGACACTTGTAGATTGTGTGAGGCCCACTGATATCTGAGCGCTATGTGACACGCTCGATGGCACAGCTGCCTGTGACCAAAGTGACGAGAGGATAATGGAGATTTTGAATCTCTGCGTACACTTTTGGACACTGGACACTTGTGGATTGTGTGAGGCCCACTGATATCTGAGCGCTATGTGACACGCTCGATGGCACAGCTGCCTGTGACCAAAGTGACGAGAGGATAATGGAGATTTTGAATCTCTGCGTACACTTTTGGACACTGGACACTTGTAGATTGTGTGAGGTCCACTGATATCTGAGCGCTATGTGACACGCTCGATGGCACAGCTGCCTGTGACCAAAGTGACGAGAGGATAATGGAGATTTTGAATCTCTGCGTACACTTTTGGACACTGGACACTTGTGGATTGTGTGAGGCCCACTGATATCTGAGCGCTATGTGACACGCTCGATGGCACAGCTGCCTGTGACCAAAGTGACGAGAGGATAATGGAGATTTTGAATCTCTGCGTACAATTTTGGACACTGGACACTTGTGGATTGTGTGAGGCCCACTGATATCTGAGCGCTATGTGACACGCTCGATGGCACAGCTGCCTGTGACCATAGTGACGAGAGGATAATGGAGATTTTGAATCTCTGCGTACACTTTTGGACACTGGACACTTGTAGATTGTGTGAGGCCCACTGATATCTGAGCGCTATGTGACACGCTCGATGGCACAGCTGCCTGTGACCAAAGTGACGGGAGGATAATGGAGATTTTGAATCTCTGCGTACACTTTTGGACACTGGACACTTGTAGATTGTGTGAGGCCCACTGATATCTGAGCGCTATGTGACACGCTCGATGGCACAGCTGCCTGTGACCAAAGTGACGAGAGGATAATGGAGATTTTGAATCTCTGCGTACACTTTTGGACACTGGACACTTGTGGATTGTGTGAGGCCCACTGATATCTGAGCGCTATGTGACACGCTCGATGGCACAGCTGCCTGTGACCAAAATGACGAGAGGATAATGGAGATTTTGAATCTCTGCGTACACTTTTGGACACTGGACACTTGTGGATTGTGTGAGGCCCACTGATATCTGAGCGCTATGTGACACGCTCGATGGCACAGCTGCCTGTGACCAAAGTGACGAGAGGATAATGGAGATTTTGAATCTCTGCGTACACTTTTGGACACTGGACACTTGTGGATTGTGTGAGGCCCACTGATATCTGAGCGCTATGTGACACGCTCGATGGCACAGCTGCCTGTGACCAAAGTGACGAGAGGATAATGGAGATTTTGAATCTCTGCGTACAATTTTGGACACTGGACACTTGTGGATTGTGTGAGGCCCACTGATATCTGAGCGCTATGTGACACGCTCGATGGCACAGCTGCCTGTGACCATAGTGACGAGAGGATAATGGAGATTTTGAATCTCTGCGTACACTTTTGGACACTGGA
Source organism: Dendrobates tinctorius (assembly GCF_039654945.1). Classification (NCBI taxonomy): domain Eukaryota; kingdom Metazoa; phylum Chordata; class Amphibia; order Anura; family Dendrobatidae; genus Dendrobates; species Dendrobates tinctorius. Next base: position 10,763,845 of record NW_027361702.1, read on the forward strand.
CACTTGTAGATTGTGTGAGGCCCACTGATATCTGAGCGCTATGTGACACGCTCGATGGCACAGCTGCCTGTGACCAAAGTGACGAGAGGATAATGGAGATTTTGAATCTCTGCGTACACTTTTGGACACTGGACACTTGTAGATTGTGTGAGGCCCACTGATATCTGAGCGCTATGTGACACGCTCGATGGCACAGCTGCCTGTGACCAAAGTGACGAGAGGATAATGGAGATTTTGAATCTCTGCGTACACTTTTGGACACTGGACACTTGTGGATTGTGTGAGGCCCACTGATATCTGAGCGCTATGTGACACGCTCGATGGCACTGCTGCCTGTGACCAAAGTGACGAGAGGATAATCGAGATTTTGAATCTCTGCGTACACTTTTGGACACTGGACACTTGTGGATTGTGTGAGGCCCACTGATATCTGAGCGCTATGTGACACGCTCGATGGCACAGCTGCCTGTGACCAAAGTGACGAGAGGATAATGGAGATTTTGAATCTCTGCGTACACTTTTGGACACTGGACACTTGTAGATTGTGTGAGGTCCACTGATATCTGAGCGCTATGTGACACGCTCGATGGCACAGCTGCCTGTGACCAAAGTGATGAGAGGATAATGGAGATTTTGAATCTCTGCGTACACTTTTGGACACTGGACACTTGTGGATTGTGTGAGGCCCACTGATATCTGAGCGCTATGTGACACGCTCGATGGCACAGCTGCCTGTGACCAAAGTGACGAGAGGATAATGGAGATTTTGAATCTCTGCGTACAATTTTGGACACTGGACACTTGTGGATTGTGTGAGGCCCACTGATATCTGAGCGCTATGTGACACGCTCGATGGCACAGCTGCCTGTGACCATAGTGACGAGAGGATAATGGAGATTTTGAATCTCTGCGTACACTTTTGGACACTGGACACTTGTAGATTGTGTGAGGCCCACTGATATCTGAGCGCTATGTGACACGCTCGATGGCACAGCTGCCTGTGACCAAAGTGACGAGAGGATAATGGAGATTTTGAATCTCTGCGTACACTTTTGGACACTGGACACTTGTAGATTGTGTGAGGCCCACTGATATCTGAGCGCTATGTGACACGCTCGATGGCACAGCTGCCTGTGACCAAAGTGACGAGAGGATAATGGAGATTTTGAATCTCTGCGTACACTTTTGGACACTGGACACTTGTAGATTGTGTGAGGCCCACTGATATCTGAGCGCTATGTGACACGCTCGATGGCACAGCTGCCTGTGACCAAAGTGACGAGAGGATAATGGAGATTTTGAATCTCTGCGTACACTTTTGGACACTGGACACTTGTAGATTGTGTGAGGCCCACTGATATCTGAGCGCTATGTGACACGCTCGATGGCACAGCTGCCTGTGACCAAAGTGACGAGAGGATAATGGAGATTTTGAATCTCTGCGTACACTTTTGGACACTGGACACTTGTAGATTGTGTGAGGCCCACTGATATCTGAGCGCTATGTGACACGCTCGATGGCACAGCTGCCTGTGACCAAAGTGACGAGAGGATAATGGAGATTTTGAATCTCTGCGTACACTTTTGGACACTGGACACTTGTGGATTGTGTGAGGCCCACTGATATCTGAGCGCTATGTGACACGCTCGATGGCACAGCTGCCTGTGACCAAAGTGACGAGAGGATAATGGAGATTTTGAATCTCTGCGTACACTTTTGGACACTGGACACTTGTGGATTGTGTGAGGCCCACTGATATCTGAGCGCTATGTGACACGCTCGATGGCACAGCTGCCTGTGACCAAAGTGACGAGAGGATAATCGAGATTTTGAATCTCTGCGTACACTTTTGGACACTGGACACTTGTAGATTGTGTGAGGCCCACTGATATCTGAGCGCTATGTGACACGCTCGATGGCACAGCTGCCTGTGACCAAAGTGACGAGAGGATAATGGAGATTTTGAATCTCTGCGTACACTTTTGGACACTGGACACTTGTGGATTGTGTGAGGCCCACTGATATCTGAGCGCTATGTGACACGCTCGATGGCACAGCTGCCTGTGACCAAAGTGACGAGAGGATAATGGAGATTTTGAATCTCTGCGTACACTTTTGGACACTGGACACTTGTAGATTGTGTGAGGTCCACTGATATCTGAGCGCTATGTGACACGCTCGATGGCACAGCTGCCTGTGACCAAAGTGACGAGAGGATAATGGAGATTTTGAATCTCTGCGTACACTTTTGGACACTGGACACTTGTGGATTGTGTGAGGCCCACTGATATCTGAGCGCTATGTGACACGCTCGATGGCACAGCTGCCTGTGACCAAAGTGACGAGAGGATAATGGAGATTTTGAATCTCTGCGTACAATTTTGGACACTGGACACTTGTGGATTGTGTGAGGCCCACTGATATCTGAGCGATATGTGACACGCTCGATGGCACAGCTGCCTGTGACCATAGTGACGAGAGGATAATGGAGATTTTGAATCTCTGCGTACACTTTTGGACACTGGACACTTGTAGATTGTGTGAGGCCCACTGATATCTGAGCGCTATGTGACACGCTCGATGGCACAGCTGCCTGTGACCAAAGTGACGGGAGGATAATGGAGATTTTGAATCTCTGCGTACACTTTTGGACACTGGACACTTGTAGATTGTGTGAGGCCCACTGATATCTGAGCGCTATGTGACACGCTCGATGGCACAGCTGCCTGTGACCAAAGTGACGAGAGGATAATGGAGATTTTGAATCTCTGCGTACACTTTTGGACACTGGACACTTGTGGATTGTGTGAGGCCCACTGATATCTGAGCGCTATGTGACACGCTCGATGGCACAGCTGCCTGTGACCAAAATGACGAGAGGATAATGGAGATTTTGAATCTCTGCGTACACTTTTGGACACTGGACACTTGTGGATTGTGTGAGGCCCACTGATATCTGAGCGCTATGTGACACGCTCGATGGCACAGCTGCCTGTGACCAAAGTGACGAGAGGATAATGGAGATTTTGAATCTCTGCGTACACTTTTGGACACTGGACACTTGTGGATTGTGTGAGGCCCACTGATATCTGAGCGCTATGTGACACGCTCGATGGCACAGCTGCCTGTGACCAAAGTGACGAGAGGATAATCGAGATTTTGAATCTCTGCGTACACTTTTGGACACTGGACACTTGTAGATTGTGTGAGGCCCACTGATATCTGAGCGCTATGTGACACGCTCGATGGCACAGCTGCCTGTGACCAAAGTGACGAGAGGATAATGGAGATTTTGAATCTCTGCGTACACTTTTGGACACTGGACACTTGTGGATTGTGTGAGGCCCACTGATATCTGAGCGCTATGTGACACGCTCGATGGCACAGCTGCCTGTGACCAAAGTGACGAGAGGATAATGGAGATTTTGAATCTCTGCGTACACTTTTGGACACTGGACACTTGTAGATTGTGTGAGGTCCACTGATATCTGAGCGCTATGTGACACGCTCGATGGCACAGCTGCCTGTGACCAAAGTGACGAGAGGATAATGGAGATTTTGAATCTCTGCGTACACTTTTGGACACTGGACACTTGTGGATTGTGTGAGGCCCACTGATATCTGAGCGCTATGTGACACGCTCGATGGCACAGCTGCCTGTGACCAAAGTGACGAGAGGATAATGGAGATTTTGAATCTCTGCGTACAATTTTGGACACTGGACACTTGTGGATTGTGTGAGGCCCACTGATATCTGAGCGCTATGTGACACGCTCGATGGCACAGCTGCCTGTGACCATAGTGACGAGAGGATAATGGAGATTTTGAATCTCTGCGTACACTTTTGGACACTGGACACTTGTAGATTGTGTGAGGCCCACTGATATCTGAGCGCTATGTGACACGCTCGATGGCACAGCTGCCTGTGACCAAAGTGACGAGAGGATAATGGAGATTTTGAATCTCTGCGTACACTTTTGGACACTGGACACTTGTGGATTGTGTGAGGCCCACTGATATCTGAGCGCTATGTGACACGCTCGATGGCACTGCTGCCTGTGACCAAAGTGACGAGAGGATAATCGAGATTTTGAATCTCTGCGTACACTTTTGGACACTGGACACTTGTAGATTGTGTGAGGCCCACTGATATCTGAGCGCTATGTGACACGCTCGATGGCACTGCTGCCTGTGACCAAAGTGACGAGAGGATAATCGAGATTTTGAATCTCTGCGTACACTTTTGGACACTGGACACTTGTAGGTTGTGTGAGGCCCACTGATATCTGAGCGCTATGTGACACGCTCGATGGCACTGCTGCCTGTGACCAAAGTGACGAGAGGATAATCGAGATTTTGAATCTCTGCGTACACTTTTGGACACTGGACACTTGTAGATTGTGTGAGGCCCACTGATATCTGAGCGCTATGTGACACGCTCGATGGCACAGCTGCCTGTGACCAAAGTGACGAGAGGATAATGGAGATTTTGAATCTCTGCGTACACTTTTGGACACTGGACACTTGTGGATTGTGTAAGGCCCACTGATATCTGAGCGCTATGTGACACGCTCGATGGCACAGCTGCCTGTGACCAAAGTGACGAGAGGATAATGGAGATTTTGAATCTCTGCGTACACTTTTGGACACTGGACACTTGTGGATTGTGTGAGGCCCACTGATATCTGAGCGCTATGTGACACGCTCGATGGCACAGCTGCCTGTGACCAAAGTGACGAGAGGATAATGGAGATTTTGAATCTCTGCGTACACTTTTGGACACTGGACACTTGTGGATTGTGTGAGGCCCACTGATATCTGAGCGCTATGTGACACGCTCGATGGCACAGCTGCCTGTGACCAAAGTGACGAGAGGATAATGGAGATTTTGAATCTCTGCGTACACTTTTGGACACTGGACACTTGTAGATTGTGTGAGGCCCACTGATATCTGAGCGCTATGTGACATGCTCGATGGCACAGCTGCCTGTGACCAAAGTGACGAGAGCATAATGGAGATTTTGAATCTCTGCGTACACTTTTGGACACTGGACACTTGTAGATTGTGTGAGGCCCACTGATATCTGAGCGCTATGTGACACGCTCGATGGCACAGCTGCCTGTGACCAAAGTGACGAGAGGATAATGGAGATTTTGAATCTCTGCGTACACTTTTGGACACTGGACACTTGTGGATTGTGTGAGGCCCACTGATATCTGAGCGCTATGTGACACGCTCGATGGCACAGCTGCCTGTGACCAAAGTGACGAGAGGATAATGGAGATTTTGAATCTCTGCGTACACTTTTGGACACTGGATACTTGTAGATTGTGTGAGGCCCACTGATATCTGAGCGCTATGTGACACGCTCGATGGCACAGCTGCCTGTGACCAAAGTGACAAGAGGATAATGGAGATTTTGAATCTCTGCGTACACTTTTGGACACTGGACACTTGTAGATTGTGTGAGGCCCACTGATATCTGAGCGCTATGTGACACGCTCGATGGCACAGCTGCCTGTGACCAAAGTGACGAGAGGATAATGGAGATTTTGAATCTCTGCGTACACTTTTGGACACTGGACACTTGTAGATTGTGTGAGGCCCACTGATATCTGAGCGCTATGTGACACGCTCGATGGCACAGCTGCCTGTGACCAAAGTGACGAGAGGATAATGGAGATTTTGAATCTCTGCGTACACTTTTGGACACTGGACACTTGTGGATTGTGTGAGGCCCACTGATATCTGAGCGCTATGTGACACGCTCGATGGCACAGCTGCCTGTGACCAAAATGACGAGAGGATAATGGAGATTTTGAATCTCTGCGTACACTTTTGGACACTGGACACTTGTGGATTGTGTGAGGCCCACTGATATCTGAGCGCTATGTGACACGCTCGATGGCACAGCTGCCTGTGACCAAAGTGACGAGAGGATAATGGAGATTTTGAATCTCTGCGTACACTTTTGGACACTGGACACTTGTGGATTGTGTGAGGCCCACTGATATCTGAGCGCTATGTGACACGCTCGATGGCACAGCTGCCTGTGACCAAAGTGACGAGAGGATAATGGAGATTTTGAATCTCTGCGTACACTTTTGGACACTGGACACTTGTAGATTGTGTGAGGCCCACTGATATCTGAGCGCTATGTGACACGCTCGATGGCACAGCTGCCTGTGACCAAAGTGACGAGAGGATAATGGAGATTTTGAATCTCTGCGTACACTTTTGGACACTGGACACTTGTGGATTGTGTGAGGCCCACTGATATCTGAGCGCTATGTGACACGCTCGATGGCACAGCTGCCTGTGACCAAAGTGACGAGAGGATAATGGAGATTTTGAATCTCTGCGTACACTTTTGGACACTGGACACTTGTAGATTGTGTGAGGTCCACTGATATCTGAGCGCTATGTGACACGCTCGATGGCACAGCTGCCTGTGACCAAAGTGACGAGAGGATAATGGAGATTTTGAATCTCTGCGTACACTTTTGGACACTGGACACTTGTGGATTGTGTGAGGCCCACTGATATCTGAGCGCTATGTGACACGCTCGATGGCACAGCTGCCTGTGACCAAAGTGACGAGAGGATAATGGAGATTTTGAATCTCTGCGTACAATTTTGGACACTGGACACTTGTGGATTGTGTGAGGCCCACTGATATCTGAGCGCTATGTGACACGCTCGATGGCACAGCTGCCTGTGACCATAGTGACGAGAGGATAATGGAGATTTTGAATCTCTGCGTACACTTTTGGACACTGGACACTTGTAGATTGTGTGAGGCCCACTGATATCTGAGCGCTATGTGACACGCTCGATGGCACAGCTGCCTGTGACCAAAGTGACGAGAGGATAATGGAGATTTTGAATCTCTGCGTACACTTTTGGACACTGGACACTTGTAGATTGTGTGAGGCCCACTGATATCTGAGCGCTATGTGACACGCTCGATGGCACAGCTGCCTGTGACCAAAGTGACGAGAGGATAATGGAGATTTTGAATCTCTGCGTACACTTTTGGACACTGGACACTTGTAGATTGTGTGAGGCCCACTGATATCTGAGCGCTATGTGACACGCTCGATGGCACAGCTGCCTGTGACCAAAGTGACGAGAGGATAATGGAGATTTTGAATCTCTGCGTACACTTTTGGACACTGGACACTTGTAGATTGTGTGAGGCCCACTGATATCTGAGCGCTATGTGACACGCTCGATGGCACAGCTGCCTGTGACCAAAGTGACGAGAGGATAATGGAGATTTTGAATCTCTGCGTACACTTTTGGACACTGGACACTTGTAGATTGTGTGAGGCCCACTGATATCTGAGCGCTATGTGACACGCTCGATGGCACAGCTGCCTGTGACCAAAGTGACGAGAGGATAATGGAGATTTTGAATCTCTGCGTACACTTTTGGACACTGGACACTTGTGGATTGTGTGAGGCCCACTGATATCTGAGCGCTATGTGACACGCTCGATGGCACAGCTGCCTGTGACCAAAGTGACGAGAGGATAATGGAGATTTTGAATCTCTGCGTACACTTTTGGACACTGGACACTTGTGGATTGTGTGAGGCCCACTGATATCTGAGCGCTATGTGACACGCTCGATGGCACAGCTGCCTGTGACCAAAGTGACGAGAGGATAATCGAGATTTTGAATCTCTGCGTACACTTTTGGACACTGGACACTTGTAGATTGTGTGAGGCCCACTGATATCTGAGCGCTATGTGACACGCTCGATGGCACAGCTGCCTGTGACCAAAGTGACGAGAGGATAATGGAGATTTTGAATCTCTGCGTACACTTTTGGACACTGGACACTTGTGGATTGTGTGAGGCCCACTGATATCTGAGCGCTATGTGACACGCTCGATGGCACAGCTGCCTGTGACCAAAGTGACGAGAGGATAATGGAGATTTTGAATCTCTGCGTACACTTTTGGACACTGGACACTTGTAGATTGTGTGAGGTCCACTGATATCTGAGCGCTATGTGACACGCTCGATGGCACAGCTGCCTGTGACCAAAGTGACGAGAGGATAATGGAGATTTTGAATCTCTGCGTACACTTTTGGACACTGGACACTTGTGGATTGTGTGAGGCCCACTGATATCTGAGCGCTATGTGACACGCTCGATGGCACAGCTGCCTGTGACCAAAGTGACGAGAGGATAATGGAGATTTTGAATCTCTGCGTACAATTTTGGACACTGGACACTTGTGGATTGTGTGAGGCCCACTGATATCTGAGCGCTATGTGACACGCTCGATGGCACAGCTGCCTGTGACCATAGTGACGAGAGGATAATGGAGATTTTGAATCTCTGCGTACACTTTTGGACACTGGACACTTGTAGATTGTGTGAGGCCCACTGATATCTGAGCACTATGTGACACGCTCGATGGCACAGCTGCCTGTGACCAAAGTGACGAGAGGATAATGGAGATTTTGAATCTCTGCGTACACTTTTGGACACTGGACACTTGTAGATTGTGTGAGGCCCACTGATATCTGAGCGCTATGTGACACGCTCGATGGCACAGCTGCCTGTGACCAAAGTGACGAGAGGATAATGGAGATTTTGAATCTCTGCGTACACTTTTGGACACTGGACACTTGTGGATTGTGTGAGGCCCACTGATATCTGAGCGCTATGTGACACGCTCGATGGCACAGCTGCCTGTGACCAAAATGACGAGAGGATAATGGAGATTTTGAATCTCTGCGTACACTTTTGGACACTGGACACTTGTGGATTGTGTGAGGCCCACTGATATCTGAGCGCTATGTGACACGCTCGATGGCACAGCTGCCTGTGACCAAAGTGACGAGAGGATAATGGAGATTTTGAATCTCTGCGTACACTTTTGGACACTGGACACTTGTGGATTGTGTGAGGCCCACTGATATCTGAGCGCTATGTGACACGCTCGATGGCACAGCTGCCTGTGACCAAAGTGACGAGAGGATAATCGAGATTTTGAATCTCTGCGTACACTTTTGGACACTGGACACTTGTAGATTGTGTGAGGCCCACTGATATCTGAGCGCTATGTGACACGCTCGATGGCACAGCTGCCTGTGACCAAAGTGACGAGAGGATAATGGAGATTTTGAATCTCTGCGTACACTTTTGGACACTGGACACTTGTGGATTGTGTGAGGCCCACTGATATCTGAGCGCTATGTGACACGCTCGATGGCACAGCTGCCTGTGACCAAAGTGACGAGAGGATAATGGAGATTTTGAATCTCTGCGTACACTTTTGGACACTGGACACTTGTAGATTGTGTGAGGTCCACTGATATCTGAGCGCTATGTGACACGCTCGATGGCACAGCTGCCTGTGACCAAAGTGACGAGAGGATAATGGAGATTTTGAATCTCTGCGTACACTTTTGGACACTGGACACTTGTGGATTGTGTGAGGCCCACTGATATCTGAGCGCTATGTGACACGCTCGATGGCACAGCTGCCTGTGACCAAAGTGACGAGAGGATAATGGAGATTTTGAATCTCTGCGTACAATTTTGGACACTGGACACTTGTGGATTGTGTGAGGCCCACTGATATCTGAGCGCTATGTGACACGCTCGATGGCACAGCTGCCTGTGACCATAGTGACGAGAGGATAATGGAGATTTTGAATCTCTGCGTACACTTTTGGACACTGGACACTTGTAGATTGTGTGAGGCCCACTGATATCTGAGCGCTATGTGACACGCTCGATGGCACAGCTGCCTGTGACCAAAGTGACGAGAGGATAATGGAGATTTTGAATCTCTGCGTACACTTTTGGACACTGGACACTTGTAGATTGTGTGAGGCCCACTGATATCTGAGCGCTATGTGACACGCTCGATGGCACAGCTGCCTGTGACCAAAGTGACGAGAGGATAATGGAGATTTTGAATCTCTGCGTACACTTTTGGACACTGGACACTTGTGGATTGTGTGAGGCCCACTGATATCTGAGCGCTATGTGACACGCTCGATGGCACAGCTGCCTGTGACCAAAATGACGAGAGGATAATGGAGATTTTGAATCTCTGCGTACACTTTTGGACACTGGACACTTGTGGATTGTGTGAGGCCCACTGATATCTGAGCGCTATGTGACACGCTCGATGGCACTGCTGCCTGTGACCAAAGTGACGAGAGGATAATCGAGATTTTGAATCTCTGCGTACACTTTTGGACACTGGACACTTGTAGATTGTGTGAGGCCCACTGATATCTGAGCGCTATGTGACACGCTCGATGGCACTGCTGCCTGTGACCAAAGTGACGAGAGGATAATCGAGATTTTGAATCTCTGCGTACACTTTTGGACACTGGACACTTGTAGATTGTGTGAGGCCCACTGATATCTGAGCGCTATGTGACACACTCGATGGCACAGCTGCCTGTGACCAAAGTGACGAGAGGATAATGGAGATTTTGAATCTCTGCGTACACTTTTGGACACTGGACACTTGTAGATTGTGTGAGGCCCACTGATATCTGAGCGCTATGTGACACGCTCGATGGCACAGCTGCCTGTGACCAAAGTGACGAGAGGATAATGGAGATTTTGAATCTCTGCGTACACTTTTGGACACTGGACACTTGTGGATTGTGTGAGGCCCACTGATATCTGAGCGCTATGTGACACGCTCGATGGCACAGCTGCCTGTGACCAAAGTGACGAGAGGATAATGGAGATTTTGAATCTCTGCGTACACTTTTGGACACTGGACACTTGTGGATTGTGTGAGGCCCACTGATATCTGAGCGCTATGTGACACGCTCGATGGCACAGCTGCCTGTGACCAAAGTGACGAGAGGATAATGGAGATTTTGAATCTCTGCATACACTTTTGGACACTGGACACTTGTGGATTATGTGAGGCCCACTGATATCTGAGCGCTATGTGACACGCTCGATGGCACAGCTGCCTGTGACCAAAGTGACGAGAGGATAATGGAGATTTTGAATCTCTGCGTACACTTTTGGACACTGGACACTTGTGGATTGTGTGAGGCCCACTGATATCTGAGCGCTACGTGACACGCTCGATGGCACAGCTGCCTGTGACCAAAGTGACGAGAGGATAATGGAGATTTTGAATCTCTGCGTACACTTTTGGACACTGGACACTTGTAGATTGTGTGAGGTCCACTGATATCTGAGCGCTATGTGACACGCTCGATGGCACAGCTGCCTGTGACCAAAGTGACGAGAGGATAATGGAGATTTTGAATCTCTGCGTACACTTTTGGACACTGGACACTTGTGGATTGTGTGAGGCCCACTGATATCTGAGCGCTATGTGACACGCTCGATGGCACAGCTGCCTGTGACCAAAGTGACGAGAGGATAATGGAGATTTTGAATCTCTGCGTACACTTTTGGACACTGGACACTTGTGGATTGTGTGAGGCCCACTGATATCTGAGCGCTATGTGACACGCTCGATGGCACAGCTGCCTGTGACCAAAGTGACGAGAGGATAATGGAGATTTTGAATCTCTGTGTACACTTTTGGACACTGGACACTTGTAGATTGTGTGAGGCCCACTGATATCTGAGCGCTATGTGACACGCTCGATGGCACAGCTGCCTGTGACCAAAGTGACGAGAGGATAATGGAGATTTTGAATCTCTGCGTACACTTTTGGACACTGGACACTTGTGGATTGTGTGAGGCCCACTGATATCTGAGCGCTATGTGACACGCTCGATGGCACAGCTGCCTGTGACCAAAGTGACGAGAGGATAATGGAGATTTTGAATCTCTGCGTACACTTTTGGACACTGGACACTTGTGGATTGTGTGAGGCCCACTGATATCTGAGCGCTATGTGACACGCTCGATGGCACAGCTGCCTGTGACCAAAGTGACGAGAGGATAATGGAGATTTTGAATCTCTGCGTACACTTTTGGACACTGGATACTTGTAGATTGTGTGAGGCCCACTGATATCTGAGCGCTATGTGACACGCTCGATGGCACAGCTGCCTGTGACCAAAGTGACGAGAGGATAATGGAGATTTTGAATCTCTGCGTACACTTTTGGACACTGGACACTTGTGGATTGTGTGAGGCCCACTGATATCTGAGCGCTATGTGACACGCTCGATGGCACAGCTGCCTGTGACCAAAGTGACGAGAGGATAATGGAGATTTTGAATCTCTGCGTACACTTTTGGACACTGGACACTTGTGGATTGTGTGAGGCCCACTGATATCTGAGCGCTATGTGACACGCTCGATGGCACAGCTGCCTGTGACCAAAGTGACGAGAGGATAATGGAGATTTTGAATCTCTGCGTACACTTTTGGACACTGGACACTTGTGGATTGTGTGAGGCCCACTGATATCTGAGCGCTATGTGACACGCTCGATGGCACAGCTGCCTGTGACCAAAGTGACGAGAAGATAATGGAGATTTTGAATCTCTGCGTACACTTTTGGACACTGGACACTTGTAGATTGTGTGAGGCCCACTGATATCTGAGCGCTATGTGACACGCTCGATGGCACAGCTGCCTGTGACCAAAGTGACGAGAGCATAATGGAGATTTTGAATCTCTGCGTACACTTTTGGACACTGGACACTTGTAGATTGTGTGAGGCCCACTGATATCTGAGCGCTATGTGACACGCTCGATGGCACAGCTGCCTGTGACCAAAGTGACGAGAGGATAATGGAGATTTTGAATCTCTGCGTACACTTTTGGACACTGGACACTTGTGGATTGTGTGAGGCCCACTGATATCTGAGCGCTATGTGACACGCTCGATGGCACAGCTGCCTGTGACCAAAGTGACGAGAGGATAATGGAGATTTTGAATCTCTGCGTACACTTTTGGACACTGGATACTTGTAGATTGTGTGAGGCCCACTGATATCTGAGCGCTATGTGACACGCTCGATGGCACAGCTGCCTGTGACCAAAGTGACGAGAGGATAATGGAGATTTTGAATCTCTGCGTACACTTTTGGACACTGGACACTTGTGGATTGTGTGAGGCCCACTGATATCTGAGCGCTATGTGACACGCTCGATGGCACAGCTGCCTGTGACCAAAGTGACGAGAAGATAATGGAGATTTTGAATCTCTGCGTACACTTTTGGACACTGGACACTTGTAGATTGTGTGAGGCCCACTGATATCTGAGCGCTATGTGACACGCTCGATGGCACAGCTGCCTGTGACCAAAGTGACGAGAGCATAATGGAGATTTTGAATCTCTGCGTACACTTTTGGACACTGGACACTTGTAGATTGTGTGAGGCCCACTGATATCTGAGCGCTATGTGACACGCTCGATGGCACAGCTGCCTGTGACCAAAGTGACGAGAGGATAATGGAGATTTTGAATCTCTGCGTACACTTTTGGACACTGGACACTTGTGGATTGTGTGAGGCCCACTGATATCTGAGCGCTATGTGACACGCTCGATGGCACAGCTGCCTGTGACCAAAGTGACGAGAGGATAATGGAGATTTTGAATCTCTGCGTACACTTTTGGACACTGGATACTTGTAGATTGTGTGAGGCCCACTGATATCTGAGCGCTATGTGACACGCTCGATGGCACAGCTGCCTGTGACCAAAGTGACGAGAGGATAATGGAGATTTTGAATCTCTGCGTACACTTTTGGACACTGGACACTTGTGGATTGTGTGAGGCCCACTGATATCTGAGCGCTATGTGACACGCTCGATGGCACAGCTGCCTGTGACCAAAGTGACGAGAGGATAATGGAGATTTTGAATCTCTGCGTACACTTTTGGACACTGGACACTTGTGGATTGTGTGAGGCCCACTGATATCTGAGCGCTATGTGACACGCTCGATGGCACAGCTGCCTGTGACCAAAGTGACGAGAGGGTAATGGAGATTTTGAATCTCTGCGTACACTTTTGGACACTGGACACTTGTAGATTGTGTGAGGCCCACTGATATCTGAGCGCTATGTGACACGCTCGATGGCACAGCTGCCTGTGACCAAAGTGACGAGAGGATAATGGAGATTTTGAATCTCTGCATACACTTTTGGACACTGGACACTTGTGGATTGTGTGAGGCCCACTGATATCTGAGCGCTATGTGACACGCTCGATGGCACAGCTGCCTGTGACCAAAGTGACGAGAGGATAATGGAGATTTTGAATCTCTGCGTACACTTTTGGACACTGGACACTTGTAGATTGTGTGAGGCCCACTGATATCTGAGCGCTATGTGACACGCTCGATGGCACAGCTGCCTGTGACCAAAGTGACGAGAGGATAATGGAGATTTTGAATCTCTGCGCACACTTTTGGACACTGGACACTTGTGGATTGTGTGCGGCCCACTGATATCTGAGCGCTATGTGACACGCTCGATGGCACAGCTGCCTGTGACCAAAGTGACGAGAGGATAATGGAGATTTTGTATCTCTGCGTACACTTTTGGACAATGGACACTTGTGGATTGTGTGAGGCCCACTGATATCTGAGCGCTATGTGACACGCTCGATGGCACAGCTGTGACAAAAGTGACTAGAGGATAAGGGAGATTGGATTGCTTTTAAAAAAGCAGTTTGCGGAGCAGTGGGTAAACAGCAATGCCAGCGTGTCAGGAAGCCTTAAAATGCAGCCCAACAACCAACACCACTGATACACCACAATATAGCCTCCCCTTGCACTGCACACACAGTGACTTGTGTGTTGTGCAGGCCAAATCGCTAGCAGCAGAAGCAGTTTTTTTGTCTTCTTCCCTGCCTAACGCTCTCCCTACAGAATCAGCAGCAACCTCTCCCTATACTAAGATCGGCAGAAGTAAGATGGCGGTCGGCGTGCACGCCCTTTTATACCCCCTGTGACGCCCACCAAAGCAAGCCAATCACTTGCATGCCCTTCTGAAAGATGGTGGTGACCCGTGCCTAGGTCATCACGTTGCCCACAGTGTCCGTGGATCCTGATTGGCTGAAAAAGAGCGCAAAACAAACTTTTGAAACGCGACTTTGGCGCGTAAGTCGCCGACCTCGTGGCCGACCTCATCCTAGGGTCGGGTTTCGTTTCATGAAACCCGACTTTGCCAAAAGTCGTCGACTTTTGAATTTTTTCGACCCGTTTCGCTCAACTCTACTAATGACTTCTGGAGACAATAGGTCACTCAGGACTTTTTAGGGGATTCAGACTACAGGGAGCTGAACACAAATGCACAACACAATTTTCAGATTTATATTTTTAAAATATTTAGAAAACCAAATATAATTTATTTTCTTTGCACTTCACAAATAATTGCTACTTTGTGTTGGTATGTCACATAAAATACATTTATATTTCAGAGTGCAAAGTGAAAAAATGTGGAAAAGTTCACGGGGTGTGAAACCTTTTTCAAAGCACTATAGATGGAAAACAAATACAACGGATAGTACACTGAACTGCTTGTCCAGACCCAGGGTGTACTACTCACTACATTAACATATTTGAATATTTGTTGCAATCACAGTAAAGGATTTGGAAACTAACGGTAATAATTTTTATTCAGGCTATGTCCTCTATAAGGTGCGGTGCTTGGTTTGAACAGACTCCCTTTAGGACTTCTTTTGTTATATTGATCATCAAGTTCAAGACAAGAAGGAGAATGGTTGCTTTACTATTAATTCAGTCCAGAGCCTCTCACCTAGCCAAATCAGTTCTCATACTTTGCACTGACAAGAGCCAATAGCTCGAAACACTGTGTCTGCAAATTGAGATTCTGATTTGGCATTTATCCTAAGTCATATTACAAGACTCGTTAAAGGGTTGATTGTGACTTGTAGGATCGCTACAGAGTTCAAGTCCTCTTTTTCTCTGAAGAAGCAATTTGCATATCAATTCAGTTTAAAACCTTTTTCTGCCTGCTAAACTTTCCAGTTGTGTTCATTGGGGCCTGTGCCAGAGACAACAAGATAAGCTTTATGCACAGATTGAACTTACTATGCCGAACAGAGATTTCCTGGTAATATCTCTCTTGGGCTACAAGTTAATAAGTAATAACCCTGGTAGTCTAGAGTTGTAAAGGGTATTACTGGCAATGTCAGCAGTTGTCCAGTGTGGTTATTGGTTCATTCATTATGGTTTTGCTGGGTTAGCCCCTTCCTTCCACAACCAGTTTTGGCTTTCCTGACTGAGTCCCATTTTCAGATCTGTGTCATTTATCATAGAATCCTAGAATGTTAGAGTTGGAAGGGACCTCCAGGGTTATCGGGACCTCCAGAGTCATCAGGACCTCAAGAATCATCGTGTCCAACCCCCTGCTCAATGCAGGACTCACTAAACCATCTCAGACAGATGTCTGTCCATTCTCTGCTTGAAGAATTCCATTGAAGGAGAACTCACCACCTCTTGTGGCAACCTTTTCCACTCATTGATAACCCTCACTGTGAAAAAGTGTTTTCTAATATCTAATCTGTATCTTCTCTGTTTCAGTTTCATTTATGTAAAAAATCCTTAATAAGAACTACTTAAAAAAGTCTTTTGAAACAAATATTGTATGTTAGAACAACAATCATCACAAAAGATGTGAATCGGGGCCTAGTAGCCACATAGAAACGTATAAGCAACAGAACACTCCTATATACAGTATATATCATTGAATACTGAGAAACATGGAGTGAAATCAGTTTTCCCATAAAATGTACAAAAATCTTTTCATCATTACATCATATAACAACACTTTTTAAACATCAATAAGAATAGATAGTAATATAGAAACATCAATATCATTAATGAAGGACACGGGTAATACAAATTTAGGGTCAACAAATAGTAATATAAGGATCGAGGAAATGGTATTCCTGAATCAGGAAGGGAGTTCCTATACCCGATTGTAAATATGTGTGTACACCTTTAAAAAGTTAAGAAGTGTATATATTAGGACAAGTGTCAGGGCTATCGATCATTGTGATGCAATACACCTTCATGCATGTTCATATACACTAAAATTAACCTGTAAAAGGCATCTTTGTAAACTAAATGGTTTAATAATAGTTCTTACCCATATAGATCCCTTTGTGACTCCAGGTTCACAGCCCCAACGCGCGTTTTGTGTGGGCTTCCTCAGGGGGCTATGACAACATGTGTGTCTACACAACCTTATAAATACACCCTTCAGGTGTTGTGAATCGGGACAAAGATTGTGGTGCATGCACACATGTCCCATTTGGAAAGGCATTCCAGGATCAATTAATGCACAAGTACACATAAGTCGTATGGATTTTGCTATGCAGTACATAGTGCAATAGATCAATCAGAAGAACCTTAAGTAGACATTTAAGGTGAAAGGGGAGGACAAAGTGACAAGTGCATTTAAAGTGAGCAATGTGCAAGCAATGAGTGCTTAGCCAGAAAGGGCCGACCACCTCAATAGAAATAGATATAATCATATTGATTAGCAATATTACAATAGTATAATAGGTAATAGAGTGATCTGACATGGATATAGTGAAAGAATAATATCAATAAGTGAAGTATGAATGTCAAGTGGTGAATAATAACACCATATTAACCACTAATGACCAGATACACAAACACATGGTGTCAGTAACCATAAGTCACATATATTCCTATACATATATCGTCAACACGTAATTCCCCTGCATATAACAAATTATGTATTGATCCATCACTACTAATTGCTATTTAGGGAGAGGAGATAGTTAGTCTTTAACTTTTTTCTCAACAAATATAGATGATCCAATGAATGGAATATGTTAAACCGTTTTTAGAGGATAATTCAACTTAAAATCAAAGATCCAGCGTCAGTGGTGGAGAGTCAGTCACAGATCAATCACAAAAATACAACTACAGATAATGAAAGAAAAAATATAATTGATACAAATTACAACTCAGATAGATAACACACATTAAAAGCCAAATCCAGAGAGCTATAGCTATAGATATGAGACAAAGCTTAGTTTTTGGTTCAGACAATCCGGTGCCATGGTTCCCAGAGCTGTAATCCATCTACATTCTCTTTGGGCTAGTAGGCGCTTACTATCGCCCCCTCTTATCCCAGTACAAATCCAGTCATTGCCACATATCCTTAGTTCTTTGGGATTACAATTGTGCATATCTCTGAAGTGCATCGGGATACTCACATCATTCACTTCACGGGCGACTACAATGTCCCTCACATGTTCACGTGTTCTGACATGCAATTCCCGTGATGTGAGTCCTACAGAGACCAGATTGCAGATGCACTTGGTGCAGTATAGCACATGAGTTGCATTGCTCGTGATGTATTCTCTAATCTTAAAGGGAACCTGTCACCTTGTATTCCACAATAAGCTGTGGCCACTGCCTTTTGGCGCTTATCTACAGCATTCTAGAATGCTGTAGATAAGCCCCTGATCTAACCTGAAAGATAAGAAAAATAAGTTATATTATACTCACCCGGGGGCGGTCCGGTCTGATGGGCGTCGCAGGTCCGGGTCTTGCACCTCCCATCTTCATGCAATGTCGTCATCTTCCTTGCTTCATGTCGTGGCTCCTGTGCGGGCGTACTGATCGGCCCTGTTGAGGGAAGAGCATAGTACTGCAGTGCGCAGGCGCTGGGCCTCTCTGACCTTTCCCGGCACCTGCGCACTGCAGTACTTGGCTCTACCCTAAACAGGGCAGATCAGTACGCTAGCGCAGGAGCCACAGCACGAAGCAAGGAAGATGATGACATCACATGAAGATGGGAGCATCGGACCCGGACCTGCGATGCCCATTGGACTGGACCGCCCCCAGGTGAGTATAATATAACTTATTTTTCTTATCTTTCAGGTCAAACCGGGGGCTTATCTACAGCATTCTAGAATGCTGTAGATAAGCCCCGAAAGGCAGTGGCCGCAGCTTATTGCGGAAAAACGAGGTGACAGGTTCCCTTTAAACTCACGGAGCTGTCCACTGAAGTGAACAATGTGAACCTCATCAGGTTTTTGCAGGCTAGGCAACCACCACATGGGTAGAAGCCTAGTCTTGGTTTCCCTACACTGAAGCAGTCCAAAGATTTTACTACATAGTGGCTATTGACAAGAATGTCCCTAAGATTTCTGCTTTTCCTAGATGTCATCATAGGTAGTTCGGGGAGATGTTTGGATAATATGGGATCCGTTCTGAGTATGGACCAGTATTTTGACAAGATTGTTCACAAATTGTCCCATTGGTGGTTTTACGTTGAAATGAGCTTTATCTCCTACAACAGCCCTTTGTCTGTCCCCTTTCTCCATCCAGGGAAGAAAGGCACTACTGTGTCCCGCAGTACACCAACTTGACAGACAGGATGACAAAGACAAGGGAAAATGAAAACTCCACACATAAAATATACACTCACATATAACATAGGCAGGGCCGGCGTTTGGGGCAGGCAGACAAGGCAGCTGCCTAGGGCTCTCACCCACAAAGGGGGCCCTCTGTGTCTGCAGCCCCTTTATGAAGTGCCCAGAAGGTTGTACAGCATTACTTGCAGTGAATAACGCTGTGTATCCTCTGCAGTCCTTGATCTTCTCTCCCTAACCCCCCTCCGTTCGCCCTCTATCTCCCGTGCAGTGTCAGGTTAGAAGTAGAGAGTGAGGGGGAGGGGCACAGCACAGCAGAGGTCAGACCTGGGGCAGGACAGGATGTCTGCAGCCCTGTGTGTCACCTCCTCCTCATCATGGTTGAGATCTGCACAAGTGACATCAGGACCTGGTAAGTATACATATATATGTATATCTGTGTGTTTACATGGGTAGTATACAGTGTGTGTGTGTCTGTATATGTGTATATAGTATGTGTGTGCATATATACAGTATATAGTATGATTGTGTATATCTGTAGTGCATTTGTGTGTGTATATATATATATGCATGTACATACAGTATATACAGTCATATGTTAAAGTTTGGGCACCCCTATTAATGTTAACCTTTTTTCTTTATAACCCTCACTTGTCTTCCTTTCTTTTGAGGTCCATGCCGTCAGACTCTACACCCCCTTCTCCATGCGAGTGGCGGTGGTGTATCGTCCTCCCGGCCCCTCCCATCAGTTCCTGGATCATTTTGCCACTTGGCTTCCACATTTTCTCTCCTGTGACATCCCTACCCTCATCATGGGAGATTTCAACATCCCCATTGCTCTTCCCCTCTCCCCATCTGCTACTCACCTTTTATCTCTAACCTCCTCATTTGGCCTTTCGCAGCTTACAAATTCTCCAACGCATGAAGACGGAAACTCCCTCGACTTGGTCTTCTCTCGGCTTTGTGCAGTGGATGATTTTGCAAACTCCCCTCTCCCGCTCTCTGACCACAATCTTCTTTCATTCTCTATAAAGAACTGCCAGGCTGCTCAGGTCACCCCCAATGTCCAGACTTATAGAAACATACAGGCCATTAACACCCAGAAACTTCTGAAGAACTTGCAGTCTTCATTGGCCCCTGTCTCCTCCCTCTCATGTCCTGATTCTGCATTGAAGCATTACAATGAAACACTTCAAAGTGCCCTGGATGAATTTGCACCCCCTATAAATAGAACAACACAACACAGACGGCGACAACCCTGGCACATGGTGCAAACACGTTTCCTGCAGCGGTGCTCGAGGTGCGCCGAACGTCTGTGGAGAAAATCCAATCTACACGAAGATTTCATCCATTTTAAGTTTATGCTTAGAACATACAACACTGCCCTTCACCTCTCCAAACAAACCTATTTCAACACCCTCATCACCTCACTGTCCAATAACCCGAAACGTCTCTTTGACACTTTTCATTCTCTACTCAATCCAAGAGTACAGGCCCCAACCACGGAGCTCCGAGCTGACGATCTGGCCAATTACTTCAAAGAAAAAATTGACCAGATCCGACAGGAAATTATCTCCAAATCCCCTCATACCATGCACTGTCCTCCCTCCCCCACTGCATCTAACTCACTCTCTGATTTTGAACCAGTCACAGAAGAAGAAGTAAGCAGGCTCCTTGCATCTTCTCACCCAACTACTTGCACCAGTGACCCATTTCCGTCACATCTCCTCCAGTCCCTTTCCCCTGCTGTCACCCCTCTCCTAACTAAAATATTTAACCTCTCTCTCTCTTCTGGTATTTTTCCCTCCTCATTTAAGCATGCCATCATACATCCACTACTTAAAAAACCATCCCTCGACCAAAACTGTGCCGCTAACTATAGACCTGTCTCTAATCTTCCCTTCATCTCTAAACTCCTGGAACGCCTGGTCCACTCCCGTCTTATCCGCTATCTCTCAGAAAACTCTCTTCTCGACCCTCTCCAATCCGGTTTCCGCTCTTTACACTCCACTGAAACTGCCCTCACTAAAGTCTCTAATGATCTGCTAACAGCTAAATCAAATGGTCATTACTCCATGCTAATTCTCTTGGATCTCTCTGCAGCATTCAACACTGTGGATCATCAGCTCCTCCTCACTATGCTCCATTCCATTGGCCTCAAGGACACCGTTCTCTCCTGGTTCTCCTCCTATCTCTCCAACCGCTCCTTTACTGTTTCTTTTGCCGGTTCCTCCTCCTCTCACCTTCCCCTTACTGTTGGGGTTCCTCAAGGATCGGTTCTAGGCCCCCTCCTCTTCTCCTTGTACACTGCCCCTATTGGTCAAACAATCAGTAGATTTGGTTTCCAGTACCATCTCTATGCTGATGACACCCAATTATACACTTCTTCTCCTGACATCACGCCAGCCTTTCTAGAAAACACTGGCGATTGTCTAAACGCTGTGTCTAATATCATGTCCTCACTATATCTGAAACTGAACCTGTCAAAGACTGAACTCCTGGTGTTTCCTCCCGCTACTAATGTACCTATACCCGACATTGCTATTTCTGTGTGTGGTTCCACTATTACTCCCCAGCAACATGCCCGCTGTCTTGGGGTCATACTTGATTCCGAGCCTTCCTTTGCCCCCCACATTCGATCACTGGCTCGCTCTTGTCATCTGCACCTCAAAAACATTTCTAGAATTCGACCTTTTCTTACTTTTGACTCTGCAAAAACTCTTACTGTTTCTCTTATTCATTCTCGTCTCGACTATTGTAACTCTCTTCTAATCGGTCTCCCTCTTACCAAACTCTCCCCTCTCCAATCTGTCTTGAATGCTGCAGCCAGGATCATATTCCTCACCAATCGTTACACCGATGCCTCTACCTTGTGCCAGTCATTACACTGGCTACCCATCCACTCCAGAATTCAGTATAAACTTATTACCCTCACCCACAAAGCCCTCCATGGCTCAGCACCACCCTACATCTCCTCCCTTGTTTCAGTATATCACCCTACCCGCGCCCTCCGTTCTGCTGATGACCTAAGGTTAGTATCCTCAATAGTCAGAACCTCCCACTCCCGTCTCCAAGACTTTACACGTGCCGCGCCAATTCTTTGGAATGCACTTCCCTGGTCAATACGATTATTCCCCAATCCCCACAATTTTAAGCGTATCCTGAAAACGCATTTATTCAGACTGGCCTATCGCCTCAACACATTAACCTAACCTATCCCTGTGTGGCAGAGCCAAAAGTTTTACCATAACCAGGTTCCCAGCATCATGTTCCCACATGCTTTATGCATCCATTAGCCTTCTGTGTCTGTACTGTTACACACTTAACATTTTGGCTGGTCCATACAATCAGAGCAACTGTTACCACCCACCTTTCGTGTCTACCTCTTTCCTCATAGACTGTAAGCTTGCGAGCAGGGCCCTCACTCCTCCTGGTATTTGTTATAATCTACTGTATGTGATTATTGTTATGCTGTAATGTCTATTGTCTGTACAAATCCCCTCTGAAATGTAAAGTGCTGCGGAATATGTCGGCGCTATAAAAATAAAATGTATTATTATTATTATTATTTATAACAATTTTGGTTTTTGCAACAGCTATTTCAGTTTCATATATCTAATAACTGATGGACTCAGTTTAAATGAGGTTTATTGTACTAACAGAAAATGTGCAGTCTGCATTTAAACAAAATTTAACCGGTGCAAAAGTATGGGCACCCTTATCATTTTCTTGATTTGAACACTCCTAACTACTTTTTACTGACTTCCTGAAGCACTAAATTGGTTTTGTAACCTCATTGAGCTTTGAACTTCATAGCCAGGTGTATCAAATCATGAGAAAAGGTATTTAAGGTGGCCACTTGCAAGTAGTTCTCCTATTTGATTCTCCTATGAAGAGTGGCATCATGGGCTCCTCAAAACAACTCTCAAATGATCTGAAAACAAAGATTATTATTCAACATAGCTTTTCAGGGGAAGGATACAAAAAGTTGTCTCAGAGATTTAACCTGTCAGTTTCCACTGTGAGGAACATAGTAAGGAAATGGAAGAACACAGGTACAGTTCTTGTTAAGCCCAGAAGTGGCAGGCCAAGAAAAATATCAGAAAGGCAGAGAAGAAGAATGGTGAGAACAGTCAAGGACAATCCACAGACCACCTCCAAAGACCTGCAGCATCATCTTGCTGCAGATGGTGTCACTGTGCATTGGTCAACAATACAGCGCACTTTGCACAAGGAGAAGCTGTATGGGAGAGTGATGCGAAAGAAGCCGTTTCTGCAAGCACGCCACAAACAGAGTCACCTGAGGTATGCAAAAGCACATTTGGACAAGCCAGTTAGATTTTGGAAGAAGGTCCTGTAGACTAATGAAACAAAGATTGAGTTGTTTGGTCATACAAAAAGGCGTTATACATGGAGACTAAAAAACACAGCATTCCAAGAAAAACACTTGCTACCCACAGTAAAATTTGGTGGAGGTTCCATCATGCTTTGGGGCTGTGTGGCCAATGCCGGCACCGGGAATCTTGTTAAAATTGAGGGTCGCATGGATTCAACTCAGTATCAGCAGATTCTTGACAATAATGTGCAAGAATCAGTGACGAAGTTGAAGTTACGCAGGGGATGGATATTTCAGCAAGACAATGATCCAAAACACCGCTCCAAATCTACTCAGGCATTCATGCAGAGGAACAAATACAATGTTCTGGAATGGCCATCCCAATCCCCAGACCTGAATATCATTGAACATCTGTGGGATGATTTGAAGCGGGCTGTCCATGCTCCGCGACCATCAAACTTAACTGAACTGGAATTGTTTTGTAAACAGGAATGGTCTCAAATACCTTCATCCAGGATCCAGGAACTCATTAATAGCTACAGGAAGCGACTAGAGGCTGTTATTTTTGCAAAAGGAGGATCTACGAAATATTAATGTCACTTTTATGTTGAGGTGCCCATACTTTTGCACTGGTCAAATTTTGTTTAAATGCAGATTGCACATTTTCTGTTAGTACAATAAACCTCATTTGAATCCAAAAATATAACTGAGTCCATCAGTTATTAGATATATGAAACTGAAATAGCTGTTGCAAAAACCAAAATTGTTATAAAGAAAAAAGGTTAACATTAATAGGGGTGCACAAACTTTAACATATGACTGTAGCATGTGTGTCTGTGCATATTATATATGTATACTGCATGTGTGCAGTATATTGTGAAATATATGTATAAAGTGTATATGTATGTGAGCATACTGTATATACTGTATGTAAACTGAATGTTTATGTGTGTCCTTGAACACAATGTGTCTGTATATACAATATGTAGTGTATATTTCTATATTTATACAGTATATATAATGTATGTACTTGTATAGTGTATATCTGTGTATATGTGCTGCATATATAGTTCTGCAACTGTAGTGTCGCCAAAATAGGGATCAGCAGTTTATGTCTAATGCCTGTGTATAACATTAGGGCCTGTTCACACTGTCTTTCCTTACTGCTTCCTGTGTGTTCTGCCTGAATCCTGTATAGAGCCATAGACTGCAATGACAGGAATGGAGCTCACATGAATCCCACATGTGATGTTTTTTTTCTGAATATGTCTGTGTGTTCCAACAGCCACAGAAAAGTGGACACTTTTAGACGAAAAAACACAAACTCTGAGGGTATGTGCACATGATCAATAATCGCTGCTGGTTAGATGCTGCGTACTTGTGCAGTGTCCAAATGTTACAGCATAGTGGATGGGATCTCGAGAAATCCCATGCCCACTGGGTGTCCACAGACGCCCGTGGCTCACCCGCAGAGACAGACATGCGGTGCGTCTCTCCTGATCGCAACATGTCTATTTATCTTGCGGAGACGCGATAAATCTCACCCGTACAATGTATTGGACGCAGGGAATCGGCACGGTTCAGTGATCACATGTGGAGTCACCTGCGTTCAATAGCCGGCAGCAGACATGTGCTGCGTCCAAAGCGCTGCCAATTCCTGATCGTGGAGTATATAATCACTGCACTCGTACAATTTGAAAAAGTTTGCTTCAAGTGGATATTTTATCAATCTGCCTGTCGCTTCACCTGTCACCTTTAATAAAATATCCACTTGAAGCAAACTTTTTCAAATTGTACGAGTGCAGTGATTATATACTCTACTGTCTATGGAACCTTTGGCTCTGTTCACTAGCACTGTCACACCCACGAGGGTTGAGTGCTAGCCTTCCGCTTTTCTGCAATTCCTGATCATGTGCACCCGGCCTAAGAAAATAAATCAGTCAATTTCAGAAAAAAAACAAATTCATTAGACCTCTGCTTGTGTCAGTGCCGTCTGTGGCCCCGTTGGAGATTTACATGAATCCTATTTTAGCGGGATTCAGGTAAAGCCCCAGGATGCACTGCAGAAGCACAGTGTGAACAGGGCTTAATATGCTATTGTGTTTAATAGAGCAGTCTACTATACTATTCTGCACTGTCCCAGTACAGCAGCCAGACATGGACCCCGGCCAGACACAGACACAGGCCAGACACGGACGTCAGCCAGAAGACACTTTTTTTTATAAATCTGTTGCTGTCGTCTTTCAGCGTTTCTGCACCGTTTTTTCCCTATGCAAATGAATGGGACACAAAAATGCAAATGAACAGTCTGCAAAAACGCTGAATATTTCCTGCCAACACTGTACGATCAATCTGCAGCAAAAATGGTGCTTGTGAACAGTCTCTATAGGGGTTGTCTGAGAATGTCAGCCCCCCCTCCGCAATAAAGGAATACATAAAGGGGGGGTCCCATGGCCATACGGGCTGTAATAATATTTATTTATTGTTTTAATTTTAATTAAAAAAAAAAAAAGGGTTAAAGTGGGCTGGGCGCCCTCAGTATGGTTTGTGGAGAAGGGCATATCTGGTTTCTGACTGGTTTCCTTGGCAACGCATTAACGGGCCAGGATTGGCTGGAGAAATTTGGCGGTTTTTCTGTGTTTATAAAAAGACCTGCACTGGCAGTATTTACCTCAGACAACATTTTCCTGAAGAAAGAAGATTCCTTATAAAGATGGAAGCTCTTCTTCAGCAACTTTTAGCAAGAGTCGGCAAGGAGGGAGGTCTGGAATGGCTAAAAAACTGCCTGGCGACTAGACCTTCATCCGCAGGGCCTGACGCTGCCTCTCCTACCTCAGCTCCATGAACCCAGCTCCAGACTCCGGGTCAGCCTCCAGCCTCAACCGCGGCACCCCCATCTGTAGGGAGAAGTAGGAGACCCCCGGCAGCCTATTCTCCTACTACTTCACCGCGGCACTCCAGACTTCCTGTCAGGGAGCAAACCAGGAAGTCTCGCCATCCTCCTACCACGAAATCCCGTAGCCCAACGCGGGACACCGGTCATCGTCATCATCAAAGGCCGGGTATGTCAGCTGATTGCGTCGGCAGGGCAGATGGGCGCTGCGGTCGTAAAAGCACCGCGGCGGCCACTAAGCAGATTGCCCCGGCGCCGGCTACCACACTGCCCCCAGCGCAGCAAGCGACATCATCTGAGGAAGAAGAGGACGATTCACCTGCAGGCACCTCTCAGCTGCGCTCGCCCAACATGGAGGGCTCAGGCGCAGGCTGTACAGCAGAACAGTCTACAGCATCCTTAAACCATGGAAAGGGTGAAGATGTTCTGGAAGAGGCTTTAGGCGGAGCTATCGCTCCAATTCCTCAGCCGCCAGCTAGTATTGATTTAATTAATAATCCTCTCCCTTTGAGAGGCAATGCAAATAAGAATACGTTTAAAGAAGCTTTAGTTTGTGAATTATCACCACTTGGATTCCATTTAAGTTCCGCTATTAAGGAACTTATTTGGTATGGACAGTGCTTCGATGTATTCTCTCTTATTCCTCACAGAGAACAGCCAAATAAATTGGAAAAAAAAGACGACAAATTTGAGTCAGACGACTCTAGGAAGGGCTCAGTCAAGTCCTTCAATAATTGGATCCAAGCATTTTCCATTTATTCTGCTGTCGCTGGCGAGAAATACCCAAATTTATGTAGTAGTCTTTTTCAACATTTGGACATAATCCTTGAGGCATATAGAAATTTTGGTGGATTAGCTTGGCTTCATTACGATGAAGCATTTAGACAGAAACTGGCCGTTCACCCTGAAGTTCACTGGGGGATTAAGGATGTCAGATTGTGGATTAATTTGATGCTTCCCCAAAGACAGGCTTTTTCCAGACAATTTTCCACCCCCGGTGTTAAAAAAGGATTTTGTTTTGCATTCAATGACTCCTTTTGTAAGTGGAGTCACAACTGTAAATTCAAACATGAATGCTCTTTTTGTGGGAATTCCCATCCCGCCTCAAAGTGTTTCAAAAAGCAGTCAACCCAGCTGTCAACTGCTAAGGACGCTAACACAAAAGGCCTTGACTCTGGTGAAGGTGGAAAACATGCGCTATTGGCTAAGCATTTATCCAAACAAGGAGATTAGCAAATTATTGTTTGACGGTTTTTCAGAAGGGTTTTACGTACCGCCCTTTGAGGGTGTTGGCTGTTCAATTGTTAACAATCTCCCTTCTATAAGGTTGCACCCACAGGTGGCAAGTGAAAAAATTTTGAATGAGATCTCGCTAGGTAGATTTGCCGGTCCCTTTTCTTCTCCTCCTTTCAAAAATTTTTGGATTTATCCGTTAGGCATTGTTCCTAAGAAAGAGCAGGGCTCTTTCCGTTTAATACATCACCTATCGTACCCACATGGTAATTCATTGAATGATCAAATTGACAAGGCAGCGAACTCAGATACATATGCCTCTTTTGATTCAGCCATTCTCCTACTAAAAAAATTTGGCCGGAACGCTTTAATGTCAAAATCTGACATTAAATCTGCGTTCAGACTCTTTCCGGTGCATCCAGTGGGATTTAACTCTTTAGGGTTTTATTTCAATAATGAATTTTTCTTCGACAAATGTTTGCCTATGGGCTTTTCTCTGTCTTGCTTTTACTTTGAAACATTTTCTTCTTTTTTACATTGGGTCTTAGAATCTACTACTAGCAATGTAGGGTCTTAGAATCTACTACTAGCAATTTAGGAATACTACATTATTTGGATGATTTTTTGTTTGTGGGACCAGCTTCATCCCCAGATTGCTTACATGCTCTTTCCGGTTTTGTAGAGCTATGTGAATTTTTTGGTGTTCCAATTGCGCATGAAAAAACGGTACTACCTTCCAAATGTATCGAATTTTTGGGTATTACTTTAGATTCTACCATGATGGAATCAAGGCTCCCTTTGGACAAGGTTTCAAAACTGCATGATGCTTTGTTGAAATTTATTAGCAAGAAAAAGGTTACGCTAAAAGAGTTGCAATCTTTATTAGGATTGCTGAACTTTGCACTCAGAATTATTCCCATAGGCAGGCCGTTTTCAAGACGCCTTTACGAAGCTACGAAAGGTCTATCGTCTCCCAAGTCTCATATCTGAGTGGGTGCGGAGTTGAAGGAAGATGCCAGGATTTGGCAAAAAATTTTTATCGGATTTTAACGGAAAATCTTGTTGGCAGTTGGATTTTATATCTGCCGATTCTTTTCCTTTCAATTTTTCTGTTCACCCACGGCGGGTTGTGCAATTCTTTTCTCCTCTCAATGGACTGTTCAGAGGTTGCCCTCTCAATGGATAGCTATAGGTTTGAATCAAAATTCCATGGTTTTGGAAGTATTTTCAGTCCTAGTAGGTATTTTTCTTTGGGGAAGATTTATACGGAATTCTAGGATTGTTTTACTTTCAGAAAATCAAGGTCTTTTGTTGTCCGTCAACACCCTTTCATCTAAGAATAGATGGGCTTCAATAATCTTGAGACAATTGACACTCCTCTGCCTAAAATTTAACATTTAGATTAAGGCAAATGTTGGCTCTAGTCATTGGAAAGAGGCTACGGAATCCTCATTGACAAGTCATCGAGTAATTTTTTTGCCAACAGGTTCCAGAGGCAGCTGTCGAAGCAACACCTTGCCCTCAAGAATTTTGGGACTTGATATCAATCTAATACCTTATTTCATTCAACAGTCGTTATCTGAAAGATCATGGGCCGATTACTCGGCTGCATGGTTAAAATGGTACAATTTTTGTAACTTATATGATTTGGATACAAAAACTTCGGATCCAGTATCTGGTTTAAAATTTGCTGAATATTTAGTACTTAAAGGATTGTCCTATTCAGCAGTAACTAAATTGATCACTGGTGTTTCATTCTTTCTCAAACTCTTAGGCTCCCCACCATTGACAGCTTTCTTTCCTTTGAAGCAATTTTTGAAAGGATTTAGGAAAAATAATTTCAAGCTGGATGCGAGATGTCCAATTTCTTTACCATTGTTAAAAAATCTATGCTTATCCCTTACTTCAGTTTGCTTGAATCCGTACGAAACATCATTTTTTTCGACAGCATTTTTAATTGCGTTTTTTGGTGCTTTGCGTATAGGCGAGTTAATTTCTTCAAAAAAGTCGGAACCTTCCGGGCTGATGATTTCTGATGTTGAGCTTCACGAGCTGTATATAATTTTGTTTATAAGAAAATCAAAAACAGATCAATTGGGAAGGGGGGCTAGATTGACGATTGATATTGTCAGGATCCTGTCAGCACCGGCGTGCAGCCTCCGCTGAGCAGGGACTCACCCTGTGTACAGCCGGAAAGTACAGATACACAGGATCTGTGGATGCTGAGGTTTAGCAAGCAGTCACAGGACCTACGGTCATGTGACTGCAAGGGGGGCGGGGCTTAGTATCCTGCTTTCAGAGATGGCAGGACCCTATACAGAAATACTCAGAGTCAAGCAAAACGGAGGTCATACACAGAGATATCCGTAAAGTACCAGGGATGAGACAGAATGGATAGTCAGGGCCAAGCAGAAGTCAAAACCAAACAGACATAGAAGGTACCAAGCAGAATCCAAAGCAATATCCAGAGAACAGACCGAGTCATACACAGAGAATCAAGCAACCAGAACACAGCACAAACACACTCAGGGGTCACCACACTATGCCAAGGGCGAAAGTATAACTGACGGGGATGGGAGCGTCCTGAGGCTATAAGAAGCCTCTTCCAGAACCAGGGAGAGGCCACAATCATAGCCCCAGGTGTGCAGGTAAGCCTGCACTGGGATCACAACCTTTACCCCCAGAAATGCCAGTCATCAGCACTGGTTTCAGACATTAACCCAACATGTGCGAGTCAAACCCGCACTGAGATCATGACAGTACCCCCTCTCAACGGGGGGCCTCTGGACCCCAGGCTTGCCCAGGTACTTAGCATGGAAAGCCCGCACCAGGCGATCAGCATGCATCAACCGGGCCGGTACCCAGGACCTGTCTTCCGGTCCATACCCCTTCCAATGAACCAGGTACTGTACCGACCGCCATACCAACCTGGAATCTACGATATGACCAACCTCGTACTCCACCTGCCTCTCGACCAAAACAGGAGGAGCAGCGGAATCGGAATCTCCCCGGACTGCTTCAAAAGGTTTCAGTAGAGATTTGTGGAAGACGTTAGGAATCTTGAAAGAGGGTGGAAGGCACAGCCTATACGCCACTGGATTGATTTTTTTCCACAATCTTGTATGGGTCAATGAATTTGGGCCCCAACTTGGCTGAACCTTCAACTTAATGTTTCGCGTGGAGAGCCAAACCTTGTCTCCAACCTGAAACGTGGACCCTGGTGTTCGTTTCCTGTCCGCGAAAAACTTATACCTGCTCTGAGATCTAGATATACTCCACTGAACTTCTGCCAACGTATTCTGTAATCGCTGAACAGAGCCCTCAGCCCCAGGACACCCCGAATCCAGATGAGAAAACTCACCAAAATGAGGACTGAACCCATAATTGATCAAAAAAGGAGTCATACCCGTCACATCCGCACCTTTACAAGAAAGATCTGTGAGTGGTTTGACCACCTGTGAAAACCCCTGAATAAATTTGCGGTAATAATTGGCGAACCCCAAGAAGCGCTGAAGACCCTTAAGGTCTCGGGGTTGCACCCAATCCGCAATGGCCTGCACCTTCTTGGGGTCCATGCGAAAACCCTCACAGGACAATTCTTGAACAAAAAACACACATTTCTCCAATTTGGCATACAGATGATTTTCCCTCAGTCTTTGGAGAATGGTTCATACATGATTCAGATGAGTGACTGTCGGGAGAGTATATCAGAATATCGTCTAAGTAAATAACAACAAAACGACCAATGAGATCCGAGAATACCACGTTGATGAAATTCTGAAATATGACTGGGGCATTGGTAAGACCAAACGGCATGACTAAATTTTCAAACAGTCCCTCGGTCGTGAGGAACGCAGTTTTCCATTCATCCCCCTCCCGGACCCTTATCAAATTATATGCCCCCGAAGATCCAGTGTGGAGAACCATTTTGCCCCTGAAAGTTGGTTACACAAATCGGGAATCAACGGAAGGGGGTATGTATTTCGTACAGTAATCTTGTTGAGCTCACGAAAATCGAGGCAGGGACGTAAACCACCATCTTTTTTCTTTACAAAAAAAACCTGCCGCCACAGGTGAGCCTGAGGGACGTATGTGTCCTTTGCGAAGACTCTCAGCAATGTAATCTTTCATGGCCAAGTGCTCAGGGCCAGATAAATTAAACAGACGGGCTTTAGGCAATTTAGCCCCCGGGACTAACTCGATAGCGCAGTCAAAGGGTCTATGTGGCGGCAACGTCTCGGCCTCGCTTTTAGAGAACACATCTTCGAATTCTTTCAGGTACTCTGGAATACCTTCCAGCTCGACAGATGACACAGATACAGATTTAACAGGTTCAACCAATAGTGCAGACTTATCACGTAACATCGAATCATTAAACCCCCACTGAACAATCTCCCCCGTTTTCCAGTTAATGACTGGGTTATGGCGTTGTAACCAGGGCATGCCCTACACCAATCCTGCTGGTAGATTGTCCAGAACCAAACAACTTAATTTTTCCACATGGGTAGCACCCACTTTGAGCGAAAACAAGTCAGACATAAAGAGAATTCCCTCCTTAGTGAGGGGGAGGAGTCAATGGCCACCACTTTAATCGGAACCTTAAGTCTAACTGACCCTATCTTACAGCGTGTGACCAATTGGGAGTCAATGAGATTGATGGATGATCCGCAGTCCACGAAAGCTGTAGAGGGAAAACAACAATCGTCCACTAACAGTTCCACATGAAGCAACACCTTAGAAAACGAGGAAAAGGGTACCTGTGGGTCTGAGTAGTCTCCCCGCTGATTACCCAGACCTAATCGTTTCCCGTCGACCAGGTTGAGGATGGACAATCAGGACACTCCCTTTTCCAATGTCCCGTTTTACCACAGTAGAAGCATAACTGCTTTTGTCTCTGGCGTTGTCTCTCCTTTTCCTTCAGGGAGAGAGCCCCTACGTCCATGGGCACAGAAACAGTCTCTTTTCCACTAGGGAACAATGGAGTCTCCGCCTGCATCATCCCCCTGGCCCGCAGCCTGCGGTCCATCCAGACGGCCAGGGTCATGGCATCCTCGAGTGAGTTAGGTGGGGGATGTAATGCCAAGGCATCCTGTAACTGCTCAGACAAGCCTCTGAGAAAGAGTCCTCAAATGCGGCGTCGTCCCAAGAGACCTCTGCGACCC
Organism: Dendrobates tinctorius; assembly: GCF_039654945.1. Lineage (NCBI taxonomy): Eukaryota > Metazoa > Chordata > Amphibia > Anura > Dendrobatidae > Dendrobates > Dendrobates tinctorius. Next base: position 10,796,795 of record NW_027361702.1, read on the forward strand.
AGCGGCGGAATTCTGTACAAAACCACTCAGCCGAGTGTTTCCCTTGACAGACAGTCATCACCATGTCCTCTGCCAATCGCACTCAGTCCGGCTCATCATATATGTGCCCGAGGACCTCAAAAAACGCATTCACAGACACTCTCTCAGGGGCAGTGGGAGGAAGGGAGAAAGCCCAAGCTTGTGGGGACCCTATTAACAGAGACATAATGACCCCAACCTTCTGACTTTCGTCCCCAGAGGAACGTGGCCTCAAACTAAAGAAGAGTTTGCACCCCTCCATGAAGGCCCTGAACTCCTTTTTGCTCCCAGAAAAGAAATCAGGCAGTTTAACAGGTGGTTCTGGGGACACCGAAACTACATCACTCGCCCCATCCCCCAGAGACCCAGCAGCTAAAGCACCCCGCACTGTCTCAGAAACATGCTGCTGAGAATGAGCCAGAGCTTGCTGCTCCAGAGATAAACCCTGAAACATCTGACTCAGATTTTTCTTTTGCTCAGCAAGAGATTGTATGGGATCCATATTTCTCAGTAGAGAAAGAAAAAACAAACCCCAAAAACTTAATGGTCAGTTATAATGTCAGGATCCTGTCAGCGCCGGTGTGCAGCCTCCGCTGAGCAGGGACTCACCCACACTGTAGGGGGGCCCGGGGTCAGGTACAGCCAGAAAGTACAGATACACAGGACCTGTGGACGCTGAAGTTTAAAAAGCAGTCACAGGACCTACGGTCATGTGACTGCAAGGGGGCGGGGCTTAGCGTCCTGCTTTCAGAGATGGCAGGACCCTATACAGAAGTACTCAGAGTCAGGCAAAACGGAGGTCATGCACAGAGATATCAGTAAAGTACCAGGGATGAGACAGAACGGATAGTCAGGGCCAAGCAGAAGTCAAAACCAAACAGACATAGAAGGTACCAAGCAGAATCCAAAGCAATATCCATAGCCCCAGGTGTGCAGGTAAGCCTGCACTGGGAACACAACCTTTAACCCCAGAAATGCCAGTCATCAGCACTGGTTCCAGACATTAACCCCACGTGTGTGAGTCAAACCTGCACTGAGATCATGACAGATATTTTCCCTGACTCGGTCCTATGCCCTGTCAGTAATTTAAAAAAATGGGTTGAAATCCGTCCTAAAGTGGAAGGTCCTTTATTTTTACATTCAGATCTTTCCCCTGCTACCATTTTCCAATTTAATTTTTTGTTAAAGAAATGTCTACGTTTTTTGGAAAAAGAGAACTTAAGAATTACCTCCCACTCATTTAGAATTTGGGCCGCTACAGAAGCGGCCAGGGCTGGCCTTTCAGATTCAAGAATAAAAAGTTTGGGTAGATGGGATTAAAAAAAATTTAAATTATACATTCGTCATGAGTTTTATGATTTCTAACACTGTATTTAATTTATGCCCTTTCGTTGTTTGGATCATCGGCCATTCCTTTGTGTTTTGGGCCCAGAAGAGGGCTAAGCTTCGCTAATATTCCGAGAACTTATCATTCAGCCCTACTTCAGTTCAGATTTATTGCCACAGCATTCGAGGAATGAAGTGGTCAAGTTTTGTTTTAGAGTTTAAGAAATGTTATGTTTTTTGCATGTCCTGATTTAGTTATATTTTATATTGGTGGTAATGATCTAGAGAAAATGAAGACTTTGGACCTGCTCGCATTAATGAGATTGGATGCTTTGGTTTTGAAACAATCCTTTCCTAATACGGACTTCGTTTTCTCGGAGATCATACCCAGACTTTTATGGAAGAGGAATGGTTTATATTTCATGAACAAGATACGTATAAGGGTTAACAGGGGCATTCAAAAATTTTTACCATTGATTAATGGTTTTTCTTTTCGGAACACAGAGCTTGAGGGTTTTATTTCGGGCTTATATAGACAGGACTTGGTTCATTTGTCTGACATTTGGACTGGACATTTTTAATTTGGATTTGCATTCTATGGTAGAGAAGTGGCTGAGTGGTTTGGGGGGGGGGGCCATGTCTCAGTGAGCCCTGGCTTTTGGGAAAATCGCCCGTTAAGGGGCGGATTCTTTCTCTGGTATGGTAATATTTTATAATTTTATGGAATTATTTATTTAACGGTTTGGTTATTTATTTATTATTAACTCAAAATAAACTCACGGCCACTTTTCTTCCATTATTAAAGTGTGTAGTGTCATTTATTTACTGATATAGGTCCTGTAGGGCCATGTAAAAATAACTAGCATGAAATGATAAATCCCCCGCAGCTCCAGCACTGATGCTCCGGAGGTCTCTGCCAGTCTTAGCACTAGGCTGCAGGGGTCTTGTGGCTTCACCTTATATTATAGCTGCAAAATGAATAATAACCATCAGGGACCCCAAACCATCCGCCACAGAGCCAGAGGGGATTTAGCAGAGTAGTTTGAGGGACATGTAGGACTTTTTATAAAGGGAGGGAGAAAGACAGCGGTGAATTTTAGGCCACGCCCCGGCCACATCCATTTCGCAACTAGTCACACCCATGTCCATGCCCAACCGCACCCATTTAGCACTGCTGATCACACTGACTGGTACTGAGGGCACAGTGGGTGGCATTATGGGCACACTGACTGGCACTAAGGAAGAGAGAAAACAGAGAGAGAAAAAAGAAAACAGAGAGAGAAAGAAAGGAGAGCGAGAGAGAAAGAAAGAACACAGAGAGAAAGAAAGAGGAGAAAGAAAGAACAGAGAGAGACAGAGAAAGAACAGAGAGAGAAAGAAAGAAGTAAAGAAAAGAAAGAAAGAACAGAGAGAAAGAAAGAGAGAGAGGAAAGAAAAAGAAAGAAAGAAAGAGGGGAAAGAAAGAACAGAGAGCGAGAAAGAAAAAAGAAAGATTAGAGAGAGAAAGAAAGAACAGAGAGAGAGAAAGAAAATGAGGGAAAGACAGAACAGAGAATGAGAAAGAAAGAACAGAGAAAGAAAGAAAAAGAGAGAAATAAATAAAGAAAGATTCCATAAAGATACTATAGCAGCCCGGCTCCCATTGTAGTGCCCACCTGAGCCTCCCGATGCAGGACATATCATGATCTGCTCACATGGCCAGCATCCCCGATTCCAAGGCGATCCTGCTGTCTGCGCTGTCAGAGGAGGACATGGTGATGATCTGAAGCATTCCTAGTTCCGTCACAATCTCCTCATGAAATTATTTCATTTCCGGTCAGCTTCCAGCACATCACTTCCGGTGGAACGTCATGTGTGAGTTTTAAAATGCTCCTCGGGGCTCTGCCGTGTACTCCTGTGTCCGTGGGAAAAGCCCGCTTTGTATGCTTCGTACACACTTGGCTCCACTCCGTACATCCCGTACACATATGGCTCCACTCCATACACACACGGCTCCGCTCCGTATACCCCATACACACGCGGCTCTGCTCCGTACACCAAGTACACACAAGGCTCTGGTCCATACACCTAGTTCACACACGGCTCCACTCCGTATACCCCATACACATGCGGCTCCGCTCCGTACGCCAAGTACACACAACTCCGCTCCGTACACCTCGTACATGCGTGGCTCTGCTCCGTATACCCCATACACACGTGGCTCCACTCCGTACACGAAGTACACACACGGCTCCGGTCCGTACACCTCGTACACGCTCGGCTCCTCTCCGTACACCTCATACACGCTCGGCTCCTCTCCGTACACCTCATACACGCGCGGCTCCTCTCCGTACACCTCATACACACGCGGCTCCTCTCCGTACACCTCATACACACGCGGCTCCTCTCCGTACACCTCGTACACACGCGGCTCCTCTCCGTACACCTCGTACGCACACGGCTCCTCTCCGTACACCTCGTACGCACACGGCTCCTCTCCATACACCTCGTACACACGCGGCTCCTCTCCGTACACCTCGTACACACGCGGCTCCGCTCCGTACACCTCGTACACACGCGGCTCTGTACACCTCGTACACACACGGCACTGCTCCGTACACCTCGTACACACACGGCACTGCTCCGTACACCTCGTACACAGACGGCTCCGCTCCGTACACCTCGTACACACACGGCTCTGCTCTGTACACCAATACACACACGGCTCCGCTCCGTACATCAAGTACACACACGGCTCCACTCCATATATCCCATACACATGCGGCTCCGCTCCGTACGCCAAGTACACACGACTCCGCTCCGTACACCTCGTACACGCATGGCTCTGCTCCGTATACCCCATACACACGTGGCTCCGCTCCATACACCAAGTACACACACGGCTCCTCTCCGTACACCTCGTACACACACGGCTCCGCTCCGTACACCTCGTACACACACGGCTCCGCTCCATACACATCGTACACACACGGCTCCGCTCCGTACACCTCGTACACACACAGCTCTGCTCCGTACACCTCGTACACACACAGCTCTGCTATATCTACCCTGTAAACCCCTCCTGACCCCACACATACTTACCTCATGACAACAAGCACAGCAGAGTCCAGCAGACACCAAGAGGCAGGGCTGTGCGCACAGGACCTGTGATGAGGTCACAGGAGGGGCGGAGTCAGGGGTCACATGATCAGGGGTCTGGACAAAGGCTCCTGATCATGTGACCCCTGACTCCTCCCCTCCTGTGACCTCATCACAGGTCCTGTGTACAGAGAAGAGACCAGGCAAGTGACATTGTGAGTGGCTGTGGGGGGGGTCTCAAGCTAGGGCGAGGATAGGGTGCGTGGCGGCTTATCTCCCTGCACTGCGCACAGACGGCCGGCGGCAGGAACAGCAGCCAGGCCAGTGGCCGCATCAGCTGGCAAGCGGCCAGATGAGCGGGCGCTGGTACCCGCGGCCCACATGACAGCGGCCCAGTGGGAAAATGCCCGGTTGGGAATATTACCAATCCGGACCTGCCGAGCATGCTTGAATGTAGGAGTTTTCCAATATGGCCGATTAACCCCTATTCTGCTGGAAGAAATAAACATGTTTAATACACCTGAGAAGTGCTTCTTCTCAGCGTAGTAGGAACAACCAGATGCTGCAGTCTTCTGGCTCCGCTCCATTGCAGTAACCCCGTGACAGTACCCCCTCTTCTACAAGGGACCTTCGGAGCCTCAGGGCCAGGTTTATCCAGGTGTGCAACATGAAAAGCCCGAACTAGTCTGGCCGCATAGACGTCAGAAGCTGGTATCCACACCCTCTCCTCAGGACCGTACTCATTCTAATTTACCATGTACTGAAGTGACCAACAAACAAGACTAGAGTCTAAGACATTTGCTATCTGTAACTCCAAATTATGGTACCATCGATAATGACAGGAGAAGGTGATAGAGGTGAAGGTACTGCAGATGCCACATACTTTTTGAGAAGTGAATGGTGAAAAACGTTATGGACTCTAAAGGTATGTGGTAAAGCAAGGCGGAATGCTACTGGATTGACTGGATTGGCTAAGATCCTATAAGGACCGATAAACCAATTTCCAAGATGGAACCTTCAGCTTAATGTTCCTTGAGGACAACCACACCAATTCACCAACACACAGGTCCGGACCCACCACACGTCTCCGATTGGCCACACTCTTATATTCTTATATTTAGAACCCATCTTTCTCAAATTATTAGTCACCTCCTGCAATATGGTAGAGATGGAAGATGAAAACTGTTCTTCCTCCGGTAATCCAGAAGGGCGTTTAGCATTAAAAAAAAACTAAATGGGCAGCATGGTGGCTCAGTGGTTAGGAATCCCACCAAGGACAACATCTGCAAGGAGCTTGTATGTTCTCCCCGTGTTTGCGTGGGTTTCCTCCGGGCACTCCGGTTTCCTCCCACACTCCAAAGACGTACTGATTGGGAATTTAGATTGTGAACTCCATCAGGGACATTGATGAAAATATGTGCAAAACTGCGAAGTGCTGCGGAATATGTTAGCGCTATATAAAAATAAAGATTATTTATTATTATTATTTATTAACTAAACTGCGGATGGAACCCATTTCGCCCGAAAAACTGTGACTTACCAGTTGATTCCTGATAATGATGATTTACCGCTAATTCAGCCCAAAGTAAGTAGGTAACCCAGCCCTCCTGATTCTCAGATACAAAACACCTGAGATACTGTACATCTACAGATTCTGGTTAACCCGTTCAGTCTGCGCATTAGACTGCGGGTGAAACGCAGAAGAAAAAGACAAATAGATCTCCAGACGGGTGCAAAATGCTCTACAAAATTTGGAAACAAACTGCACCCTCCGATCAGAAACAATATCAGTAGGAATCCCCTGTAGTCTAATAACTTCCCTGACAAAAATTTGCGCCAGAGATTTGGTGTTAGGCAAACCAGGTAAAGCAATAAAATGACACATTTTGCTGAATCTGTCCACCACCACCAGGATTACAGTGTTCCCTGTAGACACGGGTAGGTCCATAATAAAATCGACCAATAAGTGAGTTCAAGGTCTGCTGGGAATCTCCAGTGGTTGGACAGCCCCTGACGGATGAGTATGTGTGGTGCCCCTGAGGCTTCAGTCGCCACAGAGGTACTGCACCTTCTCCTAAGGTGTAGTGCCCCACCATCCAGATAAGGTGGGAACTCCTTCCACATTCCAACATCTGCACCCCACACACAGGATAGTTCAGCAGGGACCCATCCATGCTTTATGCTGGAAAGGTCATAGGGTGCCTTTTGTGGTCCCTGGCTTCGTAACACGAGAGGCGCTGGGGAGGCGGGTGGAGTTAGCTATAAAAGAGAGGGAAGGTGTAGGATTTCAAGTCAGTCTGGGGTGAGTCCCAGAGAAGGAGTTGGTCAGTTGGTTAGAGGAGAGAGAAGAGAGAAGATGGGTGTCTGAGGGACGTGCTGCAGCAGGTCCCAGTGATCTGGGCTGGTGGCACGAGAAAGACCAGAGAAAGAGACTGATAAGATTGATAACCTAACCTAAGAGAGATAGAACAGATCGGAACGAAGGAGAATAGAAGGACGGTGGGAAGCAGGTTGAGAAAGAGAGAGAACCCCACCAGTCCAGAGAACGCAAAGGCCGAGGCCCGGTCCCCGATGTTGATTGGATCTTTATGTCCGGCAACAGACACCGGAGGAGTAGTGAGCCGCTAACGCTTTGCTCCCATAATAGACTTGGGACACAACAGCAACCGAATAGAGAGCTGGGACGCAGTGAGGAGTCCCCGAAGCAGGCTACAGCTGTCTGTCATACAAGTAAAGACTAGGAACACCTAGAGAGAGGCATTCCAGGGTAATTAAGTACTGGAGTGCTTCGCACCTAAAGGCGCATAGGAGGAGTCGTTCAGTAAGGTACATGTTGGCGAAGTGTGGAAGGGAGAATCCTATCCTGCCTGGAGGTTGGCTGGAGCCCTGACCTGGAGAACACAGTACGGAGGCAGGCAGTTGTGTGAACTGCAAACAGTGAGTAAAGCTTTGGAACCGCATACTCGGGTGTCCTCCAGTTATTCCAGCACCGCTACATCTGGGTAACATCATCCATACCATTCTGTGCCTCTCCTCATCCATTGAACCTACACTGCCCTGGGACTACAGCTCCACCTGTGGGGAGCTATACCATCTCTGCTGCACCACACCATCAGTCCCAGTGGATCTGTATGCAGCGTTGGCTTACCATCTTACTTGCCAAACACCACGGGTGGCATCACGAATTATTCATATAAACTTTAACATCATTAACATCACCACCATTGATATTGGGTGCCCAGGGCCATGGACCGGGTCACTGCTGCTGTGACACATTCCCGCCTCGACACTGGCCCGGTACAGAGTACCCCGCTGCCCTGGGTGTGCGAGGGCGACGCAATTTTGGCATCACGAACAGGATGACGAGACCCGATGCCATCGGGTTCTGTGTGCCTTGGATTTACAACTTTTGAAAATGTGCAGTAGACCAAATTTAATAGACTGTAAAATGAACATTAGAAATGGCCGCTGGCGTGGAGAAGAAGGGCGTGAAGAGATGGGAGGTCCAAAGAAAAGACCGCGAAGAGTCTTGGGCCGTCCCTGCCTGAATTACTATGTGACCGATGCATGGCCCACCCCCCGAGGGGTTCGTATACTGGCTTGGCATGGAGGCGCTGGAAGAAGATGCCGCCCCCAGAAGGAGGGGCAGAGGAAGCCAGTGGCGAGCAGAAGGGCGGAGCAAGAAGAAGATCACCAGAACGCCATTTTGGAGAGTGAGGGAAGGAGGCCTGCGGAGCGCGGGGAAGTGCAAACCCCAGCGCCATGGCTGACGGCTCCAACCCGAACTCCGGAATGAACCGCCAGCAATTAGAAGATGAAATCACTGAACTGACTACCCGTCTGCAGCTACGAAGAGAAGCGCTGGAGAAGCTGAGACGGCAGCGCGCCCCGGCGGGGCCTACACCGGCGGTACCACTCTCTCCATCGGTATCCGCTGCTATCGCATTGGACTGTCCCCGGGCGGCGCTGACCTACACATCTACTTTGACCGTGCGGTTGAGCACCACCGGCCCGGAGAAGTTACCGGAGGACCCGGGAGTGGAAGCAGAGCTCCCGCCTGGACCTGGCACGGCTGCGCCGGTCCCCACAGAGACCCCTGCGGATCCAGAACCCGCAACTGCTCCTTTATCACCTGCACTGGAGCCGAGGCCGCACCACCGGGAGACCTCAGGTATGTCCGGTGCCCCTTCCCCTGAGAAGACCCGGGGTTGCCCCACCGTTGCAACGGCCGGCCAGGTCGTGCTAGATCTGGTCTGGGACCGGGATACCAGCCCCTGGAGGGGATCAGCACTAGTAACCTAAACTAAATCTTGTTACCCAGGAGGGTTTGTTGCACCAGTTGTGCCTTTGCCTTTTTGTTCATCATGTTGCCCAGTTTTTGATTGGCAGCGTTGTTTTTGAAATGGAACTGTGGAGATCATAGATGCTGATTGATCCAAAAACTTTTATTGTAAATAGTTGCACCTCTTTAGGTGCCCTTTCTTGGTTTTACATATATAGACACTTTGCGAAGATAATGTTTTGCATGGACACTTTTCGAAGAATGATGACCTCAAGGGACACTGCAAGAAATCCCGGCTGGGAGCAGTGTTCAACACCTTACAAGAATTTTGAATGTTTTATGAAAGTGTATTTGATAATGTTGTGTCTTATGAAAAGTAAATGTCTTTTATAGAATATTTGATACAGAGAATTAGAAAAGTTTTGAGATAGAATGTGAGAATTGAATAAAGACTGAAGAATTGAAAGTGACAGGTGACAGGCAAAGAGTAGATGGTCAGTGTCTTGCGTCCAGTAGAAGAAAGAAAGAAAAAGAGAATAATTGATAGAAAATGTAATTTAGCAAATGTGTTGAGTATAGCACTTTGAATTGAGAATTGCACTTAAGTAAATTTTTGATTTTACGATAGGAAGTTAACCTGTTTGTAACGTTTAAGAAATGTGCCTCCTACATTAGGAAGATTAGATAAGTATTGTTGAAAAGCATTTAAAAAATTTTGTGTGTTCCTGTATTGTACCTCTTGTTGTCTTACAGCCCGCGGACGTGCTGTGTTTAACGGGGGGGTATGTGGCGCCCCTGAGGTAGGGTGGGAACTCTCTTTCCACATTCCAACACCTGCACCCCACACACAGGATAGTTCAGCATGGACCCATCCATGCTTTATGCTGGAAAGGTCATAGGGTGCCTTTTGTGGTCCCTGGCTTCGTAACACGAGAGGTGCTGGGGAGGCAGGTGGAGTTAGATATAAAAGAGAGGGAAGGTGTAGGATTTGAGGTTAGTCCGCAGAAGAAGGCAGGCGGAGTAGGAAAGGACAGCCACTCGGTGAGGAGTGGGGATCCCTGGAAGAAGGGATGGAGGAAGGAGTGCTGCAGCTGCCCCAGTGAACTGGGCTAGCTGGCATGGGAAGGAAGTGAAGGAGAAAGAGACGTAGACTGGAGACGACAGATTCCATAAGAGAGATAGAACAGATCGGAACGAAGGAGAATAGAAGGACGGTGGGAAGCAGGTTGAGAAAGAGAGAGAACCCCACCAGTCCAGAGAGCGCAAAGGCCGGGGCCCGGTCCCCGAGGTTGATTGGATCTTTATGTCCGGCAACAGACACCGGAGGAGTAGTGAGCCGCTAACGCCTTGCTCCCATCATAGACTTGGGACACAGCAGCAACCGAATAGAGAGCCGGGACGCAGTGAGGAGTCCCCGAAGCAGGCTACAGCTGTCTGTCATACAAGTAAAGACTAGGAACACCTAGAGAGAGGCATTCCAGGGTAACTAAGTACTGGAGTGCTTCGCACCTAAAGGCGCATTGGAGGAGTCGTTCAGGAAAGTACATGTTGGCGGAGTGTGGAAGGGAGAATCCTATCCTGCCTGGAGGTTGGCTGGAGTCCTGACCTGGAGAACACAGTACGGGGGCAGGCAGTTGTGTGAACTGCAAACAGTGAGTAAAGCTTTGGAACCGCATACTCTTGTGTCCTCCAGTTATTCCAGCACTGCTACATCTGGGTAACATCATCCATACCATTCTGTGCCTCTCCTCATCCATGCAACCTACACTGCCCTGGGACTACAGCTCCACCTGTGGGGAGCTATACCATCTCTGCTGCACCACACCATCAGTCCCAGTGAATCTGTATGCAGCGTTGGCTTACCATCTTACTTGCCAAACACCACGGGCGGCGTCACAAACTATTCATATAAACTTTAACACCATTAACATCACCGCCATTGATATTGGGCGCCCAGGGCCACGGACCGGGTCACTGCTGCTGTGACACATTCCCGCCTCGACACCGGCCTGGTACCGAGTACCCCGCTGCCCTGGGTGTGCGAGGGCGACCCATATGTGAGGTCTTAGAAATTGCACAGATAATGCAGGTGGCCACATACTCCCAAACATCCTTATGAGCACCTGGCCACCAAAAATGCGGAGTAAGTAGATCCGCGGTGGCCTTATTCCGAGGATGTCCAGCCAACACCGTATCAAGATGTTCACTGGGGACCCTAAGACGGAGATTGACTGGATCGAATAGTTTACCAAGTGGACAGGTAGCAGGGGCGTTCTGAGTGTCAATAACTTCTCTTTCAAGATTGGACCGTATAGATGCCATCACTACCCCTTTTTGGAGAATAGGAACTGGTTTACACTTATCTCCTCCCACAGGAAAGCAACCGGACAGGGCATCTGCCTTAACGTTTTTGCTCCTCGGCCTAAAGTTAACAAAAAAGTTAAACCTGGTAAAAAATAATACCCATCTTGCTTGTCGTGATCTAAGATGTTTTGTTGATTGTAAGTAAACCACGTCTTACCCACCGAGGTAAAAAGTGCACCCAGATTGCCAACCTCCCCGCAACCCGGACCCACTATTTTGTTTAAATTGAAATCGGGCAAGACATGTGTTCACAAAATGGCCCTTTTTGGCCGCAACAGAAATTCACACCTCCCTTACGCCGGACAACCGTCAATTTGACAGGTTGAGACGCCGCACTCAGAGGTGACTCCCTATGTCTCTGGCGAAGACAGCGATCAACCAGAATCACCAGAGACATGGCTTCCTCAAGGGTGTCAGGAGTCTCATAGAGAGCTAACGCATCTCTTACTCTCACTGAGAGGCCCTCACAGAACTGACTACAAAGGGCCGGGTCATTCCACCTTGTGTCCGTGGCACACCCCTGGAACTCAGAGCAATATTCCTCTGCCAGGCGGTCCATCTAGTGTCTGTGGCCGACCTCCGGAACTCGGAGAAATATTCCTCTGCCAGGTGGTCTCCTTGCTGCAGTTGGTGTAGACAGGACTCAGCCAGGGAGACGCGATTGGGGTCATATACACAATGCCCAGAGACTGAAAAATTTCCTCCACCGTCTGGAGCGACTGTGAGTCAGACGGGAGAGAAAATGCCCATGTTTGTGGGTCCCCCTGGAAGAGTGAGATAACTGTGTCAGACGGGAGAAAAAATGCCGATGCTTGTATTTCCCCCTGGAAGAGCGAGATAACTATCCCCACCCGTTGCTCTTCTGTAACCGAGGATACCGGACGCAACCTAAAATAAAGTTTGCAAGCCTCACGGAACACAACAAACTTGTCACGCCCCCAGAGAACCTGTCTGGTAAGCGACCTTGGGCTCCAAAATGGCTTGCCTTGCCTGGAGGGCGAGATCCCCACACCAGATGTAATATGGTGCTGTGAAACCACTGTGCGCAAATCTGCCACCTCCAGACTGAGCTGTTGCAACTGCCCTGTCAGAGCAGAGATTGGATCCATCATGGATCAGAAAAATTAATTGCAGTCAGAGTTAATGTCACGATTCGACTGACGAGTGACCAGGGACCAAAGGCACCTTTCATAGCCCTAACACTAGGGGGCGCCCTAACTCGCCCTGTTCCCCGGGATACTTCAGATGGCGAAGACACCGGTGCCTCCGCCCTTGCTTTATCTCCTACAACAGCACTTTGTCTGTCCCCTTCCCCCACCCGGGGAAGAAAGACGCTACTGTGTACCGCAGTACACCAACCCGACAGACAGTGTGACAAAGACAAAAGTAAAAAGAAAACTCCACTCACACAAAACATACACTCACATATAATAGAGGTATTCACCCAGGAGTGTAAGGAGAGGGAAGAAAGAAAAACAGGGAAGGATAAGGAATTTCCAAGCGTACAAACCAAGCAACAGTCGCTAATAAACTTCTCCAGCACTCCTTCACAACAGCAACTTCTCCCACTCCAAGATCATGCTAACTCAGATGATGACTTGGTAATAGAGCCCAGATTTTATAGGGAAAAGGAGTGGCTAACAGAGCACAGCTGAATGTAGAAGTTTTCCAATATGGCCGATTAACCCTTGTTCTACTGGAAGAATTAAGCATGTTTAGTACAATGGAGAAGTGCTTCTTCTCAGAGTAGTAGGAGCAACCAGATGATGTGGTCTTCTAGCTCCGCTCCTTTGATGTAACCCAGTGAGAGAGGCACTTCAGAGATATGCACAATTGTAATCCCAAAGAACTAAAGATATGTGGCAGTGACAGGATTCATCATGGGATTAGAGGGGGTGTTAGTAAGTGCCTACTAGCCCAAAGGGAATGTAGATGGATTACAGCTCTGGGAACCATGGCACCGGATGGTTTGAACGAACTGCTAAGCTATGTCTCATATCTATAGCTCTCTGGATTTGGCTTTTAATGTGTGTTATCTATCGGAGTTGTAATTTGTATTAATTTTAATTTTTCTTTTATTATCTGTAGTTGTATATTTATGATTTGTGACTGACTCTCCATCACTGACGCTGGATAAAAACGGATCAACATATTTCATTCATTGGATCATCTATATTTGATAAGAAGAAGTTAAAGACTAACTATCTCCTCTGCCTAAATAGCAAATAGTAGTGATGGATCAATACGTAATTTTTTATATGCAGGGGAATTACATGCGGGCAATATATGGGTGTATAGGAATATACGTGACTCATGGTTACTGACACCATGTGTTTGTGTATCTGGTCATTAGTGGTTAATATGGTGTTATTATTCACCACTTGACATTCATACTTCACTTATTGATATTATTCTTTCACTATATCCATGTCAGATTACTCTATTACCTATTGTACTATTGTAATATTGCTAATCAATATGATTATATCTATTTCTATTGAGGTGGTCGGCCCTTTCTGGCTAAGCACTCATTGCTTGTACATTGCTCACTTTAAATGCACTTGTCACTTTGTCCTCCCCTTTCACCTTGAATGTCTACTTAAGGTTCTTCTGATTGATCTATTGCGCTATGTACTGCATAGCAAAGTCCATAGAACTTATGTGTACTTGTGCTTTAATTGAGCCTGCGATGCCTTTCCAAATGGGACATGTGTGCATGCACATGATGCTTGCGGTCCAGAGCATCACTTTCGGTGGCTGACGTGTGACGTGTGCGGGTCACGGTTGCCATATTGATGGCTCTCTGATTCCTTGTGTCGCATAAGAAGCTGAGGGCTAATGCAACTTCTGTTGCTCGCGTCATGTGTGCATGCGCTGCAATATATGTCTCGATTCACAACAGCTGATTGGTGTATATATAAGGTAGTGTAGACACACAGTGCTGTCATAGTGCCCTGAGGAAGCCCACACGAAACGCACGTTGGGGCTGTGAACATGGAGACACACAGGGATCTATATGGGTAAGAACTATTCCTGAATCAATTAGTTTACAAACATGTCCTTTATAGGTTCATTTTAGTCTATCAACATGCACGAAGGTGTATTGCACCACAATGATCGATAGTCCAGACACTTGTCCTAATATATACACTTCTTAACCTTTTAAAGGTGTACACACACACATATTTACAAATGGGGATGGGAACTCCCTTCCTGATTCAGGAATACTATTCTCCTGATCCGTATATTACTAATTGTTGACCCTAAATTTGTTTTACCCCTGTCCTTCATTAATAATATTGATGTTTCTATATTACTATCTAATCTTATTCATGTTTAAAAAGTGTTGTTAAATGATGTAATGATAAAAAGATTTTTGTGCATGTAATAGACAGATTGCCTTGACTCCATGTTTCACAGTATTCAATTTGAACGTGAGCCTGAGGACGCTGCTGAACTGTGTGGTTTTGGTGCTTTTTTTCTCTCTTGTCTTATATGTGGAGTCTAAAAAAAATGCAGGTAAAAACCTGCAGATACTTTATTACTTGCAGAATCAAAGGTTTTCTGTACTATCAAAAACACATTAAAACGCGGCTTCACATCTGCACCAAAAACGCATCAAATAAGGAGAACATTATTATTGTGCAGTTTGGTGCATATCCTGCAGAAAACAAAAAACACAGTGTGAACACGGCCTTACAGACACAAAAAAGCAGGATGTCATATAGTGACGCTACATAAAGATGTGAAAGTTCTGGTGGCTCCGACTGTCAATGAAGGAACAAAAAATAATCCACACGTCCCAACTAGCAATGCAAAGGACACACAGATGATGTCACACCAGCTCTGGATGATCAAAAGCTGCCGGGGACGCCGGAAGGTTAGAGATTCACGGTCTCCCGTCCAGTTGCACTGAATTGCAAGCTGCACCAGGGTCCCAGAAATCAATCCGCTCATCTCTAGTCCCAACCGTCCTGAATACAGAGGACAGTCCTGGATTTGGGTCTACACCCTTCAGTCTCGAGCACCTGCTGAATTTCCCTCACTACCACCAACTCCCTGACAACTCCTCTTACCAGGGGAGAAAGAAATGGTTAATGGGCGTGGAGTGGGGTGTGTCCAGGGATTTGGCCAAAATTTGACTTGGCCAAACACAACACAACACATCATCTGTCCCTCTTTCTGTTCTTCAGAAGTTGGGAGGTATGGATTAAGGATGATTCCTCTAAACTGTTGTAAGGGGAGGCCAGGATTGTAGTCATGACCAGAGACACTGAAGCATCTGTGTCCCAACCTTCCCTCACAGAAAACTGTATTACACTCCGTAGCGTACCTGCATCTCCAGGTTCAGGTCCCCCTGAGCACCTTCCAGGTGACGAAGGCCGCTCTTCCAGGCGACCCCCAGTAATGGAGACACAGTCCAGGATAACTTGAACATTCTCTTTACTTAGTATTTCACACGTTACATCCACAGTTGGCACATCATGGAATTCGCTTGTTTCCTCATCTTTCTCTGCTTTGCTGATGCTTCTGTGCAGCACATGTCCGGACTGGACCGTCTTAGACTGCTCCCCATTCATTCCTGGCCTAACCTCGCCATGATGACAATTCCTTCTACCTGTTTTGCCCCAGACTCGAAATCATCAGCCACCCGGTTTGGTTACCTCTGGTAAAGCATCCGGCCCATCTCTACCATTCCCGTCGAAGCTCCAACTTCCTTCAGTTCCTCACTCCAACCGACTCCCTTCCTAAAGGCATCCACCCAGGCTATGAGTCTCCACATCTTACTTCTCCAGTACTGGCCCACTGCTATGATGCCCAGTGGTCATGGATAATGTGGGCTGAAGCTACTTAACGTTATGTGGCTGCCGAGCCATCTGGGGCCTAAAGCCCACGTGGACACTTCGGGCACCCTGGCCCCATCTGACTTAACTATCTAAAACTCCTGTCTTACCACCCGGCAGCCCCTCCTACTTTAACCCCTATACACTAGCTATAACCTATTCTAACCGTGCACACTAGTATGCCCCAATCTAGTGGCCCACAAGGAAACTACACTTACCCTTATCTATGGGAACTATAATACTAAGGTGCCTCTCTCTAATGTCCGAAGGGTGCACTTCACTTTGCCTAAACTGTACATGAGCCATAGTAAATATTATTACATTATGTACAGTGAAGAACAAGACAACACATTAATGGTAATACCCAAAAGGAGTAGCAGTACCATTGACTATGTGGGGTAATACATATTTTACATGTAGCAGTACCACCAAATATTTTCTACAACATTACAGTAACTAACATACAGTATGTGTAAACAGTTACACATTAATAACCACTGGGGAGGAGAGCAAGGCGGTAATCCCATGTCACCCCCTTACACTGTGACCTTCTTTCAGACATTTGTAGAGAGATATTAAGGGATTGGAGAAGCAGGAAGCTCATCTGCATATTTCCGGTGCATTCTGGGAAGAGGAGAAGAGTCGCCTTAAGCTGATCGATCGCTGGGACTTGCCGGGTCTCGCTGTTTGAGGACATCGCAAAACCATCACCAAAAACATTGCCTAACGGAGCGCGAGTTTCCACCCATCATAGACTGCATCAGCAATAGCAATATTGAAGAGAAGTAAATCCACATGGTCACCTGCAACACATGCTACATGTTTACGGATCTTCCAGCCCAAAAACTCAACTTTACCCGTCAGAAGTGTAAACTTGTTGCCCTCTTAGAGGAAAAGGTGCAGGGACTGGAAGAAAGAATAGCAACATTGAAGGTAATTAAAGAACATGAGGACTTCTTGGATGAAGTAGAAGCAACCATTCAGGATACGGAAAGTGAGAAAAGCTTCAGAGCACCTAGAGAGGCTGAAAAGTGGAGCCATGTGACGAAAAGAAGCAAACGGATCAAGTGGTCATCACCACACACACAGCTTAGTAACCAATATGAAGCCCACATGCTAGGGAACGAAAATGGCACAGCTCAGGATGATACCATATCTACAAGAGAAGACACACTATCAACAAAAGAAGTTACTCTGTCAAGAAAAGCAGAAACAAATGACACTCAAAAACACTCACGAGCAACAAGCAGTGCGCCTGGAAAGAAAAGAAGAGTGGTAGTTATGGGCGACTCACTACTAAGAGGCACGGAGGCAACTATCTGCAGGCCGGACATAACCGCACGAGAAGTATGCTGCCTCCCAGGAGCAAAAATCAAGGATGTGGATAACAGGATACCAACTATCCTCAAATCCAAGGACGACTACCCTTTCCTACTGATACATGTAGGCACAAACGACACAGCAAGAAATGACCTACCAACTATCTGCGAAGACTTTGAAATTCTGGGGAAGAAAATAAAGGAACGGAACGTACGGGTTATTTTCTCATCAATCCTCCCAGTCGATGGTCATGGCATCAGAAGATGGAATAGGATACTAGAGGTGAACACCTGGCTACGACGGTGATGATTGCAGCAAGGATTTGGATTCTTGGACCATGGTGTGAATTACCTCTATGATGGACTTCTCGCAAGAGATGGGATACACCTCACAAAACCTGGGAAACACACATTCGCCAGAAGACTTACCACACTCATCAGAAGGGCATTAAACTAGAAGAAGAGGGGATGGGAGGAAAAACAGCAGACAAGAACATGCAGCAGAAGGACAAAATAATCAAGGATACTAAATGTGGTACAGAGGACCCAAGACAGGGTACTCAGAAGGAAGCTAAGAAAAAGGAAGCAAAACTTCTTTCCTGCATGCTGACCAACGCAAGACGCCGGACCAATAAGATTGAAGATCTGGAGTGTTTAATGTATGACGAAAAATACGACATAGTAGGAATAACTGAGACATGGTTAGACGACAGCTATGACTGGGCGGCTAACTTGCAAGAATATGATTTGTTTAGGAGGGATCGTAAAAAAAGGAAAGGGGGTGGAGTCTGTCTATATATAAAGTCCACTTTAAAGCCCACACTAAGAGAAGATATACAAGAGGGAAATGAAGAGGTGGAATCTTTATGGGTGGAGATACATGGAGGGAAAAGTAATAAAATCCTCATAGGGGTTTGTTATAAGCCACCAAATATAACAGAAGCCACTGAAAATGTATTATTGAAACAAATAGACAAAGCAGCAAATCACAATGAGGTGATTATTATGGGGGACTTCAACTACCCCGACATAGACTGGGAAACTGAAACCTGCGTATCTCAGAAAGGAAACCAATTTCTGTCAGTGACCAAGGATAATTATCTGTCACAACTTGTGCAGGGCCCAACTAGAGGGACAGCCCTTCTGGACTTAATTTTAAGCAACAGGCCAGATAGAATAACAGAAGTACGAGTCGATGGGCACCTAGGGAACAGTGACCACAATATAATACAATTCCACTTGTCCTTCAGTAAGGTGCCCTGGAAGGGGGTTACAAAAACGCTGAATTTCAGGAAAGCAAAGTTTGATCAGCTTAGAGAGGACCTTTGCTGAATTGATTGGGACAATGCCCTCAAAAATAGGAGCACAGAAAATAAATGGGAAATATTTAAATCAGTTTTACACACCCACTGCGAGCTAGCCATACTGTACAGAAATAAAAGGGCTAGGAACAGGAGAACACCAATGTGGCTAAATAAGGATGTAAAAAGGGCAATAAATAACAAGAACAAGGCATTTAAGAAGCTAAAACAAGAAGGCAATGAAGAAGCATTAAAAAGTTATAGAGAAAAAAATAAAATGTGAAAAAACAGATACATTTAGCAAAAGTGGAAACTGAGAGACTCATTGCTAAGGAAAGTAAAACAAACCCCCAAACTATTCTTTAATTATATAAACAGTAAAATGATGAAAATTGATGGTGTCGGCCCTTTAAAAAACAATGAGGGTGAAATCATAGAGAGCGATGTGGGAAAAGCAATGTTTTAAATACTTTTTTCTCAATAGTGTTCACACAGGAAAAGGATTTGCCAGGGGAAATGCAGAGTGATAATGTAAACTCCCCATTAAGTATTACCTGCCTAACCCAGGAAGAAGTGAAGAACCGCCTTAGTAAGATTAAAATTGACAAATCACCAGGCCCTGATGGCATTCACCCTCGGGTATTAAGGGAGATAAGTAATGTGATAGACAGGCCTCTATTCCTTATATTTAAAGACTCTATAGAAACAGGGTCTGTTCCTTTTGATTGGCAGTAAGCAAATGTGGTACCAATATTCAAAAAGGGGTGTAAAAGGGAACCTGGAAACTATAGGCCGGTAAGCTTAACATCTGTTGTGGGTAAAATTTTTGAAGGGTTTCTAAGGGATACCATTATGGAATATCTCAATGCTAATAAATGTTTAACTCCTTATCAACATGGATTTATGAAGGATCGCTACTGTCAAACTAACCTGATCAGCTTCTATGAGGATGTAAGCTCTCAAATGGACCAAGGAGAATCATTGGATGTCATTTATCTCGACTTCTCTAAAGCATTTGACACTGTCCCACATAAAAGATTGGTAAGTAAGATGTGAAGGATTGGGTTAGGGGAAAATGTGTGTAGATGGGTAGGTAGCTGGCTTAGTGATATAAAACAAAGAGTGGTTATTAATGGGGCATACTCAGATTGGGCCAGGGTTACTAGTGGGGTATCACAGGGTTCTGTATTGGGCCCCCTACTATTTAATATATTTATTAATGATCTAGTGGATGGCTTACACAGTAAAATATCAGTATTTGCAGATGATACAAAACTATGTAAGGTAGTTAACACAAAGGAGGACAGTTTGCAACTACTGACAGATTTGAGTAAATTGGAGAATTGGGCTGAAAAATGGCAAATGAGGTTTAACACAGATAAGTGTAAGGTTATGCACATGGGAAGGAGCAACAGATGCTACAATTACTTACTAAATGGGAAACTGCTGGGGAAATCAGACATGGAAAAAGACTTAGGCATCTTAGTCAATAAGAAGCTAAATTGGAGTGCCCAGTGTCAGGCAGCTGCCACCAAAGCAAATAGGGTCATGGGATGCATTAGAAGAGGTCTGGGGACATGAGATGAAAACATAATTCTCTCTCTGTACAAATCACTCGTCAGACCACACTTGGAGTATTGTGTGCCATTTTGGACGCCGGTGCTCAAGAAAGATATTACTGAACTTGAAAGGGTTCAAAGGCAGGCTGCTAAAATGATAAATGGAGTTGGTTCACTACAATTCCCAGAAAGGTTATCAAAATTAGGTCTATTTACTCTAGAAAAGAGAAGACTTAGGGGAGACTTAATATATATATGTACAAGTATATCAGAGGGCAATACAGAGATCTCTCCAATGAACTGTTTGTACCAAGGACTGTGACAAGAACAAGGGGGCATTCTCTTCATATGGAGGAAAGACAATTTCTGCACCAGCATAGAAGAGGGTTCTTCACGGTAAGAGCAGTGAGGCTCTGGAATTCTCTTCCTGAGGAAGTGGTGATGGCCAACTCACTGAATGAATGTAAGAAAGGAATGGATGCTTTTCTTGTGAGTAACAGTAGAGAAGGTTACGAATAACAGAATATTATAGGTAGATGATTGACCCAGCTTAGGGGAAGGAATTTTTTTCCCTATCATGAAAATTGGCTTCTACTCTGTGGGTTTTTTGCCTTCCCCAGGATCAACAATGCAGAACAGCTGCACTAAAAATAGGCTGAACTAGATGGACGTAAGGTCTTCCTTCAGCCTTCAAAACTATATTGCTATGTTACTATGTTGCTATGTATTTGCTACTAACCTTAGAATCTTGTATGTCTACCTGCCACCCGGCAGTTATTCTGAGATAGTTTTGTTCCATAATATGTACCTTTTGTTCATAGTAAATTTATGTCAACAAGTTTGTGTTATGACTAGAGTTGAGCGATACCAGCCGATACTTGAAAATATCGGATCGGAATGGATCGGCCGATCTTAAAAAAAAGTATCGGTATCGCCGATTCCGATTCCGGGAACCAATGCAAGTCAATGGGGCCAAAATATCGGAATTAAAAAAAACCCTTTCTTTCCTTGTAGGTTAATTCTACATGAAGAAAAACAACTAAGAATAATGTAGAATGTATTGTGGGAGGTGGAGGAGACATTAAAGCCATAGAGGTTTAGCCCAATCAAATGGAATAGCAGGAATTAAACTTTTTTTTTAAAGACGTTAGGAGTTACAAAGATATTGACTATGTTAGCCTCATTTATATTTTGCCAGACATGTATGTCTTCTTCTTCTTTCTTCTTTCTTCTTCTTTCTTATTCTTCTTCCTTTTTTTACCTTCTTCTTATTCCTTTTTTTACATTCTTCTTCTTCTTCTTCTTCTTCTTCCTTTTTTTACATTCTTCTACTTCCTTTTTTTACATTCTTCTTCTTATTCCTTTTTTTACATTCTTCTTCTTCTTCCTTTTTTTAAATGATTCTACTTCCTTTTTTTACATTCTTCTTCTTCTTCCTTTTCTTACATTCTTCATATTCTTCTTATTCAACAATTATTATTCTACATATTCAACTTCTTCATCTTCTTCCTATTCTTTTTCATCATATTCTTGTTTGTGTCAGGCATTCCTGTAGTTGTTATCTAGAAAAGTTAGAAGTTTACACCTTCCGTTCTGCCTGTCACAAAAGATTTACAACAGGATTTGTCCGCGTTCCGTTTGGCCTGCAGCAGCAGGCCTTTTCCAGGGGCACCACGAGGAGGAACGGACTCACCCCCATACACTGCTTAGTCTTCTTCTGCTTATAAATAAGATAATATAATTTGCTCAGAGTATTAGTCTTATGCTTAATGTTCTTCTGCTTTGTTTTTTTATGCTTCTTTGTCTTCTCTCTCTTGTTGTTCTGCATCTTGGTGGTTGTCTTCCTGTTCTTTGTCCTCTTGAACCAGCTGACGGTACTGGCACCCGTAGGGGCAGCAGAAGGAACAAGAGCCAATGGCACTACCGAGGACCAGCTGACGGTGCTGGAACCCGGTTACTAAGCAGGAGGTACCTGTGCTACAAAGCACTACCAAGGACCAGCAGACGTTGCCGGAACTCGGATACCGAGATGGAGGCACCTAGGCCAAAGGCTCTGACGAGAACCAGCTGACGGTGCTGGAACCCGGAGGGGTAGCATAAGCTGCAAGAGCAAATGGAAATAGCGAGGACCAGCTGACAGTGCTGGCACCCGGAGGGGCAGCAGAAGGAATAAGAGCCAATGGCACAACCGAGGACCAGCTGACGGTGCTGGAACCCGGTTACTAAGCAGGAGGTACCTGTGCTACAAAGCACTACCAAGGACCAGCAGACGTTGCCAGAACTTGGATACCGAGATGGAGGCACCTAGGCCAAAGGCTCTGACGAGAACCAGCTGACGGTGCTGGAACCCGGAGGGGTAGCATAAGCTGCAAGAGCAAATGGAAATAGCGAGGACCAGCTGACAGTGCTGGCACCCGGAGGGGCAGCAGAAGGAATAAGAGCCAATGGCACAACCGAGGACCAGCTGACGGTGCTGGAACCCGGTTACTAAGCAGGAGGTACCTGTGCTACAAAGCACTACCAAGGACCAGCAGACGTTGCCAGAACTCGGATACCGAGATGGAGGCACCTAGGCCAAAGGCTCTGACGAGAACCAGCTGACGGTGCTGGAACCCGGAGGGGTAGCATAAGCTGCAAGAGCAAATGGAAATAGCGAGGACCAGCTGACAGTGCTGGCACCCGGAGGGGCAGCAGAAGGAATAAGAGCCAATGGCACAACCGAGGACCAGCTGACGGTGCTGGAACCCGGTTACTAAGCAGGAGGTACCTGTGCTACAAAGCACTACCAAGGACCAGCAGACGTTGCCGGAACTCGGATACCGAGATGGAGGCACCTAGGCCAAAGGCTCTGACGAGAACCAGCTGACGGTGCTGGAACCCGGAGGGGCAGCTGAAGTTACCCCTGAAAAGCAAAGTTGGCATGCCGCAAGCTGGCCGCAGTTACCGAATCACACAGTCCTACAGGGGGTGCTTGTCCTACTGGCACTACGGAACAAGCCTTTCTTACCAGAACCCGCAGTCCACATAGGAAGCACCTAAACTGCTGGCACCCTAGCCTCGGCTAACCCAACCGCAACACGACATGGCAACTTGGGGTGGCAAACTGACATTGACACTTCCCAGAAACAGCAGGCAGGGCTGGAACCAAGCTGGGCAGGAGGGAGTACCCGTGCCAAAGTCAGTTATGAGCAGCAACTGGCGATGTTGGAGCCCAGGGACAAGCACTTAGCAGGCTGAGGCCTGATGTGCTGTCAATTGGGAGGCAGCAGGACAGATTGCCATCAAAACAGCAGGGGAACAGCTGACGTTACTGAACCCCACAAACACAGGAGCTAGTGTTTTACTCTGTGAAGACGGCACTTCCGAGCAACAACTGGCTGTGTTGAAGCCCAGGGACAAGCACAGAGCAGGCTGAGGCTGCATTGAAGAAATTTTAAGATCGGTTGTAGACTTCTACTAATTTTAACCAAGCTCCACTTAGGCCTGTGGCTTCACTGATATTCGTATTTCCCCTGTCCTCCAACCCCGCCAGTTACAGCTCCGAAGTGGCGTCTGCACAATCTAGTTATGGGAATGTGGACAGAGCAGGCGACATTGCCGGACACACATCAGGGGATTAACTGACCGGACTGAACACCTGTAACACAGGAACAAGTGTGGATTGTGCAGACGCCACTTCGGAGCTGTAACTGGCGGGGTTGGAGGACAGGGGAAATACGAATATCAGTGAAGCCACAGGCCTAAGTGGAGCTTGGTTAAAAATCAGTAGTAGTACGACTGTGTAGGCAGCAGGAGACTTTGCCATCCACACAGCAGGGGATCAGCTGACGTTACTGAACCCCACTGAGACATGGGAGCAAGTGTCTCTTTCCGTGTGGACGGCACTTCCGAGCTACAACTGGCTGTGTTGAAGCCCAGGAAATAGGAGGGTGTAGGCAGAGGCCTACTGTATTTGGAATGTGGTGACAGCAGGAGAGACTGCCATCCACACAGCAGGGGATCAGCTGATGTTACTGAACCCCACTGAGACACGGGAGCAAGTGTCTCTTTCCGTGTGGACGGCACTTCCGAGCTACAACTGGCTGTGTTGAAGCCCAGGAAATAGGAGGGTGTAGGCAGAGGCCTACTGTATTTGGAATGTGGTGACAGCAGGAGAGACTGCCATCCACACAGCAGGGGATCAGCTGACGTTACTGAACCCCACTGAGACACGGGAGCAAGTGTCTCTTTCCGTGTGGACGGCATTTCCGAGCTACAACTGGCTGTGTTGAAGCCCAGGAAATAGGAGGGTGTAGGCAGAGGCCTACTGTATTTGGAATGTGGTGACAGCAGGAGAGACTGCCATCCACACAGCAGGGGATCAGCTGACGTTACTGAACCCCACTGAGACACGGGAGCAAGTGTCTCTTTCCGTGTGGACGGCACTTCCGAGCTACAACTGGCTGTGTTGAAGCCCAGGAAATAGGAGGGTGTAGGCAGAGGCCTACTGTATTTGGAATGTGGTGACAGCAGGAGAGACTGCCATCCACACAGCAGGGGATCAGCTGACGTTACTGAACCCCACTGAGACACGGGAGCAAGTGTCTCTTTCCGTGTGGACGGCACTTCCGAGCTACAACTGGCTGTGTTGAAGCCCAGGAAATAGGAGGGTGTAGGCAGAGGCCTACTGTATTTGGAATGCGGTGACAGCAGGAGAGACTGCCATCCACACAGCAGGGGATCAGCTGACGTTACTGAACCCCACTGAGACACGGGAGCAAGTGTCTCTTTCCGTGTGGACGGCACTTCCGAGCTACAACTGGCTGTGTTGAAGCCCAGGAAATAGGAGGGTGTAGGCAGAGGCCTACTGTATTTGGAATGTGGTGACAGCAGGAGAGACTGCATCCACACAGCAGGGGATCAGCTGACGTTACTGAACCCCACTGAGACACGGGAGCAAGTGTCTCTTTCCGTGTGGACGGCACTTCCGAGCTACAACTGGCTGTGTTGAAGCCCAGGAAATAGGAGGGTGTAGGCAGAGGCCTACTGTATTTGGAATGTGGTGACAGCAGGAGAGACTGCCATCCACACAGCAGGGGATCAGCTGACGTTACTGAACCCCACTGAGACACGGGAGCAAGTGTCTCTTTCCGTGTGGACGGCACTTCCGAGCTACAACTGGCTGTGTTGAAGCCCAGGAAATAGGAGGGTGTAGGCAGAGGCCTACTGTCTTTGGAATGCGGAGACAGCAGGAGAGACTGCCATCTCCACAGCAGGGGAACAGCTGTCAGTGCTGAACCCCACTAACACTTGAACGAATGTGTTTGGCTCTGTGGAGACGACACTTCTGAACACCAACTGACGCTGTTGGAGCCCAGGATTAGGCGAGGAGCAGGCTGGGGCCTGTTGCTTTTGGCAGGTGAAGGCAGCAGGAGACTTGCCATCTCCACAGCAGGGGAACAGCTGGCAGTGCTGAACCCCACTAACACTTGAACGAATGTGTTTGGCTCTGTGGAGACGACACTTCTGAACACCAACTGACGCTGTTGGAGCCCAGGATTAGGCGAGGAGCAGGCTAGGGCCTGTTGCTTTTGGCAGGTGAAGGCAGCAGGAGACTTGCCATCTCCACAGCAGGGGAACAGCTGTCAGTGCTGAACCCCACTAACACTTGAACGAATGTGTTTGGCTCTGTGGAGACGACACTTCTGAACACCAACTGACGCTGTTGGAGCCCAGGATTAGGCGAGGAGCAGGCTGGGGCCTGTTGCTTTTGGCAGGTGAAGGCAGCAGGAGACTTGCCATCTCCACAGCAGGGGAACAGCTGGCAGTGCTGAACCCCACTAACACTTGAACGAATGTGTTTGGCTCTGTGGAGACGACACTTCTGAACACCAACTGATGCTGTTGGAGCCCAGGATTAGGCGAGGAGCAGGCTGGGGCCTGTTGCTTTTGGCAGGTGAAGGCAGCAGGAGACTTGCCATCTCCACAGCAGGGGAACAGCTGGCAGTGCTGAACCCCACTAACACTTGAACGAATGTGTTTGGCTCTGTGGAGACGACACTTCTGAACACCAACTGACGCTGTTGGAGCCCAGGATTAGGCGAGGAGCAGGCTGGGGCCTGTTGCTTTTGGCAGGTGAAGGCAGCAGGAGACTTGCCATCTCCACAGCAGGGGAACAGCTGGCAGTGCTGAACCCAACTAACACTTGAACGAATGTGTTTGGCTCTGTGGAGACGACACTTCTGAACACCAACTGACGCTGTTGGAGCCCAGGATTAGGCGAGGAGCAGGCTGGGGCCTGTTGCTTTTGGCAGGTGAAGGCAGCAGGAGACTTGCCATCTCCACAGCAGGGGAACAGCTGTCAGTGCTGAACCCCACTAACACTTGAACGAATGTGTTTGGCTCTGTGGAGACGACACTTCTGAACACCAACTGACGCTGTTGGAGCCCAGGATTAGGCGAGGAGCAGGCTGGGGCCTGTTGCTTTTGGCAGGTGAAGGCAGCAGGAGACTTGCCATCTCCACAGCAGGGGAACAGCTGGCAGTGCTGAACCCCACTAACACTTGAACGAATGTGTTTGGCTCTGTGGAGACGACACTTCTGAACACCAACTGACGCTGTTGGAGCCCAGGATTAGGCGAGGAGCAGGCTGGGGCCTGTTGCTTTTGGCAGGTGAAGGCAGCAGGAGACTTGCCATCTCCACAGCAGGGGAACAGCTGGCAGTGCTGAACCCCACTAACACTTGAACGAATGTGTTTGGCTCTGTGGAGACCACACTTCTGAACACCAACTGACGCTGTTGGAGCCCAGGATTAGGCGAGGAGCAGGCTGGGGCCTGTTGCTTTTGGCAGGTGAAGGCAGCAGGAGACTTGCCATCTCCACAGCAGGGGAACAGCTGGCAGTGCTGAACCCCACTAACACTTGAACGAATGTGTTTGGCTCTGTGGAGACGACACTTCTGAACACCAACTGACACTGTTGGAGCCCAGGATTACGCATGCCGCATGCAGAGGCGAATGGCAGCGGTTTTTATGGAGGTTGTTGACTACTACTGATTCTAACCATGCTCCACTTAGGCCTCTGGCTCCACTGTCTCTACTATTTACCCTGGCCTCCAACCCCGCCAGCTACATCTCTGAAGTGGCGTCAGCACAATCTACACTTGTTCCTGTGTTACTGGTGCTCAGTCCCGTCAGTTGATCCCCTGATGTTTGTCCGGCAAGTTCGCCAGCTCTGTCCTCATTCCCACTACTGGTTATGGGAATGTGGACAGAGCAGGAGACCTTGCCGGACACACATCAGGGGATAAACTGATGGGACTGAGCCACAGGAACACAGGAACAAGTGTAGATTGTGCTGACGCCACTTCAGAGATGTAGATGGCGGGGTTGGAGGCCAGGGGAAATAGTAGAGACAGTGGAGCCAGAGACCTAAGTTGGGCACGGTTAAAAATCAGTAGTGGTTTGAATGTTGATGGAGCTGGTGACTTTGCCGTCCACACAGCAGGGGATCAGCTGGCGTTACTGAACCCCACTAACACAGGAGCTAGTGTGTTTCTCTGTGCAGACGACACATCTGAGCGACAACTGGCTGTGTTGAAGCACAGGGATTATAGTTCAGGTGGTAGAAAAATGAACACACCAGCAGACCTGGATACAGTTGACAACCACTAATTTAGTCTGTAAGAGGAATGGCAAAGTCTTTGGAGATCCAGGCCTTGTTCATTTTCAGAAAAGTCAGCCGGTCAACATTATCGGAAGATAGTCGCGTGCGACGGTCTGTTAGTACACCACCTGCGGCACTAAAGACACGTTCCGATAATACACTGGCAGCAGGGCAAGCCAGCACCTCCAATGCATACTGGCTAAGCTCTGGCCATGTATCCAGCTTAGAGACCCAAAACTTGAAGGGGGAAGAGCCATCTGGGAGTACAGTGACAGGGCAAGACATGTAGTCTGACACCATCTGACGGAAGCGTTGCCTCCTGCTGACTCGAGGCGTCGCTGATGGTGTAGACAATTGTGGTGGACACACAAAACTTTGCCACATTTGGGCCATAGTGGTCTTGCCTTGTGCTGCGGCGCTGCCTCTGCTCCCTCTTTGTGCAGAGTTTCCTCCACTGCCTCGACGCACAGAGCTGCTTTGTAAAGCACTAGCAACAATGCTGTCGGGTGGAATGGAAAACATTATGGACTGCACCAGTGACTCTTCGTACTCCCGCAGTTTACGCTCCCGGTTCAACGTTGGTATGAGCCTTTGTACGCTGTCCCGGTAGCGAGGATCTAGGAGGGTGTACACCCAATAATCAGCCGAGACGAGAATGTGGGCGATGCGGCGGTCGTTTCTCAGGCACTGCAGCATGAAATCAACCATGTGCTGCAGACTCCCAACTGCCAAAGAACCGCTGTCCCCTGTTTGAGGCGTGACCTCGGCCTGCTCTGCATCACCCCACCCTCGCTGTACATACTGAGTAGAGGTTTGTGTACCTCCCTCCTCTGGAGAGATGTCTTCCTCCTCCATCGACTCCTCCTCATCCTCCTCACAAAGTGTCCCCTGCCTAGGCCTTTGTGAGGAAACACGTAGCGCAGACTGTCCAGAAGCAGATGGCATTTGGGACTCCTCATCCTCCACCTCTTCCGAAACCTCATCCCTTAGTGCTTGCAGTGTTTGTTGAAGCAGGCAGATAAGGGGGACAGTCATGCTGACTAGTGCATCATCTGCACTCGCCATCCGCGTGGATTCATCGAAGGCACGCAAAACGAGGCAGATGTCCTTCATAGAGGCCCACTCAATGGTGCTGAAGTGTGAACGGCGCATAGTGCGACTTGTTTGCGCCTGATGCAGCTGGTACTCCATGATTGCTGCCTGCTGCTCACACAACCGCTCCAACATATGTAACGTTGAATTCCACCGGGTGGGTAGGTCACATATGATGCGATGTTCCGGAAGGCCAAATCGTCGCTGCAGAGCAGCGAGGCGCGATCTTGCCGTGCTGGAACGCCGCAAGTGAGCGCACTCTATGCGGACCTTGTGCAACAGTGCATCAAGATCCGGATAGTCCCTCAGAAAGCTCTGCGCGACCAAGTTAAGCACATGTGCCAGACATGGGATGTGTGTGAGGTTGCCTAGGCCAAGAGCTGCCACCAGATTTCGGCCATTGTCACACACTACCAAGCCCGGCTGGAGATTCGCTGGCCCAAACCACACATCGCTCTCCTGCTTGATAGCATTCCAGAGCTCCTGCGCTGTGTGGCTTCGATTCCCCAAAGAAATTAATTTGAGTACAGCCTGTTGACGTTTGGCCACGGCTGTGCTCATATCGGTCGTAACAGGCTCCTGCTCTGCTGTTTCTGAGGAACTTGAGTAGGAGGAGGAGTCTATGTGTACAGACTGGAGTCCTGCAATCCGTGGCGTTGGAAGAACACGTACAGCGCCACTCTCCAGATCTGTACCCGGCTCCACAACATTGACCCAGTGGGCAGTGAGGGAAAGGTATCGTCCCTGTCCATGGTTACTGGTCCACGCATCGGTGGTCAGGTGGACCTTGCTACTAACGGCGTTTAGTTGCGCATGTTTTATTTTGCCCTCAACATGTTTCTGCAGGGCAGGGACGGCTCGCCTGCTGAAAAAGTCCCGGAAGGTGTCAGTGTCCACCAGCCTGAATGACAGCATTTCAACTGCCAGAAGTTTGGCAATGCCAGCATTCAGAGACTGTGCTCGGGGATGGTTTGCCGAGTAAGGGCGCCTTTTATCCCATGCCTGTGCTACCGATGGCTGTGATGGATGGGAACGTGCTGCTATGGGTGGAATCTGACAGGGTCTCTGGACAACAGTGGCAGAGGTTCTTCCTTGGCGATCCTGTGAGGAAGCCGAACCAGCAGTGTGTGAGCTGGAGGAAGAGGCCCCAACACGAACTGAAGAGGTGGTAGGTGGTGCTGTACGTTGGCCTACGTCTTCAGGGTGTCTCTGCAACTCCAACTCGTGCTTGGTGCGCACATGTTTCCACATATTTGTGGTATTGAGGTTGCTGACATTTCTCCCTCTTTTGACTATCTGATGACACAGCTTGCATTTGACAAAGCAAATGTCATCTGCAACTGTGTCAAAAAAGGACCACGCACTGCAAGTCTTGGGAGCGCCCGTTTTGCCTTTGGAATGAGGAATGCTCCTAACGGGTGCCGAAGTGGAGGGTACAGGCAACCAAGTCTTCCCCCTCCCTCTGCCTCCTGTTTTGGCCGGTAGGGGAATCTCTTCCTCCGAGCTGCTCCCACCACCTTCCTGTTCCTCACGCCATGATGGGTCAAGGACCTCATCATCTTCCCTCCCCAAACAGCTGCTTCTCCGGGGTTGTCTCGCCAGCACCGTACGCACCAGAAAGTGGCAACTGAGTCTCGTCATCATCTGATGCGTACTGAGGTGTGCTGACCATAGGCACTGGCCCACTCGCCTCTTCAGATTCAGAGGGACAAAGAAGTTGCGCATCACTGCATACTCCCTCTTCTTCACATTCAGGAATGCTGCTTGGCTGGGCCCCTCTTTCCAAGCCAACAGATTCCGAGAACAGAAGTAGAGACTGTGATGGCTCCTGTCCATGTCTCTCTCACTGCCTGGGCACTTTGGCAGGTGGTGAAGAGACAGATGGTTGCTCTTCGGTGCTCTGGTCCTGAGAGGCTGTGGAAGTAATTGAAGTCGATGCGTTAGCTGCCATCCATCCGACAACGGCTTCAATTTGTTCCTCCCGCAGCAGTCGGGTACGTTGAGGTCCTACAAAGCTGCGCATAAAGGACTGTTGCCTGCTAAAACTGGGGGATGCTGATCCACTGGTGCCCGCAGCAGGCCCAGAATCCCCACGTCCTCTCCCTGCAGAATCCCCACGTCCTCTCCCTGCAGAATCCCCACGTCCTCTCCCTGCTGAAACTCCACGCCCACGCCCACGCCCACGCCCACGCGCCTTACTCCCTGCCTTCTTCATCTTGCCAGACTGCTTAAGATAGGCAGAAAAGTACAAAGGGGGGCCTTAGTGCGCTTATTCCTGAACAGCTGGTTACAGGTACAAGAAACACTAATTTTATGAAGTGTGTGTGTGTGGACTACACTTTAATAGGAGCTGATGTGGCCAAATGTAGTGTTTGGTGAACTTTTTTTGTGGTTTCTTTGTTGGAAACATACTCAAAGTATGTGAACAAAGAATTGAAACTGATAGTATCACCAACTTTTTGGAGCTATTACAATGCAGGCAGGTAACCTACAATGCAAAAGATGAGGCTCCAAAAAAATTGGGTAATACTAATCTAGCTGCGCCGGCAGGGCACAAGCCAGAAAAAAAGGCTCCTCTATCTACTCCTATATAGTGTTTGCAACCAACCAATGTTGATGGATACGGATGGATGCACACTAATAGGAGAAGAAAAAATGAGCTGCACTCAAAGACAAATATGTGTGAGGCAGTGACGCACGTTGAGCGTCCTACAACCAGACGTAGCTGCAGGACACTCTACTCTGCGTGAGCTGCACTCACACACAGTCAGAGACCTCTCAGACAGCCGTGAACAGTGCAGCTAAGTGGGCACTGGCACTGACAGGCTGCAGAAAGGCTCCACTGTGTACTCCTATATAGTGTTTGCAACCACCGTAGATGGAGACGGATGGATGCACACTAATAGAAGAAAAAATGAGCTGCAATAAAAGAAAAATGTGTGAGGCAGTGACACGCTGAGCGTCCTACAACCAGACGTAGCTGCAGGACACACTACTCAGCGTGAGCTGCACTCACACACAGTCAGAGACCTCTCAGACAGCCGTGAACAGTGCAGCAAAGTGGACACTAGCACTGAAAGGCTGCAGAAAGGCTCCGCTGTCTACTACTAGTGTTTGCAACCAACGTATATGGATACGGATGGAAGCACACTAGATTGAAATTATGTAAAAAATGCAGCTCAAAAATTAAAAGATGTATGAGGCAGCAGTGATCACACTGGGTGGCCTACAGCCTGACGTGGCTGCAGGACCCACTCCACAGCGTGAGCTGCACTCACACAGCCCTTGCAGACAGCTGTGAACACTGCTGCTAGGGCAAAGAAGGCTACAGTGGTGGTTTATGTAGCCTGGGTAAAGCACTAGATGTTTGGTGGAATCGCTATTTCTAACTGTCCCTCACAGTCTTCTACAGCAGCCTGTCCCTAACTGAATTCACAGCAGAGTGAACCAGAAATGGCGGCTGCGGTGGCTTTTATAGTGCATCATGACATCATTTCGGCAGCCAATCACAGCCATGCCAATAGTTAACATGCCTACATGCCTAACAGGATGTGCCCACACTTCGGAGGATTCCCATTGGCTTAATCAAAGCAAGCAGGCTTATAGCATGATGGGAACTTCCGATTCCGGTATCCGATATGACAAAAGTATCGGAAGTCAGTATCGGAATTCCGATACCGCTAATATCGGCCGATACCCGATACTTGCAGTATCGGAATGCTCTACACTAGTTATGACCTGTCCCAGACCCATCCTTTACTTCCCTCACCCCGATCCACTAAACTCTGTGGTGTCCGATGTTGGTCTTTGCAGATTTGCTCGGCAAACTCCCATATGATCATCTCCCTGGGTCTATATATGTCTCATTAAGACACACACACACACCTGTGTCTTGGTATTAAGACTTCAGAGCTACTAAGACTGAGTTTGTCGGTTTACAGGACATCTGCCTGCCTATGGTTTCCGGCATCCCACCTGCCTGTCCGTGATCTCCTGAATATTTCCAGGATACTCTGTTCAGTCCTGATGCACATGCTGCCAAGATGGCACTGACCACAAGAAAGGATGTAAGGAACAAGTTAGGAGGAGTTGTAGAGAGAGAGGCATTATGGGAATCACAGTTGTAATACATGAACAACATATTATAACAACGGCTAGTAGATGGCAGCAAAGAAAAGCAAACACTGTAATCATCATATCTATATATGATAAATGAATTACGTAAGCCATATAACAGATGCCTCTGATAGCTGAAAGCTTTTGCAGACAATTAGCTGAACAGCACACTCCCCGTTTGAAAACCTTACATTTCATTACATTAACTGTCTTGAAGTGCAGGTGTTTTCCTGAAGTTCATTGAAGGATACTTCAACTTGAAAGACAAAACAATGCATGCAATACAACAACATTACTAAGGTATGAACAGGGGCGTACATAGAAATCATGGCGCCCCATAGCAAAAGTCTGAATGGGGCTCCCCTCAAAAAAAAAAAAAATTCACCACCGAGCACAGCTCACCGTCTTGGCTCTCCACACAGCCTCAGCTCCTCACGCTCGGCCTCCAACAGCCGCTAGCCACCCTCACATGTGCAACTACTTCCAGCCGGGCCCAGCATACACTGCTCTCTCTGGCTGGAAAGCTACATCAGCCAGGAGGCATGGCGTCCTTATGCAAATCCAGCCAGAGAGTTCAGCTGGGAGCAGTGCAGGACTAAAAAGGAGGAGCTAGGAGGATCCAGGTACAGAGTGACGGTGACGCGCACATTTAATTAAAGGCACACGGCACAGCACAGCCCAGGGGCGGACACTGACAGCTTGGGGCCCCTGTGCAAGAAATGTGTCTGGGTCCTCTCTTTTTATGGCGACAAAGCTACGTATATATATATATATATATATATATATATCCACACACACATACATGTATATATTTTACATAGTATCCTTTATTATGTATATTGCTGTCCCTTATACAGTGCCCTCTCTTGCTATGTACAGCACCGTCCCTTACATATCGGATTATATAGAGCCCTGTTTTTTATTACATACCGTCCTCTCTTGTTAGATATATAATGCAATGATGGCTGATGGAGCATGGGAAAGCTTTTCTAATGGAGGAGATGATGGACTGGTAGTCTAGTCACCGGCTCCTCCATCAGCAGTCATTTTATATCTAACAGAGCGGACTATGTAATAAAAGAGGGCGCTGTGAATAACAAAAATAACAAGAATACGATATGTAAGAGACAGCATTGTACATAATAGCAGAGGAAGCTATATAATTAGGGATGGCACAATATATACAGTAACTAGAGAGGATGGTATGTAATAAGGGATGGTGTTATACATAATAAAAGAGGAAACTATGTAACTAAGAATGGTGTTATACATAAGTGAGTACACTATATACTAAGTGACTATGTTATACATAAAAAGTGACTAAACTATATACTGAGGAATGGCACTATATATAATAAGCGAGTACACTATATACTAAGGGACTGTGCTATACATAATAAGTGAGTACACTATACACTAAGGGACTGTGTTAAACATAATAAGCGAGAATAACGTCTTCCTCCACCCCTGTTCCTAAAGCCATTATAAATCCCCCTTGCTCCTTTCCCAATCCCCTACACCCCTCATTGTCCTCCTCCCCCCATTTCCCATTGTTGTCCTCTCCCCCACCTCCATCATTGCCTTCTCCCCAGCACCCCCATTATTGCCCTTTCCACCACGACCATCATTGTTCTTTCCACCACCACATCATTGCCTTTTCCCCACCACCCCATCATTGTTCATTCCACCACCTCCATCACTGCTTTCTCACCAACCACCTCCATCATTGCCCTTTCCACCACCTCCATCATTGTTTTCTCCCCCACCACCCCATCATTACCCATTCCACCACCTCCATCATTTCCTCCTCCCCTATCACCCCCCATCATTGCTCTTTCCACCATCATTGTCGTTTCCACTACCACCATCATTGCCTTTTCCCCCACCACCCTATCATTGCCCATTCCACCACCTCCATCATTTCCTCCTCCCCAAGCACACCCATTATTGCCCTTTCCACCACGACAATCATTGTCCTTTCCACCACCATCATTGCTTTTTCCCCACCACCCCATCATTGCCCTTTCCACCACCTCCATCATTGCTTTCTTCCCCACCACTCCCATCATTGTCTTCTCCCCCACCACCCCATCATTGTCTTCCCCACCACCTCCATCATTGCCTCCTTCCCCACCACTCCATCATTGTCCTTTCCACTTCTACCATCATTGCCTTCTCCCCCACCACCCCCATCATTGCCCATTCCACCACCTCCATCATTTCCTCTCCCTCACCATCCCTATCATTGCCCTTTCCACCACCACCATCATTGTCTTTTCCCCCACTACCCCATCATTGCCCATTCCAACACCTCCATCATTTCCTCCTCCCCACCCCCATTATTGCCCTTTCCACACCCCATCTGTTGTGAGTTCATTTTCCCCCTCATTACTGAGGCCTGAGGAACTCCCTCTTCTGGTAAAGAAAGGTAGTGAGCCTGATTATCAAACACCTGAGGCTGATGATGATGACTGGCTGAGTGGAGTTACTGACTGGATATAAGGCTGCCGACGCCCTTCTGCCCTGCGGGTGATTTCTCTGTGGGATCCTTGGAGACCAGTCTGAATTCCTGCTCCTCTAAAGCTAAGTTTGCTGCTCGGCCTTTTGCTTTGGTGCTTTGACTTTGTTTTGCTTTGTTTTTCTGGATTTCTGCCATTCCCTGCTGGGGTGTGCTGAATTCATTTAGCTCTGTCTTCTGAAAATACCTGAGTGCTGATTTAGTTTTTGAAGCCTAGCTGCTTCAGGGCCTTTTTCATATCAGCTTGTTGGCTTATGTCTTTGATAGGGTTTTGGCAGATTGCAGACAGCAGCCTTCCTGTCCTTTCCTATCTAGGTAGTTTTGGGCCCCGTCTTTGCTCAGTCTATCTTTCTGTCTGTGTTAGTATTTTCATCTTGCTTCACCGTCATTATATGTTGGGGGCTGCCTTTTGCTTTGGGGTCTGCTCTGGGGCAGTTTAGATTTCCCCTTTCTTTCTTTAGGCCTATGTAATTCTCCGGCTGTGATCGAGGGGTCTAGGGCATCGTAGGAACCCCCCACGGCTACTGCTAGTTGTGTTGATAGGTTCAAGGGTCTGCAATCTGATAGTTGCCAACTTCTCTGGTTTTCTGGACTTAGCTTGTATTTCTGCTTTTGCCTCCTACGGTGACTCATTCATAACACCCATCATTGCTTTCTCCCCCACCAACCCATCGTTGCCTCCTCCGTCACCCCCATCATTGTCTTCTCCCCATTATCCCCATCATTGCCCTCTCTTCCACCTACACATACACATAGAACACACAGCACCATTGACCTCTCTGCATGTTCCCCCACAGCGCTACACACGCACGCACGCACACCACCACTCATCTCTACACACCCACACGTACATACACACACACACAGCAGACAGCTCCTCTCACCTCTCGTCATCCAGCCGTGCCACTGACTGCTTGTGTGAGACAGGAAACATGGGCAGGAAGCAGGATGGATCGCTGCAGCTCCGCTACCATTTTCTCTTGTAGGCAGCGGAGCTGCAGGGATCTCTCCCTGCCCGCCACACATAAGGGCAATCTAGCCAGTGGTCCCCTGGAGCCTCAGGGCCAGATAAACAGGCCAGATTGCCTTCATTATTAGCCACCCTGCAGGGGCCCCTGGAGTCTTTGTGTCTTAGTGCAACAGCACCACCACAGCCATTGCGGTCCGACTCCCGTGGGCCCCCTCACCCCTATAGGCCCCATAGCAGTTGGATCACCTGCCACCATTGGTGGTACCCCACTGGGTATGAACGAAGTAGATGAATGCCTATAACAAGTTGCTAGAATAATCTAATGGATAGCCCATCTTCAGATTGGAGAAGCCGCTCTAGACAAAACTATCTCCAACCCTATTGTAATCCAATGTTCAAGTTTCTGGTTGCAATCAGATGAGCGTCATAAGGGGTCTGAAAGTCCTTTGAAAGTTCCAAGTTCAGTTTCCAGATGTCATGGTGCAGACAAGCCTTGACCAACTGTAGAAGCTTTCAAATCGCTATCAGCCCAAACTAAACTTTTATTTGGATTGGGCAATGGGGGTGCTGACATCTGGACCGACACCTGGATCAATATCTGGATCCTGAAGGCTAAAGTTCTCTTCATAGGCAGTCTCTTCAAACTGGTCAAGGGGGAACTCCGGTCCTGATAACCAAGAAGAATTTGAGAATAAGAACCAACAGACATAGGCCTACAGCCTGGGAAGGCTCATAGAATCCAACGGTTTGCAGTATCATCTCTATGCCGATGACACGCAGATCTACCTATCTGGACCTGACATCACCTCCTTGCTGAACAAAATCCCACAATGTCTGTCAGCTATTTCATCTTTCTTTTCTGCTCACTTTATAAAACTGAACATGGACAAAACAGAATTCATCATCTTTCCCCCATCTCACTCCACCCCTCCACCGAACCTAACCATCAATGTCAATGGCTGCTGACTTTCCCCAGTCCCGCATGCTCGGTGCCTCGGGGTGATCCTCGACTCTGCCCTCTCTTTCAAGCCACATATGCAAGCTCTTGCTTCCTCCTGCTGACTCCAACTCACCAAGAAACTGCAAAAACACTCGTGCACGCCCTCATCATCTCCCTTCTCGACTATTGCAACCTCTTACTCTCAGTCCCTCCAGCACTCTAGCACCACTCAAATCCTAAACACTGCTGCCCGACAAATCTACCTGTCTCCCCGTTATTCCCCAGCCTATCCTCTGTGGCTTCCTATTGTCCAGAGGCTCCAGTTCAAAACCCTAACTATGACATACAAAGCCATCCACAACCTGTCTCCTCCATACATCTTAGACATGGTCTCCCGGTACTTACCTATACACAGCCCTCGATCCTCTCAAGATCTTCTTCTCTACTCCTCTCATCTCTTCTTCCCATAACCGCATACAAGACTTTTCCCGGGCTTCCTCCATACTCTGGAACTCTCTACCCCAAAGCATCAGACTTTCGCCTACCACTGAAACTTTCAAAAGGAACCTGAAAACCCACTTCTTCCGACAAGCCTACAACCTGCAGTGATCTTCAGTGTAATGAACCGCTGACCAGCTCTACCCTCTCCTAGTGTATCCTCACCCATTCCCTGTGGACCGTGAGCCCTCGCGGGCATGGTCCCCTCTCCCTCTATACTTGTGTGTGCCTTGTATTGCTCATGTTTATTGTACTTGTCTATGTATGCCCCTTTTTCACATGTAAAGTGCCATGGAATAAATGGCGCTATAAAAATTATTAATAATAATAATAGCAAGGTCAGCAGGGTTAAGATGAGATGGAACATATTGCCATTGCTCAGGTTTAGAAGATTTCTTTATCCTTTCAACGTGGTACTGACAGAAGAAGCTTTTAGTCTGATTGTATATGTAGCCCAGAACAACCATGCTGTCTGTGTAGAATCTTGTGTCATTCACGTGAATAGCTAGTTCACTCTGGTTAAGTCTACGATCTCTATGACTAGTACAGCTCCACAGAGCTCAAGTATGGGTAGAGTGTGCTCGGGTTTAGGAGCCAATTTAGCCTTCCCAAATAGAAATCCAACATGGGTTTCATTGTTAGAGTCTATAATCTTCAAACAGGCAACATTTGCAATAACTTCATTAGAGGTGTCAGAGAATATATGAATCTCTTTCCTTTGACTAGTAGCAACGAATGCTGGAGTGTAACAACGTGGTATGTGGATCCCATCCAAGACACAAAGACATTCCCTCCAGGACTTCCACTTTAGTTGTTTGCCAGCAGGCAGTGGTGCATCTCAGTCCTTAACAGACTCTGAAAGGTATCTTAGCAGAAGCTTGCCTTGTATAGTAAGGGGTGCAACAAACCCAAGAGGATCATATAGGCTCTTGTTTCTTTGGGCTTTCATCTCAGCTTCCTTCCTAGCAAAGGAGCTTACACTAGCTTCCTCTGCAGTCGCATGGATTTCCAGTAGCTTATCAGACAATGTTGACTTCCAAGAATGAGATGATCTGGAAGATCAACATGTGATTTTGGTCGGCGTATATGATGTGACTTAACCTCTTGGAGGTGTGTGATGCAGAGTTCTTTCTTAATCTCTGCATCTTGAACTAATGCAGTCTTTTCTTGGAGAAGAGTCTCTCTTTCAGCTAGCTCTGCTGTGGCATGAAACATGTCCCAGTTACTCAGGCATATAATGGTAGCCCCCTTGAAGTGCAAATGTAAGAGGGGCCACATGGTAACACAGATCCTAGCTTAATTTTATATGGGTATTGGGTTTCTGTTTTGGTTTTCAAGAGTTAGGCTGGTTTCAGATTTGCATTCAGGAGGGCTGCGGATGGCAGTCTACTTCCTCCTTTCTTCCTCTGTGAAGCTCTGCCTACGCTCCGCCTACTTCTGTATGCATCCTGCGTTTCCCTGCATACCTATCTTTAACATTGGGCACGCAGGGACATGCGTTGTATGCGGATGCATCTGCACACGGCAATTTGACATGTGCAGTGACTGCCCGGAAAAGCAAATCGCCGCATGCGGATGCATCCACATACAACGCATGTTCGTGTGTACCCAATGTTAAAGATAGGTATGCAGGGGGACGCATACAGAAGTTGGCGGAGCGTAGGAGGAGCTTCAAGGAGGAAGAAAGGAGGAAGTAGGCTGCCATCCGCACCCCTCCTGAACACAAATCTGAAACCAGCCTTAATCCCTTCATATGAGGCAAGGTCAAAAGGTCATGCAGTAAGCAGTGGAGTCCAGGAGAAGGTTGTTTCCAGTTTTAGCCAGTGGTTTTGGCTCTCTTTTTCATGTTTTTGATTGGCTGCTTTTAAAAAGACAGGGAAAAGTATAAAAATGTGAGATACTCCCAGTTATCTCATCATCCTGTCAGAAGAATGAACATCCCACCCTCCCTCCCCCTTTTTAATGTTTATCTCCTTTGTTATGTTGTTTTATTTGGAGGAAAATCACCCAGTTTTCTGGATTGTTTTAGTATTATGATTAATTTATTGATCTATTGGTTATTAATTTATTAAATGTTTTAATGGACTTTTCAGTTACCCTAAATAAACACCACGGCCATTATTCTTCCACACTTTGGTGTCTTTACTATTTTATTTATGGGTTTTGTGTTACTGTAATATGCAGGTGCTGGGATGCAGTAAAACAAATGCTGCAGAGCAGGGGTTAACTATATTTGATTAGTCAACAGTAGGGAACTCCACATAGGGAGATAGCAGGGTAAAAGGGGTACAAAATTAAACTGAATAAGCAGTTGTTTAACTAAACAGTCTCTGGTTAACAGTTTCACTTATCGTGGCTCCGCAGTCTGTCACTCGCTGAAGGTCCCGTGGGTAGCAGGAAGCTGGAGGCGGTCAGTGTGGTGTCTGCTTGCATCCTCGCTTAGCACAAGGTCCTGCTTCTGACGGCAGCGGACAGTCTCCGGTTTTGCACGCTGAGCTCCTAGTCAATATATAACCACGAAGAAAAAGAATAGAGCTCTCCACAGGATTCCTCTCGGCGCGTGCCTCTTTGAGCAGCCACCGTCACCTGAAGGGCTGCGCTGTAATGCTCTGTCCGGTGTGCGCCTCTCTGGATGTCAACGGACACCCGGACGTTCGTACTGCAATGCTCCGTCGATCACACACTCCTCCGCGCACCCGCCAGTTTTGGTGAGCCCCTCACTATGTCACCCTTTCTCTTCATACCGCGGCTTGTTGTTCACTTCACAGCGGTTGCGGTCTGATCCTCCGGCATTCTGGTGGGAAGACTGCTTCAGTTGTCGTGCAACCCATTTTAAATCACACTGACTGGCCATGCCCCTTTCACCCTGGTTACTGGTTCGCTCCAGTTGCAATCTCGTTCCCCCCAGGAACAGGAGGTTCGGTCCCAGCAGTTTCGGACCCGACGCTTCAGCAGCTGTAGCAACATGGTCCTCCCTTCTACATCCCCACCTTCCTTTAGCTCACCATTCCACGGGCGACAGTTCCTTCACCAGTCATTCACACTTCTCGACTTCTTGTATAATTCTCTGCCAGATAAACTGATCTTGCTTGTAGCGGACAGGAGGCACTCCAGCTGTAGTTCGCTTTGACCGGTGAAGTTCGGACTGACTTCTGGGCAGTAAAGGGATGCTCTGACCTGGTGGGTCTGTTGGTTTAGCGATTTCCAGCATGGGCGTGGCAGTGTTCATCCCCCCAGTGGGGGTAGGTGGCACATCATTGAGGCTTTGGCATGGAGCTAACTCCCTCTTCTTCATCGAAGTCAGGGACCCTGAGTTGGGAGCACCTCCCAGTTTTTTTCAAGTCTTCCCCACTTTTGGGTTCCTTGGACAAGCAGGGCCACAACATGATATGATGGACTACTGTTATGAACGGGTAGCAGAGGAGGAAATAAAAAACAACACAAGCTAAGTCTCAGAAAACCAAAGAGGTTGGTAACTATGCAGACTGCAGACCCCTGATCCTAACATGCAACTAGCAGCAGTCGTGGAGCATTCCTACGGTGGTCCTAGACGCCTCGTCACAACCGGAGAAACTAAATAAGCCTAAAGCAGGAAAAGGGGAAAACTAACTGCCCCAGAGCAGACCCCAAAGGAGAGACAGCCCCCCACATGTATTGATGGTGAAAAAAGATGAAAACACAAACAAAGGCAGGAAAATAGGCTGAGCAAACGATGGGGCCAGACTAACTAGAAAGGACAGGAAAGGAAAGACACTGTCTGCAGTCTGCCAAAAAACCCTACAAAATGTCCAACACAACTGATAGCAAAATTAACCCTGAAGTCACTAGACTTCTCCCACTATATCAGCACTCTGAAATATTCTGAGACAGAGCAAAAAGAGGCCAATCTAATAACGGACAAAAAAAAGGCAATTTGGCAAACAAGAGTGGAAATTCAGCACAGCCCAGCCGGGCTGGATGACCACACAAAAAACTGAAAAGACCAACAAGAGCAAGTGTGAACATTAGCAAAAAACAAACTTATCTTTAGAAGACTAGAACAGAGCTGAGTCCTAGACCTGAGAAACAGACTGAATAACCAGCAACAGGATAGGGCATCGGCTGTCTTATATCCAGTCTGATACTCCAGAGATCCAATCACTATCTTCCTCACCAGGTGGCAGATCACTACCACTCAAACCAACCTCACCACCTCCCGTCACCACGAGAGGGAGAAGGGGAACTCTCAACTGGTGGAGCAGAAAATGAGCTCAAAACAGACTACTCTAGTGGGTGCTTCCCCCTCCTGTTCAGGCTGAACTTCGTACACCAGACAATTTGGAACAACTCATTATATCTCTCGGTATGGAGTCCACTCCCATCGGCTTTCCAATTTTCCCCAGGGCCGCTTATTCCGAACTAAGATTCGGTCCCCGAGTCTCAGAGCTGTCCCGCGAATAGATGGTGCCTCATGGTGCTTAAGTTCCTGAAACTTCGACTGCACCAGTCAACGGAGAGTCTGCAATCGGTGCCTTAACCCAAGAGGACACCCCTGTCCATGGGTAGTCCTCCTCTGGGTCCAGTTCCAGCTCTGTAATCTCTTGTCCATTTTGCCTGAACAACAAGGTGCATGGCGTGAAACCGGTCATGCTGTGCACTCGGTTGTTGTACACCCACACCAACTCTGCCACAAACTCAGGCCACCGTATCTTCAGATCTTCTTTCAAAGTGCG
Source organism: Dendrobates tinctorius (assembly GCF_039654945.1). Taxonomy (NCBI): domain Eukaryota; kingdom Metazoa; phylum Chordata; class Amphibia; order Anura; family Dendrobatidae; genus Dendrobates; species Dendrobates tinctorius. The sequence goes on from NW_027361702.1 coordinate 10,839,376, forward strand.
TAACATCTGGATTAATGTTCGATTGAAGCGTTCATAGGCCCCATTCCTTTGAGGGTGGTAGGGAGTAGTTCTGGACTTCCCAATCCAGTACAAATGGTGCAGTTCTTCCAAAACTCATCCTTGGAAGCAGGCACCTTGATCAGAGTGGATCCTTTTTGGGTTATCACCAGACAATGTTCGTAGCCAAGAGGCGCTGGTCCTACAGTCAGGTAGTCAATCATCAATACTTTCAAAGGGGTGGAGGTCACAGTACTCTATGTTGGGGCCCGCTGTTCTGGGGATTTAGCCAGCTAACAGCTTCAGCATTGTTGACTCATACCTTCCACCACATTTCTCAGTCGTGGGTGATGCACCAATTTCTGTAGCCATCAAAACATTTTCTCTGCACCGAAGTGAGCCCCCCCACTCATGAGCCTTGTTAGCCACAGTCTTGATCGACTTCTCCGGGAGTACTACTTGACAAGTGACTCCCTCTTCTCGCAACAGCTGTACTTTCCGATACAAAAATCCATCTCTCAAGCAGAGTCTTTCTCATTGTCCCAGAATCTGCAAGGCACCTGAGGACAGCACATTCCTCTGCCTTGGACTAGGAAGTTGTTTCAATGCACCCACTGTCGCAGCTGGGCAGTCTCTTTGTCCGTTTGTTGGAGTTGGATCCAGTCGTCTCGGGACCGTCCTAGGTCCTGATCTTCAGACTCCTCCTCGATCTGTCCCTGCGTCGTCACCAGCGAGGTAGACAGGTCTCAGAATCCAGGAACCTTTTCTGCCTCAAGCTCCTCATCTCGGTCATGGCCAGGACGTTCATGTGTCACCCTGGAGAGTGTGTCAGCATGAGTATTCTCGGCCTTGGCACAGTAGACAATCTTGTGCCAATATTTCACCATGTGGGCCACCCATCCTTGCTTCAGAGCTCCTAGCTTTGCATTCTCAAGGTGGGCTAAAGGATTGTCCATCCTCACCAGAACCTCCGATCCAGATGAGTACTCCGTGAACTTCTCAGTCATGGCCCATTCCAGGGCCAGCAGCTCCAACTTGAAAGAGCTATAATTGTCCTGAATAGAGTTGAGCGAAACAGGTCGGTCAGATTCAAAAATCGCCGACTTTCGCTAAACTGCTTCTGCTGATAGCGCTTTTCACTGTACAGTTAGTGTGCAGTGAAAGGGGAGGATTATTGTTGTGTGCAGCAGCACCTGTGGTGATTAGGCTGCCTTTTAAGGCTACCTGCTAGCTGCATTGCTGTGTGCACACTGCTGTTCAAACTGCTTTTTCCAAAGCACTCCAAATTTTATTATTTTGCCCTGGTGAGTTGCTGAGCATTCATTTTTTCACACACTGTCTAGCGGTGTACGCTCCTCACACACTACTGTGTACCAGCTGGTATCACGGACAAATAGAAGCTTTCGGGTGTGACTCTGGAAGAAAACGCCGAGGAGTTTGTCTGTTTTTACAGACCTCCTTAGAGTCGTGTCCGTTTTTCAAACAGTTTCGTATATCTGCTGTTTGAATACGGTCAAAACTAGACAGAGACAGCGTGTGTCAGTCTGTATACAAATACACAGAGCTTGACAATTTTACATACACACACCGTACAGCATTATACGCTCCTCACACACTACCGTGTACCACCTTCTAGCACAGACAAATAGAAGCTACTTGTGTGTGACTCTGGAAAAAAAAGCCGAGGAGTTTTTCCGTTTTTCCAGACCTACACCTTAGAGTCCTGTCCGTTTTTCAAACAGTTTCGTATATATGCTGTTTGATTATGGTCAAAACTAGACAGAGACAGCGTTTGTCAGTCCGTATACAAATACACGGAGCTTGACAATTTTACATACACACATTGTATAGAGCTGTCCGATTCTCCAACAGTATTGTATATCTGCCGTTCGCATTACAATCACTTTTATACCTAGTCAGCGTGTGTGTGTGACACTCCGTAAATACATATACGGAGATTGTTAGTTGCACAAAAATCGTATACAGCTGTACACTTCTGATACAGTTCCGTATATCGGCTTGTTGGATTACGGTCCAATACATACTGTGAGAGCGTCTGTGACTAACTGATAATATGTACGTTGATTTAATTTGTTTAATACACCTTACACAGCTGGACGCTCCTCATACAGTACCATCTCTCTTCTGGTATTTTTGGTACAGTTTCCCAAACAAGAGGAAGTATGGTGGAAGAGGCCGCGGACGTGGGCAGGGGGGCGCAGCTGGTACTGATGGTGGTGGTGCATCGGCTGGTTCTAGCAAAAGCACAATAGCAGCTAAGGCAGGAGGTGTTGAGCATGCGTCATCCTCTGGCCCAAAAAGGCCTGCAAGGTTGCCTTTTCTTGGAGTAGGAAAACCGCTTTTAAAGCCGGAGCATCAGGAACAGGTTTTGGCGTACATTGCAGAAACAGCCACCAGCTCTATTGCCTCCTCTTCTGAACGGTCAAAACCTGCAAGCACGGAGTCGTCAGTGCAGGGTTCTGGTCATAAAAACCCCTTTCCTTGTGTCCTTCACCCCCATCAAAAGTTAAGGATGTGGCAGCCCACACTTCAGATTACTCTATGGAGCTCTTTTCACATACCATGCCTGGGTTATCCAGTCAAATCCTGAATTCCCCAGTCCAAAATGAATCTTACATGGAGTGCACTGATGCACAGCCACTGCTAGATGATTCTGCTGGTACATTGACCTACAGCACTACATTGCACTACATAGTCTATTGAGCCAGAATCTGACCCTGATTAAACCAAGGTGCCCTTTCCCACATGCTATACCACCTTACACGGTGACACAGAGGAAGGTGCAGATGACTTTGAAGAGGAGGTGATGACCCAGTTCTGGACCCGGATTGGTATCCATTGGGGGAGGAGGGTGGCGCTGGCAATAGTTCAGATAAGGAGAAGGATCCACAGCAGGCATTGACATCACAGCAGCACTTATCTAGCAGGCCCGTAGCTGTCCTAAAACGTGGAACAAAAACAAAAAGAGTTGCAGGACAGCTTGACCAGACGGTCAACTTAGCACAGCGTACAAGGCCAAAAAATGCTTACCATAGTAGGAAGAGTGCAGTGTGGCACTTCTTTGTCCAAAATCCTACTGATGAGGCAAAGGTTACCTGTAAGAAGTGCGGAAGGACCTTTAGCCGAGGTAAACAACTCAGAAATTTGAATACCAGTTGCATGCTTAGACATTTAATCAACCTGCACTTGCAAGCGTGGACGGACTACAAAACCTCAGGTAGCACATGTGCACCTGCTCCGACTGAAGGTAGCCAACAATGCTCAATCGCTACCCCCACTGTAAGACCACCGCCACCATTAAGCACACCACCAGAACTAAATGTGGCGATGTCGTCGCAAGGCCAAAGCACTCAGGGAATCACAATGGTTTTGCAACACAACACTGAATCTAGGCCAATCACCACCAATACCATCACCAACCCCCTCTCACTCCATCCGGTCTACCGCTACTTCCCCCATATGCAGCTCTCCAGTCCAGCTCACCCTACCAGACACTCTGAGTAGGACAAGAAAGTACTCATCCTCTCAACCACGTACACTGTGTTTGAACGCCTACATTGCCAAACTAATCTCATTAGAGATGATGCCCTACTGTTTGGTTGAAATCGAAGCTTTCCGCGACCTCATGGCCTTCACTGTCCCACGCTATGACCTACCCTGTTGGCACTTCTTTTCTCGAAAAGCCATCCCTGCCCTCCACCAGCATGTGAAAGACCGCATTGTCCATGCACTAAAATAATCAGTGAGTGGAAAGGTGCACCTCACAACAGATGCATGGACCAGTAGGCATGGCCAGGGCCGATACGTGTCCATCACTGCGCACTGGGTTAATATGGTGGATGCAGGATCCACTGGGGACAGCGGCGGTGGAACAGTGCTGCCTAGCCCACGGTATAGGAAACAGTTGGCTGTAGGCTTTCGCTCCTCCTTGTCTATCAGTGAAAGCTCGTCCACAGAGCGCAGTCACACGAGCACTACATCCGCAGCTGGCAGTGTTGCACACGAGGTGTCCCACTATCGAACAGCTAGTGGTAAGCGTCAGCAGGCTGTGTTAAAGATGATGTCTTTGGGTGACAACAGACACACACGGAGGTACTGGCCGACTACTTGCAGCAACAAGCAGAGTCATGGCTGGGCAGTCTACATCTTGAGGCAGGCAAGGTAGTCAGTGATGACAGCCGTAATTTTGTGGCAGCCATAGCCCTTTCAAAACTCTGACACATACCTTGCCTGGCTCACACTTTGAACCTGGTGGTGCAGTGCTTCCTTAATAAATATCCGGAGTTAACATCCCTGCAGCGATTGCTCCACCTCCCCAAGCACCGCCTAATCATAGACGTTGCAATAAGGTGGAACTCCACCCTGCACATGGTTGAGAGGCTGTGCGAACAGAGGCAGGTTGTAATGCATTTGTAGGAGGATACATGGGCAGGCAGTTTGAGGGAAGACATAGAATTGTCGGGTTTGCAATGGTCAAAGCTGAAAGACCTCTGTAAAGTCCTTCAGTGTTTTGAGGAATGCACACGGCTGGTAAGCGCAGACGACGCCATCATAAGCATGAGCATCCCACTTATGCGTCTGCTCATGTAAAGTTTGATGCACATTAAGGATCAGGCGTCTGCAGCGGAGGAGGAGGAGGAGGAGGGAAGCCTTGATGACAGTCAGCCATTGTCTGGTCAGGGAACTGTCTTGGACGAGGTGGAGGAAGAAGAGGAAGAGGAGGAGGATGAGGATGAGGGGGATGATTATTTTGGGCAGGAGGATGTTTCTCAGAGGGCAAGAGAAAATGTTGGCATTCCAAGGTCAGGTACAGTGTTTGTGTATGACTGTAGGCATATGGATTTGCCAGAAACTGCTCCTCCACCCACCACGGGCAGTGCATCATTGACACCTGGAACATTAGCCCACATGTGCGATTATGCTGTTACGGCTGTTGCTAGTACAAAAGAGGAAAGAAAAGGTACCTGAAAGTGGACTCTCTGGGTCACGGCTCCAGAGCCCCCGAGGGCGAGTGCCCAGGTGAAGACTGCCCCCTATACAGGGAGCATTAGGGACAGACCCCCAGGGGATAGAACCACGACAGCTGGAACCAAAGGGGCGACTGGGCAAAATAGATGGGTAAGGAGGCACAGAAGTATCCGTAGAGTAGACTCCGAGATACACAGGGAACTAGCAAGGCACCGGACTGGAGAGTCAGAGGTAACAAGGGCTGGATGCTGCAATTAGAGAAGGAACACAATGAAGTATAAGGAGAGAGAGGAACGAACAACATTAAGGTGCAGAGTGGGACAAGATGAAGGCAGGGAACGGACAGGGGAGCTCAGAGAGTATGGGAGGCTAGGGACCCTGAGCACAGAGGGCAAAGGCAGAGGCTGCGCAGACAGAGCGCAGATACAGGGTAAAGCAGTAAAGCAGTGCGCTGACAGAAACGCAGGAGAGGGGGCCTGAGGACACAGCGAACGCCGCACGGAGCAGGGTCACCGTATTAGATAATCAGGTGTCTTACCTGTCCTGACGCCAGGCATATGTAGCGGTGGGTGCCGCCATGTTGGGGGCAGGGCCAGCACGTCACGCTACCCAGGAGGCTGTGCGCCGGGAGTAAGGCTGTGAGCAAGTGCCCGACGCCGCGGGAGCCGGAGGCCGGGTGTGGGGACACGCTGCAAAGCAGGAGCGCACCAGGTGGAGCACGCAGAGAGGTGAGGGGCCGTGACAGTACCCCCCCTTTACGCCCCCTCCTTCTGACATTGGAGAGAAACCGTCTCATAATGTGCGGAGCATTAATATTCTCCTGGGGCTCCCATGACCTCTCCTCGGGACCAAAACCCTTCCAATCAATCAAAAACAGATTCTTTCCTTTAACAGACTTCATAGCCAAAATATCCTGAACCTCAAAGGTGTTATCAGAGGGTTGGGAGATTTGGGAGGGTGTAGAGTAGAAGTGGTTAAACACTGCTGGTTTAAGGAGAGATACATGGAAAGTGTTGGGAATCTTTAGTGAGGCGAGTAATCTCAACTTGTAGGCCACGTCGTTAATGCGACTTAAGACCTCAAAGGGACCAATGTAACGTGGACCTAACTTGTAGGAGGGGATCTTCAACCTGATATGCCGGGAAGCTAACCAAACCTTATCCCCAGGGCGATACGGAGGAGCGTCCAGCCGTCTCTTGTCGGCATACCGCTTCATTCTAAGGCTGGCACTCTCAAGAGCTACTTTGGTCTCCCTCCAAATCTGAGAGAAGTCCACAGACAAGGAATCCGCTGCCGGCACACCCGAGGTAGGGGATACAGGAAGAGGAATGCCGGGGTGTTGACCAAAAACCCCAAAAAAGGGAGACTTGTTAGAGGCTTTACTTGGATGATTGTTGTAGGCGAATTCTGCTCAAGGGAGAAGAGAGACCCAGTCGTCTTGGTGAGCATTGGAAAAATGCCGAAGATAAGATGTTAGCGTGTACTCAGGTATATTCTGAAGACAGAGCAAAAGATCAACAGATCAGAGACAAAAATGGAATTCAGCTCACCCCCGGCCGGTTGACTCGCTCGACTTGGCCATTCGACTGGGGGTGATAGGCTGAGGAGAAGTCCAAGGTTATCTTCAGCAATCCGCAGAGAGCTCGCCAAAAATGGGAGGTAAATTGAACTCCTCGATCCGAGACAATATGCTGAGGGAACCCATGGAGGCGAAAAACGTGAAGCAGAAAGATCTTCGTCAACTCCAGAGCGGTAGGCAAACCTGGCAGACCGATGAAGTGGGCCATTTTGGAAAATCGATCCACGACCACCAGTATCACCGTACATCTAGAAGAGGGAGGCAAATCAGTGACAAAATCCATGGCAATATGCGTCCATGGGTTGGCAGGTACTGGTAATGGATGCAGGAGTCCCGAGGGAGGATGTCGAGGAACCTTGTTCTGGGCGCAAGAAGGAAAGGAGGCGATGAAATCTTGGACGTCCCTGCGAAGCGAAGGCCACCAGTAATGGCGGGAGACAAGCGAGAGAGTCTTTCTAATTCCAGCATGTCTGGAAAATTTTGATAAGTGACTCCAGCGGAGAACCTTTGATCTATCGCCACTCCGAATAAAGGTCCTTCCAGATGGTGGGGAGATCGGGCTTAATGGGGCCACGGTAAGGATCTTGGCAGGGTCGATGAGATGGATTGGACCCTCCTCCTTGTCGACAGCCAGGAATGACCGTGAAAGGGCATCCGCCTTGATGTTCTTCTCCCCAGGTCGGAAGTGGAGTTCGAAGTCAAATCTTTCAGAAAAGAATGACCATCTGGCCTGCCGTGGGTTGAGCCTTTGGGCGGACCGAAGGTAGGCCAAATTTTTGTGATCCGTAAAAATGATGAACAGATGGAGGGCACCCTCGAGAAGATGGCGCCATTCTTCAAGAGCCATTTTTATGGCCAAGAGCTTTCTATCTCCCACAGCATAATTGCGTTCGGGAGCAGAAAAAGCTTTAGAAAAGAATCTGCAGGGGAGAGTGCGGCCCGAGGAGGATTTTTGCAGCAGAACTGCTCCTGCTCCTACCGCAGATGCGTCGACTTTGAGGATGAATGGCCTACTGGCGTCCGGGCAATGGAGTACAGGAGACTTAGCGAATTCCTGCTTCAGGACCTCAAAGGTAGCCTCTGCATCAGGAGGCCAATGATTGGGATCGGCTCCTTTGCGGACAAGAGCGGAGATGGGTTAAGTCAAGGAAGAAAAATGAGGGACAAATTGCCTGTAATAATTGGCAAAACCCAAAAACCATTGAATGGCCTTAACCCTGAGAGGACGAGGCCAATTGAGAACTGCCAAGACTTTCTCAGGATCCATCTCTAATCCCGAGTTCGAGACGATGTAACCAAGAAAAGGCAATGAAGTCTGCTCAAAGAGGCACTTCTCCAACTTGGCAAAAAGGTGGTTCTCTCGGAGATGATGGAGGACTTGGCGAACGTCTCGACGATGTGAAGTCAGATCGGAGGAGAAGACCAAGATGTCGTCTAGGTAGACTACGACACAGGAGTAGAGGAGATCTCGAAAAACAGCATTAACGGGTTCTTGAAATACTGCAGGTGCTTTGCAGAGCCCAAAGGGCATAACCAAATACTCATAGTGTCCATCTCGAGTGTTAAACGCAGTCTTCCACTCGTCCCCGGAGCGTATGCGAACCAGATTGTAGGCCCCTCGTAAATCAAGTTTAGTAAATACATGTGCCCCCTTCAAGAGATCAAAAAGCTCAGAGATGAGTGGCAGTGGATACTTAAGGCCCCGTCACACTAAGCGACTTACCAGCGATCCCGACACCGATATCAAGGTGTCAGGATCGCTGGTAAGTCGCTATGTGATCTTTGGTGAGCTGTCACACAGACAGCTTCACCAGCGATCAGCACAGCGATGCCGAGCGCCCGGCATCGCTGGCCATCCTGTAAAAAATAGAATCAAAATAAAAAATATAGTTATTCTCACCTTCCGACGTCGCGTTCAGCCATCCCGCCTCTCTCCACGCTCCGGTCCCAGTGATCCTTTGCACGAATGACCGCGAGATGTCACAGTCTCACGGGATAACAAAGTCTCGCGGTCATTCGTGCAAAGGATCACTGGGACCGGAGCGTGGAGAGAGGCGGGATGGCTGAACGCGACGTCGGAAGGTGAGAATAACTATATTTTTTTTATTATTTTTTACACCTGATCGCTGGTCTCCCGCCTGTCACACACAGCGATGCGTGCTGGCCAGCGGGAGACCAGCGACCAAAGAAATGTCCAGAGATTTCTTGCAGCGATCAGCGATACCGGCAGGGGGGCCGCTCGCTGATCGCTGTCACACACAGCAATCTCGCTGGTGAGATCGCTGTTACGTCACAAAAGTTGTGACTCAGCAGCGATCTCGCTACCGAGATTGCTTAGTGAGACGGGGCCTTTATTCTTCACCGTGATCTGATTCAAGCCACAATAATCGATGCACGGACGCAGGGATCCATCTTTCTTCTTTACGAAAAAGAAGCCTGCTCCTGCAGGGGATGAGGACTTCCGAATGAAGCCTCTGGCCAAGTTGTCTTGGATGTATTCAGACATCGCTTGGGTCTCTGCCGAGGAGAGAGGATAAATTCTACCCCGAGGTGGAGTGGTACCAGGAACGAGCTCAATGGGGCAGTCGTAGGGATGGTGTGGAGGAAGAGTCTCAGCTTCTTTCTTATCAAAAACATCCAAAAAATCATGGTACACCGACAGCAATCCATGGGGAACAAGGGGAGGACGAGGGGTACCAGCAGAGCGCACCGACAGCAGACACCGAGTCCGACACCACTCCCCCAGCGCAAGACGTTACCACTATGCCAGTGTAAAGTGGGCTCGTGGAGTCGCAACCAGGGAAGATCAAGCAGGATAGGATGAGAAATACCTGCTAAAAAGTAAAACGTAATTTTCTCCTTGTGCAGAACCCCTACTTGTAACTCCACCTCATGAGTGACTAGAGTGACTGTCTCTAGCAGGGGTCGACCATCTACGGAGGCGAGAACTTGAGGTTTTTGCAAGGGCCTCAAGGGAACAGAAAGTTTATTAACCTCCTCTAACCTAATAAAATTTCCGGCGGCACCGGAATCCACATAGGCCACTAGAGAAGCCCGCTTACCACCAACATGCAAGAGGACAGACAAAGTGAGAGGGATCACATACACCTAGGGAGGCCTCTCTTACCTGGCCTAGGCGGAGAAGTTTTCCGGATGTTCCGGACAGGTTCGGATGAGATGGGCACTGCTACCGCAGTAGAAACACTGACCGTGGATGCTCCTCTCCTTGCGACGCTGGTCAGAGAGCTTCAGGCGGTCCACCTGCATAGGTTCGGGTGCCGGAGATGAAGGAAGACTTCTAGGTCGAGGACTGAGTGGTCTGCGGACAGAAGAAAATGGACGAGAGACCCTTCTTTCTCTAGCCCGCTCCAGAAACCGGAGATCAATCCGAGTGGCTAAAGAGATCAGATCCTCTAGGGCTGTTGGAGTATTGCGACCAGTGAGCTCATCCTTAATGCGACTCGAAAGGCCTCACCAACAGGCGCCCACCAAAGCGCCAGATAAAGCCCTGCTGCTAGTGTGTTATCTGAAAGAGTCTTCAGTGCTGCTGGATCAATCCTGACAGAAAAAAGGACCCGTCTGTCGACCCAAAATGTTGATGATCTAACCATCATTAAAATGAACCATGCATGGGTTTCAAAGGATTTTGTCCCACCTTCCCCTGATGACACATAGGTTACCAGAAAAGTGCCTCGGTTTTTTCCTCCTCTTCCTCGGACTTGCCCAATTACGCCCTTTGCAGCAGCTGAATGTCCAGCCAACACATCAACATGTGCCAATTTTTAAACCTCCCTAACTGGGCTGCCCACCCCTCCCCCAACGGCTGGGGTCAAGACCTGGCGCACCAGGGCAAGTGCCATTGCTCTGAACAGGTGGATGGGCCCACAGATGGCTGACGGCAATGGCACAGGGCCCCTCATAGTACAATACAGTGTCTCAGATGGTGGGAGGGCCCACTCGCCGTCAGACACACCAGCGTACCATGAGGGGCCCTGTGCCAGTACCGTCGACCACAATTGTGCCCCCCCTGCTTGGTCATGGCCACAGCACTTGCAAGTTGAAATACTTACCTCTCCCTGCTCCACCGCTGTGTATTCTGGGCAGTTAAATCCTTCACAGGGACGGCCACTAGAAATTTGGTGTATTGATCAATGATGGTTAAGATATAGCTATGGCCTGCCCTGCTGGCCTCTACCTTCAGATGATCAATGGCTACCATTTGAAATGGACGTCAACTTACAAGCGGATGCAGTGGTGGTTTATGATCACCTTTCACAGTTGTGTTAGTCACAGACGTGTGACATTCCTGCCACCATTTTTCAATGTCTCCTCTCATGCCAATCCAATAGAATCGTCTACGGCCTGTGGCTTCTGTCTTTTGCACTCCAAAATGACCAGACACATCATGATAGGCAGTGAGGACCATGGGTACATCTCTTCCTGTGATCACAATTTGATGGAGACGAGTAACGGTTATGTGATCCACGCTACTGCGATAAAGCAATCCTTTCTTCACAAAGAACCTTTTTTGCTTTCTCCACAGACACAGTAATTGAGGGTCTGCATCGCCTCTGCAACATCTACCGGGAGGTATTCCCGCGATGAGTAATTCCAAAATTTCTGCTAACACTCGACTTTGCGTCTATACTTGTATCCATGTAGTTTCCAGTAGCGGAGATTCTAGACTGGCTTACTGAGACTGAAATATATACGAAGATTTAAAAGTACCACAACACTGTATACTGGTGTACGCTATGAATACCTTTCCTTTTTTCTACTTTTTTAATTCTGGTGTAATACATAGTGAGCCTGTGAGTGTCTGTGTCTGACTCCAGAAGTATAGATGGAAATTTAACCCTAGATTGGACTCACCTGGTATGTGCTGATACAGTACCTTGTTTCAAAAATTTGTATTAAGGTATCATCTGTAGGATAACGAACTGTGGGAGGGACCCTCTTCTTGCCGCAGACAGACACGAGACTGAGACAGAGTTTGTATTGAACAGGTCCATTTTTAGTGCCCATCCTTCTGTCGACAACAGCAATTCACCACAGCCGTTTCACATTTCTCTGTACATAGGGCGCGGTACCTTCACTTCCTTTGTAACTATAATCGTGGCGTCCTTTGTGGCTCTTCCACTGTGGCTGGCCTAGGCCCAACCACCACAGCGCTGCACCAGTCTGAGCACACCGTCCATATGATAGCCCCAGGCTGTCTTCGTCTGCGGCTACCGTCCGCTGGGCCACCCCCCCGTGACCGCCTCAACTGTCAGTCCTCTCTGGAGCCTTTCCACTGTCTCTATTTCCTCAGCAGAACTTCCTCTTTACTGTGCTCCCTTCGCTGACTGACTCTTCCAGAACCTTCCCTCAGCCTTTTATACTTCCAGTTCTGGTAACTCCGCCCACCATCACCTAACAGTTTCTCTGACTAATTGCAGTTATTCAGTCCCACTCTTACACTCTCCACTGCCCTCCAATGGGCAAACTAAAACACTGCACCCTTTCTCTTTATCTTACACACCTACACTACACTACACCTCTGCTTCTCACTACAGGCTGGTTTGTCTGTCAGTCCACCTTCCCTACATCATCCATAGTGAGTGAGCATGTGTGAAGCTCAGGAGTAGACTATGTCCGAGAGTGGACCCTCTGGGTCGCGGATCTGGAGCCCCTGGGCCGAGCGCACCAGGTGATGACCGATCCCTGTACAGGGATCGTTAGGGGCAAGACCACAGAGGTCAGAAGCGCGACAGACGGAACCAAGAGGGATGGCTCACAGGACTAGCAAGGTAAGAGGCAGGCAGGGAAAAACAGGCGGATAACAAGGGTACCTAGCCGAGGAAGTCAGACGAGGAGAATAGCCAGCACTGGCACAGAAGAAGAGAGGAGCAAGCGAGGAAACCCAGGGGGTAATATATATATACTGATGGGAATATGACGGGAACCAGGAAGGCAGAAGGAGGACCAGGGGAAGCGACAACCAGAAGGTAGGTAGAGAGACAGTACGGGGGGAGCGGACAGGGAGACCAGGGTCAGACAGGAAGGACCGCTGCAGCAGCGAAACAGGGACAGAAACAACACTAGACAGGAGAATGCGGCCAGAACAGTGCGGAGGTTCCACACAATCACCAGGCTCCCTCCTCATAGGGAGGACGCCTGAAGTACCTTAGCGCCAGGAAGTACATCCCCAGCCCTGCCCCTCAGCGATGCCCACCGCCAGAGAAAGAGAGCGGGTGGACGCGCGCCAGTGACCTAAGGCCGGCGTGTATGACCGCAGCAGGGTGAAAGACAGGGAGCGTGCGCGCGGACATAGGCGCGCAGGTGAGGGGACACTGCGGCGGGTGCCGCCGCTGAAGGGGCATCGGCGGGCACGGCCGCCGATGTCACAGCGTGCGTGGGTTACGCCTTCTATATATACGGTGAATCGGAGAAACAAATTTTTACACTATACTCGATACAGCTTGTATCTTGTTATACAGTACCTTTGTTCGACTTTTAGCATTACGGTCAAATCCATAATGTGTAAGCGTCTGAGAGTGACTATGGGACTATTTATATGGAGATTTCAATTGTACCCTAAAAAATATATACTTGCTATCTTGTTATCCAGGACCTTTTTTACAACATTTTTTATTATGGTCAAAACCAAACTGAGTGAGCGTCTGAGGGTGACTACGGAAATATATACCGATATTTTCAATTTGGCCAGCACTGTATACAGCAGAACGCTTCTGATACAGTAACCTTTTTAGCTATTTAGATTCTGGTGTAATCCATAATGAGCCTGTAAACGTCTGTCTGTTACTCCGGCAATATATTTGGAACTTTAAGATTACCCCAACACTGTATACAGCTGTACGCTTGTGTTACATAACCCATTTACAGCTTTTCATATTCTTGTGTAATCCATACCGGGCCTGAGAACGTTTGTGCCTGCCTCCTGAAATGTATACGAAGAATCAGAATGTTTACACTATACGATAAATACCTTGTATCTGGTGATACTGTACCCTTTTTCAACTTGTTATTTTATTGGGTAATCCATACTGAGCCTGTGAGCGTCTGTGTATGCCTCATGAAATATATACGGATATTTACTGTTATCCATAGACTGTATAGAGCTAATAATAATAATAATAATAAATTTTATTTCTATAGCGCCGACATATTCCGCAGCACTTTACATTTCAGAGGGGATTTGTACAGACAATAGACATTACAGCATAACAATAATCACATACAGTAGATTATAACAAAAACCAAGAGGAAAGAGGGCCCTGCTCGCAAGCTTACAGTCTATGAGGAAAGAGGTAGACACGAAAGGTGGGTGGTAACAGTTGCCCTGATTGTATGGACCAGCCATGATGTTAAGTGTGTGACAGTACAGACACAGAGGGCTAATGGATGCATAAAGCATGTGGGAACATGATGCGGGAAATCTGGTTATGGTAAAACTTTTGGCTGTGCCACACAGGGATAGATTAGGTTAATGTGTTGAGGCGATAGGCCAGTCTGAATAAATGTGTTTTCAGGGCACGCTTAAAATTGTGGGGATTGGGGACTAATCGTATTGACCTGGGAAGTGCATTCCAAAGAATTGGCGAGGCACGTGTAAAGTCTTGGAGACGGGAGTGGGAGGTTCTGACTATTGAGGATGCTAACCTCAGGTCATCAGCAGAACGGAGGGCGCGGGTAGGGTGGTATACTGAAACAAGGGAGGAGATGTAGGGTGGTGCTGAGCCATGGAGGGCTTTGTGGGTGAGGGTAATAAGTTTATACTGAATTCTGGAGTGGATGGGTAGCCAGTGTAATGACTGGCACAAGGTAGAGGCATCGGTGTAACGATTGGTGAGGAATATGATCCTGGCTGCAGCATTCAAGACAGATTGGAGAGGGGAGAGTTTGGTAAGAGGGAGACCGATTAGAAGAGAGTTACAATAGTCGAGACGAGAATGAATAAGAGAAACAGTAAGAGTTTTTGCAGAGTCAAAAGTAAGAAAAGGTCGAATTCTAGAAATGTTTTTGAGGTGCAGATGACAAGAGCGAGCCAGTGATCTAATGTGGGGGGCAAAGGAAAGCTCGGAATCAAGTATGACCCCAAGACAGCGGGCCTGTTGCTGGGGAGTAATAGTGGAGCCACACACAGAAATAGCAATGTCGGGTATAGGTACATTAGTAGAGGGAGGAAACACCAGGAGTTCAGTCTTTGACAGGTTCAGTTTCAGATATAGTGAGGATATGATGTTAAACACAGCGTTTAGACAATCGCCGGTGTTTTCTAGAAAGGCTGGCGTGGTGTCAGGAGAAGAAGCGTATAACTGGGTGTCATCAACATAGAGATGGTACTGGAAACCAAATCTACTGATTGTTTTACCAATAGGGGCAGTGTACAAGGAGAAGAGGAGGGGGCCTAGAACCGATCCTTGAGGAACCCCAACAGTAAGGGGAAAGTGAGAGGAGGAGGAACCGGCAAAAGATACAGTAAAGGAGCGGTTGGAGAGATAGGAGGAGAACCAGGAGAGAATGGTGTCCTTGAGGCCAATGGAACGGAGCATAGTGAGGAGGAGCTGATGATCCACAGTGTCAAATGCTGCAGAGAGATCCAATAGAATTAGCATGGAGTAATGACCATTTGATTTAGCTGTTAGCAGATCATTAGAGACTTTAGTGAGGGCAGTTTCAGTGGAGTGTAAAGAGCAGAAACCGGATTGGAGAGGGTCGAGAACAGAGTTTTCTGAGAGATAGCGGATAAGACGGGAGTGGACCAGGCATTCCAGGAGTTTAGAGATGAAGGGAAGATTAGAGACAGGTTAGCGGCACAGTTTTGGTCGAGGGATGGTTTTTTAAGTAGTGGATGTATGATGGCATGCTTAAATGAGGAGGGAAAAATACCAGAAGAGAGAGAGAGGTTAAATATTTTAGTTAGGTGAGGGGTGACAACAGGGGAAAGGGACTGGAGGTGATGTGACAGAAATGGGTCACTGGTGCAAGTAGTTGGGCGAGAAGATGCAAGGAGCCTGCTTACTTCTTCTTCTGTGACTGGTTCAAAATCAGAGAGTGAGCTAGATGCAGTGGGGGAGGGAGGACAGTGCATGGTATGAGGTGATTGGGAGATAATTTCCTGTCGAATCTGGTCAATTTTTTCTTTGAAGTAATTGGCCAGATCGTCAGCTCGGAGCTCCGTGGTTGGGGCCTGTACTCTTGGATTGAGTAGAGAATGAAAAGTGTCAAAGAGACGTTTCGGGTTATTGGACAGTGAGGTGATGAGGGTGTTGAAATAGGTTTGTTTGGAGAGGTGAAGGGCAGTGTTGTATGTTCTAAGCATAAACTTAAAATGGATGAAATCTTCGTGTAGATTGGATTTTCTCCACAGACGTTCGGCGCACCTGGAGCACCGCTGCAGGAAACGAGTTTGCACCGTTTGCCAGGGTTGTCGCCGTATGCGTTGTGGTGTTCTATTTATAGGGGGTGCAAATTCATCCAGGGCACTTTGAAGTGTTTCGTTGTAATGCTTCAATGCAGAATCGGGACATGAGAGGGAGGAGATAGGGGCCAATGAAGACTGCAAGTTCTTCATAAGTTTCTGGATGTTAATGGCCTGTATGTTTCTATAAGTCTGGACAGTGGGGGTGACCTGAGCAGCCTGGCAGTTCTTTATAGAGAATGAAAGAAGATTGTGGTCAGAGAGCGGGAGAGGGGAGTTTGCAAAATCATCCACTGCACAAAGCCGAGAGAAGACCAAGTCGAGGGAGTTTCCGTCTTCATGCGTTGGAGAATTAGTAAGCTGCAAAAGGCCAAATGAGGAGGTTAGAGGTAAAAGGTGAGTAGCAGATGGTGAGAGGGGAAGAGCAATGGGGATGTTGAAATCTCCCATGATGAGGGTAGGGATGTCACAGGAGAGAAAATGTGGAAGCCAAGTGGCAAAATGATCCAGGAACTTATGGGAGGGGCCGGGAGGACGATACACCACCGCCACTCGCATGGAGAAGGGGGTGTAGAGTCTGACGGCATGGACCTCAAAAGAAGGGAAGACAAGTGAGGGTACTTGAGGGATAACCTGAAATGTACATTTTGGTGATAGGAGCAGACCAACGCCTCCACCAGCTCTACTGTCTGATCTTGGGGTATGAGAGAAGTGTAGCCCCCCATATGAAAGAGCAGCAGCAGCGGTAGTGTCTGACTGCTGGATCCAGGTTTCAGTAAGAGCCAGGAGGTTAAGAGAATTAGAAAGGAAGAAGTCATGGATGAAGGAGAGTTTGTTACACACTGAGCGAGAATTCCAAAGTGCACAATTAAGAGAGACAGATGGCAGGCAGGGAATATTAATCAGATTAGAGGGGTTTCTAAGTGTAGCAGTTGGGGGGTTTGACTTTCTATAACATGGGGGACCAGGGTTGGGAGCAATGTCTCCTGCGACTAGGAGAAGGAGGATAGAAAGAGTGAGCAGATGGTTAAGTGATTTGTGAGAGCGTCTCTTATGTTGAATGGTGGGACTGACTGGATCTGTGCAATTTAACAACGTGAAAAGAGCGTGAGTGCTATACATAGGAGAGGAAAGGAGCGAGGGGCCAATATGGATGGAGTGTAGAGAGTTAATGCCAGGGCGGTGGATGTGTGTGAATGTGTATATTTTTGTTGTACTCCTAATGTACAGGGAGTAGATGTATATAAATGTCTTACCTGTCTCCTGCCCTGTCTAACTGCCATGTTATAACTGCCAGTAGTACTTTGATACATGTACTTAGATTACATGTGCATAAATGCTCCCCCTAGCTAGGTCTGAATATATAGGAGGTTAAGGCTAAGGTTTTTTTTTTTTTTTTTGGCTCTCTCTCTTCTCGTTAATCAATCACACTAAATTGAGACACCAGGACCCAATAAAATGTTGTGGTCAAATAAACACATGTCCAGCACTACATGGATCATAAAGCACTTTGAAAAGTTTCTTGACCTCACAACATAAGGGGACAAGCAGAGTAAGTTGAAAAAACTATATACCAGATATAAGCTTGCAGAGTTGAAAACACAGAGATAGCATTCAGGATTAACTGCTTGCTGACATTAAATGGAGACACAGGAGTGGATTCAGAGCAGAGATTGGAAAAGCTGGTTACCAGATATAAGCTTGCAGAGTTGAAAACGCAGAGATAGCATTCAGGATTAACTGCTTGCTGACATTGAATGGAGACACAGGAGTGGATTCAGAGCAGAGATTGGAAAAGCTGGTTACCTGTATGAAGAGAATAGAGATGCGTGTCACATTCATCCATGTTATAACTGTGCGCTTCTGATACAGTACCATATATCTGCTGGTATTTTGGGTCCATTTTCCAAAACATGAGGAAGAATGGTGGAAGAGGACGCGGATGTGGGCGTGGAGGGCCACATGGTACTGATGGTGGTGGTTGTGCATCTGCTGGTAGTGTCAAATACACAATAGCAGCTAAGGCAGGAGGTGTTGAGCCAGCATCATGGTGTAGCTCTGGAAGGCCTGTAAGGCTCCCTTATCTGGGAGTAGGTAGACTGCTTTTAAAGCCAGAGTATCAGGAACTGTTTGTGGCTTACATTGCTGAAACAGCCACCAGCTCTATCGCCTCCTCTTCTGAAATTGTAAAAAATGCAAGCACTGATTCGTAACTGCAGGCTTCTGGTCAGGAGCAACCCCTTTCCTTGTGTCCTTCACCCACACCAAAAATGAAGGATGTGGAAGCACACACCTCAGATTACTCCATGGAGCTCTTTTCACATACCATGCCTGGGTTAATTAAAAATAGGGCCCATCATGTACTGGAGCAATGTAAATGGGGCAGATCAGACACTGGAGCAGCATCTAAGGTGCCCATTATACACTGGAGCATTACAAATGGGGCCCATTATAAATGGAGCATTATTAGGGCCCATGATACACTGGAGCATCATCCATGAGACCCATCATGTACTGGAGCATTGTAAATGGGGCAGATCAGACAATAGAGCAACATCTAAGGGGCCCATTATAAACTGGAGCATTACAAATGGGGCCCATTATATATGGAGCATTATTAGGGCCCATGATACACTGGAGCATCATCCATGAGGCCCATCATGTACTGGAGCAATGTAAATGGGGCAGATCAGACACTGGAGCAGCATCTAAGGGGTCCATTATACACTGGAGCATTACAAATGGGGCCCATTATATATGGAGCATTATTAGGAAACATGATACACTGGAGCTTCATCCATGAGGCCCATCATGTACTGGAACATTGTAAATGGGGCAGATCAGACAATAGAGCAACATCTAAGGGTACATTATACACTGGAGCATAACAAATGGGGCCCATTATATATGGAGCATTATTAGGGCCCATGATACACTGGAGCATCATCCATGAGGCCCATCATGTACTGGAGCAATGTAAATGGGGCAGATCAGACACTGGAGCAGCATCTAAGGGGTCCATTATACACTGGAGCATTACAAATGGGGCCCATTATATATGGAGCATTATTAGGGCCCATGATACACTGGAGCATCATCCATGAGGCCCATCATGTACTGGAGCATTGTAAATGGGGCAGATCAGACACTGGAGCAGCATCTAAGGGCCCATTATACACTGGAGCATTACAAATGGGGCCCATTATATATGGAGCATTGTGTGCAGCTCATCATATACTGTATGGAACATTATATGTGACTAATTATTTGGTATGGAGAAATATATGGGGCTCATTATTCTGTATGGCGCACAATGTGGTGGCCATAACACTGCATGGAGTAGTATACTGTCCTGTTTTTGAGCTATTATACAATTTAAAATAGATCAGTCATGTCATGTAAGCAGTGAAGTATGTGTCATTGTACTATACCTATATTTCTGTGGCGTATCGGAGCATCATGAGTTGTGGTATGTGTTAGGCTAGTTTCACACTTGCTTTTTTTTGCAGCGCGTTTTTCCCGCAAAAAAAGCATTGAAAAAAACGCATACAAAAGCATACAACTGCTGCGTTTTTTTCAAGCATTTTTATGAGCATGCATGAAAAAAACGCAGCGTTTTTATGCGTTTGTATGTGTTTTTAGTGCGTTTTTACCGCGTTTGCGGTTTTTCCAAACATTAGGTGGCCCCTCACACTAACCCAAACCATGACTTTACTAACCCTAACCCTGACCCTGACCCTAACCCTAACCCTGACCCTAACCCTTAACCAAACCATACCCTAACCCTAACCCTAACCCTTAACCAAACCATACCCTGATCCTAACCCTAACCTTGACCCTGACCCTAACCCTAACCCTTAACCAAACCATACCCTAACCCTAACCCTGACCCTAACCCTAACCCTAACCCTTAACCAAACCATACCCTGATCCTAACCCTAACCTTGACCCTAACCCTAACCCTAACCCTAACCCTTAACCAAACCATACCCTAACCCTAACCCTTAACCAAACCATACCCTGATCCTAACCCTAACCCTGACCCTGACCCTAACCCTAACCCTTAACCAAACCATACCCTGATCCTAACCCTAACCCTGACCCTGACCCTAACCCTAACCCTAAACCCCCTTAACTAACCCTAACTCTAACCCAAACCCCTAAATTCCATTGTCTAAACTAATGGTAAAAAAAAAAACGCATGTGCAAAAAAACGCATACATAAGCATGCCAATGCGCACATATGCTCACCATAGACTTATAATGGGTGTCTTGCTGTAAAAAAACGCATTGCGCGCGCATGCGTTTTTTTGAGGCAAGTTGGACGCCCAAAAAATGCAACAGGTTGCATTTTGTGCGCCCGAGCGCATACCGCAAAAAAACGCATGTGCGGAAAAACGCGTACAAACGCATGTGTATGCGCACATAAGCGCATCCCATGCAAAGTATAGGGAAAAAAACGCATGCGCTATTTAGCGCTAAAATACCGCGGAAAAAAAACGCAAATGTGAAACCAGCCTTAAAGGGGCGTACTGACACTCTTTGGCCCAGGGCACACGAAAACCTGGAGCCAGCCCAACCCCCCCACAACTTTAGCCAAATAACCCCCAGTTTTCAATGCGTAACTTTTATTAGGAAGTAAATTAAGGTTGACAAGCTTCAGTTATAAGAATTGATGTTTTTGGCATTGAAATGGGCACTGTAGGTGTGTTTACTGTCTTCCACTCCCTGCCGACTTTGCTTCCCCATTGACTTGCACTGGGTTTCGTGTTTCAGTCAGCCTCCGACTTTTCCCTATAGTCGGCCGATTTTGTTCGACCCGACTTTTGAGAAAGTCGGGTTTCATGAAACCCGACTCCACCCGAAAAAAGGCAAAGTCGCTCATCTCTAGTCCTGAATCATGCAGGGACCGGCTCGCGTAAGCTATCACCCGTTCTTTTTCTCCTTGTACCTGCAACAGGACTGCTCCCAGGCCATGTAGACTCCTGTCAATGTGAAGGATGAATGGCTGTGAAAAATCAGCATAAGCAAGTATGGGGCCCTTGGTGAGGGCCATTTTCAAGACTCAAAAGGCTTCCTCTTGCCGGTCTCCCCACTGGATGGTCCGGTTCTTTGAGCCGGCCGACACTCCCTTCAACAGTTCCAGCAAGGGGTTTGCTATACGGGTGAAGCTTTTCAAAGATTGCCGGTAGTAGCCAGTAAACCCTAGGAAAGCCCATACATCTTTCACTGTCTTAGGAATGGGCCATTTTTGAACCGCCGCCACTTTCTCTCGTGCAGATCATACTCCTTCACTCGACACAATATGTCCCAAATACTCAATTTGCTTACAGAAAAGATTACATTTCTGTAGCTTCACCTTCAGGCCGTGATTGAATTCGAACAGTCCCATGGGCAATACAATTGCTGTTTTCGGCCAGTCATGTTCTGCCATTGGCACCTGCCAGTATCTGCTGGTCAGATCAAGCGTGGAAAAATACTTTGCCCGTCCTAGGGCAGAGAGGGACACCTCAATTCGGGGTAACAGATAAGAGTCCCGCACACTGCAGGCGTTCAGCCACCTATAATCGACACAGAACTGCAGAGTCCCGTCTTTTTTTCGGACTAGCACAAAGGGAGCCGCCCACGAACTCTGATTCTCTCGTATCACTCCACTTTACAGCATAGGAGCCAGCATCTCCTTTACCTCCTTGTACATCTGGGGGGGTATTTGGCGATATCCCTCTCTGATTGGTTTGGCACTCCCAGTAGGAATCTCATGAGCGAAACGCATCGTGTTGCATTTTGGTGCGCTCGGCGCACCGTCCAAAGGACGCATGCGATTGCAAACACATACCTACGCACGGTCTGCGTACCCAATGCTAAAGATAGGGTGCACAGGTCGCATGCAGCATCATGCGCCCATAGACGGAGCTGACCGGAGGAGGCGTGGCTGTGGGCGGAGCTTAGTGGCGGCCGTGCGCAGCTCCAAGGAACGCATGTGTGAAAGTAGCCTTTGTAGGGTCACTGTGCATCTCCTTCAAAACCTGGACCACTTTTTCAAACGTATCCCGCTCATGTGAAGGGCGGAATATCACGGAACACCGGGTCTCCCCACTAGTGCCATTAACGCTTTCTCCACCTGTAACCAGAGGCCATGAGGTGCATTCGCAGCATGCTCCTGACCCGTTCAGTCCAGTCCCACAACATCATGTTATCTCCCGTGAACTTCGAGAGATTACTGAGCATTGCCCCCCAAAGGCAAACTAGACCTGGAGGTACCCATAGTGGACTGGTCTGCATCATCTGTATCCCCGGACTGCATCCTGCCAACTACACCAAATATAATATGCAGGTGCTGGGATGCTGTAACACAAATGATGCAGAGCAGGGGTTAACTATATTTAATTAGTCAACAGTAGGGAACTCCATGCAGGGAGATAGTAGAGTAAAAGGGGTATAAAACTAAACTGAATAAATGATTGTTTGACAAAACAGTCTCTGGTTAACAGTTTCACTTATTGTGACTCCATAGCCTTTCACTCGCTGAAGGTCCCATGGGTAGCAGGATGCTGGGGGTGGTCGGTGTGGTGTCTGCTTGTGTCCTCGCCCAGCACACGGTCCTACTTCTGACAGCAGCGGGCGGTCTCCAGTTTTGCCCACTGAGCCCCTAGTCCATATATCCACGGAGCAAAAGAATAGAGTTCTCCTCAGAATTCCTCTAGGTGCGTGCCTCTTTGAGCAGCCGCTGTCACCTGAAGGACTGCACTGTAATGCTCTGTCAAGCGTGTGCTACTCTGGATGTCAGCTGACACCCGGACGTTCGTACTGCAATGCTTCGTTGATCACATGCTCCTCCGTGCACCCGCTGGTTTTCGTGAGCCCCTCACTATGCCGCCGTTCCTCTTCCAGTCACTCCCTTCTCAGCGGTTGCGGTTCCCCCCAGGAACAGGAGGTTCAGTCCCAGCAGTTCCGGACCCGACGCTTCAGCAGCCGTAGCAGCCCGGTCCTCCCTTCTACATTACCATTGAGGGCTATAGGATAGAGGTAACAGAAGAATCCTCTCTTCAGTCCTAATGCACATGTTACGAAGATGGCACTGACAACAATAAAATATGTGAGTAAACAAGACAGGACATCCAGAGAGAGGTATTATGGGAATTACAGCTGTAATACATGAATAACAAATTACAACAACGGCCAGTAGATGGCAGCAAATAAAAGCAGACACTGTAATAATCATATCTACACATGGTCAAAATGTTGGTACCCCTCGTTTAATGTCAGAATGACAGAAATAACTTGAATATGACAAAAGTAATAATAAAACAAAAATCTATGAAAATGAAAAAATAAAAGTCAGACATTGCTTTTCAACCATGCTTTCACAGAATTTAAAAAAAAATGAAACTCATGAAATAGGCCTGGACAGAAATGATGGTGCCCTTAACGTAATATTTTGTTGCATAAACTTTTGAGGCATTCACTGCAATCAAACGATTCTTGTAACTGTCAATAAGACTTCTGCACCTCTCGAGAGGTACTGTATATATTCACGTATAAGCCGAGATTTTCAGCCCATTTTTTGGGGCTGAAAGTCCCCCTCTCGATTTATACGCGAGTCATATATGCCGGGGTCGGCGGGGGAGGCGGAACGGGGGTGTCAGATCATACTGACCCCCCCTGGCGCGTCTCTGCAGTCCCCCTGCTTGTCCCATGGTCTCCCTTCCTTCCTTCAGAGGTCATGTAGTACCGCTCATTAAAGTCATGAATATGTGCATATTCATGCCTTTAATGAGCGACTGTCACGTCACCGTCAGACTCGGGGCCTGCTGTTCCGCCCTCAGCCACTAGGAGGCGACGGACTGTCACGCCGCCCTCGGGCTCGGGGCCTGCTGTCCAGGCCTCGGCTACCAGGAGGCGCCGGACTGACATGTCATCGTCGAATTCAGGGCCTGCTGTTCCGCCCTCAGCCACTGTGAGGCGCCGTGGCTCGCGCCCGAGTAATGGCGGCAACAGTGAAAGGGCTTCTGCGCAGGCGTCTAGTGGACACAGACTCCGCTCCTCTGTCAGTCATGAAGGGGTTGGTGCATCGTCATCAGGTCTGGTCCTGGGGGCGGTCCTGATGACATCATCAGCCCGGGAGCCTGTGAGGGATGACCTGATCCCTCAAATACCTTTGGACTGGGCTTGCAAGCCGCCGGATATATTCTTGGTTCCCCTGCGTGTTACTGTGTGAATTGCTGTTGACTGACTCTGACTTTTGCCTGGACTTCTGACTCTGCTTCTGCCTAACGATTCTGTACCTCTGCGACTCTCCTGGTTTATGACTCTGACTTCGGCCTGGATTCTGACTCTGCTTCTGCCTAACGATTCTGTACCTCTGCGACTCTCCTGGTTTATGACTCTGACTTCGGCCTGGATTCTGACTCTGCTTCTGCCTAACAATTCTGTACCTCTGCGACTCTCCTGGTTTATGACTCTGACTTCGGCCTGGATTCTGACTCTGCTTCTGCCTAACAATTCTGTACCTCTGCGACTCTCCTGGTTTATGACTCTGACTTCGGCCTGGATTCTGACTCTGCTTCTGCCTAACGATTCTGTACCTCTGCGACTCTCCTGGTTTATGACTCTGACTTCGGCCTGGATTCTGACTCTGCTTCTGCCTAACGATTCTGTACCTCTGCGACTCTCCTGGTTTATGACTCTGACTTCGGCCTGGATTCTGACTCTGCTTCTGCCTAACGATTCTGTACCTCGGCGACTCTCCTGGTTTATGACTCTGACTTCGGCCTGGATTCTGACTCTGCTTCTGCCTAACAATTCTGTACCTCTGCGACTCTCCTGGTTTATGACTCTGACTTCGGCCTGGATTCTGACTCTGCTTCTGCCTAACGATTCTGTACCTCTGCGACTCTCCTGGTTTATGACGCTGACTTCGGCCTGGATTCTGACTCTGCTTCTGCCTAACGATTCTGTACCTCTGCGACTCTCCTGGTTTATGACTCTGGTTTCGGCCTGGAATCTGACTCTGCTACTGTCTACTGTTTTTGTACCGTTGCTGCCTGACTGGTTTAGTCTCGGATATCATTGCCTCTGTGTCCTGTATTGGAACACCTTTCTGGCGACCGTCCTGCTCTGGTCATTGCTCCTATTCAGACAGTGCCTCCTGGGCTCTGCTATAAATCCAGATCCCTGTATAGGTGTAAAGGGTATCAGTGTTTCTCGGGGTGTTGTCTGGCTGCAGTCCAGACCGCAGGCAGACGTCACATTATATCCGGCCCAAGAAAATAAAACTGCTCTTGTGTCTATACTTAACACATATAAAAGCAGTTTTCCTTACCTTTTTTTTTTTCTTCCTCCTGACTGAGCTGATTCTTGGCCCAAACACCTGTTACATTGCACAGCCTGGAAGGTCACTCTCAGGCTCAAGCATGCTGCAGCCTGGAAGCTTCAAAGAAAATGCTGGCTGTTGGAAATCCACATTCCTGGAGCATCGCCCCCTGGACAGCGCTGGGGGTCAGGTATTGCCCGCAAATGCGGCCAAACTGTTGTTACCAGTTTCCCTTTCTTTTGCTAAGAAACGTCTGTGTGTGAAGGCTTATGTGGATTGTGGTGCTGCTGGCAACCTTATGGATTTTTTATTTGCTAAGAGTCTGGGTGTACCTCTGCTAAAGCTTAAAGTGCCTATTCAGACTATTACAATTAATGGTACATCTATAGATCAGGGAGGCGTGGAATTCATTACTGACGAAATTTCTATGTCAGTGGGGACATTGCATAACGAACAAATGTCATTTTTTGTTATACACAATTTATCAGATCCAGTTGTGTTAGGCATGCCATGGTTGCACCAGCATAATCCAGTTATTGACTGGCGCATAGGTGATATCGTGCGCTGGAGTCCACGGTGTCAGAATCACTGTATGTCACTGTCAGTGAACCAAGTTAAAATTAAAAACCCCTCCATTCCATATGCATTCGGAGATTATGAAGATGTCTTCTCCATAGTGGAGTCTGAGAAACTACCTCCTCATAGAGAGTACGACTGTCCTATAGACTTGGTCCCTGGTGCCCGTCTCCCTAAGGGGAGAATATTCAACCTCTCGGGTCCGGAGCGTGTAGCCATGAATGACTACATAGCAGACAGCCTACGTAAAGGTTTTATTAGACCCTCCACTTCACCTGTAGGGGCTGGGTTTTTCTTTGTAGAAAAAAAAGATGGTGGACTCAGACCATGCATCGATTATCGTGAGCTGAACGCAATTACTGTAAAAAATCAGTACTCGCTCCCACTCATTCCTGATCTGTTTAATCAGCTACTGGGAGCCCGCTGGTTTACTAAACTTGACCTCCGGGGGGCATATATTCTGGTCCGCATAAGAAGCGGTGACGAATGGAAAACGGCCTTTAATACACCTCTTGGTCACTTTGAGTACCTTGTAATGCCGTTCGGACTCAGTAACGCACCTGCCGTATTTCAACACTTTGTCAATGACATTTTCAGGGACATTTGTGGGGTGTATGTCGTCGTGTATCTGGATGACATTTTGATTTATTCGGCTGACCCTGTGACACATGCTCAACACGTCCGTTCGGTATTGCAGAGACTGCGAAAAAACTCCTTGTATGCGAAATTAGAAAAATGTGTTTTTTTTGCTGAAGAGGTACAGTTCTTAGGATACATGGTCTCAGGCAAGGGGTTTCGCATGGACCCTGCCAAGATTCAACCCATTAAGGATTGGGTGCAACCCAAATCGCTGAAAGCGCTGCAGCGGTTTTTGGGATTTGCGAATTATTACCGCAAGTTTATCAGGGGTTTCTCTGAGATTGCCAAGCCACTCACGGACCTTACCCGAAAAGGGGCGGACGTGACTAATTGGAATCCTGAGGCAACCCGAGCTTTTTCTACACTAAAGGAGTGCTTCGTGGCCAACCCGGTGTTGATTCAACCAAACTTGGACCCCCCCCTTATTGTTGAAGTAGATGCCTCCGAAGTCGGAGTGGGAGCAGTGCTCTCGCAAGGCACTGCATCCCTCACTCAGCTTCGCCCATGTGCATTTTTCTCCCGCAAATTCTCTGCCACGGAGGGAAACTATGACGTCGGTAATCGGGAATTACTGGCGATCAAATGGGCCTTCGAGGAATGGCGCCACTTCCTCGAAGGTGCCAAACACAAGGTCACTGTTATTACAGACCACAAAAACCTAACCTACCTAGAGTCAGCTAAAAGACTAAATCCTAGGCAGGCTAGGTGGGCCTTGTTTTTCTCCAGGTTTGATTTTATAATCACCTTCCGCCCCGGGACTAAAAATGTGAGGGCAGATGCCCTCTCTCGCAGTTTCTGCCCCACACAGACCGAGGACTGTGAACCAGTCCCAATATTGGCTAATGGAATCGTCGTGTCGGCAGTGTCTTTGGACCTTCTGGAGGAGATCCGTAGGTCTTCAGAGCAAGTTCCTGACACTACGCCCCCCAAAAAATTGTTCGTTCCGGCTAACCTTCGTCTGCAGGTTCTAAAAGAATCGCACGACTCTGTCCTGGCAGGCCATCCGGGTCTCAATAATACCACCAGGTTGGTAACTAGGAACTTTTGGTGGCCGACGGTGGTCAAGGACTGTAAGGACTATGTTTCAGCGTGTGAAGTCTGTGCCCGCGCCAAGTCCCTCCATAGTCGCCCTGCCGGCTGGCTTCAGTCCTTGCCCACCCCTGAGAGTCCATGGACCCACATCTCCATGGATTTCATTACAGACCTGCCGCCATCAGATGGGAAAACTTGTATCTGGGTGGTGGTAGACAGGTTCAGCAAGCAGGGCCATTTTATTCCCCTGTCTGGGTTGCCTAACTCTGAGACTTTAAGTAAGTTGTTTATCCTGAACATTGTACGTCTGCACGGCGTTCCGGCAAATATTGTGTCCGACAGGGGTACCCAGTTTGTCTCGAAGTTCTGGAGGGCATTCTGTAGACGCATTGGTGTGGAGTTGTCCTTTTCTTCGGCATACCATCCCGAAACTAATGGTCAAACTGAGCGTACTAACCAAGCTCTGGAACAATACCTCCGCTGTTATGTGTCAGGACATCAGACCGATTGGGTGGAACATCTGCCATTGGCTGAGTTCGCCCTCAATAATCAATATCAAGACTCCATTAAAACTACCCCTTTCTTTTGTAACCTTGGACTACATCCGCGCTTTGGGTCGTTTTCGGCCAGGATGTCGGAGCTCCCTGGGGTGGAGCAAAACATACATTGGCTAAAAACGATTTGGTCTGAGGTTAATTCAAATTTGAAAGGGGCTCAGGTTAGACAGGCTTCGGCTGCAAATAGACGACGATCTAAGGGGCCGCACCTGGGAGTTGGCGACAAGGTTTGGCTCTCTACAAAAAATATCAAGCTTAAGGTACCGTCCGCCAAACTAGGTCCCAGGTTCATCGGCCCATACGAAATTATCGAGGTGGTTAACCCAGTAGCCTTCCGCTTAAAACTTCCACAGTCATTCAAATTGCCTAACGTATTCCACAGGTCTCTCCTCAAACCTTATCGTTCTCCCATTCACCCTGTTCAGTCCCCTCCTCCTCCTGTTTCGGTCGGGGGAGCTCTGGAGTATGAAGTCCAGGGTATCCTTGACTCCCGCCTTGTGAGGGGCTCAGTACAGTATCTGGTACACTGGAAGGGCTACGGCCCAGAAGAAAGGTCCTGGGTTCCTGCGGGGAACGTCCATGCCAAGGCATTAATTAGGAGATTTCATCTTCTTCACCCTGACAAACCGGGTTTTGAGGGTCCGGAGGCCCCTCCTGGAGAGGGGGGTACTGTCACGTCACCGTCAGACTCGGGGCCTGCTGTTCCGCCCTCAGCCACTAGGAGGCGACGGACTGTCACGCCGCCCTCGGGCTCGGGGCCTGCTGTCCAGGCCTCGGCTACCAGGAGGCGCCGGACTGACATGTCATCGTCGAATTCAGGGCCTGCTGTTCCGCCCTCAGCCACTGTGAGGCGCCGTGGCTCGCGCCCGAGTAATGGCGGCAACAGTGAAAGGGCTTCTGCGCAGGCGTCTAGTGGACACAGACTCCGCTCCTCTGTCAGTCATGAAGGGGTTGGTGCATCGTCATCAGGTCTGGTCCTGGGGGCGGTCCTGATGACATCATCAGCCCGGGAGCCTGTGAGGGATGACCTGATCCCTCAAATTCCTTTGGACTGGGCTTGCAAGCCGCCGGATATATTCTTGGTTCCCCTGCGTGTTACTGTGTGAATTGCTGTTGACTGACTCTGACTTTTGCCTGGACTTCTGACTCTGCTTCTGCCTAACGATTCTGTACCTCTGCGACTCTCCTGGTTTATGACTCTGACTTCGGCCTGGATTCTGACTCTGCTTCTGCCTAACGATTCTGTACCTCTGCGACTCTCCTGGTTTATGACTCTGGCTTCGGCCTGGAATCTGACTCTGCTACTGTCTACTGTTTTTGTACCGTTGCTGCCTGACTGGTTTAGTCTCGGATATCATTGCCTCTGTGTCCTGTATTGGAACACCTTTCTGGCGACCGTCCTGCTCTGGTCATTGCTCCTATTCAGACAGTGCCTCCTGGGCTCTGCTATAAATCCAGATCCCTGTATAGGGGTAAAGGGTATCAGTGTTTCTCGGGGTGCTGTCTGGCTGCAGTCCAGACTGCAGGCAGACGTCACAGCGGTATCACGTGACCGCTGAAGGAAGGAGCCTGCAGAGACCACATCAGGAGGGGGTAAGTATATGCAATATTCACCTGTCCCCATTCTTCGCTGCTCGCTGCTGTCTGCCGTGTCCTCTGTCAGTGACATTCAGCCAGCAGAGGGTGTGATGACATGGTTAGTGCATGCTGCGACCTCTGCTGCCTGAATGTCACTGACAGAGGATGTGGCAGACATATCACAGCCGTTCAGGACCTGACACCTGGCCCCCAGTGACGAGAGGTGAGTATGTAATTTTTTTATTTGCAGCAGCATATGGGGTATAATCTATGGAGCATCATATGGGGCAGCATATGAGGGCATAATATATGGAGCTTGTTATGGGGGCAGCATATGTGGCATAATCTATGTAGCATCTTATGGGGGCATAATCTATGGAGCATCTTATGGGGGCAACATATGGGGCATAATATATGGAGCATTTTATGGGGGCATAATATATGGAGCATCTTATGGGGCCATCAACCTTTATGGAGCAGCATATGGGGCATATTATTCTATGGAGCATCTTATGGGGCCATTATTAAACTTTGAGCAGCATTATATGGGGAGTATTTTGTATGGAGCATCTTATGGGGCCATCATGAACTGTATGAAGCATTATATGGGGCTCCTGGTCCAATATGGATATTCAAAAACATTTAACCTACTGATGTTTCAATTAATTTTTCTTTTATTGATATCTATTTTTATTTTTGAAATTTACCAGCAGCTGCTGCATTTTCCATCCTAGGCTTATACGCGAGTCAATAAGTTTTCCCAGTCTTTTGTGGCAAAATTAGGGGGTCTACTTATACTCACGTCAGCTTATACACGAGTATATACAGTATTTTGGCCCTCTCCTCCAGAGCAAACTCTGTTGTCTTGTGTTTGAAGGTTGCCTTTTCAAGACGGCATGTTTCAGCTCTTTCCAAAGATGCTCAATAGGATTTAGGTCAGGGCTCATCGAAGGCCACTTCAGAATAGTCCAATGTTTTCCTCTTAGCCATTCTAGGGTGTTTTTAGCTGTGTGTTTTGGGTCGTTATCCAGTTGCAAGACCCATGACCTGCGACTGAGATCAAGCTTTCTGACACTGGGCAGCACATTTCTCTCTAGAATCCCTTGATAGTCTTGAGATTTCATTGTACCCTTCACAGATTCTAGACACCCTGTGCTAGATGCAGCAAGGCAGCCCCAGAACATAACAAAGCCTTCTCCATGTTTCACAGTAGGGATAGTGTTCTTATCTTGATATGCTTTATTTTTCCATCTGTGAACATAGAGCTAATGTGCCTTGCCAAAAAGTTCAATTTTTGTATAATCTGTCCATAGGACATTCTCCTAGAAACTTTGTGGCTTGTCAACATGTAGTTTGGCAAATTCCTGTCTGGCCTTTTAATGATTTTTTTTCAACAATGGTGTCCCTCCTTGGTCGTCTCCCATGAAGTTCACTTTGGCTCATACAACGACGGATGGTGCGATCTGACACTGATGTTCCTTGAGCTTGAAGTTCACCTTTAATCTGTTTAGAAGTTTTCCTGGGCTCTTTTGTTACCATTCGTATTATCCGTCTCTTTGATTTGGCATCAATTTTCTTCCTGCAGCCACGTCCAGGGAAGTTGGTTACAGTCCCATGAAGCTTAAATTTCTGATTAATATGTGTAACTGTAGTCACAGGAACATCAAGCTGCTTTGAGATGGTCTTTTAACTTTTACCTTTATCATGTTTGTCTATAATTTTCTTTCTAATCTCCTGAGACAACTCTTTCCTTCGCTTCCTCTGGTCCATGTTGAGTGTGATAGACACCATGTCACCGAACAGCACAGTGAGTATCTGTAGCCCTCTATACAGACCCACTCACTGATTCCAAGACTGTAAACACATGTGATGCTAATTAGTGGACACACCTTAACATGTCCCTTTTGTCATATTATTTTCAGGGGTTCCATCAATTCTGTCCAGGCCTATTTCATGAACTTTAATTTTTAAAAAATTCTGTGGAACCATGGTTGAAGAGCAATGTCTGACTTTCATTTGTTCATTTTTGATTTATTATTACTGTTGTCAGATTCAAGTTATTTCTGTCACCATTGTGGGTTTTTCTGTCATTAAACGAGGGGTACCAACAATTTTGACCACGTGTATGTATGATAAATGATTAAAATAAGCCATATAACATTAGGCAAATGTCAGCGGTTAGTTGAACAGCACAATGTGAGCCAAGGGCCACTTTGATCTCAATGGGGAAAAAATGCAGCAAAAATGCGTAACACTTTCAATTTTCAGGATCTGGGGCTGGGTGAGAGCTTATTTTATGAGCGCTGAGCTGACATTTTTACTAATACCATTTTGAGGTATATAAAATTTTATGATCTCCGGTTATTGCATTTTATTGCAAATTTTGTGGTGGCCAAAAAACCCTAATTTTGGGGGTTTGATTATTTTCTTAATACGCAGTTTACTGATTGAATTATTTTATATTTGTAAGATTGGACATTTACAAAGGCTGTGATACTAAATATGTGTATTTTTTAAAATTTTTGAATTAGTAATGGGGCAAAAAGGGGCGATTGAACTTGTTTTTTCAATTTTCAAAACAATTTTTAACTTTTTAATGTGTTTATTGAAGCTGCAATTATCTAATCACTTGTGCTATACATAACAGGGCATTAGCATCAGTACTGCTATATATAGAGAAAATAACAATCTCCTATCCTGCACATTGCTGGCTTTCACAGGAGGATCGTAATGAAAGACATGTCAGCAGACCCCCGACTATCATGTCAACCCATTGGCGCCCCATGGTCACGGCACAGTCGCACCTATGGGAGCGAGGAATGAAGAGCCTCATTGTCGACGCATATTAAATGCTACTGTCAGAGATTGACATTGGCATGCAACAGAGCTCTGCTCCATCCAAGGCTGTTAAAGGGAATCTGTCACCCTTTTTTTGGACTATGAGCTGCCGGCACTGACATCAGGGGCTTATCTACAGCATTCTGTAATGCTGTAGATAAGCCCCCGATGTAACCTGAAAGATAAGAAAAAAAGAGTTAGATTATACTCACCTCGGCGTCCAGTCCGGGCCGATGGGTGTTGCGGTCCGGTCCGGCGCCTCTCATCTTCATACAATGCCATCCTCTTCTTCCCTTCCTGTTGTGGCGCAGGTGCAATGCTCTTCCCTGTTGAGGGCAGAGCAGTCCTGCAGTGCGCAGGCGCCGGGAGAGGTCCAGCGCCTGCGCACTGCAGTATTCTGCTCTGCCCTCAACAGGGCAGAGCAATGCACCGAAGTCGGAGCCACAACAGGAAGGGAAGAAGAGGACGGCATCGTATGAAGATGGGAGGTGCCTGACCGCAACACCCATCGGACCAAGAACGGATTGCCCCCCGGTGAGTATAATCTAACTCGTTTTTCTTCTCTTTCAGGTTACATTGGAGGCTTATCTGCAGCATTACAGAATGATGTAGATAAGTCCCTGATGTCGATGCCGGCAGCTCATAGTCCAAAAAAAGGGTGACAGATTCCTTTTAAAGGCACATGATAGGTGATTAAGACAGCCATCATCTTCTGGTGTGTGAGCCCAAATCAAAGTCAGGGATACGACATATGACATAAATGTACATCACGTCGTGAAGGGGTTAACTGTGCATGTCTGGTTTTACTCACCTGTTTTTTCTAGTCTGATTTGTCATACAACAACATAAATCAGATTACAAATTATTATATCACAAAAAGTTGGATGCTAGACGTTTCCAAGATGGAATTCGATCCTGTAGGAGCCCAGAATGGTTGCAATAAAAAATAAAATGCAGAAGGTTCCTCAGATAGTTGTTCAGTAATGAGGGTATCAGGATCCTGACAGCGCCGGCGTACAGCCTCCGCTGAGCAGGGACACACCCACACTGTAGGGACCTCTGGGGACAGGAACAGCCAGAAAGTATAGGTGCACAGGACCTGAGTGATGAAGTTTAGCAACCCGGCACGGGACCTACGGTCACGTGACTGCAAGGGGGCGAGGCTTAGCATCCTGCTTTCAGAGAAGACAGAAAACTCAGAGTCAGGCAAAACGGAGTTCATACACAGTACGGACAGCGAGGTACAGGAGGGATAAACAGACGGGAGGTCAGACAAAACCAAAGGTCATACACACGAGGGCGACGTGGTATCAAGGGGATGAGAAGAGAGAAGTCGGGTCACAAGCAGAGAGTCATACACGAGAGGTAGTGCAGTACAAGAAGGACAGGCAGAACTCGTAACAGGGACAGAACCAGATCAAAACCAAACAAGCAAGCAAGATATCAGGCACAAGGCACACGTACGCACAAGGTCAACTAACTCAGCCGAGGGCAGGAGTATAACTGACACCGGACCTTGGTCCAGTGAGCATTAAATAGCCGCCCTCTGCCAGGGAGAGGCAGAACAATTAACCCCCAGTGAGACCAGGACGGGCCAAAGCAAAACCCCGTCCTGGATCATGACAGAGGGTCAATGCCTAAAGAGGGAGGGCACTTAGTCCAATAGAATATGGCAATCCGCCACTAGAATTTAATAAAAATACAATAAAAATAATATAAAAAAACAACACCCCAGAGGTGAGGAAATAAGATGTGAGGTTGTGAGAGTTTGAAGAGAAATTACATAGCAGTCCAATAATTAGAGAAAAGATGAGAAGCCGAATTTCTCATTCAAGCCTAGAGGGGACATTGTTCCCAATTTAATAATCCATTTACATTCAAGCTGAGACAGCCTGTGTTTTAGATCCCCACCTCTAACTACCATATTAAATAGATTTAGTTTCCTCTGGTGCTGAAGAGGTTAATGATTCTTTTTATGCTGGTCAGAAGTAAACAGCTCCATTTCAGCTGCTTCTGATCTGGTCATTATTTCTTCCTATATATACTGGTCATTCCTTATTGTCCCTGCTGGTGAAAGATTTGTCTTCCTGTGCTGTGTGCTAAAGCTAAGTTACAGCCTAGTTCTTTGAGAATTGCTGCCTCACTCCTCTACCGCTGGGCAATATTTGCTAAACACCACACGGTTCCATTTTTCAAGTATGACTTGTGTCACTGCATTGCTTTTATATACTGTTTCCAAGTGATTACGAGACTTTTTTTGGCACATATTGTACTTAACATTAAACCTTAATTCAGGGTGACATTTTTTAAGTTTATTAAAAAAAACCCCACAAAAAAACTAATTGGAATGTACAAAAAATGGAAACATTTCACATTTGTAAACTTTTAATGAAACAGACAATTCTATCACA
Organism: Dendrobates tinctorius; assembly: GCF_039654945.1. NCBI lineage: Eukaryota > Metazoa > Chordata > Amphibia > Anura > Dendrobatidae > Dendrobates > Dendrobates tinctorius. The sequence continues at coordinate 10,874,309 of NW_027361702.1, forward strand.
TAATTACGGTAAGTTTTACTATATGTCTACTTTGTTACTTGCATAATTAAAACCTGTTAACAAGGAGGGTCATACTAGAGTGAGGACAAATAAGTGAGGACATAATTAAAAGTCAAGCTGTAAAATGGAGTAAATGTACTAGATATATATCAGAAATGCAAGTATTCCTGTAATCATGAGGCTCCCAAGTAGGAAGGTAAATAAATCATAGTCTATGTGCAAACATACACATAGATAATAGTATAATAAACCATAAGGAGGGAGCCATAAATCTATATTGCTGAATATCTAGACCCTACAGCCATAAAATTGAAGTGTTCAGTGCATAAAATAGCAGATACTGCAATTATAAGATGTCAATGCATGAGGAGCACAAAGAACTCAAAAGTAAAAATATGTTTATCTAAACACGTGGTCAAATTTGCTTTTGGTCTCTGCTGACATTGAATCCTTATATACGCGTATACGTCACCAAGATGGCATTGATGCCTGTAGATTCTTTTTCATGAACAGCAACTGGGATGGCCCTATTTGGTATTAGAACTTTTGGAATATGTCCTTACGCACAATTTTTTTGTGTTCAGGGACGTCTTTTATTTACAGCAATGCGGCACTGCCATGGGCGCGGCCTGTGCGCCCTCTTTTGCTGGCCTCTTCCTTGGCTACTGTGAGAGGGAGGTCTTTGCGGAGGAGGGCGGGCAGGTGGTTGACCATGTGCAGTGCTGGTTCAGATACATAGATGATCTGCTCATGGTGTGGCAGGGATCATTAAATCAACTTCAAGAATTCATGGACAACTTGAACCACAGTAGGTTCAATATTAGGCTGACTTATAACTATAGTAATACCGAGGTGGATTTCTTAGACATCAAAATTAAGGTTGATTATCAACTTAACATAGAAACTGATGCCTTTAGAAAACCCACCTCGGTCAATTCCCTTCTCCATGCGCAGTCCTGCCACCCACAAGCAACCATCAGGGCCATCCCTGTTAGCCAGTTCTTACGTATTAGAAGGATCTGTTCTTCAGAAGTTAGTTTCCAACAGCAAGCGGGAGATCTCCGAGATCGTTTTCTTATGCGAGGTTATAGTCAACGCTGTATTAAGAAGGGGTATGATAGAGCAAAAAAGCTAACCGTACAATTCTTCTGTATTCTACCCACAAAAATAACAGAAATCAACAACAGGGAATTGTCAGATTTATCTCAACATTCAATGGAGAGTGGGATAAGATGAGAGATGTTCTCAATAAACATTGGAATGTCCTCAAAATGGAACCTTCATTGACTAAATTTATATCTGAACGTCCCTTAATGACATATCGCAGGAGTCCTAACCTTGGTGACATCCCTGTACATTCCCACTATGTACCAACAATTAAAAATCCATTTAATTCTCGTGGACCCCCACTCGGATGTTTTCCCTGTGGGGACTGTGTGGCTTGCAAAAATATTTTATGTATATCAACCTTCCAATCAGCCGATGGAAAAAGACAATTTTCCATATGGCAACATATGACTTGCAATACCACACAGGTGATTATGCAACATGTGGGTGTGCAAAAAATATATGTGGGACTTACTACACGCCAATTAAAGGTGCGGACAAGAGAACATGTCTGTGACATCCTCGCGGCTAAAACGGTCTCTGATTTGACTCAACTTAAAACAATACCCCGCCACTACAAAGAGGTACACAATTGTGACCCTACGACCTTTGTAGTTAGGGGCATTCAACATGTTCAAAGTGGTATACGTGGTGGAGACATTAAACGTCTCTTGGCCCAAAAACAAAGCCGATGGATCATGATCCTTGGTACAATGACACCACATGGTCTTAACGAGACACTGGGATTTGCGTCTTTTTTGTGAGCTATTCTAGTTCCATCTCCTTAGCCTCCTTTTAAGTCCCCTTCACCCATTGTTTTTAATATATAATTCATTATGAATTGTATTTTAATTTTATGTTTCACTAATGTTTGTCTTTAGGTTTATTTTCCCCTTATTGTGGCCATCTTGCCTATTTTTTGAAATATAAATTTCTTATCATGGATATTATTATGCGGAAAGGAATGAAGTATATGAAGAATATGAGGACCTTCTATCAGTCGTCCATTTTGCCTATAACTCGGACTATACCTTTTATGTTATATTTACCACAATATATTTGCCAAAGTGTACTGTGATAATTTTTTTATATTTCTGCATTTTTGACTATAGGCTTTACTTATATTCTAAGAAATGGCTTCTTATATTTGTATATCCTATTTTTGTGTCACTACTAGAGTTGAGCGACTTTTGGTTTTTTAGGGTCGAGTTTCGTTTCGTGAAACCCGACTTTTCCAAAAGTCGGGTCGAGCAAGATTGGCGGATTATAGGGAAAAGTCGGGGTCGTCCCGAAACACGAAACCCAATGTAAGTCAATGGGGAATAAAAGTCGGCAGTGAGAGGAGGACAGGAAACACACCAACAGTGCCCATTTGAATGCCAAAAGCATCAATTCTTCTTACTTAAGCTTGTCAACCTTAATTAACTTCATAATACAAGTTACGCACTGAAAAATGGGGGTTATTTGGCTAAAGTTGTGGGGGGTAGGGCTGGCTCCAGGTTTTCATGTGCCCTGGGCGAAAAAGCGCCCCTTTAACACATACCACAACTCATCATGCTCCGATACGACAGAGAAATAGCGGTATAGTACAATGAAAAATACTTCACTTTTTACATCTCATGATGAGGCCCATCTATTTCTCCATACAGAATCATTGGTCCCATATAATGTTTGAAACTGTATATGATGAGCTTCACATAATGCTACAGTATATGTTGGTCCCCATGGATGAAGCTCCACTGTCTTATGGGCCCAAATAATGCTCCAAACATAATGGGCCCCATTTCTAATGCTCTAGTGTATAATGGGCCCTGTAAATGCTGCTCCAGTGTCTGATGTCCACCTTTGGAATGTTCCAGTGTATGGTGGGCCCCATCTATCATTCTCCAGAGTATAGTGCTCCCCAAAAATTGCTGTCCCAACATTGAAAACAATCAAATAAGTCTCCTCGCTAGGGAATCCCTGTACTAGTCTGGACTCCTCGTCGTCCCCATCTTCCATCTCACTGCACAGTATTTCAACCTTGCAAGTGCTGTGATCCTGAGCAAGTAGGGGGGGCCCACTCGTTGGCGACGGCACTGGCACAGGGCCTCTGATAGTACGGTGGTGTGTCTGATGGCGGGTGGGCCGAACCTGCACTTTCATCTGCAGCTTCCTCTTTGTCACCTTGTAAGATGGAACTGTATATGGCAAGGGTAACCTGAGTTTCATCAGGGTCAGATTCAGGCCGTGTAGCGTGCGAGGGGAATGTAGTGGTCTGGGTCAATGTACCAGCAGATTCATTGAGCAGTGGCTGGGCATCAGTGCACTTGTGTCGCCCCCAGGAGTACGGTCGCCACAGTGGCATTACCTTCCTACTAGGGAGTGTGATGTCATGCTTGGGAGCAACGAAGGATCTCTCTAGCAGGTTAACTGATTGGGCGACGTTATTCCCACGAGTCATGACCCTCCAAACAGCGTTCATGAAGGCAAAGTGTTTGTTTTACGTGGGCAGTATGGTTGCAAAGCTGAACCTTAAAGGAATGTCCAGAAGGGCACCACCAGGAGTGGAGCCTACGGTTAAATTCGACTCCACCTGGGAAACCTCAACCATGCCAGCTACAGAACAGATGCACACATTGCAAGCTTAATTCCTTTAACGAACGAGACTCCGTCATGCCCCGCGGTCCGAGTCCGGCTTACTAGAGGGACACGTGAGGCTCTGGCACATGAGATTGGCCAATAACTGGTGTGTCATGCCCTTACATGTCCGTGGCTGCATGTGCGCTACACTGAAAAGGCCAGCGTTTGTCGCTTACAGGTGCAGATAACCCGCTGAACAACGTTAGTGATGGGGATCACTGATTACAATTATTACCCGCGAACAATGATTTCCCAGTAAGTGCAGGTCAACCGCAGTTCCGGAATTAGGCCTAACCGTCATTCCTGAAAAAATGAAAAACTTACGTGTGCAAACCACAGGTGCTGTAGCTTGCTTAACAGCTCGCCAGCCGTTCTCACGCCCAGTATGGATTACACGTGATTGCACAAAGGTGAGAAAGGGTACCGTATCCCCGGATAACATGTATGGATAGCGTACACATTCAAAATATATGTCTATACATCAGGAGGCAGGCTCAGACGGTGTTAGGCCCAGTATGGATTGCACGTGATTGCACAAAGGTGAGAAAGGGTACCGTATCCCCGGATAACATGTATGGATAGCGTACACATTCAAAATATATGTCTATACATCAGGAGGCAGGCTCAGACGGTGTTAGGCCCAGTATGGATTGCACGTGATTGCACAAAGGTGAGAAAGGGTACCGTATCCCTGGATAACATGTATGGATAGCGTACACATTCAAAATATATGTCTATACATCAGGAGGCAGGCTCAGACTGTGTTAGGCCCAGTATGGCTTGCACGTGATTGCACAAAGGTGAGAAAGGGTACCGTATCCCCGGATAACATGTATGGATAGCGTACACATTCAAAATATATGTCTATACATCAGGAGGCAGGCTCAGACGGTGTTAGGCCCAGTATGGATTGCACGTGATTGCACAAAGGTGAGAAAGGGTACCGTATCCCCGGATAACATGTATGGATAGCGTACACATTCAAAATATATGTCTATACATCAGGAGGCAGGCTCAGACGGTGTTAGGCCCAGTATGGATTGCACGTGATTGCACAAAGGTGAGAAAGGGTACCGTATCCCCGGATAACATGTATGGATAGCGTACACATTCAAAATATATGTCTATACATCAGGAGGCAGGCTCAGACGGTGTTAGGCCCAGTATGGATTGCACGTGATTGCACAAAGGTGAGAAAGGGTACCGTATCCCCGGATAACATGTATGGATAGCGTACACATTCAAAATACACTCACTGGCCACTTTATTAGGTACACCTGTCCAACTGTGTGTTAAGACTTAATTTCTAATCAGCCAATCACATGGCGGCAACTCAGTGCATTTAGGCATGTAGACATGGTCAAGACAATCTCCTGCAGTTCAAACCGAGCATCAGTATGGGGAAGAAAGGTGATTTGAGTGCCTTTGAACGTGGCATGATTGTTGGTGCCAGAAGGGCTGGTCTGAGTATTTCAGAAACTGCTGATCTACTGGGATTTTCACGCACAACCATCTCTAGGGTTTACAGAGAATGGTCCGAAAAAGAAAAAAAATCCAGTGAGCGGCAGTTCTGTGGCCGGAAATGCCTTGTTGATGCCAGAGGTCAGAGGAGAATGGGCATACTGGTTCGAGCTGATAGAAAGGCAACAGTGACTCAAATTGCCACCCGTTACAACCAAGGTAGGCAGAAGAGCATCTCTGAACGCACAGTGCGTCGAACTTTGAGGCAGATGGGCTACAGCAGCAGAAGACCACACTGGGTACCACTCCTCTCAGCTAAGAACAGGAAACTGAGGCTACAATTTGCACAAGCTCATCGAAATTGGACAGTAGAAGATTGGAAAAACGTTGCCTGGTCTGATGAGTCTCGATTTCTGCTGCGACATTCGGATGGTAGGGTCAGAATTTGGCGTAAACAACATGAAAGCATGGATCCATCCATCCTTGTATCAACGGTTCAGGCTGGTGGTGGTGGTGTCATGGTGTGGGGAATTTTTTCTTGGCACTCTTTGGGCCCCTTGGTACCAATTGAGCATCGTTGCAACGCCACAGCCTACCTGAGTATTGTTGCTGACCATGTCCATCCCTTTATGACCACAATGTACCCAACATCTGATGGCTACTTTCAGCAGGATAATGCGCCATGTCATAAAGCTCGAATCATCTAAGATTGGTTTCTTGAACATGACAATGAGTTCACTGTACTCAAATGGCCTCCTCAGTCACCAGATCTCAATCCAATAGAGCATCTTTGGGATGTGGTGGAACGGGAGATTCGCATCAGGGATGTGCAGCCGACAAATCTGCGCCAACTGTGTGATGCCATCATGTCAATATGGTCCAAAATCTCTGAGGAATGCTTCCAGCACCTTCTTGAATCTCTGCCACGAAGAATTGAGGCAGTTCTGAAGGCAAAAGGGGGTCCAACCCGTTACTAGCATGGTGTACCTAATAAAGTGGCCAGTGAGTGTATATGTCTATACATCAGGAGGCAGGCTCAGACGGTGTTAGGCCCAGTATGGATTGCACGTGATTGCACAAAGGTGAGAAAGGGTACCGTATCCCCGGATAACATGTATGGATAGCGTACACATTCAAAATATATGTCTATACATCAGGAGGCAGGCTCAGACGGTGTCAGGCACAGTATGGATTTGACGGCCCAGACTACACAGCAGAGGAGCAGGGAGAGGTAAAGATTGCAAATGCTGGGGCCCTGCCCAAGCAAGGGGGGCCCACTCGTGGGCGTCGGTACTGGCACTGGGCCCCTCATAGTACGGCGGTGTGTCTGATGGCGGGTGTGCACCACCACCGTCAGAGACACTTGATTGCACTATGAGGGACCCTGTGCCAGTGCCCACGCCCAAGAGTCGGCCTACCCACCTGTCCAGGGCAACGGCACTCGCACGGTGTCGTGCGCTAGGTGGTGACCCCGGCCATGGGGGGGAGGCAGCACAGTTAGGGAGTAGAAAGTGGCATATGTTGATGTTGGACATTCAGCTGATGCAAAAGGCGAAATAGGTCAAGTCCCAGGAAGAGGTGGACCAAAGCAAGCCATTTTTCTGTCACCCTATGTGTCATCAGGGGAAGGTGGGACAAAATCCTTGGAAACCCATGCATGGTTCATTTTAATGAAGGTTAGATCATCCACATTTTGGGTTGACAGACGGGTCCTTTTTTCTGTCAGGATTGATCCAGCTGCACTGAAGACTCTTTCCGATAGCACACTTGCAGCTGGGCAAGCGAGCTCCTGTAAGGCATATTGGGCCAATTCAGGCCAGGTGTCCAGTTTAGCGGCCCAATAGTCAAAGGGGAATGACCTGGGTGGGAGAACATCGATATGGGAGGAAAAGTAGTTTGTAACCATAGTTGACAACTGCTGTCTCCTGTCACTTTCCATCGATGCTGTATTACCAGTTGTGTGAGCGGTACTTGAAAAATCAGTCCACAACATTGTCATGAAACCCCTGTCTCCAACGCCACTTCTGCTGTGTGCACCATGAACACCTCTGCCAAGCTGCCCCCGGCCCGTACGGCTCGTGTGAGAACCATCACCGCTGCTGTGTGCTGGGAATGCCTCAAGCAACCGATTTACCAGAGTTGCTTGTTTATTAGCCAATATTAGGTCAAGGTTCTCCTGTGGCATGATGTTTTGTAATTTGCCTTTATAGCGTGGATCCAGGATGCTGGCCAACCAGTAGTCGTCATCGTTCATCATTTTGGCAATGCGGGGGGTCCCTTTTTAGGATCTGCAAGGCATAATCTGACATGTGGGCCAATGTTCCCGGTGTCAATGATGCACTGCGAGTGCTGGGTGGAGGAGCACTTTCTGGCAAATCCACATCCCTCCAGTCATGCACAAACCCTGTACCAGACCTTGCCACGCCAACATTTTCACTTGCCCCACGAGATGCATCCTCCTCCCCTAAGTAATCATCCCCATCATCATCCTCCTCCTCCTCTTCTTCCTCCACCTCGTCCAGGAGACGTCCCTGAGCAGACAATGGCTGAATGTCATCAAGGATTCCCTCCTCCTCTTCCTCCTCATCAACATTGGCTGCAGACGCCTGCTCCTTAAGGTGCGTCAAAGTTTGCATGAGCAGACGCATAAGTGGGATGCTCATGCTTAGGACGGCGTCGTCTGCGCTTACCAGCCGTGTGCATTCCTCAAAACACTGAAGGACTTTACAGATGTCTTTCAGCTTCAACCACTGCACACCTGTCAACTCCATGTCTGCTCTCAAAGTGCCTGGCCATGTATCCTCCCACAAATGCATTATGGCCTGCCTCTGCTCGCACAGCCGCTCCACCATGTGCAGGGTGGAGTTCCACCTTGTTGGAATGTCGATAATGAGGCGGTGGTTGGGAAGGTGGAGCAATCGCTGCAGCTTCTGCATACGAATGGAGTGTACAGGCGACCGGCGGATGTGCGCGCACAGTCTTCGCACCTTCTGGAGCAGGGCTGTTAACTCCGGATAATTTTTGAGGAAGCACTGCACCACCAGGTTCAAGGTGTGAGCCAAGCAAGGTATGTGGCTGAGTTTTGAAAGGGCTATGGCTGCCACAAAATTAGGGCCGTTATCTAACTACCTTGCCTGCCTCAAGATGTACACTGCCCAGCCATGACTCAGTTTGTCGCTTCAAGTACTCGGCCAGCACCTCGGTGGTGTGTCTGTTGCCCAAACACATCATCTGCAACACAGCCTGCTGACGCTTTCCACTAGCTGCTCGTTAGGGGGACACCTCGTGTGCAACAGTGGCAGCTGCAGATGGAGTGCTCGTACGACTGCGCTTTGTGGACGAGCTTTCGCTTCTGGAGGAGGAGGATGAGTGTCGAATGCCTACAGCCAACTGTTTCCTATACCGTGGGCTAGGCAGCACTGTCCCACCACCGCTGTCCCCTGTGGACCCTGCATCCACCACATTAACCCAGTGCGCAGTGATGGACACGTAACGTCCCTGGCCATGCCGACTGGACCATGCATCAGTTGTGAGGTGCACCTTTCCACTTACTGACTGCTTGAGTGCATGGACAATGCGGTCTTTTACATGATGGTGGAGGGCTGGGATGGCTTTGCGAGAGAAGAAGTGGCGACTGGGTAGGTCATAGCATGGTACTGCATAGGCCATGAGTTCGCGGAAAGCTGCGCTTTCCACCAACCGATAGGGCATCATCTCAAACGAGATTAGTTTGGCAATGTGGGCGTTCAAACCCAGTGTACGCGGATGAGAGACTGAGTACTTTCTTGACCTACTCATAGTGTCTGGGAGGGTGAGCTGGACTTGAGAGCTGCATATGGTGGAAGTAGCGGTGGACAGGGTGGACTGAGAGAGGGTTGATGATGGTGATGGAGTTGGTGTTCTTTCTGATGGCCTAGATTCAGTATTTCATTGATATAACAGTGGGATTCCCTGACTGCTGTGGCCTTGCAACGACACCTCAACATTTGCTGCTGTGCTAACCGATGGGCTTACAGTGGGGGAAACAATGTAGCGTTGCTGACTTCCTTCTTTGTGATCAGTTGCACATGTGGCACTTGAGGTTTGGTGTTGTGTCCACGCTTGCAAGTGCATGCTGGTTAAATGTCTAAGCATGCAACTGGTATTCAAATTTTTCAGATTTTTCCCTCGGCTAAAGGTCTTTGCGCACTTCTTACAGATAACCTTGACCTGATCATGAGGATTTTGTTCAAAAAAGTGCCACACTGCACTCTTCCTACTTTGGCAGACATTTTGCGGCCTAGCACGCTGTGATCTTTTGACCCTCTGGACAAGCTGTCCAGCAACTCTTTTGATGTTTGGAACCTTTCTTTGGAGTGCTCCGGGCCTGCCAGATAACAGCTGTTGCGATGTCGATGTCTGCTGTGGATGCTCCTCATCTGAGCTATTGGAAGCAGCACCCTCTTCCCCCAATGGATGCCAATCTGGGTCAACAACTGGGTCATCCATCACCTCCTCTTCAATGTCATGTGCACCTTCCTCTGTGTCACCGTGTATGGTGGTATAGTGTGCGGGAAGGGGCACCTGAGTCTCATCAGGGTCAGAATCTGGCTCTGTACACTGCGAGGACAATGTAGTGCTCTGAGTGAATGTACCATCAGAATCATCTATCAGCGGCTGTGCATCAGTGCACTCCATGTCAGATTCATCTTGGCCTGGGTAATTCACCATTTCACTTGATAATCCAGGCATGGTATGTGAAAACAGCTCCATGGAGTAATCAGTAGTATGGCCTGCGTCATCCTTCAATCTTGGTTGGGGTGAAGGACACAAGGAAAGGTGTGGTTCATGAACATGAGCCTCCAATGACGACTCAGTGCTTTTATTTTTTACAACTTCAGAAGAGGAGGCGATAGAGCTGGAGGCTGAGTCAGCAATGTAAGACAAAACTTTTTCCTGAAGCTCTGGCTTTAAAAGCGGTTTGCCAACTCCTAGAAAACTAAGCCTTCGAGGCCTTGTGGAGCCAGACGATGACTCAGGCTCAACACCTCCTGCATTCGGTCCTATTTTGCTTTTGCCACTACCATGAGATCCACCACCAACACCATCATTACCAGCTGCCAACCCCGCCCAATTCCACGGCCTCTTCCACCAGCCTTCCTCATTTTTGGTAGAAATGTAGACAAAATCCAACAAACTATATAGTAATGTAAAACAAGGTACAAGGTGTCTATAGGACAGGGGAGATTTTGAATTTCTGCAGACACTTGTGGACACTGGACACTTTTGGATTGTGTGAGGCCCACTGAATATCAGAGCGCTATGTCACAGGCTCGATGGCACAGGTGTGAAAAAAGTGACTACAGGATAAGGGAGATTTTGAATTTCTGCAGACACTAGTGGACACTGGACACTTTTGGATTGTGTGAGGCCCACTGAATATCAGAGCGCTATGTCACAGGCTCGATGGCACAGGTGTGAAAAAAGTGACTACAGGATAAGGGAGATTTTGAATTTCTGCACACACTAGTGGACACTGGACACTTTTGGATTGTGTGAGGCCCACTGAATATCAGAGCGCTATGTCACAGGCTCGATGGCACAGGTGTGAAAAAAGTGACTACAGGATAAGGGAGATTTTGAATTTCTGCACACACTAGTGGACACTGGACACTTTTGGATTGTGTGAGGCCCACTGAATATCAGAGCGCTATGTCACAGGCTCGATGGCACAGGTGTGAAAAAAGTGACTACAGGATAAGGGAGATTTTGAATTTCTGCAGACACTAGTGGACACTGGACACTTTTGGATTGTGTGAGGCCCACTGACGCTGTATGGTGTGAAAAAATGCACGCTCAGTACCTCAGCAGGACAAAAAAAAAAATTGGGATTGCTTTTAAAAAAGCAGTTTGCAGAGCAGTGGGTAAACAGCAATGCAGCTGTCAGGAAGCCTTAGAAGGCAGCCTAACAACCAACACCGCTGATCCACCACAATATAGCCTCCACTTGCACTGCACACACAAGTGACTGGTGTGTTGTACAGGCAAAATCGCTAGCAGCAGAAGCAGTTTTTTTTTCTTCTTCCCTGCCTAACGCTCTCCCTACAGAATCAGCAACCTCTCCCTATGCTAAGATCGGCAGAAGTAAGATGGCGGTCGGCGTGCACGCCCTTTTATAACCCCTGTGACGCCCACCAAAGCAAGCCAATCACTTGCATGCCCTTCTGAAAGATGGTGGTGACCCCTGCCTATGTCATCACGTTGCCCACAGTGTCCGTGGATCCTGATTGGCTGAAAAAGAGCGCAAAACAAACTTTTGAAACGCGACTTTGGCGCGTAAGTCGCCGACCTCGTGGCCGACCTCATCCTAGGGTCGGGTTTCGTTTCATGAAACCCGACTTTGCCAAAAGTCGGCGACTTTTGAAATTTTTCGACCCGTTTCGCTCAGCTCTAGTCACTACTTCACATTGCTTTGTTTTACACATAGGCGCTCATTGCGGCTGTTTTGGCCCCTCTCCTTTTGTCTCCGGACTACGTGTATGCGTTGCTGGAGAGACGGTTAGGCGCCGGCCTTCCCCAGGCAGCGCATGGTGTGTTACTTTGATTCCCGCGTTGCCGGGGTAACGGCTGAGGCGCTGGCTGCCCCGATGACGTAGGTGAATCACGTGCTCCGGGCGCCGCCTGGTTAAAGGTCCTTTCATGGGCCGGTCTCCTGGGCGTTGCTTCGTTCGCATGACACACCTCTTCCGGCGTTTTCTTGGTGATGGCTGTTAGCAGGTTGTCATCAGACATCGCCGGCGCATCCGTGATGACACAGGAGATATGCGCAGGCATCTTTTTTCATGGTATGATTGGCCCCTTTTGGTCAGATGACCAATCATAGCTACATGCTTAAACAGACAGATTTGTCATCTAAGCCACGCCCCCGAGGAAGCGGTATTCCGACCGCGAAAGGGGTATTCCTGACCAGCACATACGTGACTATTTGCCATGATGGGTATGTCTTTATAGCCCCTTGTGGGCAGTTTATTCTGCACATTTAATGCATTTTTCATCTCCTTTCATTGTCCTCTTTTATTATCAGCTTTTTATTAAGTGGACTTTCGCCCAGTCCTTTTGGACTTGATTAGGATTTGCTATCCTTCTTTTCGGTGATGGTGTGGCCATTTTTGGACCAAATGAGACCTGTGCAGACATATTGCACCTACAATTAGGTTCCTTGCCTTTTTATGGCCTCTCATAATATTTTATTGATCATTGGGCATAGTGCAATATTTACTATCCGTATATAAATAACATGAGACAGATTATTTAACAACATTTGCAATTTTGGTGCGTTTAGATATACTTTTTATACTGTATATTGTCTACCTGTCATTTGGCTATCCATTCGGATATTACTATTGTTACGAATTAGCTGCTCGGTGTTGTTTTATAGGTACTAGGTTATCTACCTATATGAATGCCTCATCTATGTATACACATATTTGTCATGTTCTCACATGTGTCTTTTTTGCTAGAATTAAAAGCATTTATTATATTTAAATAGTTCTGGACTCTTCCTCTTTTCTTGTTCATTAACTTTTTTGGAGTCGTCTCTATTGCATATATTTCGAGTCATATTCAGGTATTTGTATAAGATGGATTAATCATGTCTCTTTGGAGCATCATTTTCATACGTGGTGAAATTTGTTGGTACCCCTCGTTTAATGACAGAAAAGCCCACAATGGTAACAGAAATACTTTGAATCTGACAAAAGTAATAATAAATCAAAATCTATGAAAATGAACAAATGAAAGTCAGACATTGCTTTTCAACCATGCTTTTGTAAACAAAGGAGGTTCGTTGGATGCAATGAAGTGCTGGAGGCAGAGAAGGGCATAACAAGGGTTTACTGAACAGGCAATTAACAAGTGCCGCTCTCACTAAAGTCTCTAATGATCTACTAACATCTAAATCAAATGGTCATTACTCCATGTTAATTCTCTTGGATCTCTCTGCAGCATTCGACACTGTGGATCATCAGCTCCTCCTCACTATGCTCGCTCCATCGGCATCAAGGACACTGTTCTCTCCTGGTTTTCCTCCTATCTCTCTGACCGCTCCTTTACTGTATCTTTTACTGGTTCCTCCTCCTCTCATTTTCCCCTTACTGTTGGGGTTCCTCAAGGATCAGTCATAGGCTCCCTCCTCTTCTCTTTGTATACTGCCCCCTATTGGTCAACCAATCAGTAGATTTGGTTTCCAGTACCATCTCTATGCTGATGACACCCAATTATACGCTTCTTCTCCTGACACCACGCCAGCCTTTCTAGAAAACACCGGCGATTGTTTAAACACTGTGTCTAACATCATGTCCTCACTATATCTGAAACTGAACCTGTCAAAGACTGAACTCCTTGTGTTTCCTCCCGCTACTAATGTACCTATACCCGACATTGCCATTTCCGTGTGTGGTTCCACTAAAACTCCCCAGCAACATGCCTGCTATCTTGGGGTCATACTTGACTCCGAGCTTTCCTTTGCTCCCCACATCCGATCACTGACTCGCTCTTGTTATCTGCACCTCAAAAACATTTCTAGAATTCGACCTTTTATTACTTTTGACTCTGCAAAAACTCTTACTGATTCTCTTATTCTACCTTGTGCCAGTCATTTCACTGGCTACCTATCCACTCCAGAATCCAGTACAAACTTATTACCCTCACCCATAAAGCTGTCCATGGCTCAGCACCACCCTACATCTCCTCCCTTGTTTCAGTATACCACCCTACCCGCGCCCTCCGTTCTGCTGATGACCTGAGGTTAGCATCCTCAATAATCAGAACCTCCCACTCCCGTCTCCAAAACTATACACGTGCTGCTCTAATTCTTTGGAATGCACTTCCCAGGTCAATACGATTAGTCCCCAATCCCTACAATTTTAAGCATGCCCTGAAAATGCATTTATTCAGACTGGCCTACCACCTCAACACATTAACTTAATCTATCCCTGTGTGGCACAGTCAAAGTTTTACCATAACCAGGTTCCCTGCATCATGTTCCCTCATGCTTTATGCATCTATTAGCCCTCTGTGTCTGTACTGTTACCCACTTAACATTATGGCTGGTCCATACAATCAGGGCAATTGTTACCGCCCACCTTTCGTGTCTACCTTTTTCCTCATAGATTGTAAGCTTGCGAGCAGGGCCCTCATTCCTCTTGGTATCTATTGTGATCTATGTGATTATTGTTATGCTGTAATGTCTATCGTCTGTACAGGTCCCCTCTGAAATGTAAAGTGCTGAAGAATATGTCGGCGCTATAGAAATAAAATTTATTATTATTACAGTGCATAAGCCGACCCGAGTATAAGCCGACCCTCCTAATTTTGCCACAAAAAGCTGGGAAAACTTATTGACTCGCGTATAAGCCTAGGGTGGAAAATGCAGTAGCTACTGGTAAATTTCAAAAATAAAAATAGATATCAATAAAAGTAAAATTAATAGAGACATCAGTAGGTTAAATGTTTTTGAATATCCATATTGAATCAGGAACCCCATATAATGCTCCATACAGTTCATGATGGGCCCCATAAGATGCCCCATACAAAATACGCCCCATATAATGCTCCATAAAGTTCATGATGGGCCCCATAAGATGCTTCATACAAAATACACCCCATATAATGCTGCACAAAGGTTAATAATGGCCCCATAAGATGCTCCATAGAATATGCCCTATATGCTGCTCCATAAAGGTTATGGCCCCATAAGATGCTCCATAGATTATGCCCCCATAAGATGCTCCATAGATTATGCCCCATAAGATGCTCCATAGATTATGCCCCCATAAAATGCTCCATAGATTATGCCCCCATAAGATGCTCTATAGATTATGCCACCATAAGATGCTCCATAGATTATGTCCCATATGCTGCTGCAAACAAAAGACATACTCACCTCTTGTCGCTAGGGGCCAGGTGTCGGGTCCTGAGCAGGCTGAGACACCGGCATGCTATGGGGGACAGGTGCCGGTGTCACCTCTGGCTCAGGACCCGGCAACAGAGATATTCACCTGTCCCCAGTCCATCGCTGCTGTCTGCCACATCCTCTGTCAGTGACTGTTTAGGCAGCAGAGGGCGCGGCACGCACTAACCACATCATCGCGCCCTCTGCTGCCTAAATGTCACTGAGAGGACGCAGCGGACAGCAGCAAGCAGCGATGGACCGGGGACAGGTGAATATTGGATATACGCACCCCCTCCTGGCACGGTCTCTGCAGCCCCCCCGCTTCTCCCACGGTCTCCTTTCCTAACTTCAGCGGTCACATGGTACCGCTCATTAAACTCATGAATTTGCACATATTCATGAGGTTAATGAGCGGTACCACGTGACCGCTGAAGGAAGGGAGACTGTGGGAGATGCGGGGGGGCTGCAGAGATGCATTGGGGGGTAGTATGATCTCTGACACCCCCACTACCCTTCCCCCATCAACCCCCAGGTATATGACGTGTGTATAAGCCGAGAGGGGGACTTTCAGCCCAAAAAAATGGGCTGAAAATCTCGGCTTATACACGAGTATATACGGTAATACTCCACACAGGGCGGCAAGACTAGTATGGCATCAGCGAGAATTACACACAAAGACAGTGTTCGAGAATAAGATATACAAAAACAAGGTAACTTATCACTTGCAGTTCTTGCAGGGAAAAGGCTGGAAAATCTCGGCTTATACGGTAATACTCCTCACAGGGCGGCAAGACTAGTATGGCATCAGCGAGAATTACACACAAAGACAGTGTTCGAGAATAAGATATACAAAAACAAGGTAACTTATCACTTGCAGTTCTTTCAGGGAAAAGGCTGGAAAATCTCCCAACGGTGTCGTAAATCGTGGAAAAAGTCTCTGACCACTAAACAGTGGTCGTATCCTTTGTGGGCTGGCCCGATTGTTAAATAGTCGATGGTCAACAATTTTAGGGGTGCTGAGGTTACTATTGTCTGAGTAGGAGGTGTCTGTTCGGGGGACTTGGCCAACTCACAGGCCCGACAGAGTCTACAAGCTTTCTCGACTGCTGCTCTTAGCCGTGGGTGGTAAATGAACTGCTGTAGCCACTGGAAAGTTTTTTCAAGACCGAAGTGAGCCCCTTTTTCATGAGCCTTAGTGGCCACGGTAGACAGCACCGTCTCTTGAATCACCACCTGGCAGGAAGCCCCAAGTTCCCTCTGTAGTAGAACCTTCCGGTATAGAAGCCCGTTTCTCATCTGGAGGCGCTCCAACTGCCGGAGTATCCTCAATGCTTCTAGAGTCAGTGCACTCCGCTGTCCTGGACTAGGCAGCTTCTTCGGTGTCACCTAGTGTCTGAACAAAGCTAGTTCATGATCTTCCTGCTGTAATCGAACCCACTCATCCCAAGATCTTCCAAACACTCCTTCATGATGGGGGGGGTTTGTATTTGGTCCAGCGTGGCCGCCACCGTCCCAGCGGTCCTTCGGAAGCATGGAAACTCCTCCACCTCTAGCAAATTATCTTTACCTTTTCCTGGCGGTGCATGTCTTGCTCTGGATAGGGCGTCAGCGTGTGTGTTCTCCACCCCCCTTCTATAGACGATTCTATACCGGAATTTCGTCAACTGTGCCAACCAGCGTGGTTCCAAGGCCACTAGCTTGGCATTCTCCAGATGCACTAACGGGTTATTATCGGTGCGCACCAGCACCTCCGAGCTGGACAGGTATTCTGTGAATCTCTCCGTCATGACCCACACCAACGCCAGCAACTCCAGCTTGAAGGAACTGTAGTTATCCGGGTTGCGTTTGGAATCGTGAAGGGAACAGCTAGCATAAGTGATCACCCTTTCTCTTCTATCCTGCACCTGTGACAACACAGCCCCAAGTCAATGCAAGCTGCCGTCAGTGTGGAGAATGAATGGTATAGAGGAGTCCACATAAGCCAGTACCGGAGCTTCGGTCAGCGTCTTCTTCAATTCACAAAATGCCTTCTCTTGCCTCTCCTCCCAATGGATGGATCGACCCTTGTCATTTGGGGGTACCCCTTTTAAGAGTTCGAGCAATGGTTGCAATCTTCTCCTGTAATCGCTTCACTCCCTTGGAGGAAGCGACATGACCAAGGTACTTGATCTGAGTCCGGAACAAGTGACACTTTTGGGGTTTCAATTTTAGCCCATACTTCTGTAAACGGCTGGACACTTGCTCCAGTCTCTGTAGATGATCTTCAAATGAGGCAGCGTATACGATGATGTCATCCAGATAGATGAGTGTGGCCTCAAAGTTCAAATCACCTAGATACCTCTCCATCAGCCATTCGAACGTACCGGGGGCTTTGGCCAGGCATCCTGTTGAATTCAAAGAGGCCCATGGAAGTATAAAGGCCATTTTCGCCCGATCCTTTTCTGACATGGGCACTTGCCAGTAGCCACTGGCAAGATCCAGCATCAAGAAGAATTTGGCCTTTCCCAATGCGGACAGAGATTCCTCAATCCGGGGCAGAGTATGAATCTCGTACAGTACAGGCGTTAAGCTTGCGATAGGCTACACAGAACCCCAGTGACCCATTCTTCTTCTGCACCAGCACAATGAGAGCTGCCCACGGACTCTGGCTCACCCTAATGACACCTGCCTGCAGCATCTGACCGAGCATTTCTCTCACTTCCTGATATAACTGGGGGGAAATCTGCTGGTAGCGCCCTCGAATGGGTGCTGTATCCCCCATTGGTATCTCGTGAGTGATCGCCATGGTGCAGCCGAAGTCATCTTCATGATTCGCAAAAACTGATATCGCCCCAGTAACGCTTCTACTTGATGCACTTGGGTGGGCGTGAGTTTGGACTGTTCAGTGCGCATTTGTTCTAAGATGTATTGAGGTTTGGCCATCGCGGAGGTAGTGATTTTCACCGACCACAGGTCTACCAGATTCACCACCAATTGTATGACCTGGGGCGGTATGACTTCTTTGGGCATGCCCACTACCCGCGCGACTTCACCCCTGGATGGGACGACAATCTCATTGTCTGTCAAATTCACGCAGTGTACCCTTCTCATACCACGGCCAGTGTTCGGGCCACCAAGAGTCCTGCAGGCAGTTGTTCCACTTCCGAAGGTTCCAACTGGACTTCCACCCCTCCAGCGGGCATGTGCTCTGACGGGCAGGGTTAGTACGGTCTGTACTGGTGGTAAGGTGAGTTGAGTGGAGGCCGGCACAATCACTTTTCCTAACGTTTCCCATTGACTGTAGACTTCCTGCACCCGGCCTGTACGAATTAACTGTTGGAACATCCGCCGTTGGGGGGTGTGTGGACTCCACTGGTTTAAAGACAATTGAGATGGCTCATCACTCAGTTTTCTGAATTCTTTCAGGATATTCATCCCCAGCATAACAATATGACCGTGACCAGCCCCTCCCTGAGTTAGCACGATACCCCTCCGTCCAAGATCCTTCCCACACAGGGAGACCTGCATCCATACCACCTCTGCGACCAGGATGGGCAGATGATTTGCCGCTGTAAGCTTTATTACCGAGCCCAACTCAGGCCTGAGGGTTTCTGGGAAGTGCAGACGGAAATGCGTTTCCGGCATCGTGGTCACTTGAGACCCGGTATCCACCAGGCAATGCACAGCCCGGCCATCGAACTCAGCCCAGACTAGTGGGCATGTAGACACCAGAATCGTGGGCACTACTCTTTCCTTTCCATTCTGGCTCCGGGCAACGCCCCACAGGCTCGGAGAACTCTAGTTTCACTTGCGGCGTGGCCAGGGGCCGGCCCGTCGCGGACATTCCATAGCCATATGTCCTATCTCTCCGAAGTTGTAACAAGCGAAAGACCTCGGCTGATGGATCCTTCGGGCGTCGTTATCGACATTTGCTTCACCTTGGCTTCCAGCGATGCACTGGCTGGTCTCAACTTTCTCTTTCATCTGAGCCAGTTCCCTTTGAATATTCAACAGTTCTTTTCTCATCTCTTTGACCCATTGAGGTTCAACTACCGACTGTACTGCTGATTCACCACTCTGGACCTTCCCTACCGGGACTGTCACCCCCTGCTCCTGTTCACGTGAGCGAGCCTCTCTGCCTGTGTCAGCAAAAGTGATACGAGGGTCTACCCGCTCCTGTTCTCTCAGGGTCTGCTTGGTCAGAGCGTCCCGCAGGCCAGTCATCAACAAGTTACACAGCACGACATCTGTTGGCCCTATCCTCATCCCATTTTTTCTGACAATGGCGGTGTGTAATTCTTGTAGGGCATTCATATATTTTGTAACCGCCTCCCCCTCTCTTTGCATATGGCTAAACAGGCGAGTCCTAATTTCTCCTACGTCAGTGGGGTCCCCATGGGTCGCCTCCAGGATTTGGAGCACTTTAGCAAACATATCATGGTCTCGGAGGGTATGCAGCATGACGGAGTCTCGAGCCTCCCCATCCAAAGCCATAATGGCCACCTCGGCCTCGAGTGCGGGGGTCATAGGGTGCATTCTCATCATACCCCTCATACGTTCAACTCTACAACATAGTATTAGACCCCGTAAATTTCGGCAGCTTACTCAGCATGGCCCCCAGAGAGATACTGTTCTGGGCCCAGCTGCCTGTTCTACTGCCTCCGAGCTATTAGACTGCATCCTGCCGACTACGCCAAAATGTAAACAAAGGAGGTTTGTTGGATGCAGTGAAGAGCCGGAGGCAGAGAAGGGGATAACAAGGGTTACTGAACAGGCAAATAATAAGTAATACTCCACATAGGGAGGCAAGACTAGTACGGCAGCGGAGGGAATTACACACAAACACAGTGCTCTAGAATAAGATATACAAAAACAAGGTAATTTTTCACTTGCGGTTCTTACAGGGAGAAGGTTGGAAAATCTCCCGACGGCGTCAAAATCGTGGACAGAGTCTCTGGCCCTGTTACAGAGGAACAGGAAGCACTGATGGATCCGGTCCTGCTCAGCTTGAATGCGCTGGAACGTTGAAACAGTCCCTTATGTGGATTCCTCACGAATGGAGCTGAACACAAGCCGTGGGCATGCTCACAGACCGTTGCAGCGGGCGGTTCCTTGTAGTAGGCTCTAGGCAGAATATCTGTTACCACAGACTGGACAGGGCTATCCAAGAGAACTGGTTCAGACAATAACTTAATAGCGTAAAAGTAAATCTTATAGTCAGCACGCTGAGGAATGAGTGGCGTGGAGCTGTCAGCACGAGCAGCGGAGAGGGAGTCGACCTTCTCCTGTCGCTTTCCCAAGTCTGCCCTGTTCCCACGCTCAGTCCTCCTTTTATACCCCGCACCCCCTGCTGTCCATCGAAGGTCCCTTCCTCCTAGAAGATGCTTCCCCTGGTAACAGTGGTGACAGGCCCGATAGTTCCGGCCTTAAATGGCACCGGACAGAATTAAAAAAATAATAAAACTCATGAAATAGGCTTGGACAGAAATGATGGTACCCCTGAAAATAATGTGACAAATGGGACATGTTAAAGCAAGATATGTCCACTAATTAGCATCACAGGTGTCTACAATCTTGGAATCAGTGAGTGGGCCTGTATAGAGGGCTACAGATACTCACTGTGCTGTTCGGTCACATGGTGTCTATCACACTCAACATAGACCAGAGGAAGCGAAGGAAAGAGTTGTCTCAGGAGATTAGAAAGAAAATTATAGATAACCATGATAAAGGTAAAAGTTATAAGACCATCTCCAAGCAGCTTGATGTTCCTGTGACTACAGTTGCACATATTAATCAGAAATTTAAGCTCCAAGGGACTGTAGCCAACCTTCCTGGACGTGGCTGCAGGAGGAAAATTGATGCCAAATCAAAGAGACGGATAATACGAATGGTAACAAAAGAGCTCAGGAAAACTTCTAAACAAGCTCAAGGAACATCAGTGTCAGATCACACCATCCATCATATGAGCCAAAGTGGACTTCATGGGAGACGAGCAAGGAGGACACCATTGTTGAAAAAAAAACATAAAAAAGCCAGACTGGAATTTGCCAAACTACATGTTGACAAGCCACAAAGCTTCTGGGAGAATGTCCTATGGACAGATGAGACAAAAATTGAATTTTTTGGCAAGGCACATCAGCTCTATGTTCACAGACAGAAAAATGAAGCATATCAAGATAAGAACTCTATCCCTACTGTGAAACATGGAGGAAGCTCTGTTATGTTCTGGGGCTGCTTTGCTGCATCTGGCACAGGGTGTCTAGAATCTGTGAAGGGTACAATGAAATCTTAAGATTATCAAGGGATTCTAGAGGGAAATGTGCTGCCCAGTGTCAGAAAGCTTGGTCTCAGTCGCAGATCATGGGTCTTACAGCAGGATAATGACCCAAAACGTACAGCTAAAAACACCCAAGAATGACTAAGAGGAAAACATTGGACTATTCTGAAGTGGCCTTCTATGAGCCCTGACCTAAATCCTATTAAGGATTTTTGGAAAGAGCTGAAACATGCCATCTGTAAAAGTCAACCTTCAAACACGAGACAACTGGAGCAGTTTGCTCTTGAGGAGTGGGCCAAAATACCTGTCGAGAGGTGCAAAAGTCTCATTGACAGTTACAGGAATCGTTTAATTGCAGTGATTGCCTGAAAAGGTTGTGCAACAAAATATTAAGTTAAGGGTACCATCATTTCTGACAAGGTCTAATTCATGAGTTTTATATTTTTTAAATTCTGTGGAAGCATAGTGAAAAGCAATGTCTGACTTTTATTTGTTCATTTTCATAGATTTTTGATTTATTAATTTTCTCAGATTCAAGTTATTTCTGTGACCATTGTGAATTTTTCTGTCATTAAATGAGGGGTACCAACAATTTTGATCACGTGTGTAGATGAATACTCCCTAGTAATATGCGCCCGACACACGTTTTGCCATCGTTTCTTCATAGGGGTGGATCAAAAATGTGAATAATTAATATTTCCTACATGTCTTCTTAGAGTTTATATAATTTTCTCATAAAACAGTTTATCTCTTCAGGACGTTACAAGAGTTTTCAGGAGAAGATTTTAATTTTTTTTCAAATCTTTATTAAGATTTGGTTCTCACTTGACTTTTTGGGGCCTATATAATAGTACACCTACACTCCCATAAATTAGCATTTTTATTTAACAGTGGTATTCAAAAGAGGATTCAGAATGTTATTCTTAGGCCATGTTTACATGTTCAATACTTGGTCAGTATTTTACATCCGTATTTGTAAGCCAAAACTAGGAGTGGGTGATAAATACAGAAGTGGTGGTGTCTCTATTATACTTTTCCTATGATTGTTCCACTCCTGGTTTTGGCTAACAAATGTGGATGTAAAATACTGACCGAATACTGAACATGTGAACGCGGCCTTAAACCCTTTGTGTTTCATAAAACAGCAGGCCATAATGGCTACATACAACTTACCGTATTTTTTGAACTGTACGACGCACTTTTTTACTCCAAAATTTTGTAGGAAAGTGAAGGGTGCATCTTATAGTCCGAATGTACCTTATAGTGTGGCTGTGGATGGAGGGACATGGCAATGGCAGAGGAGCGGGTCACAGGAGGCAGGAGCCGCTGCTGCAGCTAGTACACATGCCCGCGGTTAAAAAAAAATTGATATTCACTGCTCCCAACGCCAATAATCCCTCCCACCTCTATGCACGGAAGTCAGTGCCGAAAGGTGGAGGGACCATGTGCGTGGGGAGCAGGGTATAGTCATACTGTTTAATAGCGGGCACAGTGTTACCTGCAGCCGCCAGCTTCATAGAGCTGCTGGGCGATCATGTGTGCCCACTATTAAAGAGAATGAATTTTTGCTGCTCTACATGCCCACAGTCCCATACGTGGAGAGCAGTGAATATTCTGATAGTTGACCTCGGAGTATGAGGGTACTTGGCAGTGACGTCATGCACAGTTTACATGTTGAAATCAGCTGCTGGCGTCAGAACAGGACGTTGCTGCAGAGGAAAGGTTAGTTGAATTGTTTATTTTTTTATGTGTGCACCATGATGGGGCCAAGCATACCAGGATGGGGATGTAATTTTTTTTTAATAAAATGGTGGTGTGTCTTATAGTCCGCTTTTACAATAGCTTGCTTGGGGGGGCTGCTGTGGTGGAATGGGGGCAGCAGGAGTGGGGCAATGCTGCGGCACCCGAGATGGGAAGAAGGGGTGTTCAGCGATGCAAGCCTGTGACGGGCTCCTGGTTTTTGGAAAATGCTGGTGGAGTCCCAGCACTTCTCATTGTTTTCACTATGGTGGACTTCAGGAAAATGGCAGCCGGAGGCAGCACAAGTGTAGATTGAGATCTTGGGAGCCGATATACAACTTGCCCGTAGAAAGTAAAAAATGTCATGGCTACGTCACTGAAAAACAATATGAAATAAAACCCGCTGTTCTAAATTGGCAATCATAAATTAACCCGTTTCTTAATATTAATTGGCAAAGTCATTGTTGTCTGAAACTCCCAGACATTAGCAGGAGTTTGGTTCCATTACAGTGATGATTTGCCTCCAGGAATGAATTGCTGACTTCATTGGACTGATTTTGGTTTTCTGGTTTCTGAGGTGGCACCTTGTGATAAACCCTTGGTGAAGCCTCCTCTGAGACATCTTCTTCCCCTGCCGCATGAACTCATAATTCCCTCTGAAAAGCAGCTCAGCACACAGACGTCATAAATCAGATGTTATGATTAAGGGCATTTTTTGCAGCTGTCACAATAGTGCAATAAAAGGAGCCCAAAACAACGTATTTATACCATTTTGGTGTCTGCATACTCGGACAGATCTGGAGGATCATATTGCTGGTCAGTTTTACTGTATACTGAACATGTATCAATTAAACAGCACTAAGGGGAGTCAAGACCAACAAATCTCACGAATGAAGTAGTATATCAGCATTTGAGAAAATCATAAAACATAACTTATGGGGACATTACCCATAAGAGAGATACCCCTATCTCACGCCATATTAACCTTTGCCAAGGAGGGAACATTAATTCTATCAAATTTGTGGGGATTGAGAGGGTAAAAAGACCACCAAGAGGTGGTAATTGGGACCGGATCATCTTGCAAAAAGAGACCAAATGGATATTTTGCTTGAGTACTATGACCCCAGGAGGGCTTACTTACCAACTAAACTACAGCTGCTATATTTAGGCTTTTCATATGTGTGTTAACCTTGATTCACAGTGAATTTACCTTTCTGGCTTATACTGTGAAATACCCTAATTTCTTTGCTTTTTTTGGCTACCATATTACATTCCTAGTTTAGGGTTTGATTATTTTTTCCCCCACCTTTCATTTGGTTTATTGCTTTTTGTGAGTCAAACTATCCTTATTCGGATGTTTGCATATATATCTACATGGGGAACCATCTAGCCGTGCCGCCGTTGTAGAGGGAAGCACTTTATTGGCGCTCCCCTTTGGTTTGTGGCCCTGTTTTCCCTGTGTTGCATTGTCTCCCGGAACTAGAGTACCATGCTTGGCGTTGTGTGGGGAGGCGTATTTTGGCAGCACCGCCTTGTGGCCAGTCAGGAATCATGGTGCACTATTCATTAATTTGCGCATGACTGGAAGTGCGGCGGCCATATTGCTTTCGCGTCTCTTTAGTGACCGGAAGTGTCACGGCTTCTGCCGCGCTGTGCGTGCTGACGTATACATCAGCCGTGGATTTGAATTAAGGGGGCTGTTTTGATTAGCCTCTTCCTGTGTAATGAATTATGTGTTGCGTTCCATGGCGGCTAATGGCGGACGGCGTGCGTCTCAAAACCACAGGTGGGTGACCTTATCTTGATTGGCAGTTTATGTAAGTGCCCTCTTTGTTAGTTTGCCTCACTCCATTGTCATCTTAGGAGGCAGCTCATATACTTGGTTAATATGCCCATCAAGTGCTAGTAGGTCCCCTGAAGAGTCACTAACTGATGAAACGCGTTGGGCTGCACAGGGACATAATATGGCTTCTATTGTGAGGGTCACATGTGGACTGCCCTTGTCAGGGCAGGAGTATTGGGGGTCAGGTTTGTTAGTTCTGATAGGGCTTAATTAACATATGCATGCTGTGAGATCTTTCCATTTCTCATAATTATGTTTGTGGATTTTATATATGATGTCTCCTTAATATGTATAAACAGGCAATTTCCTTGATAACCCGAACAGGGTAGAGGTTTTCCCCATTTTTCTCTATAGAAAATTGTTCTTATGCATTACTTCTAATAAGGAAACTGTTTATTGTTTGATCTTGGTTTTGAGCTTTAGTGTCTCAAACCTAGTATATTCTGTCCAGTCCTTTCAAGCTTTGGACTTAGTCACATGTATATACACTGGGTGGTCTGTTTTTGAGATTTATATAGACACTCTTTGTTATAGTCTATGACAATTGGATTTAGTGTGTTTTTACTGTCACTATGTCTCGTGGTAGCTTTTACACTACTTATTAAAAGTTAGGTTTTAGGATTTTCTCAATTGCTGATATACTACTTCATTTGTGAGATTTGTGGGTCTTGACTCCCCTTATTGCTGTTTAATTGATAATTGTTTACTGTGGTATGGCAGGTTTTTTGTCAACTGGTCTAAACACGGACCAATGGCTGGCTGAGGCCAAGGAAGTATTCTCTGGGCAAGTATTCACACAGAAAAAGTATCTCCCTACATATAGTGTAGCTTTCAAAGAACTAACCAAGATCTATCGGGATAAGATTAGATCCTGGTGGGAGATACAGAGTTTGCAAAATTATCTAAAGGCTGGTATCGTCCCACGAGGTTTGAGGATTAATATCTCTGCAGGAACACGACATAAGAATCTCCGCTTTATTGCGAAATGGGAAAAAGAGGCTACTAGTAGTTCTCTTTGCCTTATGCAACTCCTATTAGAGGAAGAAAAGAAAACCCGCAATCTTTGGAATGATCGTCTGAAGGATCAAATTGATGTTACAAAATTCTCTACAGAGACTGATTTTGCTCTGAAAGAGACTAAGTTACAAAATAACCTTGAGCGCTTTCAATATATCCTCAAAGAGCGTAAACATCGCCAATATTTGAGGGATACACAAAATTTTAAAGACAACAAGGCATATATGGTTATTGGTAGAGTTGAGCGAAACAGATCGAAAAATTTCAAAAGTCGCCGACTTTTGTCAAAGTCGGGTTTCATGAAACGAAACCCGACCCTAGGATGAGGTCGGCCACGAGGTCGGCGACTTACGCGCCAAAGTCGCGTTTCAAAAGTTTGTTTTGCGCTCTTTTACAGCCAATCAGGATCCACGGACCCTGTGGGCAACTTGATGACATAGGCAGGGGTCACCACCATCTTTCAGAAGGGCATGCAAGTGATTGGCTTGCTTTGGTGGGCGTCACAGGGGGTATAAAAGGGCGTGCACGCCGACCGCCATCTTACTTCTGCCGATCTCAGTATAGGGAGAGGTTGCTGCTGATTCTGTAGGGAGAGCGTTAGGCAGGGAAGAAGACAAAAAAACTGCTTCTGCTGCTAGCGATTTGGCCTGCACAACACACAAGTCACTGTGTGTGCAGTGCAAGGGGAGGCTATATTGTGGTGTATCAGTGGTGTTGGTTGTTGGGCTGCCTTTTAAGGCTTCCGGACAGGCTGGCATTGCTGTTTACCCACTGCTCCGCAAACTGCTTTTTTAAAAGTAATCCAATCTCCCTTATCCTGTAGTCACTTTGGTCACAGCTGTGCCATCGAGCCTGTCACATAGCGCTCAGATATTCATTGGGCCTCACACAATCCACAAGTGTCCAGTGTCCAAAAGTGTGTGCAGAGATTCAAAATCTCCCTTATCCTGTAGTCACTTTGGTCACAGCTGTGCCATCGAGCCTGTCACATAGCGCTCAGATATTCATTGGGCCTCACACAATCCAAAAGTGTCCAGTGTCCAAAAGTGTGTGCAGAGATTCAAAATCTCCCTTATCCTCTCGTCACTTTGGTCACAGCTGTGCCATCGAGCCTGTCACATAGCGCTCAGATATTCATTGGGCCTCACACAATCCAAAAGTGTCCAGTGTCCAAAAGTGTGTGCAGAGATTCAAAATCTCCCTTATCCTCTCGTCACTTTGGTCACAGCTGTGCCATCGAGCCTGTCACATAGCGCTCAGATATTCATTGGGCCTCACACAATCCACAAGTGTCCAGTGTCCAAAAGTGTGTGCAGAGATTCAAAATCTCCCTTATCCTCTCGTCACTTTGGTCACAGCTGTGCCATCGAGCCTGTCACATAGCGCTCAGATATTCATTGGGCCTCACACAATCCACAAGTGTCCAGTGTCCAAAAGTGTGTGCAGAGATTCAAAATCTCCCTTATCCTCTCGTCACTTTGGTCACAGCTGTGCCATCGAGCCTGTCACATAGCGCTCAGATATTCATTGGGCCTCACACAATCCAAAAGTGTCCAGTGTCCAAAAGTGTGTGCAGAGATTCAAAATCTCCCTTATCCTCTCGTCACTTTGGTCACAGCTGTGCCATCGAGCCTGTCACATAGCGCTCAGATATTCATTGGGCCTCACACAATCCAAAAGTGTCCAGTGTCCACAAGTGTCTGCAGAAATTCAAAATCTCCCCTGTCCTATAGACACCTTGTACCTTGTTTTACATTACTATATAGTTTGTTGGATTTTGTCTACATTTCTACCAAAAATGAGGAAGGCTGGTGGAAGAGGCCATGGAATTGGGCGGGGGTTGGCAGCTGGTAATGATGGTGTTGGTGGTGGATCTGATGGTAGTGGCAAGAGCAAAATAGGACCGAATGCAGGAGGTGTTGAGCCTGCGTCATCGTCTGGCTACATAAGGCCTCGAACGCTTAGTTTTCTAGGAGTTGGCAAACCGCTTTTAAAGCCAGAGCATCAGGAAAAAGTTTTGTCTTACATTGCTGACTCAGCCTCCAGCTCTATCGCCTCCTCTTCTTCAGTTGTAAAAAGTAAAAGCACTGAGTCGTCATTGGAGGCTCATGTTCATGAACCACACCTTTCCTTGTGTCCTTCACCCCAACCAAGATTGAAGGATGACGCAGGCCATACTACTGATTACTCCATGGAGCTGTTTTCACATACCATGCCTGGATTATCAAGTGAAATGGTGAATTACCCAGGCCAAGATGAATCTGACATGGAGTGCACTGATGCACAGCCGCTGATGGATGATTCTGCTGGTACATTCACTCAGAGCACTACATTGTCCTCGCAGTGTACAGAGCCAGATTTTGACCCTGATGAGACTCAGGTGCCCCTTCCCGCACACTATACCACCATACACGGTGACACAGAGAAAGGTGCACATGACATAGAAGAGGAGGTGATGGATGACCCAGTTGTTGACCCAGATTGGCATCCATTGGGGGAAGAGGGTGCTGCTTCCAATAGCTCAGATGAGGAGCATCCACAGCAGACATCGACATCGCAACAGCTGTTATCTGGCAGGCCCGTAGCACTCCAAAGACAGGTTCCAAACATCAAAAGAGTTGCTGGACAGCTTGTCCAGAGGGTCAAAAGATCACAGCGTGCTAGGCCGCAAAATGTCTGCCAAAGTAGGAAGAGTGCAGTGTGGCACTTTTTTGAACAAAATCCTCATGATCAGGCCAAGGTTATCTGTAAGAAGTGCGCAAAGACCTTTAGCCGAGGGAAAAATCTGAAAAATTTGAATACCAGTTGCATGCTTAGACATTTAACCAGCATGCACTTGCAAGCGTGGACACAACACCAAACCTCAAGTGCCACATGTGCAACTGATCACAACGAAGGTAGTCAGCAACGCTACATTGTTTCCCCCACTGTAAGCCCACCGGTTAGCACAGCAGCAAATGTTGAGGTGTCGTTGCAAGGCCACAGCAGTCAGGGAATCCCACTGTTATATCAACGAAAGACTGATTCTAGGCCATCAGAAAGAACACCAACTCCATCACCATCATCAACCCTCTCTCAGTCCGCCCTGTCCACCGCTACTTCCACCATATGCAGCTCTCAAGTCCAGCTCACCCTCCCAGACACTATGAGTAGGTCAAGAAAGTACTCAGTCTCTCATCCGCGTACACTGGGTTTGAACGCCCACATTGCCAAACTAATCTCGTTTGAGATGATGCCCTTTCGGTTGGTGGAAAGCGCAGCTTTCCGCGAACTCATGGCCTATGCAGTACCACGCTATGACCTACCCAGTCGCCACTTCTTCTCTCGCAAAGCCATCCCAGCCCTCCACCATCATGTGAAAGACCGCATTGTCCATGCACTCAAGCAGTCAGTGAGCGGAAAGGTGCACCTCACAACTGATGCATGGTCCAGTCGGCATGGCCAGGGCCGTTACGTGTCCATCACTGCACACTGGGTTAATGTGGTGGATGCAGAGTCCACAGGGGACAGCGGTGGTGGGACAGTGCTGCCTAGCCCACGGTATAGGAAACAGTTGGCTGTAGGCGTTCGACCCTCCTCCTCCTCCTCCAGAAGCGAAAGCTCGTCCACAGAGCGCAGTCGTACGAGCACTCCATCTGCAGCTGCCACTGTTGCACAAGATGTGTCCCCCTATCGAGCAGCTAGTGGAAAGCATCAGCAGGCTGTGTTGCAGATGATGTGTTTGGGCGACAGACACACCGCCGAGGTGCTGGCCGAGTACTTGAAGTGACAAACTGAGTCATGGCTGGGCAGTGTACATCTTGAGGCAGGCAAGGTAGTTAGTGATAACGGCCCTAATTTTGTGGCAGCCATAGCCCTTTCAAAACTCAGCCACATACCTTGCTTGGCTCACACCTTGAACCTGGTGGTGCAGTGCTTCCTCAAAAATTATCCGGAGTTAACAGCCCTGCTCCAGAAGGTGCGAAGACTGTGCGCGCACATCCGCTGGTTCGCCTGTACACTCAGTTCGTATGCAGAAGCTGCAGCGATTGCTCCATTTTCCCAACCACCGCCTCATTATCGACATTGCAACAAGGTGGAACTCCACCCTGCACATGGTGGAGCGGCTGTGCGAGCAGAGGCAGGCCATAATGCATTTGTGGGAGGATACACGGCCAGGCACTTTGAGAGCAGACATGGAGTTGACAGGTGTGCAGTGGTCGAAGCTGAAAGACCTCTGTAAAGTCCTTCAGTGTTTTGAGGAATGCACACGGCTGGTAAGTGCAGATGACGCCATCCTAAGCATGAGCATCCCACTTATGCGTCTGCTCATGCAAACTTTGACGCACCTTAAGGAGCAGGCGTCTGCAGCCAATGTTGATGAGGAGGAAGAGGAGGAGGGAATCCTTGATGACATTCAGCCATTGTCTGCTCAGGGACCTCTCCTGGACGAGGTGGAGGAAGAAGAGGAGGAGGAGGATGATGATGGGGATGATTACTTAGGGGAGGAGGATGCATCTCGTGGGGCAAGTGAAAATGTTGGCGTGGCAAGGTCTGGTACAGGGTTTGTGCGTGACTGGAGGGATGTGGATTTGCCAGAAAGTGCTCCTCCACCCAGCACTCGCAGTGCATCATTGACACCGGGAACATTGGCCCACGATGACGACTACTGGTTGGCCAGCATCCTGGATCCACGCTATAAAGGCAAATTACAAAACATCATGCCACAGGAGAACCTTGACCTAATATTGGCTAATAAACAAGCAACTCTGGTAAATCGGTTGCTTGAGGCATTCCCAGCACACAGCAGCGGTGATGGTTCTCACACGAGCCGTACGGGCCGGGGGCAGCTTGGCAGAGGTGTTCATGGTGCACACAGCAGAAGTGGCGTTGGAGACAGGGGTTTCATGACAATGTTGTGGACTGATTTTTCAAATACCGCTCACACAACTGGTAATACTGCATCGATGGAAAGTGACAGGAGACAGCAGTTGTCAACTATGGTTACAAACTACTTTTCCTCCCATATCGATGTTCTCCCACACAGGTCATTCCCCTTTGACTATTGGGCCGCTAAACTGGACACCTGGCCTGAATTGGCCCAATATGCCTTACAGGAGCTCGCTTGCCCAGCTGCAAGTGTGCTATCGGAAAGAGTCTTCAGTGCAGCTGGATCAATCCTGACAGAAAAAAGGACCCCGTCTGTCAACCCAAAATGTGGATGATCTAACCTTCATTAAAATGAACCATGCATGGGTTTCCAAGGATTTTGTCCCACCTTCCCCTGATGACACATAGGGTGACAGAAAAATGGCTTGCTTTGGTCCACCTCTTCCTGGGACTTGACCTATTTCGCCTTTTGCATCAGCTGAATGTCCAACATCAACATATGCCACTTTCTAAAACTCCCTAACTGTGCTGCCTCCCCCCCCATGGCCGGGGTCACCACCTAGCGCACGACACCGTGTGAGTGCCGTTGCCCTGCTCCTCCGCTGTGTAATCTGGGCCGTCAAATCCATACTGTGCCTGACACCGTCTGAGCCTGCCTCCAGAGACATATATTTTGAATGTGTACGCTATCCATACATGTTATCTGGGGATACGGTACCCTTTCTAACCTTTGTGCAATCACGTGCAATCCATACTGGGCCTGACACCGTCTGAGCCTGCCTCCTGAGACATATATTTTGAATGTGTACGCTATCCATACATGTTATCTGGGGATACGGTACCCTTTCTAACCTTTGTGCAATCACGTGCAATCCATACTGGGCCTAACACCGTCTGAGCCTGCCTCCTGATGTATAGACATATATTTTGAATGTGTACGCTATCCATACATGTTATCTGGGGATACGGTACCCTTTCTCACCTTTGTGCAATCACGTGTAATCCATACTGGGCGTGAGAACGGCTGGCGAGCTGTTAAGCAAGCTACAGCACCTGTGGTTTGCACACGTAAGTTTTTAATTTTTTCAGGAATGACGGTTAGGCCTATTTCCGGAACTGCGGTTGACCTGCACTTACTGGGAAATCATCGTTCGCGGGTAATAATTGTAATCAGTGATCCCCATCACTAACGTTGTTCAGCGGGTTATCTGCACCCGTAAGCGACAAACGCTGGCCTTTTCAGTGTAGGGCACATGCAGCCACGGACATGTAAGGGCATGACACACCAGTTATTGGCCAATCTCATGTGCCAGAGCCTCACGTGTCCCTCTAGTAAGCCGGACTCGGACCGCGGGGCATGACGGAGTCTCGTTCGTTAACGGAATTAAGCTTGCAATGTGTGCATCTGTTCTGTAGCTGGCATGGTTGAGGTTTCCCAGGTGGAGTCGAATTTAACCGTAGGCTCCACTCCTGGTGGTGCCCTTCTGGACATTCCTTTAAGGTTCAGCTTTGCAACCATACTGCCCACGTAAAACAAACACTTTGCCTTCATGAACGCTGTTTGGAGGGTCATGACTCGTGGGAATAACGCCGCCCAATCAGTTAACCTGCTAGAGAGATCCTTCGTTGCTCAGTCCCAAGCATGACATCACACTCCCTAGGAAGAAGGTAATGCCACTGTGGCGACCGTACTCCTGGGGGCGACACAAGTGCACTGATGCCCAGCCACTGCTCGATGAATCTGCTGGTACATTGACCCAGACCACTACATTTCCCTCGCACGCTACACGACCTGAATCTGACCCTGATGAAACTCAGGTTACCCTTCCCATATACAGTTCCATCTTACACGGTGACAAAGAGGAAGCTGCAGATGAAAGTGCAGGTTCGGCCCACCCGCCATCAGACACACCACCGTACTATCATGGGCCCTGTGCCAGTGCTGTCGCCAACGAGTGGGCCCCCCCTGCTTGCCCAGGATCACAGCACTTGCAAAGTTGAAATACTGTGCAGTGAGATGGAAGATGGGGACGACGAGGAATCCAGAGAAGTACAGGGATTCCCTAGCGAGGAGACTTATTTGATTGTTTTCAATGTTGGGACAGCAATTTTTGGGGAGCACTATACTCTGGAGAATGATAGATGGGGCCCACCATACACTGGAACATTCCAAAGGTGGACATCAGACACTGGAGCAGCATTTACAGGGCCCATTATACACTAGAGCATTAGAAATGGGGCCCATTATGTTTGGAGCATTATTTGGGCCCATAAGACAGTGGAGCTTCATCCATGGGGACCAACATATACTGTAGCATTATGTGGAGCTCATCATATACTGTTTCAAACATTATATGGGACCAATGATTCTGTGTGGAGAAATAGATGGGCCTCGTCATGAGATGTAAAAAGTGAGGTATTTTTCATTGTACTATACCGCTATTTCTCTGCCGTATCGGAGCATGATGAGTTGTGGTATGTGTTAAAGGGGCACTCTTTCGCCCAGGGCACATGAAAACCTGCAGCCAGCCCTCCCCCCCCACAACTTTAGCCAAATAACCCCCATTTTTCAGTGCGTAACTTGTATTATGAAGTTAATTAAGGTTGACAAGCTTAAGTAAGAAGAATTGATGCTTTTGGCATTCAAATGGGCACTGTAGGTGTGTTTCCTGTCCTCCTCTCACTGCCAACTTTTATTCCCCAATGACTTACATTGGGTTTCGTGTTTCGTGACGACCCCGACTTTTCCCTATAATCGGACGATCTTGCTCGACCCGACTTTTAGAAAAGTCGGGTTTCACGAAACGAAACGCGACCCTAAAAAACCAAAAGTCGCTCAACTCTAGTTATTGGTACTCGTGTTAATAACATTGATTTGGAAACTGATTTGTCTTCTACTGATTCAGATTTCTCAGACACGGAGGGAAGAGGTAGAGGTAATAGGGGGAAAAACAGAGGTAGGGGTAGAGGCCGTGGCAACCGCGCCCCTCCTGATAGAGGCGACATCACTGCAGGGGCTCATTTTTTAGATCAAAGTTACCCCTTGAGGAACCGCCAACATCAGGCTCGGAAATAACAGTTGTCCCCCTTGACAATGACCCCAATAATACTGTACCTTTCAGTCATGTTACTAATTTAGTTTCTGATCCCGTTTCTACAGGTATACAGGTGGTCAATTTATCCACTAGGGTGTTGAGCCATGATGAATTGAATGTTTTGAAAAAGGGTCTCACCTTTGTCCCCAGTACAGATTTTGATTTATTTCGGTCTGTAAAGGATTTAAATTTATTTCTGCGCAAGGTACGGTGGAGGAAGTTTTTCCTTCAACAAGACAATCGTACTTGTGTTGATATGGTGATTCCAATTGATTTATTACCGGACGTACGCCTATTGAATAGTATTGGAGAGATGAACCCGAATGATTTGGGAAAGGGTCTTTTTACGGACTTAAAAAATAAGAGCATCAAAATGCCCCCTCCCACTGGAGATATCTTTGCAATTGACATCTTTGAAAATTTAGTCACACAAGACTTGAAATCCTTAAATGGAAAAAAGATGTTTTCAAGGTACAACTGTACTAAAGCAGAGATGAGGGTTATCAATAGGCTTGAGCAGGATGACCACATTGTCATTAAGCCTTCAGATAAGGGTGGCAATGTGGTCGTCCTAGACTCTATACAATATCTTAAGATGTGTGAGACACTCCTTGAAGATAGGGGTAGCTATGAAGTCTTGGCCCATAACCCTACATCTGAATACTTGTCGGAACTTAAAGATATCTTGGATGAAGGTCTGTCTATGGGGGTCATCGATAAATGTGAATTTGACTTTTTAATGCCAAAAGATGCAGTAGTGGCTACCTTTTATTGTCTGCCGAAAATACACAAGGGTCTTTCCCCTTTGAAGGGTAGACCTATTATGTCTGGTATGGGCATTGTGAGCCACAATATTGGCATCTGGATCGTGCTCTCAAACCTTTTGTTGTTTCTTTACAATTCTTTGTACAGTATACTCCTGATCTTCTACGGAGATTAAAAGGACTATGTGTTGATCCGGAGGTTAATTTGGACAGTACAGATGTTGAGGCCCTTTATACTTCTATACCCCATGACAAGGGGTTGGAAGCAGTACTATATTTCCTCAGCACCAGAGGATGTCAATACCGGACCCATAGCAAATTTGTTATCAGACTACTTCGGTTCTGTCTCACCAAGAATTTTTTTCTGTTTGACCATAAGATACAGTCATATGTTAAAGTTTGGGCACCCCTATTAATGTTAACCTTTTTTCTTTATAACAATTTTGGTTTTTGCAACAGCTATTTCAGTTTCATATATCTAATAACTGATGGACTCAGTACAATAAACCTCATTTGAATCCAGAAATATAACTGAGTCCATCAGTTATTAGATATATGAAACTAAAATAGCTGTTGCATAAACCAAAATTGTTATAAAGAAAAAAGGTTAACATTAATAGGGGTGCCCAAACTTTAACATATGACTGTATACCACCAGCTCAGGGGCACCGCCATGGGGAGCCCTTGTGCTCCGGCGTATGCTAACTTGTTCCTGGGCTGGTGGGAAGAGACTCAGGTCTTCAGGAGTGGTCTTGATACAGTTGGACAGATAGAGCTATGGGTCCGGTATATAGATGACATTCTGGTACTATGGAGGGGTCCTGTTAATGGTTTTTCTGATTTTATTGGCGTTCTGAACCATAATGATTGTGGTTTGTTCTTCACATTTGTTATTGACCCATTTTCACTGTCCTTTTTGGATATTTTGATTGAAAAAAGAAATGATGGTACTCTTACTACCTGTACCTACAGGAAGCCCACGGCTACAAATTCTTTGTTAAATTGGGATAGTAGTCATCCAATGCATCTAAAACATGGGGTACCCAAGGGCCAATACCTCAGGATACGCAGAAATTGTTCGACAGAGGAGTCCTTTGAGAGACAGGCAAGGGAACTCAGAGACAGATTTTTGGACAGGTGTTATCCCCATGATGTTTTGAAACGTGCCTATAGGGACGCAAAAAGTAAAAATAGACTAGATCTCCTTAAATCTAAACCTAGAATTGAGAACAAGGGAGAAATGAGACTAGTCACTACTTTTGATAATGGAGCGAATGATGTACGCAGTATTTTTGCTAAACACTGGCCTATCCTGTTAATGGATAAGGACATTGGAAGGGAACTTCCTATGAGACCCTTGATTACGTACAAAAAAGGCCGTTCATTGAAAGATCGTCTGGTTAATAGTCATTTCACAAGACCCTCCAATACCACATGGTTTCCCAATAATATCAAAGGTTGTTTTAGATGTGGCCACTGCATTGTTTGTTCCCACATTGTTCCAGGAAGTAGCTTTGTCAGCAATGTTTCAGGACAACAATTCCAAATTAGGGAATTTATCAATTGTAGCAGTAAAGGAGTAATCTACAAGGCCACCTGCCTGTGTGGCAAAGAATATGTGGGTAAAACCATCAGGGAATTCAAACGCAGGGTAGGGGAACATGTTGGGGACATTACCCATAAGAGAGATACCCCTATCTCACGCCATATTAAACTTTGCCAAGGAGAGAACATTAATTCTATCAAATTTGTGGGGATTGAGAGGGTAAAAAGACCACCAAGAGGTGGTAAATGGGACCGGATCATCTTGCAAAAAGAGACCAAATGGATATTTTGCTTGAGTACTATGACCCCAGGAGGGCTTACTTACCAACTAAACTACAGCTGCTATATTTAGGCTTTTCATATGTGTGTTAACCTTGATTCACAGTGAATTTATCTTTCTGGCTTATACTGTTAAATACCCTAATTTCTTTGCTATTTTTTGGCTACCATATTACATTCCTAGTTTAGGGTTTGATTATTTTTTCCCCCACCTTTCATTTGGTTTATTGCTTTTTGTGAGTCAAACTATCCTTATTCGGATGTTTGCATATCTATCTACATGGGGAACCATCTAGCCGTGCCGCCGTTGTAGAGGGAAGCACTTAATTGGCGCTCCCCTTTGGTTTGTGGCGCTATTTTCCCTGTGTTGCATTGTCTCCCAGAACTAGTTTGCCACGTTTGGCGTTGTGTGGGGAGGCGTATTTTGGCTGCACCGTCTTGTGGCCAGTCAGGAATCATGGCGCACTATTTACTAATGTGCACATGACCGGAAGTGTGGCGGCCATATTGCTTTTGCGTCTCTTTAGTGACCGGAAGTGTCGCGGCTTCTGCCGCGCTGTGCGCGCTGACGTATACATCAGCCGTGGATTTGAATTAAGGGGGCTGTTTTGATTAGCCTCTTCCTGTGTAATGAATTATGTGTTGCATTCCACGGCGGCTAATGGCGGACGGCGTGCGTCTCAATAAACTACAGGTGGGTGACCTTATCTTGATTGGCAGTTTAAGTGCCCTCTTTGTTAGTTTGCCTCACTCCATTGTCATCTTAGGAGGCAGCTCATATACTTGGTTAATATGCCCATCAAGTGCTAGTAGGTTCCCTGAAGAGTCACTAACTGATGAAACGTGTCGGGCTGCACAGGGACATAATAGGGCTTCTATTGTGAGGGTCAGATGTGGACTGCACTTGTCAGGGCTGGAGTCATGGGGGTCAGGTTTGTTAGCTCTGATAGGGCTTAATTAGGGTCATTGCCTTTTTTCCTGACCTGACACGAGTCTGATGGGACATCTGCCTGGGGACATCCTCCATATGCATGCGGTGAGATCTTTCCATTTCTCATAATTATGTTTGTGGATTTTATATATGATGTCTCCTTAATATGTATAAACAGGCAATTTCCTTGATAACCCGAACAGGGTAGAGGTTTTCCCCGTTTTTCTCTATAGAAAATTGTTCTTATGCATTACTTCTAATAAGGAAACTGTTTATTGTTTGATCTTGGTTTTGAGCTTTAGTGTCTCAAACCTAGTATATTCTGTCCAGTCCTTTCAAGCTTTGGACTTAGTCACATGTATATACACTGGGTGGTCTGTTTTTGAGATTTATACAGACACTCTTTGTTATAGTCTATGACAATTGGATTTAGTGTGTTTTTACGGTCACTATGTCTCGTGGTAGCTTTTATAATACTTATTAAAAGTTATGTTTTATGATTTTCTCAATTGCTGATATACTGTATACTGAACATGGTAAATAAAAAATTTAAAAAATATGGTGGAATTGCACTTTTTACTTGCAATTTCAAGGCACTTGGAATTTTTTTTCCCCGTATGTCATTTTGTAAACGTCCTTTTAGTTTTAGAAGAGATAAAAGTTTTGCAGAAATTAATCATTTTTGTTTCAAAGAAATGTAAAAACCTACATAAGTGAAAATTTTAAAAACTGAACGTTTTTATTACTATTTTGGGGAACACAACATTTTTGATCACTTCTTATTCTAAGGCATCAATCATAGGACATTACAGCCGAGGGTAAGCTATAATATACAACTGCTGTCAATGGACTCGGCTTAGCAACTCAGCCAGTGCTATCACAATGCAGTATATGTATGCATGTCAGGAATGGGTTAATTTTTTGATGATGAGTAGCTATGGACAGCCCCCTGCAAGTGACCAAAATTCACTTAATGAGTGCAGAAATGATACAGAAAATCTGCAACATCAAAAACTCACCAAAAGCTCATAGTGGGAATGGAACCTAAATGGAAGGGGGAATTAAAAATGTATAATTAGGCTATGTTCACACAATGCTTTTTTTGCTGCAATTTTTCTGCAGCCAAAACACAGGTTTTCCTGCCTTTTTGCTGCTTTTCTTGCTGCGTTTTTCAGGATTTCTTAGTTCACCTTTGCTTCCACCTTGCAAACATGAACAATACAAGGTGTTATGCCACCAATCAATGTCGGCATCACCACCCGGCACAACCGATCCAAGAGCTCGGGCCCTGGACGAATGGTGGGGCCCACTCACTGTCGTGGACACTGACACGCATGGGGCCTGTGAATCGGGGGGAGTCCAGTGCCAACGCTGGCAGCGGGCATACCCATCAAATACTCACCTCTCCCCATTCCCCCAGCCCTAGTATCTTCAGCGTCTTCTGAATCTCTCTGATGTCTCAGGGAAAAGGGCACAATGATGTCACTACAGTGTGCCCTCTGTGCAGAGCAGAGATTCAGAAGACCCTGAAGATACCGGACCTGCAGCGGGAACACCCGAGGTGAGTATTTGATTGTTTTTGCTTTTTATAGGTGGAGAATTATATGGGACCCATTATAATGTAGGGAGCATTATATGGGTCCCATTATACTGTATGGAACAATACATGGGGGCCATTATTTACTGCATGGAGCAATATATGGGGCTCATTACACCGTATGTAGCAATATATGGGCTCATTATACTGTATGGAGCAATATATGGGGTCAATTGTATACTTTATGGAGCAATATATGTCTGACCGTGCAGGAACATGGTCTAAACATACCACAGCTCCTGGGCAGGGGAGAACGTAAAAAAGGATAGTCAGGACAGCATTGGATTGAAGATGCTGCTTTCTGTGAAGTAATATATTTCCCTACCTGTTTTATCACAGAAACAAGTGTTTCAGACGCATCTCCAGCCATTTGAGCTCAGTGGCACCCGTAACTCCAACCTCACTGACTTGATCTGATGAGCAGAGAAGACTGCAGATGCAGCAGAAAAATGATAATTACTTACCGGTAATTTGATTTTCCAGAGCCATGACAGCACCGCAGACATGAGAGATGGTATCCGCCCCCAGGAAACAGGAAACCTGTAGCAGAGACATAAGAAGGGGGCGGCATCTCTCTCCTCAGTTTATTTCAGAGTATGCAAAGGTAACCGCCTTATTAGTTTACATACATGTTATATTACAATGTCACTAATATCCACCTTCTTTTTCCTTTTTTTTTTCCTCCATATATCTATATATATATATATCTTCACATAAATTTACATATCCAGATACAACTTTAAATTTTCTGGTGTACCACACAACCATCACCAAGATAGGGCGGGAACAATGCGGTGCTGTCATGGCTCTGGAAAATCAAATTACCGGTAAGTAATATAATTTTTTCCCTTCCCCATGACAGCACCGCAGACATGAGAGGAAAGATAGAATAGACTCCTAGGGTGGCACAACAGCAGACACTTTTCCCCCAAAGGCCAGATTTGAGGGCCCTAGGTCTAGCCTATAGTGTCGGAAGAAAGTGGATGGTGAGGACCATACCTGCTGCCTTACAAATCTGTTCAACAGAAGCATCTGCCCTTTCAGCCCAGGACGTGGCTATGGCTCTCGTAGAGTGAGCTGTTACACCCAGTGGGGGAGTCTGACCTGAGGAAGAGTAAGCCAGTGCAATACCCATACGTAGACATCGTGCAAACGTTGACTTTGAAGCTTTCTTACCCCTGTTTGTCCCCTGGAAGGAGACAAAAAGGGCTGATGACTGTCACCATGACTTTGAGGCTTCTATATATTGAAGCAGGCAACGTCTGACATCTAGGCAATGGAAGGTTTTCTCTCCCTGGGATTTAGGGTTTGGACAAAATGAGGGCAAAATTATCTCCTGCTCCCTGTGGAATTTGGAATTCACCTTCGGTAGGAAGGCCGGATCAGTTTTTATGATCACTCTATCATCCAAAAGGTGGCATATGGGGGATTTACAGATATAGCCTGCAGCTCGCAGACACGTCGAGCTCAAGTCAGGGCCACCAGGAGTACTGTTTTTAAAGTTAGTGCCTTTACTGAGATGGAAGCAATAGGCTCAAATGGAGATGATGTCAGTGCCCTTAACACTAAATTTAGATCCCAGGGAGCCACCTTAGATGGTAATTTTGAGGGCCTGGATGTAAAGGAGGCCCAAATGAACCTATAGATCCATGGGTGGTCAGCCAATTTTTGATCAAACAACGCACCCAGGGTAGCCCCAATTTTTTGGTATTTACGTGAAGTTACCCCTTTCCTGCTAGCGAGCAGGGTAGTTACTAACGGAACTGAGAAACCCTTTGCTAGAAGGAGTCACCTCTCAAGTTCCATGCAGTGAGGTGCAGCCTGTGAACTCGGGATGTTCTACTGGGCCCTGGTATAGCAGGTTCGGGGTATCTGGGAGGATCCATGGCTCCGAGATAGACATGCGTATGAGCCATGTGAACTATGCCCTTTTCGGCCAGAAGGGCGCTACCAGGATTACTCGAGCTTCGAAATTTCCAGCGGTGTAGTAGCGAATCCACCCCTTCTGGCCGTTCTCTTGGATTTAGGGAGTAGAACCTGTTCACTTTTCGATTTTCTCTTGTCGCAAACAGATCTACCTCCGGTGTGCCCCAGGCAGCGCAGATTTCCCCAAATATCTTTTGATTTGGGACCATTCTCCTTGGTGTAATACATGACTGCTTAAATAATCGGCCAGATAATTGTCTGCCCCCTTTAAATGTGTACCCGACAAGGACAGATTGTTTTCCGCCCACGCGAATAATTCCCTGGCCTCTGCCATAAGGGTTGCCGACCTTGTACCCCCTTGTCTGTTTATGTATGCTATGACCGTGTTGTTGTCGGATAATATTGTGACATGCCTCCCTTGAACTTCTTGTTTTACTAGAAGGGCTCGCCTTACAGCCGCCAGTTCTTTTAGATTTGAGAATGCATCCCTCATTATGGGTTCCCACTGGCCCTGTAGGGTTCGTTTCTCTATGTGTGCTCCCCAACCACTCGGACTTGCGTCCGTGATTAGTACCACCATGTTTTGAGTAGTCCAGGGCACTGATCTGTTTAAATTTTCGGTGCTCTGCCACCATTTTAAGGACTCCTGCACCTGAGGTGAGAGAATGATCTCCCGATTTAAATTGTAAGGCCCTCTCCCCTGCTCGGATAGGATCTGCCACTGTAGTTCTCTCGTGTGGGCTTGTGCCCACCGGACTGCTGGGATTGTTGCTGTCAAAGTGCCCAGGAGCGACATTGCCTCTCTTATTGATATGGCTCGACCGGATTGTAGCCTTTGTATTTTTTGTTGGATAGCCCTGACTTTCCTTTCTGGAAGAATGCATTGCTGCTTTAATGAGTCCAACTGAATTCCAAGGAATTCTTGTGACTGAACTGGAGTTAATCTGGACTTTTTTTAGACTGATCATCCAGCCTAACCTGGTCAATATTTCCAGAACCTCCGTGACTGCATTCTCGCAACTTTGCTTGCTGTTTGCTATGAAGAGGAAATCATCTAAATAGGGTACCAACAGAATGTTTTCCCTTCTTATAAAGGACGCTACTTCCCCGATGATTTTCGTAAATATACGAGGGGCTACTGATACCCCGAAGGATAGGCACTGACACTGGAGATGAGTTGGGACTTGAGCGATCTCTACCAATCTTAGATATTTCTGATGTTCCCCCCATATTGGCACATGGTAATAGGCATCGGTAAGATCTATCACTGCCATGTAGCAGCTCGGGTCGAGTAGCTTCACTGCTGATCCCAAGGTCTCCATTTTGAATTTTTCTGTTCCGATGTATTGGTTCAGGGCTTTGAGATTGAATATTGTTCTTAGTGACCCATCTAGTTTTAGCGTGAGGAACAGAGTGCTGTAAAACCCCTTCCCTACTTGATGATACGGTACTTTTATTAGTACCTCTTTTTGTATGAGGAGTTGAATCTCCTTTTCCAGCGTGGCCTGATTCTTTTTGGCTACCCGGGTCACTTTTACTCGTTGAGGTGGAAGGCTTAGAAAACTTAGTCGTAGGCCCCCGGCTAACAGGTCGGTTACCCACTTTGAGGCGGGCAATGCTACCCATTGATGGACAAAGAACTGAAGCCTTCCCCCAACCGCCCTGGCGTCATTGTTTAGTATCGGGTCTCGGGGTGGTTTTACTAAAGAGGAATTCTCTTTCCTTTCCCTCCAGGGTCTGCCCCGCTTGGCTCTATCGTCTGGCCGCCCTCGGCTCCCTCTATTCCCTGCTCCACAAAAGGACGAGCGAGCTTCAGTCCACCAACGCCTAGGGAAGGGGGGTGGAAACCGTTTCTTATCTGATGCTTTTTCTAAAATTTCGTCAAATGCTTTCCCAAACAGGTATTGACCCTCACAAGGGACGGTACAGAGTTTGACTTTTTACTGAAAGTCTGCTGACCAGTTTTTTAACCAAAGTGCTCTGCGGCCTGAATTCGAAAGGGCGCATGCACGGGCAGCACCTCGGACAGAATCTACTGCGGCATCAGCCAGGAATCCCACTGCCTTTTGTAGGGAAGGTATTGCTTCCAGCAGTGTCTCCCTTGGGCATTTATTTTTTATTTGCTCGCTTAATTCGTCCAACCACTTGACCATGGCACGTGCTGTACAAGTGGCGGCTACCCCTGGTTTAAACGACCAAGCCGATGCCTCCCAAGCAGATTATAGAAATGCATCAGCTTTCTTGTCAAGGGGATCATTTAAGGCGCCCATGTCCTCAAATGGCAATGCTATCCCCCTGGAGGTA
This sequence comes from Dendrobates tinctorius, assembly GCF_039654945.1. Lineage (NCBI taxonomy): Eukaryota > Metazoa > Chordata > Amphibia > Anura > Dendrobatidae > Dendrobates > Dendrobates tinctorius. The sequence goes on from NW_027361702.1 coordinate 10,917,596, forward strand.
CTTGCAATGGCGGCATCAAGTCTGGGAGCTTGTTCCCATTTATCGCATACCTCGAGTCCTCATCAAACGGGTATTTACGTTTGAGCGCCTGCGGTATGGACATCTTTTTGTTGGGTTTTTTTCCATTCCCTCTTAGATTTAACATGTTATCATGAAAGGGAAAAACCTTCCATTTTTCCCCTCAAGATTACTAAACATAGCATCTTGAATTGACTTTGGCTCTTTAGGTGTTTCAAGTCCAATTGTGGACCTTACAAGTTTTAGTAACTTCCCAATGTCCGCGGATAGAAAATAAGGACGACCCTTTTCCTCGTCCAAGGAGTCTAGGTCTAAGTCCGAGGGCCCTATCTCTCCTTGTTCTTCCTAAGACTCTATGTCGGTAGTTATTTCTGTAGGAGGAAGAGGAGGTGGGGGTGAAGCTGGGGTTACGTCGGAGCTAAGTGTAGTCTGCTCCTTCAACTCATCTTTGACTGTTGTCTTTACTTGATCCCGGATCATAGTTTTAATGCTCTGGAGTAGGGATGGTGACTCTTCGGCCACTGTCTTTTTAATGCATGAGCGACAGAGTCGCTACTCATAAGTTTTGGCTAGGGCCTTTTTGCATAATGCACACTCCTTATTCTTCTGTTTTGATGTGGCCTTTCCCTAAGAGAGACACGACATAGGGTAGTCGTTAGTATAATGTGCTGCCTTACAAAGGCACTCACCCGGACCCTCTGGGTACCCCGGTAGCCTGTGGTTCTTCCTCCTGTGCTCGCATCTCGCCTTTAGCCGCCTGGCTGCTGGTCTGGCTCTGCTGCCCCGGAGCCTACTACGCAGCCTCTCAGGGATCGGTGGCACCTCGTGCCTTCTTTTTTTATGGAGTGGTGCGCGCCTCTGGGACTGCTCCCTCCCGGAAGTGCCCAGTACACCGCTCCCCCGGCGTGCGACGTCACTTCCGGTGCGACCCGGAAGTCATCCCCACTCAGTTGGCACCAGCGTCGTGGTTGCCACGCCTCCCCCGGCCCAGCCTCCCACAGGAGCGGCCGCCGAGGAGTCTCGCGAGGAGCACCGCTGCAGCGCCCACCGAGCCGGGCTGACAGGCGCGCGCCACCGCGCCCCGCTGCCCTCGGTCTCTTGGCGGGCTATCATCAGAGGGGGATCCCTCCGGAGGTATGAACTCTGCCCCAGGCATCCGCCTGCAGGAAACAGGAAACTAAACAGAGAGAGGTGCCGCCCCCTTCTTATGTCTCTGCTACAGGTTTCCTGGGGGCGGATACCATCTCTCATGTCTGCGGTGCTGTCATGGGGAAGGGAAAATACTTGTTCCTGTGATAAAACAGGCAAGTAATGCTTTACCACAAAGAAAGCCGCAGCTGTAAGCCACTGCTATGTTGTCTGTATAATCACTCATTCTTCCATCCCTTGCCCTGGAGATACTGTATGTTGTTATGGTCAGATCTTGTCGCTGCATGGTCAGACACGGCCATTACACAGTATACAGCAGGTGCACATGTATCGCAGCACAGGAACATTTTTTTAAAAAACATCTCCAATTGTGGATGTTATCTTTATCCCAAGATCTATTAATGAAAATGTACTTAGTCTGTGTGATAACCCCTTTAGTCATTTACTGATCATGCAAAATGTAGGGCTAGTAATCTTAATATTCGTTATAATAGATAATTATGGTCTCTGCAGCATCTGTAAGTGATTGAGATTACTCGGTTCATTTTTTTAATACATAATTTATTTAATCTTGTAATCCGATGACTAGTAGTACCTTCAGAAAATGTTTGTGCAATCTATTATAACTTAAACATGGACTCAGTAATTTATGCAGGATGTAAATGTACAACGATGAGTAACCTGTAGGGATTGTATAAAACTAAACACATAGTAAACATCTGTAGTCCTGAACAAACAGTGAAAATAATCCAGCATGTCCATGACTCGTGTCTCCTGCTCATGTAAAGCAATAGGAACGGTTCAGGAGTTTCATTATTGTGGCTACCTGCATACAACATCTCACACAGCACTGGCTGAAAGGGGTTGTTGGGAAGTGAAAGGGTGTACCAAAATAAAAAAAAACAACTTGTAAATGTTTTGATATACCTTAACATCTAATCCTGAAATTGGAAGTCACTTGCACCATGTTCTATCATTTACTCTACAGATTTAAAAGGTCTCCTTTCTGCAAACACTCTGTGCTACAGGACGAAGCATCTAAAGAGGGTGTTAGAACTGTGCAGCCACACGCCGGTGGTGAAAGCGTGGTGGTCTTACTGTGGACACTGTAAATCCATACAAACAAGGCGTGAATGAGGTCTTTCTCTTGTGAAGCTCCATCGGGCGCTGCTGTGTGTATTTTTTTATCTGTTCGCGAACAATAATCCCAGACCGGACCTCCAATTCTTGCCAGTCAGCCGGTTGGCAACAGGCACGTACTGACGGTCTGTAAACATTTGACGCCGTTGCTAATGGCATCACCAAGCTGCCACTGACTGGCTGCAGCAGTCACACTCTCATAGCGGCATCATTGCTAGCAGCCTGTAAACAAAGGGCGGCAGGGGCCCACCAGTGTCTGTACCTCAGGGGCGGATCCTGGAGGAAAGTGTCGTTTCAGGATTCCTCTTTTCCCCCCGCTACAATCGGACAACACCGTTGAACGGATCCACCCTTTATGCTAAAATTAAAATTCCTGAAACATCCCAAGACGCCTGGTGAGAAGATTTACCGGAGACCGGCCCCTTGGTGGGATAAAGCCTTATTTGTCAGACACATCCCGGAACCTGGAAATCCGAACGTATCTGATAGCCCGATAGACCGCCACGGTAGGTGACCAATGGTAATACAGTAAAACAGCAATGTGCAGTGAAGGACTGCTGTAACGGCAGATAGCCTAGCCTCAATCATCCCAGGATGTAACAGCTCATTAAAAAATATTATCCATAACAAAAATTGTAGAAAAATCATGATCATCTGCCTCTTAGCAGTAAAACGGAGAGAGGTATCACTAATGCGCTGCTGAGACGGAATATCATTAAAAGCAAAAAATGTATTTAACAAGTTTATAAGACTACGCGTTTCAAGGTCACGCCAGAACTCTTCATCAGGACAACCAGGTTTGTCCTGATGAAGAGGTCTGGCGTGACCTCGAAACATGTAGACTTATAAACCTTTTAAATAAATGTTTTGCTTTTAACGATATTCCGTCTCAGCAGCGCATTAGTGATACCTCTCTCCGTTTTCCTTTCTCCAAGTGTTGACTTCCCGACCGATGTCTGTGCAGCAGCTGATGTATGCTAATTATATGTTGCCATTAAGCAACTCTGCAAGGTGAGTGCATCTCCCCTTTACCTGACACTCTTGTGTTATGGGATTAGACCCTATTGCGCTTTGTTTCTTCCACTTTTCAGCTGAGCAGTAGTTATCCACTTAAGGGTTACAGTCTCATTATAACCAACAAGAAGGAAACCATTCTGCCTTTTTTACACCAAGCTGCCCAGTATTTGCATTGCATCAGGACTGATCCAGTGTCGCTCTGTTTCTACAGTAGATTTTTTACCCATAACATTAAAGGGAATTTTTCACCAGATTTTTGCCATGTAATCTAAGAGCAGCATGATATAGGGTCAGAGACCCTGATTCCAGGGATGTGTCACTTACTGGGCTGTTTGGTGCAGTTTTGATAGAATCATAGTTTTCTCTGCTGTAGATGTAGCAGTGGCCAGAATGTGGAGCTCTGTATAACACCACCAACACCATTGATTGGCAGAGTGCAGACAGTGTACACGGAAAGCAGCCAATCAGTGGTGGGGGTGGGGTTACACAGAGCAGAAGGACTACATGACACGCGACACCTAGTTTTCTAGTGATAATCTCCTGTTGATAAAGACTGATTACATGGAAACTACAGTCAAGCAAGTTACAGATCGTTCAAATCAGGCTCTCAGCTCCTTCATTATGCTGTTCGAAGATTAAACAGCAAAAATCTGCTCACCGATCCTCTTTACGCTACGTACAGACAACCGGACTTTCTCTTGTCCAAGAGAATCTGGTTTATCATAAAAAAAAATAAATAAATAAAATTTTGATTACAGCTTGATCAGATACTCTCAGATGATAAGCAGTGGTAAAAACAATTTTCCCATCTACTCCATTGTGTCAGTCTAAGGAAATCGGACTGCGCTCAGATGTCATCCGAGTGCAGTGTGATAGTTTCCACAGACTTACTGACTTGCATGGTCGAACATCCGGCATTTGCTCGGGCTTGGAGCAAACGTCCCATCTGTATTCCCGATCATAGATGACGCCTTTTAAAAGGACAAATCCTATAACAATTATCAACCCCAGAGTTAATTATCTAAAGAGTCCCTAATACTGAAAATAAAACCGCCTTAAGCAATAAACAGTGATACAACCAGAGGTGACGAAGGAGAAGGAATGTGAGTGGTGAGAGGTCTGGAAATATAACTACACAACACAAGTAACAGACTGTAATAAAAATCCCCCTAAAAATGATCAGATTTCTTCTGGCTCTTCTACAAGGAGATCCAGGGATAGCACTTTGTGAAAAAGAAAGCCAAACCCCAATGCATAGACAGGAGGGGGCTGGCTCAGCCTTTGCATCACTCCGCTAGCCAGCCCCCTTCACACACTGGTCATGTGGCAACAAAGGACGTTCTCTATGGCATCCATCAAAAGGCTGAAAGAGGACCAGCCGGGACCTGGGGTCTTGAAAAGGGGGCCACCTCTCTAAGTACAAATATATCAGAAAGTTGTAGAGATTTATATTATAAATATATATTTTTTTCCAAGTGTTTAAAAATTCTTGAAACTTTAGCTGCCCACAGCAACTAATCAGCGAACAATGTTTGCTTCCAAAAATGGCTTTGGACAAAACCCAAGTGATGCCCTGTTCACACTGCCGTCAATAAGCTGTGCGTGTAAAGTGCCCTCCAATTTGAGACTCACTACAGCCATTTTCTGCTTTGCTAAATTCTTTTTTAAAGAGAATTTGTAACCTTGGGGCAGCATGATGTAGAGGCAGAGACCCTGATTCCAGTGATGTCTCACTTACTGGGCAGCTTTCAGCAGTTTTGAAGGAATCGCTATCTTCTCTGTTGTAGCAGTTTGCAGAATGATGAGCTGTGTATAACCCCTCCCACACCACTGATTGGCAGATTGCTGACAAAGCTACCAATCAGTAGTGGGGGCGTGGTTACAGATTAGGTGCACTGCCTGCCAGGTGACACCTAGTCCTGCAGTGATAATCTCCTGCTGATAAAACACTGAAACAACAACACACAGCCTAATAAGTGAGACATCCATGGAATCAGGGTCTCTGGCTCTAAAATATGCAACTCTCAGATTAAATATCAAAAATCGACTGACCGGCTCCCTTTATCTCAAAGATGTCAGAATTCTTCATTGCCCGGCTTCTAAATAATGCCATGAATTCCATGTGTATTTTATAAAGCTACTTTTGTGGCTTTTATGGTTTTAATATGCTTTTACTAAGATGTTTCTAATGTCCGCAAAAGAACAAAACAAAAAAAAATTAAAAAAAACACTGGAAAATATAAGGACCCTCCCTCTGAATTACAACTTCCACTCTCTCCACCTCCGTAAAAAAAGGAAAAATACCATGAAAAAATGCTGCCCATGCTCAGAGAGCCCCACATGTGATGAACATCTTTGGCTCTTCCCAATACATGTCAGCAGCTGAAATCCAAAATCCTAAAATTTCCATAGTGAAAAATTAATTTTGGGTTTTCCATAGGTAACTGTGACCAGAGACCTAAAGCCTGGCGGTGAATGGTTGCGGCAGCCAGTTGTGGCATAGTGAAGAGGGGACGGATTCGTGCACCTGTCGCCATCGCCTATAATAATCCTGGTATAACGGTGGCGGTGAGCAACTGCAGGAACACACGGACACCGCTGCTCGCCTGATAGCGGTTGGATGGCACGCCTTCACATTAATACAATCCTCCTTCACACATCCGTCTCCTTTCCCCCGACGAGGACATGAGTTGGCTTCGCTCTTAGGCAAACGCACAATATAAAGTCAGAAACATTATGGCTAAAAAGAGATCGGCAAGGATGGAAATACTGGTAGAACAGGAGCATGAATGAGACGGCGGCGATGTACCCCACCAACAGCTGCACAACCAGCAAGGGGGAACAGAAATACTCAAAGCCGTCCTCTTTGTAGAAATACCAGAGTAAGATGAGGGCGGCGTTCTCCAGCAGGCGGACGGTGTAATGAACGCTCAGTCTTCCCCAGTTCTGAGACTGATCGATTAAGTCCCTTTCGCTCAGGTTGAGCTGCACGGCCGACCAGCAGAACATGTTGATGGCCGAGTAGAGCAGGGTGACCGTACCCAAGACGGACACCGTGTCAAACCTGCTGAAGTTCTTCTCCACGTTCTCTGGAAGGCTGGATCCGCTCCTCCAAAAGTTCACCCATGGTAAAAGGAAGAGGGCGATCAAGTTTACCAGTGCCACGGCTGCCACCCAGGCCTTCAGTGCCGAGCAGAACAACACCAGCACGGTGACACGGGTGGCGATCTCCAGACAGCGCCAGATGATGATGCAGAGGAAGGCGGGAACGCTCAGACGCACCTTGTAGTCGTCGTACTTGATCTGGATGGCCAAAACGTTCAGAACCAAAGCACCATAAGTGGTGGAAGCCAGAGACATGGCCATGAGGACGGCTGCGAGAAAGACAAGAAAACATGTTTACGCCACAATGTCACATACAAAATTAGCTCAGTAGCTCTTTATACAAACGGTCCAGCGGTTGTCCACCTTTGGAAACTTACTTAAATGCATGCGATAGAGTCTAAAAATGGGTTTAATTAAAAACGTTGCATTGATTGCCTCCTGCAACCCCTGTGTCTCACTATGGCTGGCTGCAGAAGGAGTTAACTGAGTAGCTGTCAGCAAGCAAATGTGATTTTTTTTAAAAAAATTTTAAGAGCTCTCAACTGATTTATGACTATATTAACCCCTTCACAACAAAAGTTTCTGTTTTTGAGCTTTTTTTTCCCCTCATCTTCCCAGAGCCATAACTTTATTTTTCCACATATAAGTGTAAGGGGGTGAAATAATACTACTTCCTTGCTCTTCCTTCCGTAGTAGTTCTTAATGTGTTTCTACTATGTATTGATAATAATCGGGTGGTACTGCTAGATGTCATCAAGTATTACCACCAAGAATCAATGGTATTGCTATAATTATATCTGTGTTACCATTTCCTGTAAATGTGCTGTGTTATATTATATTTTAGATAGGGAAAGTGCAGTGCACCCTTTGGACACTAGAGGGGGGCAGTTTAGTATGTAGAATTCTTAGCTAGTTAGAGCTAAGTGTAGGTGGGGCTGCCGGGAGTTAAGGCTAGGTTAGAAGGAAGTTAGTTCAGATGGGCCGGGGCGCCCGAAGTGTCCACATGGGCTATAGGCCCAAGATGGCTCAGCAGCCACATAACATTAATCAGCGAAGTTCCTAGTTATCCTCAGCTATTGGGCATTGGTACAGTGAGCCAGAACAGAAGCTAATATGTGGCGACTCATCGCTTGGGGGGATACTTTTAGGGATGGAGTCGGACGGGCTGAAGAACAGAAGGATGCTGTAACTACACGGGGAGCAGTACAGACAGGTCGGATGTTTTTCCAGAGGCAACTAAACCAGGTGGCGGATGATTTCGAGTCTGGGGCGAAACAGGCAGAAGGAATTGTCATCATGGCAAGGTTAGGCAAGGAAGAAACTGGGAAGCAGTCTAAGACAAGATGGTCCAGTCACCGTATAGAAGCGTCAGCAAAGTGGGAAAAGCTGAGGAAGCAAGTAAAGATGAATGTATTATCTACGATGTGCCAACTGTGGATGTATTGTGTGAAGTTGTCAGTTAAGAAACCATTCAAGTTACCATGGACAGTGTCTCAGTTACTGGAAGTCGCCTTGGAGATGGGCCATCGCCGCTTGGGAAGTGCCAAGGGGGACCTGAACCTGGAGATGCAGGTACGCCGAAGAGTGGATTGTACTTTTCTGTGAGGGAAGGCCTGGACACTGATGCTTTAGTGTCTCTGGCCACGACTATAGTCCTGGCCGACCCTTACATATGTATAGGGGCTTTTTCTGTGGGATGAGTTGTACTTTTGAATTACACCACTCCTCTTACTACATAGTGAACTTAAAAATGTGACAAAAAAAATCCAAATGGGAATAAATTGGAAAAAGCCGAACGAAATTCTGACATTGTTATTTGGGAATTGTTTATACAGAGTACATTTAGTGGTAAAAATAACCTTGCAGTAGGATTCTGCTCATCAATACGCTTATTACTATACCAATTTGGACATGTCCAGTGTTTTTATTATTTTAGTGGTGAATAAAAAGAAATGTAAAGTTTAAAAAAATAATTTTCAGGGTTGTGCCACCATTTTCTAAAATCAGAAACATTTGGCTATATGACGGCTTATTTTTTGCAGGGCTATGTTTTTATTGATGCAATTTTGGGATCGATGAGACTTTCTCTCTCATTTCATTGGGGGGACACAGGTAACCATGGGTGTATGCTGCTGCTACTAGGTTGACACTAACTATGGAAAAAAAGGGGTTAACTCCTCCCCAGCAGTATATACCCACCAAATGGCAGCAAGCTCATCAGTTTTAGCTTAGTGTCAGTAGGAGGTGGACACAGGGCTGCTGTTAGGGTTGGTGGATTGCAATAAATTAAAATAAATTATAAAGTGCAAGCGCAACCCGGATGTCATGACTCTGGACAGGATGGTTCCGCCTCCATCCTGGTCAGGTCAGGGTTAATTTTAGTTAGCTTCTCTTTTGTTCTGGGGCAGCTATTTAATGTTGGCAGTTCCTGGATTTGGTGTCGGTGATACTTCCGTATACTCGGTTTGTGGTTGCTGACACAGGTTACTTGTCCGTAAACGTTGTGCCTCTGTGCTTTGCATGACCCGGTTTGTCCCCTGACTTTTGCCTCTGTATCCTGCATTGTACTGCCCCGTCCTTCCTGGTTATCTGACCCCTTGGCTCATCTGTTTAATCTGTCTTATCCCTAGGTACCACGCTCTCATTTGGCTTTGGACCCTTGGCTCTCCTTTGACTACGTTAACTGTCTGTGCACTGTTCTCAGTGCGCTCAGCTGCCTTCCCTGTCCTCACGCGCCATGACTCCGCCCCCTGGCCACGTGACTGCTTAGTTCCAGGTCCTGTGCTCACTGCTTAGTCTCAGGTCCTTGCGCACTGCGTGCCTGGTTTCTCCCCTCCCTGCGTTCGTTTATGTGCCCCCTGATAGCGCCCCCTAGGCTGCCCCAGTGACACCATCGGGTCCGCTGTGCAGAGATTTTACCCTTCTGCTAGTGTGAACAAATGACGGATAAAAACAAGCGAACACGCTGCGTTAAAACCACACAGAGCGAATGCTATGCAGAGTACCAAGTGGAACAAAAATATAAGTACCAAGCTCAGCTAACCACCGAGCGGCACTAAAAAAAATAAGAGGTGTGCAATACCCTGATAAACCTGCAGGGAATAAGCCATGTGGGTTGAGCTTGCCCCGCAACTAACCCGCGCTATCCGCACACGTGGCCGAGACAGGTGCTAATTCAAGCGGAAAGGCAAAATCTACACTACCTATCTGATGCTGACCAGTGCTAACCACAAAGAAGCATACAGACAGAGCGGTAGAGTATCCACCCACACACCAAAACACAAATGACGCTAGCACGCCCGCGTGCGGCGCTGGAAGCCTTTTATGCGCTAGGCTCCACCCCAGCCACTCACGTCCAGTAGAACCGGGCGACGCCCGTAGGCCAATTCGGAGCTGCGACATAACCATAGCAGTGAGCGTCCTTTCTTCCCGAGGTGGTTACCGGTTTTCATCTAAATGAGGACATTGTACTTCCATCCTTTTGTCCATCCCCCTCTTACACCCAAGAGTGGTCTCTTCCTAAATAAACTGGACCTGTTGCGATCTCTACGTGTTTATCTATCCAGGACTGAGCCGTTCTGGCGCTCTGCTCATCATACCAGATGGCCCACGGAAGGGTCTCCCTGCGTCCAGGTCTACCACTGCTTGAAAGATCTGTTCCACCGCTCTGGAAGCTTACCATCTAAGAGGTAGAGCACGCCCATTGAGGATCACGGCACACTCCATGCGTTCGGTGGGCGCCTCCTAGGCAGTTTGCCATCGGATGTCGGCCTCGCAGCTCTGCAAAGCTGCCACATGGGCTTCCATTCATACATTTACCAAGTTCTGCACGGTTCACACTCATGCTTCATAGGATGCGAACCTTGGTAGAAAGGCCACTGCGGCTTGCAGGACCTAAGCTCTGACTTGAGGATACTATACTTCTTCCCTCCCTTCCCATTGTAACCTGTGTCCCCCAGTGAAGCTAGAGAGAATGTAAGATTTTGGGTACTCACTGTAAAATCTTTCTCGAAGCCTTCATTGGGGGACACAGCACCCGTTCTTATTTACTGTTGTATCGTGTTCTGTTATCTGTTACATTCATTTTTTTATGTTCTCTACTTCTCCTACTGCTTTCTCACTAACGGATGAGCTTCCTGCCAGTTGGTGGGTATATACTGCTGGGGAGGAGCTAACCCTTTTTTTTTTTTTTGCATAGTGTCAACTTCCTAGTGGCAGCAGCATACACCCATGGTAACCTGTGTCCCCCAATAAAGGCTTAGAGAAAAAGATTTTATGGTTAGCACCCAAAATCTTACTTTTTGATTGCTTGTTACAGCATATTTTGTAATATTGCAGCAAAAAAAATAAAAAAAAATTCAAGAAATTTTTTTTAACTGATCAGGTTATTTTGATAGATCAGACTTTTCTGAAAACAATGATACCAAGTGTGTGTATTTTGTATTATCTTTAAATGGGAGAAAAGGGGGGCGAATTTAACTTTTTTTTTAACCCCTTAACCCCCAAGGGTGGTTTGCACATTCATGACCGAGCCAATTTTTACAATTCTGACCACTGTCCCTTTATGAGGTAATAACTCTGAAACGCTTCCATGGATCCCGGTGATTCTGACATTGTTTTCTCGTGATACATTGTACTTCAGGATAGTGGAAAATTTCATTCAAATAACTTGTGTTTATTTGTGAAAAAAGTGGAAATTTGGCTAAAATTTTGAAAATTTCGCAATTTTCCAACTTTGAATTTTTATGCCCTTAAATCACAGCGATATGGCAAAAAACTTAAGTAACATTTCCCACGTTTACTTTACATCAGCACAATTTTAGAACCAAAATTTTTTTTTGCTAGGAAGTTATAAGGGTTAGAAGTTGACCAGCGATTTCTCATTTTTGCAACACCATTTTATTTTTAAGGACCACATCACATTTGAAGTCACTTTGAGGGGTCTATATGATAGAAAATACCCAAAAGTGACACCATTCTAAAAACTGAACCCCTCAAGGTGCTCAAAACCACATTCAAGAAGTTTATTAACCCTTTAGGTGCGTCACAGGAATTTTTTGAATGTTTAAAAATAAAAAAAAATTAACATTTAACTTTTTTTCACAAAAAAATTACTTCAGGTCGAATTTTTTTTATTTTACCAAGGGTAACAGGAGTAATTGGACTACAAAAGTTATTGTGCGATTTGTCCTGATACCTGATATGTGGGGGGGAACTACTGTTTCGGCGCATGGCAGAGCTCAGAAGGGAAGGAGCGCCGTTTGACTTTTTCAATGCAAAATTGGCTGGAATTCAGATCGGACACCATATCACGTTTGGAGAGACCCTGATGTACCTAAACAGTGGAAACCCCCCCACAAGTAACCCCATTTTGGAAACTAGACCCCCCCAAGGAACTTATCTAAATGTGTGGTGAGAACTTTGAACCCCCAAGGGCTTCACAGAAGTTTATAATGCCCGGGCGTGAAAATAAAAAAAATCATATATTTTTTCCACAAACATGATCTTTTAGTCCCCAATTTTTTTATTTTCCCAAAGGCAACAGGAGAAACTGGACCCCAAAAGTTGTTGTCCAATTTGTTCTGAGTATGCTGATACCCCATATGTGGGAGAAAACTACTGTATGGGGACACATCGGGGCTCGGAAGGGAAGTAGTGACATTGTGGAATGCAGACTTTGATGGAATGGTCTGCGGGTGTCATGTCGCGTTTGGAGAGCCTCTGATGTACCTAAACTGTTGAAACTCCCCACAGTGACCCCATTTTTGAAACTAGACCCCCCACGGAACTTATCTAGATGTGTGGTGAGCACTTTGAACCCTCAAGTGCTTCACAGAAGTTTATAGTTTAAGTTTATAACGCCCAGGCGTGAAAATAAAAAATTATTTTTTTCCCTCAAAAATGATATTTTTGCACCCAATTTTTTATTTTCCTAAGGGTAACAGGAGAAATTGGACCCCAAAAGTTGTTTGGCAATTTATCCTAAGTAGGCCGACACCCCATATGTGGGGGTAAAACACTGTTTGGGCACATGGCAGAGCTTGGAAGGGAAGGAGCACCATTTGACTTTTTCAACGCAGAATTGGCTGGAATTGAGATCAGACGCCATGTTGCATTTGGAGAGCCCCTGATATGCCCAAACAGTGGAAACCCCCCAATTATAACTCCAACCCTAACCCCAACACACCCCTAACCCTAATCTGAGCCCTAACCCTAGCCCTAACCCCAACACACCCCCAACCTTAATCTCAGCCCTTAAGGCTGGTTTCACGTTTGCGTTTTTTAGCGCTGGAAAAAAACGCATACCTGCGCATGCGTTTTTTCCCCTATATTCAACATGGGTGCGCATACCTGCGCGCTGGTAAGCGCATGTATGCGATTTTCATGCGCTGCGTTTTTTTGGGGTGTGCGTTGGTATTTTCCAAACGCAGCATGTTGCATTTTTTGGCCCTGCAAAAAAGCACATGCGCACATATGCGCACGTTTTGCGCTAAAAATGGCCATTATAGCCTATGGATGCGCATACATGCGCACTGGCATGCTCATGTATGCGTTTTTTTGCACATGCGTTTTTTTTTGTTAACCATGGAATTTAGGGGTTTGGGTTAGAGTTAGGGTTAGTTAAGGGGGTTTAGGGTTAGGGTCAGGGTTAGGGTTGGGGTTAGGGTTAAGTATGGTTTGGTTAAGGGTCAGGGTTGGGGTCAGGGTTAGGGTTAAGTATGGTTTGGTTAAGGGTTAGGGTCAGGGTTAGGGTCAGGGTTAAGTATGGTTTGGTTAAGGGTTAGGGTTAGGGTCAGGGTTAGGGTTAGTAAAGTCATGGTTTGGGTTAGTGTGAGGGGCCACCTAATGTTGGAAAAAAACGCAAACGCGGTAAAAACGCACTAAAAACGCATACAAACGCATAAAAACGCTGCGTTTTTTTCATGCATGCTCATAAAAATGCTTGAAAAAAACGCAGCAGTTGTATGCTTTTGTATGCGTTTTTTCAATGCGTTTTTTTGCGGGAAAAACGCGCTGCAAAAAAAAGCAAGTGTGAAACTAGCCTAAGGGAAAATGGAAATACATTTTTTTTATTTTATTATTTTTCCCTAACTAAGGGGGTGATAACGGGGGGTTTGATTTACTATTTATGGCGGTTTTTATATTTGGCAGCTGTCACACGCTAAAAGACGCTTTTTATTGTAAAAATAGTTTTTGCATCACCACATTTTGAGAGCTATAATTTTCCATATTTTGACCCACCGAGTCATATGAGGTCTTATTTTTTGCGGGACGAGTTGACGTTTTTATTGGTACCATTTTCGGCACGTGACATTTTTTGATCGCTTTTTATTCCGATTTTTTGGACGCAGAATGAACAAAAACCACCATTTCATGAATTTCTTTTGGGGGGTGCGTTTAAACCGTTCCACGTGCGGTAAAATTGATAAAGCAATTTTATTCTTTGGGTCAGTACGGTTACAGCTATACCTCATTTATGTCTTTTTTTATGTTTTGTCGGTTTTATGCAATGAAAACAACTTTATATAAAAAATATTTATTTTTGCATCGCTTTATTCTGCGAGCTATAACTTTTTTATTTTTTCGCTGATGACGCTGTATGGCGGCTTGTTTTTTGCGGGACAAGATGTCGTTTTCAGCGGTACCATGGTTATTTATATCTGTCTTTTTGATCGCGCGCTATTGCACTTTTTGTTCGGCGGTATGATAATAAAAAATAAAGAGAAAAATAATGCTTTATTTTTTAAAGGGGTTCGCTAAGGGGGTTAACTAATGGGTCAATTTTATAGGGCGGGTCGTTACGGACGCGGCGATACCAAATGTGTACTTTTATTGTATTTTTTTTTTTTTATTTCCAAAAAAATGAATTAGGGTTTTTTTTTTTTAATTTATTTAGAGATTTTTTTATAAATTATTTTTACATTTTTTTTTTTGTAACAACTTTATTACAATGTCCCAGGGGGGACATCACTGCCATGTGACAGATCGCTGATCTGTCACAACACAGATCGCTGTGACAGATCAGCGATCTGTCGCAGGCAGTGCAGAAGGCTTCCTCCTTGCCGGCGATTGCAGGCATGAGGAAGCCGGCTCCCTGCAGGCCCCCGAAGGTCCCCGCCGCCATTTTGGATCTGGAGACCTGCAGGGACGGTTTCAGGGAAGCACGGAGGGAGCCCCCTCCCTGCCGATGCTTCCCTAAACCCTTGGTACACTGCGATCGTGTTTGATCGCAGTGTGCAGGGGTTACCGTGTCGGGGGCGGTCCGTTACTGCCCCTGACACAGTGTCAAGTGTCAGCTGTGATAATCAGCTGACACCCGGCGGCGATCAGCGAAGCTCACCACGTGAGCGCTGCTGATCGCTATGACGTACTATCCCGTCCCTGGGAGTTAAGTCCCAGGGCACATGGACGGGATAGTACGTCACATGGCAGAAAGGGGTTAAACATTTATTTTTTTTTTTTTCTTCAGGGTACGTCTGGAATCGCTGCAGGTTGGATACTGGGTACTTGTGCAGTGTCAAACCCACTGTGACCAGATGTTACAGCATAGTGAATGGGATTTCAAGAAAACCCATGTCCACTGTGTCCAGAGACACCCACGGCTCACCAGCGGAGGCGGACACGTGGTGCGTCTTTTCAGACTACTGCATGTCAATTTCTCATACTTTTGACTTGGGCCTTACATTTACAGTGCACGTGTCATGAAGGGATTAAAGATAAGCTTCCAGGGAAACAAAAAGCCTAACAGTGGCAAATGTTTAACAAAACCCAATTAAAGTATAATTAGCCCCAAATACATGCATTTGAGGAAAAAAAAAATATATTAAATACATTTATTAAATGATATATATTAAAATAAATTTAGTGAGCAACCACAGGCTGTTCAGAGGCACATACGCTGATTGGAATATTGCGGAGAGCTTCCCTCTTCAGCTCTGTAGTTGGATGGAATAGGCAGGGCCGCCATCAGGGCATGACAGCCCTTACTGCTGTATGGGGCCCGATGAACAGCAGTACAGAAGGGGGCCCCGCTCCTGTGCTTACAGTCATCGGGCCCCAAGTGCTGCATGTCATGGGACGCCAGGCGGTCCCCAAGTGTGAGCTGCAGACGGGCCTGCAGCGCACACATCAGCAGAGCCGCCACAGCAGCCGACATCAGAGCTACAGAAGTGCTGAAGGACCTGTGGTGACGTCATCATTACCACAGTACTTCACCATTGATCAGCCCGCCCCTTGATCACATAACGATGACGTCACCACAGGTCTTTTCAGCTCAACTCACACAGCTGCAGCTCAATCAGGAGCGAGGCCAGGTAAGAAAAAAGTTTTTATTTTATTATTGAAAGGGGCAATATGTTTCCCTGGCAGAATGGAGACTCGGGGGCAGGACTGGAGACACACAGGGGCAAATATGGAGAAATGGGGGCAGAACGCAAGACGCGATGGGGGCAGAACGCAAGACGCGATGGGGGCAGAACGCAAGACGCGATGGGGGCAGAACGCAAGACGCGATGGGGGCAGAACGCAAGACGCGATGGGGGCAGAACGCAAGACGCGATGGGGGCAGAACGCAAGACGCGATGGGGGCAGAACGCAAGACGCGATGGGGGCAGAACGCAAGACGCGATGGGGGCAGAACGCAAGACACGATGGGGGCAGAACGCAAGACACGATGGGATCAGAACGCAAGTCACGATGGGGGCAGAACGCAAGACACGATGGGGGCAGAACGCAAGACACGATGGGGGCAGAACGCAAGACACGATGGGGGCAGAATGTGCCAGTAAGACAGGATGGGGCAGAATGTGACAGTGAGACACAGGAGGGGGCAGAATGCGAGACATGGGGGAAGAATGTGACAGTGAGACACAGGAGGGGCAGAATGTGACAGTGAGACATAGGAGGGGGCAGAATGTGACAATAAAACACAGGAGGGGGCAGAATGTGACAATAAAACACAGGACGGGGCAGAATGTTAGACACAGGGGGCAGGATGGGAGACACATGGTACAGGATCATGGGGCAGGATGGATACGATGTAGACGGGGCAGGATCGGGAGATCATATGGGGGAAGAATGGATACTCATGAGGGCAGGATGAGAGAAAATATGGCTGAAGTCAGGAATGAGACACACAGGGGTCAGGATGGGGGATATTATTACCATAGGGGCTAATTAAGGGATATTATTACTGCGGTGATGTATTTTATTTTTTTGAGGATACTGTTTTAAATGGGGGGAGGTCCTGTTACTGTGCAGAGCGACACTATGTCGCCTTTTTTTCTTCATCTGGTGTAGTGTAGAAGTTGGGAAAAAAATAAGGAATGTGTTTTGCTAGCGGAGCTCTAGATAATTCTGTTATTTCCTGCAGAGACGAGCCGGGTCTAGAAGACGTGATGGAGGTGTGTGCTGGATGAAAGATGAAAAACAAAGATGAAGGACTTCACCTAGAGACATCACTGGTGAGTCAGTGTGTTATCTATACACTGACACTATACACTATATAAAGAGTGCCCTTGTACAATGTCACCACTGATCACTGTGTTATCTGTACACTGACACTATATGCAGAGCTCCTGTGTATAATGTCACCAGTGGTCACTGTATTACCTGTACACTATATACAGAGTGCCTTTGTACAGTAAAGTAGGGCCCGGCCAAAAGAGTCTACCTTGTCGTGGTGGCAGATTTAAAAAATCTTTTGGCCTAAACAAGAGCTGCTGGCTAGATGTGTGATCTGGTAATGGGAACTGTTAATGTGTGATTGATGAGAAGTGCAGTTTTTCCAAGAGAGAGGTGGGACTGTGGACAGTTTGAGGGGTGGAGGTGGCGCTGGGGTGGAGCCTGGGCGGAGTGTCAAGGGGGCCCCGAAAATTTTGCCAGTATGGGGCCCTGAAATTCCTAGTGGCAGCCCTGGGACTAGGGGCTCAGCGTGCAAAACCGGTGACCACCCGCTGCCGCCAGAAGAGAGACCGGTGTTGGGCAAGGACGCCTGAAGACGCTGCAACAGCCTCCGCCGGTATTTCATCAACTGTTAGACCTCCAGAGAGAAATGGACAGTGGTGCTACGATAAGTTAATCCTGATATAAAGACTGTATAGTTGCATAGCAGTTATACTGTTTACCCTGCATCTCTTTTTTCCCTGTTATCTCCCTGCCAGGAATTTATTATTGCTAGTTAATTAATAGTTAACCCCTGCTCCGCACCTCTGTGTCACTGCATCAAAGCGTTACACGACCACTGATATAGTGACAGTCATTTAGTTAGCTAGTTGCTAGTGGTCTCAACCATGGACACCTAAGGTCCTGCAATGCCCTGCACATGAGGAAACAGAAATAGGGAATCAGAAGAACTTTACTACATTTCTAAATGAAGGTATTGACTAATATTACTATGATTGCACCTACTACATATTGGGATAGGATCTTGGAGATGGGAATACCACTTTAAACTAAATATTCTTCTGGTACAAAACTACAAACAGCTATAGAAAACTTGAAGCTGATAAAAATTAATGAAAATGGGGCACATGAACAAGCAGGAACACACTTGACAGAACGCCGGGTCACAGGGTGGCAATGCCACCGCACAGCAGCAGAATCGGAGAATGTTCCCTCTACCAAAGTCAAACACCAGTGACTCCATAGGAGCAAACGCTCCAGGTGCCATTTCCTGGGAGGTAGGGGCATGCTGGAAAGTTGCAGTTGTATCAAAGCTAGAGCATCATGACTTGGAGACTTCCTGTGAAGAGACTTACCTCGTGCAGCTGGGATATATCTCTGCAGCACACAAATGTACAGTTGCAGGGTGAGCTGCGGGGTCGAGCCGAGGAAGGCCTGAATAACAGCCGTGCGCTTAAAGGCATTGCGGTGCGTGGCCAACCTTCTCAGGGAATGGCCGACTTCACGTTCTTCTTCTTCGGACTGTCCCCAGCCACGCAGGTGTTTTTTCCGAGAAATGCTCACATACGGCTCTTCCTCACGACCCATCTGACAGTAGACTATCAGGGCTTCCACACACCTGGCGGGACAATGTAGGGGGACACGTGTTATATAATGTGAGATCAGCCAGATATTTAGGTTGAAATTAAAACATTGGAAACAATCAACATTCATCCGTGGCCTACAGGTGTAAGGGCCGTGTGAGGACCGGGATGGTGGGATTAGCAGAGACTTGTTATGGTACATGCTGCTTGCATAAATGAGGCGGTGGACCGTTACCAATGGTCACAAACGAGTTATACCTTGTATAGAAGCAGCAAAATCTATGGGGCAACACTGACCACAACCCTGATCGCGTGGCATCACTGTGAATGGGGTTGCAATCTGACCTCTAGTGTACCGCGGCAAGCTAACTGCAAAAAAAATCCAACCAGGTGATTTTGTTGCTTGGTATCTGAGGGGGACACCGTGCCCACCTCTTTCCCTTGTATCTCAGTTAGACACAGTAGTGCCTCATAGTGATCTTCTGGCCTCACGACCTGCCGGGATCACACTCCTGTGCTGAGGTACAGTCTTAAACCTATTTTCTACTGAACACAAAATGAATCCCTCTAAAGGTCTCATACACATCGGGCAAACATCGTCTGAACCCGTCAATATCAGATGGTCGTCTAATTTGTATGCATGGTTTCCCAACTCTACCCCAAAATATAATGTTGGGCAGAGAAGGATCCGGTACCTCATATCTCCATCAGTCATTTCTTTTGTTCACCGGGAGAAGAGTCGCTGCCGCCAGTGGAGTCTCAAATCACAGGAGAATTAGGCAGAGCCTGTATGGACTTAGGAGTAATCAATTGTGTATACGCGAAGGCTTAACCAAGGCTGCCCAACAGCAATGTCCTGCCCTACATGTCCTGTCTCCATCTACTGTCCTACAGATTATACCAATCATCGAAAAACTACCATTCTCCACATTTCAAACCTCACACGATTGTCTTCTAAGACTTTTCTCAAGATGCACCAGTTCAATCAAGGTCTGTGTAATTCCTATGCTGTAATATTAGGGCGCGCATCCCGCCTGCCCAGAGGGCATCAGCTGCATTGTTACTTGAGCATATCTTTTAAGACATGAAAAAAAGAATATGAAAAACCCTCGCAATAGATTTCCCCTTTATCTTCTAGCAGTATTTGCTACGCAGGATAACAAGTTCTACAAATGTAAAATCACATTGCGCTGCTAAGTGGTCAGACTGGTTTTCCCTCTTCTGCTTCCGGGACGGTCCTAAGCAGATGACTTGTTGTGTTTTGCATGCTCTTGAAAAGGATCACATACTATCTGATCACATTACATAAGATTTAATCTTATCAGGACGATCTAATCAGATAATACATTGCTGTAAGCTCAAGACAATGGAAGAGAAATGTCTGTGCAATTACATTATTAATATTGGGGATAGTCTAGTTTACCAGAAATAAAAACAATGCTAGCATTTGGGCGTTGTCTAGGATCCGTCATGAATATTCTTCTGATGTGTATACTGGCCGCGCACAGGACAAACACCTGGGAACAGGTAATAACAGAGTGGCACATTCTTCCTACCGGACCCGTCACCTGAGCTCAGCATTGGTGTTCTGTGATATGAACATAGCGAAGAAGTTTTATTTAAAAGAAAGTTTGTCTGCTGGATTTTGCTACGCAATTTGAGAGCAGAATGATGTAGGGGCAGAGACCCTGATTCCGGTGTTGTATCACTTACGGGGCTGCTTACTGTCACTTTGTACAATCACTGTTTTCTCTGCTGCAGATCTAACAGAGCTCAGAATGCTGAGTTGTGTATAACCCTACCCCATCAGTGATTGGCAGCTTTGTACATTGACAAAAAGCTGCCAGTGATGGGGGCGGGGTTACACAGAGTAGCAGGACTAGATGGCACCAGACACCTAGTCCTGCTGTGATTCTGCTCAGCTTCTCTATACCACGCAGTCCACAGATCAGACGCCTTGTCGAAGGCGACAGGCAATAGGTGAAATCCTGCCGGTCATGCATGCTCCGTCATTTTCCCTACCTACAGGTCTCTGCACAGCCGCCGACAAATAAACAGGGCAGAAAAGATTTATCTTGACCTCTGACTTTTTGCTTTTTCTAAACTGAATGTAAATTCCCAAAAATACTCTATGATCATTGCAGTTAATGTAATATGTAATGTTGGAACAACCCCAACACTTATTTTATTGACGTTCTAGGCGTCGTTAGAGACCCATTACCCTGGTATAAGGTACACGGATAACGTGTCGACAGGTTTCCTTTACAGGCAGTTTTCCATTTTGCTTTAGTTGGAGAACTTGCGTGGAAAAACAAAAACAAACAATAGCTGAATGTGGCGAAACTATGATGGCAAACAAGGAGACCTGGACCAAACAGTGATGGAAACACAGAGACCTGGACCAAACAGTGATGGCAAAAACGACAGAGACCCGGATCAAACAATGATAGCAAACACTGGGACCCGAACCAAACAGTAATGGCAAACAAAACATGGATTATCAAAGTAATCACCCCAGTCTGAACATGTTAAATGTGTATTTTAAGGTGTGGGTATCCAAATTTCTGTTTGGGTCACACTTTTAGGGAAGAGTCAGACGGTCTTATAACTCAGATGAGGATCGTAAAGCAATGCTTGGACTGGCTGGAGGCTTGCTTGACCCGAGCATGACAGCATGCATGTATTTGCAACTCTCATGCTTGGTTCAGGAAATCCACTGACGAGTCAAAACACTGCGTTGCATTATACAGCTGTCTGACTCCTCCTATTGCCATTTATAATTTTTTATGCATTTTTTTTAAACTTTGACGCAAAATTGCATGAAGGTGCCTGCATGTATAAAGTGCTGAGCAGCTTTTGACAACGTACTTTGTTGCAGCGCTGGGGTCCTGGGTTAAAATCCCACCAAGGACAACATCTGCAAGGAGTTTATGTTCTCTCCACGTTTGAGTGGGTTTCCTCCCACATTCCAAAAGACATACTGATGGGGAATGTAGATTGTGAGCCCCAAAGGGGACAGCGCTGATAATGTCTAAAGCGCTGTAGAATTAATGGCATTATATAAGTGAATAAAATAAATTAAAAAAAAAAACGTACTGGGTGCCTACTTTTAGAGAGTATATTTGGTATGGGGGTTTAATATCTTTTTTTTTATTTGTACGTGTCCACAAAGCAAATTTTTCTGGCTACTAGAGGCACAAAATGTAAAATAAAAAAAAAATAAAAGGAGAAACAGTGGCCAGAAATGAGAATGACCAAAACTATGGTAAATAAAATATCAAATACAATCTTTATTAATTAATACACAGAAGAGAACAAAAAAATGTTAGGTAAAACAAATGCCTCTAAGGCGAGGGACGCATATGGCCAGGGACTCCGTTAAACATTAATGAGCAGATTAGTCTAATGTATAGGCTGTCAGTAGATGAATAGAGAGCTCTATAAGTATGAAGACGGTTAGACAAATTACATATCTATGTGAATATCTTCCCTTGAGAAGTGAAATAGATTTGACTCAAAAGAGTTAAGAAGTATTATAAAGTGATTGTGAATTTACCCTTCCTTGCACAATGTATAAGTAATCAATAAACTAATAAAATGCTTCTAAAGAAAGTTTGAAAATGGATGCCGTGTCTTTAATCCTGAAACAGAGGTTAAAGCAAACAGATGTCCTAAGTGAGTCAATCATACAATAGGACTCTGTAGTAACAATAGACTGGGACCACTAGCACTACCAGTGTTTACCAGTATCTGAAAATAAACATTCTTATAACTACATTCAGCCTAATACATACTGGCTAAATGCCCATAATGTGCAACTTACTATAATAAAAGCAGGGTCCGTGCAGCGTCCCTCAACCCCGATGCACTTTTCGCCATATGCATCTCTCGCATTAGAAGCATTTGTTTCACCTAACATTTTTTTGTGTTATTCTGTGCATTAATATTGTATTTGATATTTTCTTCAATTTTTGGTCATTTTGCTCATTTCTGGCCACTCAAGTGTCCCCCTATATGGAGGGATATAGTGACTCAGACTGGTTTACTCTGCCTTAGCATCACTGTATAATACAGTTGTGCACAAAAGTTCATACCCCGGCAGAATTTTTGCTTTCTTGGGCTTTTTTTCACAGAATATTAATGATCACACCAAAACTTTTCCTCCACTCACGGTTAGTGGTTGGGTGAAGCCATTTATTTTCAAACTATTGTGTTTTCTCTTTTTAAATCATAATGACAACCCAAAACATCCATATGTCCCTGATCAAAAGTTTACATACCACATTTCTTAATACAGTGTATTGCCCCCTATAACATCAATGACAGCTAGCAGTCTTTTGTGGCAATTGTGAATGTCTGAGGTTCTTTATTTTCTCAGATGGTAAAGCTGCCCACTCTTCTTGGCAAAAAGCCTCCAGTTCCTATAAATTCCTGGGCTGTCTAGCATGAATTGCACATTTGAGATCTCCCCAGAGTGTCTCAATGATATTGAGGTCAGGAGACTGAGGTGGCCACTCCAGAACCTTCAATTTGTTCTGCTGCAGCCAATGACAGGTCAACTTGGCCTTGTGTTTTGGATCGTTGTCATGTTGGAACGTCCAAGTACGTTCCATGCGCAGCTTCGGGGCTCATGATTGCAAATTTGCCTCCAGTATTTGCTCATAACGTGCTGCATTCATCTTTCCTTCAACTTTGACCAAGTTTCCTATGCCTTTGTAGTTCACACATTCCCAAAACATCAGCAATCCACCTGTGTGCTTTACAGTAGGAATGGTGTTCCTATCATAGGCCTTGTTGACCTCTCTCCAAATGTATCGTTTATGGTTTTGGCCTCATTACTCCAAATTACCTTGTTCTAGAAGTTTTGAGGCTCGTCTCTGTGCTGTTTTGCGTACTGTAGGAAAGATAGTTTGTGGCATTTGTGCAGTAATAGCTTTCTTCTGGCAACTTGACCATGCAGCCCATTTTTCTTCAAGTGCCTCCTCATTGTGCATCTTGAAACAGCCACACCACTAGATTTCAAGGAGTCCAGTATTTCAGCTCATGTTATTTGTGTGATTTTCTTTGCATCCCGAACAATTTTCCTAGCAGTTGTGGACAAAATTTTTTTTTATCTACCTGACTGTGGCTTTATTTTTAGAGAGCCCCTGATTTTCCATTTGTTAATCACAGTTTGAATGCTGCTGACTGGCATGATCAATTCCTTGGATATCTTTTGGTATCCCTTTCCTGTTTTATACAGTTCAACTACCTTTTCCAGTAGATCCGTTGACAATTCTTTTACTTTCCCCATGACTCACAATCCAGAAACGTCAGTGGCTGGATGAAAGATGCAAGAGTCTGTCTGGATTCCAGAAACTCACTCAGCTTTTATGCACAGACACTGATTACAAGCAAACAGGTCACAGGTGAGGATGTTACCTTTAGTAGCCATTCAAACCCATTTGGGTCAACCTCTGTGCATGTTATCAGGCCCAAATCACCAGGGTATGTGAACTTTTGATCAGGGTCATTTGGATGTTTTGGGTTGTCATTATGATTTAAAAATAGAAAACACAGTAGTTTGACAATAAATGGCTTCACCCAGCCACTAACCATGAGTGGAGAAAAAGTTTTGGTGTTATCATTCATATTCTGTTAAAAAAGGCAAAGAAAGCAAAAATTCTGCTGGGGTATGTAAACTTTTAAGCACGGCTGTAAATGGAGCCCATCCCCCTGTTGACTTAAGTGCTAAGATCTATTTAGTGGCTAGAAGAGTCAGCAATGCTGCAGCTCGGGGCCGGACTGGAACACGTCATGACCATCAGATACACATCACATACAACATAAATGTAACTCACACTACAATTACCCAAAAATGGCAATACAGGCAGGAGGCAGAGCTACTGTTGAGCTTTACACAAATACAGTGGCACACAGAGTGGCCCACTGGTAATCCGCCCGGTCAGGCAGACTGTTAGTCCAAGCCTGCTGCTGCTTCTTCAGGATCTAACAAGCGTCTCCCTGGAGTAAGCAGAGCTGCTGACTGATATTAGTCAGGATGGGAGCTGCTTTCCCTGCAATTGGAGCCCCCAATGAAAGCCTCACTTACATGAAAACTGTACAAGAAAAATTTAGTTTAAAACTAAAAAAACAAAGCCAAGTCTTCTACAGAGCTCTTACTGAACACACAACCAAAAAAATGTTATAGCTGCTACAAGCAGAGAGGCAAAGAAAAAACATAGCCAGGCAGTCTATAAATGGGGAAATTTAAGTTATTAAAAGAGCACATACGGATCAAATACTATTTGCACTAACAGCACTTTATATCAATAGGTGTTTGGTGGTGGCTTTTGATAGGGAATCCTGTGGAGGGTCACCCCTTTTTTGAGATATCATATAATGATATCATTCAATTGTGTGTAACATAAGGATTCTCTTAGTACTTTTGCTTCCCCCTGACCCCGCACCTTTCCTGCATAAATACCTTTTTTATATTGGTTCAGATGTACTGTATGTAAACTGCCGCTGTCCGGTCCGCTGGGCGGGGCTTATTCACCTGCTCCCCTCCTCCCTGTCTTGCTCTACGCATTTCTTCTTGTGTAGAGCAAGACAGGGAGGGGGGAGCAGGTGAATAAGCCACGCCCAGCGGACCGGACAGCGGCAGTTTACATACATCTGAACCGATATAAAAAAGGTATTTATGCATGAAAGGTGCGGGGTCAGGGGGAAACAAAAGTACTAAGAGAATCCTTATATGACACACAATTGAATGATTGTGAAAAATGAGGATGAATGAACTCATGGAGATCAACATCCAACACTGCGGAGACACCATCACGTTTCTCAACGCAGTGATTCTAGAGCATTGCCCCCCATCCCTTATGGGAAATATGCAAAAACATGTAAATCAAGAGCCGCGGAGACACCATCACGTTTCTCAACGCAAGCAATGACTAGCCAGGTCTTTCACCGGGAAGGAACAACCACGGGAAGGTGGTTTCCTTCATTGGAGACTGCCCTTCCCGTGGTTCTTCCTTCCCGGTGAAAGACCTGGCTAGTCATTGCTTGCGTTGAGAAACGTGATGGTGTCTCCGCGGCTCTTGATTTACATGTTTTTGCATATTTCTCATAAGGGATGGGGGCAGTGCTCTAGAATCACTGCGTTGAGAAACGTGATGGTGTCTCCGCAGTGTTGGATGTTGATCTCCATGAGTTCATTCATCCTCATTTTTCACAGTCTTTTACTAGGCATTGCTCCTACTAGCCAGTTTCCTACTCCACACTGATGAGGGGCAATACCCTGAAACAGCTGTCTGTGGATGGATACCATGTTTTGGCATAGGTGGTTTTCTTCATTGGAGACTGCCCTTCCCATGGTTCTTCCTTCCCAGTGAAAGACCTGGCTAGTCATTGCTTGCGTTGAGAAACATGTGATGGTGTCTCCGCGGCTCTTGATTTACACAATTGAATGATGTCATTATATGATCTCAAAAAAGGGGTGACAGATTCCCTTTAAGGGTCAGCCGACGTGAAGCGAGGGCACCATATCGCTTCCCAGGGTGCCAACCTCCGCTGCAAGGAAGGGACATTTTATACGGTAAAGGTACTGTCACACTTAGGCTAGTTTCACACTAGCGTTTTTGAGCGCAGCGACGGCCTGCGCACGGCCGCCGCTAAGCCCCGCCCCCTGCCGCGCCTCCGCCGGTAGCTCCGCCTACCGGCGCATGACGCTGCATGCACCCTGCGTCCCCTATCTTTATCACTGGGGGCGCAGGCCGTGCGCAGTATGCGTTTGGCGGCGCATGCGTCCTTTTGACGGTGCACCGACCTGCGCTAAACGCAACCTGCTGCAGTTTGGTTGCGCCGGCGCACCGTCAAAAAGGCGCATGCGCCACCAAACACATACTGCGCACGGCCTGCGCCCCCAGTGATAAAAAAAGGGGACACAGGGCGCATGCAGCGTCATGCGCCGGTAGGCGGAGCTACCGGCGGAGGCGCGGCAGGGGGTGGGGCTTAGCGGTGGCCGTGCGCAGGCCGTTGCTGCGCTCAAAAACGCTACTGTGAAACTAGCCTTAGCAATGCACCAGCGATCCCGACAACGATATGACCCGGTCAGGATCGCTGGTGCATTGCTAAGTGGTCACTAGTGAGTTGCCACACAGGCAGATCTCACCAGCGACATAGCAGCCGCTACTTACCTGTCAGACGAGGCGATGAAGACGTCCTCCCACCCGCGTCCACGCGTCGCTCGTCGCCACAGCAGGAAGCCGACGACGAGAAACTGCCCAGGCCGTTCTCGTGCGATCAGCTATAACCAGTGGGGGAGCGGTCGGAGGTAAGTATCACATGTAGCGATATCGCTAGCAATATCGCTGCTGCGTCACAAAACCAGTGACGTTATAGCGATATTGCTATGTGTGACGGGGCCTTAAAGCACTATCTTCCCTAGTCCACTCCTATATGTTTGATAATATTTTGTGTCTAAACATATTTGTGACACTATTTGATGTGTATTATTCCTTTTTTTGTGTGTTACTAAAGGCATCAAATTTAGACCCTTTCTTCTTCCCTTTTTTAAAAGAAAAATTTGTTTTTTGATACTTTTAATATATATCATTAAAAGGTATTTTTAGGTCTTTTTTGCTCTATGGTTTTTCGGTTTAATAAAAGATTGTGCTTTCATTCTGGTTTTCAGAATTAACCCATCTACATCACTGGGGGGGGGGGGTCCGGTGCGGTGGTCACCGTCAGACCCCCACCTATCGGCAAAATGAGACACTTATGGAGCTCTTCACATGCCTGACTGTTGGCCCAACCAAACCCATGGAGCTGTCATGCGCTGCGCCCTGTATATCCGGCCACGGTGGGGCGTGTGCACTCCTCCACTCTCCCAACTGATACAGGTCCCAGCAGTCGGACACCACCGGTCAGTAAGTTAGACCCTTTAGAGAGGTGATGGACGGAGAGAGGCTCGTCAGTGGGATCATGAAGCCCCTCCACTTCTGGTCAGGACAGGTTAGATAACATGCGCTCAGCCAAATATTTTGTGAAATTGGCCACTGTGGATTATTTTCCTGAGAAGAGTTGAACTTTGATAGACACGTTTTTTTTCCCTCTTCCTTGATGTATGAAGCAAGTGCTGAAGGCAGATAAGGGCACACCCAACCGGCCATGTGGAGTCAGAAAAACAGCAGCATTGTCTGTGTGCCATCCACACGGCTGCATTACAGATCTCAGCTTTATGAGTCGGTGATACACAAGTCAGCCATGGATCCAAAAGGTCCGATTTAGCTGATTGTGTCTAGGACCTCAGAAGAAAATTATTAACCCCTTGGAGAATTGGCAATTTTTCACTTTTTTTTTGCCCTCTTCACCTGTTAATACACAACTTTTTGTTTCCAACCCAATCACGCTCATTCGTCAGGTGAATTAATTTTAACGTTGCTTAGATACGTTTCCTGGCAGCACGTTGTCCTGTGTGAACAGGGGATGTGATGCCGAGAGAAATGCACATCTTTCCAGGCCCACTGATATGTATCAATGCTATGGAAGACCACAACACCAGGCATAAAGAGGAGCACACATGACGTCATATACTTGGAAATAAAAGTTTATGCAAACTTTCTAAAAATAAAAAAAATACACCAGAAGAGGGTTTTTTGGGGGTCACCACAACTACCTCCCCACCAAAAATGGAGTAAAAAGTGAAGAAAAAGCTTTATTTACCAAAATTAGGTACCAATGAATGCCATGGGTCATCCTGCAAAAAAAACCAAAACAAAATAAATTTATGGCCAACAAAAACATGGTTTCTTTTTAAACAAACCCTATATTAATTTGATATCATATCACAGAATGTTAGTGTCATCTACACTCCATGGAAAACGCCAGAAAAGGCATTAAAATATGGAAGCGACATTTATTTTCAATTTCATTTTAAGAACGTGTCAGGCACCAAGTGGAGAGCGGTTCCTCAAAGTACATTGATGTTTTGCCAAAGGGATTAACCCAGAAAAATTGCACCTGAAATGTTTATTCCTTGATATTTATGCTGCATTATACGCGTGGAAAAAAGTTGAGACAAACACAAATTTTGGTTTTCGCAGTTTGCCGCTTCTGTGACTGGAGGTCCTTTATTTGGATCACTTAGAAGCAGTTTGATCATTTTTACACTATGCGGTTACTGCAGCTCCGATCCATCCTCCCCCCGTGGGACCCGATTCCGGACACTGTCCAGAGCACAGCTGTGAAACGTTTGCGCCAAGTTACTGCAGAGATGTACAGCCCTCCGAAAAATGCTTGATATAAATAGTGCTGCCTAGCACGTCACCCTCAGGGTGTCACGCTTGTGTCTCAGCAGTTGTGATCATACCCCAAACCACTGGTTGCACAAATGACCTGTCCCGGCTGGTGACTTGCTGCGCGGTCAGCCATTGCCTGCGTTTCGCAAGAAACAACCACAGAGAATGGCAGCAAACCTGGAAAAGTCAAGCCGCGAGCAGAGAAAAATGAACAAATTACAGCAAGCATCACTCCTTCATGTCATCCAGACTCACTTTCATATTCTTTTTGAAGGTCCTTTAAATGAAGACGAGGCCATTTTGGATAGAAGCCGGCACAGCAATCAGCGATGGAAGTTGGAACGCAGTTTCTGCTCAGACATTTCCTACAGTGAGCATCGCGTGAGTGATGGATCATTACATGCCAGCCATTAGCCTGAACGCGGCATCTGACGGATCCCTCTGTGCTGTATTGTGGACAGAGGGTGACTGTATGATCGTTCTGCAAAAATAACAATTCCCTAATATACAGTCACACTTACAATCACTTCAGCTGTGGGGGCATTTTGAGAACATGCAAAGCTATAAATACAAATAAAATTGCGGCCTCAAGTGTTGGCACCTTTGAAATTGTTCCAGAAAATTAAGTATTTCTCACGGAAAATTATGGCAATTACATGTTTATTTCCGTTCTGTATTGTAACACACAAAAAGGCAACCATTTCACACAAAATCACCCAAAATGGGCCAGACAAAATTGTTGGCACCTTTCCGAAATTGTGGGTAAATGACTTAACTTTGCTTCAAGCATGTGATGCTCGTTCACACTCACCTGTGGCAAGTAACAGGTGTGGGCAATATCAAAATCACACCTGAAACCAGATAAAAAGGGGGAGAAGTTGACTCAGTCTTTGCATTGTGTGTCTGTTCACACTAAGCATGGAGAACAGGAAGAGGAGAGAAGTGTCTGAGGATTTGAGAACCAAAATAAATGAAAAATATTAACAATCTCAAGGTTACAAGTCCATCTCCAGAGATTTTTACGCTCCTTTGCACATGGTGCGCAACGTAAATCAAGAAGTTTACAACCCGTGGCGCTGTAGCTAATCTCCCTGGACGTGGACAGCAAAGAAAAATTGATGAAAGGTTGCAATGCAGGATAGTCCAGATGGTGGAAAACCTACCCCAATCTAAGTCCAAAAAAATTCAGTCCTGCAGGTTCAGGGTGCATCACTGTCAGTGCAAACTATCCGTGAATGAAATTAAAAGCTATGGCAGGAGAGCCTGGAAGACCCCACAGCTGACAGACAAAAAAAAAGCTAGACTGCAAAATGTAAGTGAGTAAGCTAGAATCCTTCTGGGAAAGCGTCTTGTGGCCAGATGTGACCAAGACAGAGCTTTTTGGTAAAGCACATCATTCTACTGTACAGAAAATAGAATGAGGCCTACAAAGAAAAGAACACAGTACCTACTGTCAAATATGGTGGAGGTTCAGACATGTTTTGGGGTTGTTTTGCTGCCTCTGACACTGAGTGCAAGCCATCATGAAATTTTAAGATTACCAAAGGATTTTGGTGGCAATGTAGTGACCAGTGTCAGAAAGCTGGGTTTGCATTGTAGTAGGTCATTGGTCTTCCAGCAGGAATGACTCCAAACATATTTGAAGCCCTCAGAAATGGATGGAAACAAGGTGCTGGAGAATTCTGAAATGGCAGCAATGAGTGCGGATCTAAATCTCATTGATCACCTGTGGAGATCCTAAAATTGCTGTTAGGAGAAGGCGCCTTCAGATATGAGAGACCTGGAGCAGTTTACAAAAGAAGAGATGTTTCAAAATTCCAGCTGAGAGGGGCAAGATTGATGATGGTTAAGGAAGCGATCGATTGCAGTTATTACAAAGGGTGTGCAACCAAATATTAAGGTGTATGCTAACAGTTTTTTTTCTGGCCCAGTTTTGGAGGTTCACTGTGAAATCATGTCCAGTTTCTTTGCTTTCTTTTTTGTTCCAATACACACAAAAAATAAACCGATCTAATTTTCTGGGAGAAATACTTCATTTTCTGTATCAAATTTCCAGGGTGCCAACACTTTCGGCCTTGCCTAATTATATACACAGATCTGGCAAAAATTGAGACCACTTCAAAATTTTCAGTTTGTCTGATTTTTCTCTTTATAGATATATTTTTGAGTAAAATGTAAATTGCTCTTTTATTCTATAAACTACTGACAACATGACTTCGAATTTCCAAGCACTAAATTTTGTATTTATTTTCAGAAAATGAGAAATGGTCAAAAGAACAAAAAAATGCAGTGCTTGCAGACAAATAATGCTAAGAAAACAAGTTCATAATCATTTAGAGACAATACTAATGTTTTAACTCAGGAAGAGTTCAGAAATCAATATTTTGTGGAATAACCATGATCTTTAATCACAGCTTTCATGCTTCCCACCAGTTTTTCACACTGCTTTTGGGTGACCTTATGTCACTCATGGTACAAAAATTTAAGCAGTTCTTTGTTTGATGGCTTGTGACTATCCTTCTTCCTCTTGATTATATTCCAGAGGTTTTCAATGGGGTTCAAGTCTGGAGATTGAGCTGGCCATGACAGGGATTTGATGTGGTGGTCCTTCATCCACACATTGATTGACCTAGCTGTGTGGCATGGAGCATTGTCCTGCTGGAATAACCAGTCCTCAGAGTTGGGCAACATTGTCTGAGCAGAAGGAATCCACTGTTTTTCCAGGATAACCTTGTATGTGGCTTGATTCATACATCCTTCGCAAAAATTAACCTGCCCAATTCCAGCCTTGCTGAGCCATCCCCAGATCATCACCGATCCTCCACCTAATTTCACACTGGGTGCAAGACACTGTGGCTTGTACGCCTCTCCAGGTCTCAGTCTAACCATTAGATGACCAGGTGTTGGACAAAGCTGAAATTTAGACTCATAGGAGAAGATTACCTTACTCCAGTCCTCTATGCACTTCACCCCAGCTGCCATTTGCCATGCCTTTTGTAGGTCACTTGATGTCATCCTGCAGTTGCTGAGTGACATTTGAATAAGATGACGGTCATCCCGGTCAGTGGAGAGTCATTTTCGTCCTTTGCCTGTCTGTAGCTTTATGTCCCCAATGTCTGCTGCTTGACCTTGTTATAATGGACTGCCATCTTAGAAATTTTAAGGATGGAGGCAACATGACACTCACTGTATCCCTCTGCTAGTAAAGCCAGAATTGAGCCCTTCTTTTCAACTCCTTTGGCATGGTTAAAAGTTATTTTCTCAGTCCTATTACGCTTGGGATATTACTAGCACTTGTTTTGCCATCCAGCTTGTCGTATTGCAAGAGGATTGTGAACACCACAGCAGGGTTTTTATACTTTCCTTCATTAAATAAGATTTGGTTCAGGTGATCACCTAATCAGAAGCACATGGGGTCACTGTGTAGCACCACCCACTGGACTCCTATACATACAACACCAGGGATTTCAATAAATAAAAAGGCAAATGTTAGACAAGATTGGGGGAGAATCAGTCTGTGCAGCTGCGCCGTGACCTCAGGCGGGAGGTTAGAGACCATTTTCTCCATGACAGGTTCCCTTTAAGCACCACAGCTGCCCAGGGATCCAGAGCAAATACTGGAGGACAACACAGCGGCGAATGTGCAGGATCTGCTGCTTGTATCAGTGCATGCAGTCACAGCTTCAGCAGTGCCGGGACCGTGCAGACACTGAAGACCACGCACATGAGATAAGAGGCGGGCGAGTGTAGCCCGAGTCTGGGTATTCATCTCACAGGGTCTTCTGGAGGAGATGGCCGGGGAGGCTGCCATGTTATCAACTACCACTCCACTGCCATCCATGTGACGTTGCGGCCATGCTGCACTGACCATCGGCAGCAGGGGGGCGCCAACGTGCAGCGCAGGGGTGGGCGATAGGGAATATTTATGGCTGCCCAGATCAGTACATAGGAAATGTCACCGTCAGGAGTGCGTGCTGACCGTCTGGACCTGCAGCATGTCCTGAATGATGCGCTCTCCAATGCTGCAAGCAGAAGCAATGCACTGGATGAGTGCAGGTCTACAAGTCCAGCCACCACAGACTGCAGAGGTGGCCGGTTACCTAGGCAATTATTAGTAATTTGTAAACTTAGAAGTGCCCCGTTACTAAGAACAGAGATGATTTTCAAAAAGGGTAAAACTAAAGTTTGTTTTTATAAGAAAGCTGCAATTATAGTAACTTGCGAAAATAAGACAACGCCTTGTAGAAATGTGGCCAAGACCGCAGATCCTTCACCTGAGGGTGGCGGGTGCGGCTGTGCCCCAGGAAAGAATCTGCACTGAGGCCGATGTAGGAACAGTCCTGGTGGGCAGGATGACCCCTGTGAGAAGGATGTGAGCGCTAGATCTGCAAGTCCCGGAATCTCCAGAGTGCCGCTCGCTCTACGCTGACATGCACCCTCCGCCCCTTGCTCCACGCTGACCTGCGCCCTCCGCCCCCTGCTCCGGGCTCTCCGCCCCTTGCTCTGCGCCCTCCGCCCCTTGCTCCGCGCTGACCTGCGCCCTCCGCCCCTTGCTCCGCGCTGACCTGCGCCCTCCGCCCCTTGCTCCGCGCTGACCTGCGCCCTCCGCCCCTTGCTCCGCGCTGACCTGCGCCCTCCGCCCCTTGCTCCGCGCTGACCTGCGCCCTCCGCCCCTTGCTCCGCGCTGACCTGCGCCCTCCGCCCCTTGCTCCGCGCTGACCTGCGCCCTCCGCCCCTTGCTCCGCGCTGACCTGCGCCCTCCGCCCCTTGCTCCGCGCTGACCTGCGCCCTCCGCTGCAGGCACCCACCTGATGATCGGCCCCAGCTGCAGTAGGTGCAGGAGCAGGACGAGCGGCCGGTCCCTGCCCAGGTCCCGGTGGATGAAGGTGAGGGTGAGCTGCACCATGATGGACGGCACCAGCATGAAGACGATGGTCAGGGACATCCACACCGCGTCCTCCGTGCTCTTGTACTGCGCGATCACCACGCAGGCGGCCACGGTCTCCGCACAGAACAGCAGCGTGGACGTCAGGATGCTGAGCGGCGGGTGGGTGCGGGAGCGCTCGGATACGTAGGCGCCGCACTCCGGATCGGGGCTGTGCGGGGTCTCGGAGAGGCTCTCCATGACGCCCGCTCACTGACCACAGCGCTCAAGAGTCCGCACGCTGCAGGCGGTTGCCGGCCGGCTCATGTTACCGGCTGCAGGAGACAATGGAAGGTGGCGAGCCTCCTGCACCCTCCGGGCGGCGCCGCGCTCCCCGCTCTCTGCCGGTCCCAGCTGTGTACTCTCTGTGCTGATCTACAGCAGCAGGTGTGTCTGCCTGCCCTCCGGGTCCTAGCGCCTGCCGGTCCACTGCACAATGACATCACAGCTCAAGTCGCAGCAACACGTTGTGGGGAAGTTTTGACCTCCCGGGTTCTTGTTTCAGTTTCACCTAGCTTTAGCCAATACATCATCATGAGCCACCATTTATGAGTGCTGAGAAGCCTCATTGTAGCTGTAGATCTGGAAACGAACATGTCAAAGATGGCTTGTCACTTGCTCAACTAAATTGAGAAATATCTTGTAACAATCCCATTGATTCTGCGCTGTTTTTGCGTTGCGCTGTGTCGCTCCATTGCAGATATATTCACATCTTTGTGTATAATGTCACCAGTGATCACTATATTACCTGTACACTGACACTATATACAGAGCTCCTGTGTATAGTGTTACTGGTGATCACTGTATTACCTGTACACTGATACTGTATACAGAGCTCCTGTGTATAATGTTACTGGTGATCACTGTATTACCTGTACCCTGACACTATATACAGAGCTCCTGTGTATAATGTTACTGGTGATCACTATATTACCTGTACACTGACACTATATACAGAGCTCCTGTGTATAGTGTTACTGGTGATCACTATATTACCTGTACACTGACACTATATACAGAGCTCCTGTGTATAGTGTTACTGGTGATCACTGTATTACCTGTACACTGATACTGTATACAGAGCTCCTGTGTATAATGTTACTGGTGATCACTGTATTACCTGTACCCTGACACTATATACAGAGCTCCTGTGTATAATGTTACTGGTGATCACTATATTACCTGTACACTGACACTATATACAGAGCTCCTGTGTATAATGTCACCTGTGATCACTGTATTACCTGTACACTGATACTGTATACAGAGCTCCTGTGTATAATGTTACTGGTGATCACTGTATTACCTGTACCCTGACACTATATACAGAGCTCCTGTGTATAATGTTACTGGTGATCACTATATTACCTGTACACTGACACTATATACAGAGCTCCTGTGTATAGTGTTACTGGTGATCACTATATTACCTGTACACTGACACTATATACAGAGCTCCTGTGTATAGTGTTACTGGTGATCACTGTATTACCTGTACACTGATACTGTATACAGAGCTCCTGTGTATAATGTCACCTGTGATCACTGTATTACCTGTACCCTGACACTATATACAGAGCTCCTGTGTATAATGTTACTGGTGATCACTATATTACCTGTACACTGACACTATATACAGAGCTCCTGTGTATAGTGTTACTGGTGATCACTGTATTACCTGTACACTGATACTGTATACAGAGCTCCTGTGTATAATGTTACTGGTGATCACTGTATTACCTGTACCCTGACACTATATACAGAGCTCCTGTGTATAATGTTACTGGTGATCACTATATTACCTGTACACTGACACTATATACAGAGCTCCTGTGTATAATGTCACCTGTGATCACTGTATTTACCTGTACACTGACACTATATACAGAGCTCCTGTGTATAATGTCATTGGTGATCACTGTATTACCTGTTCGTTATACACTATATACAGAGCTCCTGTGTATAATGTTACTGGTGATCACTGTATTACCTGTACACTGACACTATATACAGAGCTCCTGTGTATAATGTCACCTGTGATCACTGTATTTACCTGTACACTGACACTATATACAGAGCTCCTGTGTATAATGTCATTGGTGATCACTGTATTACCTGTTCGTTATACACTATATACAGAGCTCCTGTGTATAATGTTACTGGTGATCACTGTATTACCTGTACACTGACACTATATACAGAGCTCCTGTGTATAATGTCACCTGTGATCACTGTATTTACCTGTACACTGACACTATATACAGAGCTCCTGTGTATAATGTCATTGGTGATCACTATATTACCTGTACACTGACACTATATACAGAGCTCCTGTGTATAATGTCACCTGTGATCACTGTATTTACCTGTACACTGACACTATATACAGAGCTCCTGTGTATAATGTCATTGGTGATCACTGTATTACCTGTTCGTTATACACTATATACAGAGCTCCTGTGTATAATGTCACTGGTGATCACTATATTACCTGTACACTGACACTATATACAGAGCTCCTGTGTATAATGTCACCTGTGATCACTGTATTTACCTGTACACTGACACTATATACAGAGCTCCTGTGTATAATGTCATTGGTGATCACTGTATTACCTGTTCGTTATACACTATATACAGAGCTCCTGTGTATAATGTTACTGGTGATCACTGTATTACCTGTACACTGACACTATATACAGAGCTCCTGTGTATAATGTCACCTGTGATCACTGTATTACCTGTACACTGACGCTATATACAGAGCTCCTGTGTATAATGTCACCGATGATCACTGTATTACCTGTACACTGATACTGTATACAGAGCTCCTGTGTATAATGTCATTGGTGATCACTGTATTACCTGTTCGTTATACACTATATACAGAGCTCCTGTGTATAATGTTACTGGTGATCACTGTATTACCTGTACACTGACACTATATACAGAGCTCCTGTGTATAATGTCACCTGTGATCACTGTATTTACCTGTACACTGACACTATATACAGAGCTCCTGTGTATAATGTCATTGGTGATCACTGTATTACCTGTTCGTTATACACTATATACAGAGCTCCTGTGTATAATGTTACTGGTGATCACTGTATTACCTGTACACTGACACTATATACAGAGCTCCTGTGTATAATGTCACCTGTGATCACTGTATTTACCTGTACACTGACACTATATACAGAGCTCCTGTGTATAATGTCATTGGTGATCACTGTATTACCTGTTCGTTATACACTATATACAGAGCTCCTGTGTATAATGTTACTGGTGATCACTGTATTACCTGTACACTGACACTATATACAGAGCTCCTGTGTATAATGTCACCTGTGATCACTGTATTTACCTGTACACTGACACTATTTTATATACAGAGCTCCTGTGTATAATGTTACTGGTGATCACTATTACCTGTACACTGACACTATATACAGAGCTCCTGTGTATAATGTCACCTGTGATCACTGTATTACCTGTACACTGACGCTATATGCAGAGCTCCTGTGTATAATGTCACCGATGATCACTGTATTACCTGTACACTGACACTATATACAGAGCTCCTGTGTATAATGTCACTGGTGATCCCTGTATTACCTCTACACTGACACTATATACAGAGCTCCTGTATAATGTCACCGATGATCACTGTATTACCTGCACACTATATACAGAGCTCCTGTGTATAATGTCATTGGTGATCCCTGTATTACCTATACACTGTATACAGAGCTCCTGTGTATAATGTCACTGGTGATCACTGTATTACCTGTACACTGACACTATATACAGAGCTCCTGTGTATAATGTCACTGGTGATCACTGTTTTACCTGTACGCTATACACTATATACAGAGCTCCTGTGTATAATGTCACTGGTGATCACTGTATTACCTCTAAACTGACACTATATACAGAGCTCCAGTGCATAATGTCACCGGTGATCACTGTGTTACCTGTATACTATACACTATATACAGTGGTCCTGTGCATAATGTCACTGGTGATCACTGTATTACCTGTACACTGACACTATATACAGCGCTCCTGTGTGTAATGTCACTGGTAATCCCTGTATTACCTGTTCGCTATACACTATATACAGCGCTCCTGTGTGTAATGTCACCAGTGATCACTGCATTACCTGTACACTGACACTATATACAGAGCACCTGTGCATAATGTCACTCGTGATTACTGTATTACCTGTACACTATACACTATATACAGAGCTCCTGTGTATAATGTCACCGTTGACCACTATTATCTGTACACTGACACTATATACAGAGCTCCTGTGTATAATGTCATTGGTGATCACTGTATTATCTGTACACTGACACTATATACAGAGCTCCTGTGTATAATGTCATCTGTGATCACTGTATTTACCTGTACACTGACACTATAAACAGAGCTCCTGTGTATAATGTCATTGGTGATCACTGTATTTACCTGTACACTGACACTATATAGAGAGCTCCTGTGTATAATGTCATTGGTGATCACTGTATTACCTGTACACTGTCACTATATACAGAGCTCCTGTGTATAATGTCACTGTCAGGGATATAATCTAACTTTTGTTTCTATTTTCAGTTCCGGTTAGGAACTTGCAGCTCTCTGGCGCCCCCCTTATCCTCTGGTCAGTCAGGGAACTGCATCTAGGGTAAGTAGTCGCCGGAAAGGCTGCCTTGTTGCGTACTGGTTATCGGGCACTCTGCAGTGAGGGCGGTATTTATATCACCTGTCCCAGGCTGGGAATATATACATAAACCTCCGATCCGTCATGCCAGGGTTCCCCCAATAACACCAGGACGCTATGCTGCCACCAGTTCCTCGTTTGATACGAAAACTTATATCGGGTCAGGAACCAACCCAAAGTTAGCATGATTTGGCGCGGAGTACATGTCGGTTTGGTCATAGAGCAAGGAGAACGAGACTAGTAAATTCATATATTTACTCCAGAAAATATAGGCAGTGTTTACAAAAATACAAAAGATATAACAAAAGGAATCAAAATCAATATGTACAAACAGTTAGAAATAAAAGGAATTAAAATGTGAAACTTACTTTATCTCAGTCACAGGTATGACGTGTCGATAAAGGGGAGTAGAAAATCCCACAGAAAAGATTCTGTCACTGTTGATCACTGTATAACCTGTACACTGACACCAAATACAGGGCTCTTCTGTATAATGTCACTGGTGATCACTGTATTACCTGTACACTGTATACTTTATAGAGAGCTCCTGTGTATCATTGTGAGAGAGCTCCTGTGTATCACTGTGTATCATTGGTTATATTATCACTGGTTATCATTGTATTACCTGTACACTGACACTATATGCAGAGCTCCTGTATAATGTCACCAGTGATCACTGTATTACCTGTTCACTATACACTCTATACAGTGCTCCTGTGTATAATGTCTCCGGTGATCTCTGTATTATCTATACATTTACACTATATACAGAGCTCCTGTGTATAATGTCACTGGTGATCATTGTATTACCTGTACATTATACACTATATACCGAGCTCCTGTGTATAATGTCACTGGTGATCCCTGTATTACCTGTTCACTATACACTATATACAGAGCTCCTGTGTATAATGTCACTGGTGATCACTGTATTACCTGTTCACTATACACTATATACAGAGCTCCTGTGTATAATGTCACTGGTAATCACTGTATTACCTGTACATTATATACAGGGCTCCTGCGTATAATGTCATTGGTGATCTCTGCATTATCTATACACTGTCACTATATACAGATCTCCTGTGTATAATGCCACTGATGATCACTGAATTATCTGTACACATACACTATATACATGGCTCCTGTGTATAATGTCATTGGTGATCCCTGTATTTTCTGTACACCGACACTATATACAGAGCTCCTGTGTATAATGCCACTGGTGATCACTGTATTATCTGTACACTGTATACTATGTACAGAGCTCCTGTGTATAATATAACTGGTGATCCCTGTATTACCTGTACATTGTATACATAGCTCCTGTGTATAATGTCACTGGTGATCACCATAATACTGTATTATGTGGTGGTAATATATGGGCTAGTCATGGTGTGTTGGTATTGCTCCCTTGTACTTTGTATTATTCAGTCACTATGTGGTGGTAATATATGGTCTGGTCATGGTGTGGCAGTATTGCTCCCTTGTACTTTGTATTATTCGGTCACTATGGGGTGGTAATATGTGGTCCAGCCATGGTGTGACGGTATTTTTTTCTTGTATGTGGTATTATTCGGTAACTGTGTGGTGGTAATATATGGTCTGGTCATGGTGTGGCGGTTGTTAGGGCTGGCGGAGCGCACCAAATTATAAAATAATACTATGTGCTTTCGCAGCCGGGGGTCCACCGTGCAGAGGTGGTACACTGCTGCTAGGTAATGGCGGAAGAATAGAGCGGCGTAAAAACAGTCACACGTGGGTTACGTCACCCAATGTGAACAGGTGCGAACTCTGTTAATGCACAGAGTTGCACAACTGCTGAACGTAGATGCCGGAGCCTGTTTAGCTCACAGAGCCCGGCCAAAAGAGCGCACAGTGTACAGCCACAGAACTCTACCCCAAGGACACGGGGTTAGAGTCCTTCTAGGCACACTGAGCGAGCGCCACTATAGACGCTGGCTATGAAGTGGAGCACGTGCATTGAGGCGTGCCGAGTCCCTGGTGAGGGCTGATGCCTGACTCAACCTCTGTCCTACCTACACCTAAGCCTTGGCGCTAGCAGGCTAGGCTGCACAACACATGCGTACTAAGGGTAGGGGTTTCTTAATGAGTCATTCACCAGATACATTCATACGTGCATACATCACTCACTCCACATAGTCTGTAAATACAGTCTTATCCTAGCGCATGGCCGAGCGGCCATGCAAACCTTTTATAGCCACGAGCGTTCGGGACCTTCCTGGCTTCTCGGATGGGCCAATCCGAACACGAGCAGGACCTGAGCACGTGACCTTCGATCTCCAATGGGAGATCACTTCACGGGCATGCTCAGTGGCCTGACATGGGGACTTAGTCCCTGGAGAATCTCGTTGCTGAGCAGCATGTATTGCCATAGATGTGCCAGAGGTGGCAGAAGCAAGAAAACCCATGGAGCTGGTCTGGGCAGAGCGCCTGGACCGACGAGTTTGCTGAGCAACCTCTGCGGCCGGAGAGAAATGGGAGACCGCTGGAAGTAAGGCTCGGGATTCTCGCTGTGCAGCGACAGAAATCCGACGCCTAACAGCGGTATTTCTCCCTTGTATGTGTTTTTATTCAGTCACTATGTGGTCTGGTCATGGTGTGGCGGAATTTCTCCTGTTATGAATGAGTCACCGTAGGAGGCAAAAGCAGAATTACAAGCTAAGTC
The DNA here is from genome assembly GCF_039654945.1 of Dendrobates tinctorius. Taxonomy (NCBI): domain Eukaryota; kingdom Metazoa; phylum Chordata; class Amphibia; order Anura; family Dendrobatidae; genus Dendrobates; species Dendrobates tinctorius. The sequence goes on from NW_027361702.1 coordinate 10,958,634, forward strand.
CAGAAAACCAGAGAAGTTGGCAACTATCAGATTGCAGACCTCTGAACCTATCAACACAACTAGCAGTAGCCATGGGGGGTTCCTACGATGCCCTAGACCCCTCGATCACAGCCAGAGAATTAAATAGGCCTAAAGAAAGAAAGGGGAAATCTAAACTGCCCCAGAGCAGACCCCAAAGCAATGGGCAGCCCCCAACATATAATGACGGTGAAGCAAGATGAAAACACTAACACAGACAGAAAGATAGACTCAGCAAAGACGGGGCCCAAAACTACCTAGATAGGAAAGGACAGGAAGGCTGCTGTCTGCAATCTGCCAAAACCTTATCAAAGACATAAGCCAACAAGCTGATATGAAAAAGGCCCTGAAGCAGCTAGGCTTCAAAAACTAAATCAGCACTCAGGTATTTTCAGAAGACAGAGCTAAAGGAATTCAGCACACCCCAGCAGGGAATGGCAGAATCCAGAAAAACAAAGCAAAACAAAGTCAAAGCACCAATGCAAAAAGCCGAGCAGCAAACTTAGCTTTAGAGGAGCAGGAATTCAGACTGGTCTCCAAGGATCCCACAGAGAAATCACCCGCAGGGCAGAAGGGCGTCGGCAGCCTTATATCCAGTCAGTAACTCCACTCAGCCAGTCATCATCATCAGCCTCAGGTGTTTGATAATCAGGCTCACTACCTTTCTTTACCAGAAGAGGGAGTTCCTCGGGCCTCAGTAGTGAAGGGGAAAATGAACTCACAACAGTACCTCCCCCTTGAGGAGGGGTCACCAAACCCTCAACTACGCCACCAGGGCGATCAGGGTGAGTGCGATGAAAGGCACGCACCAATCTTTTGGCATGAATATCAGAGGCAGAGACCCAGGAATTATCCTCCTGACTATAACCCTTCCACTTAACCAAATACTGGAGTCTCCGTCTAGCCAGACGGGAATCCAGTACTTTCTCTACCTCATATTCCATGTTACCTTCAACCAATTTCTGGGTCTGGAGGTGCCACCCCGGAACAACAGGTTCAACAAACCTCTTCAACAAAGATTTATGGAACACATTATGGATTTTAAATGTGACAGGAAGAGCCAAACGAAAAGAGACCGCATTAATAATCTCCACAATCTTGTAAGGTCCAATAAATCTAGGCTTAAACTTAGGAGAAGCCACCTTCATAGCAATATTTTTTGATGATAACCACACCATATCACCAACCTTAAACTGGGGACCAATGGTCCTATGTCGGTTGGAAAACCGCTGGGCCTTTTCCTGGGAGAGAGATAACTTATCCACCACTTGGTCCCAGATCTGGTGCATTCTCTCCACCACAGTGTCAACACCTGGGCAGACAGAGGGCTCCACCTGCCCTGAAGAAAATCGAGGATAAAACCCAAATAGAGTTGAGCGAAACGGGTCGAAAAAATTCAAAAGTCGCCGACTTTTGGCAAAGTCGGGTTTCATGAAACGAAACCCGACCCTAGGATGAGGTCGGCCACGAGGTCGGCGACTTACGCGCCAAAGTCGCGTTTCAAAAGTTTGTTTTGCGCTCTTTTTCAGCCAATCAGGATCCACGGACACTGTGGGCAACGTGATGACATAGGCACGGGTCACCACCATCTTTCAGAAGGGCATGCAAGTGATTGGCTTGCTTTGGTGGGCGTCACAGGGGGTATAAAAGGGCGTGCACGCCGACCGCCATCTTACTTCTGCCGATCTTAGTATAGGGAGAGGTTGCTGCTTATTCTGTAGGGAGAGCGTTAGGCAGGGAAGAAGACAAAAAAACTGCTTCTGCTGCTAGCGATTTGGCCTGCACAACACACAAGTCACTGTGTGTGCAGTGCAAGGGGAGGCTATATTGTGGTGTATCAGTGGTGTTGGTTGTTGGGCTGCCTTTTAAGGCTTCCTGACACGCTGGCATTGCTGTTTACCCACTGCTCCGCAAACTGCTTTTTTAAAAGCAATCCAATCTCCCTTATCCTCTCGTCACTTTGGTCACAGGCAGCTGTGCCATCGAGCGTGTCACATAGCGCTCAGATATCAGTGGGCCTCACACCATCCACAAGTGTCCAGTGTCCAAAAGTGTACGCAGAGATTCAAAATCTCCATTATCCTCTCGTCACTTTGGTCACAGGCAGCTGTGCCATCGAGCGTGTCTCATAGCGCTCAGATATCAGTGGGCCTCACACCATCCACAAGTGTCCAGTGTCCAAAAGTGTACGCAGAGATTCAAAATCTCCATTATCCTCTCGTCACTTTGGTCACAGGCAGCTGTGCCATCGAGCATGTCACATAGCGCTCAGATATCAGTGGGCCTCACACCATCCACAAGTGTCCAGTGTCCAAAAGTGTACGCAGAGATTCAAAATCTCCATTATCCTCTCGTCACTTTGGTCACAGGCAGCTGTGCCATCGAGCGTGTCACATAGCGCTCAGATATCAGTGGGCCTCACACCATCCACAAGTGTCCAGTGTCCAAAAGTGTACGCAGAGATTCAAAATCTCCATTATCCTCTCGTCACTTTGGTCAAAGGCAGCTGTGCCATCGAGCGTGTCACATAGCGCTCAGATATCAGTGGGCCTCACACCATCCACAAGTGTCCAGTGTCCAAAAGTGTACGCAGAGATTCAAAATCTCCATTATCCTCTCGTCACTTTGGTCACAGGCAGCTGTGCCATCGAGCGTGTCACATAGCGCTCAGATATCAGTGGGCCTCACACAATCCACAAGTGTCCAGTGTCCAAAAGTGTACGCAGAGATTCAAAATCTCCATTATCCTCTCGTCACTTTGGTCACAGGCAGCTGTGCCATCGAGCGTGTCACATAGCGCTCAGATATCAGTGGGCCTCACACCATCCACAAGTGTCCAGTGTCCAAAAGTGTACGCAGAGATTCAAAATCTCCATTATCCTCTCGTCACTTTGGTCACAGGCAGCTGTGCCATCGAGCGTGTCACATAGCGCTCAGATATCAGTGGGCCTCACACCATCCACAAGTGTCCAGTGTCCAAAAGTGTACGCAGAGATTCAAAATCTCCATTATCCTCTCGTCACTTTGGTCACAGGCAGCTGAGCCATCGAGCGTGTCACATAGCGCTCAGATATCAGTGGGCCTCACACAATCCACAAGTGTCCAGTGTCCAAAAGTGTACGCAGAGATTCAAAATCTCCATTATCCTCTCGTCACTTTGGTCACAGGCAGCTGTGCCATCGAGCGTGTCACATAGCGCTCAGATATCAGTGGGCCTCACACAATCCACAAGTGTCCAGTGTCCAAAAGTGTACGCAGAGATTCAAAATCTCCATTATCCTCTCGTCACTTTGGTCACAGGCAGCTGTGCCATCGAGCGTGTCACATAGCGCTCAGATATCAGTGGGCCTCACACCATCCACAAGTGTCCAGTGTCCAAAAGTGTACGCAGAGATTCAAAATCTCCATTATCCTCTCGTCACTTTGGTCACAGGCAGCTGTGCCATCGAGCGTGTCACATAGCGCTCAGATATCAGTGGGCCTCACACCATCCACAAGTGTCCAGTGTCCAAAAGTGTACGCAGAGATTCAAAATCTCCATTATCCTCTCGTCACTTTTGTCACAGGCAGCTGTGCCATCGAGCGTGTCACATAGCGCTCAGATATCAGTGGGCCTCACACAATCCACAAGTGTCCAGTGTCCAAAAGTGTACGCAGAGATTCAAAATCTCCATTATCCTCTCGTCACTTTGGTCACAGGCAGCTGTGCCATCGAGCGTGTCACATAGCGCTCAGATATCAGTGGGCCTCACACAATCCACAAGTGTCCAGTGTCCAAAAGTGTACGCAGAGATTCAAAATCTCCATTATCCTCTCGTCACTTTGGTCACAGGCAGCTGTGCCATCGAGCGTGTCACATAGCGCTCAGATATCAGTGGGCCTCACACCATCCACAAGTGTCCAGTGTCCAAAAGTGTACGCAGAGATTCAAAATCTCCATTATCCTCTCGTCACTTTGGTCACAGGCAGCTGAGCCATCGAGCGTGTCACATAGCGCTCAGATATCAGTGGGCCTCACACAATCCACAAGTGTCCAGTGTCCAAAAGTGTACGCAGAGATTCAAAATCTCCATTATCCTCTCGTCACTTTGGTCACAGGCAGCTGTGCCATCGAGCGTGTCACATAGCGCTCAGATATCAGTGGGCCTCACACAATCCACAAGTGTCCAGTGTCCAAAAGTGTACGCAGAGATTCAAAATCTCCATTATCCTCTCGTCACTTTGGTCACAGGCAGCTGTGCCATCGAGCGTGTCACATAGCGCTCAGATATCAGTGGGCCTCACACCATCCACAAGTGTCCAGTGTCCAAAAGTGTACGCAGAGATTCAAAATCTCCATTATCCTCTCGTCACTTTGGTCACAGGCAGCTGTGCCATCGAGCGTGTCACATAGCGCTCAGATATCAGTGGGCCTCACACAATCCACAAGTGTCCAGTGTCCAAAAGTGTACGCAGAGATTCAAAATCTCCATTATCCTCTCGTCACTTTTGTCACAGGCAGCTGTGCCATCGAGCGTGTCACATAGCGCTCAGATATCAGTGGGCCTCACACAATCCACAAGTGTCCAGTGTCCAAAAGTGTACGCAGAGATTCAAAATCTCCATTATCCTCTCGTCACTTTGGTCACAGGCAGCTGTGCCATCGAGCGTGTCACATAGCGCTCAGATATCAGTGGGCCTCACACAATCCACAAGTGTCCAGTGTCCAAAAGTGTACGCAGAGATTCAAAATCTCCATTATCCTCTCGTCACTTTGGTCACAGGCAGCTGTGCCATCGAGCGTGTCACATAGCGCTCAGATATCAGTGGGCCTCACACCATCCACAAGTGTCCAGTGTCCAAAAGTGTACGCAGAGATTCAAAATCTCCATTATCCTCTCGTCACTTTGGTCACAGGCAGCTGTGCCATCGAGCGTGTCACATAGCGCTCAGATATCAGTGGGCCTCACACAATCCACAAGTGTCCAGTGTCCAAAAGTGTACGCAGAGATTCAAAATCTCCATTATCCTCTCGTCACTTTGGTCACAGGCAGCTGTGCCATCGAGTGTGTCACATAGCGCTCAGATATCAGTGGGCCTCACACAATCCACAAGTGTCCAGTGTCCAAAAGTTTACGCAGAGATTCAAAATCTCCATTATCCTCTCGTCACTTTGGTCACAGGCAGCTGTGCCATCGAGCGTGTCACATAGCGCTCAGATATCAGTGGGCCTCACACCATCCACAAGTGTCCAGTGTCCAAAAGTGTACGCAGAGATTCAAAATCTCCATTATCCTCTCGTCACTTTGGTCACAGGCAGCTGTGCCATCGAGCGTGTCACATAGCGCTCAGATATCAGTGGGCCTCACACAATCCACAAGTGTCCAGTGTCCAAAAGTGTACGCAGAGATTCAAAATCTCCATTATCCTCTCGTCACTTTGGTCACAGGCAGCTGTGCCATCAAGCGTGTCACATAGCGCTCAGATATCAGTGGGCCTCACACAATCCACAAGTGTCCAGTGTCCAAAAGTGTACGCAGAGATTCAAAATCTCCATTATCCTCTCGTCACTTTGGTCACAGGCAGCTGTGCCATCGAGCGTGTCACATAGCGCTCAGATATCAGTGGGCCTCACACAATCCACAAGTGTCCACTGTCCACAAGTGTGTGCAGAAATTCTAAAACTCCCCTGTCCTATAGACACCTTGTACCTTGTTTTACATTACTTTATAGTTTGTTGGATTTTGTCTACATTTCTACCAAAAATGAGGAAGGCTGCTGGAAGAGGCCGTGGAATTGGGCGGGGGTTGGCAGCTGGTAATGATGGTGTTGGTGGTGGATCTGATGGTAGTGGCAAGAGCAAAATAGGACCGAATGCAGGAGGTGCTGACCCTGCGTCATCGTCTGGCTACATAAGGCCTCGAACGCTTAGTTTTCTAGGAGTTGGCACACCGCTTTTAAAGGCAGAGCATCAGGAAAAAGTTTTGTCTTACATTGCTGACTCAGCCTCCAGCTCTATCGCCTCCTCTTCTTCAGTTGTAAAAAGTAAAAGCACTGAGTCGTCATTGGAGGCTCATGTTCATGAACCACACCTTTCCTTGTGTCCTTCACCCCAACCAAGATTGAAGGATGACGCAGGCCATACTACTGATTACTCCATGGAGCTGTTTTCACATACCATGCCTGGATTATCAAGTGAAATGGTGAATTACCCAGGCCAAGATGAATCTGACATGGAGTGCACTGATGCACAGCCGCTGATGGATGATTCTGCTGGTACATTCACTCAGAGCACTACATTGTCCTCGCAGTGTACAGAGCCAGATTCTGACCCTGATGAGACTCAGGTGCCCCTTCCCGCACACTATACCACCATACACGGTGACACAGAGGAAGGTGCACATGACATAGAAGAGGAGGTGATGGATGACCCAGTTGTTGACCCAGATTGGCATCCATTGGGGGAAGAGGGTGCTGCTTCCAATAGCTCATATGAGGAGCATCCACAGCAGACATCGACATCGCAACAGCTGTTATCTGGCAGGCCCGGAGCACTCCAAAGACAGGTTCCAAACATCAAAAGAGTTGCTGGACAGCTTGTCCAGAGGGTCAAAAGATCACAGCGTGCTAGGCCGCAAAATGTCTGCCAAAGTAGGAAGAGTGCAGTGTGGCACTTTTTTGAACAAAATCCTCATGATCAGGCCAAGGTTATCTGTAAGAAGTGCGCAAAGACCTTTAGCCGAGGGAAAAATCTGAAAAATTTGAATACCAGTTGCATGCTTAGACATTTAACCAGCATGCACTTGCAAGCGTGGACACAACACCAAACCTCAAGTGCCACATGTGCAACTGATCACAACGAAGGTAGTCAGCAACGCTACATTGTTTCCCCCACTGTAAGCCCACCGGTTAGCACAGCAGCAAATGTTGAGGTGTCGTTGCAAGGCCACAGCAGTCAGGGAATCCCACTGTTATATCAACGAAAGACTGATTCTAGGCCATCAGAAAGAACACCAACTCCATCACCATCATCAACCCTCTCTCAGTCCGCCCTGTCCACCGCTACTTCCACCATATGCAGCTCTCAAGTCCAGCTCACCCTCCCAGACACTATGAGTAGGTCAAGAAAGTACTCAGTCTCTCATCCGCGTACACTGGGTTTGAACGCCCACATTGCCAAACTAATCTCGTTTGAGATGATGCCCTTTCGGTTGGTGGAAAGCACAGCTTTCCGCGAACTCATGGCCTATGCAGTACCACGCTATGACCTACCCAGTCGCCACTTCTTCTCTCGCAAAGCCATCCCAGCCCTCCACCATCATGTGAAAGACCGCATTGTCCATGCACTCAAGCAGTCAGTGAGCGGAAAGGTGCACCTCACAACTGATGCATGGTCCAGTCGGCATGGCCAGGGCCGTTACGTGTCCATCACTGCGCACTGGGTTAATGTGGTGGATGCAGGGTCCACAGGGGACAGCGGTGGTGGGACAGTGCTGCCTAGCCCACGGTATAGGAAACAGTTGGCTGTAGGCGTTCGACCCTCCTCCTCCTCCTCCTCCTCCAGAAGCGACAGCTCGTCCACAGAGCGCAGTCGTACGAGCACTCCATCTGCAGCTGCCACTGTTGCACACGATGTGTCCCCCTATCGAGCAGCTAGTGGAAAGCGTCAGCAGGCTGTGTTGCAGATGATGTGTTTGGGCGACAGACACACCGCCGAGGTGCTGGCCGAGTACTTGAAGCGACAAACTGAGTCATGGCTGGGCAGTGTACATCTTGAGGCAGGCAAGGTAGTTAGTGATAACGGCCGTAATTTTGTGGCAGCCATAGCCCTTTCAAAACTCAGCCACATACCTTGCTTGGCTCACACCTTGAACCTGGTGGTGCAGTGCTTCCTCAAAAATTATCCGGAGTTAACAGCCCTGCTCCAGAAGGTGCGAAGACTGTGCGCGCACATCCGCCGGTCGCCTGTACACTCCGTTCGTATGCAGAAGCTGCAGCGATTGCTCCACCTTCCCAACCACCGCCTCACTATCGACATTGCAACAAGGTGGAACTCCACCCTGCACATGGTGGAGCGGCTGTGCGAGCAGAGGCAGGCCATAATGCATTTGTGGGAGGATACACGGCCAGGCACTTTGAGAGCAGACATGGAGTTGACAGGCGTGCAGTGGTCGAAGCTGAAAGACCTTTGTAAAGTCCTTCAGTGTTTTGAGGAATGCACACGGCTGGTAAGCGCAGACGACGCCATCCTAAGCATGAGCATCCCACTTATGCGTCTGCTCATGCAAACTTTGACGCACCTTAAGGAGCAGGCGTCTGCAGCCAATGTTGATGAGGAGGAAGAGGAGGAGGGAATCCTTGATGACATTCAGCCATTGTCTGCTCAGGGACCTCTCCTGGACGAGGTGGAGGAAGAAGAGGAGGAGGAGGAGGAGGATGATGGGGATGATTACTTAGGGGAGGAGGATGCATCTCGTGGGGCTAGTGAAAATGTTGGAGTGGCAAGGTCTGGTACAGGGTTTGTGCGTGACTGGAGGGATGTGGATTTGCCAGAAAGTGCTCCTCCACCCAGCACTCGCAGTGCATCATTGACACCGGGAACATTGGCCCACATGTCAGATTATGCCTTGCGGATCCTAAAAAGGGACCCCCGCATTGCCAAAATGATGAACGATGACGAATACTGGTTGGCCAGCATCCTGGATCCACGCTATAAAGGCAAATTACAAAACATCATGCCACAGGAGAACCTTGACCTAATATTGGCTAATAAACAAGCAACTCTGGTAAATCGGTTGCTTGAGGCATTCCCAGCACACAGCAGCAATGATGGTTCTCACAAGAGCCGTACGGGCCGGGGGCAGCTTGGCAGAGGTGTTCGTGGTGCACACAGCAGAAGTGGCGTTGGAGACAGGGGTTTCATGACAATGTTGTGGACTGATTTTTCAAATACCGCTCACACAACTGGTAATACTGCATCGATGGAAAGTGACAGGAGACAGCAGTTGTCAATTATGGTTACAAACTACTTTTCCTCCCATATCGATGTTCTCCCACACAGGTCATTCCCCTTTGACTATTGGGCCGCTAAACTGGACACCTGGCCTGAATTGGCCCAATATGCCTTACAGGAGCTCGCTTGCCCAGCTGCAAGTGTGCTATCGGAAAGAGTCTTCAGTGCAGCTGGATCAATCCATTCCTGACAGAAAAAAGGACCCGTCTGTCAACCCAAAATGTGGATGATCTAACCTTCATTAAAATGAACCACGCATGGGTTTCCAAGGATTTTGTCCCACCTTCCCCTGATGACACATAGGGTGACAGAAAAATGGCTTGCTTTGGTCCACCTCTTCCTGGTACTTCACCTATTTCGCCTTTTGCATCAGCTGAATGTCCAACATCAACATATGCCACTTTCTAAAACTCCATAACTGTGCTGCCTCCCCCCCCATGGCCGGGGTCACCACCTACCGCACGACACCGTGCGAGTGCCGTTGCCCTGGACAGGTGGGTAGGCCGACTCTTGGGCGCGGGCACTGGCACAGGGTCCCTCATAGTGCAATCAAGTGTCTCTGACGGTGGTGGTGCACACCCGCCGTCAGACACACCGCTGTACTATGAGGGGCCCAGTGCCAGTACCGACGCCCACGAGTGGGCCCCACTTGCTTGGCCAGGGCCCCAGCATTTGCAATCTTTACCTCTCCCTGCTCCTCCGCTGTGTAATCTGGGCCGTCAAATCCATACTGTGCCTGACACCGTCTGAGCCTGCCTCCTGAGACATATATTTTGAATGTGTACGCTATCCATACATGTTATCCAGGGATACAGTACCCTTTCTAACCTTTGTGCAATGACGTGCAATCCATACTGGGCCTAATACCGTCTGAGCCTGCCTCATGCTGTATAGACATATATTTTGAATGTGTACGCTATCCATACATGTTATCCGGGGATACGGTACCCCTTCTAACCTTTGTGCAATGACGTGCAATCCATACTGGGCCTAACACCGTCTGAGCGTGCCTCATGCTGTATAGACATATATTTTGAATGTGTACGCTATCCATACATGTTATCCAGGGATACGGTACCCTTTCTAACCTTTGTGCAATGACGTGCAATCCATACTGGGCCTAACACCGTCTGAGCCTGCCTCATGCTGTATAGACATATATTTTGAATGTGTACGCTATCCATACATGTTATCCGGGGATACGGTACCCCTTCTAACCTTTGTGCAATGACGTGCAATCCATACTGGGCCTAACACCGTCTGAGCCTGCCTCATGCTGTATAGACATATATTTTGAATGTGTACGCTATCCATACATGTTATCCGGGGATACGGTACCCTTTCTAACCTTTGTGCAATGACGTGCAATCCATACTGGGCCTAACACTGTCTGAGCCTGCCTCATGCTGTATAGACATATATTTTGAATGTGTACGCTATCCATACATGTTATCCGGGGATACGGTACCCTTTCTAACCTTTGTGCAATGACGTGCAATCCATACTGGGCCTAACACCGTCTGAGCCTGCCTCATGCTGTATAGACATATATTTTGAATGTGTACGCTATCCATACATGTTATCCGGGGATACGGTACCCTTTCTAACCTTTGTGCAATGACGTGCAATCCATACTGGGCCTAACACCGTCTGAGCCTGCCTCATGCTGTATAGACATATATTTTGAATGTGTACGCTATCCATACATGTTATCCGGGGATACGGTACCCTTTCTAACCTTTGTGCAATGACGTGCAATCCATACTGGGCCTAACACCGTCTGAGCCTGCCTCATGCTGTATAGACATATATTTTGAATGTGTACGCTATCCATACATGTTATCCGGGGATACGGTACCCTTTCTAACCTTTGTGCAATGACGTGCAATCCATACTGGGCCTAACACCGTCTGAGCCTGCCTCATGCTGTATAGACATATATTTTGAATGTGTACGCTATCCATACATGTTATCCGGGGATACGGTACCCTTTCTAACCTTTGTGCAATGACGTGCAATCCATACTGGGCCTAACACCGTCTGAGCCTGCCTCATGCTGTATAGACATATATTTTGAATGTGTACGCTATCCATACATGTTATCCAGGGATACGGTACCCTTTCTAACCTTTGTGCAATCACGTGCAATCCATACTGGGCGTGAGAACGGCTGGCGAGCTGTTAAGCTACAGCACCTGTCCAGACAAGTACAGGGATTCCCTAGCGAGGAGACTTATTTGATTGTTTTCAATGTTGGGACAGCAATTTTTGGGGAGCACTATACTCTGGAGAATGATAGATGGGGCCCACCATACACTGGAACATTCCAAAGGTGGACATCAGACACTGGAGCAGCATTTACAGGGCCCATTATACACTAGAGCATTAGAAATGGGGCCCATTATGTTTGGAGCATTATTTGGGCCCATAAGACAGTGGAGCTTCATCCATGGGGACCAACATATACTGTAGCATTATGTGGAGCTCATCATATACTGTTTCAAACATTATATGGGACCAATGATTTTGTATGGAGAAATAGATGGGCCTCGTCATGAGATGTAAAAAGTGAGGTATTTTCCATTGTACTATACCGCTATTTCTCTGCCGTATCGGAGCATGATGAGTTGTGGTATGTGTTAAAGGGGCGCTCTTTCGCCCAGGGCACATGAAAACCTGCAGCCAGCCCTCCCCCCCCACAAATTTAGCCAAATAACCCCCATTTTTCAGTGCGTAACTTGTATTATGAAGTTAATTAAGGTTGACAAGCTTAAGTAAGAAGAATTGATGCTTTTGGCATTCAAATGGGCACTGTAGGTGTGTTTCCTGTCCTCCTCTCACTGCCGACTTTTATTCCCCATTGACTTACATTGGGTTTCGTGTTTCGGGACGACCCCGACTTTTCCCTATAATCGGACGATCTTGCTCGACCCGTCTTTTGGAAAAGTCGGGTTTCACGAAACGAAACGCGACCCTAAAAAACCAAAAGTCGCTCAACTCTAAACCCAAAGTTACAAAAAAAAGGTGACATCAAATTGGCAGAATTAGCTCTATTATTTAAGGCAAATTCGGCCAAGGGCAAAAATGAAACCCAATCATCCTGATCAGCAGAAATAAAACATCTCAAATATGACTCCAAGGTCTGGTTTGTTCTCTCTGTCTGCCCATTGGTCTGAGGGTGAAAAGCAGAGGAGAAGGACAACTGAATTCCCAGCCTGGAACAGAAAGTTCTCCAAAATCTAGACACAAACTGGACTCCTCTGTCAGATACAATGTTCTCAGGAATCCCGTGCAAACGAACCACCTGTTGTAAAAACAGGGGCACCAACTCAGAGGAAGACGGCAACTTAGGGAGTGGTACAAGATGAACCATCTTAGAGAACCTATCACAAATCACCCAAATAACAGTCATCCTTTGAGAGACAGGCATATCAGAGATGAAATCCATTTTAATATGGGTCCATGACCTCTTGGGGACAGGCAAAGGCATCAACAACCCACTAGAGCGAGAACACGATTTAGACCGGGAGCACGTCCCACAGGACTGCACAAAATTCCTGACATCACGAGACAAGGAGGGCCACCAAAAAAACCGACTCACCAGATCTCTAGTACCAAAAATACCTGGATGACCAGCCAAAGCAGAGCAATGAACTTCAGACATCACTCTCTTCTTCCACTGGTCAGGAACATACAACTTTCCACTGGGACAACGGTCAGGTTTGTCCTCCTGGAACTCTTCCAGAGCACGTCTCAAATCGGGCGAGATGGCAGAAAGAACTACCCCTTCGCCTAAGATGGTGGCAGGCTTGGTCACCACAGGAGAATCAGCAAAGAAGCTCCTAGAGAGGGCGTCTGCCTTGACATTCTTCATTCCAGGAAGAAAAGAAACCACAAAATCAAAACGTGTAAAAAACAAGGCCCACCTAGCCTGTCAAGGGTTCAAGCGCTTAGCCGACTCTAGGTAAATCAAATTCTTGTGGTCAGTGAGGACCACGACTTGATGCTTAGCTCCCTCCAACCAATGTCTCCACTCCTCAAATGCCCATTTCATGGCCAACAGTTCTCTATTCCCCACATCATAGTTATGTTCAGATGGAGAGAACTTTCAGGAAAAGAAAGCACAGGGATTCATTTTAGATGTTACAGGATCCTTTTGGGACAAAACAGCTCCTGCACCAATCTCAGAAGCATCCACCTCTACCTGGAATGGAAGTGAGTAGAGTTGAGCGATACCGTCCGATACTTCAAAGTATCGTATCGGATGGTATCGGCCGATCTTTAAAAAAAGTATCGGTATCGCCGATTCCGATACCGGAAGTCCCATTCAAGTCTATGGGACTTCCGGTATCGGAATAAGAAAAACCCTTTCCTGCCCTTGTACAGCCTCTCTGGGGTCTGTACGGGCCTTTCGGGGGGCTGTGCCGGCCTGCCAGGGGGTCTGTGCAGGCTCCGGTGGTCTGTGCCGGCCTGCCGGGGGGCTGTGCAGGCTCCGGTGGGCTGTGCCGGCCTGCCGGGGGGCTGTGCCGGCCTGCCGGGGGGCTGTGCAGGCTCCGGGGGGCTGTGCCGGCCTGCCGGGGGGCTGTGCCGGCCTGCCGGGGGGCTGTGCAGGCTCCGGGGGGCTGTGCCGGCCTGCCGGGGGGCTGTGCCGGCCTGCCGGTGGTCTGTGCAGGCTTCGGGGGTCTGTGCAGGCATCGTCCGATGGGACTACAAGTCCCATCGGGCGATGCCTGCTACCATGACAGTGATTGACACATTAGCCAATGATGGGACAGTAGTAGTCCCATCATCCGGCTAATGTGTTAAATGTAAAAAAAAAAAAAAAAAAAATTACATGCTACATACATACAACATGCATACTACATACATGCTACATTCATACTACATACATGCTACATTCATACTACATAAATACTACATGCAACATACATACTACATATATACTACATACATACTACATATATACTACATGCATGCTACATACATACTACATGCTACATACTACATACATACTACATGCATGCTACATACATACTACATGCTACATACATACTACATATATACTACATGCATGCTACATACATACTGCATGCTACATACATACTACATATATACTACATGCATGCTACATACATACTACATGCTACATACATACCACATATATACTACATGCATGCTACATACATACTACATGCTACATACATACCACATACATACTACATGCATGCTACATGCTACATACATACTACATATATACTACATGCATGCTACATACATACTACATATATACTACATGCATGCTACATACATACTGCATGCTACATGCATGCTACATACATACTACATACATACTACATACATACCACATATATACTACATACATACAATACATTCATACAATACATACATAGACATACAGTACATATAACATAGAGTAACATACTTACCAATACTTGTCACATTGTTCCCCGAAGCCATTGTCGTCTACGGAATAAATATTAACATAACAAACCACAAAAATACTCACCCACGATCCGAAGCAGTCCACGAGTGTGTCCCATGACGATCTTGGGTAGAGAACGGCAGCATCAGATGATGCTGCCGTTCTCTACGGGCTGCAGGAATCCAATGACGGAAGGTAGGTATCCTTCCGCACTGTATTCCTCCGCCACTTAAAAAAAAAAAAAGTCCCTAGTCTCACTTTATGCCATTGCTGTGTGGGAATTTCCCACGCAGCAATGGCATAAAGTGAGACTAGGGACTTTTTTTTTTTAAGTGGCGGAGGAATACAGTGCGGAAGGATACCTACCTTCCGTCATTGGATTCCTGCAGCCCGTAGAGAACGGCAGCATCATCTGATGCTGCAGTTCTCTACCCAAGATCGTCGTGGGACACACTCGTGGACTGCTTCGGATCGTGGGTGAGTATTTTTGTGGTTTGTTATGTTAATATTTATTCCGTAGACGACAATGGCTTCGGGGAACAATGTGACAAGTATTGGTAAGTATGTTACTCTATGTTATATGTACTGTATGTCTATGTATGTATTGTATGAATGTATTGTATGTATGTAGTATATATGTGGTATGTATGTAGTATGTATGTAGTATGTATGTAGCATGCAGTATGTATGTAGCATGCATGTAGTATATATGTAGTATGTATGTAGCATGCATGTAGTATATATGTAGTATGTATGTAGCATGTATGTATGTGGTATGTATGTAGCATGTAGTATGTATGTGGTATGTATGTAGCATGTAGTATGTATGTAGCATGCATGTAGTATATATGTAGTATGTATGTATGTAGCATGTAGTATGTATGTAGCATGCATGTAGTATGTAGCATGCATGTAGTATATATGTAGTATGTATGTAGCATGCATGTAGTATATATGTAGTATGTATGTAGCATGTATGTATGTGGTATGTATGTAGCATGTAGTATGTATGTAGCATGCATGTAGTATATATGTAGTATGTATGTATGTATGTAGCATGTAGTATGTATGTAGCATGCATGTAGTATGTATGTAGCATGCATGTAGTATGTATGTAGCATGCATGTAGTATGTATGTAGTATGTATGTGGTATGTATGTAGCATGTAGTATGTATGTAGCATGCATGTAGTATGTATGTAGCATGCATGTAGTATGTATGTAGCATGCATGTAGTATGTATGTAGTATGTATGTAGCATGCATGTAGCATGCATGTAGCATGTATGTAGTATGTATGTAGTATGTATGTAGTATGTAGCATGTATGTAGTATGTATGTGGTATGTATGTAGCATGTAGTATGTATGTAGCATGCATGTAGTATATATGTAGTATGTATGTGGTATGTATGTAGCATGCAGTATGTATGTAGCATGTATGTAGTATGTATGTAGTATATATGTAGTATGTATGTAGCATGTAGTATGTATGTAGCATGCATGTAGTATGTATGTAGTATGTATGTAGCATGCAGTATGTATGTAGCATGTAGTATGTATGTAGCATGCATGTAGTATGTATGTAGTATTTTTTTTTTTTTTTTTTTTAACATTTAACACATTAGCCGGATGATGGGACTACTACTGTCCCATCATTGGCTAATGTGTCAATCACTGTCATGGTAGCAGGCATCGCCCGATGGGACTTGTAGTCCCATCGGACGATGCCTGCACAGACCCCCGAAGCCTGCACAGACCCCCGGCAGGCCGGCACAGCCCCCCGGCAGGCCGGCACAGCCCCCCGGAGCCTGCACAGCCCCCCGGCAGGCCGGCACAGCCCCCCGGCAGGCCGGCACAGACCCCCACAGGGTGCACAGACCACCGGCAGGCCGGCACAGCCCTCCGGCAGGCCGGTACAGACCCCGGGCAGTCCACACAGCCCCCCCGGCAGGCCGGCACAGCCCCCCGGCAGGCCGGCAGAGACCCCCGGAAGGCCCGAAATGACGGCGCATCATGATGCGCACACACCGCGCATCATGATGACGTCAGTCTGTCAATCAACTTTGAACTTCCGATTCCGATGCCGAATTCCGATATTGAAAAAATATCGGAAGTCGGTATCGGAATTCCGATACAGCAAGTATCGGCCGATACCCGATACTTGCGGTATCGGAATGCTCAACACTAGAAGTGAGACATCAGGTTGCCGCAAAACCGGGGCGGAGGTGAATCTTCGCTTCAGCTCCTGAAAGGAAGAAACAGCCTCCGGAGACCAATTTAACACATCAGCACCCTTCTTAGTCAAATCAGTCAATGGCTTGGCAATACTAGAAAATTTTGCTATAAATTTCCGCTAAAAATTAGCAAAACCCAAAAACTTCTGGAGGGCCTTCAAAGAAGTGGGCTGAACCCAATCGTAAATGGCCTGTACCTTGGCCGGGTCCATTTCAATAGTTGACGGGGACAAAATAAATCCCAAAAAAGAAATCCTCTGTACTCCAAAAAGGCATTTAGATCCTTTGACATACAGGGAATTCTCCCTCAAGATCCGGAACACAGTCCGAATATGTTCCACATGAGAATCCCAATCCTTGGAGAAGATCAAAATATCATCCAGATAGATAATCAAAAATGTATCGACAAAATCTCGGAAAATATCGTTCATGAAGCACTGGAAGACAGAAGGGGCATTAGTGAGCCCAAAAGGCATCACCAGGTACTCAAAATGTCCCTCCGGAGTATTAAACGCCATCTTCCATTCATCCCCATGCTTAATGCGAATAAGATTATACGCCCCCCTGAGGTCAAGCTTGGTAAACCAGCAAGCACCTTTAACTCTGGAGAATAGATCAGAAATCAGCGGTAACGGATACTGATATTTAACAGTAATTTTGTTGAGGGCACGATAATCAATACAAGGTCATAATGATCCATCCTTTTTGGCTACAAAAAAAAACCGGCACCTAAGGGTGACGAGGATGGTCTAATATGACCCTTCTCCAACGTCTCCTTAATATAGGATCGCATAGCCTCGTGCTCGGGTACAGATAAATTGAAGAGCCGACCCTTGGGAAATTTACACCCCGGGCTCAGTTCAATTGCACAATCATAACTCCTATGAGGAGGCAGAGACGCAGACTCATTCTCACTAAATACATCATAAAAGTCCGCCAAATAATCAGGAACATCATGCGACTGAGGAGAGGTGGAAAACACCGGAGCCTCACTAAAGGCACACCGACAACCCCAACTCACCACAGACACAGATTTCCAATCCAAAACTGGATTATGAATTTGTAACCAGGGAAACCCCAGAACAATAGTATCATGCAGATTATGCAACACCAAAAATCTGCAATTTTCTTGATGGTCTGGGGCGACCCGCATTACCACCTGGGTCCAAAACTGAGGTTTATCTTTAGCCAAAGGAGTAGCATCAATCCCCCTCAAAGGGATAGGCGTCTGCAGAGGTGTCATCGGAAATCCACAACATTTAGCAAAATCCAAGTCCATTAGGTTTAGGGCTGCTCCCGAATCCACAAAAGCCTTGGTGGAAAATGTGGACAGGGAGCAGATCAGAGTAATAACCAGAAGAAACTTAGGTTGAACACCCCCAACAGAAAACGTGTGTGCAAAGCGTTTCTCTCGTTTAGGACAGACAGAAATAATATGCGAGGCATCTCCACAGAAAAAACACAACTTATTATGCCTTCTGAACTCCTGACGCTGCTCTCTGGAAAAAACTCTATCACATTGCATAGGTTCAGACATTTGTTCAACAGGTGGCAACACCTCTCGTGCAGCTTTGCGTTCGCGCAAACGCCGATCAACCTGAATGGCTAATGACATAGAATCGTCAAGACCAGAGGGAACAGGAAATCCCACCATAGTATCTTTTACGGCTTCTGACAACCCCTTCCGAAAGAGAGCAGCCAAGGCATTATCATTCCAGGTAGTAAGTACTGCCCACTTTCGGAATTTTTGACAGTACAATTCTGCAGAATCACGACCCTGGTTCAATGCCAGCAGGGTCTTTTCAGCCTGATCAATGGCATTAGGTTCGTCATACAACAACCCCAAGGCCCGAAAAAATGCGGTCACATTAGTCAGAATAGGATCATCTGGTTTCAAAGAAAACGCCCAATCCTGGGGATCGCCACGCAGCAAAGAGATGACAATTTTAACCTGCTGCGCGGAGCTCCCTGACGAGTTAGGCTTCAAGGCAAAAAATAATTTACAATTATTTTTGAAATTCAAAAATTTAGACCGATCCCCAAAAAATACATCAGGTGTAGGAATCTTTGGTTCAACAGCATGTGAATGAGCAAGGTAGGCGGAAATTCCCCGCACTTCCGCAGCGAGCTGCTCCACACGATCAGACAATTGCTTTAGCTCCATTGAGAGAAAAAAAAAATTCCCCCTACGGCCTCAGAGATATAGAGGAAAAAAATATACACACTTTTTTTTTTTTTTTTTTTACAATTCTTTCCTGCTATTGAGTACCCTAGGATCTGCGGTATGGCGGGTGATTCTGTTATGAATGAGTCACCGTAGGAGGCAAAAGCAGAAATACAAGCTAAGTCCAGAAAACCAGAGAAGTTGGCAACTATCAGATTGCAGACCCCTGAACCTATCAACACAACTCGCAGTAGCCGTGGGGGGTTCCTACGATGCCCTAGACCCCTCGATCACAGCCAGAGAATTAAATAGGCCTAAAGAAAGAAAGGGGAAATCTAAACTGCCCCAGAGCAAACCCCAAAGCAATAGGCAGCCCCCAACATATAATGACGGTGAAGCAAGATGAAAACACTAACACAGACAGAAAGATAGACTGAGCAAAGACGGGGCCCAAAACTACCTAGATAGGAAAGGACAGGAAGGCTGCTGTCTGCAATCTGCCAAAACCCTATCAAAGACATAAGCCAACAAGCTGATATGAAAAAGGCCCTGAAGCAGCTAGGCTTCAAAAACTAAATTAGCACTCAGGTATTTTCAGAAGACAGAGCTAAAGGAATTCAGCACACCCCAGCAGGGAATGGCAGAATCCAGAAAAACAAAGCAAAACAAAGTCAAAGCACCAATGCAAAAAGCCGAGCAGCAAACTTGGCTTTAGAGGAGCAGGAATTCAGACTGGTCTCCAAGGATCCCACAGAGAAATCACCCGCAGGGCAGAAGGGCGTCGGCAGCCTTATATCCAGTCAGTAACTCCACTCAGCCAGTCATCATCATCAGCCTCAGGTGTTTGATAATCAGGCTCACTACCTTTCCTTACCAGAAGAGGGAGTTCCTCAGGCCTCAGTAGTGAAGGGGAAAATGAACTCACAACATTCTCCCTTGTATGTGTTATTATTCAGTCACTATGTTTAGGTAATATGTAGTCTGGTCATGGTGTGGTGGCATTTGTTTCTTGTATGCGGTATTATTCGGTAACTATGTGGTGGTGGTATTTCTCTCTTGTGTGTGGTATTATGCAGTCATTTTGTAGTGGTAATATGTGGTCTGGTCATGATGTGACAGTATTTGTTCCTTGTATCTGATATTATTCAGTCACTATATGGTGGTAATATATGGTCTGGTCATGGTGTGGCAGAGTTTCTCCCTTGTATGTGTTTTTATTCAGTCATTATGTGGAAGTAATATCTGGTCTAGTCATGGTGTGGTGGTATTTGTTCGTTGTATGTGGTATTATTCGGTAACTATTTGGTGGTAATATGTGGTCTGGTTATGGTGTGGCTGTATTTCTCCGTTGTATGTGGTATTATTCAGTCATCATGTGGTGGTAATATGTGGTCCGGTCATGGTGTGACGGTATTTGTCCTTTGTATGTGGTATTATTGGTCATTTTAAAAAATGTATGTGACACATTCCTTTAAAAATATATCTAAAAAGAGTATTGGGTATGTTAAGAAATAAGAAAAATAGGAGGAAACAGGAGTACCAGAGAATTATAGACAAAAATTTAAATTTTATTTGATTATTTTTATAAAGTGACAATAAGATAAAATGACAAGATGAGTTTGTCATATCTGTAAACTCGTAAAGAGCTGGATATTGACTTAAAGGGCCACTTAATATGGTGGTAATGGTGGTTTCCGAAAGGAGCCACTCCTTGGCTGGGTCCTTCCCTGGAGGAAGATCTGGCTAGTCCCGTGTTTGAGACTCTTAAATGAGGCTCCACAGACTTTATTTGCATATTCGTATTTCCCAGGGAGCAATGCACCTAGGATTTCACTGATTGAGCACCTTTGCCGGCTACCGCAGTGTTTTATTTGACTGGTCTCCCTGAGGTCAGTGATTGTTTCGTGATGTTGGTCTACTAGGCATTTCTCCCACCTAGCCAGAATCCTACTCCACACTGATGAGGGGCAACACCCCAAAACAGCTGTCTGTGGATGGATACCTGGCCTTGGTATTTCCCTTGTCATATCTGTAAACTCGTAAAGAGCTGGATATTGACTTAAAGGGCCACTTAATATGGTGGTTAATGGTGGTTTCCGAAAGGAGCCACTCCTTGGCTGGGTCCTTCCCTGGAGGAAGATCTGACTAGTCCCGTGTTTGAGACTCTTAAATGAGGCTCCACTGACTTTATTTAAAGATGCAAAAACAGACACATGCAACAGGGTGATACATAATAAGAAAATGTATACAAAGACATCACCCATATGCCTAAACCAGGGTTTCCCAACTCCAGTCCTCAAGGCACACCAACAGATCATGTTTTCAGGATTTCCTTAGTATTGCTCAGGTGATGATTGCTTCACCTGTGCAATACAAAGGAAATCCTGAAAACATGATCTGTTGGTGTGCCTTGAGGACTGGAGTTGGGAAACCCTGGCCTAAACAATATAGCAGAAAGGGTACAGTAATGTCAAAATGTCAAGTGATATAGCCTGGTAAAACCTGTCCCAGTGCCTAAAGAGTACATGGTGATGAGAAGTCTCAATGTAATAAAAAATATATGGCAGTGACTGAGGTTACCAGGGGGAAATAGAAGACCCTGAGCCAGATGACTAAAAACCCAACGCGCGTTTCGCATGTTCCAGACACTGCTTTCTCAAGGGGATTCCGAATGTTAAGAAATGTTTGATAGGTTACAGTAGAGAAGGGCCCGGTGTTAGATGGGAACTGTTAACGCGTTATTGGTCAGGGTGTGGTGCAGAAGTGGTGTTTTTCCAAGAGTGGTTGGTGGGACGATGGAAGGTTCGAGGGCTAGAGGCGGAGCTGGGTTGAAGCCTGGGCGGAGTCTCAAGGGGGGCCTAAAATTTTGGCAGTAAGGGGCCCTGAAATTCCTGGTGGCAGCCATGCTGACCTGGCACACTGCTTGATGTCCTGCTCCCGCAGATCCAGTAGTGATCAGATAAATAGTACATTGCTTTCACTGCTCCATGTTCTGATGTTACTGCCTAGAACATTTGATATCTGTTATTGTAACCTTTTAGTTGTATGTGTGTTGGGAATCCTTACAAGCATTTTTCACTACTTGTATAAAGTTTGGGGAAAATTGTAAGGGATTTTATTTTGGATAACTCATGCTCATGTTATCCAAAATGTTCATTTACAATTGAATGATGGGATGGGATGAATTTACTGAGATAATGACTTTTGGGTTTTCATTGGCTGTAAGCCATAATCATTAACATTAACAGAAATAAACGTGAAATAGATCACTCTGTGTGTAATGAGTCTATATAATATATGAGTTTCACTTTTTGTATTGAAGAACTGAAATAAATTCACTTTTTGATGATATTCTAATTTTGTGAGAAGCACCTGTATATCTACGCTTGTACAAGATCACTCATCTATCAAGTTATCATGACTACAGATTGAGCTGAAGGCCGTTAAAATAAATAGTGATAATCTGCAGGTAAATATCATTTAAACAATCTCTGGCTGGCTTACTGCCAACAATGGCTTAGTTCACACCTGCTATAAAATTGACGTTTTTGCATCTGCAGTTTTGTTTGCAGTGGGAAAGTAAATACAAGACCCATATGTTACAAGTGCAAGGGATTCTTGAGTTACATCCTTCTACCCTGAAAAGAAAGAATGTTTAACTGATTAGGTTTGCTTTTTGCATTTATTTTTATTTTTATATTGTTAAACATGACCTATTTGTTGCTAGTTTTCCACATCAGCTTTGAAAAGTGTAAATCCTGAGGTTTTTACATGGGGCACCTTGATGCAGTTTACAATAATAGCTAGGAACATATTTTAGGACTAGGTGCCCCATGTCCTTGTCACATGCCCTGGCCTCATGTCATAGCTTAATATCCTGTCCCCATGTCCTGGCCCCATGCCCCTGGTCTCATGTCCTGGCCCCATATCCTACTCTCAGGCTCACGTCCTGGCCTCATATTCTGGTCCCATGCCCTTGGTCTCATGTTCTGACCCCATGCCCCTGTCCTGGCCACATGTCCTGGCCCCATGCACCTAGCCTCATGTTCTGGCCCCATGCCCCTGGTGTCATGTTCCTGGTTCCAGTCCCCGTGTCCAAAGGTCCTGTCCCCGCACCAGGGGCCGCTCATCGTCCTCTCCCTTACAATCTGGAGCAGTTGTGTTAAAATGGCCAGAGGCTGACTGCTGACATCAGGGTGCCCGTTGAGGTTTCTTTCATGCGCCACCTGTGACAGGCGCTCTGATGTCAAGCAGCCGGCCTCTGATAGTTTGGCAGCCATGTTAACTATTGTGTTGAAACCAGAGGGCCCCCCAACCAGAATGTGGAGAGGAACTGCTGCTTTCAACAAAATAGTTAACATGGCTGCCGACCTATGAGAGGCCGGCTGCTGACGTCAGGTGTCGCATGAAAGTGACCTCAATGGGCACCCTGATGTCAGCTGTCAGCCTCTGATAGGTCAGCAGCCATTTTAGCATGACTGCGCCAGATCGGAAGGGAGAGGACGTTGAGCGGTGCCGAGAGCACAGGCAGGTAAGAAGAATCTTTTTTTTTTTTTCTGTTCTGTGGATGCAGGCCAGGACCAGGGACATGAAACTAGGGGCATGGGGCCAGGTCGACCCGGGCCAACCAGAGAATTGTCTGGTGTCCTGGTGCTCCAGTCCGACCCTGAACTTGCAAGCTGAGCCCATGTCTTTCTCAGTAGATGATGGCCCGGATAAACAGTCATTATCTGCCTCTATCAACTGTGGGTGGAGTGGAGCTGTTAACCTGCTAAATGCTGCTGTCAATCTTTTACAGTGGCATTTAATGTGTGTCGGCAGGTGGGTGACGGTGGGTTGCCATGATGGCTGGGGGGGGGTATGCCGAAGACCCTGTGCATGTCATCACGGTTCTTCTATGAAAGTTAGCTTGCAGCTGGCATTCATAGTAGAATTACGTTTTTGTTGTACATAGCAATACTATTATATTGCGGCGCATAATACAAGCAATCAGATGATCGCAGGTTTAAGCCCCCTAAGGGGACTAACAAGTTCAGTAGAAAGAGAAAAAAACGTACTTAAAAATATGAAAAAATATTAAAAAAAAAATGTGGAATAACCCCTTTTTCCCCATTAACTTTGAATAGAAAAATAAATAAAAATGTACAAATATTTGGTATCGCTGCAGTCGTAAAAGTCTGATCTATCAAAATATAAAATAAATTAATCAGATCGAGAAGAAAATCAAAACGCCAGAATAACTTTTTTTCAGACACAGCAACATTGTAATAAAATGCAATAAAGGGTAGATGAAAAAATCGTGTCTACCCCAATATGATCTCAATAACAATGTCAGCTGAGGGCACAAAAAAATCAGGCACAAAAAATCAGTTTTACCATGAAGTAAACACTAAATTAAAAAAACCCTAACCACTTGCAGAATTCTGCTTTCTTTCATTGCACTTGGAATTTTTTACTGCTTTTCAGTGCATCACATGATAAAATGAATCATG
This sequence comes from Dendrobates tinctorius, assembly GCF_039654945.1. Classification (NCBI taxonomy): domain Eukaryota; kingdom Metazoa; phylum Chordata; class Amphibia; order Anura; family Dendrobatidae; genus Dendrobates; species Dendrobates tinctorius. The sequence continues at coordinate 10,982,976 of NW_027361702.1, forward strand.
TCATTCATAAGTACAACTCGTCCAGCAAAAAAAAAGCCCTGATAGATATTGATATGTGGTCGGAACAATAAAAAAGATAACAAGAAGGACAAGAACGTAGAATATTTTTACAAGTAAGAACCTAGGATAAAAACAAAATCAGCAATACCATGTATTAATGTTAATGAATAAGTAGTAATAGTGCGTGTAAGTAACAGAGAGGACTTAATTGATGCAACTTAATAAAGAGTAAAAGCCGTCCCACTGCGACAAGGTATACCCCAATCGGGATGGTCCCTAACTCTTCTCGACTGTTCACACACCTGACCTTGGAAAGATATGCAAACAAAATGCCCAGCCCCAAAAAAAAGGGAGCCACACCACACAGGTGTCTGAAAAGTCAGGTCGGGATCCTGCTCTGCCTCCCATCTATCTTGAAGTCTTCTGACACATAGTGAGGTCTCTCCTCCTTTACATACTTCCCTCAAACTCTGAACATTGCAACAGACCTCTGGGTTAGGCAACGTGCATGCCAATACAGATCACAATGCCAATGGGTTGTATTTATTTAAGTAATAGGTGTTTAAAACCCATCATTACCCCTCTGAAGAAGCAAGAGGCGAAACGTGTGTCAGGGAAGCCTCCCTTTGGATCCACGCAAGTTTTGACATCCAGTCTTGTAATGTATGCCTTTGTATACCTTTGCATTAGTTCACTGTTTAACTGACTAACCACATGATTAATTTTTGTTTATGACTTTAACATAGGCATTTTAAGTAGGACTATGTCCTCTATTATATGTGCACTATGTAGCACTATTGACTGAAACAGCGCTATTAGCTATATGCTCCAATCCGAGCACCCATTAATGGGTAAATACGATCTGCAAGAACTTGTTTGTCCTCCATTATATATTTATTTATAGGCATTTGGACTTTGAAGAGAAGTCTGTGTTCGGCATTTTCCACCACATACTAATTGTCCTTTACGAACCCCAAACTTTTAAATTCAAGTTCACTCATCTCTACTTTTGAGCTCTTTTGATCCAAATAGTCTCAACAAAGTCCCCTGTTATTTATATGTACTATTCCTATTTAGTTACTGCCTTACTACACAGTATTTGTACATTTCCTTTCTATCCTAGGTTCGGTCTGTTAAATGGCCACAGTGTGAACAGACACCTACACATTGCACTTATACCAGCGTGTTCCAGCTCAATTCTTTGGTTTTGCTTTTGTTTTAACATTACTATGAAAATCCACTCAGTGTTGATTCAGCCAAGAAATATCCAGCAAGGTCATGGGAGAAATTCTGTATATCTAATTGGAATCTGGTTACAAGTCATGGATGATGACAAATATACAGTTATTTATTTTATTTATTTTCTCCTTCTAGAATAAAATCTAACCTTGGTTCTTGCCATAGAGACACAATGATTGCCGCTTTGTTCATTGTTTAGTTTATGACGTTTCAGATAAAGCAATCACTTAAAGGGAATCTGTCACCCCTTTTTTCGAATATAAGCTGCCGGCACCGACATCAGGGCTTATTTACAGCATTCTGTAATGCTGTAGATAAGCCCCCGAGGTAACCTGAAAGATAAGAAAAAAGAGTTAGATTATACTCACCCCGACGTCCGTTCCGGTCCGATGGGTGTCGCCAACCCGTCCGGCGCCTCCCATTTTCTAACAGCGACGTCCTCGTCTTTGCTGCCTGTCGTGGCTCCGGTGCAGGTGCACTGCTCTGCCCTGTTGATATCTTAGTGCACCTGAGCAGGAGCCACGACAGGGAGGAAAGAAGAGGACGGCATTGTATGAAGATGGGAGGTGCCAGACTGGATGGCGACACCCATCGGACCGGAACGGACGTCGGGGTGAGTATAACCTAACTCTTTTTTCTTATCTTTCAGGTTACATCGGGGGCTTATCTACAGCATTACAGAATGCTGTAGATAAGCCCCTGATGTCGGTGCCAAGTGCCAAGGCCCCAAGTCCTTCTCCATGTCAGATTTACCAAGTGGCTTACCATTCAGTGTGTAATGGTGATATTGATTCCTTATTCCCATGTGTATAACCTTACATTTATCATTGTTAAACTGCATCTGCCACCTTTCAGCCCAAGATTCCAACTTATACAGATCCATCTGTAGCAGAATGCTTCTTCTCTTGTATTGACTGATTTACATAGTTTTGTATCAATATCGATATTTTACTGAGTAAACCTACCAGATCGTTAATAAATATGTTGAAGAGAATAGGCCCCAAACACCGACCCCCGCGGTACCCCACTGGTCACAGCGACCCAGTTAGAGAATATACCATTTATAACCACCCTCTGCTTTCTATCACTAAGCCAGTTACTTACCCATTTACACACATTTTCCCCCAGACCCAGCATTCTCATTTTGTGTACCAACCTCTTGTGTGACACAGTATCAAACGCTTTGGAAAAATCAAGATAAACCACGTCCAATGACTCACCTTGGTCCAGTCTTCATAAAAGCTGATTAGATTGGTTTGACAGGAGCGATTCCTCATAAACCCATGCTGATATGGAGTTAAACAGTTATTCTCATTGAGATAATCCAGAATAACATTCCTCAGAAGCCCTTCAAATATTTTACCAACAATAGAGGTTTGACTTACTGGCCTATAATTTCCAGGTTCAATTTTAGAGCCCTTTGTGAATATTTGCTATGCGCCAGTCCTGTGGAACAGACCCTGTCGCTATAGAGTCCCTAAATATAAGAAATAATGGTTTGTCTATTACATTACTTAGTTCTCTTAGTACTCGTGGGTGGGTGCCATCCGGACCCGGAGATGAATCTATTTTAATCTTATTTAGTCGGTTTCGCACCTCTTCTTGGGTTAGATTGGTGACCCTTAATATAGGATTTTCATTGTCTCTCGACATTTCACCTAGCATTATATTTTCCACCGTGAATACCGTGGAGAAGAAGGTGTTTAATTTTTTTCCTCGTCATCTACAACCATTCTTTCCTCACAATTTTTTAAGGGGCCTACACTTTCACTTATGATTCTTTTACTATTGATATAGTTGAAGAACAGCTTGGGATTAGTTTTACTCTCCTTAGCAATGTGCTTCTCTGTTTCCTTTTTGGCAGCTTTAATTAGTTTTTAGATAAAGTATTTGCCTCCCTATAGTTTTTTTAGAGCTTCAACGGTGCCATCCTGCTTTAGTAGTTTAAATGCTTTCTTTTTACTCTTACTTATTTGTTTAGCCACATTGTTTTTTTTTTCCTATTTCTTGTCCTTTTATTCCCACAAGGTATATACTGCTTACACTGCCTATTTAGGATGTTCTTAAACATTTCCCATTTATTTTCTGTATTCTTATTTCTGAGGACATTGTCCCAGTCAACCAGATTAAGGGCATCTCTAAGCTGGTCAAACTTTGCCTTCCTAAAGTTCAGTGTTTTTGTGACTCCCTGACAAGTCCCCCTAGCAAAAGACAAGTGGAACTGTACAATATTGTGGTCGCTATTTCCTAGATGCCTGACGACCTGCCGATTTGTTATTCTGTCAGGTCTGTTAGATAGTATTAGGTCTAAAAGTGCTGCTCCTCTGGTTGGATTCTGCACCAATTGTCAAAGAAGTGCACACCCCAAGTGAAAACTGTCTGTTAACTCCCACTGGGACATAACTAAGGGTAACTTGTTAGGTGCCAAATACTTTGCTAATATTTCTGCAACTGAGAGGCAAAAAGAAGTTTTATTCCATCTGCAGCCACTACTAGTCCAGCTCAACATGAAACATTGGTGACAGGTTCTCCTGTGAAGCCTTTATTCCCAACAACTCCCATTTATTAGTCTAACAAGTCCCCCAGATTTATATATTTTTTCTACCTACCTGTTATTTGTTCTACATCTTTAGGTTTAAGCACACATTCACCAAACTTGGCCTCGGACTAGGAGCCATCTTCCTTAACAACCTTTTGCTTCATGGATGGATGTCTAAAAGAATGAGATCCAAGGACACTAAAGATAACATGTACTTGTCTTTTATGCATATGAGGATAATTTATTTCATCACTAAACTGGATTAGTTTAAAGATTATGCAATAATGTTGGAAGAAAACAGCTCATAAAGCTCATCTGAGAGATTGGATGGGAGAGGATGTGGATGAAGGGGGAAGGGGTAGGGTTAAACATTAGAAATTTGTCCACTACTGATCTAGAAGAAGGCACAACAAATGGATTACATGAAGCAATCTCCCCTTAAAGGGGTTGTCCATTTTATCTTTAACAAATGTGATCGGGACAGGACTTTGTGGCACTTACTGTATATATATGTCATCCAGGATCTCCTAATGTCCATAAGAACCGTCGGCTAAAAATCTCAATATTTGTTCACCGAGCCACTTAGTTATCACTTTCCAACATGCTGGAAAAAGCAATGTTCATCACCAAATGTCTCGTGGACTATTGGGAGAAGTTGCTCTTGGAGGAGATTATTAGATCTGAATGATTTTTTATTCATGGTCGTGATCACAGGTAAAACTATGAGTGAGCCGATTCATGGATGAAAGGTGGCCACACACGAAGGGTCTCTGGATACGTTACTGTTGACAGACACAGGACTCATGGTAGCTTTCATCTTTTCTTCTCCAGACAGTCATTCTCCTAGATGTCCCAAACAGTCTGACGGGGGCTTCATCAGAGAAAATATCTTTACCACCGTCCTCTGCATGTCAATCCCTGTACGTTTTAAAAAGTTATTTTGCAACTGTACATGGTATACATACTAAGTAAAGATATGCCCCTCACACATGGCTAATATACCTGGTGCCTGTAGAGAAACAAGCCAAGAAATGTTTTCAGTGTGAAAGATAACTGTAAGTAAAACCTGCTAGATCTGATAAGTCGCTGATTCAGACCAGGACTAGACCACAGTTGGTTACATGTGACACTTCCCATGTGACTTCCGTGCAGTGTGACTGTCAGAGTGACTGTTTGGAGACAGTTTGTGTATTCATATGGCTTTAGCCTTAAAATATTTAAAAAATGTTAATTTTTTATTGACCCCAGCAACGCAGAATTTCCCATGTGTTTAATTGATTTGTTTGTTGTAAACTATGTGTCCCGAATTCATTTTATGAAATAATTAGTGACGAGTGTTATCCATGCCTGTGTGCTAACCGAGTGACTTTGGAGTGCTCGAAAAACAAGTCAGACGGCTGCATGTCTCGTGTCTGTTCAACAGTCGCAACACAGGTAGGGATTGCCTGTTTGTTGACTCGAACATATTTTTCGAGCACGTAGAAGACACTCGGCTAGCACACGGGCATGGATAACACTAGAGCTTGGATAACACATGGGCATGGATAACACCTTATCCGAGGACGTTCACTCATCACTAGTAAGATTCTATACTTTACTTGTGGGGTGCAAAAATGGGACAAAAGTTGTTTTTATTTTGATAATGTGAATCTGGGTATACTTGGATTATAAAAAGGGGAGAAGCCAGCGCTGCCTATGGTCAGAACACAATACATAAAGTGCATATGCACATATTGATTTCTAACTGTACTTTAAAATGAGATATTTAGCAAACAATTGATCAATTCTTTGACCCACCCCCTTTTCTACTTGAATTCTACTTGTATTATACTTGTACTATGATAACATTTGACTGTTGCCTTTACCCGACTGCCGGAGTTGCAGCCTTTATTCTTAGGTCTGACTTGCCAGACACACCACATACTGTAGATAGCCCTGCTTCCTAATATAGCTGCAGGCACAGCTGGTCATCGGACATAACCCTTCACTGCCCGGCATGAGATTGCTCCGCAGCAGAGCTCTGCTTACAGTCTGCCTTATTGTCTGTGAATGAATCTTGGCACTAATATGATGAAGGCTGTTCTGTTTGTTCACGTGAGGAAGAAGTTATGCGCCAACTCCCAGAGACCGAGACATTGCAGTACATGGTAAATGCTTTCTTCTTCTCAAGATCTCCAAGTCTGGATGCATCGTTAACCTTTTACAGACACCGTCAATTTTATTAATTTTGTTCTGTCCTCCTCTTCTTTAAACAGCCAAAACTTTTTTTTATTTTTGAGTTGTAGTTTTGATTGACATTTTTTTATTTTACCATATAAAGTAGTGAGAAACAGGAAAGAAGTGGGACAAAACTGCATAAAGAAGATGTGATTCCACCAATGTTTTTTTCAATTTAGTGTTTACAGCATTTACGACCTGACGACATATATAACCCGTATATGTGACACATATGTCTTTTTTTTATATAAGCTGTGAAAAAAAATTCTGAAATTTTATTAAAAAAAAAGTTGTCGCCCTTTTCTGAGGCTGGCAACTATTAAATTTTTTTTTAGATTGAGCTGTGTTGTTTCTTTCGTGACAAGTTGACTTTTTATGGACACCATTTTGAAGTTTAAGTAGATATGACGTTTTGATCGCTTTTAATTGTATTGTTTTGCAGAGTTGTGACGTGCCCCAGAGGCCGTGGGATACTCGGTACCAGGCCGGTTGTCTTAAAGGGATGTGTCACAGTGGCAGTGGCCCCGGGCGGTCATGTAAAAGGAGAGTATTTAGGGATAAAGTTTATGTAGTGATTCGTGACGCCAGTTGGACTGTTCGACTGTAGTATAGCCGGCACTGCAGGATGATCCCTGGGGGAGTAGATGGTTATGGCAGTGCAGATGTTTAACCCTCTCTGTGATGGAAGTAGAAGGCACGGAGTAATAAGGCAAGAGACAAGGAAAGTCACTTTATCATTTACTGTAGTTCAGGTGCAGTTCAGAGGAGATATTACAACTCTCACCTGATTACAGTCTGCTCTGCAGAATGGGAGTTATCCTTTTCTCTGCTGTGCCTCGGTGTAAGCTTCCTGCTAATCTAATCCCTTCTGGGACCAAGGCTTCCTGGAGTCTGGAACTTTCCAGTACAGCCACTGCTCACTGTGTTTTCCTCCTCTGGAAATTTGCAGCTTGGTTCCTGTGTGAAGCTCTCCTTGCACAATCCTTCACTGATCCTAGTTTTCTGCAGTCTTTCCAGGGGAAACAATCCACTGTTGGTTGTATAAACTCACACAGTCTCTCAGCTTACCACCCTGCTCTGAAAACATGGATGGCCTAGAGGCTGACTCCCTGATTCTTATTAGCTTTACTCCTGGAGGGAGCACATGTCATCATGGCTTCCTGGAGCGTTCTTCTCCCTCCTTCAGTGAAATCAACAACTCTCGACTCCTCCCCCTCCCAGTTAGGTTTTGTCTGCAAAGCTCTAAGCTTCAGACAGGTAAGGGAGTGAGGTAAATTGTGTGTGTGTGTTGTGGTCTCTAGCAGAGAAAGCATAACTCCCATTGCTCACAAAACACATACAAAACAGTACATATTTAACCCTTTTGTGGCGGTAAAGACGTAGGGTGCCACAGTTGCAGAGACTAAAAAACCATCATGTACGAACTGCAGATTCCAGGCTGATGGCGGGTCTCCTGAATCGATCTAACACCCTGATGTACAGCTCTGGAAAAAATTAAGAGACCACCACATCAAAACCCTGTCATAGGCAGCCCATTCTCCAGACCTGAACCCCATTGAAAATCTCTGGAATGTAATCAAAAGGATGATAGTCACAAGCCATCAAACAAAGAAGAACTGCTTAAATTTTTGCGCCAGAAGCAGTGTGAAAGACTGGTGGCAAGCATGCCAAGACGCATGAAAGCTGTGAGTAAAAATCATGGTTATTCCACAAAATATTGATTTCTGAACTCTTCCTGAGTTAAAACATTAGTATTGTTGTTTCTAAATGATTATGAACTTGTTTTCTTTACATTATTTGAGGTCTGAAAGCACTTTTTTAAAATTTTGACCATTTCTCATTTTCAGAAAAAAAAAAGAAAATTTATTGCTTGGAAATTCGGAGACATGTTGTCAGAAGTTTGTACACTAAAGGAACAATTTACATTTTACTCAAAAATATACCTATAAAGAGAAAAATCAGACAAACTGAACATTTGGAAGTGGTCTCTTAATTTTTGCCAGAGCTGTATGCCTATTAGGGTTGAGCGAGCACTAAAATGCTCGGGTGCTCAGACCAAGCATTTCCTAATATTCGGATGCCTCTTTCGTGTAACAGGTATAATGGGAGTCAATGGGGAAGCCAAGATTTTTCCCATCAAACCCAACAATGAGGTCTGGGGTAGTAAAAATGTTGTAATGGATGGGAAACATGCTGAACCCCAGCCATGAATGCTGCGGCCTGGGTTTGGGCCTTGGTTCTAGGAAAGCGTCCAATTCTGGACCACAGGCTCCTACCATTTCCACTTTCACGCCAGCTTGGTCTGGCTCTGATATCCCTCGAGTCGCTACCTCGGGAGTGTCGCTGGATTGTGTAATCTTTGTCGCCTTGTTGCCCACAAAGCATTTTACCTTGTATGGATTACTATTTCAATCCAGAAAATTTTTGAAAGCTTTTTTGGAGTGTTACAGACCACAGATATGTACCCCAGAGCATGTAATACCGTTTGGATGAGTAAGTGAAACCATTTTGAACCCTAAATAATGATGGTTTAGCATCAGCACCAGTATCAACACTAGAGAACTCTGATTAAAATATGCACACAGGCCACGATAACTGCTCCTCCTCCAATCACAATCACAACTGTCCCTGAGCTATGTAATGGCGTCAGTGTGCCAAGCCTGGCGTCGCCTGCTCTTTTATAACCCCTGTGTAACAGGCGCCAAATGTGTGGTTGGGATTCGAGCTTCAAATCCGAGCACCGGCTAATGCTCAACGAGTGCCGAGCACATCTGAGCACCCAGATACTCGAGTGATAACCGAGTGTCACTATCACGTTCGCTCATCACTAATGCCTATGTGTGTGGCTGAGAAATTCTGTAGTTGAGCTGGAAACTGACAATATTTTCCTTGTATGTAAAAACATGGACCGTTATTCATTAGCATTTTGGGTCCAGTGTTGTCAGTTTTTATCACCCCAGTGATTTTCATGGATGTATAAATAAATTACAATGTGTCTTCTATCCGGCCTTTGCTAACCACAGATGGTGCATGTACTTCACATTGTTGCCATCTGTGTGATGTCCATGATTCTCATGGACTCGTAGACTCAAATGGATAATTTTGATCCATGACTCTGATCAAAAATGGACACATATCTGATTTTTGGTAGACCACTCAGGCCTCATCGTGAACAGCCTAATAGATTATTATGATGGATACATGCTCTATCTGTGAAAACACAAATAACACTCGTATTTGTGACTCACAGATGTCTGAATGGGGCTGTAGGATGATACAACTAAAATACTGCACATACCATATGTTCTCTCCTGTACATAAACATGAAGCTGAAGATCCTGATAACAAACCTACAGACCTTTAAACATATATACACATCTTTTCCAAGCAGGCGACACTTCATAAACACTGATGATATTTTTCCTGCAGTGTTATTTTTTTGTAATGTTTCCGGACACATTTCTGGTGGCTTTACCTCCATGTTTTCTTTTAACTCTGCATGTATAAAATAGTGATACCACTTTGGAAGCCAATTCTGTGATGTGTATGAACCATTCCCATTTTTCTAGCTCTTTTCTTTACTTTTTATGTTTTTATACTTTATTCCGGCCACCATTGTTGGGTGATGTCTCTCTTAGCTAGTCAAGTCTCCTTACTTCTTGTGGCTGGCTGTGAACAATGTTGTCAGAGTCTTACACCACTTTTACAAACTCACAATAAAACATACAATAGCAAAATGTATTTTCCTGGGAAATATGTTAAGGAACATCCTTTACAGGGTAATGACTTGTATATGAGGCAAAATAAATAACCCCCAAAAAATCCTGCTCCACCACTTGGGCTATATTCACACGTAGCGTTTTTGATGTGTTTTTGAACGTTAGCATTGCTTTCAACCAAGACAAATGCATTCACTCGGAAATGTCATTGTAACATTTAACAACCCTAGCTGGCCATGTAGTGTGTGACACATCATCAGACACATCCTGTTTCATTTATGAAGAAGGGATTTTTATAGGGCCATCAGGCGGCCTTTGCTATTCTTAGAGATTCATCAGCCTACTATGCTTTGTTGTTCCCATTATTAAACAGTGGGTCTCCCATACCATTATTGCATATGCAGTGAGTGGCAGTGCTGCCAAAAATTTAGATGCACCCCCATTACCCCTTTGACAAGATGTACAGGAGAGCCTCATGAAAAAATGTTCCCATTTTTAGGAAGTGGGTCTCCCATAGTGTTTGCCTATGCAGTGAAAGCAAGGGCTACCAAAAATTTGCATGCACCCCAATGCCCGTTTGACGAGATCTAGAGGAGGGCCTCATGAAAAAATGTTCCCATTATTAGGAAGTAAAAAAAGGGGGGAGAAGCCAGTGCTGCTTGTGGTCAGAATGCATTACATAAAGTGCATATGCACATATTGATTTCTAACTATTTCAAAATGAGACATTTAGCAAAAAATTGATCAATATTTGAGCCACCCCGCCATGCCAAGGCATCCTCATATGGGGCAGTCCTACTCTATGTTTTTTATATTCGCTGTGCCATTATGGCCTCCTAACTGTATTAAAAGCAAGACCACATTAAATGCAAACTGTACCTGAAGCGTTTCTGAATCACTCCCATGGAGCCAGAAAAGGCAAGCACAGATAAAGGCTGACCAGGTACGGACATAGACATTTCAGGTTTAACCTCCACACTCGCCTGACCAGCAACCACAGGTGAAGAGTGATACAGGCCCAGACACAGGCGCACAATCAAACAAAGCCTGGGGCAGGGCAGGGCTGCTGTGTGTGTGCACAGCTGCCTAGATCAATCACAGTGAACACAGAAAGAACTGCGAACATAACCCAGAGCGCACGGCAACAGTGGTGGTCAACCACAAACCAATATCAAATTAAAAAAAGGGGGAGAAGCCAGTGCTGCTTGTGGTCAGAACACATTACATAAAGTGCATATTCACATATTGATTTCTAACTGTATTTCAAAATTAGACATTTAGCAAAAAATTGATCAATTTGAGCCACCCCGCCATGCCAAGGCATTCTCATATGGGGCAGTCCTACTCTACGTTTTTATATTCGCTGTGCCATTACAGCCTCCTAAATATATTAAAAGCAAGACCACATTAAATGCAAACTGTACCTGAAGCGTTTCTGAATCACTCCCATGGAGCCAGAAAAGGCAAGCACAGATAAAGGCTGACCAGGTACGGACATAGACATTTCAGGTCTCACCTCCACACTGCCTCACCATTATTAGGAAGTGGGTCTCCCTTAGTGTTTGTCTATGCAGTGAATGTAAGGGCTGCCAAAAATTTGGATGCACTCCAATGCCCCTTGGAAGAGACATGGAGGAGGGCCTCATTAAAAAGTGTTCTCATTAGAAAGGAGCAGGTCTCCTATACTTGTAATGCCCATGTACTTGAAAGAAGGGTAACCAGGGGGTAGTTGTGGCCGGGTTATTTAAAGGCACAGTTCACCATCAGAGTCCACTGAGCAAACGTTCAGCAAGCACACCAGGTCCCTTGCACATAGAAAGCCGGGACCAACACAGTTTTTCCCCACAGATTACCTTCTCTCCTGGCCACAGCAGCCCAGGCAAAGGGTCCGGAAGGCAGCTGTATTCCAACAGGGAAAATAATTTTTTTTATGAACAGTGGTAAAGAAGAAGAAGGGCACAGTACAACACTGGTATTCCTACTCTCTCCCTGTCACACTCTTCAACCGCACCCACAGCAGCTGCAGCAACCAAAGATTAGAGGAATTCCACTCGCCGGGATAACCCTTTCAGAAGTGGGGGTCCTTCCAGAGTCCTAGGGCCCGTGTTGCAGTCCTTAGCCCTTTTGTCCAGTCCTTGTTCTGGAGCAAAAGACTTATCCCATACAGGGGGTCTGGCGGTGCCCTGTCCTGAAAACACATCTGCCGGGGTCAACATCCAGGCAGTTCTGAGGAAGCATCAGCTTCCTCTCCCCTCCTGGCTACAAGTCCAGCCTCTCTGCTGCTGGCCCAGCCCACCAGTTTAACTGTTTGTTTCCCTAATCTAGCAACAGTACTTAAAGGGGATCTCCCAACAGTGCACAATACCATAAAATAGCACATATTACATAAGAATAATACAAACACAGACTTTATAATAAGACACCTAGTGAACATTACATATTCTAATCAAGACATTAAACTCATGTTGCATTATTGTGCAAAACACAGAAGATGCACGGGGTGACATGGAAGGAGGAGAGGGGGCAACTAAGGGGACCTGCCACCTCCTTACACATTAAGTATATGGGCTGACAAACATTTACCCCTGGAGGGTATACATCAACACACAATTGTTTTAACAATAAACATAAACATCCTTTAAAAAAATTATGTGGGTGTTGCATTACGGATCACGGTTACCCTGGTGATATGGTGGAGAAGGAGGAAGGCACCAGCAAATAGCCCAAATCAGGAAGTGTATACCCATGTGTGGGTGTGAAAAGGTGCATGGGAATAGACCTCCCAAAAAAGACACTGGATTTGAGTTTATGTTACGCTGCTATCATTTGGTGCTGTTGAGAAATCTTGCCCAAATCAGCCCTTGTTCATTTTTATAAGGCCTCATACCCATTTGCGAGAAATACGGACGAGTGCAATCCAATAAAAAATCGGATTGCACTCTGACCAATGTTATTCAATGGGTTACATCTCATCTGCGTTTTTTTTTTCTCAGCTGAAATCGGACTGAGAAAAAAAATCACAGCATGCTGCAATTTGCTGTGATTCTCGGACAAGACTCGCCAGTGCAACTCAATGGGTGCGAAAAAAAAAATCACACAGCACTCACACCATGCGAGTGCTCTTCGATTTTTACGCACTGATGTCCTTTAAAAAGCCGACAATTCATGTGTGGCTACAGTAAAATCACACTGACAGCTTAGAAAATAATAGATAGAATAGATTATCACATAGAATACATATATATACATATCAGTGACACACACACACACACATATATGTTTTACATAGATAGAAGAAAAGCCAGTAATTCATATGTCGTGTACCGTAAAATCACACTGACAGATTGGAAAAGAATAGAGGGATTTACCCTAACTTCCATACCAGAGATCTCTTTAAGGCTACTTTCACACATCAGGTTTTCGGCGTCAGGCGCGATCCGGCGTCGTGCCGGAGCGCCGGATCCGGCAAATATTTCATAAAACCGGATGTGACGGATCCGTTTTTCTGCCGGATCTGTCTTGTTTTTGACAGACAAAACCGGATCCGTCTCATCCGGTTCATCCGTTTTTCGATCCGTTTTTCGACGGATTACGCCGGATCCGGTTTTTAAAAACACCCCTTGTGGCCTTCCGAACGGGATTGGCTACTGGAAAACTATATATAGCGTGTTCCTACAGCCCTTCTTTGACAGGTTGGAGAGGAGAAAGTGCAGGTTGGAGAGAATAGCAAGTTACTGGCGAAGATGGATGTGGTGATTGGAAATATTTTGAAGAATTTGGCGGATTTTACAGCGGAGGCGAATCGTTTGAGGGTGATTGTTCTGGAGAAGGAGAGAGCGAGACAGTAGCGCATCAGGCATCGTAGACGACGTTTGTGGATCCACCCCATCACAGCCAAGAGAATGACGCGTGGGGTCTATTCTACACTCTGCATGGACCTTCGACGAAACCCGGATACATTTTTTGGATATGTTTGGATGAAAATGGAGAATTTTGATTACTTGGTGGAGCGCATTGCACACCTCATAAGAAAAGCAGACACCTATTGCCGCTTCTTTGTTTCACCCGCAGAGCGTCTGATGGTGACTTTAAGGTAAGCCACATTTATTGGATATGCTCGCATCAGAGCACACTTTCACTGCAATCTTGTTGGTGGTAGTTTGTATCTCCAAGTGTTATAGCTGAGTTTTGGTATGTAATGCTGTGATTTAAAACTAATTGATTGTTTTTTAATTCCCCACAGATTTCTTGCAACTGGAGAATCCCTTTCGTCACTGCATTTCCAGTACAGACTCGGGATTTCCACCATATCTGGAATAGTGAAGTACACATGCCGTGCACTGTGGGACTCCTAAGCTGAACAGTTTTTACCAGAGCCCACAACAGAGAGGCGGATTGAAATTTCTGAAAAGTTTCAACAGATATGTCAGTTTCCCAACTGCTTTGGCGCTGTGGACGGGAAACATATCCGCATTGTAAAGCCAGCCGGATCGGGATCGGAATATTTCAATTACAAGAAATATTTTTCAATTGTCCTCATGGCCATCGCTGACGCGGAATACAAATTTATTGCTGTGGATATTGGGGCCTATGGCCGCTCCAATGACTCTCAAGTTTTCAAACTGTCTGCCATGGGGCGTAAACTGTATGGAAACACCTTCCAGTTCCCACACCCTAGACCGCTGCCGCAAACATCTGGCCCACCTATGCCATTTGTCTGTGTAGGGGATGAAGCCTTCCAGCTGTCAGAACACCTTTTGAAACCGTACGGTAGCAGAGGATTGTCAAGAACAAAACGCATTTTTAATTACCGCCTCACAAGAGCAAGAAGAATGGTTGAATGTACCTTTGGTATTCTGACAGCCAAATGGCGGGTCCTATTGACTGCGATCAACCTCAAGACAGAAACTGTGGACGAGGTGATCAAAGGTTGCGTGGTACTCCACAATTTTGTTATCTGCAAGGAACCCATTTCCATTGAGGACACCTCTGAAGAAACCACCTTGCAAGATTACCATGACATTACCACTAGAAGTTCTGTGACGGTTTCAGTAATGAGGGACAATTTTGCACTATACTTTATGTCACCTCAAGGCAGAGTACACTGGCAGGATGACAGAGTGCGAAAGATTTGTGCACTAACCAAACTTGTGTACCTTCTGTACCACCAGTATATACCTTTGCCAACCAAAGTTGGCTATCTTGTCATGGTCTTACTATTTTTAGCTTTAGGCCACAGGTGTGTACCTGGTTGTGTTTTATGCAAAGTATTTCACCTTTTAACAAAAGTTGTGTACATTGTTAGGAAATCACCAACAATAAACACAACTTTTTAGGTGAAATACTTTGCTTCAAACACAACCAGGAACACAACTGTGGCAAAAAGCTAAAATTTACCCACAGTTATATACCTAGTTTTGAATACCATTTTACCTTTTAAATACCCTGTATTTAACCTTTTTGGCCGCAGAAAGAAATGATAGACAACCAGTGTAAAATAATTTAACTTTTATTGAAAAATGTTTTTTTTTGTAAACTGTTTTTAAATTTTAATAAACTTTTTTTAATAAAGCTTTGAAACCATAAAACTGGTCATTTTTATTAAAATACACACATATTATAAATCTGTGTAGTGTGGGGTGGAAATACTGCTGGAGGGGCTGCGGGACACTTCGACACTGGGAGTGTGGAGAGAGGACTGGGATCGTGGTGGGGAAGGAACAGTTAGAGGTGAAGGTGTGGAAAAAGCTACAGAATGGGTGGACATGTGGGAGGCAGAAGAGGTGGTCGGCGGTGGAGTGGAGGGTTGGGCAGGGACTGTAGGAGCAGATGATGTTGATGGCAAGTTGTATGGGGAAGGAGTTTGGTACGGGGAAGGAGTTTGGTACGTGGCAGGTTGCTGGAAGTGGGGAGATGTCTGAAACTGGGGAGGTTGCTGGTACTGGGGAGGTTGCTGGTACTGGGGAGGTTGCTGGTACTGGGGAGGTGGATGGTATGTAATAGGAGGGGGAGGATGGAAAGTGGCTGGAGGGGGTGCAGGTGGAGGAACTACTGGGGTGGGAAGAGGAGGTTGGGAGGTAACGTGCTGGAGAGCACCGTGGCATGAATGCATTACATGCATCTGCTGGGTAGGAGATAGCGTTTCCATGCGCTCCACAACAGACCTGAAAAAGGTGTGGTTTGGCGAAGATCTTGCTTCTGAATGCATGGTTTGCAGAAGTGTCTTCACCTCCAGAATGCTGGAGTTGATCTGCTGAAAGCCTGCGGAGATTTGCTCTGACAAGACTTTTAGACAGTTCTGGAAAGATGCATTCAGATTCAAGAACTCTGGCACATAAGTCTTTTCCTGACCCCTCTGCCGCTGCCGCCCAGTACCCGCAGGTGTACTAGAGGTGGCAGGGGCAGAAGGGTGGGGTAAAGGGAAAGCGATCTCCTCACCAGCAGCTTCATGTAATGTAGGCGGCCACGATGCTCCTGTGCTGGTGGATGGGACAGAGGGGTCGAATGTGTGGGAAGGCTGTGAAGGTGCAGATGTACCGGGGCGGTCGAAGTGTCCCTCGGTACCGGTCTCCTCAGGGATCGCCTCAGAAGGGTCCAACCGTGCAGGCTCCCGAGTGCTGCTCACCGTGCTGTGGAATAAAGAGAAAAAAAAACAATTAAAATAGTGACATATACCATGGCCCTGGCTGAAAAAAAAAAAGTTACATCTAAACATTTTTTTTCACATGTGGTGTGTAATATTTACCTTCTGGTGACCATTGTTTCCCGGAGGAACGACAGGGCTTGTGCGTACTTGTACTTGCTCCTGCGTCCTCCAGATCCACTCGGGGCCCGCATCTCTTTATTGAACTCCTTCTTGAAACGATCCCTCACAGACCGCCACCGCTTCACAATTCTGTCCCCTGAAACGAGAAAGGAGTGGTTAGTATACAACATCAGTGTTTCCCAAACTCCAGTCCTCATGGTCCCCAGGGGTCATGTTTTCAGGATTTCCATAGTAAATAGAAATCCTGAACACATGATCCGTGGGGACCACGAGGACTGTTGTTCGGGAAACACTGGTTTACATCAAGCAACCGGTACTGTATATACTTACGCTCTTTAATCTGGGCCCGAGCATCGAGGTCCTCCCAGCGGCCCACAAGGAGCGAACAGATTTCCTCCCAGAGTCGTCGGGTAACGATCAGGTCAGCGTGGCGGCGGTCAGCCATATTCCAGAGCGGCTCCCTTTCTCTGACGAGATCGATGAGGTGGTCCACATCGATTCCTCCATCCTCACCGTCAGAGTCGGGAGCACGCTGTGAAGGCTGTTAAAGAAAAAGACAAAAATAACATAATTAGGCTCCACAAAAGAAATGAAATTAAAAGTGCAAAAAAACAAAGCAAAAATATTTATACTTACACGCTGGTGACCGCCGCGTTGCTGTCGCCGACGACCCTGGGAGGCACTGCGAGGACCTCTTGGCCGAGCACCAGATTGGGAAGACTAGAGAAGAAAACAAAAAATGTTATGTCTTTGGATGTAGGCATTTGTTTGCTGTGTGTGGTCTGCAGAACATTGTTTTCTATGTGTTGTGTGTAGTGTGATGTTGTGTTTCTGCGTTTGATGCCAAAAACTTACCAATTGTGAGCCCACTCCAGGTGTTTGTCCACCCCTTCCTTCTTCTTCTGGGAGCTCCTTTTCATCTTGTGATTCCTGTTTTGAAATAAAAGGCAATGAATAGACATATATTACAGAGATGATGGATTTTGGAAATAAAAACTTACCGTCAAACGCTGACGATGCGAGGGAGAGCTCCCAGAAGAAGATGTGCTGTCCTGTTGATGGCCAGACTCCATGGCTGTGGGTATTGCTGCTGCTGTTGCTGCTGCCAGTGATGCAATTTCTGCTGCTGCTGCATCTCTTGGGCGGCTGTTGAATAAAGAGAAACAAAGGGCCAATGAATATCTTGATATTCCATGGCCCTAGTTTGGAGGAATGGGGGATTTGATAATTACCGTCTCTCATCTGCTGCTGGACTCCCCTCCCGTTGTTCAGCATGCTGCTCCATTTGGGGTGGTGGTGGTGCTGATGGTGCTGCTGCAGTGGTCTCCTGCCTTCTCCTGCGCCTGGTTGCTGTCTTGGGTGGCATGTTGGGTGTGGCTGAGGGTCCCACTGTCTTGCTTTTATATATGTGTCTTGTGGGCAGAGCTACTGAGCATGCTCAGACCAAAAAAACCGGATCCGGCTTTCGCCGGATCAGGCGCATTGCGGCGCTCATAGGCTTTCATTGTGTGAAAAAGCCGGACGCGCCAGATCCGGCGTGTCCGGCTTTTTCGCCGGAGACAAAAAACGTTACAGTAGCCGTTTTTTCCAGACGCCGGATTGAGACACATTGCCGGATCCGGCGAAAACCGGATGAAACGCATGGCCATCCGGCGCGATCCGGCGCAAATGCAAGTCAATGGGGGGGAAACCGGATCCGGCATTGCATTTCGCCGGATCCGGTTTTTGTCAAAAGCGCCGGATCGCGCCTGACGGCGAAAATCTGATGTGTGAAAGAGGCCTAAGAGAGGCCCGGGGTCAGTACCAAAGCGCAGAGTGGATTTTCCCTCACTTCCATACTGGGGATCCCTTTAAGAGGGGCCTGGGGTCAGAAACAGAGGGCAGAGTGGATTTGCCCTCACTTCCATACTGGGAATCCCTTTAAGAGGGGCCTGGGGTCAGAACCAGAGCGCTGAGTAGAATTGCTCTAACTTCCATACCAATGATCCCTTTAAGAGAGACTTGGGTCAGAACCAAAGCGCTGGACGGATTTGCCCTGACTTCCATACCAGTGATGCCTTTAATTGAAGCCTGGGGTCAGAATCAGAGCGCTGAGGTATTTGCAATAACTTCCATACAGTAGATCCCTTTAAGAGCCTGGGGTCAGTACCAGAGCATTTGAAGGCAATTGCCCTGACTTCCATACCAGGGATCCCTTTAAGAGAGCCTGGGCTCAGAACCAGGACGCTGAGTGGAATTGCCCTAACTTCCATACCGGAGATCCCTTTAAGAGAGGCACGGGTTCAGAATCAGAGCGCTGAGGTATTTGCAATAACTTCCATACAGGAGATCCCTTTAACCCCTTCACCCCCAAGGGTGGTTTGCACGTTCATGACCGGGCCAATTTTTACAATTCTGACCACTGTACCTTTATGAGGTCATAACTCTGGAACGCTTCCATGGATCCCGGTGATTCTGACATTGTTTTCTCGTGACATATTGTACTTCATGTTAGTGGTAAAAGTTCATTCAAATAACTTGCGTTTATTTGTGAGAAAAATGGAAATTTGGTGAAAATTTTGAAAATTTCGCAATTTTCCAACTTTGAATTTTTAGGCCCTTAAATCACAGAGATATGGCACCCAAAAAACTTGATAACTAACATTTTCCACATGTTTACTTTACATCAGCACAATTTTAGAACCAAAATTTTTTTTTGTTATGAAGGGTTAAAAGTTGACCAGCGATTTCTCATTTTTACAACACCATTTTATTTTTACGGACCACATCACATTTGAAGCCACTTTGAGGGGTCTATATGATAGAAAATACCCAAAAGTGACACCATTCTAAAAACTGCACCCCTTAAGGTGCTCACAACCACATTCAAGAAGTTTATTAACCCTTTAGGTGCGTCACAGGAATTTTTTTGAATATTTAAAAAAAAATGAACATCTAACTTTTTTTCACAAAAAAAGTACTTCAGGTTCAATTTTTTTTATTTTACCAAGGGTGAAATTGGACTGCAAAAGTTATTGGCAATTTGTCCTGAGTACGCGGATACCTGATATGTGGGGGGGGACGACTGTTTCGGCGCATGGCAGAGCTCAGAATGGAAGGAGTGCCGTTTGACTTTTTCAATGCAAAATTGTCTGGAATTCAGATCGGACGCCATGTCACGTTTGGAGAGTCCCTGATGTACCTAAACAGTGGAAACCCCCTACAAGTGACCCCATTTTGGAAACTAGACCCCCCAAGGAACTTATCTAGATATGTGGTGAGAACTTTGAACCCACAAGGTCTTTACAGAAGTTTATAACGTACAGCAGTACAATTAAAAACTCATATTTTTTCCACAAAAATGATCTTTTCACCCCAATTTTTATTTTCCCAAGGGTAACAGGACCCTAAAATTTATTGTGCAATTTGTCCTGAGTACGCTGATACCCCACATGTGGGGGTAAACCACTATTTGGGCGCATGGCAGAGCTCGGAAGGGAAGCAGCGCCATTTGACGTTTTTGGCTGGAATTGAGATCGGACACCATGTCACGATTGGAAAACCCCTGATGTACCTAAACAGTGGAAACCCCCCACAAATGACACCATTTTGTAAACTAGACCCCCTAAGGAACTTATCTAGATGTGTGGTGAGAACTTTGAACCCCCCAGTGCTTCACAGAAGTTTATAACGCCCGGGCGTGAAAATAAAAAATTCGTATTTTTTCCACAAACATGATCTTTTAGTCACCATTTTTTTATTTTCCCAAGGGTACCAGGAGAAATTGGACCCCAAAAGTTGTTGTCCAATTTGTCCTGAGTATGCTGATACCCCATATGTGGGAGAAAACTACTGTATGGGCACACGTCGGGGCTCGGAAGGGAAGTAGTGACGTTTTGGAATGCAGACTTTGATGGAATGGTCTGCGGGTGTCATGTTGCCGTTGGAGAGCCCCTAATGTACCTAAACAGTGGAAACCCCCCACAAATGACCCCATTTTGAAAACTAGACCCCCTAAGGAACTTATCTAGATGTGAGGTGAGCACTTTGAACCCCCAAGGGCTTCACAGAAGTTTATAATGCCCGGGCATGAAAATAAAAAAATCGTATTTTTTCCACAAACATGATCAATTAGTCCCCAATTATTTTTATTTTCCCAAGGGTAACAGGAGAAATTGAACCCCAAAAGTTGTTGTCCAATTTGTCCTGAGTACGCTGACACCCCACATGTGGGAGAAAACTACTGTATGGACACACGTCATGGCTCGGAAGGGAAGTAGTGATGTTTTGGAATGCAGACTTTGAGGGAATGTTCTGCGGGTGTCATGTTGCATTTGGAGAGCCCCTAATGTACCTAAACAGTGGAAACCCCCCGTAAATGACCCCATTTTGGAAACGAGACCCCCTATGGAACTTATCTAGATGTGTGGTGAGCACTTTGAACCCCCAAGGGCTTCACAGAAGTTTATAATGCCCGGGCATGAAAATAAAAAAATCGTATTTTTTCCACAAACATGATCAATTAGTCCCCAATTTTTTCATTTTCTTAAGGGTAACAGGAGAAATTGGACCCCAAAAGTTGTTGTCCAATTTGTCATGAGTACGCTGACACCCCATATGTGGAAGAAAACTACTGTATGGGCACACGTCGGGGCTCGGAAGGGAAGTAGTGACGTTTTGGAATGCAGACTTTGATGGAATGGTCTGCGGGTGTCATGTGCGTTTGGAGAGCCCCTGATGTACCTAAACTATTGAAACTCCCCACAAGTGACCCCATTTTGGACACTAGACCCCTCCACGGAACTTATCTAGATGTGTGGTGAGCACTTTGAACCCCCAAGTGCTTCACAGAATTTTATAACGCTCGGATGTGAAAATAAAAAAATCATTTTTTTCCACAAAAATGATATTTTTGCCCCCAATTTTTTATTTTCCTAAGGGTAACAGGAGAAATTGGACCCCAAAAATTGTTTTGCAATTTGTCCTGAGTAGGCTGATACCCTACATGTGGGGGTAAAACACTGTTTGGGCGCATGGCAGAGCTTGGAAGGGAAGGAGCACCATTTGACTTTTTCAACTCAGAATTGGCTGGAATTGAAATCAGACGCCATGTTGGATTTGGAGAGACCCTGATGTGCCCAAACAGTGGAAACCCCCAATTCTAACTCCAACCCGAACCCCAACACACCCCTAACCCTAATCTCAGCCCTAACCCTAGCCCTAGCCCTAGCCCTAGCCCTAACCCTAACCCTACCCTAACCCTAACCGTAATGGAAAAATGGAAATAAATACATTTTTTTTATTTTATCATTTTTCCCTAACTAAGGGGGTGATAACGGGGGGTTTGATTTACTATTTATGGCGGTTTTTATGTTTGGCGGCTGTCGCACGCTAAAAGACGCTTTTTATTGTAAAAATAGTTTTTGCATCACCACATATTGAGAGCTATAATTTTTCCGTATTTTGATCCACCGAGTCATGTGAGGTCTTATTTTTTGCGGGACGAGTTGATGTTTTTATTGGTACCATTTTCGGGCACGTGACATTTTTTGATCGCTTTTTATTCCGATTTTTGGGACGCAGAATGAACAAAAACCAGCGTTTCATGAATTTCTTTTGGGGGGGTGCGTTTACACCATTCCGCGTGCGGTAAAATTGATAAAGCGGTTTTATTCTTCGGGTCAGTACGGTTACAGCGATACCTCATTTAGGTCTTTTTTTATGTTTTGTCGGTTTTATGCAATGAAAACTATTTTATATAAAAAATAATTATTTTTGCATCGCTTTATTCTGCGAGCTATAACTTTTTAATTTTTTCGCTGATGATGCTGTGTGGCAGCTCGTTTTTTGCGGGACAAGATGACGTTTTCAGCGGTACCATGAATATTAATATGCGTCTTTTTGATCGCGCGTTATTACACTTTTTGTTTGGCGGTATGATAATAAATCATTATTTTTTGCTTCGTTTTTTATTTTTATTTTTTAAGGGGTTCGCTAAAGGGGTTAACTAATGGGACAGTTTTATAGGGCGGGTCGTTACGGACGCGGCGATACCTAATATGTGTACTTTTATTGTTTTTTTTTATTTTCAAAAAATGGATTTATTTGGGGGAATATTTATTTTTTTTTTTTTGTAATTTATTTGGCGATCTTTTTTAAATTATTTTAACACTTTATTTTTATTTTTTTTTTACTTTATTATATAGTCCCAGGTGGGACATCACTGTTCTGTGACAGATCGCTGATCTGTCACATCACAGATCACTGTGACAGATCAGCGATCTGTCACAGGCAGTGCACAAGGCTTCCTCATGCCTGCGCTTTGCAGGCACTGAGGAAGCCAGCTTCCTGCAGGCCCCCGAAGGCCCCCGTCGCCATCTTGGATTCGGGGGCCTGCAAGAAAGGAGCCCCCGGCAGCAGCGCTGCACATTGCGCTGCCGTGGGGGGCTCAGGGAAGCACGGATGGAGCCCCCTCCCTGCCGATGCTTCCCTTTAACCCCCGGTACACCGCGATCATGTTTGATCGCGGTGTGCAAGGGGTTATCGTGTCGGGGGCGGTCCGTGACCGCCCCTGACACATTGTGCCGGGTGTCAGCTGTGATAATCAGCTGACACCCGGCCGCGATCAGCAGCGCTCACCACTTGGGCGCCGCTGATCGCGGTAGACGTACTATCCCGTCCATGGGCATAGGGGCCCGGGTCCCAAGGACGGGATAGTACGTCGGATGTCAGGAAGGGGTTAACAGAGCCTGGGGTCAGTACCAGAGCATTTGAAGGCAATTGCCCTGACTTCTATACCGGGGATCCCTTTAAGAGAGCCTGGGCTCAGAACCAGGACGCTGAGTGGAATTGCCCTAACTTCCATACCGGAGATCCCTTTAAGAGAGGCACGGGGTCAGTACCAAAGCGCAGAGTGGATTTGCCCCCACTTCTGTACCGGGGATCCCTTTAAGAGGGGGCTGGAGTCAGAACCAGAGTGCTTAGTGGAATTGCCCTACCTTCCATACCAATGATTCCTTTAAGACACCCTAGGGTCAGAACCACAGAGCTGAGTGGAAAGGTCCTAACTTCCATACTGGGGATCCCTTTAAGAGGGAAGATGTGCCTATGGGATGGAGAATGTGTGATGGGTATATGGGCATGGGAGGGAGGATTCATTTCTGTCATGTGCTCTCTGCTCCTTTCTTGGGGGCAGACAATGGCTGGAAGCTTATGTTCCCGGGGATGCTAGATTTCTCCCACCCGGTCAGTGTCTGCTGAGGTATTGTCGTGGTGTGGGAAAACTGTTGCTCTTAGCAACCAATCACAGCTCAGCTTCTATTAAACAGCACTGGTGAAATGAAAGATGCTTATTGATTGGTTGCAAGGAAAACTGTTGCTCTTAGCAACCAATCACAGCTCAGCATCTTTTAAACAGCTCTGGTGAAATGAAAGATGCTTTGTGATTGGTTGGTGACACACACACATACATTCAGGTTTATATAGATATATATTCCACCAGAGTTTTTTTTAAAGCTGAAAGCTGAGTCGTTATTGGCTGCTAAGAACAACAGTCTTCCTTGTAGACAGTTGTGGTAACTGAGGCCTATTATTCATATAATTTCTACTGTATGGTGTTATCGTCCTTCGGTAAAGCTGGAAATAACGCAATTTATTACCGTGCCGACACAGACCACCCTCTGACACAGACTGCAGGGGGAGCCCAGAATCAAGAACTTCTCTTTGTCTGGCATGAATCATCTCATTAACTTAAAAATTCAAACACAGATTAAAAAAACAAACGCAAGATGGATTTCTCCAACCCAGGTATCATTTTAATCGGTGTAACAGCGCCAACCTGACAATGTTGGCTCTGATGGGATGATGTGGGATATTAGGGGTAGTTGTCCGGTGGCTCTGATGGGATGATGTGGGATATTAGGGGTAATAGTCCGGTGGCTCTGACGAGATGATGTGGGATATTAGAGGTAGTAGTCCGCTGGCAATGGGTGACAGGATGACATCACCCAGTGCCACGTCACTTCGGTGACATCACTGAAGTTGTTCTTGCAGCTGGACTGAACTGCTGTGACCTCAGGACCATGGGAGAATGCCAGTGGTGAGGTCACAGCAGTTCAAGCTCAGTGTCTTCATAGCTTATCACCGTGAGAATTTCTCACGGTGATCAGCTGTGAATACACTGAGCATGAACTGTGATGCCCTCTTCACTGACATTTTCCCACAGTACAGAGGTCATTGCAGTTCAGGCTGTGAGGGAGCGCAGACTCAGTGATATCACCGCTAGTCATTGAGGCTGCGCTGGCAGCATCTCCTCTTTCACCAGTGGTTTTTAAGCCGGGGCGGTTGCATCTTAGCACCGTCCAGGTTGAAAAATGTATATCCCACAGATATGGATTACGGCGTGGGACACGACGGACAGGTATGGTAAATTGTTGCTTTTTTATTTTATTTTTATTACAGGAGAACGAGGGCTTCACATGGATTATATATAGGAGTCTGTCTATATTTCAATTAAAGGATTTTTTACTGGGTGTCTGTGTTTTCTTTACAATTTACTATGGGGTTAGTAATAGGGGCGTCTAACCTCGAGGCTTGATATCGCCTGAAAGGTGACATCAACCCCCCAACTATTACTCCATATGCCACTGCTACAGGGCAGTGGGAAGAGCAAGGCTATGTGTCAGAATTGGCGCATCTTAGAGATGGGCCTTTTCTGGGGCAGCTGAGAGCTGATCTTTTTAGCCGGGGGGACAGTATCCATGGTCCCTTCTTTGGCTATTAACATCAGCCCTCAGCTGTCTGCATAGCCATTGGTGGCTATTAATTGTAGGGGGACCCCACAACATATTTTTCAGTAAAATAATATATTATTAAATACATGTCCCGTAATTTGCACACACACTATACTAATTGTATTTGGCACTGAAATCAATATATCTACCTATTCTATATGGATTTACTGTATGTAATCCATCTGTCCTATCCTGACGGCTCCTGCAGTGATTTTACAGAAGCCGACAAATGAATCACCGGTAGCAATATTAACACATCGTATCTATCTATCTATCTATTCTAACCTGTACGCGGCAGATCATTTGCCAGCTTTTATTCTATCTATCTATCTATGTATCTAATATATAACGAGTAATTTTGAAGGCTATTTCATTTTAAATGATGTATAAAGGACAGAGAACTGCTGTATGTAAATGCTCATGTCAAAATCGCATTGCATATGGATTGAACACGCATGTCATACGGATGTTCCATTTAAAAATCGCACAGAATTCGCATGACACTTGCATGGCACTCATCTGTTTTTTCGGTCCAGAAATCGGACCGCTTTTTTTCTCGCATATGGATATGAGCCCTAAAAGTCAGCCTGTCTGCATTCTCAGTTGACAGACGAATGTGCTTATCAGTTATAATTTCACAAGCGGTTCTAAAAACCCGCTCTGACAAAATGCTAGCGGCAGGACAGGCCAGGACCTCCAAGGTGTAGAGAGCCAGTTCATGCCATGTGTCCAGCTTGGGTCCCCAATAACTAAAAGGCACAGAGGAATCACGGAGGACGTTGGTACGGTCAGCAGCAAGGTACTCCCTCAGCATCTTCCATAACTTTGCACTCCTTGTGAGAGTACCCCACGCCTCTAGGCCTGTGCGATGGGAGGGTCTGAGAAAACTCTCCCAGAACTTTGCCAGTGTTCCCCTGCCTCTGCTGGATTGGAGTTGTGTCTCTCTCGCCACACTACTTGGTTGTCCAATAAGCTGTAACCTCTGTCGCCAGCGTTTTCAGATGGAAATTTTTTTAATAATTCCGCAACAAAGGCACCCTGGTACTGCCCCATTTTAGTAAACCTTTCCACCTCAGAAATAAGAGATGAAAAGTTCTCCTTTAGTGTGGGTCTAGAAGAATCACCAACCAGTAATGACTATCACCCAAAATTTGGAGAAAGCGAGGGTCACAGGAAAGGCAGCATAATATAATCTCAGCCATGCGTGTCAGATTGCTAACAGGCAAGACTTCCGAATCCTCACCAAGAGGATGACTGATCATGCTCTCCTCCTCCCTGTCCTCAGGCCATCCACGCTGAACAGACGGTATGACAGTTGTGCAGGTAGTACCGTCTATAGCACATGAAACTAGCTCCTGTTCTTCCTCCTTCTCTTACTCATTGTTTGTCACCCAATCCACAATGGGATGAGATGAGGCTTGGCTGTGTGTAATCAGCCTGTATAGTTCCATGCTCCGACAGCAATGCACCCTCTTTGATTGTGAGCAGAGAGCATTTCAGAACACAGAGAGGTGGGGTGGTGATGCTAATTATGGCGTCATTGCCGCTCACCATCTTGGTGGAGTCCTCAAAGCTTTGGAGGATGATACATATGTCTACCATCCATGTCCACGCCTGAGGTCTTATGTGTGGAGTCTGAACTGAATACTGGCGGCCCTGTTGATGCTGGTAGTCAACAACTGCCCTCTTCTGCTCACAAATCCTTCCCAACATCTGCAGTGTAGAGTTCCAATGCATGGGGACATCACACACCAGTCGGTGAGCTGGAAGCTGAAAACGCTGCTGAAGCACGGCAAGGATATTATGCTGTGTGTGTATGGTGATGGATGCATGGACTGGTGTCTGACTTATTAGGAAACCCCTTCCCTTGGATATTACGAATGGTGACTGTGTGTTGGGTTAGTCAGCTCCAGATTGTGGCAAGCTACACGCCACTGTGCTTTCCACGCCTACACTAGCGTCCGTCGGTGCCTGGTTCGCTGCGCCGACGCTTGCGGCTATAGTTGCCGCTACGCTGCATTACCAGCAGCTATTGGTGTTCGCAGCTGCGACGCCACACGCCGGCTCCTGTGACGTTAACAGGGCTAGCGGCGTTACATTTATGTATGCCCAGCGACTCTGTGTCTGAACAGAGCCGCTCCTAGCGTTCGGGTGACGTTAACCCGTGCGCACTACTTCTTCTGGTGCATCTGCCATTGTCCAGCAGCGGTCTAGTCACCTACCGCACGGTGGACCCCGGGCGGCGAACGCACCTCCTATTATTTATATTTGGTGCGTTCCGCCGTCCCTAACATTACACTAGCGCCAGGGTCTGGCTGGCAATGGCAGACGTGCAGCAGTTGCAGCGCTATATTCGGCAGCTGGAGAGCAGGTTGGCGACTATTGAGAGCGCCAACTCAGCTGCGAATACCACGCTGGCTGCTGCTCAGACAGTCGCAGAGGCTGTCTCACGTGTGCCTACTCTTTTGCCCACGCCGACACTGTCCCGCCTCCCGCTTCCCGACAAGTTTTCGGGTGACAGCGCCACCTGTAGGGGTTTCGTGAGCCAGTAATTCAGCTTGAGCTGCTGGCTGCACGGTTCCCTACAGAGCGGGCTAAGGTGGGCTTTATTGTGTCACTCTTGTCTGGCCGGGCATTACAGTGGGCTACACCTTTCTGGGAACGTGATGATCCGGTGGTTCAGGGTGCTGCTCAGTTCCTTGCGGCTCTGAAGCAGGTCTTTTTAGGACTGCGGATCACGCACGACACCTCTTTACAATTACTCTCCCTAACACAGGGGTCACTCTCGGTCAGCCATTATGCCGACCGGTTCCGGACATTGGCTTCCGAATTAGAATGGCCGGACAAAGCTTTAGTCCCGGTGTTTTGGAGAGGGTTGGCTGAGCACGTTAAAGACGCTCTAGCTACCAGGGAGGTTCCCACAAGTCTGGAGTAATTGATTGCAGTCTCCACCCGCATTGACCTCCGGTTTACGGAGCGCGGGCTGGAATGTGCACAATCCAGACGAAGGGTTAATTTGGCTCCCACCTTCACCAAGCTGCTGCGATACCCCGCACAGGAGCCTGTACCCTCCGAACCTATGGAGGTGTCCCGCACCGACTCCAAGTCACCACCGGTGCGTAGCTATGTACGTTGCTACCAGTATCGACAACTTGGACACTCGGCCAGCACGTGTCCTTTGCGGGTGAAAAAACGCCCACGTCCTGTGGTCATAGGAGGTGGTCAGTCCAGCATGAAATCCTTCTCACCCAAACCGGTATTCCGGGGTACCTTAGACAGTGGTTCCCTCACCTGGGAGGCGGAGGTTATCGTGGATTCCGGGGCCGAAGGGAATTTTATGTCCTCAACCTTCGCCCAGAAACACGCTATCCCTCAGGTGTTGCTGCCTCAACCACTGACCATCATGGTGGTTAATGGGGCGCATTTGCCTACCCAGGTGACCCATCAGACAGTCCCACTTGGGCTTTCTATCTCTCCGTCCCATCGAGAGATCTTATCCCTGCTCATTTTGCCAGACGGTATTGACCAGGTGCTACTTGGTCTTCCCTGGCTCCGTTGCCACTCTCCTCATTTTGAGTGGGCATCAGGGAAAATACTGGCCTGGAGCAAAAGTTGTGAGGGAAAGTGTCTGAAGGGCAGTCTTCAGGTGGCTTCCACTGAAGTGCCTGCGGATCTCTCCGCACTTCCTAAACCCTACCATCAGTACGCGGACGTCTTCTCCAAAAAATCTGCGGAGATGCTTCCGCCACACCGCCCATATGATTGTCCGATACATCTCATGCCAGGCACAGAACCTCCTAGAGGCTGTGTGTACCCATTATCACTCCCTGAGACAGAAGCTATGTCACAATACAGAGGTTTCATCAGGAAGTCGGTGTCGCCGGCTGGTGCAGGGTTCTTTTTCGTTCAGAAAAAGAGCGGAGAGTTACGTCCCTGCATTGATTACAGAGGTCTCAATGCCATAACAGTGAAGAACAAGTACTCTCTTCCGTTGATCTCTGAACTGTTTGACAGGTTGCGAGTGGACCGGATCTTTACAAAACTAGATCTACGGGGGGCATACAACCTGATCCGCATTCGCGAGGGAGACGAATGGAAGACAGCCTTTAACACCAGGGATGGTCACTATGAATATCTGGTCATGCCCTTTGGCCTATGTAATGCACCAGCTGTCTTCCAAGACTTCGTCAATGACGTCTTCCGCGATATGCTGTCTACTTCGATGGTGGTCTGTCTGGATGATATACTCATCTTCTCGCCAGATTTGACCACTCACCGGAGAGACGTATGCAGGGTCTTCGACCGTTTATGGGCGAACTCTCTATACGCCAAGCTGGAGAAGTGTCAGTTTGAGCAGGAGTCCTTGCCATTCCTGGGCTATATCATCTCGGCCCAGGGATTGGCTATGGATCCGAGCAAACTTCAAGCGGTGATGGACTGGCAAGAACCCCATTCTCTCAAAGCGGTGCAGCACTTCTTAGGGTTCGTAAATTATTACCGCCAGTTTATACCGCACTTCTCCACATTGGTGGCTCCTTTGGTTGCTCTCACCAAGAAAGGAGCTAACCCTAATGCTTGGTCAGAACAGGTCTCCAAGGCCTTCTTGTCTATCAAATCCCACTTTGCTGGCGCTCCCATCTTACATCGTCCCGATGTGAACAAGCCATTTATTATTATTTTTATGCCTCTTCCGTCGGTGCAGGAGCAGTCCTCTTCCAGAAGGATGCTCAAGGTCGGAAGCATCCTTGCTTCTTTTTCTCAAAGACCTTCTCACCGGCGGAGAAGAATTACTCTATCGGTGACAGGGAGCTGCTGGCCATGAAGTTGGCCTTTTCTGAGTGGAGACATCTCCTGGAGGGGGCTCGGTTTCCCTTCCAGGTATACACGGACCATAAGAATCTGGTCTATTTGCAAACGGCCCAGCGCCTGAACTCCCGTCAGGCTAGGTGGTCGCTTTTCTTTTCCCGCTTCCGCTTCACCCTGCATTATCTCTCCGGAGAGAAGAACGTCCGTGCGGATGCTCTTTCACGCTCGGTGGTTTCGGCGGAAGAGGGAGAGGCTGAGCCTTGGCTTATTCTCCCATCGGAGAGTTTTACAACTGTGGCTCCAGTTTCACTCGAGTCAGTGCCATCGGGCAAGACCTTGGTTCCTCCTCAGCTACGGCCGGAGGTCCTCGCCTGGGCACACGCCTCCAGGGTAGTTGGTCATTTTGGCAATAAACGGACCACCGCTTTCCTGGCAAGGTCATATTGGTGGCCACATATGGCTCGAGACGTTAAGGAATACGTGCAGGCATGCATTTCGTGTGCTTGGAACAGACCCTCTAGACAGAGGCCGGCGGGGCTGTTATATCCCCTGCCAGTGGCGGATAGAGCGTGGGAGATGGTTGGCATGGATTTCATAGTTGGACTGCCCAAGTCTGGTGGCAGTACGGTCATCTGGGTGGTCACCGACCATTTTTCCAAAATGGTGCATCTGGCTGCCTTCCGCCCATGGTCTTGCCACTTTGTTCATAAAGCACGTGTTCCGTCTACATGGCATGCCGGACAAAATCGTGAGTGACCGAGGTCCCCAGTTTGCGTCTCGGTTCTGGAGGGAGCTCTGCAGCTTGCTCAGCATCGAGCTAAATCTGTCCTCCGCCTACCATCCCGAGGCGAACGGCTTGGTCGAAAGAGCCAATCAGACCTTGGTTACCTACCTGCGGCATTTTGTCTCTGCCAGGCAGGATGACTGGGCATCCTTGCTACCTTGGGCTGAATTTGCCCTAAACAATGCGGTGGCTGATTCCACTGGTCAGACACCCTTCCTCCTAAACTACGGTCAACATCCACGCGTTCCTGTTCCGATGCCAGTGTCCTCCACTGACTCCAGGGTGGCAGACTGGGCAGTGGAGGCCCGGGACATTTGGGATCGCACTCAGGATGCTATCCTTGCTTCTAAGGAAAGGATGAGGGCGTCCGCCGACACGTATCGGCGACCCGCTCCAAGCTTCTCCCCTGGCGACATGGTGTGGCTCTCCACCCGAAACATCAAACTACGGGTCGAGTCCCCTAAGTTCGCGCCGCGATATATTGGACCATTCAAGGTCCTTGAGCGAATTAGCTCGGTGGTCTACCGCCTGGCTCTTCCTCCACATTTAGCCATTTCAGACGTATTTCATGTGTCCCTACTCAAACCAGTTCACATGGCCCGGTTTTCTGAGTCATCGGCCGGGTCGTCAGACTTATCGTCTGACGAGTTTGAGGTTAATGCCATCGTAGGGCGCAGGTTTGTCCGTGGCAAAAAAATTTATTTAGTGGATTGGAAGGGTCATGGGCCCGAGGCTCGAACCTGGGAGCCGGTGGAGAATATCCACGCACCGCTCCTGATCGCGGCTTTTGAGCGCAGTGAAGCGCAGAGGGGAGGGGGCCTTAGGAGGGGGGTAATGTTAGGCGTCGGATTCCTGACACTGCACAGCTGGAATCCAGAGCCAGACATCCAGCGGTCTCCCATTCTCCTCCGACCGCTCCGGGTGCTGCTCAGCAATCACGGCGAGCCGGGTGTGCTACTCAGACTTGCTCTGACAGCCTGGATGTTACTGCCACCTCTGGTGCAGCAATGGTAGCGCATCCTGTTCTGCAGGGAACCGCTCCAGAGGCTAAGTCCTCATGCCATGCTACTGGGCATGCCCGCAAGGTGACCTCTCACTGGAGAGCAGGGGTCACATGCTCAGGTCCTGCGTCGGATCTGATTGGTCCTTTCCAGGGTACTGGAAGGTCCCGGAAGCGCATGGCTATAAAAAGCCTGCATGGCGGCTCGGCCATGCGCTAGTGTAGCATATTATGCTGTGTGTGTATGGTGATGGATGCATGGACTGGTGTCTGACTTATTAGGAAACCCCTTTCCTTGGATATTACGAATGGTGACTGTGTGTTGGGTTAGTCAGCTCCAGATTGCGGCAAGCTACACGCCACTGTGCTTTCCACGCCTACACTAGCGTCCATCGGTGCCTGGTTCGCGGCGCCGACGCTTGCGGCTATAGTTGCCACTACGCTGCATTAACAACAGCTATTGGTGTTCGCAGCTGCGACGCCACACGCCGGCTCCTGTGACGTTAACAGGGCTAGCGGCGTTACATTTATGTATGCCCAGCGACTCTGTGTCTGAACAGAGCCGCTCCTAGCGTTCGGGTGACGTTAACCCGTCCGCACTACTTCTTCTTCTGGTGCATCTGCCATTGTCCAGTAGTGGTCTAGTCACCTACCGCACAGTGGACCCCGGGCGGCGAACGCACCTCCTATTATTTATATTTGGTGCGTTCCGCCGTCCCTAACATTCAGCACAGCCTGTTTACGCTTGGCTGAGGCAGTGCTGCAGTGCTTTCAGCTTGTGACTGATGTGGTCATTTCAGAGATGGAGGCTGAAGAGGAGGTGTAGGAGCTGTAGACTGTGGGAGCAACCCTGATTGACGTAGGGCCCGCAATCCTCGGCGTCGGAAGGACATGTTCCATCCCAAGGTCTGACTGGGTCCAGGATTCCACTACGTTAACCCAGTGTGCTGTCAGCGAGATGTACCATTTCTGCCCACTAGCACTTGTCCACGTGTCCGTGGTCAGGTGGACTTTCCCAGTAACTGCATTGTTGAGGGCATGGCTAATGTTGTGGGACACATGCTTGTGTAATGCGGGGATGACACACCGGGAGAAATAGTGTTGGCTGGGGACCGAGTACCGAGGGACGGCCGCTGCCATCAGATTGTGGAAAGTTTCCATCTCCATGAGCCTAAAAGGCACATTTCGAGCGCAAGCAGTCACGAAATGTGTGAATTTAGTTGTGTGGCTTGTGGGGCATTGGCTGCCTATTTTCTCTTGTGTTCCAAGGACTGGGGTATGGACAACTGAACTCTGCACTGGGACAAGGACGTGGACGTGGTTTCTGATGGTGCTAGTTGAGGGTGTGCAATGACAGGTGCAGGGCAAGAGGCATCGTCGCATGCATCATGGATAGGGGATTGACTTGCATGCACAACAGCAGAAGAAGCAGTGGTGTCACCCGCAGATACTGTTCCTGGACCCTGGGGTTCGGCCCACAAAGTCAGGTGCTTTGATGCCATGTGCCTGATCATGCTCGTGGTGGTCAGGCTGGTAGATTTGCTACCCCTGCAGATGCTGACCTGGCAGGTGGTGCAAATGACTTTTTTGGGGTAATCATCAGAGTCTTTAAAAATCAACCAGACTCGGGAAGACCTAACAGTTGGACTAGCAACTTCAGTCGTGTCGCTGTTATGGGGAGCAGTTGCCCGCCTTTGATCTGCGGCCACCATACTGCTCCTTCCTGCCTGTTGGGGTGCTACACCTCCCTCCTCCTGTATGCTGCTGTCCTCGCTCTGCATGTCCTTCTGCCAGCTTGGGTCAGTTACTATATCATCCACCACCTTGTCCTCCACTTCTGCACCTTAGTCCACCTCCTGACTTTCTGGCAATTCTGTCTCATCATCATCCACCTTTTGTGTCACTTTTCCACGGTTGCCTTCATGTGAACATGGCTGCTCAAATATTTGGGTGCTACATGCGATCTCCTCTTGCCCCCCTTCAAGTGGACCGGGCGAGAGGCCCGAATCTGTAAATGGAAAAGTGAACAGCTTTTTGGAGTGTCCAAGTGTGGAATCAGTTGTCTCTGGGCACTTGTCATGGTGGGATGAAGGAGGATCAGGGTGAGGAATATGCGGTCCAGACTCACGGCTACTGAGACATGACTGTGTGGAAGACAGGGTGGTAGTGGTGGTGTAGAACTGCATGGATCCGGATGTCATCACGTACAGGAGGCAGGTCAAGAGTTAACAAGATTATTAACAGAGTTAAACTCCACGCAGGGAGAAAGGGCGTACGGAAGGTCAGGTAAAGAGCAATGCGATGACGGAAGGGATATGTGGGGAGAACAGGGGGATAAGGCTGACTGTTCAAAAGAGAATAAACTTATCAGACTGACGGCTTTCTTGATTGCAGCGTCTCGGTTTCTAATGGTGGCGCCGACACCAGTGGCACATGATGTCCTGGGGTTGTCCTGAGTAGACGAAGGTCCGACTTCTCGATGAAAGTGGGGATCATTGTTGTCCTAGGTGGTCTTCGGTTCCCATGGTTTCCTTGTACAGGGCTCAGTTCAATGGGAGATACCGCCAGAGAGTGGCTCTGCTCCACGGTGTATGCGGGTGAGGAGTCAGGCGGTTCGGGCCTAGTCACCTGTTCCCGGCGGGACTGCATGCACATAGCAATCATTGTTCCAGAATGTGAGCCACCTCTAGGGTTAGGAATCAACGGGGATATAGCAGTTTGTTGTATGCGAACAGCGGACATGGTAGCAGGGAATATGCGTGGTAGGCATGCACTCATGCGATGCTCCGCTCCCAGAGCCCGCACTTCAACCTGCTGCGAGGTCAGTTTTCCCGCCTGGACTCCTGTCTTTTTCCCACGCACAGCCCTTTTTATCTCAGATTTGCCCCCTACTGTCCAGTGCAAAGATCGTTCCGGGTCTGAAAGCTCTCCCCCATGCAACACTGGTGACAGTCCCGACAGTTCCAAAACCGGCGCAAGAGAGGTACCCCCGGTCCAGTTCATCTTCTTACAGTGGTGACAAAGTGACTGGAAGCTTTATCCACTATCCATCCAACAACCTTTTGACACTGCTCTGGTTTCAATAGTGGTGTGCTGCGGTCCCCTAGTAATTCGGACAGGAAGGTTGGGCGAGAAGATGTGGGTGTTTGTTGTGGCACAATTTCAGCTTGCCCCCGGCCACAGGCTCGACGTCTGCATGCACCAACACCATCACGTTCAGTTCCCCGTCCCTTGCCACGCGCCTTGCCCATTTTATAAATAGAGGACAGTATTTCCCACGTTCACTACAAATGACTGAATTTGGAGCTAACTTATGTGCGATCCTTGCAACGGACAAACCACAGTTTTAAATAGCTGGCCTGTAGGTAACTATTTTTGCAAGCAAACTGGTGTCAATAACTTTGCTAACACACTGCAACAAAATTTAAAGGGAGGGCAGAAATGACAGAATTTGGAGCGCAGTTATATGTGATCCGTGTTACGGAAAACCACAGTTTTAAATAGCTAGCCTATACAGTAGGTACCTTTTTACAAGCAAACTGGTGTCAATAACTTTGCTAACTTATTGCAACAAAATTTAAAGGGAGGGCAGAAATGGCAGAATTTGGAATGCAGTTGTAAGTGATCCGAGTGATGGACAAACCACAGTTTGAAATTGCTGGCCATTAAGTAACTATTTTTACCAGCAAACTGGTGTCAATAACTTCGCCTACAAACTGCAACAAAATTTAAAGGGAGGGCAGAAATGGAAGAATTTTGAGCACACTTTTTATCTCTGATCCGTGTGCCGGACAAACCACAGTTTTCAATAGCTGCCCTGTAAAAAAAATATTCCTGGCCTCTTAGGCTAGCTTCAGACTATCGTTTTGGCCCGCAGTGCACGGCCGCCGCTAAGCCCCGCCCCCTGCCGTGCCCCCTCCGGTCATCTATTGTCGCACATCGCTGCATGTGATCTGCACACCCTATCTTTAGCATAGGGTGCGCAGACCGTGCGCTGGCCATGAGCTAGTAGGATTTTGCGTGCACTGCGCCCTTTTGAAACTACAGCAGCCTGGTCACTCTTCAAGAGAGTAGGACCAATGTGGACACAGGGGTGCTAAATTATTTGTCCAGAGTAACAACAGATGATGGTGAGGAGGCCTATGCACGTAGCCTCACCCTTTATCTCCGTGCCCTTACCTGTGAGGTCAGGCTCCATATTAGGGGATGTATTCAGATCCTGCTTGATGCAAGCACCCCCCCCAATACCCCATATGAGGTTTTTGAATTTCTGGAGAGGTGGCAGCTCTCACCACGAAATTTAATGCGCATGAGACCATCTACACAGATGCTTGCTCAAGCAGGGTCTGAACAGCCCCTAATACGTGGGCCAACACCTCAACCCCTTCCTCCCCCTACCCAACCGTCTATACCACAGCACCAAACGTCTTCCTCAAGCCAACCCCACCAATATGGCCACTTGTACTCACCCAGTGTTGGAGGCTGGTCCCAACCTGGTTGGGGACGATCTGGCTATCTTGGTGGGTATGAGCCACGGGCCTACCAGAGCCAACAAGAAGCCCCTCACCATCATCAGTACTCTGGCCAGTATCCCCAACAGTCCCAGGAGGCTGGACAATTCCAGCATCATGGGCACCAGTATGGCCCCACACAGGGCGATGTTGGCCACAATGTCCAGCAGCACCCACAGGCTGTTGATCCACGTTCCCCTTCCCCAACATATGAGGATTTATGATTCTGATGGTTGGAGATGTCCAGTCAGATGTAACTAGTACTCCTAATCTAAATGTAAAAACAGGTGTTCTCCTTCACCATCATTTATAACATAATGTAACATTCACATTTTTCAACTATGTTTTCCAAACATATGAAACAATCCATCATGACAGGCAAGGCTACCTCACGCCTTTCAGACAGATATTACATGTGTGTAGAAAAGAGAATCTTTAAATGCGCTATGCTGTAAACTGAAAGGATGAAAATACACTACTCACTTGCAAACGCATAGGAAAGGCGTGCTCGCCTTAGTTAAGTAGTCACCTTTTTTGTTAGCAATCTCTAGGACAAAATTTCTAGGCGACAAGCATTCAGAATAACCCGCTTTCTCTATGTATTAACAAGTGAGTTTTGTATTTTCATCCTTTCCGGTATAGCATGCTTAAATATTGTCTGGTGTACAGACAGGTAATATCTGTGTGAAAGCTGTGAGGTAGCCTTGCCTGTCATGGTGGAATCTTTCTATGTTTGGCTAACATTATGTGGAAATGTGAGTGTTATCTCATTGCCTTTATTTTGGTGATGGAGCTCACCTTTTGTTGGCAAATCTAGGTTAATCTAGTGATGCAGCAATTTTTTTTGGCCTAATGTTTGTGGCTGTTTTGTTCTGTTATGTTCATTTTACAACAAGTTAAAGAAGGCACAAAGGGTCATTTTGGCCATTGCCAAATTTGTCTTATGGCAATATTATGCTTGCCTTTAAGCGAAAAAAAAAAAAAAAGCAAAACTAAATATTTGTCTACTCTACTTAACGTCTCTGTGTGATTTTTCACAATCCTTCACAACATACTAACAGACACCAACCAATGCACTGAAACACTCATAGAATCATAAAGGCTTGAGTAATATATATTTTGACACACTTAAAGAAACAAATTATAACATAGACACAGCATGCTCTTGCCAAGAAGTTGCCCCCTCAGGTGAGATAAAGTAATTAGTAAAAATATCACGCACTTTGAGGCCAGAGAGCGGTCTACGTTGAGGGTTCATAGGTGGTCTCACCCTGCGCACATTGTCCGGCCTACGCACAACACCATCAGAGGAGGAACAATCATGTATCCTGGTGAAGTTAGGCAGAACAACGCAGGCTTTCACAACTTCATTCACATTTTGCTCACTCAACTGAATGGCAGACTGGAGTACTCGCCATTTGGCAGAAAGAATCCCAAAGGAACACTCCACCAGTCGCCTAGCACGTGATAGGCGCAAGTTAAAAATTCTGCGCCTGTGGTCAAGGTTGCGCCGGGGATATGGCCTCATGACATTGCGCGATAACTGAAAGGCCTCATCTGCCACAAGGACATAAGGGACAGATTGTTCGGGGGAGCCTGGTAGCTGGCGTGGTGGTGGTAGATCCAGCTGGTTGGTTCGTAGCCGCCGAGCCATTATGGAAGTATTGAAGACTCTAGAGTCTCCCGTCCTTCCATAGGCCCCAATGTCAACAATTCTAAACTTGTATTGAGGGTCTACCAGAGCCAACAATACAACAGAAAAGTATTGTTTATAATTGAAGAATTGGGAGCCTGAGTTCGGCGGCTTACACACCCGGCTATGTTTGCCATCC
Source organism: Dendrobates tinctorius (assembly GCF_039654945.1). Lineage (NCBI taxonomy): Eukaryota > Metazoa > Chordata > Amphibia > Anura > Dendrobatidae > Dendrobates > Dendrobates tinctorius. Next base: position 11,021,160 of record NW_027361702.1, read on the forward strand.
AGGGCCCCAATACAATTTGGAAACTGGCAGTCCTCCTCAAAGTCCCTTGATATTCTCAACCAGTCTTCCATCCTGGGCTCGGGCATGACCACTTGATGGAGTCTTGTCCAGATTTGTGCACATGTAGACCTCACTATGCCTGAAATGGTTGATTTTCCTATGAGAAACTCATGGTGGAGGGCGGCATAAGACAGGCCAGTGGACAGGAAGCTGTAGAACAACAGAAATAGTAAAGTTTAGAATGGCTAAAGTAAAAAAAAATCATTTACATGCCGAGCCAAACTTGTTAGGAAATGATAGAGAAGAACGCACACATATTTGGTGGCACAATGACTAAGTGATATGCTGGACATATTAGATGTAACATTCTGCTGTGTCAGGTGATTCAAATTTGTAATAAGATGATGGCATTCAACTTTGTCCAAGAAGGGCAAAAAACATAATTTAGCACACACATTAGGAATAGAGAGAATGTGGTTGTGTAGTACATACCGTATTGTGAGTAGAAGTCGCTCCTCTGCAGATATGGCTTTGCGCATCCTTGTATCCTGAAAGGTTATCCCAGGGTGCACTGTCTCCAAGAGTCGATCAAATGTGGCAATGCTCATGCGACAGTACTGGTAAAATTTCTCCGGATGCTCCCGCAGAGAAGAATAGAGGCGGTGAAAATGCCCTCTTGTGAGTCGTTGCCTCAAAAGTGGATGTACCCACTGTCATGATCTCAGTGCGGGTTTGACTCGCACACGTGGGGTTAATGTCTGGAACCAGTGCTGATGACTGGCATTTCTGGGGTTAAAGGTTGTGATCCCAATGCAGGCTTACCTGCACACCTGGGGCTATGATTGTGGCCTCTCCCTGGCTCTGGGAGAGGCTTCTTATAGCCTCAGGATGCTCCCATCCCTGTCAGTTATACTTTCGCCCTTGGCATTGTGTGGTGACCCCTGAGTGTGTTTGTGCTGTGTTCTGGTTACTTGATTCTCTGTGTATGACTCGGTCTGTTCTCTGGATATCGCTTTGGATTCTGCCTGGTACCTTCTATGTCTGTTTGGTTTTGATCTCTGCTTGGCCCTGATTATCCGCTCTGTCTCATCCCTGGTACTGTACTGTGATCCTGTGTATGACATTTGGCTTTGTCTGACCTCCCGTCTGTTTGTCCCTCCTGTACTTCGTTTGCCCGTACTGTTGTGACCTCCGTTTTGCCTGACTGAGTTGTTGTATGGTGTACTGGTTGGCCTTCATCTGCACTTGCTTCATCTGGCTTCATGGGAGCGATCCAGCAATGTTCAGGTACAGATTGCACTTGATGTGGTCATGCTCTTAGGAGGCGGTAATGGCACAGTATTTATTATAAATGTAGAGTAGGACCCCCCACATGAGATTGCCTTGGCGCGGCGGGGTGGCTCAATTGAATTGAATTGATCAATTTTTTTGCCAAATATCTCATTTTTGAATACAGCTGGATATTATGTGCATATGCACTTCAATTTATGCGTTCTAACCTTAAGCAGTGCTGGCTTCCCCCCCCATTTTCTTGTATGGTGTACTGTCATATCTGAAAGCAGGACACTAAGCCACGCCCCCTTGCAGACACATGACCATAGGTCCCGTGCAAGCTTGTTCATTTTCAGTGTCCGCAGGTCCCGTGTCTCTTTACTTTCCAGCGCTGACTGGACCCTGACACTAATAGTTGAAGCACGCTTTGTCACCTCTGCTGCCCTGCTCCCCAGGTAACTTTTAGCACTGCTTCTGTATTCAGGACATGCGCACTGGCTCTATGAGCAAGTGTAGTGCGGTGTCTCTGACACCCACATGCGTCTCCTCCTCCGCGGATCCACTATCACAGGATATGGTTGGCCAAAGCGCCGTGACAAAAGCCAGGTAAAGAGAACCTGCTCAGTTGTATTGAATCTCAGACCCTCTGCCATGCTGAACAAAGAACACCAACACACCTCGTGAAAGCAAGGTGACAAATGTACAGAATGTAGGCATCCACCTGTCTCTGAGTGTCTAAATAGGGTGCAGGCTAATGATTTAAATTGTTTGCAGGCCTCAAAACCGTTAAATGTCCATTTTACAAGGCTGCGAGAAAATCTCGCCATACGGATTGCATACGGATGCCACACGGATTGCATACGGATGCGCACATGCGCAAAATACGCGACCTCACCTGGCTTACGGATGACCTACGGAGCACTATTTAGGGGTCATTCATCCATATTACGCAAGTAAACTACGGACTGTATTTTGCGCAGGTTAGTGTGACTCCAGCCTTACTTTCAACCTCAGCTGGCCCAATACATTTGTTTCACTATGTACAGACAAAATTAGCATCTGATCATTTAATCATTCAACACATTACTCAGTTTCTTATTATTATATAAAAGCAGAGATACATTTATAACCGAGGATAATGTAATATTTACATGTAGCTGAACAGTGGGCCCCAGAGTCAATGTTACTGGTGAGCCCTTGTCTGACATTGTCTATTTCTACTGCTCTGGCTGTAATATCATCACACAGATGTCTATCCTGCTCACTGTGTCACAAGCATTGACCTGTCCTGTAGACTATCATTGTTATCTGCTAATTTATATCTTGTAGCCATTAGAACAAAATTGTTGGGATCAGAGTGTCCAAATTGAATTTTTATTGTTTCTGGACGCCGTATCAAAAAATCAGGGACAAACAATAATTCTGATATGACAACATCAGCATCAGTCACTGTAAATTGTAAAATAATGATAATTACTGTCAAAATAACCTATAGAGATTTCAACAGCTTAACCCCTTTACCCCCAAGGGTGGTTTGCACGTTAATGACGGGCCAATTTTTACAATTCTGACCACTGTCCCTTTATGAGGTAATAACTCTGGAACGCTTCCATGGATCCCGGTGATTCTGACATTGTTTTCTCGTGACATATTGTACTTCATGTTAGTGGTAAAATTTATTTGTGAAAAAAATGGAAATTTGGTGAAAATTTTGAAAATTTCGCAATTTTCCAAATTTGAATTTTTATGCCCTTAAATCAGAGATATGGCACACAAAAAAATTAATAAATAACATTTCACATATGTTTACTTTACATCAGCACAATTTTGGAACCAAAATTTTTTTTGTTAGAAAGCTATAAGGGTTAAAAGTTGACCAGCGATTTCTCATTTTTGCAACACCATTTTATTTGTACGGACCACTTCACATTTGAAGTCACTTGGAGGGGTCTATATGATAGAAAATACCCAAAAGTGACACCATTCTAAAAACTGCACCCCTCAAGGTGCTCAAAACCACATTCAAGAAGTTTATTAACCCTCAGATGCTTCACAGGGATTTTTTGAATGTTTAAACCCCAAGGAACTTCAAAAAGAAGATACAGAATGACAAATGTGCAGAAATACCCTGCAGTAAAACATAACATATGATTTTTTAATTGTACGGCTGTCTAAATAAACAGGATCCAGACAGGCACTTCATAGTATGGGCAAGTGGTGTAAGACAGCTTTTTATCTGCATGTCACACAAGAGAGGGGTGGGGTCTCTCAAACCAAGCATAAGCAAGGAGAAAATGGATTAAAAACACATGTGACATGTACTTGCTGATTATTGTTATGTTTTACTGCAGGGTATTTCTACACATTTGTCATTCTGTGTCTTCTTTTTGTATTTCAGTCAGTGGGTGGTGTGAACACTGTCCGACCGACTTGTTCACATTTGTGCATGTCACATGTGTTTTTAATCCATTTTCTCCTTGCTTATGCTTGGCTTGAGAGACCCCACCCCTCTCTTGTGTGACATGCACATTAAGAGCTGTCTTACACCACGTGCCCATACTAGGAAGCGCCTGTCTGGGTCCTGTTCATTTAGACACTGTTCACATGTTCAGGTTTTAAATACATTAAATAAGGACTGTTCCATTAAGGGTTACCTTGACGTGGTGGAACAGCTTGGTATACATTTTTTTTTGCAAAAAAAGTATCAACTAAATACCCTGTATGTGTTGTCATCTTTTCACCAGCACTTGCTGGTTATTGTTATGTTTTACTGCAAGGTATTTAAGCACATTTGTCATTCTGTGTCTTCTTTTTGTATTTCAGTCAGTGGGTGGTGTGAACACTGTCCGACCGACTTGTTCACATTTGTGCATCCCCCAAGGAACTTATCTAGATATGTGGTGAGAACTTTGAACCCACAAGGGCTTCACAGAAGTTTATAACGTACAGCCGTACAATTAAAAAATCATATTTTTTCCACAAAAATGATCTTTTCACCCCAAATTTTTATTTTCCCAAGGGTAACAGGACCCTAAAAGTTATTCTGCAATTTGTCCTCAGTTTGCTGATACCCCATATGTATGTGTAAACCACTATTTAGGCACATGGCAGAGCTCAGAAGGGAAGCAGCGCCATTTGACTTTTTTGGCTGGAATTGAGATCGGATGCCATGTTGCATTTGGAGAGAACCTGATGTGCCCAAACAGTGGAAACCCCCCAATTATAACTCCAGCCCTAACCCCAACACACCCCTATACCTAATCTCAGCCCTAACCCTAGCCCTAACCCTAGCCTTAACCCTAGCCTTAACCCTAACCCTAGCTCTAACCCTAACCCTAATGGGAAAATGGAAATAAATACATTTTTTTTTAATTTTATTATTTTTCCCTAACTAAGGGGGTGATAACAGGGGGTTTGATTTACTATTTGTGGCAGGTTTTTATGTTTGGCAGCTGTCACATGCTAAAAGACGCTTTTTATTGTAAAAATAGTTTTTGCATCACCACATTTTGAGAGCTATAATTTTTCCATATTTTGACCCACCGAGTCATGTGAGGTCTTATTTTTTGCGGGACGAGTTGACGTTTTTATTGGTATGATTTTCGGGCACATGACTTTTTGATCGCTTTTTATTCCGATTTTTAGGACGCAGAATGAACAAAAACCAGCGTTTCATGAATTTCTTTTGGGGGGTGCGTTTACACCGTTCCGCTTGTGGTAAAATTGATAAGGCAGTTTTATTCTTCGGGTCAGTACGATTACAGCGATACCTCATTTATGTGTTTTTTTTATGTTTTGTCGCTTTTATGCAATGAAAACTGTGAGCTATAACTTTTTTATTTTTTTGCTGATGATGCTGTATGGTGGCTCGTTTTTTGCGAGACAAGATGACGTTTTCAGCGGTACCATGGTTATTTATATCCGTCTTTTTGATCCCGCGTTATTGCACTTTTTGTTCGGCGATATGATAATAAAGCATTATCTTTTGCTTTGTTTTTTATTTTTATTTTTTAAGAGGTTCACTTAGGGGGTTAACTAGCGGGACAGTTTTATAGGGCGGGTTGTTACGGACGTGGCGATACCAAATATGTGTACTTTTATTGTTTTTTTATTTCGAAAAAATGAATTTATTAGGGAATATTTTTTTAAAATTTATTTAGCAATTTTGTATAAATTATTTTTACACTTTTTTATTTTTTAACTTTACTACACTGTCCCAGGGGGTACATCACTGTCATGTGTGAGATCGCTGATCTGACACATCACAGATCGCTGTGACAGATCAGCGATCTCACACAGGCGCTGCACAGGCTTCCTCATGCCTGCGCTCTGCAGGCAGTGAGGAAGCCGGCTCCCTGCAGGCCCCCGAAGGTCCCCGCCACCATATTGGATCCGGGGACCTGCAGGGAAGGAGGCCCCCGCAGCAGCGCTGCACATTCCGCTGCTGCGGGGGTCTCAGGGAAGCACGGAGGGAGCCCCTTCCCTGCACTCCCGCTACACTGCGATCGTGTTTGATCGCAGTGTGCCAGGGGTTAACGTGCTGGGGGCGGTCCGTGACCACCCCTGACACATAGTGATTGGTGTCAGCTGTGATAATCAGCTGACACCCGGCCGCGACCAGCGGCGCTCCCCCCCGTGAGCGCCGCTGATCGCTATGACGTACTATCCCGTCCTTGGAAATTAAGTCCCAGGGCACATGGATGGGATAGTACGTCATATGTCAGAAAGGGGTTAAAAAGAAAATCCCAGATGCCTTACATATTTTTTTTTACGAGCAGGGCAAAAAAGTGCCCTCCTTTCACGAGCTGTCCTGGAATTTCTGGATGATTCTACCCTGGTAGTGTTTTGCAAGCATTCATCTATCTACAGCTGCTGATTTTGGTGTTGCCTATAGGTGTAGCATTTTCATGTCTGAGAATATAGTCTATTTAGGGCTATTATATCTACCCTCATGTTTTATCGTTGTCATGGGGGGGTACTGAGACAGACAGTGGTTGTCTTCTAGTTCAGAGGTCAAGAAGATCCTGGTGTCTGGCTGCATGTGCACCTGCACTGTATGGATCTGCTTTGACTTTCAGTTAGCTGTGCAGATTTCCTTTGCTCTGGTGTTGCAAGGGTTAAACTGTTGCTTGTCTGCTAGAGCTTTCTGTTGTGAGTTCATTTTCCCCTTCATTACTGAGGCCCGAGGAACTCCCTCTTCTGGTAAAGAAAGGTAGTGAGCCTGATTATCAAACACCTGAGGCTGATGATGATGACTGGCTGAGTGGAGTTACTGACTGGATATAAGGCTGCCGACGCCCTTCTGCCCTGCGGGTGATTTCTCTGTGGGATCCTTGGAGACCAGTCTGAATTCCTGCTCCTCTAAAGCTAAGTTTGCTGCTCGGCCTTTTGCATTGGTGCTTTGACTTTGTTTTGCTTTGTTTTTCTGGATTTCTGCCATTCCCTGCTGGGGTGTGCTGAATTCCTTTAGCTCTGTCTTCTGAAAATACCTGAGTGCTGATTTAGTTTTTGAAGCCTAGCTGCTTCAGGGCCTTTTTCATATCAGCTTGTTGGCTTATGTCTTTGATAGGGTTTTGGCAGATTGCAGACAGCAGCCTTCCTGTCCTTTCCTATCTAGGTAGTTTTGGGTCCCGTCTTTGCTCAGTCTATCTTTCTGTCTGTGTTAGTGTTTTCATCTTGCTTCACCGTCATTATATGTTGGGGGCTGCCTATTGCTTTGGGGTCTGCTCTGGGGCAGTTTAGATTTCCCCTTTCTTTCTTTAGGCCTATTTAATTCTCCGGCTGTGATCGAGGGGTCTAGGGCATTGTAGGAACCCCCCACGGCTGCTGCTAGTTGTGTTGATAGGTTCAAGGGTCTGCAATCTGATAGTTGCCAACTTCTCTGGTTTTATGGACTTAGCATTTATTTCTGTTTTTGCCTCCTACGGTGACTCATTCATAACAGAATCACCCACCATACCGCAGATCCTAGGGTACTCGATAGCAGGAAAGAATTGTAAAAAAAAAAAAAAAAGGTGTGTATATTTTTTCCTCTATATCTCTGAGGCCGTAGGGGGAATTTTTTTTTCTCTCAATGGAGATAAAGCAATTGTCTGATCGTGTGGAGCAGCTCGCTGCGGAAGTGCAGGGAATTTCCGCCTACCTTGCTCATTCACATGCTGCTGAACCAAAGATTCCTACACCTGATGTATTTTTTGGGGATCGGTCTAAATTTTTGAATTTCAAAAATAATTGTAAATTATTTTTTGCCTTGAAGCCTAACTCGTCAGGGAGCTCCGCGCAGCAGGTTAAAATTGTCATTTCTTTGCTGCGTGGCGATCCCCAGGATTGGGCGTTTTCTTTGAAACCAGATGATCCTATTCTGACTAATGTGAACGCATTTTTTCAGGCCTTGGGGTTGTTGTATGACGAACCTAATGCCATTGATCAGGCTGAAAAGACCCTGCTGGCATTGAACCAGGGTCGTGATTCTGCAGAATTGTACTGTCAAAAATTCCGAAAGTGGGCAGTACTTACTACCTGGAATGATAATGCCTTGGCTGCTCTCTTTCGGAAGGGGTTGTCAGAAGCCGTAAAAGATACTATGGTGGGATTTCCTGTTCCCTCTGGTCTTGATGATTCTATGTCATTAGCCATTCAGGTTGATTGGCGTTTGCGCGAACGCAAAGCTGCACGAGAGGTGTTGCCACCTGTTGAACAAATGTCTGAACCTATGCAATGTGATAGAGTTTTTTCCAGAGAGCAGCGTCAGGAGTTCAGAAGGCGTAATAAGTTGTGTTTTTTCTGTGGAGATGCCTCGCATATTATTTCTGTCTGTCCTAAACGAGAGAAACGCTTTGCACACACGTTTTCTGTTGGGGGTGTTCAACCCAAGTTTCTTCTGGCTATTATTTTGATCTGCTCCCTGTCCACATTTTCTGCCAAGGCTTTTGTGGATTCGGGAGCAGCCCTAAACCTAATGGACTTGGATTTTGCTAAACGTTGTGGATTTCCGATGACACCACTGCAGACACCTATCCCTTTGAGGGGGATTGATGCTACTCCTTTGGCTAAAAATAAACCTCAGTTTTGGACCCAGGTGGTAATGCGGGTCACCCCAGACCATCAAGAAAATTGCAGATTTTTGGTGTGCATAATCTGCATGATACTATTGTTCTGGGGTTTCCCTGGTTACAAATTCATAATCCAGTTTTGGATTGGAAATCTGTGTCTGTGGTGAGTTGGGGTTGTCGGTGTGCCTTTAGTGAGGCTCCGGTGTTTTCCACCTCTCCTCAGTCGCATGATGTTCCTGATTATTTGGTGGACTTTTATGATGTATTTAGTGAGAATGAGTCTGCGTCTCTGCCTCCTCATAGGAGTTATGACTGTGCAATTGAACTGAGCCCGGGGTGTAAATTTCCCAAGGGTCGGCTCTTCAATTTATCTGTACCCGAGCACGAGGCTATGCGATCTTATATTAAGGAGGCGTTGGAGAAGGGTCATATTAGACCATCCTCGTCACCCTTAGGTGCCGTTTTTTTTTTTTTGTAGCCAAAAAGGATGGATCATTAAGACCTTGTATTGATTATCGTGCCCTCAACAAAATTACTGTTAAATATCAGTATCCGTTACCCCTGATTTCTGATCTATTCTCCAGAGTTAAAGGTGCTTGCTGGTTTACCAAGCTTGACCTCAGGGGGGCGTATAATCTTATTCGCATTAAGCATGGGGATGAATGGAAGACAGCGTTTAATACTCCGGAGGGACATTTTGAGTACCTGGTGATGCCTTTTGGGCTCACTAATGCCCCTTCTGTCTTCCAGTGCTTCATGAACAATATTTTCCGAGATTTTGTCGATAAATTTTTGATTATCTATCTGGATGATATTTTGATCTTCTCCAAGGATTGGGATTCTCATGTGGAACATATTCGGACTGTGTTCCGGATCTTGAGGGAGAATTCCCTGTATGTCAAAGGATCTAAATGCCTTTTTGGAGTACAGAGGATTTCTTTTTTGGGATTTATTTTGTCCCCGTCAACTATTGAAATGGACCCGACCAAGGTACAGGCCATTTACGATTGGGTTCAGCTCACTTCTTTGAAGGCCCTCCAGAAGTTTTTGGGTTTTGCTAATTTTTATCGGAAATTTATAGCAAAATTTTCTAGTATTGCCAAGCCATTGACTGATTTGACTAAGAAGGGTGCTGATGTGTTAAATTGGTCTCCAGAGGCTGTTTCTTCCTTTCAGGAGCTGAAGCGAAGATTCACCTCCGCCCCGGTTTTGCGGCAACCTGATGTCTCACTTCCATTCCAGGTAGAGGTGGATGCTTCTGAGATTGGTGCAGGAGCTGTTTTGTCCCAAAAGGATCCTGTAACATCTAAAATGAATCCTTGTGCTTTCTTTTCCCGAAAGTTCTCTCCATCTGAACGTAACTATGATGTGGGGAATAGGGAACTGTTGGCCATGAAATGGGCATTTGAGGAGTGGAGACATGGGTTGGAGGGAGCTAAGCATCAAGTCGTGGTCCTCACTGACCACAAGAATTTGATTTACCTAGAGTCGGCTAAGCGCTTGAACCCTAGACAGGCTAGGTGGGCCTTGTTTTTTACACGTTTTGATTTTGTGGTTTCTTTTCTTCCTGGAACGAAGAATGTCAAGGCAGACGCCCTCTCTAGGAGCTTCTTTGCTGATTCTCCTGTGGTGACCAAGCCTGCTACCATCTTAGGCGAAGGGGTAGTTCTTTCTGCCATCTCGCCCGATTTGAGATGTGCTTTGGAAGAGTTCCAGGAGGACAAACCTGAGCGTTGTCCCAGTGGAAAGTTGTATGTTCCTGACCAGTGGAAGAAGAGAGTGATGTCTGAAGTTCATTGCTCTGCTTTGGCTGGTCATCCAGGTATTTTTGGTACTAGAGATCTGGTGAGTCGTTTTTTTTGGTGGCCCTCCTTGTCTCGTGATGTCAGGAATTTTGTGCAGTCCTGTGGGACGTGCTCCCGGTCTAAATCGTGTTCTCGCTCTAGTGGGTTGTTGATGCCTTTGCCTGTCCCCAAGAGGCCATGGACCCATATTTCAATGGATTTCATCTCTGATATGCCTGTCTCTCAAAGGATGACTGTTATTTGGGTGATTTGTGATAGGTTCTCTAAGATGGTTCATCTTGTACCACTCCCTAAGTTGCCGTCTTCCTCTGAGTTGGTGCCCCTGTTTTTACAACAGGTGGTTCGTTTGCACGGGATTCCTGAGAACATTGTATCTGACAGAGGAGTCCAGTTTGTGTCTAGATTTTGGAGAACTTTCTGTTCCAGGCTGGGAATTCAGTTGTCCTTCTCCTCTGCTTTTCACCCTCAGACCAATGGGCAGACAGAGAGAACAAACCAGACCTTGGAGTCATATTTGAGATGTTTTATTTCTGCTGATCAGGATGATTGGGTTTCATTTTTGCCCTTGGCCGAATTTGCTTTAAATAGTAGAGCTAGTTCTTCCACTTTGATGTCACCTTTTTTTTGTAACTTTGGGTTTCATCCTCGATTTTCTTCAGGGCAGGTGGAGCCCTCTGCCTGCCCAGGTGTTGACACTGTGGTGGAGAGAATGCACCAGATCTGGGACCAAGTGGTGGATAAGTTATCTCTCTCCCAGGAAAAGGCCCAGCGGTTTTCCAACCGACATAGGACCATTGGTCCCCAGTTTAAGGTGGGTGATATGGTGTGGTTATCATCAAAAAATATTGCTATGAAGGTGGCTTCCCCTAAGTTTAAGCCTAGATTTATTGGACCTTACAAGATTGTGGAGATTATTAATCCGGTCTCTTTTCGTTTGGCTCTTCCTGTCACATTTAAAATCCATAATGTGTTCCATAAATCTTTGTTGAAGAGGTTTGTTGAACCTGTTGTTCCGGGGGGTGGCACCTCCAGACCCTGTATTGGTTGAAGGTAACATGGAATATGAGGTAGAGAAAGTACTGGATTCCCGTCTGGCTAGACGGAGACTCCAGTATTTGGTTAAGTGGAAGGGTTATGGTCAGGAGGATAATTCCTGGGTCTCTGCCTCTGATATTCATGCCAAAAGATTGGTGTGTGCCTTTCATCGGGCTCACCCTGATCGCCCTGGTGGCGTAGTTGAGGGTTCGGTGACCCCTCCTCAAGGGGGAGGTACTGTTGTGAGTTCATTTTCCCCTTCATTACTGAGGCCCGAGGAACTCCCTCTTCTGGTAAAGAAAGGTAGTGAGCCTGATTATTAAACACCTGAGGCTGATGATGATGACTGGCTGAGTGGAGTTACTGACTGGATATAAGGCTGCCGACGCCCTTCTGCCCTGCGGGTGATTTCTCTGTGGGATCCTTGGAGACCAGTCTGAATTCCTGCTCCTCTAAAGCTAAGTTTGCTGCTCGGCCTTTTGCATTGGTGCTTTGACTTTGTTTTGCTTTGTTTTTCTGGATTTCTGCCATTCCCTGCTGGGGTGTGCTGAATTCCTTTAGCTCTGTCTTCTGAAAATACCTGGGTGCTGATTTAGTTTTTGAAGCCTAGCTGCTTCAGGGCCTTTTTCATATCAGCTTGTTGGCTTATGTCTTTGATAGGGTTTTGGCAGATTGCAGACAGCAGCCTTCCTGTCCTTTCCTATCTAGGTAGTTTTGGGTCCCGTCTTTGCTCAGTCTATCTTTCTGTCTGTGTTAGTGTTTTCATCTTGCTTCACCGTCATTATATGTTGGGGGCTGCCTATTGCTTTGGGGTCTGCTCTGGGGCAGTTTAGATTTCCCCTTTCTTTCTTTAGGCCTATTTAATTCTCCGGCTGTGATCGAGGGGTCTAGGGCATCGTAGGAACCCCCCACGGCTGCTGCTAGTTGTGTTGATAGGTTCAGGGGTCTGCAATCTGATAGTTGCCAACTTCTCTGGTTTTCTGGACTTAGCTTGTATTTCTGTTTTTGCCTCCTACGGTGACTCATTCATAACAGCTTTCCATCCTGAGTTGTCTCAGCTGTTTGTAGTTCTCCCAATCCCCTCTAGTGTGAATACTCACCTCTTTACTATCTGCCAGTGATAGCTTGCTATACCTTGGAGTTGGTTTGGGAGTTGTGAGCTGTGGCTTGAGAAACCGTTTTGGAGTCATCTCTGGAGATTGCTGTTTTGGAAGTTTGCTTGGTATTATCCTCCTCCTTATCTTCCATTCACTGTTCCTCTTCTGTTATATATTCATTATTCTGGGTGCACTGAGTGATTTCTGCTTTCTTTATCCTTGTCTGTCTCACTTTGTGACTATTATAGAGCAGGACTAGTGTTCCTGCCACCCCACGCACTACACTAGACGGGGCCATGCTTAGGGCAAGACGGATCAGAAACTTAATCACTGCATGGGGTGAAAGAACCTATCTAGGGACGGCAGGGAGCTCAGTGTTGTCAGGGCAAGATTCAGGGGTGCTCCTTTAATCTTTCCCTAGTTTCAGTGCTTCCCTTCCCATCCTGTGCACCATCTGGATCCTTGGAGTGTGACAATAGTGTTTTTATTATAAAAAAAAGTTTGCAATCTGTTATTGGTGAAGCTAGTCATCAGGCAAAGAGATGACATGTGCCTGGAACATCCGCGTGTGGAATCGTGATCCATCCGCGGCTATTAACCTGTTAAATGCCGCTGTCTAACTCTGATTGCGGCATTTAACATGCGCTTCCGGCAATCGAGACGGAAATCCCCCCATCGGTGATCCCCATCACGTGATTGCGGGTCACCGATGGGTTGGCATGACAACCAAAGGTCTCCAGCAGACCTTTATGGTTGTCACAACCAGATTGCTATAAGTGCCACCCGGTGGTCAGTACTTATAGACTCATAGCAAGTCAGCAATTCTGCTACATACAAGTGATCTGATCATCACCTGCATGTAGCAGAGTCGATCAGACAAGTGAAAATTCTAGTCTCCTATGGAGACTATTGAAGCATGCTAAAAGAAAAAATGTGCAGTGTATGTGCGAAGCTCCACCAAACTCCCAGCAAGCTCCAGTGGCCAGCACCAGCCTCTGCCCACTCATTGGCTGGCAGTAAACTGTACCAGCACTCATCTTTATCATTATTCCAGCATTGGAAAGAACACAGCAGTAGAGTTGAGCGAAACGGGTCGAAAAAATTCAAAAGTCGCCGACTTTTGGCAAAGTCGGGTTTCATGAAACGAAACCCGACCCTAGGATGAGGTCGGCCACGAGGTCGGCGACTTACGCGCCAAAGTCGCGTTTCAAAAGTTTGTTTTGCGCTCTTTTTCAGCCAATCAGGATCCACGGACACTGTGGGCAACGTGATGACATAGGCACGGGTCACCACCATCTTTCAGAAGGGCATGTAAGTGATTGGCTTGCTTTGGTGGGCGTCACAGGGGGTATAAAAGGGCGTGCACGCCGACCGCCATCTTACTTCTGCCGATCTTAGCATAGGGAGAGGTTGCTGCTGATTCTGTAGGGAGAGCGTTAGGCAGGGAAGAAGACCAAAAAACTGCTTCTGCTGCTAGCGATTTGGCCTGCACAACACACCAGTCACTGTGTGTGCAGTGCAAGGGGAGGCTATATAGTGGTGTATCAGTGGTGTTGGTTGTTGGGCTGCCTTCTAAGGCTTCCTGACAGGCTGGCATTGCTGTTTACCCACTGCTCCGCAAACTGCTTTTTTTAAAAGCAATCCAATCTCACTTATCCTCTAGTCACTTAGGTCACAGCTGTACCATCGAGCTTGTCACATAGCGCTCAGATATTCATTGGGCCTCACACAATCCAAAAGTGTCCAGTGTCCAAAAGTGTGTGCAGAGATTCAAACTCTCACTTATCCTCTAGTCACTTAGGTCACAGCTGTGCCATCGAGCTTGTCACATAGCACTCAGATATTCATTGGGCCTCACACAATCCAAAAGTGTCCAGTGTCCAAAAGTGTGTGCAGAGATTCAAACTCTCACTTATCCTCTAGTCACTTAGGTCACAGCTGTGCCATCGATCCTGTCACATAGCGCTCAGATATTCATTGGGCCTCACACAATCCAAAAGTGTCCAGTGTCCAAAAGTGTGTGCAGAGATTCAAACTCTCACTTATCCTCTAGTCACTTAGGTCACAGCTGTGCCATCGAGCTTGTCACATAGCGCTCAGATATTCATTGGGCCTCACACAATCCAAAAGTGTCCAGTGTCCAAAAGTGTGTGCAGAGATTCAAACTCTCACTTATCCTCTAGTCACTTAGGTCACAGCTGTGCCATCGAGCTTGTCACATAGCGCTCAGATATTCATTGGGCCTCACACAATCCAAAAGTGTCCAGTGTCCAAAAGTGTGTGCAGAGATTCAAACTCTCACTTATCCTCTAGTCACTTAGGTCACAGCTGTGCCATCGAGCCTGTCACATAGCGCTCAGATATTCATTGGGCCTCACACAATCCAAAAGTGTCCAGTGTCCAAAAGTGTGTGCAGAGATTCAAACTCTCACTTATCCTCTAGTCACTTAGGTCACAGCTGTGCCATCGAGCTTGTCACATAGCGCTCAGATATTCATTGGGCCTCACACAATCCAAAAGTGTCCAGTGTCCAAAAGTGTGTGCAGAGATTCAAACTCTCACTTATCCTCTAGTCACTTAGGTCACAGCTGTGCCATCGAGCCTGTCACATAGCGCTCAGATATTCATTGGGCCTCACACAATCCAAAAGTGTCCAGTGTCCAAAAGTGTGTGCAGAGATTCAAACTCTCACTTATCCTCTAGTCACTTAGGTCACAGCTGTGCCATCGAGCTTGTCACATAGCGCTCAGATATTCATTGGGCCTCACACAATCCAAAAGTGTCCAGTGTCCAAAAGTGTGTGCAGAGATTCAAACTCTCACTTATCCTCTAGTCACTTAGGTCACAGCTGTGCCATCGAGCCTGTCACATAGCGCTCAGATATTCATTGGGCCTCACACAATCCAAAAGTGTCCAGTGTCCAAAAGTGTGTGCAGAGATTCAAACTCTCACTTATCCTCTAGTCACTTAGGTCACAGCTGTGCCATCGAGCTTGTCACATAGCGCTCAGATATTCATTGGGCCTCACACAATCCAAAAGTGTCCAGTGTCCAAAAGTGTGTGCAGAGATTCAAACTCTCACTTATCCTCTAGTCACTTAGGTCACAGCTGTGCCATCGAGCTTGTCACATAGCGCTCAGATATTCATTGGGCCTCACACAATCCAAAAGTGTCCAGTGTCCAAAAGTGTGTGCAGAGATTCAAACTCTCACTTATCCTCTAGTCACTTAGGTCACAGCTGTGCCATCGAGCTTGTCACATAGCGCTCAGATATTCATTGGGCCTCACACAATCCAAAAGTGTCCAGTGTCCAAAAGTGTGTGCAGAGATTCAAACTCTCACTTATCCTCTAGTCACTTAGGTCACAGCTGTGCCATCGAGCTTGTCACATAGCGCTCAGATATCAGTGGGCCTCACACAATCCAAAAGTGTCCAGTGTCCAAAAGTGTGTGCAGAGATTCAAAATCTCACTTATTCTCTAGTCACTTAGGTCACAGCTGTGCCATCGAGCCTGTCACATAGCGCTCAGATATCAGTGGGCCTCACACAATCCAAAAGTGTCCAGTGTCCAAAAGTGTGTGCATAGATTCAAAATCTCACTTATTCTCTAGTCACTTAGGTCACAGCTATGCCATCGAGCTTGTCACATAGCGCTCAGATATTCATTGGGCCTCACACAATCCAAAAGTGTCCAGTGTCCAAAAGTGTGTGCAGAGATTCAAACTCTCACTTATCCTCTAGTCACTTAGGTCACAGCTGTGCCATCGAGCTTGTCACATAGCGCTCAGATATTCATTGGGCCTCACACAATCCAAAAGTGTCCAATGTCCAAAAGTGTGTGCAGAGATTCAAACTCTCACTTATCCTCTAGTCACTTAGGTCACAGCTGTGCCATCGAGCTTGTCACATAGCGCTCAGATATTCATTGGGCCTCACACAATCCAAAAGTGTCCAGTGTCCAAAAGTGTGTGTAGAGATTCAAACTCTCACTTATCCTCTAGTCACTTAGGTCACAGCTGTGCCATCGAGCTTGTCACATAGCGCTCAGATATTCATTGGGCCTCACACAATCCAAAAGTGTCTAGTGTCCAAAAGTGTGTGCAGAGATTCAAACTCTCACTTATCCTCTAGTCACTTAGGTCACAGCTGTGCCATCGAGCCTGTCACATAGCGCTCAGATATTCATTGGGCCTCACACAATCCAAAAGTGTCCAGTGTCCAAAAGTGTGTGCAGAGATTCAAAATCTCACTTATTCTCTAGTCACTTAGGTCACAGCTGTGCCATCGAGCCTGTCACATAGCGCTCAGATATCAGTGGGCCTCACACAATCCAAAAGTGTCCAGTGTCCAAAAGTGTGTGCAGAGATTCAAAATCTCACTTATTCTCTAGTCACTTAGGTCACAGCTGTGCCATCGAGCCTGTCACATAGCGCTCAGATATCAGTGGGCCTCACACAATCCAAAAGTGTCCAGTGTCCAAAAGTGTGTGCAGAAATTCAAAATCTCCCCTGTCCTATAGACACCTTGTTTTACATACTATATAGTTTGTTGGATTTTGTCTACAT
The DNA here is from genome assembly GCF_039654945.1 of Dendrobates tinctorius. NCBI lineage: Eukaryota > Metazoa > Chordata > Amphibia > Anura > Dendrobatidae > Dendrobates > Dendrobates tinctorius. The sequence continues at coordinate 11,037,986 of NW_027361702.1, forward strand.
TTCTACCAAAAATGAGGAAGGCTGGTGGAAGAGGCAGTGGAATTGGGCGGGGGTTGGCAGCTGGTAATGATGGTGTTGGTGGTGGATCTGATGGTAGTGGCAAGAGCAAAATAGGACCGAATGCAGGAGGTGTTGAGCCTGCGTCATCGTCTGGCTACATAAGGCCTCGAACGCTTAGTTTTCTAGGAGTTGGCAAACCGCTTTTAAAGCCAGAGCATCAGGAAAAAGTTTTGTCTTACATTGCTGACTCAGCCTCCAGCTCTATCGCCTCCTCTTCTTCAGTTGTAAAAAGTAAAAGCACTGAGTCGTCATTGGAGGCTCATGTTCATGAACCACACCTTTCCTTGTGTCCTTCACCCCAACCAAGATTGGAGGATGACGCAGGCCATACTACTGATTACTCCATGGAGCTGTTTTCACATACCATGCCTGGATTATCAAGTGAAATGGTGAATTACCCAGGCCAAGATGAATCTGACATGGAGTGCACTGATGCACAGCCGCTGATGGATGATTCTGCTGGTACATTCACTCAGAGCACTACATTGTCCTCGCAGTGTACAGAGCCAGATTCTGACCCTGATGAGACTCAGGTGCCCCTTCCCGCACACTATACCACCATACACGGTGACACAGAGGAAGGTGCACATGACATAGAAGAGGAGGTGATGGATGACCCAGTTGTTGACCCAGATTGGCATCCATTGGGGGAAGAGGGTGCTGCTTCCAATAGCTCAGATGAGGAGCATCCACAGCAGACATCGACATCGCAACAGCTGTTATCTGGCAGGCCCGGAGCACTCCAAAGACAGGTTCCAAACATCAAAAGAGTTGCTGGACAGCTTGTCCAGAGGGTCAAAAGATCACAGCGTGCTAGGCCGCAAAATGTCTGCCAAAGTAGGAAGAGTGCAGTGTGGCACTTTTTTGAACAAAATCCTCATGATCAGGCCAAGGTTATCAGTAAGAAGTGCGCAAAGACCTTTAGCCGAGGGAAAAATCTGAAAAATTTGAATACCAGTTGCATGCTTAGACATTTAACCAGCATGCACTTGCAAGCGTGGACACAACACCAAACCTCAAGTGCCACATGTGCAACTGATCACAACGAAGGTAGTCAGCAACGCTACATTGTTTCCCCCACTGTAAGCCCACCGGTTAGCACAGCAGCAAATGTTGAGGTGTCGTTGCAAGGCCACAGCAGTCAGGGAATCCCACTGTTATATCAACGAAAGACTGATTCTAGGCCATCAGAAAGAACACCAACTCCATCACCATCATCAACCCTCTCTCAGTCCGCCCTGTCCACCGCTACTTCCACCATATGCAGCTCTCAAGTCCAGCTCACCCTCCCAGACACTATGAGTAGGTCAAGAAAGTACTCAGTCTCTCATCCGCGTACACTGGGTTTGAACGCCCACATTGCCAAACTAATCTCCTTTGAGATGATGCCCTTTCGGTTGGTGGAAAGCACAGCTTTCCGCGAACTCATGGCCTATGCAGTACCACGCTATGACCTACCCAGTCGCCACTTCTTCTCTCGCAAAGCCATCCCAGCCCTCCACCATCATGTGAAAGACCGCATTGTCCATGCACTCAAGCAGTCAGTGAGCGGAAAGGTGCACCTCACAACTGATGCATGGTCCAGTCGGCATGGCCAGGGCCGTTACGTGTCCATCACTGCGCACTGGGTTAATGTGGTGGATGCAGGGTCCACAGGGGACAGCGGTGGTGGGACAGTGCTGCCTAGCCCACGGTATAGGAAACAGTTGGCTGTAGGCGTTCCACCCTCCTCCTCCTCCTCCTCCTCCAGAAGCGAAAGCTCGTCCACAGAGCGCAGTCGTACGAGCACTCCATCTGCAGCTGCCACTGTTGCACACGATGTGTCCCCCTATCGAGCAGCTAGTGGAAAGCGTCAGCAGGCTGTGTTGCAGATGATGTGTTTGGGCGACAGACATACCGCCGAGGTGCTGGCCGAGTACTTGAAGCGACAAACTGAGTCATGGCTGGGCAGTGTACATCTTGAGGCAGGCAAGGTAGTTAGTGATAACGGCCGTAATTTTGTGGCAGCCATAGCCCTTTCAAAACTCAGCCACATACCTTGCTTGGCTCACACCTTGAACCTGGTGGTGCAGTGCTTCCTCAAAAATTATCCGGAGTTAACAGCCCTGCTCCAGAAGGTGCGAAGATTGTGCGCGCACATCCGCCGGTCGCCTGTACACTCCGTTCGTATGCAGAAGCTGCAGCGATTGCTCCACCTTCCCAACCACCGCCTCATTATCGACATTGCAACAAGGTGGAACTCCACCCTGCACATGGTGGAGCGGCTGTGCGAGCAGAGGCAGGCCATAATGCATTTGTGGGAGGATACACGGCCAGGCACTTTGAGAGCAGACATGGAGTTGACAGGTGTGCAGTGGTCGAAGCTGAAAGACCTCTGTAAAGTCCTTCAGTGTTTTGAGGAATGCACACGGCTGGTAAGCGCAGACGACGCCATCCTAAGCATGAGCATCCCACTTATGCGTCTGCTCATGCAAACTTTGACGCACCTTAAGGAGCAGGCGTCTGCAGCCAATGTTGATGAGGAGGAAGAGGAGGAGGGAATCCTTGATGACATTCAGCCATTGTCTGCTCAGGGACCTCTCCTGGACGAGGTGGAGGAAGAAGAGGAGGAGGAGGATGATGATGGGGATGATTACTTAGGGGAGGAGGATGCATCTCGTGGGGCAAGTGAAAATGTAGGCGTGGCAAGGTCTGGTACAGGGTTTGTGCGTGACTGGAGGGATGTGGATTTGCCAGAAAGTGCTCCTCCAACCAGCACTCGCAGTGCATCATTGACACCGGGAACATTGGCCCACATGTCAGATTATGCCTTGCGGATCCTAAAAAGGGACCCCCGCATTGCCAAAATGATGAACGATGACGACTACTGGTTGGCCAGCATCCTGGATCCACGCTATAAAGGCAAATTACAAAACATCATGCCACAGGAGAACCTTGACCTAATGTTGGCTAATAAACAAGCAACTTTGGTAAATCGGTTGCTTGAGGCATTCCCAGCACACAGCAGCGGTGATGGTTCTCACACGAGCCGTACGGGCCGGGGGCAGCTTGGCAGAGGTGTTCGTGGTGCACACAGCAGAAGTGGCGTTGGAGACAGGGATTTCATGACAATGTTGTGGACAAACTACTTTTCCTCCCATATCGATGTTCTCCCACACAGGTCATTCCCCTTTGACTATTGGGCCGCTAAACTGGACACCTGGCCTGAATTGGCACAATATGCCTTACAGGAGCTCGCTTGCCCAGCTGCAAGTGTGCTATCGGAAAGAGTCTTCAGTGCAGCTGGATCAATCCTGACAGAAAAAAGGACCCGTCTGTCAACCCAAAATGTGGATGATCTAACCTTCATTAAAATGAAACATGCATGGGTTTCCAAGGATTTTGTCCCACCTTCCCCTGATGACACATAGGGTGACAGAAAAATGGCTTGCTTTGGTCCACCTCTTCCTGGGACTTCACCTAGTTCGCCTTTTGCATCAGCTGAATGTTCAACATCAATATATGCCACTTTCTAAAACTCCCTAACTGTGCTGCCTCCCCCCCCATGGCCGGGGTCACCACCTAGCGCACGACACCGTGCGAGTGCAGTTGCCCTGGACAGGTGGGTAGGCCGACTCTTGGGCGCGGGCACTGGTACAGGGTCCCTCATAGTGCAATCAAGTGTCTCTGACGGTGGTGGTGCACACCCACCGTCAGACACACCGCTGTACTATGAGGGGCCCAGTGCCAGTACCGACGCCCACGAGTGGGCCCCCCTTGCTTGGGCAGGGCCCCAGCATTTGCAATCTTTACTTCTCCCTGCTCCTCCGCTGTGTAATCTGGGCCGTCAAATCCATACTGTGCCTGACACCGTCTGAGCCTGCCTCCTGAGACATATATTTTGAATGTGTACGCTATCCATACATGTTATCCGGGGATACGGTACCCTTTCTAACCTTTGTGCAATCACGTGCAATGCATACTGTGCCTGACACCGTCTGAGCCTGCCTCCTGAGACATATATTTTGAATGTGTACGCTATCCATACATGTTATCCGGGGATACGGTACCCTTTCTAACCTTTGTGCAATCACGTGCAATCCATACTGGGCCTGACACCGTCTGAGCCTGCCTCCTGAGACATATATTTTGAATGTGTACGCTATCCATACATGTTATCCGGGGATACGGTACCCTTTCTAACCTTTGTGCAATCACGTGCAATCCATACTGGGCCTGACACCGTCTGAGCCTGCCTCCTGAGACATATATTTTGAATGTGTACGCTATCCATACATGTTATCCGGGGATACGGTACCCTTTCTAACCTTTGTGCAATCACGTGCAATCCATACTGGGCCTGACACCGTCTGAGCCTGCCTCCTGAGACATATATTTTGAATGTGTACGCTATCCATACATGTTATCCGGGGATACGGTACCCTTTCTAACCTTTGTGCAATCACGTGCAATCCATACTGGGCCTGACACCGTCTGAGCCTGCCTCCTGAGACATATATTTTGAATGTGTACGCTATCCATACATGTTATCCGGGGATACGGTACCCTTTCTAACCTTTGTGCAATCACGTGCAATCCATACTGGGCCCAACACCGTCTGAGCCTGCCTCCTGAGACATATATATTGAATGTGTACGCTATCCATACATGTTATCTGGGGATACGGTACCCTTTCTAACCTTTGTGCAATCACGTGTTATCCATACTGGGCGTGAGAACGGCTGGCAAGCTACAGCACCTGTGGTTTGCACACGTAAGTTTTTCATTTTTTCAGGAATGACGGTTAGGCCTAATTCCGGAACTGCAGTTGACCTGCACTTACTGGGAAATCATTGTTCGCGGGTAATAATTGTAATCACTCAGTGATCCCCATCACTAACGTTCAGCGGGTTATCTGCACCTGTAAGCGACAAACGCTGGCCTTTTCAGTGTAGCGCACATGCAGCCACGGACATGTAAGGGCATGACACACCAGTTATTGGCCAATCTCATGTTCCAGAGCCTCACGTGTCCCTCTAGTAAGCCGGAGTCGGACCGCGGGGCATGACGGAGTCTCGTTCGTTAACGGAATTAAGCTTGCAATGTTTGCATCTGTTCTGTAGCTGGCATGGTTGAGGTTTCCCAGGTGGAGTCGAATTTAACCGTAGGCTCCACTCCTGGTGGTGCCCTTCTGGACATTCCTTTAAGGTTCAGCTTTGCAACCATACTGCCCACGTAAAACAAACACTTTGCCTTCATGAACGCTGTTTGGAGGGTCATGACTCGTGGGAATAACGCTGCCCAATCAGTTAACCTGCTAGAGAGATCCTTCGTTGCTCCCAAGCATGACATCACACTCCCTAGGAGGAAGGTAATGCCACTGTGGCGACCGTACTCCTGGGGGCGACACAAGTGCACTGATGCCCAGCGACTGCTCGATGATTCTGCTGGTACATTGACCCAGACCACTACATTCCCCTCTCATGCTACACGGCCTGAATCTGACCCTGATGAAACTCAGGTTACCCTTCCCATATACAGTTCCATCTTACACGGTGACAAAGAGGAAGCTGCAGATGAAAGTGCAGGTTCGGCCCACCCGCCATCAGACACACCACCGTACTATCAGGGGCCCTGTGCCAGTGCCGTCGCCAACGAGTGGGCCCCCCCTGCTTGCTCAGGATCACAGCACTTGCAAGGTTGAAATACTGTGCAGTGAGATGGAAGATGGGGACGACGAGGAGTCCAGACTAGTCCAGGGATTCCCTAGCGAGGAGACTTATTTCATTGTTTTCAATGTTGGGACAGCAATTTTTGGGGAGCACTATACTCTGGAGAATGATAGATGGGGCCCACCATACACTGGAACATTCCAAAGGTGGACATCAGACACTGGAGCAGCATTTACAGGGCCCATTATACACTAGAGCATTAGAAATGGGGCCCATTATGTTTGGAGCATTATTTGGGCCCATAAGACAGTGGAGCTTCATCCATGGGGACCAACATATACTGTAGCATTATGTGGAGCTCATCATATACTGTTTCAAACATTATATGGGACCAATGATTCTGTATGGAGAAATAGATGGGCCTCGTCATGAGATGTAAAAAGTGAGGTATTTTTCATTGTACTATACTGCTATTTCTCTGCCGTATCGGAGCATGATGAGTTGTGGTATGTGTTAAAGGGGCGCTCTTTCGCCCAGGGCACATGAAAACCTGCAGCCAGCCCTCCCCCCCACAACTTTAGCCAAATAACCCCCATTTTTCAGTGCGTAACTTGTATTATGAAGTTAATTAAGGTTGACAAGCTTAAGTAAGAAGAATTGATGCTTTTGGCATTCAAATGGGCACTGTAGGTGTGTTTCCTGTCCTCCTCTCACTGCCGACTTTTATTCCCCATTGACTTACATTGGGTTTCGTGTTTCGGGACGACCCCGACTTTTCCCTATAATCGGACGATCTTGCTCGACCCGACTTTTGGAAAAGTCGGGTTTCACGAAACGAAACGCGACCCTAAAAAACCAAAAGTCGCTCAACTCTACACAGCAGTGATCCTGTATTTGTGAAAGCAGCACAATACATACATACATACACCCCCCAACACTTCACACTGTTACAGCTGCTGATTGGACAGGCTGCTCCCATCAGTATTTGCATCATTAGAGACACAGTGCTCACACATACACTGCTCCAAATCTGCTGCTGTGTGAAGACATCAGTGACACAGAGCTGTCTCATTCACACAGCAGAGGCTTTGTCACACAACAAATTACATCAGTGACTGCCATCCCCTGTGCAGATTAGAAGCTGCAGACCCCCATTACTGGCCATCACACAGTCTGTTCTCACTGCTGCCAGCAGCCTGGGACAGTGAGGGAAGGAATTACTGATAATGAGTTATGTATTGTAATCATGGAGTGGCCCAGAATACAGGACGATTTTCCCTCCTCCTCACTAGTTTCACTTTCCATAGATAACTGTTCAGTGTGTGTCTGGGGGAGGAGCAGCTGCTCTCTGCACTGAGGCTGCTGGAGGGGAAGAATTCCTTACTGTGTGATGAGGGCTGCTTCATGTGGATGGGGAGCGCCTGTAGCTTTGGAGGGTGGGGTTGTTGCTATAGAGGGCATGTTTGGAGTAGGAGGTTACGACTAGTTCTCATTTCAATGCCATAACACCCCCCCTTGGACGTTCTGTTCAGAGTATCTAGAAAACTGTGCAAACTAGTGACAGAAAGTAAATTACTTATTGTTATAATTCTGCAGCCCAGATATGTACTGAGATTATGTGAAAAGCCCGGACAACCCCTTTAAACAGTAAAGCACAACACACACATATACAGCGAGTGAAATAAGTATTGAATATGTCACCAATTTTGTAAGCAAATCTATTTCTAAAGGTACGATTGACATGAAATTCTCACCGGATGTTGGTAACAACTCATCCAAACCACACAGGAAAATAAATCACTATAGATGTCCATAAATTATGTGTAATAATGAGAAATGACACAGGGAAAAAAGTATAGAACATATGAAGAAAAAAAAGTAAAAAGCCATGAAAAGTCAAGACACCAGCAGAAATCTATTAGTAATTAGAAAGCAATCCTGCACTTAAAGGGATTTTACGATGAACAAACGTTCATTTTATTCAATACATCTTGGAATAATAATAATTTCCACAATTGGATGTGATAAATAAAATGTTCCTGTGCTGAGATAATCTTATAAATGTGCCCCTGCTGTACTGTGTAATGGCTGTGTCTGACCGTACAGGGACATGGTCTGATCATACCACAGCTCCTGGGTAGGCGGGAAGCAAAAGAGAGTAGGAACAGCTGGGAACCATAGCTGATTATGTGAGATAAAACATTGTTTAACCCCTTTACTCCCAAGGGTGGTTTGCATGTTAATGACCAGGCCAATTTGTACAATTCTGACCATTGTCCCTTTATGAGGTAATAACTCTGGAACGCTTCCATGGATTCCAGTGATTCTGAGAATGTTTTCTCATCACATGTTTTGCTTCATGTTAGTTATGATTTGCGTTTATTTGTGAAAGAAAACAGAAATTTGGCGAAAATTTTGTAAATTTCGCAATTTTCCAACTTAGAATTTTCATGCCCTTAAATAACAGGGATATTTCACACAAAATACTTGATAAGTAACATTTCCCACATGTCTTCTTTCATCAACACAATTTTGGAACCAAACTTTTTTGTTAGGAAGTTATAAGGGTTAAAAGTTGACCAGCGATTTCTCATTTTTACAACACCATTTTTTTAGGGACCACATCACATTTGAAGTCACTTTGAGGGGTCTATATGATAGAAAATACCAATAAGTGACACCATTCTAAAAACTGCACCCCTCAAGGCAGGGCCGGTTTTAGACAAAGTGGGGCCCTAGGCAAAAATTTAAAGTGAGGCCCCAAATGCTAACATTGTAAAATCATACATTTAGGTTATATTACATGAGTAGGATGCGGATACAGTTGGCGGAGGGGCCTGGAGCCAGTGCTGTGGGGTACTCGGTACTGGGCCGGTCTCTCAGAGGGGATTGTCACAGTAGCGGTGACCCGGTCCGTGGCCCTGGGCACCCATGTATAAGGGGTTGAGTGATGGGAATAAAGTTTATGAGGGATTCGTGATACCACCTGTGGTGTTCAGCAAGGGAGGTGTTGAGCCAACGCTGCAGACAGATCCTCTGGGACAGATGGTGTAGTGCAGCAATGATGTTGTAGCCCTCCACAGGCAGGGCTGTAGTCCCAGGGCAGTGAGGATAGGTGTTGAGGAAGAGGGGCAGTATTTGGCACAGAGATGTAGCAGTGCTGACGGGGTTGCAGGAAGGAGGCAAGGACACAACAGGGTGCAGTTTCTTTACCTTTACTTTGCTTGGCAAATGCAGTCCAGGGTCCAGATTACAGATGGCACAGGAGCTGATTAGCCTGGAAGCAATCTCTATCAGGAATCTCTCTATCAGATGGGTTGTGTAGTCTCCTCTCTAGCGCTTACTTGAGGTAGTTGCAGCCCTTCTTGGCATTCGCAGTAGTAATGCCGCACACACGGTAGGTCTAGACGGACGCAGCTCCTCTGTCTTAGTTCCTGCTCCTGTGACCTTATACCGTGTGTGCATTTACCTGAGGCCTGTGACTCTAAGGCTGTGTGCACACGCTGCGGATTATGTGCGGATTCATCCGCGCAGATTTTGTTAAATCCGCAGGTGAAACCGCAGGTCAAAAGACCTGCGGTTTTACCTGTGGATTGCTCTGCGGTTTTGCCCTGCGGGTTTTCATCTCCTCAATAGAGGAGATGGCAAACCGCAGGAGAATCCGCAGAAAGAATTGACATGTCAATTCTTTCTGCGGATTGAAAACCGCAGATAATCCGCGCGGAAAATTCCGCACCGTCTGCACTGCGGTTTTTGATTCCCATAGGGAATCATGGTACTGTACACCGCAGCAAAAACTGCTGCGGGTCCGCAGCGGCCAAAACCGCTGCGGAACCGCAGCAAAATCCGCAGCGTGTGCACACAGCCTAACAGGCTCAGCCTTTTTGTATGTTTTTGTTGCGGCGCCTCTGTGTGAGAACAGAGCCTGCTCTGCGCACTTCGGGTGACGTTGAACCCGTGCGCATTATATCGCCATATTGCTCGTCTGCCATTACTCAGTAGCGGTTGTAACACCTACTGCACGGTGGACTCCGAGCGGCGAACACACTTTATTATTATTATTTTTATTTAGTGCGTTCCACCGTTCCTAACAATGGGTGTGTCACATAATTTTATACCATTGGGCAGTGAAGACCAAATAACTACATTTTTACCACCAAAATTTTGTTTTAGCCAAATATTTTACTTTTTCACACAAGAAGTCGGTAAAAATGGCACAAAAATTTGTCCCACAATTTCTACTGAACGTGGCAATACCCCATATGGGGCTGTACAGTACTACTTAGCCAAACGGAAAGACTCGGGAGGAACGGAGCGCTATTTCCATATTCAAGTAAATGGGTCTGTGTGTAGGGAGATGGACCGGACTGGGGGGTTTTCTTGTGTGCCGCGGCTGGAACTGTCGGGGCTGTCACCATTATTGCTGGGGGAAGGACTTTCTGACCTTTGCACCTGACTGTAGGGGGCGAAGTGGATATAAAAGTGGCTGAGCGAGTGAAAACGGGACTTCTGGCAGGAAGACAGTGTACGTTTAAGGAGAGGGTTGACTCCATCTCCGCTGTTCCACGCCAACCAGGAGGCATATTCGGTGGCCAGTCCTTCCCTGCACACGCAACCTGTGCACGGACAGAACTGAACATATTGCAGACTCCTGAACTCGAGAGCCCTGACCGGCACCCCTCACAGTGACTGACAAGCTTCACAGTACTGATCTCGTGTTACACGCCGATTCGGGAGGCTCTGCTGTGGCCTTAAACTCGAGACTTTGTGTCACACTTGCTGCGCCACCTACAACCCCTTGTTCAACACCGTGTTCCAAAATTGGGAGACCACATCTAGAAAGGCCAGGATACGCCGCTTTGGTAAAGAAACAGTGCTTGAATTTCATCGGAATCACCAGCCTCTGTTAAGAATGAGTCACCGGAGGAGGAAAAAGCAAAAACACAAGCTAAGTCCAGAAAACCGGAACGGTTGGTAGCTAGCGGATTGCAGACCCCTGATCCTATTCACCATAACTAACAGTAGCCGTGGGGGGTTGCTACGTTGCCCTAGACCCCTCGTCACAGCCGGAGCGCTAAATAAGCCTAAAGAAAGAAAGGGGAAATCTAAACTTCCCCAGAGCAGACCCCAAAGCAATAGACAGCCCTCAACATGTATTGTCGGTGAAAAACAGATGAAAACACAAACACAGACAGAAAGACAGGCTGAGCAAATGATGGGGCCCAACTAACTAGGTAGGAAAGGACAGAAAAGATGCTGGCTGCAATCACGCAAAAAACACTGCCAAAAATAATGTCCAACACGTCTGATAGAAAAGGCCCTGAAGTCACTAGACTTCAAAATCACTATATCAGCACTCAGGTATATTCTGAAGACAGAGCAAAGAGATCAACTGATCAGAGACAAAAATAGAGTTCCGCCCATCCCAACCAGGGCAGGCTGAACACAAACACTAAGTAAACAGACAAAATCTCATGGAAAAATAGCAGAGCAAAAACTTAGCTTTTAGTAGACAGGAACTAAACTGAATGCCAGAGCTCAGAGCAGAAAGGATCACCAGCAACCCTGCAAGGCGTCAGCTGCCTTATATCCACTCAGAAATTCTGGATGTCCAATCACACTCCACCTGTTCAGATGACAGGTTCTTCCCATCCAGATCAATTTCACTACCTCCTTTCACCAGCAGAGGGAGTTCATGAGACATCAGAGGTGAAGGAGAAAATGAACTCATAACACACTTCCATCTGTACTCTATATTTGTTATATTGCTTAGTGGTTTATGCATTTATTAGAACACTCTAGATCATTTAGTGGCAGTACAAGTCTATATAATGTGGACTGCTATTTCTTTGCCCACATAGAGGAGCCTAGTATTCTACCTGTTTTATATCTCTTTGACTATACGGTCTGTGTGTTATGGAGACGTGTACATGTTGCCGCTGATGCCGCCTCCCCCGTCCTGATGCGTGGGATGGGGGTGTGGCTTGGCGGCACGTGACGCTGACTTGCAATGACGTCACATCCTGGGTCCGGGTGTACATTGTTGTGGAGACGTGTGCATGAAGCTGCTGATGTCGTTCCCCGATCCTGGTGTGTGGGATGGGGGTGTGGCTAAGCGGCGCTGACCTGCAGTGACGTCAGATGCCAGGACCGCTGATGGAAGTACTCTAGGTTACCGCTGCCACCACTGCCCTATAAAGGGATGCACTTAAAACACAGTTATATGGAAAAACCCCCATAGAAGATGCTACACGTGAAACGCACGTTGGGGACCAGGACTGCCTATTTAAGGTCATAATCTCTTTACTTACTCTTATATTACTATCTAAATTATTGGCTGACATGTTTTTAAGGCCTAATATGCCCTGGTAGAGGCACTTTGCCTTTTATTCACATTATTTCATGGTAACTATTATTATAGGAGACTTTGTCCTTGTCTGCACTTTATAGATTCGTGTTACCCTTCATAGACCCATAACTTATATCTATTTGTGTCTCTTGAGATCTATTTGGTCTCTATCTCATATACCCCATTAGTAGTGATCACCTAAATATAAGGGAACAAGCATTAATTGTACAAAAATATCCAATATTTACAAAATCATCTTAAATATTGCAATATGACAGATAATTTGATAAAAAAATCTCGACAGGGTGAACTACTCAAGATAGAATCCAGATGGATCTACAAACTTAATTCAGTTAGGCCTAAGGGCATGAATGAGGAATTATGTTTTACAGGGTTTCTCATGCACTGAGTTGTTATAAGGCCAAGTCATGTGTAGTGAGACTCCATATGTTTAGGTTTAGATGGGTTTTCTTGTGTAGTCTTTTTTAGAACATCTAATAGGGAGTTTTTTTTATCAACTTATCTGTCATATTGCAATCTCTACTAATGGGGTATATGAGCTGACAATATGGTAGCTAAAGTATATCCATCCAGTACTAGGGTTGTTTACAAACGCTGTCTTTATTCAGTGAGTTATAGCAGTAACGCTATTTTGTGGGCGTTTCTATTGTATGGATTTCCTATCGTTGGAACGCATGGGCGCCATCTTGGACACAGTGGAACGCAAACATTTAGCTGGCGCATGCGCAGTACACACTTGGGAATTTGTTTCCTGTTATTGGAACATATGGGCGCCATCTTGCCCACAGTGGAACACAAATGGTTGACGGGCGCATGCGCAATAGAAAATTTGATACTCCACTTCCTATAGGATTCTAATTACCCAGGAGGTGCCGCACACAGGTGACAGCGTGTCCTGTGGTAATTGTTTGTGCACTCACATCATATAAATAGGGGCCTAATTTATTATAAAGGCCTCTCAGTGGTGCCTCCACAAGATCCTGCAATAAAGCACCCACAACATATGCATCCTATAACCCATGAGTCAGCATAATTACCACGTGGAAAAGTCACATAGTCAGCTCAGTCCAGTCCGACGTGTATCGCTGTCCCACAGACAGCTTCCTCAGGGAAAGTAGTCTACCTGTGGATTAGGCCCCTATTTATATGATGTGAGTGCACAAACAATTACCACAGGACATGCTGTCACCTGTGTGCGGCACCTCCTGGGTAATTAGAATCCTATAGGAAGTGGAGTATCAAATTTTCTATTGCGCATGCGCCCGTCAACCATTTGTGTTCCACTGTGGGCAAGATGGCGCCCATGTGTTCCAATAACAGGAAACAAATTCCCAAGTGTGTACTGCGCATGCGCCAGCTAAATGTTTGCGTTCCACTGTGTCCAAGATGGCGCCCATGCATTCCAACGATAGGAAATCCATACAATAGAAACGCCCACAAAATAGCGTTACTGCTATAACTCACTGAATAAAGACAGCGTTTGTAAACAACCCTAGTACTGGATGGATATACTTTAGCTACCATATTGTCAGCTCATATACCCCATTAGTAGAGATTGCAATATGACAGATAAGTTGATAAAAAAAACTCCCTATTAGATGTTCTAAAAAAGACTACACAAGAAAACCCATCTAAACCTAAACATATGGAGTCTCACTACACATGACTTGGCCTTATAACAACTCAGTGCATGAGAAACCCTGTTATAAGTCTGCTATAATAATTTCTCCTGTAGAGATTTTTGCATGTTTGCACTATTCAGAGGGACTAGCATGACAATGATGTCCAATTACATGTAATATATATTTGGATCATCTTAATATTTTTTTGACACATTGACATGCAGTAATTGGTGTACAGCGGTCTCCTCTGTTAGAATTATCTAAATTATTAAATACCCGGTGGTGTTTGCATTTTCCTGCTTATATTGCACATCTCATTGCTTGTATTTGTGGATCTAACATTATTTACCAGGTGGTGGCAATAATTGTTTACTATATTTATGTATATCATCATCACTGCATATTGGTCATATAAGTCTGCCGTTATCTGTCCTTGCATGTTATTTTTAGCATGTTTTTAATGGTATTTTATTGTCATTTTTCTGTCTGTTTAGCATTTTTCTCTAATAAAGCCTGTTTTTATATGGTATATGAGCTGTGTGTGGGATATCATTTGCGCTTCTTTCTTCTCCCTTGTTTGGTTCATGTTATTGGCGCATGTCTGCACCGGACTGGAACATTCTTGTAACATATATAGTGCTGCAAACCTTCACCCTTCACATGTCTCATGTCTGGTGACTGGGCTGGCCAGTCCTTGAGCACCTTGATCTTTTTTGCCTGGAGGAACTATGTTGTAGAGATGGATGTATGAGATGGAGAACCATCCTGCTGCAGAATTTGACCCCTTTTATGATTTGGAATATAAGAGGTAGCTAATAGAGTTGAGCGACTTTTGGTTTTTTAGGGTCGCGTTTCGTTTCGTGAAACCCGACTTTTCCAAAAGTCGGGTCGAGCAAGATCGTCCGATTATAGGGAAAAGTCGGGGTCGTCCCGAAACACGAAACCCAATGTAAGTCAATGGGGAATAAAAGTCGGCAGTGAGAGGAGGACAGGAAACACACCTACAGTGCCCATTTGAATGCCAAAAGCATCAATTCTTCTTTCTTAAGCTTGTCAACCTTAATTAACTTCATAATACAAGTTACGCACTGAAAAATGGGGGTTATTTGGCTATAAACTGTGGGGGGGGGAGGGCTGGCTCCAGGTTTTCATGTGCCCTGGGCGAAAGAGCGCCCCTTTAACACATAACACAACTCATCATGCTCCGATACGGCAGAGAAATAGCGGTATAGTACAATGAAAAATACCTCACTTTTTACATCTCATGACGAGGCCCATCTATTTCTCCATACAGAATCATTGGTCCCATATAATGTTTGAAACAGTATATGATGAGCTCCACATAATGCTACAGTATATGTTGGTCCCCATGGATGAAGCTCCACTGTCTTATGGGCCCAAATAATGCTCCAAACATAATGGGCCCCATTTCTACTGCTCTAGTGTATAATGGGCCCTGTAAATGCTGCTCCAGTGTCTGATGTCCACCTTTGGAATGTTCCAGTGTATGGTGGGCCCCATCTATCATTCTCCAGAGTATAGTGCTCCCCAAAAATTGCTGTCCCAACATTGAAAACAATCAAATAAGTCTCCTCGCTAGGGAATCCCTGTACTTGTCTGGACAGGTGCTGTAGCTTGCTTAACAGCTCGCCAGCCGTTCTCACGCCCAGTATGGATTACACGTGATTGCACAAAGGTGAGAAAGGGTACCGTATCCCCAGATAACATGTATGGATAGCGTACACATTCAAAATATATGTCTCAGGAGGCAGGCTCAGACGGTGTTAGGCCCAGTATGGATTGCACGTGATTGCACAAAGGTTAGAAAGGGTACCGTATCCCCGGATAACATGTATGGATAGCGTACACATTCAAAATATATGTCTATACAGCATGAGGCAGGCTCAGACGGTGTTAGGCCCAGTATGGATTGCACGTGATTGCACAAAGGTTAGAAAGGGTACCGTATCCCCGGATAACATGTATAGATAGCGTACACATTCAAAATATATGTCTATACAGCATGAGGCAGGCTCAGACGGTGTTAGGCCCAGTATGGATTGCACGTGATTGCACAAAGGTTAGAAAGGGTACCGTATCCCTGGATAACATGTATGGATAGCGTACACATTCAAAATATATGTCTATACAGCATGAGGCAGGCTCAGACGGTGCTAGGCCCAGTATGGATTGCACGTGATTGCACAAAGGTTAGAAAGGGTACCGTATCCCTGGATAACATGTATGGATAGCGTACACATTCAAAATATATGTCTATACAGCATGAGGCAGGCTCAGACGGTGTTAGGCCCATTATGGATTGCACGTGATTGCACAAAGGTTAGAAAGGGTACCGTATCCCTGGATAACATGTATGGATAGCGTAGACATTCAAAATATATGTCTCAGGAGGCAGGCTCAGACGGTGTCAGGCACAGTATGGATTTGACGGCCCAGATTACACAGCGGAGGAGCAGGGAGAGGTAAAGATTGCAAATGCTGGGGCCCTGCCCAAGCAAGGGGGGCCCACTCGTGGGCGTCGGTACTGGCACTGGGCCCCTCATAGTACAGCGGTGTGTCTGACGGCGGGTGTGCACCACCACCGTCAGAGACACTTGATTGCACTATGAGGGACCCTGTGCCAGTGCCCGCGCCCAAGAGTCGGCCTACCCACCTGTCCAGGGCAACGGCACTCGCACGGTGTCGTGCGGTAGGTGGTGACCCCGGCCATGGGGGGGGAGGCAGCACAGTTAGGGAGTTTTAGAAAGTGGCATATGTTGATGTTGGACATTCAGCTGATGCAAAAGGCGAAATAGGTGAAGTACCAGGAAGAGGTGGACCAAAGCAAGCCATTTTTCTGTCACCCTATGTGTCATCAGGGGAAGGTGGGACAAAATCCTTGGAAACCCATGCGTGGTTCATTTTAATGAAGGTTAGATCATCCACATTTTGGGTTGACAGACGGGTCCTTTTTTCTGTCAGGATTGATCCAGCTGCACTGAAGACTCTTTCCGATAGCACACTTGCAGCTGGGCAAGCGAGCTCCTGTAAGGCATATTGTGCCAATTCAGGCCAGGTGTCCAGTTTAGCGGCCCAATAGTCAAAGGGGAATGACCTGTGTGGGAGAACATCGATATGGGAGGAAAAGTAGTTTGTTACCATAGTTGACAACTGCTGTCTCCTGTCACTTTCCATCGATGCAGTATTACCAGTTGTGTGAGCGGTATTTGAAAAATCAGTCCACAACATTGTCATGAAACCCCTGTCTCCAACGCCACTTCTGCTGTGTGCACCACGAACACCTCTGCCAAGCTGCCCCCGGCCCGTACGGCTCGTGTGAGAACCATCACCGCTGCTGTGTGCTGGGAATGCCTCAAGCAACCGATTTACCAGAGTTGCTTGTTTATTAGCCAATATTAGGTCAAGGTTCTCCTGTGGCATGATGTTTTGTAATTTGCCTTTATAGCGTGGATCCAGGATGCTGGCCAACCAGTAGTCGTCATCGTTCATCATTTTGGCAATGCGGGGGTCCCTTTTTAGGATCTGCAAGGCATAATCTGACATGTGGGCCAATGTTCCCGGTGTCAATGATGCACTGCGAGTGCTGGGTGGAGGAGCACTTTCTGGCAAATCCACATCCCTCCAGTCACGCACAAACCCTGTACCAGACCTTGCCACGCCAACATTTTCACTTGCCCCACGAGATGCATCCTCCTCCCCTAAGTAATCATCCCCATCATCCTCCTCCTCCTCCTCTTCTTCCTCCACCTCGTCCAGGAGAGGTCCCTGAGCAGACAATGGCTGAATGTCATCAAGGATTCCCTCCTCCTCTTCCTCCTCATCAACATTGGCTGCAGACGCCTGCTCCTTAAGGTGCGTCAAAGTTTGCATGAGCAGACGCATAAGTGGGATGCTCATGCTTAGGATGGCGTCGTCTGCGCTTACCAGCCGTGTGCATTCCTCAAAACACTGAAGGACTTTACAAAGGTCTTTCAGCTTCGACCACTGCACACCTGTCAACTCCATGTCTGCTCTCAAAGTGCCTGGCCGTGTATCCTCCCACAAATGCATTATGGCCTGCCTCTGCTCGCACAGCCGCTCCACCATGTGCAGGGTGGAGTTCCACCTTGTTGCAATGTCGATAATGAGGCGGTGGTTGGGAAGGTGGAGCAATCGCTGCAGCTTCTGCATATGAACGGAGTGTACAGGCGACCGGCGGATGTGCGCGCACAGTCTTCGCACCTTCTGGAGCAGGGCTGTTAACTCCGGATAATTTTTGAGGAAGCACTGCACCACCAGGTTCAAGGTGTGAGCCAAGCAAGGTATGTGGCTGAGTTTTGAAAGGGCTATGGCTGCCACAAAATTACGGCCGTTATCACTAACTACCTTGCCTGCCTCAAGATGTACACTGCCCAGCCATGACTCAGTTTGTCGCTTCAAGTACTCGGCCAGCACCTCGGCGGTGTGTCTGTCGCCCAAACACATCATCTGCAACACAGCCTGCTGACGCTTTCCACTAGCTGCTCGATAGGGGGACACATCGTGTGCAACAGTGGCAGCTGCAGATGGAGTGCTCGTACGACTGCGCACTGTGGACGAGCTTTCGCTTCTGGAGGAGGTGGAGGAGGGTCGAACGCCTACAGCCAACTGTTTCCTATACCGTGGGCTAGGCAGCACTGTCCCACCACCGCTGTCCCCTGTGGACCCTGCATCCACCACATTAACCCAGTGCGCAGTGATGGACACGTAACGGCCCTGGCCATGCCGACTGGACCATGCATCAGTTGTGAGGTGCACCTTTCCGCTCACTGACTGCTTGAGTGCATGGACAATGCGGTCTTTCACATGATGGTGGAGGGCTGGGATGGCTTTGCGAGAGAAGAAGTGGCGACTGGGTAGGTCATAGCGTGGTACTGCATAGGCCATGAGTTCGCGGAAAGCTGTGCTTTCCACCAACCGAAAGGGCATCATCTCAAACGAGATTAGTTTGGCAATGTGGGCGTTCAAACCCAGTGTACGCGGATGAGAGACTGAGTACTTTCTTGACCTACTCATAGTGTCTGGGAGGGTGAGCTGGACTTGAGAGCTGCATATGGTGGAAGTAGCGGTGGACAGGGCGGACTGAGAGAGGGTTGATGATGGTGATGGAGTTGGTGTTCTTTCTGATGGCCTAGAATCAGTCTTTCGTTGATATAACAGTGGGATTCCCTGACTGCTGTGGCCTTGCAACGACACCTCAACATTTGCTGCTGTGCTAACCGGTGGGCTTACAGTGGGGGAAACAATGTAGCGTTGCTGACTACCTTCGTTGTGATCAGTTGCACATGTGGCACTTGAGGTTTGGTGTTGTGTCCACGCTTGCAAGTGCATGCTGGTTAAATGTCTAAGCATGCAACTGGTATTCAAATTTTTCAGATTTTTCCCTCGGCTAAAGGTCTTTGCGCACTTCTTACAGATAACCTTGGCCTGATCATGAGGATTTTGTTCAAAAAAGTGCCACACTGCACTCTTCCTACTTTGGCAGACATTTTGCGGCCTAGCACGCTGTGATCTTTTGACCCTCTGGACAAGCTGTCCAGCAACTCTTTTGATGTTTGGAACCTGTCTTTGGAGTGCTCCGGGCCTGCCAGATAACAGCTGTTGCGATGTCGATGTCTGCTGTGGATGCTCCTCATCTGAGCTATTGGAAGCAGCACCCTCTTCCCCCAATGGATGCCAATCTGGGTCAAAAACTGGGTCATCCATCACCTCCTCTTCTATGTCATGTGCACCTTCCTCTGTGTCACCGTGTATGGTGGTATAGTGTGCGGGAAGGGGCACCTGAGTCTCATCAGGGTCAGAATCTGGCTCTGTACACTGCGAGGACAATGTAGTGCTCTGAGTGAATGTACCAGCAGAATCATCCATCAGCGGCTGTGCATCAGTGCACTCCATGTCAGATTCATCTTGGCCTGGGTAATTCACCATTTCACTTGATAATCCAGGCATGGTATGTGAAAACAGCTCCATGGAGTAATCAGTAGTTTGGCCTGCGTCATCCTTCAATCTTGGTTGGGGTGAAGGACACAAGGAAAGGTGTGGTTCATGAACATGAGCCTCCAATGACGACTCAGTGCTTTTACTTTTTACAACTGAAGAAGAGGAGGCGATAGAGCTGGAGGCTGAGTCAGCAATGTGAGACAAAACTTTTTCCTGATGCTCTGGCTTTAAAAGCGGTTTGCCAACTCCTAGAAAACTAAGCGTTCGAGGCCTTATGTAGCCAGACGATGACGCAGGCTCAACACCTCCTTCATTCGGTCCTATTTTGCTCTTGCCACTACCATCAGATCCACCACCAACACCATCATTACCAGCTGCCAACCCCTGCCCAATTCCACGGCCTCTTCCACCAGCCTTCCTCATTTTTGGTAGAAATGTAGACAAAATCCAACAAACTATATAGTATGTAAAACAAGGTGTCTATAGGACAGGGGAGATTTTGAATTTCTGCACACACTTTTGGACACTGGACACTTTTGGATTGTGTGAGGCCCACTGATATCTGAGCGCTATGTGACAGGCTCGATGGCACAGCTGTGACCTAAGTGACTAGAGAATAAGTGAGATTTTGAATCTCTGCACACACTTTTGGACACTGGACACTTTTGGATTGTGTGAGGCCCAATGAATATCTGAGCGCTATGTGACAAGCTCGATGGCACAGCTGTGACCTAAGTGACTAGAGGATAAGTGAGAGTTTGAATCTCTGCACACACTTTTGGACACTGGACACTTTTGGATTGTGTGAGGCCCAATGAATATCTGAGCGCTATGTGACAAGCTCGATGGCACAGCTGTGACCTAAGTGACTAGAGGAAAAGTGAGAGTTTGAATCTCTGCACACACTTTTGGACACTGGACACTTTTGGATTGTGTGAGGCCCAATGAATATCTGAGCGCTATGTGACAAGCTCGATGGCACAGCTGTGACCTAAGTGACTAGAGAATAAGTGAGATTTTGAATCTCTGCACACACTTTTGGACACTGGACACTTTTGGATTGTGTGAGGCCCAATGAATATCTGAGCGCTATGTGACAGGCTCGATGGCACAGCTGTGACCTAAGTGACTAGAGAATAAGTGAGATTTTGAATCTCTGCACACACTTTTGGACACTGGACACTTTTGGATTGTGTGAGGCCCAATGAATATCTGAGCGCTATGTGACAAGCTCGATGGCACAGCTGTGACCTAAGTGACTAAAGGATAAGTGAGAGTTTGAATCTCTGCACACACTTTTGGACACTGGACACTTTTGGATTGTGTGAGGCCCAATGAATATCTGAGCGCTATGTGACAAGCTCGATGGCACAGCTGTGACCTAAGTGACTAGAGGATAAGTGAGAGTTTGAATCTCTGCACACACTTTTGGACACTGGACACTTTTGGATTGTGTGAGGCCCAATGAATATCTGAGCGCTATGTGACAAGCTCGATGGCACAGATGTGACCTAAGTGACTAGAGGATAAGTGAGAGTTTGAATCTCTGCACACACTTTTGGACACTGGACACTTTTGGATTGTGTGAGGCCCAATGAATATCTGAGCGCTATGTGACAAGCTCGATGGCACAGCTGTGACCTAAGTGACTAGAGGATAAGTGAGAGTTTGAATCTCTGCACACACTTTTGGACACTGGACACTTTTGGATTGTGTGAGGCCCAATGAATATCTGAGCGCTATGTGACAAGCTCGATGGCACAGCTGTGACCTAAGTGACTAGAGGATAAGTGAGAGTTTGAATCTCCGCACACACTTTTGGACACTGGACACTTTTGGATTGTGTGAGGCCCAATGAATATCTGAGCGCTATGTGACAAGCTCGATGGCACAGCTGTGACCTAAGTGACTAGAGGATAAGTGAGAGTTTGAATCTCTGCACACACTTTTGGACACTGGACACTTTTGGATTGTGTGAGGCCCAATGAATATCTGAGCGCTATGTGACAAGCTCGATGGCACAGCTGTGACCTAAGTGACTAGAGAATAAGTGAGATTTTGAATCTCTGCACACACTTTTGGACACTGGACACTTTTGGATTGTGTGAGGCCCAATGAATATCTGAGCGCTATGTGACAGGCTCGATGGCACAGCTGTGACCTAAGTGACTAGAGAATAAGTGAGATTTTGAATCTCTGCACACACTTTTGGACACTGGACACTTTTGGATTGTGTGAGGCCCAATGAATATCTGAGCGCTATGTGACAAGCTCGATGGCACAGCAGTGACCTAAGTGACTAGAGGATAAGTGAGAGTTTGAATCTCTGCACACACTTTTGGACACTGGACACTTTTGGATTGTGTGAGGCCCAATGAATATCTGAGCGCTATGTGACAAGCTCGATGGCACAGCTGTGACCTAAGTGACTAGAGAATAAGTGAGATTTTGAATCTCTGCACACACTTTTGGACACTGGACACTTTTGGATTGTGTGAGGCCCAATGAATATCTGAGCGCTATGTGACAAGCTCGATGGCACAGCTGTGACCTAAGTGACTAGAGGATAAGTGAGAGTTTGAATCTCTGCACACACTTTTGGACACTGGACACTTTTGGATTGTGTGAGGCCCAATGAATATCTGAGCGCTATGTGACAAGCTCGATGGCACAGCTGTGACCTAAGTGACTAGAGGATAAGTGAGATTTTGAATCTCTGCACACACTTTTGGACACTGGACACTTTTGGATTGTGTGAGGCCCAATGAATATCTGAGCGCTATGTGACAGGCTCGATGGCACAGCTGTGACCTAAGTGACTAGAGAATAAGTGAGATTTTGAATCTCTGCACACACTTTTGGACACTGGACACTTTTGGATTGTGTGAGGCCCAATGAATATCTGAGCGCTATGTGACAAGCTCGATGGCACAGCTGTGACCTAAGTGACTAGAGGATAAGTGAGAGTTTGAATCTCTGCACACACTTTTGGACACTGGACACTTTTGGAATGTGTGAGGCCCAATGAATATCTGAGCGCTATGTGACAAGCTCGATGGCACAGATGTGACCTAAGTGACTAGAGGATAAGTGAGAGTTTGAATCTCTGCACACACTTTTGGACACTGGACACTTTTGGATTGTGTGAGGCCCAATGAATATCTGAGCGCTATGTGACAAGCTCGATGGCACAGCTGTGACCTAAGTGACTAGAGAATAAGTGAGATTTTGAATCTCTGCACACACTTTTGGACACTGGACACTTTTGGATTGTGTGAGGCCCAATGAATATCTGAGCGCTATGTGACAGGCTCGATGGCACAGCTGTGACCTAAGTGACTAGAGAATAAGTGAGATTTTGAATCTCTGCACACACTTTTGGACACTGGACACTTTTGGATTGTGTGAGGCCCAATGAATATCTGAGCGCTATGTGACAAGCTCGATGGCACAGCTGTGACCTAAGTGACTAGAGGATAAGTGAGAGTTTGAATCTCTGCACACACTTTTGGACACTGGACACTTTTGGATTGTGTGTGGCCCAATGAATATCTGAGCGCTATGTGACAAGCTCGATGGCACAGCTGTGACCTAAGTGACTAGAGAATAAGTGAGATTTTGAATCTCTGCACACACTTTTGGACACTGGACACTTTTGGATTGTGTGAGGCCCAATGAATATCTGAGCGCTATGTGACAAGCTCGATGGCACAGCTGTGACCTAAGTGACTAGAGGATAAGTGAGAGTTTGAATCTCTGCACACACTTTTGGACACTGGACACTTTTGGATTGTGTGAGGCCCAATGAATATCTGAGCGCTATGTGACAAGCTCGATGGCACAGCTGTGACCTAAGTGACTAGAGGATAAGTGAGAGTTTGAATCTCTGCACACACTTTTGGACACTGGACACTTTTGGATTGTGTGAGGCCCAATGAATATCTGAGCGCTATGTGACAAGCTCGATGGCACAGCTGTGACCTAAGTGACTAGAGAATAAGTGAGATTTTGAATCTCTGCACACACTTTTGGACACTGGACACTTTTGGATTGTGTGAGGCCCAATGAATATCTGAGCGCTATGTGACAGGCTCGATGGCACAGCTGTGACCTAAGTGACTAGAGAATAAGTGAGATTTTGAATCTCTGCACACACTTTTGGACACTGGACACTTTTGGATTGTGTGAGGCCCAATGAATATCTGAGCGCTATGTGACAAGCTCGATGGCACAGCTGTGACCTAAGTGACTAGAGGATAAGTGAGAGTTTGAATCTCTGCACACACTTTTGGACACTGGACACTTTTGGATTGTGTGAGGCCCAATGAATATCTGAGCGCTATGTGACAAGCTCGATGGCACAGCTGTGACCTAAGTGACTAGAGGATAAGTGAGAGTTTGAATCTCTGCACACTCTTTTGGACACTGGACACTTTTGGATTGTGTGAGGCCCAATGAATATCTGAGCGCTATGTGACAAGCTCGATGGCACAGCTGTGACCTAAGTGACTAGAGGATAAGTGAGAGTTTGAATCTTTGCACACACTTTTGGACACTGGACACTTTTGGATTGTGTGAGGCCCAATGAATATCTGGGCGCTATGTGACAAGCTCGATGGCACAGCTGTGACCTAAGTGACTAGAGGATAAGGGAGATTGGATTGCTTTTAAAAAAGCAGTTTGCGGAGCAGTGGGTAGACAGCAATGCCAGCCTGTCAGGAAGCCTTAAAAGGCAGCCCAACAACCAACACCACTGATACACCACTATATAGCCTCCCCTTGCACTGCACACAGTGACTGGTGTGTTTTGCAGGCCAAATTGCTATCAGCAGCAGAAGCAGTTTTTTTTTCTTCTCAGCAGGACAAAAAAAAAAATTGGGATTGCTTTTAAAAAAGCAGTTTGAGGCCCAATGAATATCTGAGCGCTATGTGATAGGCTCGATGGCACAGCTGTCACCAAAGTGACTAGAGGATAAGGGAGATTGGATTGCTTTTAAAAAAGCAGTTTGCGGAGCAGTGGGTAAACAGCAATGCCTGCCTGTCAGGAAGCCTTAGAAGGCAGCCCAATAACCAACACCACTGATACACCACTATATAGCCTCCCCTTGCACTGCACACACAGTGACTGGTGTGTTGTGCAGGCCAAATCGCTAGCAGCAGAAGCAGTTTTTTGGTCTTCTTCCCTGCCTAACGCTCTCCCTACAGAATCAGCAGCAACCTCTCCCTATACTGAGATCGGCAGAAGTAAGATGGCGGTCGGCGTGCACGCCCTTTTATACCCCCTGTGACGCCCACCAAAGCAAGCCAATCACTTGCATGCCCTTCTGAAAGATGGTGGTGACCCGTGCCTATGTCATCACGTTGCCCACAGTGTCCGTGGATCCTGATTGGCTGAAAAAGAGCGCAAAACAAACTTTTGAAACGCGACTTTGGCGCGTAAGTCGCCGACCTCGTGGCCGACCTCATCCTAGGGTCGGGTTTCGTTTCATGAAACCCGACTTTGCCAAAAGTCGGCGACTTTTGAATTTTTTCGACCCGTTTCGCTCAACTCTAGTAGCTAATACTTCTTGATATTTTAGGCTATTGATATTGCCTTCCACCTTGCAAATGTTTCACACACCCCCATACTGATTGTAACCCCAGACCATGATCTTTCCACCACCAAATTTAACTTTTTTCTGTGTGTATTTTGGTTCCATACGGGCTCCTGTAGGTCTCCTACAGTATTTGCGGCAGCTGTGGTGTAATTCTACTAAAGATTCGTCTGAGAAATCCACCTTATGCCACTTTTCCAGCGTCCATCTGTTTAGCAGGCTGTGGGACTTTGCAAATGCCACAGGGTTTTTTATTTGCCTTTTGTTTAGTGCTGGCTTCTGGGCACTGATTCGACCATGGAGGCCATTTTGAGACAGAATCCTACAAACTGTTCTAGTTGACATAGGGACTTGAGGTGACCAGGCCTGTTGGAGCTCTGCTGCAGTAGAAGAGGGGCTTGCTTTGGATTTTCTAACCAACAAACGTTCCTCCTGAGCAGTTGTCTTGCTGGGTCTGCCGGACCTGGGCTTGTCAAAAACATCTCCAGTCTCTTCAAATTTTTTTTTAATTCTTTGTAGTTGACGCTGAGACACATTAAAGGTGCCAGCCACCTCTGCAGTGGATCTGGTCTTGAGCCTCTTGATAATCCAGGCTTTGGTCGCAGGTTGGCTTTTTGTCATGTTGTCAGAGCTCAAGTTGCAGCTCAAGTGAAGGTCTGGGGTGCTGGGTTTCTTTTTATACACACCCACTAATTAACCGATCATTTCCTGAGCACAGGTGAAAGATGTAAACTAGGACTGGGTGCATTATATGACCAGGCGACAAAACTTTTGTCGTGCCAAAATCTGACCATTCTGTGTCCATTAAATGATCAATATTTTGGCATTGATGCCAATTTATTTTCTTAACATAAGCCACATTTCGGAGGGTTTCAGCTTTCAAAAGAATAATTTATACAACCAATGGTTGAATTTAACATCAGGTTATAAGCTTTTATTTACATAACATGGATAAGCGACATAACTTCTGTCAGGGAGTGTATTTCTATTTTATGGCTTTTTGCTCCCTTGCTCTCATTGGAATTTCATGTTATATAGGAAGTGCCATTGGTCTATTTTGTAGGTAATGTGATTAAGGGGTTAGTAATGGTGACATCTTATAGACACCTCTCCATTACTAAGCCATGAGCTTGATGCCACCTGACAATATTGGCAATACAAAGGTGATATCAACCCCACAAATATGAACCCAACTTGACAGTGCTACAGGGCAAGTGGGAAGATCCGGGCAAAGTGCCAGTATTGGCGCATCAAATAAATGTGCCTTTTCTGGGCAGCTGCGCGCAGCTATTTTTAAGGCTGGGGGGGTCAATATCCATGGCCCCTTACCATCCTCAGAATATCAGCCCCCAGCTGTGAGCTTTAACAAGGCTGGTTGTCAAAAATGGGGGACCCCATGCCGTTTATTAAAATTATTTATTTAAATAATTTAAAAAAAAAACAGCATAGGGACCCCTCTATTCTTGATAACCAGCCTGTAACGAACACTGCACTGCACTTGCTCACTGAGACAGTGCGCGTGTCCTGAGTAAAACAAACTGTGCCCAAAGATACGTGTTGAGTGGGGCAGCACCGGTGAAGATGCGTGCTTCAGACAAACAGGACCTGAAGCACGTAACTGCTGGGGGCATGGCTTAAGCTCCAGAGAGCTAGGAGCTGAAGGAAAACTCCTAGAAGGGTAACTATGGGACAAAGTTACCAAGGGGCATAGACAGGGACATAAACCAGATCAGGCCGTGGTCAAGCACAAGATATCACGACAGTATCAAAGGATTAGACAGAACGCATAGTCAGGACGTAGCCAAGGGGTCATACACAGAGAGGGCAGTGCAGTACAAGGGAAGCAGGCACAGGGAAGTCAGGACGTAGCTAAGGGGTCATACACAGAGAGGGCAGTGCAGTACAAGGGTAGCAGGCACAGGGTAGTCAGGACGTAGCCAAGGGGTCATACACAGAGAGGGCAGTACAGTACAAAAAGGGCAGGCAAAACTCGTAACAGGGACACAGCCAAATCAGAACCAGACAGACGTAACATAGTACAGGCACAAAGCACTGGCACAAGCACAACAGGGTCAAACACACTCAGCCAAGGGTCAGAGAATAAGCGACAGGGAATGGCCCCACAATGAGGCTATAAGAAGCCTCCCAGAATCCCAGAGTGAGGCCATCCAGGTTAACCCTAAAACCACCTAATCCCAGAAACTCAGCAGACCATGACACAGCCTTGCTGAATCTGACAGCTGAGGGTTGCGCATTATTGATGCAAACTTAAGAATGGTAAAGCTTGAATCACTGACCTCCTTGAGGTCAGTGATTGTTTTGTGATGCTTCATTAATAACATACTCATTGTTTACTGCTCATTCATTCAACTAGCAAGTATTATTATTA
Source organism: Dendrobates tinctorius (assembly GCF_039654945.1). Classification (NCBI taxonomy): domain Eukaryota; kingdom Metazoa; phylum Chordata; class Amphibia; order Anura; family Dendrobatidae; genus Dendrobates; species Dendrobates tinctorius. The sequence goes on from NW_027361702.1 coordinate 11,065,651, forward strand.
TTGTCTTATGCTTGGACAGCTTAATTTCTTGGATCCATGTTTCAAAAATATCATCCGTTGGATAAACTGCTCCTCAACTACACAGCCAACTAACTTTGTTTGCGTAATGTGTCACTATTTGTTCATTTATTCAGAAGAAATTGCATCCTGACCTTTCTGTACAGTTTAAGACACATTGTAAAAACCTCAACTTCTGTTTATGGAGGGTGTAAATTCATCTGTTGTTTATTCAGGCCTTTCAATACACAAAGTTGTTTGTACTGGGATTTCTTCTCCCACCGAAAAGGGCCATAGATGTGAGCTATGATAGCATCAGATCCGCAGCCAGGCTGACATACTTTTGCCCTCTAGCATTTATTTTGCCTATATAGGATATTATTAAAGAATAATGGCCCTGATTCATCAAAGTGACTATGCGTAAATTGCTGTGAAAAATTGCAAAAATTTTGCACAAAGTGAAGTTGTGTGAATTTCCCTGTTTTCAAGTCAGGTTTGGACAGATCTGTCAAAATGGTTGGAAATGGAATGGGACAGTGGCGCAACGCCACAGCTTGTCTGATTCATGATGATTTGTGGCGTACCTTATTCCAGAAATCTTCCTCCATTACCTGACAGGAGTAAGATCTGTGGTGAGTTGCACACAGAGGCACAACAATTTTTTGCCTCAAGGAATCAGACGCCACTTATTCCACTGCACCCCCCCTCATCAAGAATGGTTTGAACAATGCCAGACTTGATGAATCGGAACCAATGTATATCTTGTGTACACATGTTTTACTTAAAGACCATGTCTGGGTCGTCTTCCTTGTTGATAACTTCTTCCCCTTTGATATGGTTCCCCTAATGCAGCCTACATTTCCCATGATGCCAGAGCTTCGTCATATTGCTCATAATGCAGCATGGCCTAAATGTGCTACCATGGCCACCAGCATCTCTGGACTTGTCTCCCTTCAAGCACATTTGGGACGTCGTTGATCGGCAATTGCAAAGGAAGCTGCCAGCAGCAGATCTTGATGATTTGCCCAAATGCAAAAAAGCAACCAGTCACAGCACAGTGTGAAATTGTTCCAGAAAATGAAGTATTTCTCCCATAAAATTATTGCAATTACAGATGTTTTGTTATACACATATTTATTTCCTTTGTATTGGAACAACACCATATAACAGAGAAAAAAATGCAAATTGGACATAATTTCACACAAAACCCCCAAAATGGTCCAGAAAAATTGTTAGCACTTTTCTAAAATTGTGGGTAGACAACTTTATTTCAAGCATGTGGCAAGTAACAGGTTTGGACAATATGAAAATCACACCTGAAACCAGATAACAAGAGGGGAAGTTGACTCATTGTGTGTTTGTGTGTGCCATTCTAAGCATGGAGAGCAAGAAAAGAAGAGAACTGTCTGAGGACTTATGATCCAAAACTGAAGAAAAATATGATCAATCTCAAGGTTACAAGCCCTTCTCCAGAAATGCTGATGTTTCATTGTCCACGGTATGCAACATAATCAAGAAGTTTAAAACCCATGGCACTGTAGCTAGTTTCCCTGGATGTGGGGGCAGACAAAAACTGATGAAAGGTTGCAACGCAGGATAGTTCGGATGGTGGATAAGTAGCCCCAATCAAATTTCTAAGATATTCAAGCTCTCTTGCAGGCTCAGGGTGCTCCAGTGTCAGCACAAACTATCCATCAACATTTCAATGAAGTGACATGCTATGGTAGGAGACTCAGGAGGACCCCACTGCTCACACAGAGACCTAAACAGGGTAGACTGCAGTGTGACAAAATGTACATGAGTAAGCTAGAATCCTTCTTGGAAAGCATCTTGTGAAAAGATGAGACCAAGATAGAGCTTTTTGGTAAAGAACATCATTCTACTATTTTTCGAAAATGGAATAAGATCTACAAAGATACAGTACATACAGTCAAACATGGTGGAAGTTCACAGATTTTTTTTCCTGCCTCTGTCAACTGGGTGTAAGGCATCATGAAATCTGAAGATTACCAACAGATTTTGCGTTGCAATATAGTGCCCAGTACCAGAAAGTTGGGTTTGCATCCTGTCTTGCGTCTTCCAGCAGAACAATGTCCCAAAACATACTACAAGAAGCCCTCCAGTAATGGATGGAAACAAAGTGCTGGAGAATTCTGAAGTGACCAGCACTGTGTCCGGATTGAACACTTTTTGGAGAGATATTAACATTGCTGTTGGGAGAAGACACCTTCACATATGAGAGACCTGGAGCAGTTTGCAGAAGACGAGTGGTCAAAAATTCCAGTTCAAAGTTTTAAGAAACTTGTTGGCGGTTATAGGAAGCAATTGGTTGCAGTTTTTTATTCCAAAGGATATGCAACCAAATATTAAGTTGACTGTGACAACAAATTTCTCCTACCAATTTTTTGAGGTTTTATGTGAAATTATGTCCAATTCTCTGTTTTTTGTGTTCTTCCAATACACAAATAATAATCTTTATTTTTATATAGCGCTAACATGTTCAGCAGCGCTCTACAGTTTGCACACATTATCATCACTGTCCCCGATGGGGCTCACAATCTAAATTCCTTCTTTGGAAAGTGGGAGGAAACTGGGGTACCCAGAGGAAACCCACGCAAACACGAGGCGAACAAACAAACTCCTTGCAGATGTCCTTGGTGGGATTTGAACCCAGGACTCCAGCGCTGCAAAGCTGCAGTGCTAACCACTGAGCCACCGTGCTGTCCCAAACGCACAAAAAGGAAATAAACATGTGTATACCAAGACATGTAATTGCAAAAATTTTCTGTGAGAAATACTTCATTTTCTGGAACAATTTTACTTGCCTTTCAGTGTCTATCATATTTCTTTTACAGTTACTACATTATATTTATTATTTAACGATTTATCTTCTTTTACAGAGCTGAGAATGATGGAAAGTCAAGAAACTTGCCCCTTATGCTGACTTGGAGATAGTTGAACAAAGCAGAGTTGATGTAAGGGAATACCGTTTCGCAAAACACACTCGCCGAAACATAAAATTCAAGCCCTTGCCATTTCTCGACGCCACTGACCATCGTGTTGATGATTGTGGGAGATGTCTTTACGCTTCAAACAGCCTGCACCGAGCTGGAATGGAATGATGCACATGCTACATAAAGACTGTGATCATCCGGGGTCGTCTTCGGTAATCTTCCTGCCCATCATTGACATGTATTCCGGAGACAAGTCATGCATCTTCTCTACTCTTGAGTATCTGTGCAACCTTGCTGATAAACACCGATCCGCTGCAGTTGTTACATTCAATCAGCCACTCTACTGGAAAGCGTCTGAAATCAAACACGAGGTGCCTGAAGACAGCCCGGTTCGAGATGTTGTCCTGATGCTCGGGAGCTTCCACACATTGATGAATCTTATGGGTGCCATAGGAACGTTGATGGGTGGGAGTGGAATCAAAGAGATCTTGGGAACAATTTACGGTGACAATGCTGTGCAACGCATCATGACTGGAAAGGCAGTTCAGCGTGCAGTTCGTGACCATCTCCTCCTTGATCAGTGTCTTACTCAGCAAGTTGCAGACAAAGTACTTTGCGACCATCCTGGTTTTGCAGACCTGTTACAAGAACTTGAGCAGTTGTATGCTCGGACACCGACAGGGGAGAGTGACTTGAATTCGGTCATCACTTCTACCTGCCTTAGTGAAATTGTCCACCTCTTGTCCACCAAAAGAAATGGATTATCCGCTCACTCTCGCACCAGTAAACTATGGTTGAATTACCAACAGATGGTTGGAATTGCAAGGGAGCTTATCGAAGCCGATCGTACAGGATCCTGGCTGATGCATCTTCATGCTGTAGCCGAATGTTTGCCCATTCTTGCAGCTGCTGGGCATGGGAACTATGTGAAGGCCACCTACCTTTACCTCCAGTCTATGACCACTCTGGAAGATGATATGCCATCAGTCTTCCATAGATTTATGAATGGCTTGCATGTTGTAATGCGGACTGATCAGTACTGGGCAGGCCTGGGTTGTGACCTAGTCATCGATCAAGCTCTGATGCGCTCCATAAAAACTGCAGGAGGCCTCACCAGAGGAAGTGGAATGTCCGAGCATCAGAGGGCCTTGTGGACTCTGTCTGTGCCAGTGTCCTCTTCCTACAGTGATGCAATGCAGGGTTTCACTCGCCAGAGCTTTGCCATCAGTGAACAACACAAGGAGGCAAGAACGTCAAGGACAAGAAGAGATCGTGAAGACCTGGAGAAAATTGCAGATAAACTCGAGACCTTTTCACCTTTCTCTGATGAAGTGTCTCTTTGCAACATTATCACCGGTGTCAATGCAAATAAGGATGTGAATGTCCATAACCTGTTCACCATTGGCAGAGAAATAATGGCAGCAATGGAGGGTCAATCACTGTTTTCAGTTAAGTACAAGCGGTCAATGAAAGCCAAGACCCTGGCATCCAGTGAGGCTATTGACGTTGCTAAGGACAAAACAATAGACCCTGCTCTTTTGTTCCAAAGGTTTCTTGTGGTGTCTCAAACTGCTGATCTTTCCCTTGATGAGGTGATGGCCTATGAACTTTCACCATACTCACCATCCCTCTTTGAGGCAAAACATCTCTTACACAAACCAAACAAAGCACAACTGATGGCTGCTATAAAAGAACAGAGTTCAGATGACGCAGTACTCAAGGATGTACCAGAAGTGGAACATTATGTTCTTGACGGAGGTTCTCTTCTCCATCGACTGAAGTGGTCATAAGGAAAGACATATTGTTCAATCGCTGAAGACTATGCATCTTGCACACTAAAGCACTACGGTAAGGCTACAATAGTATTTGATGGTTACATTGGAGGACCAAACACTAAGGACATTACCCATCAGTGACGGGGCAAAAAACGAACAAGTAACAAAGTGAACATTGCTGAAGGAACGAAATTTGTCGGGAAAAAGGAGGACTTCCTTTCGAATTTGGAGAACAAACAGTCTCTTATCAATCTCGTTTCACAGCGCATGAATGACAGAGGTTGCCACGTAATACGTAATACAATCAGAGGGGGATGCAGATGTGGAGATTGTTAAGGCAGCAGTGTCAATGTCATCCAACAAAAGTACTAGTCTCATTGGCGAAGATACAGATCTTTTGGTGTTGTTACTTCATCACGCGTCAACCAGCGATGGCAACAAGCTTTGGTTCTACTCGGATAAAGGGAGTCCCACAACAGTATACGACATTAAGGTTATGAAGAAGTTCCTGGGAAACCATGTCTGCAGCAGTCTTCTGTTCCTTCATGCATTTACGGGTTGCGATACCACTTCCGCGGTTTTTGGAATCGGAAAAAAACTCGGTCTACACAAGGTTTTGAAGGGAGACTCGGTCTTAAATAGCTGTGCTAAAATCTTTTGCACAACTAACAAAAACAAAGCTGAGATTGAAGACTCTGGGTGTAAAGCGATGGTGGCATTGTTCGGGGGCAAACCTGGAGACAATCTGTCTGCAATGAGGTATTCTACTCTCTGCAAAAAAGTTGGTTCAGCCAAAATCTTTGTTACACCTGAACGACTGCCACCGACCTCCTCTGCAACGAAGTATCATGCCCTTCGGAGTTACCTCCAAGTGATGCTTTGGATGGACAATGGTGAGGCCATGGACACTACTGAATGGGGATGGGAATTGCAGAACAATAGTCTAGTTCCAGTGATGATGGATACTTCACCCGCGCCAGAAACACTTCTGAAAATAATTCACTGCAATTGTTCTCGTGGTTGTAGTACACTTCGGTGCACTTGCAAAAGACACGGACTTACCTGTTCACGGGTATGCGGACCATGTCAAGAAGGGCATTGTGACAATATGAGTGAGGAAGCAGTGTCTGATGATGAAAATAGTGACTATTGACCTGACACGCTTATTCAGTGATGAAGTAGGTCATAAAATACACTGTGTATTAATTCTATAATTTCTAGAAATGTACATATATGTCATGACGTCATTGATGACGTCATGACCTCACCTGTCCATGTAGTTAGTATAAAACTTTGTATAAAAATTGTTATATGAAAATATATAGTATACAAAATGCAAACTCTTCTGTAACCTAAAGCTACAGCTTTGAAATAGGGAAATATTCGTTATTTTTAGTGCGATGGCTGTCATCGTCTTATGACGTCATAGTTAGGACCTTTGTGGTGATGAATTTTTGGAAAACTTTTAATATGTTGTTCCCCACATATAATAGTAATAAAAAAAAATAATAAAACGCTTTCTTGGAATTTGTTCTGGGTCAAACCGTATTTTGACTGGACTACAACAAAAAACAAGACAACATAACATTAGTAACTTATAACAAAAGGGGACGGAGGGTGGGAAAAGCACCTCCAGGACCACAGAAATCCAGGGGAAGAGGAAGGGCTGCCTATGATCAGGGACTTTATATATGCAGGAAGGGGCTGTGCTATCCCCTTCATGATCCCATTGGCCCCCCATAAAATAAACCCCACCCCACTAACACGTGGGTGGGCAGCAAAAATGCCTAACCAAAGCAGGGGGAAAGGGGAGGGTAGGAAAGGCACCCACAGTCAGTGGCACTTTCCTTAATCAGATCAGTGCTCACCGGACTGTGTTAACCTAGGGGAAGAAACCCTTGGCGCATTTCCTCAGCCCCACTTAACCACTACAAATCAGACTCAGAGACCAAATGATGGGTGAAGGTCGGTCACAGCTTTATTACATTTTTTCTTAACAACCATTTGAAAAGGCATTTAGCTTTCTTAAACACGCGCTCGCCGCCAAATGCCCTGCTCCATATTCGCAGGCAAGTCAGCCAGCAAGCCGTAGCTTTGTGCCATTACTTCTCCACCGCCACGGAGGATCCTGTTTCTCAAACAGGACTCTGACCCCAGCCATCAATAGCAAAGCCTGTTCAATGCCATCTTGGAGACCAGACAAGAAGATATCGAGCCCGATATCGTTCAAGTGCACCCCGTCGGACCTCAACAAAGCAGCATTATCCCCTTCCAATTGTCTGTGTCTGATAACCACCCCAAACCTCTCACGCACAAACTTGGAAATACGGGCGTTTATGTTCCTCCTGGTACACTCGACGGCAATACCATCCCTAGCTCCTTGCCACACCGCCCTCGGGACAATCTCAGACCAGACGAGAACTAATTCCTGAAAAAAAACATGAAAACGTTCCATATCTGCCCGCATCATCGTGAGAAGCTCTGCCACCTTGTATGAGCACAGATCATTCCCCCCCGCGTGCAGGACCAAAATTGTCAGACCCCTGGCTCCTCTTGCAATCGATATCACTTCCGGTAGAACTTGCGGCCATTGCAAGCCCCTGATGCCTCTCCACATGAAGGCCACATCACGGAAACCAAAGTGTCTCCCACCAGGGCGACACTCCGCCCGTTGCGCTGCCCAAAAAAAGTAGGAGTGTCCCAGTAACCAGACAGTCGGTCTAACAGCATCTGTGGGAAAAATAAAACGTTAGTATAACAAATCCGGACGAATATACCTAGCGAAACACGCCGAACACCACCTCCCTATCCTCTGAACCTCGGCACCAGGCAAACCTTCCCTCGCAGCCTCCGTAGTAGCCCCATTGTGAAAGGAATGCGTACCATAATCCCCCGCCGACACACCCACCCCCGTCAAACATTTATTGAACACAGCCTGAAATTGATACCTAGTCAAAGGCGAAGAATCAACGTGTGTGAAGAAAAAACTACCCCCCGCCTAATAGCCGCGTACACAGTAAGCAAAGCGACCGGGCACGTTGGAGAGTCTGAAGCATGCAGCAACACCCAAGAACCACGACCCAACGGGTCCATTTTCGATTTACGAATCCGAACTCGAACAGCTGCGTCCAATAAAACCACGTCCTCAAATAGTAAACCACACCCTGAACCGTGCCTTGAACGTGGAACCAATTCACTAACCCTTAAAGCACTGAAAAAAGCCAAACCAAAAGCTGCTGATATGAGAACCGCTTCAAACGAAGAACTACAGACCTTTTCGGCAATAGCTATAATTTGACCCAGTAAAACTAGGGAAATGGGATGCCGACACTCATTAGTGGGCTGAACCCTCCTCCAACCTTTAATAGCCTGCCTTATAATAAAGGATTTAGTCACATCCGCCCAACCTAACAACTGAAAATGAAAAGCAACACCCGACAAATGCTGCTGTGCAGACGTACCCAAGAAACCCTCATCCTTCAACTGGCAGAGATACTCTATCGTGACTTGTAATCTCGACTGCTCGCAAACCTGAACCGGTCTGTAGCCCGCCAGCAGGCACCATTCTGCCCATGCCTTACCAGGCTTGCCACGTAGACGAAGTCACCGAAGAACGAACCAGCGACATCAACTGCTCTCGACCACCTCCCACAGATGCAGCGGGCACAGGAAAACCTCCGGGAGAGCACTGGGGGAAGTATCTGTGAGCACCTGTGAATCAGGATGAATAGAAAAATTAGACATGGAATTACCAGTTCCTGCACTAGATGAGCCTGAAGCCAGATATTGAATTTCAGACACAACAATGCCAGCCTGCGCAGAAGGCTCAACACCATCAGTGACTTGGATGACATGTGGTTGATACAACGGGACACAAACAAATTAACAGTCTGCAAATGAATTTCTTGGTTGCGCAGCAAATCACCCCACAACTCAGTCGCGACGACAATTGGGAAAATCTCACACAATGTTCCATCCTGACCCCAACCCGATCTCAACCAAAACTCCGGCCAAGGCTCCCGACAACACCGATTCTCAAAAACCATCAAAAAACCAGTAGCTGCATCTCCTGCCGAAAATAACTGCAAGTCCTGAGCCATGCGGCGAGGCAACATGAAAAAAGTGTGGCCATTAAACGTTTGCAAAAACAGACGCCACACCTCCAAATCAGCCTTCATGGTCCTCGTGACCCGAACCCTGTGATGTGAGCTAGACGCACCTTTTGTCGCCAACGACAGACGCCGCGAAAAAACCCTGCCTACCGGCATAACTCTACTGGAAAAAACCAACAGACCCAACAAAGATTGCATCTGCAACAAAGTAACCTTCCGAACTGACATGAAACCCTCGATCAGCTAAATCAATTTTTGAATCTTCTCACTGGGTAAACGATACACCATAGCCACCGTATCGATTTCAGTACCTAAAAATGACAGTATTTGAACCGGCCCAATGGTCTTCTCTGGTGACAATGGCGCGCCAAATTTCTCCGCAACCGACGTGAAAGTTGTAAGCAACCTGTTACATACGTCTGAGTTCTCTGGACCAATGAAAAGAAAATCATCCAGGTAGCGAGTAACGGATCTGATCCCAGATTCCCATCTCACCACCCACTCCAAAAAGGAACTAAAAAGTTCAAAATAATAACAGGAAATAGAACATCCCATGGGAAGACACATGTCATAGTAGTACTCCCCGTCCATCTGATAACCCAAAAGATGAAAACAATCCGGATGCACTGGCAACAAACGAAAAGCCGAATCAATGTCAGACTTCGCCAACCAAGCCCCTTCTCCCGCATTTCTGATCAACGCCACAGCCCTATCAAACGAGGCATAAGACACCGACACATTCTCCGGCGAAATCCCGTCATTCACTGAGAACCCCTTTGGGTGCGATAAATGATGTATCAAGCGAAACGAACCCGGGTCTTTTTTTGGAACAACGCCCCAAGGCGACACTCTGAAGTCCTGAAAAGGCGGGGATAAAAAGGGGCCGGCCATCCTCCTGAGCGTTACCTCCTCCCGTATTTTCTCACGAAGAACATCTGGATGCTCACGAGCCGATTTCAAATTTGACGGAAAACCAGGAGAACTATGCAGTTTAAACGAGATGGAAAAACCATCTGAAAACCCAAAGTGCAGCTGACCTGCTGCTTCCTTGTTAGGATACAGGTCTAACCATGGTCCCATCGCGACCACGCTCACCGGCGTCCTTCCTCTCAGTTTGCTGCGGCTTAGCCGGCAGCTTTCCCGCTGGGCGGGAACATCTAGTTGCTGGATGGGAACCACCACACGCTGAACATTCGTGCCGAAATTTGCAAAGGCTGTAAAATCTACAGTGTCCTTCATTGAACAACCAACAGGCACCGGGTCTCCGCATGACCACTGAACTGGAGCCTGTTGAGCTTTGTCCAGTAGCCACTGACGGAAAGGGGTATTGCTTTTGTGTCATCATCAGACACAATCAGACCTCGGTCGCCTTTACCCCCAACCAATCTCTGGGTGGAGAGCCAACCTCCCCCTAAATTCTTCATCATACCGCCCGCCACCACGCTGACCCACCATGTGCCTTGTAAGAATTGTAGTTCATATCCTGGTAGATAAATAGCTCCGTGCAACGGCCCGGATGCCTCTGCCCCATAATGCAACCCAATACAGCAAAGGCTTGTAACCAATTGTTCATGGTTTTCGCACCTTCTGGCGCCCCCTTTCCGAAAATCTCTCAACCGTTCTCCTTTCCTTATCCACCGTGTGCTGATCCACCGAAATTAAGGACCAAATATCCACATAACCATTGTTCCAAATTTTCATTTTCGTGTCTTCGTCTATGTGCGACCCCAGCGCACTGATCCTGCAAAACATAGTATCTTTATATATCCCCGCTAACGGAGAATCAACTTTAGCACTCTCCTTCACCGTACCCGAAGTGGGAGGCAATTGCCCGACCAACGCCCTCAGTGCCGAGATGACAGCGGCATTATCCACATTTTTCAAACCCAACAAGGAACACACACCCGGGTCCGCTGATGGAGGAGGGACTCCCAACGATGGAGGTACTCCGGCTCCTGGAAACGCCCCTTGGAAAACCATGTTGTGACTTGTAGCCTCGGGAGGAACGCCCGGCTCAACCAGGCTGGAAGTCCTGGACTGCGCCCCTTGACTCCCGACGCTCAGGAGGAGGACCACAGGCATGCTCGGGACTCGCAGATGTGCTGGACACCTCCGACCCCGAAGATGGAGAGCCACACCTCGAGGACCGATAACGATAGCGTCCACGAGATGAACTTTTACGGCCTGAATGCTTTGATTTTTTTATGACTCGTCTGAGATGCGCGACGCTCCCGACACGACTGAGGGGATGACGAATATGAGGAGGAGGATCTACGGCACCTACGCCTGTCCTCCCTCCTCCCCGGAGGATCCCCGCCGACCACAGAAGCCACGGAAGCTCCCCGGCTAGGTAAAGCTCCCGCAGTAGCAGTAGCCAATATATATGCCGGAGTCTCCTGTGACTGGGTACCACCATAGGGGGCCTGGGCTGAAGCAAGCCCCAAATTGCCCTGCATGACATTCCCAGCTGGGGGCAAGGGTAGCTGTTTGGCTCCTGGCATAGGTGCCTGTAAAGAAGGGGCCTGAGTCTGAGCCCCCACCGATGGCACAAGAACCTGTGTCTGAACCCCCACTGGAGGCAACATGACTTGTGCCGCACCCATCTCCTCTGCCGAGCCGGCAGAAGAGGTGCTATCCCTGCCCCCCATATTGCCCCCCCACACCGCTGGATTGCGCACTCCCTTGTGTTGGACCCGCCTCCCTCCCGGTGACCGCCGCCATAGTAGGCACCAGAGGAGACCACACTTGCGACCTGCACCGCTGCTATGCCGCCGCAATAGACTGGGACGAGGCGCTCTCCTTTGCAGCTGCCGCCTCGTGTGCCGGGACACTGGACAGGAAGTTAGGGGGCGGTGACTTCCTCCTCTCCGAGCGCCGCCGAGAGACTCTGGCAGGCACCGGCGAAGCGTCTCGGAGGCGCAGAGGAGGGTGGGTTCGCCGCACGGACCGCCTGCCTCCTCCCTGCCCCGCCTCCGGCTGTGCCTGCAGCGATGCCGCAGTGTCGGCCGGGGCAATCAGCGATGGACCTATTACAGGGGGCATGACCAGTGGACAGGGGACCTGAGCCATGGAGAGGTGAGCACTGATCCCCGCTATTACATCCTGCAACCCGGGCTCACCTTCCTGCTGAACGCGCAGTCGCAGGGCCTCAATCAGAGGGTCTGCCATCTCCCACCAGACAGTGCTTATAAAAGCACCTCCAGGACTGCAGAAATCCTGGGGAAGAGGAAGGGCTGCCTATGATCAGGGACTTTATATACGCAGGAAGGGGCTGTGCTATCCCCTTCATGATCCCATTGGCCCCCCATAAAATAAACCCCACCCCACTAACATGTGGGTGGGCAGAAAAATGCCTAACCAAAACAGAGGGAAAGGGGAGGGTAGGAAAGGCACCCACAGTCAGTAGCACTTTCCTTAATCAGATCAGTGCCCACCAGGAAGTCAGATACTGATTTGCAGTCTACACTTTAGCGCAGGTATTAAACCAAAAACCATGAGGTACAGCAAATGCATAGTAACAGGATCATATAAGGACAAAAATATGTCCTAATTAGACCTAGAAGCAACTCCATGCAACAACGTATTGTTTGTATACAGAGGAGGGAAATTGGAGTCTATGCTGCTTCAAATATAACAAACATAAAGATGTTTATGCACCAGATGTATGTGTCAGCTCTGGTCTGTGTCTTTTATCATATTTTATCATTGTCTATGTAAGGGGTTGTAATACATAGTACCTCTCCCCCAACCCCTTTAATATTTGCTCCCAATGTGTACATTTCAAACATGTATATTGTTGCACGTATATTGTGTATTTGAATAGCGTTCCCTTTTTCAGTTGCTATTGAAATGTAGATTGTAAGCTCTCACGAGCAGGGTTGTCTAATTTTGCTTTAATTACTGTATTATTAACGTTGTTACTTATGACTTGTGTTTTGAAACTGTTAAACTGTAAAGCGCTGCGGAATATGTTGGCGTTATATAGATAAAGATTATTATTATTATTGTAATGTCTTATGTATAATGTGTATAGTGCATGTGTATTAGTTAGGGAAGGCGTAGTACCCCAATTGGTCCACTAGATGGGGGTAGTGTGATGCTCAGCATGTAAATAGTTAAAGTAGGAGGGGCTAACTGTGGATAAGTTGGGGAGCATCTGACATTTTAGTCAGTTGGGCTAGGTAGCCCTGACAGGGCAGGTAGCCCCGTAACATTTAAGGCAGAGCCCAGCCATTCATAGCACAGGTCAGGACAACAACAGGCCAGGAAAACAACAAGATAGAGTTACAGTGGACTACAACAGTGTGGTACAGAAGCTGAAGGAAAGATCAGGAGAGTACAGGGATACAGGAGACTCCATGAAGTGGCAGCTTATTGCATGGACTGACCCCCTCAGAAACGGCTGAGGGAGTCCTCAACCTCAATGAGTGTGAACAGGGAGGATGCTGCATTTCTGTTAAAGACAGTAGGTCCCCACAATGTACTGGAGGCCATAGAAAGTACTTCAGGAGAAGCTAAGGCAGAACAGAAGGGCAGGTCGTTCGCTATGTGGCAACTGACTTTGGGTACAGATGATCTGATGTCTGGGGTGAAACAGACAGAGGCAGAGGCAAACAGGGAGGATGCTGATAGACCGACTGGGATGGTCCGACCCAGGTACGTGCTGTGTAGCCACGAGAGAAGTGCAGGGAAAGAAGAAGATATATGTATTGTGCAACCTGTGATAAAAGTTGTGGAGTACAAGGATGTGCTGTGTAAAGAATCTAGTAAAGTTGTTCATTTACAAGTTGCAATGGACTGTGCCTCAGTTTGTGTGAAATCATCTGGAGAGAGTCCCCTGTGGCAGAGAGGGGACTCTGAAGGAGTTGGACCTGGAGACACAGGTAAACTTACTAATGGACAATATGTTTATATGAGGGGAGTCCAGGGTGTGATGGAGCAGAAGTCCTCTGCCACCCTTGCCGAACCTTACATCTATGTGTCATGTTTTATAATTATGTGTTTTAATAAAATTTTATTACATTTGAAGCACTGTAGACTCCAATTTCCCTCCTCTTTTATACAATACGTTGTTGCATGGAGTTGCTTCTAGGTTTAATTAGAACATATTTTTTCCTTACATGACCCTATTACTATGCATTTGTTGTACCTTGTGGTTTATTTGTTTAATAATTGCTATTTCTCTGATGTTCATAGTTTGCCCCATCATTGAAATAGATTTTAAGACGTGATGAGACGTGGCCCCTACAACTGAATGATGCCTTTAAAGATAGTGATGGCATTTATGAGGAACTGGCCACTTTCTAGACTATTGGACCAATGCACGTAGAGCGGAGTCTATGGCTCTAAGGGATGCAGACTTTTTCCAGCACAGAGCACCGGTTATGCCGATATTATAGTGTTTTATTAGAGATTTTCATATTCATCAGTTCATACTCAGGAATCAATGTTTCCATTCAGTGACAGTAAAGGCCCTGTCACATACAGCGAGATTGCTAGTGAGATCGCTGATTTTGTGATGTAACAGCGATCTCGCCAGTGATCTCGCTGTGTGACACTCATCAGCGACTGGCTCCCCCGCTGGGTAACGCTGATCAAGCAGGAATGTCCTGGGCCATTTTTTGATCGTTGGTCTCCCGCTGGCCAGCACGCATCGTGTGGCAGCGGGAGACCAACGATCAGCGAGCTCCTAGCGCTGTAAGCAGACGCTGGGAGCTGGTATCCATGGTAAATATCGGGTAACTAAGAGAGCTCGTTGCTTAGTTACCAGCTGTGTACCTTGGATACCTGTGTGCTCGCACTGAGAGCTGGTATCCAAGGTACACAGCAGGTAACTAAGTGATGTGTGCGCTTAGTTACCTGATATTTACCTTGGATACCAGCGTCCTCGCTGGTCCTGATCGCCGGTGAAATCTGCCTGTTTGACAGCTCACCAGCGATCATGTAGCGAGGCACCAGCGATCCTGACAAGGTGCATCGTTTAGTGTGACGGGACCCTAAGCAGGATCGCTGGTGCCTCGCTACATGATCGCTGGTGAGCTGCCAAACAGGCACTTAGTTACCCGCTGTTTACCTTGGATACCAGCTCCTAGCGCCAGCACGCAGGTATCCAAGGTACACAGCGGGTAACTAAGCGACGCGCATGCTTAGTTATCCGATATTTACCTTGGATACCAGCTCCCAGCGTCTGCTTACAGCGCTGGGAGCTCGCTGATCATTGGTCTCTTGCTGCCACACGCAGCGATGCGTGCTGGCCAGCGGGAGACTGACGATCAAAAAACGGCCCAGGACATTCGTGCACGATCAGCGATACCAGGCGGGGGAGCCGGTTGCTGATGCGTGTCACACACAGCGAGATCGCTGGCAAGATTGCTGTTGCATCACAAAATCAGCGATCTCGCTAGCGATCTCCCTGTGTGTGACGGGGCCTTAAGGCCAGACAGGAGATTGCTAAACATAAATGTAAAGCAATCATTGCATTAGTATCATCAGTATCTCAGGGTCTCAAGCCATTGTTCTTTCAGCCCCTAGACCCATTGTGTGGATGGAGATAGTAGACCCAGGCGAGCCGTCACCATAGGGGGTCTCACAAGCAATCCCAGGTGATGGGATGCTGAAATAGTCTTCATTCTTGGAGCTGAAAGCAAATATTTAAGTGGGAGGGTGTGTAAAGTTCTACCCATTCAGGTGGCTGATCCCAGTGAGGGGGAGAGAAGCCTCATGTTTAGTCAGGGAGTTGAGAGAGTGACACTGATGGGAGAGTATCGAGGATGACGTCCTGGAGGAGCACATGTATGGATGGCCTATGGAGTTTTGGAGATCGGTTGCCGGCTGGGCTGGACACATGCTACTATTGAGGGAATCTGATGTTTACATTTCAAAAATTTTCGGAACTGCTGCTGGATACATGGGCTTTGTTTGTGTTACCTGTTATTTGCAGGAGTGTGAACTGTATCTACAAACTATACTGGTGGGAGATGGAGGACAGGGAAAATAAGAGGAGGGAAGGGAACTATCACACTTACAAACCCACACAAGTCAGTCACAGATAACTCCTTCAACACTCCTCATATAACCACGAAACAACAATCCTCCCAGACATGTAGAATAAGCTATTTCTGATGATGTGCGTCAGTCAGGACCCAGATTATATAGGGGACAGGAGTGGCAAACCGTGCTCAGCTGAGAGCCCAGACTCCCAGATCTCTCAACATGGCTGATTAACCCCTGTTTTGCCAAAAGAAATTAACACCGTTTAAAAAGAATGTGAAGTGCTTCTTTTCAGCACAGGAGTAGGAGCAATGAGACGCTGCAGTCTTCTGGGTCCTCTCTGTTGCGGTAACCCCGTAACAATTCCTGAAGAAGTACATATAAAAGGGGTTGATACCCAGGGGCTTGAGAATTCAAATTTTCCCATATTTTATGGTGGAGGATGAAGTGTTCAAAGATAAATGGGAGGAGCTATCAAACACCTGCTTCAATGGTATTATCCAATTATTATCTGAAGTCATTTCTGCCTCCCTCACTGAGATGGAAACAGAAATGGAGGACCTACAAACTATCATTAAGAACAAACTCTCGATTGATGAACTCAGGAAATGTAATGAGGGGATAGATCTTGATTACCAGAAATCGGAGAAAGAGGTTAAGGAATTCAAACGTAAAAAGTTTCAGAGAGACCTTAATGATCAAGAAACAAATAGGATCTGTAGATGGAGGATACCGAAAAACAGATCTCAACAACCATCAAGATTTAGTTCCACCTCTCGATCTAGATCCGCCTATATTCCTTCACCTTAGGTGATAAATCAAGCTTGGACGCAGCTCAGAAAATAATGGATAGATAGGAAGATATACCAACCAATGTTACAAGAAATAGTGGAAGACAGGCGGCACACTAACTGCCTTACAACAATTCTAAAACCCATGAAATCAATAAAAATAGTCTCTAGGTAATCAACCTCTCCCAACATTTACTGACTAAGTGACAAATTTAGGTACTCTCTAAAGGCTTGACATTTCCCCCCAACTAATTCTCTTAATTTCTTTATAGCGCTGAAAGATCTCCATATCTTTTCACAAAAATTAATTTTAACCCTTTCATGACCGGAGGTATTTTTGGTTTTGCGCTTTCGTTTTTCACTCCCTTTCTTCTCAGAGCCATAACTTTTTTATTTTTTAGTCAAAATAGCCGTGTGAGGGCTTGGTTTTTGCAGGGCAAGTTGTACTTTTGGATGACACCATTGGTTTGACCATGTCCTGTGCTAGAAAACAGGAAAAAAATTCCAAGTGCGGCGAAATTGCAAAAAAAGTGCAATCCCACACTTCTTTTTTGTTTCCCTTTTTTACTAGGTTCACTAAATGCTACAACTGACCTGCCATTATGATTCTCCAAGTCATTACGACTTCATAGACACCAAACATGTCTAGGTCCTTTCTTATCTAAGTGGTGAAAAAAAGCAAACTTTGTTAAAAAAAAGGAAAAAAAATTGCGCCATTTTCTGATACCCGTAGCATCTCCATTTTTCGTGATCTGGGGCTGGGTGAGGGCTTATTTTTCTGAGCCAAGTTGACATTTTTAATTATACCATTTTGGTACAGATACGATCTTTTGATCGCCCGTTATTGCATTTTTATGCAATTGTCACGATCCATTTTTGGATCTGTGTCAGATCTAGGATTCTCACATATATTACTTTTTTCCTTTCAGGCCATCGGGGGTTAACATCAGTTTTTCCCCCCAGTGGCCACTGGTGTAATTACATGGCTGGTCAATTTGCTGATGCAGGTGGTGACCACTCCCACCTTCCTTTAAAAGGTCACCTGATGCTTCAGCTAACTGTTGGTGATACACTTCCTCTTTGGAGACCAACCAAGCTGGAGTCAGGAGCTGGCTGAGTGCAGTAGTGCTTCAGCTGAATACTGTGATCTGGTGCCTAAATGCTGTGCGGTGCATTGCAGCAGACAAAGCTAAGTGTTGTTTGTCTTAACTAGTTTGTATGTCTTCCCTTGGTGTTATATTAGTGCAGCGGTGGGATGAGTGTCCGCACTTACCAAATTCCCTATTGAGGGATAGGTGCAGGGCAAGTGAGGGCTAAGTTATCCTGCTTGGCGACTGTTTGAAAGAAGCCGTATAGGGGCGCCAGGATAAACCAGGGCACAGCCTCAGGAGAGTGCAGGAGGTGTCCATTTCCCCGTTCCCTATCGCAGGGCCCACCGATGTAATTGTGTTCCCTTGTTTGTTTGTCAGTTAGTGACAGACCACTTGCTGGGTAGTGTTACGGGCCACTCACTTCGTGACAGCAATGTCGCGGTGACCAAAAAGAGTAATTCTGGTGTTTTGACTTTTTTCCCGCTACGCCATTTAGCGATCAGGTATTTTTTAGTGATAGATCAGGCGATTCTGAAAGCGGCAATACCAAATATGTGTATGTTTGATTTTTTTTATTGTTTTATTTTGAATGGGGTGAAAGGGGGGTGATTTGAACTTTTATATTTTTTGTTTATTCTTTTATATTTTTAAAAACTTTTTTTTTTTACTTTTGGCATGTTACAATAGTCTCCATGGGAGGCTAGAAGCTGCCATAACCCAATCGGCACTGCTACATACAGACGATGATCAGATCGCCTCTATGTAGTAGAGTTACTCACTTGATATGAGCGCCGACCACCATCATTTAGCCCCCTTTCATCTTTCTCAAGCCAGCTCCATAGTATCCTGTCTAGAACATTTGAGGAGGGCATTATTACAAAAGGGTCCTTGAGGGTCTTACTGTCACCAACCTTTTACCTGCTCCCAAAAGTCCATAAAGAGCCCATCACCCCCTGAACTCCCAATCGTGTCTAAAATTGACGATGTCTGTGATCCAATATGTAAATTTATAGATTTTTTACTTAAAACCATTAGTTGAAACTTTACATTCCTACGTTCAAGACACGACGGACGTCCTGAACCGGGTTGACAGGATCTTTGTGGACCCAGATATGATTTAGTTACAGCAGACATGGAGTCACTGTATACTTGTATTAACCACAAACAGCGTCGGACTGGCCCACCGGAGAACCGGTGGATTCTCCGGTGGGCCCTGGCATCTGGTGGGCCCTGGCACCTGCTGGCATACAGGGCCAGCAGTTGCCTAGGGCCCCCGCTGCTCCAGGGGCCCCCAGCCAGTGGTGTGTCGCACACCATGCAGCTGCTATGGGGGCCCCTGCCAGCGGAGTAGCAGCGGGTGTCAGGAGCCCCTGTCCCCGCTGCTAAAGAGAAATGAATATTCACTGCGAAGCAGTGAATATCATTTCAGGTCTCCACCCCCAGAGGCCCCGCCCCCAGCCCAGTAAGCCGCTCTGCATCAGGGCCGGCGCCGCCCTCAGTCCTCTCTGCTCCTGGCTCACAGCCAGTGAGCGATGACGTCACTACATCGCGCACCCGCTGTGTGTCTGGCAGAGGGGGCAGCTCCTGACACTGAAGCCGGGATCAGCGTGGGAGCGAGGAGGAGAGGTGAGTATTGTGTTTTGTTTTTGTTTTTTTTATATCTCTCTCACTCTCTCTATCTGTCTCTATCTATCTATCTATCTATCTCTCTCTCTCTATATATATATATATCTCTCTCTATCTCTCTTATATCTATCTATCTTTCTATCTCTATCTATTATCTATATCTATCTATCTCTATATCTATCTCTATCTAATATCTATATCTATCTATTTCTATCTCTATCTATCTATCGCTCTATCTTTATATCTATCTTTCTATCTCTATATCTATCTATCTATCTATCTCTATATCTATCTATCTTACTCTATCTATCTCTATATCTATTATCTCTATATTTATTATCTATCTAGCTACCATCTATATCTATCTATCTTTATCTATATATATCTCTATCTAATATCTATATCTATCTATCTCTATACCTATCTATCTATTTATCCGTTATTTATCTCTATATCTTTTCTCTGTATCTATCTATATCTATATCTATATCTCTCGCTATCTATCGCTCTATCTCTATATCTCTCTATAGCTATTGTGGCAGGGCTAAGGGTCGTGTAATCGATGGGAGATATGTGTCTCATAAATGGCTTGTCTCTATAATGTAAGGCAGAAGTAAAGCATAACAGATATTGTTATTGTTTTGTTGAAGGACCTGTGGTGAGGTCACAGTCAGGTGACCAGTCAGCTGCTGGGAACGTGGGTGTGGCTACAGCCTTATAATGTGGCCTGCTCCTGAACCAAGGAGTTGTGTGTGGGGAGGACTAAGCCTCCCATGTGTGCTGAGACTCCTGCTCTGAGTCTACAACTACGGACATTGGGTTATTTTGCCTGAGCTAAAAGGCTATTTGTTTGCTGTTACGTTGCCTTGTGCGTTTATGCCGTGAATAAACTGCAAGCACTGTGGAAGAACCTGTCTCACATTTGTCTCCCGCTGCACCTAAGCGAGCCACATCCCCACAATTGGTGGTACACGTGCGGGCAGCGGTCCCAGCAGAGACTTGAGACAGTTGCTGCATGTCCTGGGTGAAGTTTGCAGCGGGGCAACAAGCATTGCCTGGAATCATGGAGGACCTCATGAAACACCTGGTCCAGTCCCAGGCACTGCAGCAGGAAACCAACAAGCTGTTGTTACAGCAGATCCAGCAAAGCCAGCAGGAGCAGCGGCAGCAGTTCCAGTAAAGCCAGCAGGAACAACGGCAGCAGATGCAGCTTCTGGCAACCGCCATCCAGGAGGGCAGGACGAGCGCCCCAACCCCAGGTCGGGCTGATGCCACCGACGTCGAGAAGGCGGTAAGACGCGCATTACAAAAAATGACCCCTGAGGATGATGTGGAGGCCTTCCTGACGGTGTTTGAAAGGGTGGCTGAGAGGGAAAAACTTCAGCCAGAGCGGTGGGCGGAGGTACTGGCCCCTTACCTAACGGGGGAGCCCCAGAAGGCGTACTTTGACCTGACGGTACAAGATGCCAGAGAGTATCCCAAATTAAAAGCGGAAATTCTCGCCCGCTTGGGGGTAACAATGACTACCAGGGCACAGAGAGTGCATCGTTGGGCCTATCACCGGGACAAACCCCCGCGCTCCCAAATGTTTGACCTGTTGCACCTGGTCCAGAAATGGCTGCAGCCAGAGTCGGCTTCCCCTGCACAGATGGTAGAGCGAGTTGTGATGGATCGGTTTGTGCATTCTCTGCCGAGACCTCTACAGACTTGGGTTGCCCAGGGTGATCCCCAAAATGCTGATGAACTGGTTGGGCTGGTCGAGAGATACCAGGGGATGGAAGGTTCCTTAGGGAAGCAGCCCATTCCATATTGGGGGTCCCAGCAGGGGGCGGAGTCACAAAAAGGGGTGGTGCGTCCAAGGTCAAAAGGGGCGGGGGAGGCGGTGCCCAAGGTCCCCTCGGGTGTTATTTGCTGGAAGTGTCATGGGCCAGGACATATAGCGGCCCGTTGTCCCCAGACCACCGAGCAGATGGACTGCAGCATGGGACGCCGTAGTTCATACTACGCATATCCAGCTTGCAGTGTGAACTCGCTACCTAACAAGGGGCCACAAGCGTGTCCCGTGAAGGTGAACGGTCGAGCAGTAATGGCGCTTCTGGACTCCGGGAGCTTGGTGACCCTTGTGAGGGCCAGTTTTCCTCTAAACATACTCCCGGGTAAAAAGATTGGTGTTCGGTGCATACATGGCGATGCAAAGGACTACCCTATGGCTAGGGTGAAGATTGAAACGGCGCATGGCACCGAGTCGCATGAAGTTGGTGTTGTTCGAGACTTGTTGCATCCCATAATTATTGGCCGGGATTTCTGTCTGTTTTGGGATCTGTGGGGGATGGGTTCTGAGTGTGCTAGCAAGAGCAGGGAACCAATCCACCCCACTGAGGTATCGCCACCACCAGAGGCAGACGAGTTCCCTTTATGTGTCCTTGTTGGGGATGAAGAGGAAGGGTCCCCTGTACCTGACATCCCGGAGTTAGGGGTGGCCGGGGAGAATTTTGGGACTGCCCAACATAGGGACCCCACACTAAGGGAAGCCTTTAACAATGTCACCGTCATTAATGGGGTTGCACAAGAGCCGGGAGCAGATACAAGGTTTCCCCATTTTATGTTGAGTGGGGAATTGTTGTACCGGGTCACGAAAATAAGGGAGGAGGTGGCAGAGCAGTTAATAGTACCAGGCCCCTATAGACGAAAAGTGTTGGACATGGCCCATTCACACATCTTGGGGGGACACCTGGGGGTGGAAAAAACCCAGGAACGGATTGTACAGAGGTTCTATTGGCCTGGGTGTCACCGGGAAATAGTAAACTATTGCAGGTCCTGCCCGACATGTCAGTTAACTGCCCCCACATCTCATTTTCGGAACCCTCTTGTGCCACTGCCCATTATTGAGGTGCCATTTGAGAGAATTGCCATGGACTTGGTCGGTCCCTTAGTTAAATCAGCTCGGGGCCATCAGTATATATTAGTCATCCTGGACTATGCCACACGCTATCCTGAGGCCATTCCCCTGAGAAACTCCTCTGCGAAGAGTATAGCCCGTGAGCTGGTCCATGTGTTTTCCCGGACGGGTTTGCCGAAGGAGATCCTGACCGACCAGGGGACACCTTTTATGAGCAAGGTGATGAGAGAATTGTGCAGAGTCTTGCAAATTTCCCAGCTGAGGACTTCAGTGTACCATCCACAGTCAGATGGCCTTGTTGAGAGGTTTAACAAGACCCTGAAGAGCATGCTGAGAAAAGTCATAGAGGAAGATGGTAGAGACTGGGATTGTCTCTTACCGTATTTACTGTTTTCTATCCGTGAAGTTCCCCAGGCCTCCACGGGGTTCTCCCCCTTCGAGCTTCTGTACGGCCGGCATCCGCGAGGTCTCCTAGATATAGCCAAGGAAACCTGGGAAGCCGAAGTCACGCCCCACAGAAGCGTCATTGAGCATGTGGCACTGATGCAGCAGAGGGTTGCAAAGGTGATGCCCATTGTTAAAGAACATCTCCGCCAGGCACAAGAGGCTCAGGCCAGGGTCTACAACCGGTCAGCCAGAGTGAGGCAGTTCAATCCGGGAGACCGAGTTCTCGTGCTAATCCCGACGGTGGAAAGTAAGTTCTTGGCCAAGTGGCAAGGGCCATATGAGGTGGTGGAGAAACTGGGAGACGTAAACTACAAGATCCACCAACCCGGAAGACGGAAGCCATACCAGGTTTACCATGTTAACCTTATCAAGCCGTGGCAAGATAGAGAGCCAGCGGTAACTCCGTGCTTGCTGGGCAACCTAGAAGGGGAGGTTGGAGCCGTTACCATAGCGGAGACTCTATCGAAGGCCCAGAAGCAGCAGTGCCGGGAGTTACTCCAGAAAAACCGGGACCTGTTCTCAGAGTTGCCGGGGTGCACGAAGGTGGTGGAGCACGAAATTCTGACCGAGCCACATGTGCGGGTGAACGTGAAACCATATCGTATTCCTGAGGCCCGGCGAGAGGTAATCTCCAAGGAGGTGCAGCGTATGTTGAAGCTCGGGGTCATTGAGGAATCCAAGAGCGGCTGGTCGAGCCCGATTGTCCTGGTCCCAAAACCTGATGGTGAATGGAGGTTCTGCAACGATTACCGGAAGCTGAATGAGGTCTCCAAGTTCAACGCTTATCCCATGCCACGCGTTGATGAGCTCATCGAGAGACTTGGACCTGCCAGGTACATAACCACTTTGGATCTGACCAAGGGATATTGGCAGATCCCCATGGCACAGGAAGCCAAGGAGAAGACAGCATTCTCCACACCAGACGGGTGCTTCCAGTATGTCCGGATGCCGTTTGGCCTACAGGGAGCTCCAGCAACCTTCCAGAGGGCGATGGATAGAATCCTTGCACCTCATAAGCTATACGCTGCTGCATACCTGGATGATATCGTCATCTTTACCCCGGACTGGGAGACTCACCTGGAAAAGGTCCAAGCAGTGTTTGACGCTCTAAGAGAGGCAGGGTTTACAATAAACCCGAAGAAGTGTGCCTTGGGGAGAGAAGAAGCCAAGTACCTCGGATATGTAGTGGGGCGTGGCGAGATCAAACCCCAAATCAATAAAGTGGAGGCAATTCAAACATGGCCGAGACCTCTGTCAAAGAAGCAAGTTAAAGCCTTCCTGGGGATTGTGGGATATTACAGGAGGTTTATCCCAAACTTCGCCACAATGGCTGCACCTCTAACTGATCTGCTTAAAGGGACAAAGTCAGTGATGGTCAGCTGGTCCGAAGAAGCAGAGTCAGCCTTCCAAGAAATGAAGGGAGCGCTTTGTAAGCAACCCGTTTTGGTGGCCCCAGACTTTAAACGTGAATTTGTCCTCCAGACAGATGCCTCAGATGTCGGGGTAGGAGCTGTCCTTTCCCAAGAGATACGTGGGGAGGAGCATCCTGTTCTCTACTTGAGTAGGAAGTTGACTTCTTGTGAGAGAAATTACTCAGTTGTAGAGAAGGAGTGTTTGGCCATAAAATGGGCAGTGGACACATTACGGTACTACCTGGTGGGACGGAAGTTTAGGTTAATATCCGACCATGCCCCACTCAGGTGGATGAGGGAAACCAAGGGCAAGAATGCTAGGGTCACCCGCTGGTTCTTAGCCCTACAAGACTTCAGCTTCCATGTAGAGCATAGGGCCGGGAAGCTACATGGGAATGCCGATGCCCTCTCCAGAATCCCTTGCCTGGTAGGTGAAAGTGCCAAGCCCCACGGCTTTAGGCAGAGGGGGGAGGTATGTGGCAGGGCTAAGGGTCGTGTAATCGATGGGAGATATGTGTCTCATAAATGGCTTGTCTCTATAATATAAGGCAGAAGTAAAGCATAACAGATATTGTTATTGTTTTTGTTTGAAGGACCTGTGGTGAGGTCACAGTCATGTGACCAGTCAGCTGCTTGGAACGTGGGTGTGGCTACAGCCTTATAATGTGGCCTGCTCCTGAACCAAGGAGTTGTGTGTGGGGAGGACTAAGCCTCCCATGTGTGCTGAGACTCCTGCTCTGAGTCTACAACTACGGACATTGGGTTATTTTGCCTGAGCTAAAAGGCTATTTGTTTGCTGTTACGTTGCCTTGTGCGTTTATGCCGTGAATAAACTGCAAGCACTGTGGAAGAACCTGTCTCACATTTGTCTCCCGCTGCACCTAAGCGAGCCACATCCCCACAATATCTATATATCTATCTATCTATCTATCTCTATATCTATCTCTCTGTATATCTATCTATCACTCTATCTCTATATCTTTCTATCTATCTATCTTTATCTATTTATCTCTATATCTTTTCTCTGTATCTATCTATCTCTATATCTATATCTATCTATCTCTATATATATCTATTATCTCTATATCTATATCTATTTCTCTCTATATCTCTCTCTATATCTATCTATTTATCTCTATCTCTATATCTATCTCTCTGTATATCTATCTATCTTTCTATCTCTATATCTATCTCTATATCTATCTATCTTTCTCTATCTATCTATCTATTTATCTCTATCTATTATCTATATCTATCTCTATCTATCTATCGCTCTATCTCTATATCTATCTTTCTATCTCTACATCTATCTCTATATCTATCTTGCTATCTATCTCTATATCTATCTATATCTATCTATTATGTCTATCTATCTAGCTATCTCTATTATCTATATCTACCTATCTCTATATCTTTCTATCTTACTCTATCTCTATATCTATCTGTTATCTCTATATTTATTATCTATCTTTATCTATCTCTATCTATTATCTATATCTATATCTATCTCTCTATCTATTTATCGATCTCTGTATCTATCTCTCTCTATATCTATCTCTCTCTATCTACCGCTCTCTCTATCTCTATCTATCTTTATATCTATATCTATCTATCTCTATATCTATCTATTATCTCTATATCTATCTACCTATCTATCTCTATATCTATCTCTATATCTATCTCTATATCTCTCTCTCTATAGCTATCTATATATTATCTCTATATCTATCTATCTATCTATATATTATCTCTATATCTATCTCTATATCTGTCTATCTATCTCTATATCCATATCTATCTCTATATCTATCTATCTATCTCTATATCTATCTAACACTATATCTCTGTATCTATCTCTATATCTCATTATCTATCTATCTCTATCTCTCTCTTTATCTATCTATTGATCTATCCATCTATCTCTATATCTATCTCTATATCTATCTATTATCTCTATTATCTATATCTATCTATCCATCTATCTATCTCTATATCTATTATCTCTATATCTATCTATCTCTATATATATCTCTATATCTATTTTATTTATAGCCATCTATCTATATATATTTATCTCTATATCTATCTATCTATATATGTCTATATTATTATTATTATTATTATTATTATTATTATTATTATATCTGTATATCTCTATCTATTATCTATCTCTATCTATTATGTATCTCTATCTATATATCTATCTCTATATCTTTCTATCTATAGCTATCTATCTCTATATCTATCTATCTATCCATTATCTATTTTCTATCTATCTCTATATCTATCTACCTATCGATCTATCTATCTATATTTCTTTCTATATCTATCTTTATATCTATCTCTATCTATCTCTATCTATCTCTATCTATCTCTATGAATCTTTCTATCTACATCTATCCATTATCTACTTTCTATCCATTATCTACTATCTATCTCTATATCTATCTATTTCTACATCTATCTTTCTATCTATATCTATCTAACTCTATATCTATATAGCATTATACCCTATGAGGGGGTGCATTATTCCCTATGAGGGGGGCAGTATTATACCCTATGAGGGGGCAGCATTATACCCTATGAGGAGGCAGCATTATACCCTATGAGGAGGGCAGCATTATTCCCTATGAGGGGGGCAGTATTATACCCTATGAGGGGGGCAGTATTATACCCTATGAGGGGGGCAGTATTATACCCTATGAGGGGGCAGCATTATACCCTATGAGGAGGCAGCATTATACCCTATGAGGAGGGCAGCATTATTCCCTATGAGGGGGGCAGTATTATACCCTATGAGGGGGGCAGTATTATACCCTATGAGGGGGGCAGTATTATACCCTATGAGGGGGTGCATTATTCCCTATGAGGGAGGCAGTATTATACCCTATGAGGGGGGCAGTATTATACCCTATGAGGGGGTGCATTGTACCCTATGAGGGGGTGCATTATTCCCTATGAGGGGGGCAGTATTATACCCTATGAGGGGGGCAGTATTATACCCTATGAGGGGGGCAGTATTATATTCTATGAGATGGCTGCATTATATTCTATGAGATGGCTGCATTATACTATGTGAGGGGGCTGCTTTATATTCTATGAGGGGGCTACCCCAACTCCTGCTACATAATTAAGACATGTACAACCTTATATTATACCCGGATATTAGCGTGTTTTACCGCATAATTGGTGGTCTGGTATTTAACTCTATGCAGCTACATAGTGGGCCCCAAGAATGATTTTCTCTGGTGGGCCCAAGGTGTTCCAGTCCGACGCTGACCACAAAGATGGTCTGGAGGCAGTCTGCTTCTTTCTGAGGAACAGCAACCTGTACAGCCAATTCTGTGAGTTAATTATTGAATTCTTTCTCTTC
This sequence comes from Dendrobates tinctorius, assembly GCF_039654945.1. Lineage (NCBI taxonomy): Eukaryota > Metazoa > Chordata > Amphibia > Anura > Dendrobatidae > Dendrobates > Dendrobates tinctorius. The sequence continues at coordinate 11,093,118 of NW_027361702.1, forward strand.
GTGCTAGTGCACAGCTTTCTTGTTTTCAATGACTGTTTTTACTTGCAGCGATGCGGCACTGCAAAGGGCACACTCTGTGCACCTTCGTACACCAACCTCTTTCTAAAGCCCCCGTTACACATAACGACGTCCCAGCTATCCCACCAATGATCCGACATGATAGGATCACTGGGACATCGTTAGACTGATCGCTGGTGAGCTGTCACAAGACAGCCTCAGCGATCAGGACCAGCGACGCTGGACGCTGTTTCTAATGTAAACACTGGATATCCAGGAGCCGCGCGACTCCTGGATATGTGGCGCCCCTGAGGCTCAGTCGCCACAGAGGTACTGCACCTCCTCCTGAGGTGTGGTGCCCCACCATCCAGGTAAGTTGGAGGCTCCTGACCACGCTCCAACACTCGCACCCCACACAACAGAGTAGTTCAGCTAAGCCACATTGCGGCTCCCTGCTTGGAGTGTAGCAGAGCACCTTTGGTGGCTCCCTGCTTGGAACACGAAATGTGCTGGGAGGCGGGTGGAATTAGAATACATAAAAGAGTGGGAAGGTTTAGAATTTCAGGCAGTTCGAGGTCAGTCAGTCGGAGAGTCACTTAGAGAGGAGTGAGGAAAGAAGATCCCTGGAAGAGGGATGGAGGAAGGAGGTGCTGCAGCAGATCTCAGTGACCTGGGTCTGTTGGCACAGGAAAGGGAAGAGGGAGAAAGACACTGAACCGAAACCTGATCTTCCATTAGAAGGAAAGACTAGTACGGAACGTAGGAGTAAAAGGGAACAGAGGACGTGGGTTAGAGGAAGAACCCTGCCTAGAAGTTCTAAGCGCAAGGCCGGGGCCGGGACCCCGAGGTTGTATGGACACTAATGGTTCTACAGCAGACACCGGTGGAGTAGTGGGCTGTAAATGCACTACTCCCATCTAAGACTTGGGGCACAACAGCAACATTGATAGTGAGCTGGGACTCAGGAGTAAGGAATCCCCGAAGCAGGCTACAGCTGTCTGCCGTACAAGTAGAGTTCTTGGGAACAACTGTCAGGAGGCACTCCATTGTAACTCAGTACTAGGAGTACTTCACACTTAAAGGCGCTATAAGAGGAGACGTTCAGAAAGGCACATGTTGGCGGAGTGTTGGAAGGGAGCAATCCATCTGGCCTGGAGGTTGATTGAGTCCCTGACCCAGAGGACACAGGACAGAGGCAGGCACCTGTGTGTACTACAGACTGTGAGTAAAGCTTTGGAACTACAAGCCCTGGTGTCCTCCATTCATTCTTGTGCCAACGCACCCAGCACCTCTACATCTAGGTACCAGCTTCTACACCACTTGTGCCTCTCCTCTCCCCCGACATCTACACTGCCCTGGGGCTACAGCTCCACCTGTGGGAAGCTTCACCATCTTGGCTGCCACACACCACCAGCCCCAGAAGATCTGCATGCAGCGTCAGCTAACATCTCACTTGCCGAACACCACAGGTGGCGTCACGAACTATTCCATTAACTACATTCCACCATTCAATCTCCCCTTTTTACATTGGGCGCCCAGGGCCACGGACCGGGTCACCGCTGCTGTGACACATCCCGCTGACACCGGCCCGGTACCGAGTACCCCACAGTCCTGGGAGGGCGACCCAGATACCCGCTGTTTACATTAGAAACCAGCGTTCAGCGTTGCTGATCGCTGATCTCTCGCTGCCACACGCAGCGATGCGTGCTGGCCAGCGGGAGACCAGCGATCGAAAAACGGCCCTGGCCAATGCTGCACAATCAGCGATAACTGGCAAGGGGGGCGGTCGCTGATCCCCGTCACACACAGCGATCTCGCTGGCAAGATCGCTGTGGCGTCACAAAATCAGCGATCTCGCTAGCGAGATCGCTGTGTGTGACGAGGCCTTTAGTCACTGGGACAGGGGTATTTTTAGTGGTAGAGGCATGTGTGCTGTGGACCATTTGCAGAGCTGGCTGAGATTTTTTGGCAAGGCACGGTGGAATATCTTAAGATGTACATGAGTTCTCTGAATGAGAACTCATTGAACATCAAGTTGATTGATTTCCTTGATATGAACTTGGATGTGGATGCAAATTCCTTCCTGCAGACTGACGTCTACAGGAAGGTAAGTTCGGTGAAGTCACTCTTACACACCTACCATCAAAGCCGTTCTGGTTGGTCAGTTTCTCAGGATGAGGCACATCTGTTCCACAGAGAAGAGTTTTCAAAAACAGGCTGAGAATCTAAGGGAGAGGTTTTTACAAAGGGGGTATAGTCATAGAAGCATCAAAAAGTGATATAACAGGGCCAAAAACAAGCCACATGGCCAACCGTTACAACATAAAACGAAGAAACCGAATATTGAATAAAAGATTAGATTCATCTCTATCCAGAATCATGAGAGGGAAACCATAAATACTATCCTCAAGAAACATTGTCCTATCCTGACTGAATCCTGTTTGACCAATTGCCTTAGTGATGTCCCATTGTTGACCTTGCGATGATCTAGGAACTTCAAGGACCTTTTGACTAACTGTCATTATGCCTCTTATATACCTAATCCACTCGGATCGCGACTCCATAATCAAAGATGTTTTCCCTGCAGCCATTGCCTGGTGTAATGCCTCTGTGTTTGTTCTCTGTTTACCCGGCATTACTCTGCTCATCTCTGCTTTAACCCTTTGCTCCTTTCCCTCTAATGAGCTGGAATGCTGTTGTCAGTTATCTATGTGGATGCTGCTCAGTTCCCGGCTCGGCTGCGTAGCCGTACATGCATGTGTGGTTTCGCTGCATTGCATGACCACCTGCTTGTGCGGTCCCTGGCTGCCGCTGTGGAAAGCTATCCGTGGATTGCAAGGTCCTCTGCACTGTGCATGACTTACCGCAATGTGTTCAGGCTTGCAGCTCCTTCCTGGTGTCCTTTGCAATGCTGAATTGTGTCTGGCTGTGCTTAGGGTGCGCGCAGCCACACCTCCCCTGCTTTTATGAGGAATGGGTGTGTGCTAGAATTGCTGCTCCAGCCTAGCGCTGTGAGGCAGCTCCTATATAAAGTTTCCCTGCCCTGTGGGGCGTTGCCAGAGCTTCGCCTTAAGTCTCTGTGTCTTACCATGTCTGTGTGGTGTTCAGCACCTGTCCTGCCTGCCTACAATTCTAGGAGAGCTGATGCCTGTCTTGCCGCCCTCCAGGAGGCAGACTATCCTGGTCTGTGTCCTTGTTCCAAGGCTTACCTTGTCCTTTTCATGTCCTCCCTCCAGGAGGCAGAATATCCTGGTCCCTCTTCTTTATGAAGTCCTAGTCCTGATTCCTGCTGTGCTATGTTCCTGAAGTCCTTCTGTGTCTTGAACCCTGTATGTTATGATTGGGTCACCAAGGAGGAAAGCAAGACCAAGCTAAGCCACAGAAAACCAGAGAGGTTGGTAACTAAGCGGATTGCAGATCCCTGATCCTATCCACACAACCAGCAGTAGACGTGGAGCGTACCTACGATGATTCTAGACGCCTCGATACAGCCGGAGAAATAACTAAGCCTAAAGCAAAAAAGGGGAAATCTAAACTGCCCCAGAGCAGACCCCAAAGGAGTAGATAGCCCCCAAACATATTTTGTCGGTGAGACAAGATGAAAACACAAACGCAGGTAGGAAAATAGGCTGAGCAAACGATGGGGCCCACACTAACTAGACAGGACAGGAAAGGAAATACACTGTCTGCAATCACGCAAAAAAACCTGCAAAAAATGTCCAACACGTCTGATAGAAAAATACTGAAGTCACTCGACTTCGCCCACTATATCAGCACTCTGGCATATTCTGAAAGCAGAGCAAAAAGAGGCCAATCTAATAAGGGACAAAAGCAAACTGGCACAAGCAGTAACATAAAAATGGAAATTCAGCACAGCCCCAGCCGGGGCTGGCTGAACACACAAAACTGAATAGACAAAACCAAATCAAATGTGAACAATAGCAAAAGAACACTTAGCTTGAGCATGCAGGGACTGAGCTGGAAACTAAGACCTCAGGAGGCAGGAAAAAAATCACCAGCAGGGATAGAGGGAGTCTGCTGTCTTAAATCCAGTCAACAACTCCAGATGTCCAATCATCCTCCTCATTATCAGGTGGCAGGCCTCTGTTAATTAGATCCGCTCCATTACCTCCTGTAACCACTAGAGGGAGCCCAGAAAGAGAACTCGTGACCCCTCTGTCAATACAACCAGCTCCACTACCTTCACTAGCAACCAGAGGTAGGCCAGAAAGTGAATTCACAACAGTATCCCCCCCTTGAGGTGGGGTCACCGAACCCTCATCCACGCCACCAGGCCGATCAGGATGGGCCCGGTGAAAAGCACGAACCAATCTATCGGCATGAATGTCAGAAGCAGAGACCCAAGAATTATCCTCCTGGCCATAACCCTTCCATTTGACCAAGTACTGGAGTCTCCGTCTAGCCAAACGAGAATCCAATATTTTCTCTACCTAATATTCCACATTGCTTTTAACCAATACAGGGTCAGGAGGTGCTGTCATAGGAACTACTGGCTCCACAAACCTCAAAAGAGATTTATGAAACACGTTATGGATCTTAAACGTAACTGGAAGAGCCAATCGAAAAGAAACAGGATTAAGACTCTCCAAAATCTTATAAAGTCCAGTGAATCTTGGCTTGAACTTTGGAGACGCAACCTTCATAGAAATATTCTTTGACGACAACCAAACCATATCACCCACTTTAAACCAATGGTCCTATGCCGGTTGGAAAACCGTTGGGCTTTTTCCTGAGATAGGGACAACTTATCCACCACTTGGTCCCAAATCTGCTGCATTCTCTCTACCACAGAGTCCACACTTGGGCAGGTCGAAGATTCCACTTGCCCTGAAGAAAATCGAGGATGAAACCCAAAGTTACAGAAAAAAGGCGACATCAAAGTGGCAGAACTAGCTCTATTGTTTAGCGCGAATTCAGCCAAGGGCAAAAATGAGACCCAGTCATCCTGATCAGCAGATATAAAACATCTCAAATCCCAAAGTCTGGTTTGTTCTCTCAGTCTGCCCATTGGTCTGAGGATGAAACGCAGAGGAGAAAGATAACTGAATTCCCAGATTGGAACAAAAAGTTCTCCAAAATCTGGAAACAAACTGGACTCCTCTGTCCGACACACTGTTCTCAGGAATCCCATGCAACCGAACCACCTGTTGTAAAAACAAGGGCACCAACTCTGAAGATGGCAACTTTGGGAGTGGTACAACATGGACCATCTTAGAAAATCTATCACAAATCACCCAGATAACAGTCATTCTCTGAGAGACAGGAAGATCAGAAATAAAATCCATTGAGATATGGGTCCATGGCTTCTTGGGCACTGGCAGGGTCATCAGCAACCCACTAGAACGAGAACAGGGTTTAGACCGAGAACAAGTCCCACAGGACTGTACAAAATTCCCGACATCACGAGACAAGGCAGGCCACCAAAACGACCGACTCACCAAATCTCTGGGACCAAAAATACCTGGATGACCAGCCAACGCGGAGCAATGAATTTCAGACAATTTCACTCTCTTCCTCCACTGGTCAGGAACATACAATTTTCCCATAGGGCAACGCTCAGGTTTGTTGTCCTGAAATTCCTCCAGGGCACGTCTCAAATCGGGCGAGATGGCGGAAAGAACTACCCCCTCACCTAGAATGGCAGTAGGCTCAGTCACAATAACAGAATCCGCAAAGAAACTCCTAGAAAGGGCGTCCGCATTAACATTCTTAGTGCCCGGAAGAAAAGAGATCACAAAGTTAAAACGCGTGAAAAACAAGGCCCACCTAGCCTGTCTAGGATTCAAGCGTTTGGCTGATTCAAGATAAATCAAATTCTTGTGGTCGGTGAGGACCACAACTTGATGTCTAGCTCCCTCCAACCAATGTCTCCACTCTTCAAATGGCCATTTCATGGCCAACAATTCCTGATTCCCCATGTCATAGCTACGTTCAGATTGGGGAGAATTTTCGAGAAAAGAAGGCACAGGGATTCATTTTAGAAGTCACAGGATCTTTTTGGGACAAAACAGCTCCTGCACCAATCTCAGAAGCATCTACCTCCACCTGAAATGGAAGTAAGACATCAGGTTGCCGTAGAACCAGAGCAGAAGTGAATCTCCGCTTAAGCTCCTGAAATGCCGAGACTGTCTCTGGAGACCAACTCGCCCTTCTTGGTCACATCAGTCAGTGGTTTGACAATACCAGAAAAATTACCTATAAATTTACGATAGAAATTAGCAAAACCCAAAAACTTCTGGAGAGCCTTCAAAGAATTGGGCTGAACCCAATCATAAATGGCCTGTACCTTGGCCGGGTCCATTTCAATAGCCGACGGAGACAAAATAAATCCCAAAAATGAAATCTTCTGTACACCAAAGAGGCATTTCTATCCCTTAACATACAGGGAATTTTCCCTCAAAATCCGGAACACAGTCCGGACATGTTCCACATGAGAATCCCAATCACTGGAAAAGATAAAAATATCATCCAGATAGATGATCAAAAACTTATCCACAAAGTCCCGGAAAATATCGTTCATAAAGGACTGGAAGACAGAAGGAGCATTAGTGAGCCCAAAAGGCATCACCAGGTACTCAAAATGTCCCTCCCGAGTATTAAACGCCGTCTTCCATTCATCCCCGTGCTTGATGCGAATAAGATTATACGCCCCCCTGAGGTCAAGCTTGCTAAACCAGCAGGCACTTTTAACTCTGGAAAATAAATCAGAAATCAGGGGTAACGGGTACTGATATTTAAAAGTGATTTTGTTAAGGGAACGATAGTCAATACATGGCCTTAATGAACCATCTTTCTTGGTCACAAAAAAAACCCAGCACCTAAGGGTGAAGAGGATGGTCTAATATGACCCTTCTCCAACGACTCCTTGATATAAGATCGCATAGCATCATGTTTCGATAAGTTGAATAGCCGACCCTTGGGAAATTTACACCCGGGCATTAACTGAATTGCACAGTCATAACTCCTATGAGGAGGCAAAGACGCAGACTCACTCTCACTAAATACATCAGAAAAATCAGCCAAATAATCAGGAGTATCATGAGACTGGGGAGAGGTGGAGAAAACAGGAGTGTCACTAAGAACACACTGACAACCCCAACTCACCACAGACACAGATTTCCAATCCAAAACAGGATTATGAGTTTGCAACCAGGGAAAACCCAGAACAATAGTATCATGCAAATTGTGCAGCACGAAAAATTTACAATTTTCTTGGTGGTCCGGGGCGACCCGCATTATCACCTGGGTCCAAAACTAGGGTTTTGTCACGGTCACGTGTGTCTGGACGCAGTGAGTACCACAAGGCGAACCCATGTGACACACGTGACCCTGGATACACCACCTCCAGTGGGGCGAATTTAAATAATAAACACGTGCAGCTGGATACACTGCCTCCAACTGACGAATTTAGACATTACACGTATATACAAGTCTGGAAACCCCGCCTCCAGTAAGGTGAATTTAAACAATAAGGGAAACCTGGGAAACATTACCAATGGTGGGCCCTGCGATAGGGAATAGGGAAGTGGAGACCTCCTGAGCTCCCCTGAGCCAGTGTCTCTGCACTCCTAACGTTCCCTATGCCGGTTCCGCACCGGGCGCGCAACAGGAACCTAAAAACCCTAGCTCGCCCTGACCTAAACCCTCCCTAGGGAATTGGTCGGTGCAGAAACTACTCTCACCACTGCACTAAAACACACATGAGGAAAGATGACAAAACAGGGGAAACACCACTTAGCTTTGCTCTGTTGCGTACGCTCCTAGCAACAGAGCCCACCACCTGCGTGCATCTTCTCCTCCACCCGAATCCATCACCATAACTTGATCCTTCACCATAGTGCAGCCTTGGAGCAGAGTCCACCACCAATTGCAGAAGTCCAGTAACAGAGTCCCAAAGATGAGTTCAGCTCCTGCCCAAAAAGTCAAGAATGCTTGAGTCCAGCTCTCAGCAACCAAGTCCCGCATGCTGAGTGCAACTCTCTCCATAGTCGCCACTCCACCAAGCCATGCAAGCACTTCCTGCCGACACCATAAACTGTGACTCCACCACGCCATGCCAGCCCTTCTTGCAGACCACATCACTGCCACTCGTCCCCTCTGGCTGGGCTGCGCAGGACTCATGTTCAGCTCCTTCCTCACCCCAGGCTTACTTGCCAAATGAACACACAATATCACCAATAGTGATTGAACACACCTGGCTCTCTTTTGTAGAGCCTAACACCTGATTTATAATTAAGTGCACATTAAACCAAAGAAACTAAAGTGCACTACCGCTCACCACCACCGGGGCAACTTAGAATGAACGACACCACGTGTGATAATGCTAATGGCCACCGGGGGCAATCACATCACTTTGGCACCAAGCCAAAGGAAAAAAAAGTTCACTTTGTCCATTTAAACTGTCAGATCCAAACTGGATCATGACAGTACCCCCTCCTTAATGAGGGGCCTCTGGACCCTCAAGACCACTCCTCATTAGGGAAACACCTACAGTGGGGACGCCCAGATCCTGAGTTCACCCCACCACTACCTGACACTTCAGGTTAAAGACAAACGCACCGCTGGTATTGGCAATGTATGTTCTGGAGGCACCACTCATCTCCACCGCGCCGACCTGGGTAACGAGTTTATGTATGTGTATGTTTGCTATGAGCTGATCAGACTCTACAACACACTTCCACAAGATGTATTTTGGTGGCCACCCATACATGCTCGTTCACATACAGGTCCGGACCTGAGCATTTATTGCCACACATTCGTTTGTTATATTTTGGTGAACTCATTCTGGACTCGACAACAGAGGCATCCCCCTGCTATCACCACACTCACACCCCCGCTATTCACCAAGGGACACCACCCTCCAACCCTTTCACCATGAGGTCTGCGCCTCCCAGGGTTGGTTAATGGCGAGGGGTGAGATTTGTCCCCACTCCCCCGCAGCGCAGCTGCCGCTCACACCTGGAGGAGAAGGAGACAGGAATACGGAGGAAATATACACTCGCTGGTCGCCTTCATCCAAACGACCAGGAGGGGGAGGCTACTTCGATGGTAATGAAGATTTGGCGTGAGCCCCGCGGACTATAACACCAGTCTGCTCACTACAGGGACGCACCCCTTCACCTCGGGGAGCCCCAGACAGCACCATGGGGATCACCAACTCCACCCACCTGTCTGGGTATGTCCGACTGTATGAACAAGTCCCGCTCCCCAGCAACGACTCTAGGGGGCACAGTGCCAGAGCCGCAAGAATATGGAGGAAAAATATACTCTCTGGTTGCCTCCACATGACCAGGAGGGGGCTGCTTCTTCAGTGGTATTGAAGATTTGGCGTGAGCCCCGCGGACTATACACCAGTCTGCTCACTACAGGGACGTACCCCTTCACCTCGGGGAACCCCAGACAGCACCATGGGGATCACCAACTCCACCCACCTGTCTGGTTACGTCCACCTGTATGAACAAGTCCCGCTCCCCAGCAGCGACTCTAGGGGCTTTTTGCCAGACCGCAGCCGCCATTTTGATTTCCTGGTTACCTGAGCAGAGGCCCCAGACCCTGATAACTGCTGCTGCAGCGGCTCTAACACACCATGCCGCTCCTCACTCACCTCAGTAAGGCCTGGCAGCAATTACAGGTCTCCACATGGCCAAAGCTCACCAGGAAAAAAAAAAAGTAAAGGTTGGTGATAATGTCACAGTCACGTGTGTCCGGACGCAGCAAGTACCGCAAGGCGAACACATGTGACACACGTGACCCTGGATACACCACCTCCAGTGGGGCGAATTTAAATAATAAACACGTGCAGCTGGATACACCGCCTCCAACTGGCGAATTTAGACATTACACGTATATACAAGTCTGGAAACCCTGCCTCCAGTAAGGCGAATTTAAACAATAAGGGAAATCTGGGAAACATTAACAATGGTGGGCCCTGCGATAGGGAATAGGGAAGTGGAGACCTCCTGAGCTCCCCTGAGCCAGTGTCCCTGCACTCCTAACGTTCCCTATGCCGGTTCCGCACCGGGCGCGCAACAGGAACCTAAAAACCCTAGCTCGCCCTGACCTAAACCCTCCCTAGGGAATTGGTCGGTGCAGAAACTACTCCCACCACTGCACAAAAACACACATGAGGAAAGATGACAAAACAGGGGAAACACCACTTAGCTTTGCTCTGTTGCGTACGCTCCTAGCAACAGAGCCCACCACCTGCGTGCATCTTCTCCTCAACCCGGATCCATCACCATAAATGGATCCTTCACCATAGTGCAGCCTTGGAACAGAGTCCACCACCAATTGCAGAAGTCCAGTAACAGAGTCCCAAAGATGAGTTCAGTTCCTGCCCAAAAAGTCAAGCATGCTTGAGTCCAGCTCTCAGCAACCAAGTCCCACATGCTGAGTGCAACTCTCTCCATAGTCGCCACTCCACCAAGCCATGCAAGCACTTCCTGCCGACACCATAAACTGTGACTCCACCACGCCATGCCAGCCCTTCTTGCAGACCACATCACTGCCACTCGTCCCCTCTGGCTGGGCTGCGCAGGACTCATGTTCAGCTCCTTCCTCACCCCATGCTTACTTGCCAAATGAACACACAATATCACCAACAGTGATTGAACACACCTGGCTCTCTTTTATAGAGCCTAACACCTGACTTATAATTAAGTGCATATTAAACCAAAGAAACTAAAGTGCACTACCGCTCACCACCACCGGGGCAACTTAGAATGAATGACACCACGTGTGATAATTCTAATGGCCACCGGGGGCAATCACATCACTTTGGCACCAAGCCAAAGGAAAAAATAGTTCACTTTGTCCATTTAAACTGTCAGATCCAAACTGGATCATGACAGGTTTATTCTCCGCCAAAGGAGTAGCATCAATACCCCTCAAACGGATAGGAATCTGCAGGGGTATCATGGGAAAACCACAACATTTAGCAAAGTCCAAATCCATCAGATTCAAAGCTGCTCCTGAATCTACAAAAGTCTTAGCAGAAAATGTGGATAAGGAGCAGATCAGAGTAATTGCCAAAAGGAACTTAGGTTGTACACTGCCCACAGCAAATGTGTGCGCAAAATGTTTCTCTCGTTTAGGGCAGACAGAAATAGTATGAGAGGAGTCTCCACAGAAAAAACACAGCTTATTACGCCTTCTAAACTCCTGACGTTGCGCCTCTAGACAAAACCCTATCACATTGCATGGGTTCAGACGTTTGTTCAAAAGGCGGCAACGCCTCTCATGTAGTTTTATGTTCACGCAAACGCCGATCAACTTGAATGGCTAATGACATAGAATCATCAAGACCAGAGGGAACAGGAAATCCCACCATAACATCTTTTACGGTTTCTGATAAACCCTTCTGAAATATTAAATTAGAAAATGGTAGCACACCAAATATGAAATATGTGAAATACGAATAGCAAAATGGCTTTAGTAATACATTTCATAATGGCTTTTGTAAGGCATATCAAATATGAAATAAGTGAAATATGAATAGCATAATGGCTTTTGCAATCTTGAAAAACATATGAGATACTTAGCACAAAATTTGGCCAAAAGATGTGAGCCCATTCACCAGCGACAAGGTGATCTCAGATTGAATGGGTCCCTATACTGACTGCCTGGTGTGAACTGACCTCTGGCTAGTAAACATGATAAAGCCTGTATATATAGGACGACAGGAACCAAACATGTGATTGAATGCGATTAAATCACCACTTGATGAAGGGCGGAGTGCTCAGTCAGAAAACTAGTATACAAGTAATAAAACAAACTGACGGCACATCTAGAACTAGTCTGAAAGAGAGCTGCTAAGGCACCGTCATTCCATGTAGTAAGGACCGCCCACTTTCGGAATTTTTGACAGTATAACTGCAGAATCCTGACCTGGTTCAATGCCAATAGGTTTTTCTCAGCTTGATCAATAGCGTTAGGTTCTTCATATAACAACCCCAAGGCTTGAAAAAATGTGTCCACATTAGTCAGAATAGGATTTCCAGGTGTCAGAGAAAAAGCCCAATCCTGGGGATCGCCGTGAAGCAAGGAGATGACAATTTTAACCTGCTGCACAGAGCTCCCCGATGAGTTAGGCTTCAAGGCAAGAAATAGTTTACAATTATTCTTAAAATACAAAAATTTAGGCCGATCCCCAGAAAACACATCAGGAGTAGGGATTTTTGGTTCAACAGCAGGTGATTGAGCGAGATAGGTGGAAATTCCCCGCACTTCAGCAGCGAGCTGCTCAACACGATCAGACATTTGTGTAATCTCCATTAAAGAAAAAAAAAATCCTCCTACGGCCCCAGAGAAAAAGAGGAAAAAAATATATATATATAAAAAAAAAAATTCTGACTTTATTTCTTTTTTTTTTAATTCTCTCCTGCTTTTGAGTACCCTAGAATCTGCGGTTTAGGCTGGTGATTCTGTTATGATTGGGTCACCGAGGAGGAAAGCAAGAGCAAGCTAAGCCACAGAAAACCAGAGAGGTTGGTAACTAAGCGGATTGCAGACCCCTGATCCTATGCAAACAACTAGCAGTAGCCATGGAGCGTACCTACGATGATTCTAGACGCCTCGACACAGCCGGAGAACTAAATAAGCCTAAATCAAGAAAGGGGAAATTAAACTGCCCCAGAGCAGACCCCAAAGAAATAGATAGCCCCCAAACATATATTGTTGGTGAGACAAGATGAAAACACAAACGCAGGTAGGAAAATAGGCTGAGCAAATGATGGGTCCCACACTATCTAGACAGGACAGGAAAGGAAAGACACTGTCTGCAATCAGGCAAAAAACCCTGCAAAAACTGTCCAACACGTCTGATAGAAAAATAATGAAGTCACTCGACTTCGCCCAGCTATATCAGCACTCTGGCATATTCTGAAAGCAGAGCAAAAAGAGGCCAATGTAATAAGGGACAAAACAAACTGGCACAAGCAGTAACATAAAAATGGAAATTTAGCACAGCCCCAGCCGGGGCTGGCTGACCACACAAAACTGAATAGACAAAACCAAATCAAATGTGAACAATAGCAAAAGAACACTTAGCTTGAGCATGCAGGGACTGAGCTGGAAACTAAGACCTCAGGAGGCAGGAAAAAAATCACCAGCAGGGATAGAGGGAGTCGGCTGTCTTAAATCCAGTCAAAAACTCCAGATGTCCAATCGTCCTCCTCATTATCAGGTGGCAGGCCTCTGTTAATTAGATCAGCTCCATTACCTCCTGTAACCACCAGAGGCAGCCTGGAAAGAGAACTCGAGACCCCTCTGTCAATACAACCAGCTCCACTACCTTCACTAGCAACCAGAGGTAGGCCAGAAAGTGAATTCACAACACTGTACCCAGTGACTGTGACTCTTTGCTAACTGACTTTCTGTGATCTAACCTTGGTTCATCTTGGAAGTAGGAGTCCAGTGTGTCCGCTGAGTTTCTTCTAATCTGTGCTCAGCTTGTTATTCAGTGCAATCCCTGGCTGGTTTCACTCCAACCTGGTGGGGCTTGCACCAGACTGCTTGAGTTCCTTTTAAGGTCGCTGCCAGATGTCCGGAGCTCGATGACCACGGCCTGATGTCCGGTGTCCGACGACTACTTTCAGATGTCCTGTGACTGACGTCCCCTGCCAGACGTCCGGGTCCTATCCTTCCCTGCCTGATGTCCGGAGCCTGCCGATCGCTGCCAGATGTCCGGAGCTTGATGTCCGCAGCCTGATGTCCGCAGCCTGTCGATCGTTGCCAGATGTCCGGAGTCCGATGCCAGTGTTCTGATGTTCTATCTGAGATCCGAGTCCTGATGTCCAAATGTCCTGCCTGAGATCTGATGACCTGATGTCCACCTGGTGTCCTGATGTCCTGTCTGAGACCTGATGTTCCGATGTCCAGTCTGTGTTCCGATGTCCAGTCTGTGTTCCGATGTCCAGTCCGTGTTCCAGTGTCCAGTCTGTGTCCTGATGTGTCCCGATGTCCGATCTGTGGTCCTGCTTGTCCAGCTTGTGTCCAGATGTTTGATCCGTGGTCCTTGTGGTCCAGCCTGTGTTCCAGAGCCGGTCCCGCCTGTGTTCCTGGGGAGTCTCCAGCCTTGTTTCCCGATGACTGCTCTGTCTTTATCTAACCAGCCGATGACCGTTGTTGCCATGCAGGTGTTCTTGTTCCTGTCCTGCCTGTGTCTTGATGTTTAACCAGCTCCCTGGGGTCCACCTTGTGATGACGTCTGTCCTGGATCATTGTCTGATGTTCTGCTGAGCCTGTGCTACGCCTGAGGCATGAGAGAGAGGCCGTCCTAGTATGCCCGTGCCAGATGACCCTGGACTGCATCAACCCGTGATGACCCTTGCCATCATCTGACGTATGTCCAAGGTTGGTGACTGATGCTCTCCTGCTGTGCCTATGCTACGCCTGAGGCCTGAGAGAGAGGCCTCCCTAGTATTCCCGTGCCAGATGACCCTGGACTGCGTCAACCCGTGATGACCTCTTGCTTCATCTGTCAACCTGAGATGTGTTTCCTTCATGATGTGCATATTCTGGAACCTGGTGTTTACATGTCTTTTGCTTTATTTCAGTAAACTTTATGTTTCTTTATACCTGAATTAGGGTGGTGTCTTTTAGTCCTGCATATGGCCATCTTGTCCACTAGCTCAGCTGCCACAAACCCCGGTCACTACCCTTCCCTAGTCCGGGTAGGCCCGGGGCCCCCCTGTGGTCCAGTGGGTCCACATTCCACGATCGTAACACCTGGCTTGCGACAACGTCTCTTGCTCTACAACATTCAGCTCAGTTGATGGCACACTCCAATTCGACATTAACCAGTATATGTCTTGTGGAACCACTCATGTGGTGTTCTATTCCATGTGGGGTTTCCTCCAGTTATATGTTGGTTTGACTTCAAGGGAGCTGCGAATCAGAATCAAGGTGCATGTGGGAGACATTGGCGCGGCCAGGTCAGTGGCCAATGTCTCAACTCTAAAGATACTACCATGACATTTTAGATGGTAGCTTCTTAACATACACTCATTGGGTGTATGAGATAAGACTTATCCTCAGCCCGCAAAAAAGTCCATCTGGACATCTTGATTATAATCACCTACACTTTAAGGGGCATCAGCCAATCTAAGCTCTGCTCATCAGCCAAAGACAGGAGCCTAAACCTCTTAAAAAGGACAAGAGTTGTGGCCTGTGAATACTACTCCACATATAAAAGCTGAGAGCACTTCATCCACTTTGAAGGCCTTAGATCCCCAAAAGGTGGATTCCTGATTATCCCTCTGGTTGGTTTTCAATGATTGCCTAAATGGGCTTAGGCATTTTGTCTATATCCAAGAGATTAACTTTCCAAGGCTTGTCCTTCACTGAAGCGCAGTGTGCATTATCAATTGTTGAAAAAAATTATGCAAAATTTAATCCAAAGAAGTTCTGCAATCAATCTTCTGACATTCTGATTGACAGCAAGCATCTTGCTGTCTAACTCGGGGATCGAGCTGTCAATCTGCACATCGGAAATCATGCCCAGTCGACATAGCAGGGTGGAAATTCAGCTTTGTTGACGTGACACCTGCAGAAGCAGCTGAATCACTGGCAGGCGTGGTCTGTGACCGCTCTCTGCCGGCGAAGAATGATCCCTGGAACAGGCAGGTAACAATTACCTGCCTGTCAGTGCTTAGGCACATTTTTGTTTTTTTCTGTAAAGTCCAAGGTACCTCCTTTAAACTGTCTACATCATGGAATAGTGGCTGCAGAGCTGAATAAAACATATTTTTCAATTTCTCACCTATGTTGCAGAGATATTAGCCTGTAAAGTTTATTTGCTAATTTCCCATTCTCTGAGGGCATTTACTTTTTCTCCTGCAAGCTATTGTAATTTTTTTTTGTTCATGCATTATGCTTCCTGCTTATGATTATTCACTCTCAGAGCATGTAGAAAGCTGTGATTGGGAAAGACATAATGAGACATAGGTCTGTTCTCCTCACTGATCTTACTGCTCCCACCTATTGTAATTATAAATGCGGGATGGGAATAAAGCAGAGCTGTGCGTCATTACAAACACCTCTTTATTTGCAGCTCTCATTTCACAAGAAAAAAAGAGAATGTTCCAGCTCCATAAAAAATTGCAGATTCTTTATTGAAAAATTCTTTCTTATTAAAATATTAATGCTCTGGGACAAATCGAGCAAGCA
The DNA here is from genome assembly GCF_039654945.1 of Dendrobates tinctorius. Lineage (NCBI taxonomy): Eukaryota > Metazoa > Chordata > Amphibia > Anura > Dendrobatidae > Dendrobates > Dendrobates tinctorius. The sequence continues at coordinate 11,109,303 of NW_027361702.1, forward strand.
TCTTGTCTTGCTTGCCCGATTTGTCCCAGAGCATTATTATTTAAATTTTTAAGAAGGTGGAACATTCTCTTTTTTCTTATGGACTTAGTCGTCTGAGCAGGACAGAGTTCCCTGCATCTGACCCTCATTGTGGTGAGCTGGCTATTTCTCTATTTCTACTCTTATTTCACAGCACTGTCAGCTCTGCTCACCTCTCCCTGCATAGTAATCACCAGCAGTTAGAGCTGTGTGACCTGGTTAGACATGTGTCTTACCATATCACACAAACAAAAGCTCTATACTACCCAGGAGGAGTTTACTTTGTTGCCTCAATTACATTGACCAATCATAAGCAGGAGGCATCATAAAGGGGAAAAAAAGTTCCCATCCCCAGAGATGAATCTTTGTTAACACCTCCTTAGTTGAAGGGAAAATTATCATATACACTTTACAAGCTAATATCTCAGCAATGGAGATAAGAAATTAAAGGTTCCCTGAAAAATGCCCACAGGAAAATTGCCCACAGGAAAAATGCCCACAGGAAAATTGCCCACATGGAAAATTGCCCACATGGAAAATTGCCCACACAGTAAATTGCCCACACGGAAAATTGCCCACACGGAAAATTGCTCACACAGAAAATTGCCCACATGGAAAATTACCCACATGGAAAATTGCCCACACAGAAAATTGCCAATTGCAGCATCACAAAGTTTAAGATCTATGATTTTTGAGGTGCAAGGTGAGAATGTTCACATGATATGTGATTAACTTGTGATTTACAGTTGATCTAGTGCAAAACTGCAAAAATGAAGATCTGTGCTTGTAGCAGTCTGTCATTATCAGCTTTAGATAGTCTGCTCTCATCTCTCACTGATTCTGCCTTACTCCTCCCACCAGCCCAAAACAGCAGCACATGCAGAACCAGCAGCAATGTGATCCAGAGGAGCCATCACTGCTATCAGTACTCACAAAAATATCACTGTATTATCTGTGGAGTTACATGGGACTGCAGGTCACATCTAATACATTATCATCTCAGTGGGAGCCCACCAAAAGCAGGAAGCTGCTGGCAGAGATAGATGTCCCTGGAAGCCCAGAAGGCACAGCAGAAAGGTGAAATTCTGCCACTTGTACCACCTTGTGTACTTGCTGAGAATGTATGTTTTTGCAGTGGTGTAACTGAAGTCCGATGGGCCCCAGTGCCAAATTTGGACCTGCCCCCCACACACACGCTAGTCAGATGTATGGGCCCCTATAGTGCTCTAAATTCTTTAAAGACTTATGAATTGCCCCTTTCATTATGTAGTGAAATGTCCCCCATCCTGGTATATATGCCCATAATCCTGGTGAATATGTCCGCATCCTGGTATACAGTATATGTCCCAATGCTGGTATATATGGTCCCCATCCTGGTATGTATGGTCCAAATGGTCTCCATCCTGGTATATATGCCCACTTCCTGGTATATATGTTCCCATCCTGGTTTACATGGTCCCCAATCCTAGTGTATGTGTCCCCGTTATGCCCCTAATACATAATTAAAAACAAAAACATTCTACTCACCTTTCCCCTGCTCCCACGTCGCCCAGTGTCTTTTGTATCCACTGCACAGCCCGGAAGCTGACATCGGAGTGTGCGCCATTGTCATGCGCCCCTCCCTGTGGCTGCACATCAGCTCACAGCCACTGCATGTGTCGCAGTGCAGCATGTACCTCAGTGCAGGGACCCGACGGGTCTCTGCAACACCATGCATGTCATCTGGATCTGCGTCTTCAGTGAGGACGGAGATCCAGCAGAAGCAGGCATCTGTACCCCCGTGCCTGCTCGTGGCCTTCATCGCTGCAACCACAGTCGTTGCACATCTGTGTTTTTTTCTGTTGGTAAACCAATAGTCTTACCAATATGTGTTCCCCTCACCCTGTGTTGTCTGAGTGGTCTACCCTTGGGGATCGAGTGCGGGCGTTCAGTGGGATGAGCCCTGGTTTTTGCGGGCTCTCGAAAGACAGCCAGGCCACCAGACAAGAGCACCCACTGACCCGTGTGTCTCTGTGGCGCCCCCAGGAGTATGGTCGCCACAGAGGCATTACTTTTCTCCTAGGGAGGGTGATGTCGTGCTTGGAAGCAATGAAGGATCTCTCTGTCAGGTAAATCCAGCACACAGCACAGTTCCCACTCCAGGCCAGCAGAGGGAGCTCTGAACCCAAACTGCTGAGGAGCTGCTCTCTGTGGCCAGGAAAGGGAAGTTAGGGGAGTTCATGTGGAGAAGACGAAGTGTGTGGACATGGGAGAGATAAGCTGGAGGATTGAGCTGAAGCCAGGCTCACTTCTAGCTGTAGCGCATTGTCCGGAATCCGGTAATCAAGGTTGTATGGATGCTGATGGTCCTGCAGCAAAAAAATGGAGGAATAAGAGGCTGTAAATTCTCTGTTCCCAACTAAGACTCGGAGGCACAGCAGCAATGTGTGTGAGCCAGAAAGAGGAGATACAGCTGCCAGCCATACGAGGGGAGTTCTAAAAGAGAGCAAGCAAGAGGAACTTCAGTATAACTCAGAACTGCAAGTGACTCAGATAAGCGCTAGAAAGGAGACTACACAACCTGTTATGAATGGGTCACCGAGGAGAAAAAAAAAACAAAACAAGCTAAGCCACAGAAAACCAGAGAAGTTGGTAACTATGCAGATTGCAGATCCCTCCCTGATCTTACCACACAACTAGCAGTAGCCATGGAGCGTGCCTACGATGTTCCTAGATGCCTCGTCACGGCCGGAGGACTACATAAGCCTAAAGCAAGAAAAGGGAAAACTAACTGCCCCAGAGCAGACCCCAAAGGAATAGATAACCCCCACACATGTATTGACGGTGAAACAAGATGAAGGCACAAACACAGGCAGGAAAATAGGCTGAGCAAATGATGGGGCCCAAACTAACTAGACAGGAAAGGAAAGGCAAGTCACTGTCTGCAACTTGCAAAAAACCCTACAAAAATAATGTCCAACACTTCTGATAGCAAAATTAACCCTGAAGTCACTAGACTTCTCCCACTATATCAGCACTCTGGAATATTCTGAGACAGAGCAAAAAGAGACCGAACTAGTAAGGGACAAAAAGCCAATTGGCAAAATACTGATAAATAAGAGTGAAAATTGAGCTCAGCCCCCAGCCGGGGCTGGCAGACCACACAAAAAACTGAATAGACCAACAAAATCAAGTGTGAACATTAGCATAAAAACTTAGCTTTAGATGACTGGAACAGAGCTGAAAACCAAGAGCTGACAAGCCAGAAGGAATCACCAGCAACTGAATAGGGTGTCGGCTGTCTTAAATCCAATCTGAGAATCCCGAGATCCAATCATCATCCCCATCCTCAGGTGGCAGATCTCCACCGATCAAACCAGCCGCACCACCTCCCGACACCACCAGAGGGAGTTCAGAAGGGGAATTCGAGAATGAACTCACAACAGTACCCCCCCTTGAGGAGGGGTCACCGAACCCTCACCCACGCCACCAGGCTGATCAGGATTGGCCCAGTGAAAAGCACGAACCAATCTATTGGCATGAGTATCGGAGGCAGAGACCCAAGAATTATCCTTCTGACCATAACCCTTCCATTTGACCAAATACTGGAGTCTCCGTCTAACCAAACGAGAATCCAATATTTTCTCTACCTCATATTCCACATTGCCTTCGACCAACACAGGGTCAGGAGGTGCCGCATAGGAACCACTGGCTCAACAAACCTCTTCAACAGAGATTTGTGAAATACGTTATGGATCTTGAACGTAACTGGAAGAGCCAATCGAAACAAAACAGGATTAAGAATTTCCAAAATCTTATAAGGACCAATAAATCTTGGCATTTAGAAGATGCAACCTTCATAGGAATATTCTTAGATGACAACCAAACCATATCACCCACTTTCAACCGGGGACCAATGGTCCTATGCCGGTTGGAAAATCGCTGGGCCTTTTCCTGAGAGAGTGACAACTTATCCACCACTTGGTCCCATATCTGCTGCATTCTCTCAACCACAGTGTCCACACCGGGGCAGGACGAAGATTCCACTTGCCCTGAAGAGAATCGAGGATGAAACCCAAAATTACAGAAAAAGGGTGACATCAAAGTGGCAGAGCTAGCTCTATTGTTCAGTGCGAATTCAGCCAAGGGCAAAAATGAGACCCAATCAACCTGATCAGCAGATATAAAACATCTCAAATAAGACTCCAAGGTCTGGTTTGCTCGCTCAGTCTGTCCATTGGTCTGGGGATGAAACGCGGAGGATAACTGAATTCCCAGATTGGAACAAAAGGCTTTCCAGAATCTGGAAACAAACTGGACTCCTCTGTCGGACACAATGTTCTCAGGAATCCCATGCAACCGAACCACCTGTTGTAAAAACAAGGGCACCAACTCAGCGGAATATGGCAAATTTGGGAGTGGTACAAGATGGACCATCTTCGAAAATCTATCACAAATCACCCAGATAACAGTCATTCTCTGAGAGACAGGAAGATCAGAAATAAAATCCATTGAGATATGGGTCCATGGCCTCTTGGGCACCGGCAAGGGCATCAGCAACCCACTAGAACGAGAACAGGGTTTAGACCGAGAACAAGTCCCACAGGACTGTACAAAATTCCTGACGTCATGAGATAAGGCAGGCCACCAAAAGGACTGACTCACCAAATCTCTGGTACCAAAAATACCTGGATGACCAGCCAATGCGGAGCAATGAATTTCAGACATCACTCTCTTTCTCCACTGGTCAGGAACATACAATTTTCCCATAGGGCAACGCTCAGGTTTATCCTCCTGAAATTCCTCCAAGGCGCGTCTCAAATCGGGCGAAATGGCAGAAAGAGCTACCCCCTCACCTAGGATAGTAGTAGGTTCAGTCACACTAAGAGAATCAGCAAAGAAACTCCTAGAAAGGGCGTCTGCCTTAACATTCTTAGTGCCCGGAGGAAAAGAGACCACAAAATTAAAACGCGTGAAAAACAAGGCCCATCTAGCCTGTCTAGGATTCAAGCGTTTGGCCGACTCCAAATAAATCAAATTCTTGTGATCGGTGAGGACCACAACTTGATGTCTAGCTCCCTCCAACCAATGTCTCCACTCCTCAAATGCCCACTTCATGGCCAACAATTCCCGATTCCCCACGTCATAGTTGCGTTCAGATGGGGAGAACTTTCAAGAAAAGAAGGCACAGGGATTCATCTTAGAAGTCACAGGGTCTTTTTGGGACAAAACAGCTCCTGCACCAATCTCAGAAGCATCTACCTCCACCTGAAATGTAAGTGAGACATCAGGTTGCCGTAAAACTGGAGCTGAAGTAAATCTCTGCTTAAGCTCCTGAAATGCTGAGATAGCCTCAGGAGACCAGTTCAGCACATCAGCGCCCTTCTTGGTCAGATCAGTCAGTGGTTTGACAATACCAGAAAAATTACCTATAAATTTACGATAGAAATTAGCAAAACCCAAAACATCTGGATGGCCTTCAACGAAGTAGGCTGAACCCAATCATAAATGGCCTGTACCTTGGCCGGGTCCATTTCAATAGTCGATGGAGATAAGATAAATCCCAAAAATGAAATCCTCTGTACACCAAAGAGGCATTTTGATCCATTAACAAACAGGGAATTCTCCCTCAAAATTCGGAACACAGTCCGGACGTGTTCCACATGAGAATCCCAATCATTAGAAAAGATCAAAATATCATCCAGATAGACGATCAAAAACTTATCCACAAAGTCACGGAAAATATCGTTCATAAAGGACTAGAAGACAGAAGGGGCATTAGTGAGCCAAAAAGGCATCACCAGGTACTCAAAATGTCCCTCCGGAGTATTAAACGCCGTCTTCCATTCATCCCCGTGCTTGATGCGAATAAGATTATACGCCCCCCTGAGGTCAAGCTTAGTAAACCAGCAGGCACTCTTAACTCTGGAGAATAAATCAGACATCAGAGGTAACGGGTACTGATATTTAACCGTCATCTTGTTAAGGGAACGATAATCAATACACGGTCTTAATGAACCATCTTTCTTGGCCACAAAAAAAACAAACCAGCACCTAAAGGTGAGGAGGATGGTCTAATAAGACCCTTCTCCAATGATTCCTTAATATAGGATCGCATAGCATCATGTTCGGGTACTGATAAGTTGAAAAGCCGACCCTTGGGAAATTTACACCCGGGCATTAACTCAATTGCACAGTCATAACTACTATGAGGAGGCAAAGACGCAAACTTGCTCTCACTAAATACATCAGAAAAATCGGCTAGATAATCAGGAATATCATGAGACTGAGGAGAGGTGGAGAAAACAGGAGCGTCCCTAAGAACACACTGACAACCCCAACTCACCACAGAGACAGCTTTCCAATCCAAAATTGGATTATGAGTTTGCAACCAAGGAAAACCCAGAACAATAGTATCATGCAAATTATGCAGCACCAGAAATTTACAATTTTCTCGGTGGTCTGGGGCAACCCGCATCGTCACCTGGGTCCAAAACTGAGGTTTATTCTCCGCAAAAGGAGTAGCATCAATACCCCTCAAAGGAATAGGCGTCCGCAGAAGCGTCATGGAAAAACCACAACATTTAGCAAAGTCCAAATCCATCAGATTCAACGCTGCTCCAGAATCTACAAAAGCCTTCGTGGAAAATGTGGATAAGGAGCAGATCAGAGTAATTGCCAAAAGAAACTTAGGTTGTATACTGCCCACAGCAAATGTGTGTGCAAAACGTTTCTCTCGTTTAGGGCAGACAGAAATAGTATGAGCGACGTCTCCACAGAAAAAACACAGCTTATTACGCCTTCTAAACTCCTGAAGTTGCGCCCTAGACAAAACTCTATCACATTGCATAGGTTCAGACATTTGTCCAAAAGGTGGCAGCGCCTCTCGTGTAGTTTTGGGTTCACGTAAACGCCGATCAATTTGAATGGCTAATGACATAGAATCGTCAAGACCAGAGGGAACAGGAAATCCCACCACAGTATCTTTTACGGTTTCTGACAAACCCTTCCGAAAGAAAGCTGCCATTGCACTATCATTCCATGTAGTAAGGACCGCCCACTTTCGGAATTTTTGACAGTATAACTCTGCAAAATCCTGACCCTGGTTCAATGCCAACAGGGCTTTCTCAGCTTGATCAATAGCATTAGGTTCATCATACAACAACCCCAAGGCTTGAAAAAATGCATCCACATTAGTCAGAATAGGATCTTCAGGTGTCAAAGAAAACGCCCAATCCTGGGAATCGCCGCGCAGCAAAGAGATGACAATTTTAACCTGCTGCGCAGAGCTCCCCGATTAATTAGGCTTCAAGGCAAGAAATAATTTACAATTATTCTTAAAATTCAAAAATTTAGACCCATCCCCAAAATACACATCAGGAGTAGGGATCTTTGGTTCAGCAGCATAAGAATGAGCGAGATAGGTGGAAATTCCCCGCACTTCAGCAGTGAGCTGCTCCACACGATCAGACAATTGCTTAATCTCCATTAAGAAAAAAAAAATCCTCCTATGGCCCCAGAGAAAAAGAGGAAAAAATATACATAAAAAAAAAAAATTCTGACTGTTTTTACAATTCTTTCCTGCTTTTGAGTACCCTAGAATCTGCGGTATGGCTGGTGATTCTGTTATGAATAGGTCACCGAGGAGAAAAACAAAACAAGCTAAGCCACATAAAACCAGAGAAGTTGGTAACTATGCAGATTGCAGATCCCTGATCTTACCACACAACTAGCAGTAGCCGTGGAGCGTGCCTACGATGTTACTAGACGCCTCGTCACGGCCGGAGGACTACATAAGCCTAAAGCAAGAAAAGGGAAAACTAACTGCCCCAGAGCAGACCCCAAAGGAATAGATAGCCCCCACACATGTATTGACGGTGAAACAAGATGAAGGCACAAACACAGGCAGGAAAATAGGCTGAGCAAATGATGGGGCCCAAACTAACTAGACAGGAAAGGAAAGGCAAGTCACTGTCTGCAACCTGCAAAAAAACCCTACAAAAATAATGTCCAACACTTCTGATAGCAAAATTAACCCTGAAGTCACTAGACTTCTCCCACTCTATCAGCACTCTGGAATATTCTGAGACAGAGCAAAAAGAGACCGAACTAGTAAGGGACAAAAAGCCAATTGGCAAAATACTGATAAATAAGAGTGAATATTGAGCTCAGCCCCCAGCCGGGGCTGGCAGACCACACAAAAAACTGAATAGACCAACAAAATCAAGTGTGAACATTAGCGGAAAAACTTAGCTTTAAATGACTGGAACAGAGCTGAAAACCAAGAGCTGACAAGCCAGAAGGAATCACCAGCAACTGAATAGGACGTCGACTGTCTTAAATCCAATCTGAGAATCCCGAGATCCAATCATCATCCCCATCCTCAGGTGGCAGATCTCCACCGATCAAACCAGCCGCACCACCTCCCGACACCACCAGAGGGAGTTCAGAAGGGGAACCCGAGAATGAACTCACAACAACAACCCATCTGCATAGAGAGATTCCTAAGTTGCTTCCAGGCTGATTAACTCCTGTTCCATCTGTAATCTGGATCCTGGACTGCACTTACAAAGCAAAGTAAAGGAAACTGCACCCTGTTGTGTCATTGCCTTCTTCCTGCAACCCCTTCAGCACTGCTACATCTCTGTACCTAATACTGCACCCTCTTCCTTAACACCTTTTACTACTGCCCTGGGACTACAGCTCTACCTGTGGGGAGCTATCACATCTTTGCTGCCTTATACCATCTGTCCCAGAGGATCTGCACTGCAGCGTCGGCTTAACCCCTTCATTGCCGAGCACCACAGGTGGCGTCATGTATCATCTACCTATGAAATTAATTCAGCTACGTTTCACCCCTTTTGAATGGACACCCAGGGCCACGGACCTGGTCACCGCCACCGTGACACATCCCTCTGAGACACCGGCTCGGTACCGAGTAACCCCAGAGCCCTGGGGGCGATTCATCTCCATAGGGACCAACACAGGAGCCGGAAGTGGCAGAGCAGCGCCGCTCTCCCATTGATTTCAGTTGCAGTGAATCTGGCGCCTGCACTTCCTTCCCTGTCCACTTATGACTACCAAGAGTAAGAGTGAACAGATCCTGCGTAGTTATGTATCATACACATATACTGCAGGTGTAGGCAGGCATAGGATGAAAGAAAATGCAGAATGGATTTGAATAAGGGTCTCTGGGCTCATACACACCACACTGAGAGTGGAATTATTTTTAGCACAGTGGACTGACAGCTCGCAAGAACAGGATCTGTACTCTGGGACTAGGTATGAGTGACCCGAACCTGTAGAACCCGGAGAAGTAAGCTGGGCCCAGAGACCTGTGGTGAATCCATTCTGCATTTTCTTTGCTGCCTGTGTTCGCTCCCCCACCCCCATTGTTTCCAATTGGCAATCCTGTCATTCCTTTTTGTACAACCCCAGTGAACATTGGCTTTCTTTCTGTGCCAGCCAATTGTATTTTGGTTAGTTAAAGCATGTAGTTTAATAGCTCTCTCCCCATATTTTTTAACCCCTTAATCCCATGTGACGTACTATCCCGTCCATGTGCCCTGGGACTTAATTCCCAGGGACGGGATAGTACGTCACAGCGCTGATCGCGGCCGGGTGTCAGCTAATTATCACAGCTGACACCCGGCACAATGTGTCAGGGGCAGTCACGGACCACCCCCGACACGTTAACCCCTTGCACACCGCGATCAAACACAATCGCGGTGTACCGAGGGTTAAAGGGAAGAATCGGCAGGGAGGGGGCTCCCTCCGTGCTTCCCTGAGCCCCCCACAGCAGCGCAATGTGCAGCGCTGCTGCGGGGGTCTCTTTCCCTACAGGTCCCCGGATCCAAGATGGTGACGGGGACCTTCGGGGGCCTGTAGAAAGCTGACTTCCTCTGCGCCTGCAAAGCGCAGGCATGAGGAAGTCTGCGTCTATGCCTGTGACAGATTGCTGATCTGTCAGAGTGATCTGTGATGTGACAGATCAGCGATCTGTCACAGGACAGTGATGTCCCCCCTGGGACAACCTAATAAAGTTAAAAAAAACCAAAAAAGTGTAAAAATAATTTTTAAAAAAACGCTAAATAAATTAGAAAAAAAAAATATTCCCCAATAAATTCATTTTTTGGAAATAAAAAAACAAACAATAAAAGTACACATATTTGGTATCGCCGCGTCCGTAACGACCTGCCCTATAAAACTGTCCCATTATAGTGAACCCCTTAAAAAACTAAAATAAAAAACGAAGCAAAAAATAATGATTTATTATCATACCGCCGAACAAAAAGTGCAATAACGCGCGATCAAAAAGACGCTTATAAATATCCATGGTACCACTGAAAACGTCATCTTGTCCCGCAAAAAACGTGCTGCGATCCAGCATCATCAGCGAAAAAATAAAAAAGTTATAGCTCGCAGAACAAAGTGATGCAAAAATAATTATTTTTTATATAAAATAGTTTTCATTGCATAAAACCGCCAAAACATAAAAAAATGACATAAATGAGGTATCGCTGTAACCGTACTGACCCGAAGAATAAAAGCGCTTTATCAATTTTACCGCACGCGGAACAGTGTAAGCGCACCCCCCAAAAGAAATTCATGAAACGCTGGTTTTTGTTCATTCTGTGTCCCAAAAATCAGAATAAAAAGCGATCAAAAAATGTCACGTGCCCGAAAATGGTACCAATAAAAACGTCAACTTGTCCGGCAAAAAATAAGACCTCACAAGACTCGGTGAGTCAAAATATGGAAAAATTATAGCTCTCAATATGTGGTGATGCAAAAACTATTTTTACAGTAAAAAGCGTCTTTTAGCCTATGACAGCTGCCAAACATAAAAACCGCCATAAATAGTAAATCAAGCCCCCCGTTATCACCCCCTTAGATAGGGAAAAATAATAAAATTAAAAGAAAATGTATTTATTTCCATTTTCCCATTAGGGTTAGGGCTGGGGTTAGGGCTAGGGTTAGGGCTAGGGCTGAGATTAGGGTTAGGGGTGTGTTGGGGTTAGGGTTGGAGTTAGAATTGGGGGTTTCCACTGTTTGGGCACATCAGGTGCTCTCCAAATGCAACATGGCGTCGGATCTCAATTCCAGCCAATTCTGCGTTGAAAAAGTCAAATGGTGCTCCTTCCCTTCCAAGCTCTGCCATGCGCCCAAACAGTATTTTACCCCCACATATAGGGTATCAGCCTACTCAGGACAAATTGCAAAACAACTTTCGGAGTCCAATTTCTCTTGTTACCCTTAGGAAAAGAAAAAATTGGGGGGAAAAATATCATTTTTGTGGAAAAAAATGATCTTTTTATTTTCACGCCCGGGCGTTATAAACTTCTGTGAAGCCCTTGGGGGTTCAAAGTACTCACCACACATCTAGATAAGTTCCTTAGGGGGTCTAGTTTCCAAAATGGGGTCACTTGTGGGGGGTTTCTACTGTTTAGGTACATCAGGGGCTCTCCAAAAGCAACATGACACCCGCAGACCATTCCATCAAAGTCTGCATTCCAAAACATCACTACTTTCCTTCCGAGCCCCGACGTGTGCCCATACAGTAGTTTTCTCCCACATATGAGGTATCAGCATACTCAGGACAAATTGGACAACAACTTTTGTGGTCCAATTTCTCCTGGTACCCTTGGGAAAATAAAAAAATTGGGGACTTATTGATCATGTTTGTGGAAAAAATACGATTTTTTTTATTTTCATGCCCGGGCATTATAAACTTTTGTGAAGCCCTTGGGGGTTCAAAGTTCTCACCACACATCTAGATAAGTTCCTTGGGGGGTCTAGTTTCCAAAATGGTGTCATTTGTGGGGGGTTTCCACTGTTTTGGTACATCAGGGGTTTTCCAATCGGGACATGGTGTCCAATCTCAGTTCCAGCCAAAAACGTCAAATGGCACTGCTTCCCTTCCGAGCTCTGCCATGCGCCCAAATAGTGGTTTACCCCCACATGTGGGGTATCAGTGTACTCAGGACAAATTGCACAATAACTTTTAGGGTCCTGTTACCCTTGGGAAAATAAAAATTGGGGGGTGAAAAGATCATTTTTGTGGAAAAAATATGATTTTTTAATTGTACCACTGTACGTTATAAACTTCTGTGAAGCCTTTGTGGGTTCAAAGTTCTCACCACATATCTAGATAAGTTCCTTGGGGGGTCTAGTTTCCAAAATGGGGTCACTTGTGGGGGGTTTCCACTGTTTAGGTACATCAGGGGCTCTCCAAACGCGACATGGCGTCCGATCTGAATTCCAGCCAATATTGCATTGAAAAAGTCAAACGGCACTCCTTCCCTTCTGAGCTCTGCCATGCGCCGGAACAGTGGTTCCCCTCCACATATCAGGTATCAGCGTACTCAGGACAAATTTCACAATAACTTTTGCAGTCCAATTTCTCCTGTAACTCTTGGTGAAATAAAAAAAATTGAACCTGAAGTATTTTTTTTGTGAAAAAAAGTTAAATGTTCATTTTTTTAAATATTCAAAAAATTCCTGTGACGCACCTAAAGGGTTAATAAACTTCTTGAATGTGGTTTTGAGAACCTTAAGGGGTGCAGTTTTTAGAATGGTGTCACTTTTGGGTATTTTCTATCATATAGACCCCGCAAAGTGGCTTCAAATGTGATGTGGTCCGTAAAAATAAAATGGTGTTGCAAAAATGAGAAATCGCTGGTCAATTTTTAACCCTTATAACTTCCTAACAAAAAAAAATTTTGGTTCCAAAATTGTGCTGATGTAAAGTAAACATGTGGGAAATGTTACTTATCAAGTTTTTTGTGTGCTGTATCTCTGTGATTTAAGGGCATAAAAATTCAAAGTTGAAAAATTGTGAAATTTTCAAAATTTTCGCCAAATTTCCATTTTTTTCACAAATAAACGCAAGTTATTTGAATGAAATTTTACCACTAACATGAAGTACAATATGTCACAAGAAAACAATGTCAGAATCACCAGGATCCATGGAAGCATTCCAGAGTTATTACCTCATAAAGGGACAGTGGTCAGAATTGTAAAAATTGGCCTGGTCATGAATGAGCAAACCACCCTTGGGGCTTAAGGGGTAAATTTCTTTTCAATAAAAGTGTATTTTGAGTTCATCTAAAGTATTCTAGCCAGAGGAACAACAAAGTTATGATTTACTTGGGGTTTGAATATCTTGCATTTCATACTATCAATGCAGTGGTGACTTGGAGATGCCGACTGCATCGCTCTTCAAAGTGCCATTCAATTCTCAAAACAAAAGATGACAACCTAGTTCAAGAACCAACAGAACATTATCATGACTCCTGCCCTCAAAAAGCAGAAGCAAATGTGCTGCAGAGCATCTCACCTAGAATTCTATATTATTCTCCTGCCCTGCAGAGCATCTCACCTATACCTGTATACTATCCCCCTGTCCTGCAGAGCATCTCACCTATACCTGTATACTATCCCCGTCCTGCAGAGCATCTCACCTATACCTGTATACTATCCCCCTGTACTGCAGAGCATCTCACCTATACCTATATACTATCCCCCGTCCAGCAGAGCATCTCACCTATACCTGTATACTATCCCCCGTCCTGCAGAGCATTTAACCTATAATTCTATACTCTTCTATGTCCTGCAGAGCATCTCACCTATAATTGTATATTATTTTCCTGCCCTGCAGAGCATCTCACCTATACCTGTATACTATCCCCCTGTCCTGCAGAGCACTTAACCTATAGATCTATGCTACTCTCTGTCCTGTTGAGCATCTCACCTATAACTCGCTACTGTTTTCATGTGGGTATTCATGTCTGTGGGCAATTTTCTGTGGGCATTTTTCACATATCATGTGAACATCCTCACCTTGCACCTCAAATATCATAGATCTGAAACTTTGTGATGATGCAAATGGCAATTTTCTGTGTGGGCAATTTTCTGTGTGGGTAATTTTCCATGTGGGCAGTTTTCCATGTGGGCAATTTTCCATGTGGGCAATTTTCCGTGTGGGCAATTTTCCATGTCGGCAATTTTCCGTGTGGGCAATTTTCTTGTGGGCAATTTTCCTGTGGGCAATTTTCTTGTGGGCATTTTTCCTGTCGGCATTTTTCTGGTCACCGAAATTAAAATATAAAAGCTACCTTTTAATTAGCTCTGAAGCCACTATTCTATGATGTGGAAAGTATAACATGCTCAAACTGGTGAAAGTTCCCCTGTAATGCTGGGGTCACACTTGCGAGAAACTCGTACGAATCTCGCATCTGAATACCTGGCACTGCCGCCGGAACTTGGGACTGGAGCGCTCAGCTGCATACAAATGCATGCAACCACACACTCTGGTCCCTAGTGCCAGCGGCATTGCCGAGTATTCAGATGCGAGACTTGTGCGAGTTTCTTGCATGTATGACCCTGGCCTAAGGCTACGTTCACACTGGGCGTTTTTGCTGTTTTTTATGCATTTTTTATGCTAATTTTCAGCTGCATTTTATAGTACCAGCAAAGCCTATGAAATTTAAGAAATCTCATGCACACATTGTTTTTTTGCCATCAGGATTTTGTGCTCTGCATGGTTTTTTGGACATAGAACATGTCACTTCTTTCAGCGTTTTTCAGCCATTGACTTGAATGGGTGGTGAAAAAATGCTGAAAAAGCGCAGGTATCAGGTTTTGCTGCTTTTTTTGTGTCAAAACCTGATTCAATAGAATAGAATTTTTTTTCAACCCTAAACTGTATTAGTATGTACAAGAGACAAATCTAGCATGCCAAAACCACAGCAAAAACTGCATAAAAAAATTCAAGAGAAACGCAAGAAAAACCAAAGAAAACATGATTTTTGTTCTGCAGTTTCTTTCCTTCCAGGAGATCAGGTTTTACTGTATGAAAAAAAACACTGAAAAAAATGTCTAGTGTGACCTTACCCAAAGGCTTGCAAGGAGGGTTTCTTGCAGACAATCTATACATGAGAGAAATTGACTTCTGTTTGATAGAGGAATATCAGTTACTTAGAGTCACATGAGGGAATCTGATGACTACAAAAGCAAAGAGAGCACCTAAAAAGACTTATACAATGCATGTGAGGGGTCACGCATTCAGCAAAGCATCGCATTAGCTAAGCATCAAACAAAAGCAGTTATTCTATGGCAGAATCTAACACGCATCTCTATTCTCTTCATACAGGTAATAATTTCATTCAATGTTATCCCCTTACCTTACCCCCCCTTGTACTACAGAATGCGAGTGACTGTTTGTCCACAGTCTCCACCATCATGTCCCCCCCTCTATCTGAAACTCAACCTCCCCAAAACTTAACTTCTTATGCTCATGCCATCTACTAACCTCCCCAAACCTAACATTTCCCTCTCCATGAGTGGCACCATAATAACACCCCTGCAGCAGGCGTGCTGTCTTGGTATTGTGTTTCACACCAATCTCTCCTTCACATCCTATATACAATCTTTTGCCCACTCTTGCCGCTTACACCTAAAGAACATCTCTAGAATCGCCCCTTTTCTCACCATAGAAACAACAAAAACCCTTACTGTCGCCTTGATCCACTTCCACCTGCACTACTGCAAAGTTCTATTAATTTGTCTTCCTGTTACTTGACTTTCCCCTCTCCAGTCCATACTTAATGCTGCAGCCAGGGTCATCCATCTGGCTAATCAGTACTCGGACGCGTCCGCTCTTCGCCAATCGTTACATTGGCTGCCCATTCATTATAGGATCCAATTCAAAGTACTTGCTCTCACCCACAAAGCTCTCCACAGTGCGACACACCCCTACATCTCCTCCCTCATTTCTGTCTATTGGCCTAACCGACCGCTGCGCTCTGCAAACGACTTTCGACTAACCTCCGCACTAATCCGTACCTCCCACTCCCGACTCCAAGACTTCTCCCGCGCTGCGCCAATCCTCTGGAATGCTCTTCCCCAAGAATTATCCACAATTTGCATAGTTTTAGGCGCTCCATTAAAACCTATTTGTTCAGAGCCTATCACGTTCACTAATCAAAGTCATTCTATCTGTAAGTGTGCGTGTGTAGCCCATTCACTATCACCATCTATCCCCCACTCCCTCAAGATGGCTGGACCATCATTGTAAATACACCATTGTAAATACACACCTGTACTTTGTATCTCCTCCACCTCATTGTAGATTGTAAGCTCTCACAAGCAGGGTTGTCTAATTTTGCTTTAATTATTGTATTGTTAACTTTGTTACTTATGACTTGTGTTTTGAAACTGTTAAACTGTAAAGCGCTGGGGAATATGTTGGCGCTATATAAAGATTATTATTATTATACAACTCACAGCATGAAAACCTAACCTACACACAAACAAATAAACAACAGAATGAGGCTGAAATAGTATTAATCCTTCCTACACCAGAAAAACCAAGGACGGCTGAAAAGAAAGGTACTGGCATATGCCAAGATTTGCAAAAAGGATGTTTAGAAAAATGTGCCTTTATGAACAAATCAAAATAGCTCCAAATGCAGTGAACAAAGCCGTAGCACAGTGGCAGTAGAACACATAAGAGTGGACTGTAATGTCCACACAGTATAAGAAATTCAGGAGAGAACGCTTTAACTGTATTTTATTCTTCTCCTTCTTCCTCCAGCACACAGCATAACATTTCTCTCCTCAGGATAAACTGAAACTCTCCCAACCCACTTCCTGTCTATAACCTTCCAGTCACAAGATTTTCTCTCTTAAAGAGACAGGACAAATCATTATACATTACATCAGGGGTCTCAAACTCAATTTACCCGGGGGCCGCTGGAGGTAGAATCTGGGTGAGGCTGGGCCGCATCAGGTTTTCCACAAGAAAAGCTCTTACAAAAACATTCCAATGTTATCAAATGTCTTTATTTTTTCATCTTATTTTGTGTTAAAAAATAATAAATTAACAAAATCATAAGAAAAAAATAAATCAATCAGTAATAAATAAATAAAATGAAAATGATAATAATACAGCAGATATAGAAAACTGAAGAAGTCACATATAGTTGCTGACTAGAGAAATGTAATTATTATTATTATTCAGATTCAGATGTCTGCATTAACAGTGCTTTAACATTTAACTTTCTGAACATGAATGGAACATTGAACATAAACTGTTTTGAACATGGCTTCTTCTGCCTACTTCTTGCTGCTAGAGATCTAGCAGTGCTTACTCTTGCAGAGCCGAGCCACATTTGGCTTAAGGGGGAAGCAGTTGAGACCCTCAGTAGGGCTTGAAGATGCTCATCAGTAAGTCTGGACCTGTACTTGGACTTATTGAAGTTCAAGGTAGAGAAGAGCTTTTCGCACAAGTATGTGCTCCCAAAAAGACACATGGTCCGCTTGAACATTCGGGAAAGCTCAGGGAATCTGGGGGGCAATTCTCTCAAAAATTGCCCGAGCTTGTCTACTTTTCCACTCACCTCCCTGAACTTGGCTTTGAGTTCAGAGTTGCACTGCAGGTCAGTGAGCTCCATTTGATGCACAGGAGGGGCATCTTGCACATCAAAGGAGAAGGGGTCCGCAAAAATTTTAAATGTGGCTCTGTGCGTCTTGAAGTCTGCAAATCTGTGATCAAATTCCTCCTGCAGCTTCAAAATGACATCCATATATTCCTCACCACTGAATGGTGTGCCTGTTTCCATGAGTGCCTTGCATGATGGGAAATGGCCAAGGTTTGTCTGAGAAAGCTGGGCTTTCCATAACATAAGTTTTGTAGAGAATGCTCTCACTTTGTCATAGGCAGCACTGACAAGTTGCCCCTGGCCTTGTAACTTCTTGTTCAGTACATTAAGCTCATGTGTGATATCAACAAAAAAAGCTAAGTCCATGAGCCATTTTGGATCACTTAGCACAGGAAAAGCAGCCCCATCTTTCTCCATGAAGGCTTTCACTTCCGCTCTCAACTCAAAAAATCTCTTCAATATGTTTCCCCTGCTGAGCCAACGTACCTCGGTGAAGTAGAGCACATCCCCATATTCTGCCTCCATTTCCTCTAAAAAAGCACGAAACCTTCTGTGGATTAAGCCCCTGGATCGGATTTGGTTGATGCATTTCACAACGAAAGACATCACATTGTCAAACTTCAGGCATTTGCTGCAAAGCGCCTGCTGATGGATAATGCAGTGCAGAGCAATGACCTCCTCCACACCTTCCTCTTCCAGTTTTTTTTTAACAAGTGCCACCAGTCCATTTTTCCTCCCTGTCATTGATGGCGCTCCATCAGTTGTTATTCCAACAAACCTCCTCCAAGGTAAACCGGCATTCTCAATGGCATCACACAGCTGGTGAAATATCTCCTGAGCGGTGGTCTGGCCATGCATTGGAATCACTGTGAGCAACTCCTCTATGACTTCAAAATTGTCATCAACACCACGGACATAGATTGCGAGCTGGGCAGTGTCGGTGATGTCTGTGGTCTCATCAAGAGCGGCTGAGTATACACTGAAACATTTTGCTTTCTCACACAGTTGATCATAAATGTCACTTGACAGATCATAAATGCGCTCTGCTACGGTGTTGGCAGAAAGGCTGATGTTGCTAAACTGACCTTTCCTTTCTGGAAAGACAATACTTACAGCCTGTAATATGCACTTTTTTACAAATTCACCTTCTTTGAATGGCTTTCCAGCTTTAGCAATCATCTCACTAACCACGTAGCTAGCTTCGACTGCTGGAGCATTCTCTTTGGTTGCTATCTTAAAGAAATCTTGTTGCTCAGTAGATATCTTTTAAGATTAGCAACCCGGTTGGCTCTTTCTTCTCCCTGGTATTTTGCATACTCAGCATGTCTAGTTATGTAATGACATTTCAAATTGTATTCTTTGTGCACTGAAACTTTCTCTGTGCAAATAAGACACGTCGGGATGCCCCTGTGCTCAACAAAGAAATATTGCACTTCCCACTTTTCCTTAAATTGTCTGTGCTCATCACTAGTGTTGAGCGATACCTTCCGATATCGGGAAATATTGGATAGGATAGGACCGATACCCCAAAAATATCGGGTATCGCCAATTCCGATACCGGAAACCCATGCAAGTCAATGGGGCACAAATACCGGAATGAAAATAAACCCTTTCTTTACTTGCACATCCAGTTCAGGAGGGGGGAAGAGTGTGGGCGGAGACTGTGCGTGTGTGTGCGGGCGGGGTCTGTTCGGGCCTCTCAGGGGTCTGTGTGGGCCTGCCGGGGGTCTGTGCAGGCCTGCCGGGGGTCTGTGCGGGCTGCCGGGGGTCTGTGCGGGTCTGCCGGGGGTCTGTACGGGTCTGCCGGGGGTCTGTACGGGTCTGCCGGGGGTCTGTGCGGGCCTGCCGGGGGTTGTGTGTGTGTGCAGGCATCGTCCGATGGGACTACAAGTCCCATCGGGCTATGTCTGCTACAATGACAGTGATTGACACATTAGCCAATGATGGGACAGTAGTAGTCCCATTATCTAATGTGTTGAATGTAAAAAAAAACAAAAAACACACATACTACATACATACTACATATATACAACATTCATACAACATACATACATACTACATACATACTTCATATATACTACATTCATACAACATACATACTACATACATACTACATATATACTACATTCATACAACATACATACATACTACATACATACTACATATATACTACATTCATACAACATACATACATACTACATACATCATATACAGTGGGGAAAAAAAGTATTTAGTCAGTCAGCAATAGTGCAAGTTCCACCACTTAAAAAGATGAGAGGCGTCTGTAATTTACATCATAGGTAGACCTCAACTATGGGAGACAAACTGAGAAAAAAAAATCCAGAAAATCACATTGTCTGTTTTTTTTTTCATTTTATTTGCATATTATGGTGGAAAATAAGTATTTGGTCAGAAACAAGCAATCAAGATTTCTGGCTCTCACAGACCTGTAACTTCTTCTTTAAGAGTCTCCTCTTTCCTCCACTCATTACCTGTAGTAATGGCACCTGTTTAAACTTGTTATCAGTATAAAAAGACACCTGTGCACACCCTCAAACAGTCTGACTCCAAACTCCACTATGGTGAAGACCAAAGAGCTGTCAAAGGACACCAGAAACAAAATTGTAGCCCTGCACCAGGCTGGGAAGACTGAATCTGCAATAGCCAACCAGCTTGGAGTGAAGAAATCAACTGTGGGAGCAATAATTAGAAAATGGAAGACATACAAGACCACTGATAATCTCCCTCGATCTGGTGCTCCACGCAAAATCCCACCCCGTGGGGTCAGAATGATCACAAGAACGGTGAGCAAAAATCCCAGAACCACGCGGGGGGACCTAGTGAATGAACTGCAGAGAGCTGGGACCAATGTAACAAGGCCTACCATAAGTAACACACTACGCCACCATGGACTCAGATCCTGCAGTGCCAGACGTGTCCCACTGCTTAAGCCTGTACATGTCCGGGCCCGTCTGAAGTTTGCTAGAGAGCATTTGGATGATCCAGAGGAGTTTTGGGAGAATGTCCTATGGTCTGATGAAACCAAACTGGAACTGTTTGGTAGAAACACAACTTGTCGTGTTTGGAGGAAAAAGAATACTGAGTTGCATCCATCAAACACCATACCTACTGTAAAGCATGGTGGTAGAAACATCATGCTTTGGGGCTGTTTCTCTGCAAAGGGGCCAGGATGACTGATCCGGGTACATGAAAGAATGAATGGGGCCATGTATCGTGAGATTTTGAGTGCAAACCTCCTTCCATCTGCAAGGGCATTGAAGATGAAACGTGGCTGGGTCTTTCAACATGACAATGATCCAAAGCACACCGCCAGGGCAACGAAGGAATGGCTTCGTAAGAAGCATTTCAAGGTCCTGGAGTGGCCTAGCCAGTCTCCAGATCTCAACCCTATAGAAAACCTTTGGAGGGAGTTGAAAGTCCGTGTTGCCAAGCGAAAAGCCAAAAACATCACTGCTCTAGAGGAGATCTGCATGGAGGAATGGGCCAACATACCAACAACAGTGTGTGGCAACCTTGTGAAGACTTACAGAAAACGTTTGACCTCTGTCATTGCCAACAAAGGATATATCACAAAGTATTGAGATGAAATTTTGTTTCTGACCAAATACTTATTTTCCACCATAATATGCAATTAAAAGGAAAAAAAAACAGACAATGTGATTTTCTGGATTTTTTTTTCTCAGTTTGTCTTCCATAGTTGAGGTCTACCTATGATGTAAATTACAGACGCCTCTCATCTTTTTAAGTGGTGGAACTTGCACTATTGCTGACTGACTAAATACTTTTTTTCCCCACTGTATACTACATACATACTACATATATACTACATTCATACAACATACATACATACTACATAATACATACATACTAGATATATACTACATTCATACAACATACATACATACTTACATACTACATACATAATACATATATACTACATTCATACAACATACTTACATACATACATACTACATATATACTACATTCATACAACATACATTCATAGTACATACTACATACATACTACATACATAAAACATTCTACAGACATACAACATACATACAACATACATACTACATACATACTACATACAATACATTCATACAATACATACATATAGACATACAGTACATATAACGTAGAGTACATACTCACCATCACTTGTCACTTTGATCCCCAAAGCCAGTGTCATCTGTAAAAAATATTAAAATAAGGCTGTGTGCACACGCTGCGGATTGTGGTGCGGATTCATCCGCGCGGATTTTGTAAAATCCGTGGGTGAAACCGCAGGACAAAAGACCTGTGGTTTTACCTGCGGATTGCTCTGCAGTTTTGCCCTGCGGTTTTTCATCTCCTCAATGGAGGAGATGGCAAACCGCAGCAGAATCCGCAGAAAGAATTGACATGTCAATTCTTTCTGCGGATTGAAAACCGCAGATAATCAGCGCGGAAAATTCTGCACCGTCTGCACTGCGGTTTTTGATTCCCATAGGGAATCATGGTACTGTACACCGCAGCAAAAACTGCTGCGGGTCCGCAGTGGCCAAATCCGCTGCGGAACCGCAGCAAAATCCGCAGCGTGTGCACACAGCCTAACAAACAACCAATACACTCCCTGATCCGCAGAAATCCACGAGTGTCCCACGACGATCTCCCATGAAGAACAGCAGCATCAGCTGATGCGACAGCTCTCTAGGGGCACCAGGAATACAATGACAGGAGGTAGATATCCTTCCGCACTGTATTCCTCCGCCACTGTAAAAAAAATAGTCCCTAGTCTCACTTTTGGCATTGCTGTGTGAGAAAGTACCCACACAGCTTTTGCCATAAAGTGAGACCAGTGAACCATAGTAACCTCTCAGTGATGCACTGCAGGAGATCGTCGTGGGACACTCGTGGATTTCTGCGGATCAGGGAGTATATTGGTTGTTATTTTAATATTTTTTACAGTGAGATGACACTGGCTTCGGGGATCAAAGTGACAAGTGATGGTGAGTATGTACTCTATGTTATACATACTGTATGTCTATATATATGTATTGTATGAATGTATTGTATGTAGTATGTATGTAGTATGTATGTTGTATGTATGTATGTTGTATGTATGTAGTAAGTATGTAGTATGTATGTATGTTGTATGAATGTAGTATATATGTAGTATGTATGTAGTATGTATGTATGTTGTATGAATGTAGTATATATGTAGTATGTATGTAGTATGCATGTATGTTGTATGAATGTAATATATATGTAGTATGTATGTATTATGTAGTATGTATGTATGTTGTATGAATGTAGTATATATGTAGTATGTATGTATGTCTGTAGTATGAATGTAGTATATATGTAGTATGTATGTATGTCTGTAGTATGTATGTATGTTGTATGAATGTAGTATATATGTAGTATGTATGTAGTATGTATCTATGTTGTATGAATGTAGTATATATGTAGTATGTATGTAATATGTAGTATGTATGTATGCTGTATGAATGTAGTATATATGTAGTATAAATGTAGTATGTATGTATGTTGTATGAATGTAGTATATATGAAGTATGTATGTAGTATGTATGTATGTTGTATGAATGTTGTATATATGTAGTATGTATGTAGTATGTATGTTTTGTTTTTTTACATTCAACACATTAGCCGGATGATGGGACTACTACTGTCCCATCATTGGCTAATGTGTCAATCACTGTCATTGTAGCAGGCATAGCCCGATGGGACTTGTAGTCCCATCGGACGATGCCTGCACACACACACAACCCCCGGCAGGCCCACACAGACCCCCGGCAGGCCCGTACAGACCCCCGGCAGGCCCACACAGACCCCCGGCAGCCCGCACAGACCCCCGGCAGGCCCGTACAGACCCCCGGCAGGCCCGTACAGACCCCCGGCAGCCCGCACAGACCCCCGGCAGGCCCGCACAGACCCCCGGCAGGCCCATACAGACCCCCAGCAGGCCCGCACAGACCGCGCATCATGATGACATCATTTCAGCAGCCAATCACAGCCATGCCATTAGTTAACATGTCTAACACAACTGGCTCATTGCATTATGGGAACTTCCGATTCCGGTATTCGATATTGTAAAAATATCGGAACTCGGTATCGGAACTCCGATACAGCGAATATCGGCCGATACCCGATATTTGCAGTATCGGAATGCTCAACACTACTCATCACCAACCTCTCTCCTCACTGCAGGCTTTGAAAAAGACATGTTTGGGGCTGTGTAATAGATAATTCCACTTGGTGTCACTCTTTCAGTGTTAGCCCATGTGTCTTTTCTGCTTTTTTTTCTGTTCCGCTGAGCAGCAATTTCCGCGGCCACCTCCGCTTCTGAGCCCGGGGTAATGGCGCAAGTTTGCACTAAGGTCGGCTGATGTTCCGCCTCCTAGAGCAATATACCGCACCACCCCACCGCTCATTCTGAACCCAGCGCACCTGAGTCTGTGGCGCGGTCTGGTTCCTGCTTGGCTGCTCCTGCTGCATGTGTTGTCAGTGTGACTCATATGCCTTGCCTGCTGACAGCAGGCTGCTGTGACTGTCTAGCCATCATCATACTCACCTCCTCCTGCTGCAGGCCCGATGGTCCAGCGCCAACATCTTCCTGTATGAGTGCGCGGTCACACGTCACGTGGTACCGCTCATTAAGCTCATGAATATGGGCGCCACGCCTGTGAGAGTGGAGTGGCGTCCATATTCATGACCTTAATGAGCGGTACTACGTGTGACTGGGATTTCGCATTTGAGACTCGGTCGTGTTTCTCACATGTGTGATCCCGGCCGAGGTGAGGGTCGCAAACTACTGTCCTGAGGGCCCATGAGATGAGGGCTGCACACTATTGTCCTGAGGGCCGCAGTTGGCCCGCGGGCCATGAGTTTGAGACCCCTGCATTACATGGACCACTATACTATTAAATAGTAGCCGTAACTTTTATTTTTGGATCAGTTAGGGTCCTGAGATTCCCACGAACACTCAGAAAGCTGCTCTGTAGTGCACTGAAGTGCTGAATGCCAGCCCGATCACATGCATGGTGTGGTCTACTAGCTCCTAGGAAGGTTTATTAGCCAGGACATGGAGGTTCCTGCCTGATGAGCAGCACATTGCAGAGTGGATTTCTGAGTGACCGGTGGGGGGTCTCAAGAGACGGATTCCATAGATCCGCTATACATATTAGGTAGTGCTTACCATAAATAAGAAAATGATAGGTACTCTTCAATACTGTAGCATCAATCACCAACGTTTATTAAAAAGACCCTGGACATGTCCTCCTTCCCACTCGGTGTCCTGTGTCTGCACCCTACCAATTTGTCCACCAATATGCAATTGTAGTCCCATTGGTTACCATTTGTTTTGTTTAAGCATTTCCATTCCTTTTGTCACCTCTCATCTAAAGGCCCCATCTCACATAGCGAGATCGCTAGCGAGATCGCTAATGCATCACTGATTTTGTGACGCAACAGCGATCTCGCCTGCGATCTCGCTACATGTGACATGCAGCAGCGACCGGCCCCCCTCCTGGATATCGCTGATCGTGCAGGAATGTCCTGGGCCATTTTTTCGTCATCAGCGTCCCGCTGGCCAGCATGCATCAATGTGTTTGATCGCTGGATCGTTGCTGCATCGCTGAAGAGATCTGCCTGGTTGGCAGCTCACTAGCGACCATTTAGCGATGCACCAGCAATCCTTACCATGTCGTATCGTTGTCGGGATCGCTGGTGCGTCATAAGTGAAACGGGACCCTTAGTTAGAGCATGTATTGTTTTCTTTTATGATTATATTCTTTTCATCATTCATGCCAGGGCGCATGAGCACCTTTTTCTGTATATCACAATTCATACATTTATGTCTCTGACTTTCGTACCCGCACAGGCGCACTAACAATCCTTATTTTTCATTCATGCTGGTACCAGCGCATGCTCACCGATATTCTCTGTTTTTTTTAGAGACCTTCATTCTTCACCTCTGTGCATGCGCTCGCCATCTTCCACATGCTTGCATCAGTTCCTGTATTGTGGAGCTCCACTTTCTATATGTCCCATATGGCTCATGTTGCGGGGGTGTTATTCATTCGTCATGTTCTGAGCACATGGTTTTAAATGGTTTTAATGTTTGTTATGGCTCAGGTGTTTAACATAGGTTGTATTTGATATTTATTATTGTGTCAGGTGTGCATACCATTTATGGTTTGATCTTTTCTCTTCACATTCTGTGTCCGCACTCCACCCAACATATACTTTTACTACTTGGGAAGAGCAGAAAACACCATTGGCTACTGGGAGAGAGAAGCAACACTGGAGCTGACTTTTGAGCTATCACAGGAGGACTCAGGATCTGGACACGTTAAATAGAACTTATCATTTTAAAAATAAATGGAATATTAGGTAGTCCGTTAAACAATGCACATTATGTATAAGTAGTATTACAGCTGTATACAGGACTGGTGCCATTATTGTGTATAGTGGTGGCCAAAAGTTTTTTGAGACTGACCCACATTTTGGAGTTCACAAAGTTTTATACTTCGATGTTTTTAGATTTGTCAGATGTTTCCTTTCCCAGATCGTGCACTCGATCTGCATCATTTTTGGGCTTGTATGCCTACTAGAGGTGGACACCCAGCTGCGGTTTACTACATCCCGGGTGTCCGCCTGCAGTAGATGTACACACCCTAAAAATAAGCACATCAGAGCACATGTTCAGTCTACCAAGAACATTATAGTCTATGGCCCTGTCAGTGCATATGTCCAAATGCTGTTTTGTGGGGGGTCCGGTCGCAAGACCCAACAGGACCAATGAACAGGTGTGGGAACACAAGGTGAATGCACCCTTAGACTGCTGGCTGTTCCCAGCGCTGTTAGTCTAGTATGTATGGGGGCTATTAAAGATGGAGCCTGCTGAGCGTTTCCTATAAATACAATCAAATAATCTAAAAATGTGCACCATGCGTACAACACAGAAACAGCTCAATCTACTAAAACTCTTGTGCATGCCTCATCATCTCCCGCCTTGATTACACCTTCCTCTGTGGCCTCCCCGCCAACTCTCTTGCACCACTCCAGTCTGTCCTCAACTCTGCTGCCCTACTAATCCACCTCTCTCCTCCCTACTCCCCTGTCTCTCCCCTCTGCAAATCCCTCCACTGGCTCCCAATTCCCCGACGAATCCAGTTCAAACTACTAACACTGACCTACAAAGTCATCCACAACCTGTCCCCTCCCTATATCTCTGAACTAATCTCCCAATATCTTCCCTCACGTAATCTTCGATCCTCCTAAGACCTCCTACTCTCCGCCACACTTATTCGTTCCTCACAAAACCGCCTCCAAGATTTCTACCGAATATCCCCCATCCTCTGGAATTCCATGCCTCAACACGTCCGATTATCCAACATCCTTGCATCCTTCAGACGGAACTTGAAACCCATCTCTTCAGGAAAGCTTACAGCCTGCCGCCTCACCACCACTAGAGCTGCTGCACCCCCAACCTTCTGTCTCTTCCCCATTATCCTGTAGAATGTAAGTCGGCAAGGACAGGGTCCTCTCCCCTCTGTACCAGTCTGTCATTGTAAATTTGTAAACGATATCTATAACTTTGTATGTAGCCCCTTCTCATGTACAGAACCATGGAATTAATGGTGCTATATAAATAAATAATAATAATAAATAATAATATGTACTCAGTACTGCACAGAAAAAAAGTGCAATAAAGAGAAAAAGTCACCTTGTTTCAACCAGTTTGCGAAACACAAATGCTAATATCTGATAACACAGAGTGCAAAGTTCATCTGAGGATTTATGTGGTCTCATGCCAAGATGTAATCATTCACACAAAAATGAAATGTTCTTTTACACAAGCGTAGCCACATTGCAAGTGAGGGACATGTTTATAGACAGCATTACATGAAAAATATGGATGATGTACAATTGTCTAACAGATTGATATTACGAGAATCACTCCTATCGCTTGAAGGATCCACTTATCATCACTGCAAGCTCTTAAAGAGAACCTTTCACCAAATTTTTAATGTTTAACTGAACACACAATGTAATAGTAGCTGCACAGTAGAATAAAACAAGAGGTTTTTTTTTAAATGTTGCCACTCTATTGAGGAGACAATAGCAATCAAAGTAACTTTTTAAAATCTAAGTGGGTGTCATTAGTGACTTTTCACTGGCGGGGGGCGTGTTTTTCTTCTCCCTATATACGTTGACCAATCATAAGCAGTCAGCAACATCCTAGAGAGAGAACACAACCCCCACAATGGCTTAGGTTTCTCAGTGAGTGATATGTAAGGACACAGCTCTGATCTCCTGGTCTCACCTCCTGCATGATTAGACAGTGCAGGGTATAGAGCACAGATGACTCACACCTTTCAGATAAGATCGATTTAACGCTGGGTCACATTAAAAACCCTTCACTCAGCTTTCCTCCTGTGCTAACACTGTCAGCTCTGCTGTACTGCCCTTCCGCCTCACTGCCTGTCCAGAGGTGAGGGCTCAACTTGTGAGGTCAGGATGAACAATGCCGTAGATCCCAACCAGATAAGCTGATGACACACTGCACAATGAAATTCAGGATTGTAACCATAGAAGATAAAAGGAATATTAATTTATTGTGAAATATAGCAACACTTTAAGTCTGGCATTCTGTACATGAACCAGGAAGCTCAGGATATTTACTGGCAATAAAGACAATGTTAAGCAAAGGTGGAGTTTCAGTTTTTATATAAAGCAATATACATTTACAACTTTAAGTAAATCTTTAAACAAATAATTACTATTGGGACTTCCTAGAAGAAATAGAGAAAAGTCCAAAGGGTTTATACCTTTATAGAAACATAATTAACATTGATTTTGAAAACAATGAAACAAAACTGCAAAATAGTTAACCATTAACTTAACACTACTATTCGTAGTACAAGAAGCCAAAAGTTGTCCTATAAAAAGTACATAGTGATAATAAAAGGATATGTGCAGGAGATATGTGAAGTTTTTCATTTTTTGGGTTGTGTTTTCCTCTGCTGCAAAAACGCAGCGTTTTACAATAATAGCAAAGTAAACGAGATTTTAAAAATTTCATTCACACACTGTGTTGGTTTTCCATAGGTTTAAATTCTGTAGCATGTCAATTCTTTTAGCATCTTTTCTGCGTCTTCACTAGAGAATTTGTTTGGCTTTTGTCCCTGAATCTGATTTTGACATATTCGTGCCATATTCGATCAATATTCGTGCCGAATGTATGTTTGATGATCGGGATTCGGTTCCGAACATATTCGGTAATTTCTACTCCTATTGACTCTAATGATGTTCGGCTGTGTTCGACAAATAATGCAAAAACAATATTCGATTCCGATCGTACTAGGAAGCAAATCCAAACAAATTCGCTCATCTCTAGTCTTCACGCATTCAAATTAATGGGAACAAAAGCATGTAAAGATGCAGCAAAAACAGGCAAATTATGTTTTTGCAGCATTTTTTTTCTGCACCAAAAGCCAGAGTGATGCCAGGGAAAATGCTGCAAAAACATAACCTGTGGTGAACATACCCTGAAGCCAAAAAAACACCTTTGCACAATTCTATAGGGTGAAATGTATTAAAAGTTATGGCTTTCAAAATATGACGACTGAATCCAAACTTGTTTTGCAATTTAATTTAGTAGTAACACAAAAGTAGCAACACACAAAAAAAATATATGTTTGGTACCTGTATAAGGCTGGGGTCACATTGCGTTATGGCATTCCGTTAGACGGACTGCATTACACCACAGCATAACGCCGTGTAACGCAGTCCGTTAACACTGCCATTAACCCCCATTATCGGGCGCATCACCAACGCATGCCATAATCGGCATGCGCTGGCGATGAGCCGTCATTCAGTAACGGAGCCTCAGACGTGGGCTGCAGCATCCCAGGGTCCGTCACTGCTAGCGCAGATGAATCATCTGCACTAGCAGTATAGCCCGTTAATGCTATGTGTTGAACGGACTGCTTTAACGCAGTATAAACCCGGCCTAAACATACTCTTAACCACAGAGCAAAGTTACCTGGTTATTTTAGAAGAAGCACTCCTCCTCTTCCTGCTCCTTCTCCTCCTATTCTTTGTCCACCTCTTCCTCCTCCTCTTCTTTCTCCTCCTCCTCATCCCACCAAAGTTTTCATCCTCTTAATATATTGCAGTCATCAAATTATACAGCACTGTGTACTTACAATTGCTCAGTTTCCCTTTCTACCCAGATAACTCTTGTCTTTTCCATTAGGTTTATGACATCAGATAATTAGAAACTGACTAGCTGAATCCTTCTAAGCTCTATGTAGAAACAGGAAGTCTCTTTTCTCTGCATGAGTCATCAGTCACTGCAAAAGTCCTTGGCAGGGGGATGAAGTGTGGAGCAGCTGGATCAGGAGGTGAAGAGGGGAGTGATTTATGCAGGGAAAAAAGACTTCCTGTTTCTGCATAGAACATAAACAGAGAATGAATTGGGTAGAAAAGCAAAGTTAGCAATTGTAAGTACACGGTGCTATATAATATGATGACTGCAATGTATTAAGAGGTTAAAAACTTTGATGGGAGGAGGAAGAGGAGGAGGAGAAGGAGGAATAGGAGGAAGAGGAGGAGAGCTTCCTTAAAGTGTCTAGGGCAACATGAACTCTAATCACAGCCCTGAGCAAAGTTAACAAATTATTTTTACTATAAAGTGGATGCCATAAAGCAAAACTTGAAAAATAAGGAAGAATTAATATTTTTTCCAAGTCTACCACACACAGAATGTTTTTAGTACATGATATGGTGAAGCAAATGGTGTAATTAAAATAACTACAAATCATCTACAAAAATAAAACTTCTCTTCTGTCTATGTTGGCCCTTGGTCTGCTTCTAATCCATCTTTAGGACGCAGCCACTTGATGTGCAAGATGTGCAGTTATCCACTGTTGTCCCACAGTTGTGGATCACTAACTTGCAGTTGCTGCGCAGCAAAAATAAGATTCTGTGTCACCGAGGAACCGACTAAACGGAAAGTTTTTGGAGTAGCATAATAAATGGATTGTTTGCTTTCATACTAGGGAGCCATAAGCAGAGAAAGTGTTTCAGGGTTTACCGCTCCTTCCATCTTCAGGAGCACACTGCTCCCCTACCTCCTGGCGTCCTGATTGCCACAGCACTGGGCACTCCAGATCACTGACAGTTTCAATCTGTGACATGGTTGAAACTCTGACCCGAACTGTGCAATTGCCAATGCTCCAAAAAGGGGCAGCGTTACCTCTGCAATGTTAGAGTAGCGGCAGAACCCTGGAGCTGGGTACATGCAGCGATCCAGCCAACTTCAGAGTAGCATGTGCAAGTAAAATTGGGGTGATCTATTTGTGGGACTCCAGTTCATGTTAGTAGTCTTTGCCGGCTGTATGGGGGGCTTGCCAATCTCTTACTCTCTAGGATCCCTCTGAATAACCGGGCTGGTGCAATGCCATCTGTGCGTCACTCCTTAATGATCACATTGCACCAGCCATCAAAACTTACATCAGGGATCACAGAAGTTAAGAGATTTGCTCATCTCCTGTCCAATGGCCAGAGATTACTGACATGCGTATTTTTAATGGATACAACACGTACCATTTAAATCTATGGGGCTGTTCACATGTCCGTGTTGTTTAATGGACCATGCGTTCATGCAGAACTCATGGAAGTATGTCCAGTTTTTTTCTGGAATCACGAATGAAAACGCGAAAACAAGTCTATGGATTCGTCAAAAACACCTTCAGCATAAATCCGTATGCTGTCTGTAGCTAAGATTGCAAAGGATAGGAGAAGCTTTGTCATTTATTTATCCATATGTGAAAAACACTGATGGCAACTGAAGGTAAAAACGGACACATGGACCGTAAACTGATGGCAACTGATGGTAAAAATGGACACACGGACCGTACACTGATGACAACTGATGGTAAAAACAGACACACGGACTGTAAACTGATGGTAAAAACAGACGCACGGACCGTACACTGATGGCAACTGATGGTAAAAACAGACACACGGACCGTACACTGATGGCAACAGATGGTAAAAACAGACACACGGACTGTAAACTGATGGCAACTGATGGTAAAAATGGACACACGGACCGTACACTGATGACAACTGATGGTAAAAACAGACACACGGACTGTAAACTGATGGTAAAAACAGACGCACGGACCGTACACTGATGGCAACTGATGGTAAAAACAGACACACGGACCGTACACTGATAACAACTGATGGTAAAAACAGACACACGGACTGTAAACTGATGGTAAAAACAGACACACGGACCGTACACTGATGGCAACTGATGGTAAAAACAGACACACGGACCGTAAACTGATGGCAACTGATGGTAAAAATGGACACACGGACCGTACACTGATGGCAACTGATGGTAAAAACAGACACACGGACCGTACACTGATGACAACTGATGGTAAAAACGGACACACGGATCCTACACTGATGAGAACTGATGGCAAAAACAGACACACGGACCGTAAACTCATGGTAAAAACAGACACACGGACCGTACACTGATGACAACTGATGGTAAAAACAGACACACGGACTGTAAACTGATGGTAAAAACAGACACACGGACCGTACACTGATGGCAACTGATGGTAAAAACAGACACATGGACCGTAGACTGATGGCAACTGATGGTAAAAACAGACACACGGACCGTACACTGATGGCAACTGATGGTAAAAACAGACACACGGACCGTACACTGATGACAACTGATGGTAAAAACAGACACACGGACTGTAAACTGATGGTAAAAACAGACA
This sequence comes from Dendrobates tinctorius, assembly GCF_039654945.1. Classification (NCBI taxonomy): domain Eukaryota; kingdom Metazoa; phylum Chordata; class Amphibia; order Anura; family Dendrobatidae; genus Dendrobates; species Dendrobates tinctorius. The sequence goes on from NW_027361702.1 coordinate 11,141,594, forward strand.
CACGCACCGTACACTGATGGCAACTGATGGTAAAAACAAACACACGGACCGTACACTGATGACAACTGATGGTAAAAACAGACACACGGACTGTAAACTGATGGTAAAAACAGACACACGGACCGTACACTGATGACAACTGATGGTAAAAACAGACACACGGATCCTACACTGATGAGAACTGATGGCAAAAACAGACACACGGACCGTAAACTCATGGTAAAAACAGACACACGGACCGTACACTGATGACAACTGATGGTAAAAACAGACACACGGACTGTAAACTGATGGTAAAAACAGACACACGGACCGAACACTGATGGCAACTGATGGTAAAAACAGACACACGGACCGTACACTGATGACGACAGATGGTAAAAACAGACACACAGACTGTAAACTGATGGCAACTGATGGTAAAAACAGACACACGGACCGTACACTGATGACAACTGATGGTAAAAACAGACACACGGACTGTAAACTGATGGTAAAAACAGACACACGGACCGTACACTGATGGCAACTGATGGTAAAAACAGACACACGGACCGTACACTGATGACAACTGATGGTAAAAACAGACACACGGACTGTAAACTGATGGTAAAAACAGACACACGGACCGTACACTGATGGAAACTGATGGTAAAAACAGACACACGGACCGTACACTGATGGCAACTGATGGTAAAAACAGACACACGGAGTGTAAACTGATGGCAACTGATGGTAAAAACAGACACACGGACCGTACACTGATGGCAACTGATGGTAAAAACAGACACACGGACCGTACACTGATGACAACTGATGGTAAAAACAGACACACGGACTGTAAACTGATGGTAAAAACAGACGCACGGACCGTACACTGATGGCAACTGATGGTAAAAACAGACACACGGACCGTACACTGATGGCAACTGATGGTAAAAACAGACACACGGACCGTACACTGATGACAACTGATGGTAAAAACGGACACACGGATCCTACACTGATGAGAACTGATGGCAAAAACAGACACACGGACCGTACACTGATGACAACTGATGGTAAAAACAGACACACGGACTGTAAACTGATGGTAAAAACAGACACACGGACCGTACAATGATGGCAACTGATGGTAAAAACAGACACACGGACCGTAAACTGATGGCAACTGATGGTAAAAATGGACACACGGACCGTACACTGATGGCAACTGATGGTAAAAACAGACACACGGACCGTACACTGATGACAACTGATGGTAAAAACGGACACACGGATCCTACACTGATGAGAACTGATGGCAAAAACAGACACACGGACCGTAAACTCATGGTAAAAACAGACACACGGACCGTACACTGATGACAACTGATGGTAAAAACAGACACACGGACTGTAAACTGATGGTAAAAACAGACACACGGACCGTACACTGATGGCAACTGATGGTAAAAACAGACACACGGACCGTACACTGATGGCAACTGATGGTAAAAACAGACACACGGACCGTACACTGATGGCAACTGATGGTAAAAACAGACACACGGACCGTACACTGATGACAACTGATGGTAAAAACAGACACACGGACTGTAAACTGATGGTAAAACAGACACACGGACCGTACACTGATGGCAACTGATGGTAAAAACAGACACACGGACCGTACACTGATGACAACTGATGGTAAAAACAGACACACGGACTGTAAACTGATGGTAAAAACAGACACACGGACCGTACACTGATGGCAACTGATGGTAAAAACAGACACACGGACTGTAAACTGATGGTAAAAACAGACACACGGACCGTACACTGATGACAACTGATGGTAAAAACAGACACACGGACTGTAAACTGATGGTAAAAACAGACACAAGGACCGTACACTGATGGCAACTGATGGTAAAAACAGACACACGGATCCTACACTGATGAGAACTGATGGCAAAAACAGACACACGGACCGTAAACTCATGGTAAAAACAGACACACGGACCGTACACTGATGACAACTGATGGTAAAAACAGACACACGGACTGTAAACTGATGGTAAAAACAGACACACGGACCGTACACTGATGGCAACTGATGGTAAAAACAGACACACGGACCGTGCACTGATGGCAACTGATGGTAAAAACAGACACACGGACCGTACACTGATGGCAACTGATGGTAAAAACAGACACACGGACTGTACACTGATGACAACTGATGGTAAAAACAGACACACGGACTGTAAACTGATGGTAAAACAGACACACGGACCGTACACTGATGGCAACTGATGGTAAAAACAGACACACGGACCGTACACTGATGACAACTGATGGTAAAAACAGACACACGGACTGTAAACTGATGGTAAAAACAGACACACGGACCGTACACTGATGGCAACTGATGGTAAAAACAGACACACGGACCGTACACTGATGGCAACTGATGGTAAAAACAGACACACGGACCGTACACTGATGGCAACTGATGGTAAAAACAGACACACGGACCGTACACTGATGACAACTGATGGTAAAAACAGACACACGGACTGTAAACTGATGGTAAAACAGACACACGGACCGTACACTGATGGCAACTGATGGTAAAAACAGACACACGGACCGTACACTGATGACAACTGATGGTAAAAACAGACACACGGACTGTAAACTGATGGTAAAAACAGACACACGGACCGTACACTGATGACAACTGATGGTAAAAACAGACACACGGACTGTAAACTGATGGTAAAAACAGACACAAGGACCGTACACTGATGGCAACTGATGGTAAAAACAGACACACGGATCCTACACTGATGAGAACTGATGGCAAAAACAGACACACGGACCGTAAACTCATGGTAAAAACAGACACACGGACCGTACACTGATGACAACTGATGGTAAAAACAGACACACAGACTGTAAACTGATGGTAAAAACAGACACACGGACCGTACACTGATGGCAACTGATGGTAAAAACAGACACATGGACCGTACACTGATGACGACTGATGGTAAAAACAGACACACAGACTGTAAACTGATGGCAACTGATGGTAAAAACAGACACACGGACCGTACACTGATGACAACTGATGGTAAAAACAGACACACGGACTGTAAACTGATGGTAAAAACAGACACACGGACCGTACACTGATGGCAACTGATGGTAAAAACAGACACACGGACCGTACACTGATGACAACTGATGGTAAAAACAGACACACGGACTGTAAACTGATGGTAAAAACAGACACACGGACCGTACACTGATGGCAAATGATGGTAAAAACAGACACACGGACCGTACACTGATGGCAACTGATGGTAAAAACAGACACACGGACTGTAAACTGATGGTAAAAACAGACACACGGACCGTACACTGATGACAACTGATGGTAAAAACAGACACACGGACTGTAAACTGATGGCAACTGATGGTAAAAACAGACACACGGACCGTACACTGATGGCAACTGATGGTAAAAACAGACACACGGACCGTACACTGATGACAACTGATGGTAAAAACAGACACACGGACTGTAAACTGATGGCAACTGATTGTAAAAACAGACACACGACCATACACTGATGACAACTGATGGTAAAAACAGACACACGGACTGTAAACTGATGGTAAAAACAGACACACGGACCGTACACTGATGACAACTGATGGTAAAAACAGTCACACGGACTGTAAACTGATGGTAAAAACAGACACACGGACCGTACACTGATGGCAACTGATGGTAAAAACGGACACACGGACTGTAAACTGATGGTAAAAACAGACACAAGGACCGTACACTGATGGCAACTGATGGTAAAAACAGACACACGGATCCTACACTGATGACAACTGATGGTAAAAACAGACACACGGACTGTAAACTGATGGCAACTGATGGTAAAAACAGACACACGGACCGTACACTGATGGCAACTGATAGTAAAAACAGACACACGGACCGTACACTGATGACAACTGATGGTAAAAACAGACACACGGACTGTAAACTGATGGCAACTGATGGTAAAAACAGACACACGGACCGTACACTGATGACAACTGATGGTAAAAACAGACACACGGACTGTAAACTGATGGTAAAAACAGACACACGGACCGTACACTGATGACAACTGATGGTAAAAACAGACACACGGACTGTAAACTGATGGTAAAAACAGACACACGGACCGTACACTGATGGCAACTGATGGTAAAAACAGACACACGGACTGTAAACTGATGGCAACTGATGGTAAAAACAGACACACGGACCGTACACTGATGGCAACTGATGGAAAAACAGACACACGGACCGTACACTGATGACAACTGATGGTAAAAACAGACACACGGACTGTAAACTGATGGCAACTGATGGTAAAAACAGACACACGGACCGTACACTGATGGCAACTGATGGTAAAAACAGACACACGGACTGTAAACTGATGGCAACTGATGGTAAAAACAGACACACGGACCGTACACTGATGACAACTGATGGTAAAAACAGACACACGGACTGTAAACTGATGGTAAAAACAGACACACGGACCGTACACTGATGACAACTGATGGTAAAAACAGACACACGGACTGTAAACTGATGGTAAAAACAGACACACGGACCGTACACTGATGGCAACTGATGGTAAAAACAGACACACGGACTGTAAACTGATGGCAACTGATGGTAAAAACAGACACACGGACCGTACACTGATGGCAACTGATGGTAAAAACAGACACACGGACCGTACACTGATGAAAACTGATGGTAAAAACAGACACACGGACCGTACACTGATGGCAACTGATGGTAAAAACAGACACACGGACTGTAAACTGATGGCAACTGATGGTAAAAACAGACACACGGACCGTACACTGATGGCAACTGATGGTAAAAACAGACACACGGACCGTACACTGATGACAACTGATGGTAAAAACAGACACACGGACTGTAAACTGATGGCAACTGATGGTAAAAACAGACACACGGACCGTACACTGATGGCAACTGATGGTAAAAACAGACACACGGACCGTACACTGATGACAACTGATGGTAAAAACAGACACACGGACCGTACACTGATGACAACTGATGGTAAAAACAGACACACGGACCGTACACTGATGGCAACTGATGGTAAAAACAGACACACGGACCGTACACTGATGGCAAGTGATGGTAAAAACAGACACACGGACCGTACACTGATGACAACTGATGGTAAAAACAGACACACGGACTGTAAACTGATGGCAACTGATGGTAAAAACAGACACACGGACCGTACACTGATGGCAACTGATGGTAAAAACAGACACACGGACCGTACACTGATGACAACTGATGGTAAAAACAGACACACGGACTGTAAACTGATGGCATCTGATGGTAAAAACAGACACACGGACCGTACACTGATGACAACTGATGGTAAAAACAGACACACGGACTGTAAACTGATGGTAAAAACAGACACACGGACCGTACACTGATGTCAACTGATGGTAAAAACAGACACACGGATCCTACACTGATGACAACTGATGGTAAAAACAGACACACGGACTGTAAACTGATGGTAAAAACAGACACACGGACCGTACACTGATGACAACTGATGGTAAAAACAGACACACGGACTGTAAACTGATGGTAAAAACAGACACCCGGACCGTACACTGATGGCAACTGATGGTAAAAACAGACACACGGACTGTAAACTGATGGCAACTGATGGTAAAAACAGACACACGGACCGTACACTGATGGCAACTGATGGTAAAAACAGACACACGGACCGTACACTGATGACAACTGATGGTAAAAACAGACACACGGACCGTACACTGATGACAACTGATGGTAAAAACAGACACACGGACCGTACACTGATGGCAACTGATGGTAAAAACAAACACACGGACCGTACACTGATGACAACTGATGGTAAAAACAGACACACGGACTGTAAACTGATGGCAACTGATGGTAAAAACAGACACACGGACCGTACACTGATGGCAACTGATGGTAAAAACAGACACACGGACCGTACACTGATGACAACTGATGGTAAAAACAGACACACGGACTGTAAACTGATGGCAACTGATGGTAAAAACAGACACACGGACCGTACACTGATGACAACTGATGGTAAAAACAGACACACGGACTGTAAACTGATGGTAAAAACAGACACACGGACCGTACACTGATGACAACTGATGGTAAAAACAGACACACAGACTGTAAACTGATGGTAAAAACAGACACACGGACCGTACACTGATGGCAACTGATGGTAAAAACAGACACACGGATCCTACACTGATGACAACTGATGGTAAAAACAGACACACAGACTGTAAACTGATGGCAACTGATGGTAAAAACAGACACACGGACCGTACACTGATGGCAACTGATAGTAAAAACAGACACACGGACCGTACACTGATGACAACTGATGGTAAAAACAGACACACGGACTGTAAACTGATGGTAAAAACAGACACACGGACCGTACACTGATGACAACTGATGGTAAAAACAGACACACGGACTGTAAACTGATGGTAAAAACAGACACACGGACCGTACACTGATGGCAACTGATGGTAAAAACAGACACACGGACTGTAAACTGATGGCAACTGATGGTAAAAACAGACACACGGACCGTACACTGATGGCAACTGATGGTAAAAACAGACACACGGATCCTACACTGATGACAACTGATGGTAAAAACAGACACACAGACTGTAAACTGATGGCAACTGATGGTAAAAACAGACACACGGACCGTACACTGATGACAACTGATGGTAAAAACAGACACACGGACTGTAAACTGATGGTAAAAACAGACACACGGACCGTACACTGATGGCAACTGATGGTAAAAACAGACACACGGACTGTAAACTGATGGCAACTGATGGTAAAAACAGACACACGGACCGTACACTGATGGCAACTAATGGTAAAACAGACACACGGACCGTACACTGATGACAACTGATGGTAAAAACAGACACATGGACCGTACACTGATGACAACTGATGGTAAAAACAGAAACACGGACCGTACACTGATGGCAACTGATGGTAAAAACAGACACACGGACTGTAAACTGATGGCAACTGATGGTAAAAACAGACACACGGACCGTACACTGATGGCAACTGATGGTAAAAACAGACACACGGACCGTACACTGATGACAACTGATGGTAAAAACAGACACACGGACTGTAAACTGATGGCAACTGATGGTAAAAACAGACACACGGACCGTACACTGATGGCAACTGATGGTAAAAACAGACACACGGACCGTACACTGATGACAACTGATGGTAAAAACAGACACACGGACTGTAAACTGATGGCAACTGATGGTAAAAACAGACACACGGACCGTACACTGATGGCAACTGATGGTAAAAACAGACACACGGACTGTAAACTGATGGCAACTGATGGTAAAAACAGACACACGGACCGTACACTGATGACAACTGATGGTAAAAACAGACACACGGACTGTAAACTGATGGCAACTGATGGTAAAAACAGACACACGGACCGTACACTGATGCCAACTGATGGTAAAAACAGACACACGGACCGTACACTGATGACAACTGATGGTAAAAACAGACACACGGACTGTAAACTGATGGCAACTGATGGTAAAAACAGACACACGGACCGTACACTGATGACAACTGATGGTAAAAACAGACACACGGACTGTAAACTGATGGTAAAAACAGACACACGGACCGTACACTGATGACAACTGATGGTAAAAACAGACACACGGACTGTAAACTGATGGTAAAAACAGACACACGGACCGTACACTGATGGCAACTGATGGTAAAAACAGACACACGGATCCTACACTGATGACAACTGATGGTAAAAACAGACACACGGACTGTAAACTGATGGCAACTGATGGTAAAAACAGACACACGGACCGTACACTGATGACAACTGATGGTAAAAACAGACACACGGACCGTACACTGATGGCAACTGATGGTAAAAACAGACACACGGACTGTAAACTGATGGCAACTGATGGTAAAAACAGACACATGGACCGTACACTGATGGCAACTGATGGTAAAAAACAGACACACGGACCGTACACTGATGACAACTGATGGTAAAAACAGACACACGGACTGTAAACTGATGGTAAAAACAGACACACGGACCGTACACTGATGGCAACTGATGGTAAAAACAGACACACGGACCGTACACTGATGGCAACTGATGGTAAAAACAGACACACGGACCGTACACTGATGACAACTGATGGTAAAAACAGACACACGGACCGTACACTGATGACAACTGATGGTAAAAACAGACACACGGACCGTACACTGATGGCAACTGATGGTAAAAACAGACACACGGACTGTAAACTGATGGCAACTGATGGTAAAAACAGACACACGGACCGTACACTGATGGCAACTGATGGTAAAAACAGACACACGGACCGTACACTGATGACAACTGATGGTAAAAACAGACACACGGACCGTACACTGATGACAACTGATGGTAAAAACAGACACACGGACCGTACACTGATGGCAACTGATGGTAAAAACAGACACACGGACTGTAAACTGATGGCAACTGATGGTAAAAATAGACACACGGACCGTACACTGATGGCAACTGATGGTAAAAACAGACACACGGACCGTACACTGATGACAACTGATGGTAAAAACAGACACACGGACTGTAAACTGATGGCAACTGATGGTAAAAACAGACACACGGACCGTACACTGATGACAACTGATGGTAAAAACAGACACACGGACTGTAAACTGATGGTAAAAACAGACACACGGACCGTACACTGATGACAACTGATGGTAAAAACAGACACACGGACTGTAAACTGATGGTAAAAACAGACACACGGACCGTACACTGATGGCAACTGATGGTAAAAACAGACACACGGATCCTACACTGATGACAACTGATGGTAAAAACAGACACACGGACTGTAAACTGATGGCAACTGATGGTAAAAACAGACACACGGACCGTACACTGATGACAACTGATGGTAAAAACAGACACACGGACCGTACACTGATGGCAACTGATGGTAAAAACAGACACACGGACTGTAAACTGATGGCAACTGATGGTAAAAACAGACACACGGACCGTACACTGATGGCAACTGATGGTAAAAACAGACACACGGACCGTACACTGATGACAACTGATGGTAAAAACAGACACACGGACCGTACACTGATGACAACTGATGGTAAAAACAGACACACGGACCGTACACTGATGGCAACTGATGGTAAAAACAGACACACGGACTGTAAACTGATGGCAACTGATGGTAAAAACAGACACACGGACCGTACACTGATGGCAACTGATGGTAAAAAACAGACACACGGACCGTACACTGATGACAACTGATGGTAAAAACAGACACACGGACTGTAAACTGATGGTAAAAACAGACACACGGACCGTACACTGATGGCAACTGATGGTAAAAACAGACACACGGACCGTACACTGATGGCAACTGATGGTAAAAACAGACACACGGACCGTACACTGATGACAACTGATGGTAAAAACAGACACACGGACCGTACACTGATGACAACTGATGGTAAAAACAGACACACGGACCGTACACTGATGGCAACTGATGGTAAAAACAGACACACGGACTGTAAACTGATGGCAACTGATGGTAAAAACAGACATACGGACCGTACACTGATGGCAACTGATGGTAAAAACAGACACACGGACCGTACACTGATGACAACTGATGGTAAAAACAGACACACGGACCGTACACTGATGACAACTGATGGTAAAAACAGACACACGGACTGTACACTGATGGCAACTGATGGTAAAAACAGACACACGGACTGTAAACTGATGGCAACTGATGGTAAAAACAGACACACGGACCGTACACTGATGGCAACTGATGGTAAAAACAGACACACGGACCGTACACTGATGACAATTGATGGTAAAAACAGACACACGGACTGTAAACTGATGGAAAAAACAGACACACGGACCGTACACTGATGGCAACTGATGGTAAAAACAGACACACGGACCGTACACTGATGGCAACTGATGGTAAAAACAGACACACGGACCGTAAACTGATGGTAAAAACGGACACACGGACCGTAAACTGATGAGAACTGATGGTAAAAACAGACACACGGACAGTACACTGATGGCAACTGATAGTAAAAACAGACACACGGACTGTAAACTGATGGCAACTGATGGTAAAAACAGACACACGGACCATACACTGATGACAACTGATGGTAAAAACAGACACACGGACTGTAAACTGATGGTAAAAACAGACACACGGACCGTACACTGATGGCAACTGATGATAAAAACAGACACACGGACTGTAAACTGATGGCAACTGATGGTAAAAACAGACACACGGACCGTACACTGATGACAACTGATGGTAAAAACAGACACACGAACCGTACACTGATGACAACTGATGGTAAAAACAGACACACGGACCGTACACTGATGGCAACTGATGGTAAAAACAGACACACGGACTGTAAACTGATGGCAACTGATGGTAAAAACAGACACACGGACCGTACACTGATGGCAACTGATGGTAAAAACAGACACACGGACCGTACACTGATGACAACTGATGGTAAAAACAGACACACGGACTGTAAACTGATGGCAACTGATGGTAAAAACAGACACATGGACCGTACACTGATGGCAACTGATGGTAAAAACAGACACACGGACCGTACACTGATGACAACTGATGGTAAAAACAGACACACGGACTGTAAACTGATGGCAACTGATGGTAAAAACAGACACACGGACCGTACACTGATGACAACTGATGGTAAAAACAGACACACGGACTGTAAACTGATGGTAAAAACAGACACACGGACCGTACACTGATGACAACTGATGGTAAAAACAGACACACGGACTGTAAACTGATGGTAAAAACAGACACACGGACCGTACACTGATGGCAACTGATGGTAAAAACAGACACACGGATCCTACACTGATGACAACTGATGGTAAAAACAGACACACGGACTGTAAACTGATGGCAACTGATGGTAAAAACAGACACACGGACCGTACACTGATGGCAACTGATAGTAAAAACAGACACACGGACCGTACACTGATGACAACTGATGGTAAAAACAGACACACGGACTGTAAACTGATGGCAACTGATGGTAAAAACAGACACACGGACCGTACACTGATGACAACTGATGGTAAAAACAGACACACGGACTGTAAACTGATGGTAAAAACAGACACACGGACCGTACACTGATGACAACTGATGGTAAAAACAGACACACGGACTGTAAACTGATGGTAAAAACAGACACACGGACCGTACACTGATGGCAACTGATGGTAAAAACAGACACACGGACTGTAAACTGATGGCAACTGATGGTAAAAACAGACACACGGACCGTACACTGATGGCAACTGATGGTAAAAACAGACACACGGACCGTACACTGATGACAACTGATGGTAAAAACAGACACACGGACCGTACACTGATGACAACTGATGGTAAAAACAGACACTCGGACCGTAAACTGATGGCAACTGATGGTAAAAACAGACACACGGACTGTAAACTGATGGCAACTGATGGTAAAAACAGACACACGGACCGTACACTGATGGCAACTGATGGTAAAAACAGACACACGGACCGTACACTGATGACAACTGATGGTAAAAACAGACACACGGACTGTAAACTGATGGCAACTGATGGTAAAAACAGACACACGGACCGTACACTGATGGCAACTGATGGTAAAAACAGACACACGGACCGTACACTGATGACAACTGATGGTAAAAACAGACACACGGACCGTACACTGATGACAACTGATGGTAAAAACAGACACACGGACCGTACACTGATGGCAACTGATGGTAAAAACAGACACACGGACTGTAAACTGATGGCAACTGATGGTAAAAACAGACACACGGACCGTACACTGATGGCAACTGATGGTAAAAACAGACACACGGACCGTACACTGATGACAACTGATGGTAAAAACAGACACACGGACCGTACACTGATGACAACTGATGGTAAAAACAGACACACGGACCGTACACTGATGGCAACTGATGGTAAAAACAGACACACGGACTGTAAACTGATGGCAACTGATGGTAAAAACAGACACACGGACCGTACACTGATGACAACTGATGGTAAAAACAGACACACGGACCGTACACTGATGACAACTGATGGTAAAAACAGACACACGGACTGTAAACTGATGGTAAAAACAGACACACGGACCGTACACTGATGGCAACTGATGGTAAAAACAGACACACGGACCGTACACTGATGGCAACTGATGGTAAAAACAGACACACGGACCGTACACTGATGACAACTGATGGTAAAAACAGACACACGGACCGTACACTGATGACAACTGATGGTAAAAACAGACACACGGACCGTACACTGATGGCAACTGATGGTAAAAACAGACACACGGACTGTAAACTGATGGTAAAAACAGACACACGGACCGTACACTGATGGCAACTGATGGTAAAAACAGACACACGCACCGTACACTGATGGCAACTGATGGTAAAAACAGACACACGGACCGTACACTGATGACAACTGATGGTAAAAACAGACACACGGACTGTAAACTGATGGTAAAAACAGACACACGGACCGTACACTGATGACAACTGATGGTAAAAACAGACACACGGACCGTACACTGATGACAACTGATGGTAAAAACAGACACACGGACCGTACACTGATGGCAACTGATGGTAAAAACAGACACACGGACTGTAAACTGATGGCAACTGATGGTAAAAACAGACACACGGACCGTACACTGATGGCAACTGATGGTAAAAACAGACACACGGACCGTACACTGATGACAACTGATGGTAAAAACAGACACACGGACCGTACACTGATGACAACTGATGGTAAAAACAGACACACGGACCGTACACTGATGGCAACTGATGGTAAAAACAGACACACGGACTGTAAACTGATGGCAACTGATGGTAAAAACAGACACACGGACCGTACACTGATGACAACTGATGGTAAAAACAGACACACGGACTGTAAACTGATGGTAAAAACAGACACACGGACCGTACACTGATGGCAACTGATGGTAAAAACAGACACACGGACCGTACACTGATGGCAACTGATGGTAAAAACAGACAAACGGACCGTACACTGATGGCAACTGATGGTAAAAACAGACACACGGACCGTACACTGATGACAACTGATGGTAAAAACAGACACACGGACTGTAAACTGATGGTAAAACAGACACACGGACCGTACACTGATGGCAACTGATGGTAAAAACAGACACACGGACCGTACACTGATGACAACTGATGGTAAAAACAGACACACGGACTGTAAACTGATGGTAAAAACAGACACACGGACCGTACACTGATGGCAACTGATGGTAAAAACAGACACACGGACTGTAAACTGATGGTAAAAACAGACACACGGACCGTACACTGATGACAACTGATGGTAAAAACAGACACACGGACTGTAAACTGATGGTAAAAACAGACACAAGGACCGTACACTGATGGCAACTGATGGTAAAAACAGACACACGGATCCTACACTGATGAGAACTGATGGCAAAAACAGACACACGGACCGTAAACTCATGGTAAAAACAGACACACGGACCGTACACTGATGACAACTGATGGTAAAAACAGACACACGGACTGTAAACTGATGGTAAAAACAGACACACGGACCGTACACTGATGGCAACTGATGGTAAAAACAGACACACGGACCGTACACTGATGACGACTGATGGTAAAAACAGACACACAGACTGTAAACTGATGGCAACTGATGGTAAAAACAGACACACGGACCGTACACTGATGACAACTGATGGTAAAAACAGACACACGGACTGTAAACTGATGGTAAAAACAGACACACGGACCGTACACTGATGGCAACTGATGGTAAAAACAGACACACGGACCGTACACTGATGACAACTGATGGTAAAAACAGACACACGGACTGTAAACTGATGGTAAAAACAGACACACGGACCGTACACTGATGGCAACTGATGGTAAAAACAGACACACGGACCGTACACTGATGGCAACTGATGGTAAAAACAGACACACGGACTGTAAACTGATGGTAAAAACAGACACACGGACCGTACACTGATGACAACTGATGGTAAAAACAGACACACGGACTGTAAACTGATGGCAACTGATGGTAAAAACAGACACACGGACCGTACACTGATGGCAACTGATGGTAAAAACAGACACACGGACCGTACACTGATGACAACTGATGGTAAAAACAGACACACGGACTGTAAACTGATGGCAACTGATTGTAAAAACAGACACACGACCATACACTGATGACAACTGATGGTAAAAACAGACACACGGACTGTAAACTGATGGTAAAAACAGACACACGGACCGTACACTGATGACAACTGATGGTAAAAACAGTCACACGGACTGTAAACTGATGGTAAAAACAGACACACGGACCGTACACTGATGGCAACTGATGGTAAAAACGGACACACGGACTGTAAACTGATGGTAAAAACAGACACAAGGACCGTACACTGATGGCAACTGATGGTAAAAACAGACACACGGATCCTACACTGATGACAACTGATGGTAAAAACAGACACACGGACTGTAAACTGATGGCAACTGATGGTAAAAACAGACACACGGACCGTACACTGATGGCAACTGATAGTAAAAACAGACACACGGACCGTACACTGATGACAACTGATGGTAAAAACAGACACACGGACTGTAAACTGATGGCAACTGATGGTAAAAACAGACACACGGACCGTACACTGATGACAACTGATGGTAAAAACAGACACACGGACTGTAAACTGATGGTAAAAACAGACACACGGACCGTACACTGATGACAACTGATGGTAAAAACAGACACACGGACTGTAAACTGATGGTAAAAACAGACACACGGACCGTACACTGATGGCAACTGATGGTAAAAACAGACACACGGACTGTAAACTGATGGCAACTGATGGTAAAAACAGACACACGGACCGTACACTGATGGCAACTGATGGTAAAAACAGACACACGGACCGTACACTGATGACAACTGATGGTAAAAACAGACACACGGACTGTAAACTGATGGCAACTGATGGTAAAAACAGACACACGGACCGTACACTGATGGCAACTGATAGTAAAAACAGACACACGGACCATACACTGATGACAACTGATGGTAAAAACAGACACACGGACTGTAAACTGATGGCAACTGATGGTAAAAACAGACACACGGACCGTACACTGATGACAACTGATGGTAAAAACAGACACACGGACTGTAAACTGATGGTAAAAACAGACACACGGACCGTACACTGATGACAACTGATGGTAAAAACAGACACACGGACTGTAAACTGATGGTAAAAACAGACACACGGACCGTACACTGATGGCAACTGATGGTAAAAACAGACACACGGACTGTAAACTGATGGCAACTGATGGTAAAAACAGACACACGGACCGTACACTGATGGCAACTGATGGTAAAAACAGACACACGGACCGTACACTGATGACAACTGATGGTAAAAACAGACACACGGACCGTACGCTGATGACAACTGATGGTAAAAACAGACACACGGACCGTACGCTGATGGCAACTGATGGTAAAAACAGACACACGGACTGTAAACTGATGGCAACTGATGGTAAAAACAGACACACGGACCGTACACTGATGGCAACTGATGGTAAAAACAGACACACGGACCGTACACTGATGACAACTGATGGTAAAAACAGACACACGGACTGTAAACTGATGGCAACTGATGGTAAAAACAGACACACGGACCGTACACTGATGGCAACTGATGGTAAAAACAGACACACGGACCGTACACTGATGACAACTGATGGTAAAAACAGACACACGGACCGTACACTGATGACAACTGATGGTAAAAACAGACACACGGACCGTACACTGATGGCAACTGATGGTAAAAACAGACACACGGACGGTACACTGATGGCAAGTGATGGTAAAAACAGACACACGGACCGTACACTGATGACAACTGATGGTAAAAACAGACACACAGACTGTAAACTGATGGCAACTGATGGTAAAAACAGACACACGGACCGTACACTGATGGCAACTGATGGTAAAAACAGACACACGGACCGTACACTGATGACAACTGATGGTAAAAACAGACACACGGACTGTAAACTGATGGCAACTGATGGTAAAAACAGACACACGGACCGTACACTGATGACAACTGATGGTAAAAACAGACACACGGACTGTAAACTGATGGTAAAAACAGACACACGGACCGTACACTGATGTCAACTGATGGTAAAAACAGACACACGGATCCTACACTGATGACAACTGATGGTAAAAACAGACACACGGACTGTAAACTGATGGTAAAAACAGACACACGGACCGTACACTGATGACAACTGATGGTAAAAACAGACACACGGACTGTAAACTGATGGTAAAAACAGACACACGGACCGTACACTGATGGCAACTGATGGTAAAAACAGACACACGGACTGTAAACTGATGGCAACTAATGGTAAAAACAGACACACGGACCGTACACTGATGGCAACTGATGGTAAAAACAGACACACGGACCGTACACTGATGACAACTGATGGTAAAAACAGACACACGGACCGTACACTGATGACAACTGATGGTAAAAACAGACACACGGACCGTACACTGATGGCAACTGATGGTAAAAACAAACACACGGACCGTACACTGATGACAACTGATGGTAAAAACAGACACACGGACTGTAAACTGATGGCAACTGATGGTAAAAACAGACACACGGACCGTACACTGATGGCAACTGATGGTAAAAACAGACACACGGACCGTACACTGATGACAACTGATGGTAAAAACAGACACACGGACTGTAAACTGATGGCAACTGATGGTAAAAACAGACACACGGACCGTACACTGATGACAACTGATGGTAAAAACAGACACACGGACTGTAAACTGATGGTAAAAACAGACACACGGACCGTACACTGATGACAACTGATGGTAAAAACAGACACACAGACTGTAAACTGATGGTAAAAACAGACACACGGACCGTACACTGATGGCAACTGATGGTAAAAACAGACATACGGATCCTACACTGATGACAACTGATGGTAAAAACAGACACACAGACTGTAAACTGATGGCAACTGATGGTAAAAACAGACACACGGACCGTACACTGATGGCAACTGATAGTAAAAACAGACACACGGACCGTACACTGATGACAACTGATGGTAAAAACAGACACACGGACTGTAAACTGATGGCAACTGATGGTAAAAACAGACACACGGACCGTACACTGATGACAACTGATGGTAAAAACAGACACACGGACTGTAAACTGATGGTAAAAACAGACACACGGACCGTACACTGATGACAACTGATGGTAAAAACAGACACACGGACTGTAAACTGATGGTAAAAACAGACACACGGACCGTACACTGATGGCAACTGATGGTAAAAACAGACACACGGACTGTAAACTGATGGCAACTGATGGTAAAAACAGACACACGGACCGTACACTGATGGCAACTGATGGTAAAAACAGACACACGGACCGTACACTGATGACAACTGATGGTAAAAACAGACACACGGACCGTACACTGATGACAACTGATGATAAAAACAGACACACGGACCGTAAACTGATGGCAACTGATGGTAAAAACAGACACACGGACTGTAAACTGATGGCAACTGATGGTAAAAACAGACACACGGACCGTACACTGATGGCAACTGATGGTAAAAACAGACACACGTACCGTACACTGATGACAACTGATGGTAAAAACAGACACACGGACCGTACACTGATGGCAACTGATGGTAAAAACAAACACACGGACCGTACACTGATGACAACTGATGGTAAAAACAGACACACGGACTGTAAACTGATGGCAACTGATGGTAAAAACAGACACACGGACCGTACACTGATGGCAACTGATGGTAAAAACAGACACACGGACCGTACACTGATGACAACTGATGGTAAAAACAGACACACGGACTGTAAACTGATGGCAACTGATGGTAAAAACAGACACACGGACCGTACACTGATGACAACTGATGGTAAAAACAGACACACGGACTGTAAACTGATGGTAAAAACAGACACACGGACCGTACACTGATGACAACTGATGGTAAAAACAGACACACAGACTGTAAACTGATGGTAAAAACAGACACACGGACCGTACACTGATGGCAACTGATGGTAAAAACAGACACACGGATCCTACACTGATGACAACTGATGGTAAAAACAGACACACAGACTGTAAACTGATGGCAACTGATGGTAAAAACAGACACACGGACCGTACACTGATGGCAACTGATAGTAAAAACAGACACACGGACCGTACACTGATGACAACTGATGGTAAAAACAGACACACGGACTGTAAACTGATGGTAAAAACAGACACACGGACCGTACACTGATGACAACTGATGGTAAAAACAGACACACGGACTGTAAACTGATGGTAAAAACAGACACACGGACCGTACACTGATGGCAACTGATGGTAAAAACAGACACACGGACTGTAAACTGATGGCAACTGATGGTAAAAACAGACACACGGACCGTACACTGATGGCAACTGATGGTAAAAACAGACACACGGATCCTACACTGATGACAACTGATGGTAAAAACAGACACACAGACTGTAAACTGATGGCAACTGATGGTAAAAACAGACACACGGACCGTACACTGATGACAACTGATGGTAAAAACAGACACACGGACTGTAAACTGATGGTAAAAACAGACACACGGACCGTACACTGATGGCAACTGATGGTAAAAACAGACACACGGACTGTAAACTGATGGCAACTGATGGTAAAAACAGACACACGGACCGTACACTGATGGCAACTAATGGTAAAACAGACACACGGACCGTACACTGATGACAACTGATGGTAAAAACAGACACATGGACCGTACACTGATGACAACTGATGGTAAAAACAGAAACACGGACCGTACACTGATGGCAACTGATGGTAAAAACAGACACACGGACTGTAAACTGATGGCAACTGATGGTAAAAACAGACACACGGACCGTACACTGATGGCAACTGATGGTAAAAACAGACACACGGACCGTACACTGATGACAACTGATGGTAAAAACAGACACACGGACTGTAAACTGATGGCAACTGATGGTAAAAACAGACACACGGACCGTACACTGATGGCAACTGATGGTAAAAACAGACACACGGACCGTACACTGATGACAACTGATGGTAAAAACAGACACACGGACTGTAAACTGATGGCAACTGATGGTAAAAACAGACACACGGACCGTACACTGATGGCAACTGATGGTAAAAACAGACACACGGACTGTAAACTGATGGCAACTGATGGTAAAAACAGACACACGGACCGTACACTGATGACAACTGATGGTAAAAACAGACACACGGACTGTAAACTGATGGCAACTGATGGTAAAAACAGACACACGGACCGTACACTGATGCCAACTGATGGTAAAAACAGACACACGGACCGTACACTGATGACAACTGATGGTAAAAACAGACACACGGACTGTAAACTGATGGCAACTGATGGTAAAAACAGACACACGGACCGTACACTGATGACAACTGATGGTAAAAACAGACACACGGACTGTAAACTGATGGTAAAAACAGACACACGGACCGTACACTGATGACAACTGATGGTAAAAACAGACACACGGACTGTAAACTGATGGTAAAAACAGACACACGGACCGTACACTGATGGCAACTGATGGTAAAAACAGACACACGGATCCTACACTGATGACAACTGATGGTAAAAACAGACACACGGACTGTAAACTGATGGCAACTGATGGTAAAAACAGACACACGGACCGTACACTGATGACAACTGATGGTAAAAACAGACACACGGACCGTACACTGATGGCAACTGATGGTAAAAACAGACACACGGACTGTAAACTGATGGCAACTGATGGTAAAAACAGACACATGGACCGTACACTGATGGCAACTGATGGTAAAAAACAGACACACGGACCGTACACTGATGACAACTGATGGTAAAAACAGACACACGGACTGTAAACTGATGGTAAAAACAGACACACGGACCGTACACTGATGGCAACTGATGGTAAAAACAGACACACGGACCGTACACTGATGGCAACTGATGGTAAAAACAGACACACGGACCGTACACTGATGACAACTGATGGTAAAAACAGACACACGGACCGTACACTGATGACAACTGATGGTAAAAACAGACACACGGACCGTACACTGATGGCAACTGATGGTAAAAACAGACACACGGACTGTAAACTGATGGCAACTGATGGTAAAAACAGACACACGGACCGTACACTGATGGCAACTGATGGTAAAAACAGACACACGGACCGTACACTGATGACAACTGATGGTAAAAACAGACACACGGACCGTACACTGATGACAACTGATGGTAAAAACAGACACACGGACCGTACACTGATGGCAACTGATGGTAAAAACAGACACACGGACTGTAAACTGATGGCAACTGATGGTAAAAATAGACACACGGACCGTACACTGATGGCAACTGATGGTAAAAACAGACACACGGACCGTACACTGATGACAACTGATGGTAAAAACAGACACACGGACTGTAAACTGATGGCAACTGATGGTAAAAACAGACACACGGACCGTACACTGATGACAACTGATGGTAAAAACAGACACACGGACTGTAAACTGATGGTAAAAACAGACACACGGACCGTACACTGATGACAACTGATGGTAAAAACAGACACACGGACTGTAAACTGATGGTAAAAACAGACACACGGACCGTACACTGATGGCAACTGATGGTAAAAACAGACACACGGATCCTACACTGATGACAACTGATGGTAAAAACAGACACACGGACTGTAAACTGATGGCAACTGATGGTAAAAACAGACACACGGACCGTACACTGATGACAACTGATGGTAAAAACAGACACACGGACCGTACACTGATGGCAACTGATGGTAAAAACAGACACACGGACTGTAAACTGATGGCAACTGATGGTAAAAACAGACACACGGACCGTACACTGATGGCAACTGATGGTAAAAACAGACACACGGACCGTACACTGATGACAACTGATGGTAAAAACAGACACACGGACCGTACACTGATGACAACTGATGGTAAAAACAGACACACGGACCGTACACTGATGGCAACTGATGGTAAAAACAGACACACGGACTGTAAACTGATGGCAACTGATGGTAAAAACAGACACACGGACCGTACACTGATGGCAACTGATGGTAAAAAACAGACACACGGACCGTACACTGATGACAACTGATGGTAAAAACAGACACACGGACTGTAAACTGATGGTAAAAACAGACACACGGACCGTACACTGATGGCAACTGATGGTAAAAACAGACACACGGACCGTACACTGATGGCAACTGATGGTAAAAACAGACACACGGACCGTACACTGATGACAACTGATGGTAAAAACAGACACACGGACCGTACACTGATGACAACTGATGGTAAAAACAGACACACGGACCGTACACTGATGGCAACTGATGGTAAAAACAGACACACGGACTGTAAACTGATGGCAACTGATGGTAAAAACAGACATACGGACCGTACACTGATGGCAACTGATGGTAAAAACAGACACACGGACCGTACACTGATGACAACTGATGGTAAAAACAGACACACGGACCGTACACTGATGACAACTGATGGTAAAAACAGACACACGGACTGTACACTGATGGCAACTGATGGTAAAAACAGACACACGGACTGTAAACTGATGGCAACTGATGGTAAAAACAGACACACGGACCGTACACTGATGGCAACTGATGGTAAAAACAGACACACGGACCGTACACTGATGACAATTGATGGTAAAAACAGACACACGGACTGTAAACTGATGGAAAAAACAGACACACGGACCGTACACTGATGGCAACTGATGGTAAAAACAGACACACGGACCGTACACTGATGGCAACTGATGGTAAAAACAGACACACGGACCGTAAACTGATGGTAAAAACGGACACACGGACCGTAAACTGATGAGAACTGATGGTAAAAACAGACACACGGACAGTACACTGATGGCAACTGATAGTAAAAACAGACACACGGACTGTAAACTGATGGCAACTGATGGTAAAAACAGACACACGGACCATACACTGATGACAACTGATGGTAAAAACAGACACACGGACTGTAAACTGATGGTAAAAACAGACACACGGACCGTACACTGATGGCAACTGATGATAAAAACAGACACACGGACTGTAAACTGATGGCAACTGATGGTAAAAACAGACACACGGACCGTACACTGATGGCAACTGATGGTAAAAACAGACACACGGACCGTACACTGATGACAACTGATGGTAAAAACAGACACACGAACCGTACACTGATGACAACTGATGGTAAAAACAGACACACGGACCGTACACTGATGGCAACTGATGGTAAAAACAGACACACGGACTGTAAACTGATGGCAACTGATGGTAAAAACAGACACACGGACCGTACACTGATGGCAACTGATGGTAAAAACAGACACACGGACCGTACACTGATGACAACTGATGGTAAAAACAGACACACGGACTGTAAACTGATGGCAACTGATGGTAAAAACAGACACATGGACCGTACACTGATGGCAACTGATGGTAAAAACAGACACACGGACCGTACACTGATGACAACTGATGGTAAAAACAGACACACGGACTGTAAACTGATGGCAACTGATGGTAAAAACAGACACACGGACCGTACACTGATGACAACTGATGGTAAAAACAGACACACGGACTGTAAACTGATGGTAAAAACAGACACACGGACCGTACACTGATGACAACTGATGGTAAAAACAGACACACGGACTGTAAACTGATGGTAAAAACAGACACACGGACCGTACACTGATGGCAACTGATGGTAAAAACAGACACACGGATCCTACACTGATGACAACTGATGGTAAAAACAGACACACGGACTGTAAACTGATGGCAACTGATGGTAAAAACAGACACACGGACCGTACACTGATGGCAACTGATAGTAAAAACAGACACACGGACCGTACACTGATGACAACTGATGGTAAAAACAGACACACGGACTGTAAACTGATGGCAACTGATGGTAAAAACAGACACACGGACCGTACACTGATGACAACTGATGGTAAAAACAGACACACGGACTGTAAACTGATGGTAAAAACAGACACACGGACCGTACACTGATGACAACTGATGGTAAAAACAGACACACGGACTGTAAACTGATGGTAAAAACAGACACACGGACCGTACACTGATGGCAACTGATGGTAAAAACAGACACACGGACTGTAAACTGATGGCAACTGATGGTAAAAACAGACACACGGACCGTACACTGATGGCAACTGATGGTAAAAACAGACACACGGACCGTACACTGATGACAACTGATGGTAAAAACAGACACACGGACCGTACACTGATGACAACTGATGGTAAAAACAGACACTCGGACCGTAAACTGATGGCAACTGATGGTAAAAACAGACACACGGACTGTAAACTGATGGCAACTGATGGTAAAAACAGACACACGGACCGTACACTGATGGCAACTGATGGTAAAAACAGACACACGGACCGTACACTGATGACAACTGATGGTAAAAACAGACACACGGACTGTAAACTGATGGCAACTGATGGTAAAAACAGACACACGGACCGTACACTGATGGCAACTGATGGTAAAAACAGACACACGGACCGTACACTGATGACAACTGATGGTAAAAACAGACACACGGACCGTACACTGATGACAACTGATGGTAAAAACAGACACACGGACCGTACACTGATGGCAACTGATGGTAAAAACAGACACACGGACTGTAAACTGATGGCAACTGATGGTAAAAACAGACACACGGACCGTACACTGATGGCAACTGATGGTAAAAACAGACACACGGACCGTACACTGATGACAACTGATGGTAAAAACAGACACACGGACCGTACACTGATGACAACTGATGGTAAAAACAGACACACGGACCGTACACTGATGGCAACTGATGGTAAAAACAGACACACGGACTGTAAACTGATGGCAACTGATGGTAAAAACAGACACACGGACCGTACACTGATGACAACTGATGGTAAAAACAGACACACGGACCGTACACTGATGACAACTGATGGTAAAAACAGACACACGGACTGTAAACTGATGGTAAAAACAGACACACGGACCGTACACTGATGGCAACTGATGGTAAAAACAGACACACGGACCGTACACTGATGGCAACTGATGGTAAAAACAGACACACGGACCGTACACTGATGACAACTGATGGTAAAAACAGACACACGGACCGTACACTGATGACAACTGATGGTAAAAACAGACACACGGACCGTACACTGATGGCAACTGATGGTAAAAACAGACACACGGACTGTAAACTGATGGTAAAAACAGACACACGGACCGTACACTGATGGCAACTGATGGTAAAAACAGACACACGCACCGTACACTGATGGCAACTGATGGTAAAAACAGACACACGGACCGTACACTGATGACAACTGATGGTAAAAACAGACACACGGACTGTAAACTGATGGTAAAAACAGACACACGGACCGTACACTGATGACAACTGATGGTAAAAACAGACACACGGACCGTACACTGATGACAACTGATGGTAAAAACAGACACACGGACCGTACACTGATGGCAACTGATGGTAAAAACAGACACACGGACTGTAAACTGATGGCAACTGATGGTAAAAACAGACACACGGACCGTACACTGATGGCAACTGATGGTAAAAACAGACACACGGACCGTACACTGATGACAACTGATGGTAAAAACAGACACACGGACCGTACACTGATGACAACTGATGGTAAAAACAGACACACGGACCGTACACTGATGGCAACTGATGGTAAAAACAGACACACGGACTGTAAACTGATGGCAACTGATGGTAAAAACAGACACACGGACCGTACACTGATGACAACTGATGGTAAAAACAGACACACGGACTGTAAACTGATGGTAAAAACAGACACACGGACCGTACACTGATGGCAACTGATGGTAAAAACAGACACACGGACCGTACACTGATGGCAACTGATGGTAAAAACAGACAAACGGACCGTACACTGATGGCAACTGATGGTAAAAACAGACACACGGACCGTACACTGATGACAACTGATGGTAAAAACAGACACACGGACTGTAAACTGATGGTAAAACAGACACACGGACCGTACACTGATGGCAACTGATGGTAAAAACAGACACACGGACCGTACACTGATGACAACTGATGGTAAAAACAGACACACGGACTGTAAACTGATGGTAAAAACAGACACACGGACCGTACACTGATGGCAACTGATGGTAAAAACAGACACACGGACTGTAAACTGATGGTAAAAACAGACACACGGACCGTACACTGATGACAACTGATGGTAAAAACAGACACACGGACTGTAAACTGATGGTAAAAACAGACACAAGGACCGTACACTGATGGCAACTGATGGTAAAAACAGACACACGGATCCTACACTGATGAGAACTGATGGCAAAAACAGACACACGGACCGTAAACTCATGGTAAAAACAGACACACGGACCGTACACTGATGACAACTGATGGTAAAAACAGACACACGGACTGTAAACTGATGGTAAAAACAGACACACGGACCGTACACTGATGGCAACTGATGGTAAAAACAGACACACGGACCGTACACTGATGACGACTGATGGTAAAAACAGACACACAGACTGTAAACTGATGGCAACTGATGGTAAAAACAGACACACGGACCGTACACTGATGACAACTGATGGTAAAAACAGACACACGGACTGTAAACTGATGGTAAAAACAGACACACGGACCGTACACTGATGGCAACTGATGGTAAAAACAGACACACGGACCGTACACTGATGACAACTGATGGTAAAAACAGACACACGGACTGTAAACTGATGGTAAAAACAGACACACGGACCGTACACTGATGGCAACTGATGGTAAAAACAGACACACGGACCGTACACTGATGGCAACTGATGGTAAAAACAGACACACGGACTGTAAACTGATGGTAAAAACAGACACACGGACCGTACACTGATGACAACTGATGGTAAAAACAGACACACGGACTGTAAACTGATGGCAACTGATGGTAAAAACAGACACACGGACCGTACACTGATGGCAACTGATGGTAAAAACAGACACACGGACCGTACACTGATGACAACTGATGGTAAAAACAGACACACGGACTGTAAACTGATGGCAACTGATTGTAAAAACAGACACACGACCATACACTGATGACAACTGATGGTAAAAACAGACACACGGACTGTAAACTGATGGTAAAAACAGACACACGGACCGTACACTGATGACAACTGATGGTAAAAACAGTCACACGGACTGTAAACTGATGGTAAAAACAGACACACGGACCGTACACTGATGGCAACTGATGGTAAAAACGGACACACGGACTGTAAACTGATGGTAAAAACAGACACAAGGACCGTACACTGATGGCAACTGATGGTAAAAACAGACACACGGATCCTACACTGATGACAACTGATGGTAA
Organism: Dendrobates tinctorius; assembly: GCF_039654945.1. Classification (NCBI taxonomy): domain Eukaryota; kingdom Metazoa; phylum Chordata; class Amphibia; order Anura; family Dendrobatidae; genus Dendrobates; species Dendrobates tinctorius. The sequence continues at coordinate 11,168,914 of NW_027361702.1, forward strand.
AAACAGACACACGGACTGTAAACTGATGGCAACTGATGGTAAAAACAGACACACGGACCGTACACTGATGGCAACTGATAGTAAAAACAGACACACGGACCGTACACTGATGACAACTGATGGTAAAAACAGACACACGGACTGTAAACTGATGGCAACTGATGGTAAAAACAGACACACGGACCGTACACTGATGACAACTGATGGTAAAAACAGACACACGGACTGTAAACTGATGGTAAAAACAGACACACGGACCGTACACTGATGACAACTGATGGTAAAAACAGACACACGGACTGTAAACTGATGGTAAAAACAGACACACGGACCGTACACTGATGGCAACTGATGGTAAAAACAGACACACGGACTGTAAACTGATGGCAACTGATGGTAAAAACAGACACACGGACCGTACACTGATGGCAACTGATGGTAAAAACAGACACACGGACCGTACACTGATGACAACTGATGGTAAAAACAGACACACGGACTGTAAACTGATGGCAACTGATGGTAAAAACAGACACACGGACCGTACACTGATGGCAACTGATAGTAAAAACAGACACACGGACCATACACTGATGACAACTGATGGTAAAAACAGACACACGGACTGTAAACTGATGGCAACTGATGGTAAAAACAGACACACGGACCGTACACTGATGACAACTGATGGTAAAAACAGACACACGGACTGTAAACTGATGGTAAAAACAGACACACGGACCGTACACTGATGACAACTGATGGTAAAAACAGACACACGGACTGTAAACTGATGGTAAAAACAGACACACGGACCGTACACTGATGGCAACTGATGGTAAAAACAGACACACGGACTGTAAACTGATGGCAACTGATGGTAAAAACAGACACACGGACCGTACACTGATGGCAACTGATGGTAAAAACAGACACACGGACCGTACACTGATGACAACTGATGGTAAAAACAGACACACGGACCGTACGCTGATGACAACTGATGGTAAAAACAGACACACGGACCGTACGCTGATGGCAACTGATGGTAAAAACAGACACACGGACTGTAAACTGATGGCAACTGATGGTAAAAACAGACACACGGACCGTACACTGATGGCAACTGATGGTAAAAACAGACACACGGACCGTACACTGATGACAACTGATGGTAAAAACAGACACACGGACTGTAAACTGATGGCAACTGATGGTAAAAACAGACACACGGACCGTACACTGATGGCAACTGATGGTAAAAACAGACACACGGACCGTACACTGATGACAACTGATGGTAAAAACAGACACACGGACCGTACACTGATGACAACTGATGGTAAAAACAGACACACGGACCGTACACTGATGGCAACTGATGGTAAAAACAGACACACGGACGGTACACTGATGGCAAGTGATGGTAAAAACAGACACACGGACCGTACACTGATGACAACTGATGGTAAAAACAGACACACAGACTGTAAACTGATGGCAACTGATGGTAAAAACAGACACACGGACCGTACACTGATGGCAACTGATGGTAAAAACAGACACACGGACCGTACACTGATGACAACTGATGGTAAAAACAGACACACGGACTGTAAACTGATGGCAACTGATGGTAAAAACAGACACACGGACCGTACACTGATGACAACTGATGGTAAAAACAGACACACGGACTGTAAACTGATGGTAAAAACAGACACACGGACCGTACACTGATGTCAACTGATGGTAAAAACAGACACACGGATCCTACACTGATGACAACTGATGGTAAAAACAGACACACGGACTGTAAACTGATGGTAAAAACAGACACACGGACCGTACACTGATGACAACTGATGGTAAAAACAGACACACGGACTGTAAACTGATGGTAAAAACAGACACACGGACCGTACACTGATGGCAACTGATGGTAAAAACAGACACACGGACTGTAAACTGATGGCAACTAATGGTAAAAACAGACACACGGACCGTACACTGATGGCAACTGATGGTAAAAACAGACACACGGACCGTACACTGATGACAACTGATGGTAAAAACAGACACACGGACCGTACACTGATGACAACTGATGGTAAAAACAGACACACGGACCGTACACTGATGGCAACTGATGGTAAAAACAAACACACGGACCGTACACTGATGACAACTGATGGTAAAAACAGACACACGGACTGTAAACTGATGGCAACTGATGGTAAAAACAGACACACGGACCGTACACTGATGGCAACTGATGGTAAAAACAGACACACGGACCGTACACTGATGACAACTGATGGTAAAAACAGACACACGGACTGTAAACTGATGGCAACTGATGGTAAAAACAGACACACGGACCGTACACTGATGACAACTGATGGTAAAAACAGACACACGGACTGTAAACTGATGGTAAAAACAGACACACGGACCGTACACTGATGACAACTGATGGTAAAAACAGACACACAGACTGTAAACTGATGGTAAAAACAGACACACGGACCGTACACTGATGGCAACTGATGGTAAAAACAGACATACGGATCCTACACTGATGACAACTGATGGTAAAAACAGACACACAGACTGTAAACTGATGGCAACTGATGGTAAAAACAGACACACGGACCGTACACTGATGGCAACTGATAGTAAAAACAGACACACGGACCGTACACTGATGACAACTGATGGTAAAAACAGACACACGGACTGTAAACTGATGGCAACTGATGGTAAAAACAGACACACGGACCGTACACTGATGACAACTGATGGTAAAAACAGACACACGGACTGTAAACTGATGGTAAAAACAGACACACGGACCGTACACTGATGACAACTGATGGTAAAAACAGACACACGGACTGTAAACTGATGGTAAAAACAGACACACGGACCGTACACTGATGGCAACTGATGGTAAAAACAGACACACGGACTGTAAACTGATGGCAACTGATGGTAAAAACAGACACACGGACCGTACACTGATGGCAACTGATGGTAAAAACAGACACACGGACCGTACACTGATGACAACTGATGGTAAAAACAGACACACGGACCGTACACTGATGACAACTGATGATAAAAACAGACACACGGACCGTAAACTGATGGCAACTGATGGTAAAAACAGACACACGGACTGTAAACTGATGGCAACTGATGGTAAAAACAGACACACGGACCGTACACTGATGGCAACTGATGGTAAAAACAGACACACGTACCGTACACTGATGACAACTGATGGTAAAAACAGACACACGGACTGTAAACTGATGGCAACTGATGGTAAAAACAGACACACGGACCGTACACTGATGGCAACTGATGGTAAAAACAGACACACGGACCGTACACTGATGACAACTGATGGTAAAAACAGACACACGGACTGTAAACTGATGGCAACTGATGGTAAAAACAGACACACGGACCGTACACTGATGACAACTGATGGTAAAAACAGACACACGGACTGTAAACTGATGGTAAAAACAGACACACGGACCGTACACTGATGACAACTGATGGTAAAAACAGACACACGGACTGTAAACTGATGGTAAAAACAGACACACGGACCGTACACTGATGGCAACTGATGGTAAAAACAGACGCACGGATCCTACACTGATGACAACTGATGGTAAAAACAGACACACGGACTGTAAACTGATGGCAACTGATGGTAAAAACAGACACACGGACCGTACACTGATGGCAACTGATAGTAAAAACAGACACACGGACCGTACACTGATGACAACTGATGGTAAAAACAGACACACGGACTGTAAACTGATGGCAACTGATGGTAAAAACAGACACACGGACCGTACACTGATGACAACTGATGGTAAAAACAGACACACGGACTGTAAACTGATGGTAAAAACAGACACACGGACCGTACACTGATGACAACTGATGGTAAAAACAGACACACGGACTGTAAACTGATGGTAAAAACAGACACACGGACCGTACACTGATGGCAACTGATGGTAAAAACAGACACACGGACTGTAAACTGATGGCAACTGATGGTAAAAACAGACACACGGACCGTACACTGATGGCAACTAATGGTAAAACAGACACACGGACCATACACTGATGACAACTGATGGTAAAAACAGACACACGGACTGTAAACTGATGACAACTGATGATAAAAACAGACACACGGACCGTAAACTGATGGCAACTGATGGTAAAAACAGACACACGGACTGTAAACTGATGGCAACTGATGGTAAAAACAGACACACGGACCGTACACTGATGGCAACTGATGGTAAAAACAGACACACGGACCGTACACTGATGACAACTGATGGTAAAAACAGACACACGGACTGTAAACTGATGGCAACTGATGGTAAAAACAGACACACGGACCGTACACTGATGGCAACTGATGGTAAAAACAGACACACGGACCGTACACTGATGACAACTGATGGTAAAAACAGACACACGGACTGTAAACTGATGGCAACTGATGGTAAAAACAGACACACGGACCGTACACTGATGACAACTGATGGTAAAAACAGACACACGGACTGTAAACTGATGGTAAAAACAGACACACGGACCGTACACTGATGACAACTGATGGTAAAAACAGACACACGGACTGTAAACTGATGGTAAAAACAGACACACGGACCGTACACTGATGGCAACTGATGGTAAAAACAGACGCAATGATCCTACACTGATGACAACTGATGGTAAAAACAGACACACGGACTGTAAACTGATGGCAACTGATGGTAAAAACAGACACACGGACCGTACACTGATGGCAACTGATAGTAAAAACAGACACACGGACCGTACACTGATGACAACTGATGGTAAAAACAGACACACGGACTGTAAACTGATGGCAACTGATGGTAAAAACAGACACACGGACCGTACACTGATGACAACTGATGGTAAAAACAGACACACGGACTGTAAACTGATGGTAAAAACAGACACACGGACCGTACACTGATGACAACTGATGGTAAAAACAGACACACGGACTGTAAACTGATGGTAAAAACAGACACACGGACCGTACACTGATGGCAACTGATGGTAAAAACAGACACACGGACTGTAAACTGATGGCAACTGATGGTAAAAACAGACACACGGACCGTACACTGATGGCAACTAATGGTAAAACAGACACACGGACCGTACACTGATGACAACTGATGGTAAAAACAGACACATGGACCGTACACTGATGACAACTGATGGTAAAAACAGACACACGGACCGTACACTGATGGCAACTGATGGTAAAAACAGACACACGGACTGTAAACTGATGGCAACTGATGGTAAAAACAGACACACGGACCGTACACTGATGGCAACTGATGGTAAAAACAGACACACGGACCGTACACTGATGACAACTGATGGTAAAAACAGACACACGGACTGTAAACTGATGGCAACTGATGGTAAAAACAGACACACGGACCGTACACTGATGGCAACTGATGGTAAAAACAGACACACGGACCGTACACTGATGACAACTGATGGTAAAAACAGACACCCGGACCGTACACTGATGACAACTGATGGTAAAAACAGACACACGGACCGTACACTGATGGCAACTGATGGTAAAAACAGACACACGGACCGTACACTGATGGCAACTGATGGTAAAAACAGACACACGGACCGTACACTGATGACAACTGATGGTAAAAACAGACACACGGACTGTAAACTGATGGCAACTGATGGTAAAAACAGACACACGGACCGTACACTGATGGCAACTGATGGTAAAAACAGACACACGGACCGTACACTGATGACAACTGATGGTAAAAACAGACACACGGACTGTAAACTGATGGCAACTGATGGTAAAAACAGACACACGGACCGTACACTGATGACAACTGATGGTAAAAACAGACACACGGACTGTAAACTGATGGTAAAAACAGACACACGGACCGTACACTGATGACAACTGATGGTAAAAACAGACACACGGACTGTAAACTGATGGTAAAAACAGACACACGGACCGTACACTGATGGCAACTGATGGTAAAAACAGACACACGGATCCTACACTGATGACAACTGATGGTAAAAACAGACACACGGACTGTAAACTGATGGCAACTGATGGTAAAAACAGACACACGGACCGTACACTGATGACAACTGATGGTAAAAACAGACACACGGACCGTACACTGATGGTAACTGATGGTAAAAACAGACACACGGACTGTAAACTGATGGCAACTGATGGTAAAAACAGACACACGGACCGTACACTGATGGCAACTGATGGTAAAAACAGACACACGGACCGTACACTGATGACAACTGATGGTAAAAACAGACACACGGACCGTACACTGATGACAACTGATGGTAAAAACAGACACACGGACCGTACACTGATGGCAATTGATGGTAAAAACAGACACACGGACTGTAAACTGATGGCAACTGATGGTAAAAACAGACACACGGACCGTACACTGATGGCAACTGATGGTAAAAAACAGACACACGGACCGTACACTGATGACAACTGATGGTAAAAACAGACACACGGACTGTAAACTGATGGTAAAAACAGACACACGGACCGTACACTGATGGCAACTGATGGTAAAAACAGACACACGGACCGTACACTAATGGCAACTGATGGTAAAAACAGACACACGGACCGTACACTGATGACAACTGATGGTAAAAACAGACACACGGACCGTACACTGATGACAACTGATGGTAAAAACAGACACACGGACCGTACACTGATGGCAACTGATGGTAAAAACAGACACACGGACTGTAAACTGATGGCAACTGATGGTAAAAACAGACACACGGACCGTACACTGATGGCAACTGATGGTAAAAACAGACACACGGACCGTACACTGATGACAACTGATGGTAAAAACAGACACACGGACCGTACACTGATGACAACTGATGGTAAAAACAGACACACGGACCGTACACTGATGGCAACTGATGGTAAAAACAGACACACGGACTGTAAACTGATGGCAACTGATGGTAAAAACAGACACACGGACCGTACACTGATGGCAACTGATGGTAAAAACAGACACACGGACCGTACACTGATGACAACTGATGGTAAAAACAGACACACGGACTGTAAACTGATGGCAACTGATGGTAAAAACAGACACACGGACCGTACACTGATGACAACTGATGGTAAAAACAGACACACGGACTGTAAACTGATGGTAAAAACAGACACACGGACCGTACACTGATGACAACTGATGGTAAAAACAGACACACGGACTGTAAACTAATGGTAAAAACAGACACACGGACCGTACACTGATGGCAACTGATGGTAAAAACAGACACACGGATCCTACACTGATGACAACTGATGGTAAAAACAGACACACGGACTGTAAACTGATGGCAACTGATGGTAAAAACAGACACACGGACCGTACACTGATGACAACTGATGGTAAAAACAGACACACGGACCGTACACTGATGGCAACTGATGGTAAAAACAGACACACGGACTGTAAACTGATGGCAACTGATGGTAAAAACAGACACACGGACCGTACACTGATGGCAACTGATGGTAAAAACAGACACACGGACCGTACACTGATGACAACTGATGGTAAAAACAGACACACGGACCGTACACTGATGACAACTGATGGTAAAAACAGACACACGGACCGTACACTGATGGCAACTGATGGTAAAAACAGACACACGGACTGTAAACTGATGGCAACTGATGGTAAAAACAGACACACGGACCGTACACTGATGGCAACTGATGGTAAAAAACAGACACACGGACCGTACACTGATGACAACTGATGGTAAAAACAGACACACGGACTGTAAACTGATGGTAAAAACAGACACACGGACCGTACACTGATGGCAACTGATGGTAAAAACAGACACACGGACCGTACACTGATGGCAACTGATGGTAAAAACAGACACACGGACCGTACACTGATGACAACTGATGGTAAAAACAGACACACGGACCGTACACTGATGACAACTGATGGTAAAAACAGACACACGGACCGTACACTGATGGCAACTGATGGTAAAAACAGACACACGGACTGTAAACTGATGGCAACTGATGGTAAAAACAGACACACGGACCGTACACTGATGGCAACTGATGGTAAAAACAGACACATGGACCGTACACTGATGACAACTGATGGTAAAAACAGACACACGGACTGTAAACTGATGGTAAAAACAGACACACGGACCGTACACTGATGGCAACTGATGGTAAAAACAGACACACGGACCGTACACTGATGGCAACTGATGGTAAAAACAGACACACGGACCGTAAACTGATGGTAAAAACGGACACACGGACCGTAAACTGATGAGAACTGATGGTAAAAACAGACACACGGACAGTACACTGATGGCAACTGATAGTAAAAACAGACACACTGACCGTACACTGATGACAACTGATGGTAAAAACAGACACACGGACTGTAAACTGATGGCAACTGATGGTAAAAACAGACACACGGACCGTACACTGATGACAACTGATGGTAAAAACAGACACACGGACTGTAAACTGATGGTAAAAACAGACACACGGACCGTACACTGATGACAACTGATGGTAAAAACAGACACACGGACTGTAAACTGATGGTAAAAACAGACACACGGACCGTACACTGATGGCAACTGATGATAAAAACAGACACACGGACTGTAAACTGATGGCAACTGATGGTAAAAACAGACACACGGACCGTACACTGATGGCAACTGATGGTAAAAACAGACACACGGACCGTACACTGATGACAACTGATGGTAAAAACAGACACACGGACCGTACACTGATGACAACTGATGGTAAAAACAGACACACGGACCGTACACTGATGGCAACTGATGGTAAAAACAGACACACGGACTGTAAACTGATGGCAACTGATGGTAAAAACAGACACATGGACCGTACACTGATGGCAACTGATGGTAAAAACAGACACACGGACCGTACACTGATGACAACTGATGGTAAAAACAGACACACGGACTGTAAACTGATGGCAACTGATGGTAAAAACAGACACACGGACCGTACACTGATGACAACTGATGGTAAAAACAGACACACGGACTGTAAACTGATGGTAAAAACAGACACACGGACCGTACACTGATGACAACTGATGGTAAAAACAGACACACGGACTGTAAACTGATGGTAAAAACAGACACACGGACCGTACACTGATGGCAACTGATGGTAAAAACAGACACACGGATCCTACACTGATGACAACTGATGGTAAAAACAGACACACGGACTGTAAACTGATGGCAACTGATGGTAAAAACAGACACACGGACCGTACACTGATGGCAACTGATAGTAAAAACAGACACACGGACCGTACACTGATGACAACTGATGGTAAAAACAGACACACGGACTGTAAACTGATGGCAACTGATGGTAAAAACAGACACACGGACCGTACACTGATGACAACTGATGGTAAAAACAGACACACGGACTGTAAACTGATGGTAAAAACAGACACACGGACCGTACACTGATGACAACTGATGGTAAAAACAGACACACGGACTGTAAACTGATGGTAAAAACAGACACACGGACCGTACACTGATGGCAACTGATGGTAAAAACAGACACACGGACTGTAAACTGATGGCAACTGATGGTAAAAACAGACACACGGACCGTACACTGATGGCAACTGATGGTAAAAACAGACACACGGACCGTACACTGATGACAACTGATGGTAAAAACAGACACACGGACCGTACACTGATGACAACTGATGGTAAAAACAGACACTCGGACCGTAAACTGATGGCAACTGATGGTAAAAACAGACACACGGACTGTAAACTGATGGCAACTGATGGTAAAAACAGACACACGGACCGTACACTGATGGCAACTGATGGTAAAAACAGACACACGGACCGTACACTGATGACAACTGATGGTAAAAACAGACACACGGACTGTAAACTGATGGCAACTGATGGTAAAAACAGACACACGGACCGTACACTGATGGCAACTGATGGTAAAAACAGACACACGGACCGTACACTGATGACAACTGATGGTAAAAACAGACACACGGACCGTACACTGATGACAACTGATGGTAAAAACAGACACACGGACCGTACACTGATGGCAACTGATGGTAAAAACAGACACACGGACTGTAAACTGATGGCAACTGATGGTAAAAACAGACACACGGACCGTACACTGATGGCAACTGATGGTAAAAACAGACACACGGACCGTACACTGATGACAACTGATGGTAAAAACAGACACACGGACCGTACACTGATGACAACTGATGGTAAAAACAGACACACGGACCGTACACTGATGGCAACTGATGGTAAAAACAGACACACGGACTGTAAACTGATGGCAACTGATGGTAAAAACAGACACACGGACCGTACACTGATGGCAACTGATGGTAAAAACAGACACACGGACCGTACACTGATGACAACTGATGGTAAAAACAGACACACGGACTGTAAACTGATGGTAAAAACAGACACACGGACCGTACACTGATGGCAACTGATGGTAAAAACAGACACACGGACCGTACACTGATGGCAACTGATGGTAAAAACAGACACACGGACCGTACACTGATGACAACTGATGGTAAAAACAGACACACGGACCGTACACTGATGACAACTGATGGTAAAAACAGACACACGGACCGTACACTGATGGCAACTGATGGTAAAAACAGACACACGGACTGTAAACTGATGGTAAAAACAGACACACGGACCGTACACTGATGGCAACTGATGGTAAAAACAGACACACGGACCGTACACTGATGGCAACTGATGGTAAAAACAGACACACGGACCGTACACTGATGACAACTGATGGTAAAAACAGACACACGGACTGTAAACTGATGGTAAAAACAGACACACGGACCGTACACTGATGACAACTGATGGTAAAAACAGACACACGGACTGTAAACTGATGACAACTGATGGTAAAAACAGACACACGGACTGTAAACTGATGGTAAAAACAGACACACGGACCGTACACTGATGACAACTGATGGTAAAAACAGACACACGGACCGTACACTGATGGCAACTGATGGTAAAAACAGACACACGGACCGTACACTGATGGCAACTGATGGTAAAAACAGACACACGGACTGTAAACTGATGGCAACTGATGGTAAAAACAGACACACGGACCGTACACTGATGGCAACTGATGGTAAAAACAGACACACGGACCGTACACTGATGGCAACTGATGGTAAAAACAGACACACGGACCATACACTGATGACAACTGATGGTAAAAACAGACACACGGACCGTACACTGATGGCAACTGATGGTAAAAACAGACACACGGACCGTACACTGATGGCAACTGATGGTAAAAACAGACACACGGACTGTAAACTGATGGCAACTGATGGTAAAAACAGACACACGGACCGTACACTGATGACAACTGATGGTAAAAACAGACACACGGACCGTACACTGATGGCAACTGATGGTAAAAACAGACACACGGACTGTAAACTGATGGCAACTGATGGTAAAAACAGACACACGGACCGTACACTGATGACAACTGATGGTAAAAACAGACACACGGACCGTAAACTGATGGTAAAAACGGACACACGGACCGTAAACTGATGAGAACTGATGGTAAAAACGGACACACGGACCGTACACTGATGGCAACTGATGGTAAAAAAATAAGAAATGGGACACAGACGGTATACAACCCTCATCCTCCTCCCAAAAAAGCAAAAACAAAACTAATAGATATTTACGTAAGGTATACATTGCAGCCCAGCATTAGTGAGGCAGTGATAGTGTTTTTTTGTGGCAGCTAATTAGGTCAGTGCTTCAGAAGAACCGTACCCCTCCCTCCGTTAGCGCAGGACATCTCAGGATTGTATCTCCCAGGCTCCTCTGTTTTACTCCCTGAGATTAGCCGGACGCTAAGCAATTAATTAGGATTATGGATTAGTTGGTGCGATGGAGGGAACATTATGGACGCCTCGATCAAGTCTGCAGTAAGTTTAGTATCGCTCACATATAGTGGTTCTGATGTTAGACACTTTATATCATCTTTATCTCAGCTGTTTCCTATTTGTAACCTTCTGATAATTGAACAATAGCAGTTTGGAGGAAATGATGTCTGTCCTCGGGGTATTAGTTAGGTAAAATGAGTGTTCTAGTGAGTGGCAAGGTGACCTATTGGGGGACTGATCGTCACATTTGTTACTTGTGTAGCATTGTTGTCGGTTAGTGAATGTGTTATCTAAAATGTATCTTTTCTTCAAATCAGGTTTTTATATTTTTTTTGTATTTTTATTATTGGCATTTTTTTATATTATGATCTATATTACAAGCAAAGCCAGTAATCTTGCAACTTTAAGAACTGGCTATTGGGGCTTTTTCAGACTCATACGTCCTGTCTTTTCAGAAAGAGTTTTCAGCAGGTTCTTTACCAGCAGAGGCAGCATTAGAATGATAGATGTCACTGCTATACCCAACTGATAACACAGGATCCACCAATCACAATACGTGATGTCACAGCTCACCTGTGCCCCTTCTCTTCTTGATGAATTTTACACTCACTCACTAAATGGAATCTGTCAGCAGGCTTTGATATGTATTCTGAGAGCGTCTTGATGTAGGGGCTGAGACCCTGATTTCAGTGATTTGTCGCTTACTGGGTTGCGTTGCTGTTTCAATAAACTCAGTGTTTTATCAGCAATAGATTATCACTACAGGACTAAGTGTCTCATGCTTCCTAATCAACTGATATGTGTAATTCCACCCCACCACTGATTGGCAGCTTTCTGCCTTTATACAGTGAACACAGAAAGCTGCCAAACAGTGGTGTGGGTTATACATGGCTCAGCATTTAGAGCTCTGCGAGATCTCCAGCAGAGAAAACAGGAATTCTATAAAAAATAGACAGTATGCAGACCAGCAAGTGATACATTGCTGGAATCAGGGTCTCAGCCCCTAAGTCATGCTACACATGTTAACAAAAACCTGGTGACACATTCCATTTTTTCGCCCCTTCACACCTGAGCTTGTTTTCACCTTCCTGACCAGGCAAAATTTTACAATTCTGACCACTGTCACTTTATCAGGTAATAACTCTGGAACACTTCAACGGATCCCACTGATTCTGAGATTGTTTTTTCATGACAGTGATAAAATTTATTCGATATGACTTGCATTTATTTATGAAAAAATTGGAAATTTGGTGAAAATTTAGAAAACTTAGCAATTTTCAAAGTTTGATTTACATGACCTTAAATCAGAGAGTTATGTAACACCAAATACTTAATAAATAACATTTTCCACATGTCTACTTTACATCGGCACAATTTTTGAAATATAATTTTTTTTGCTAGGACGTTATAAGAGTTAAAAGTTGACCAACGATTTCTCATTTTTCCAACAAAATTTACAAAACCATTTGTTAAGGGACATCACATTTTAAGTGACTTTGAGGGGCCTATATGACAGAAAATACCCAAAAGTGACATCATTCTTAAAACTGCACCCCTCAAGGTACTCAAAACCACCAGATTCAAGAAGTTTATTAACCCTTCAGGTGCTTCACAGGAATTAATGGAATGTGGAGTAAAAAAGGAAAATGTAACTTTTTTTTCACATAAATTTTACAATAGACCCCAGTTTTTTTTTTTTATTTTCACAAGAGTAACAGGAGAAAATGAACCCCAAAATCTATTGATCAACTTCTTCTGAGCACATCTATGCCCCATATGTAGGGGAAAACTACTATTTGGGTGCAGGCAGGGCTCGGAAGGGAAGGAGCACAGTTTGACTTTTTGAATGGAAAATTGGCTTGAATTGAGATCGGATGCCATGTCGCGTTTGGAGAGCCCCTGATGTGCCTAAATAGTAGAAACTGCCTACAAGTGACAACATTTTGGAAACTAGACCCCTCAAGGAACTTACCTAGCTTTGTGGTGAGCACTTTGAACCCCCAAGTGCTTCACAGAAATTTATAATGCTGAGCCATGAAAATAAAAAAAAGAATTTTGTCCACAAAAAAGCTTTTTTTTAGCCCCCATTTTTTCTTCTGTTACCACAAGGGTAACAGAAGAAAATGGACCCTAAAAATTGTTGTGCACTTTCTCCTGAATACGCTGATACCCTATACGTGGGGGAAAATTTCTGTTTGGGCACATGGCAGAGCTCAGAAGGGAAGTAGTGACGTTTTGGAATGCAGACTTTGATGGAATGGTCTGCAGGTGTCATGTCGCATTTCGAGAGCCCCTAACCTTCTTAAACAGTGGAAACCACCCACAAGTGACCCTATTTTGGAATTGATCTAGTGTTTCTTGGTCTGTGAATTTTGTAATATAGTGCCATTCATAAGTTGTGTAGAGTGCATCAGGTTGGCATACATGAGTACTGTAGAATGCATCAGGTTAGAATACGTGAGTTGTTTAATCACAAAATTGCCCTAAATAAATCAACCCGTAGGTCACTAGGGTGTGTACCATTAATACTGATTAAGTTATCACTTTTTTGGCTACCAATGATGAAAAAATGACCCCAAAGATGGTACTCTTAAAATTAAAATAACATGTTACTAGTTTGGCCTGTGCAAAATTTCCGCACATTGGTCGTCGAGGGCGCAGGCAATTTCAGAAAAAGCAAACTGGTCAAATGTAAATGTATTTCATGAGCTGATGAAACAATTCTTATGGAACTAATTTATGGACTTCCATGCGCTGCTTGACAAAATACAGGATTCCAATTATGGTGGAAGATTAATCATTTATCCCCAACGCGTTTCGAAGTAAGAACTACTTCTTCCTCCTCAGGGGATGACAAGCATAAGAAGATACCGTTGTCTCAAGACTATATACACTCCATATTTGAAAATTGGCGCCAATAGTCACATGTTCTTTTGCAAGAGGTCAAAGTTCAAACATATAAAAAAACAAAATCATTAATCTTTACCTGATGAAATAACAATATCCCTTTATTATATTATAGATAAAATTTAAAAAGAGAGGAAAAGGAAAAAAAGAAAAAAGAAGAAAAGAAGAGAGAAAAGATCTCAGCGAAAAAACAAACTCGCTGCAGGAAAAGAGTTGGAAAAAAGCGGTGGATCACTTAATCCACTGTACTAGATTAGGAACAAATCACAAAAGAAGAAAAAAGAATAAATGAATGTACAAAGCAAGACATTCACGAAAACAATATATATACGAAAAAATATATTAAAAAATCACTTTTTTGTGAATTTAAAATACCAGTTAGGAAAATAAAAATTGAATATATATATCTCAATAAAAAATATAAATATCTCCATGAAAATGTATGTGTCAATTAATTTCTAAATCTTGTTTGAAAAATAAGCATTGTCTTTTTACAGGGTCACATCACATTACAAGAACGTGTCAATTGACATTTAAACAGGGTCACATCACAATGAAAGAACATGTCAACGTGTCAAAGCAAAAGGATCCGACCCACAATCAGATCAGCTCTGATCTAATTGACACATACATTTTCATGGAGATATTTATATTTTTTATTGAGATATATATATTCAATTTTTATTTTCCTAACTGGTATTTTAAATTCACAAAAAAGTGATTTTTTAATATATTTTTTCATATATATATTGTTTTTGTGAATGTCTTGCTTTGTTCATTCATTTTTTCTTTTTTCTTCTTTTGTGATTTGTTCCTAATCTAGTACACTGGATTAAGTGATCCACCGCTTTTTTCCAACTCTTTTCCTGCAGCGAGTTCATTTTTTCGTTGAGATATTTTTTTTTCTTTTTTTCCTTTTCCTCTCTGTTTAAATTTTATCTATAATATAATAAAGGGATATTGTTATTTCATCAGGTAAAGATTAATGATTTTGTTGTTCTATATGTTTGAACTTTGACCTCTTGCAAAAGAACATGTGACTATTGGCGCCAATTTTCAAATATGGAGTGTATATAGTCTTGAGACAACGCTATCTACTTATGTTTGTCATCCCCTGAGGAAGAAGTAGTTCTTACTTTGAAACGCGTTGGGGATAAATGATTAATCTTCCCCCATAATTGGAATCCTGTATTTTGTCAAGCAACGCATGGAAGTCCATAAATTAGTTCCGTAAGAATTGTTATATCAGCGGTCACTTGTTTGACCTTTGGACGTGCAGCAGCTGACTACTAATTGTACATGCCTGATCTCTCCTGCAATAGGTCAGTGAATTTCTTTTATATTTTTAATATCAACCCGGATAAGACCCTATTTTCGCTTTTTTTGTTCCTATAGTGTAATATAATGAGCTCATGAACACAGACAGGTATTTATATATGTAGATTGGTAATACAATAAGTTGTTTTGATAAGTAGAGGCCAAAAAAGGTTTTCCGGTTGAGGTGCCACCTGCAGGTCATTGTGTCTTTCTGCAGGTTTATGAAAATGAGTGTATAAACTGTAACACACTCGGCACATCTTTTGCAACTTTCCTTTTTTTCTTGTTTGAGGGACCTCACTGGGGAAATGTTGGCCTGGTACAATACGAGCACCTTCAGTTCCAGAACTACTGGGGCCAGTTCCTTCCTGACTGCAAAGATTAACGCTTTTATGACTACTTACTGGAACTGATCGAAGGTCCTGGTCTGGACTGCACATCATGTTAACACAAAAGCATTGTACATTGCCATCTGTGCAATGTGAATGGTTGGCTTCTTATACAGTGCCTTGCGAAAGTATTTGGCTCCCTGGAACTTTTCAACCTTTTCCCACATATCATGCTTCAAACACAAAGATACCAAATGTAAATTTTTGGTGAAAAATCAACAACAAGTGGGGCACAATTGTGAAGTTGAACAAAGTTTATTGGTTATTTTAATTTTTTGTGGAAATTCAAAAACAGAAAAGTGGGGGGTGCAATATTATTCGGCCCCTTTACTTTCATTGCAGCAAACTCACTCCAGAAGTTCATTGTGGATCTCTGAATGATCCAATGTTGTCCTAAATGACTAATGATGATAAATATAATCCACCTGTGTGTAATCAAGTCTCCGTATAAATGCACCTGCTCTGTGATAGTCTCAGGGTTCTGTTTGAAGCACAGAGAGCATCATGAAGACCAAGGAACACAATAGGCAGGTCCGTGATACTGTTGTGGAGAAGTTTAAAGCTGGATTTGGATACAAGATGATTTCCAAAACCTTAAACATCCCAAGGAGCACTGTGCAAGCGATCATATTAAAATGGAAGGAGTATCATACCACTACAAATCTACCAAGACCCGGCCGTCCCACTAAACTTTCATCTCAAACAAGGAGAAGACTGATCAGAGATGCAGCCAAGAGGCCCATGAACACTCTGGATGAACTGCAGAGATCTACAGCTGAGGTGGGACTGTCTGTCCATAGGACAACAATCAGTTGTACACTGCACAAATCTGGCCTTTATGGAAGAGTGGCAAGAAGAAAGCCATTTCTCAAAGATATCCATAAAAAGTGTCATTTAAAGTTTGCAACAAGCCATCTGGGAGACACACCAAACATGTGCTCTGGTCAGATGAAACCAAAATCGAACTTTTTGGCAACAATGCCAAGCGATGTGTTTGGCGTAAAGGCAACACACCTCATCACCCTGAACACACCATCCCCACTGTCAAACATGGTGGTGGCAGCATCATGGTTTGGGCCTGCTTTTCTTCAGCAGGGACAGGGAAGATGGTTAAAATTGATGGGAAGATGGATGGAGCCAAATACAGGACCATTCTTGAAGAAAACCTGTTGGAGTCTGCAAAAGACCTGAGACTGCGACGGAGATTTGTCTTCCAGCAAGACAATGATCCCAAACATAAAGCAAAATCTACAATAGAATGATTCACAAATAAACATATCCAGGTGTCAGAATGGCCAAGTCAAAGTCCAGAACTGAATCCAATTGAGAATCTGTGGACAGAGCTGAAAACTGCTGTTCACAAACGATCTCCATCAAACCTCACTGAGCTGAAGCTGTTTGCCAAGGAAGAATGGGCAAGAATTTCAGTCTCTCGATGTACAAAACTGATAGAGACATACCCCAAGCGACTTGCATTTGTAATCGCAGCAAAAGGTGGCGCAACAAAGTATTAAGTTAAAGGGGCCGAATAATATTGCATGCCCCACTTTTCAATTTTTGAATTTCCACAAAAATTTAAAATAACCAATAAATTTCATTCAACTTCACAATTGTGTCCCACTTGTTGATTCTTCACCAAAAAATTATATTTTGTATCTTTATGTTTGAAGCATGATATGTGAGAAAAGGTTGAAAAGTCCAGGGAGCCGAATACTTTCGCGAGGCACTGCACCACACTTTGGTCTTTCTCGTGGCACTATACGGCAGTAGAACTTGATCAGAGAGATCAACTCCCCCCATGTTCTTGTTGTACCGAAGGACAGAGTCTGGTTTGGTGACCTATCTAGAGGTACTTCGTACATTGGTGGGTGTGCTGCCATTGCCATGTTTGGTGGAAAGAAAAGAAGATCCCTCTTGTCCTTGCACTTGACCTGCAGGTGGTCGATACATTGGGCTCTGGTGTCACCCCTCCTGGGCATCTGCCCAATTAGTGTTTTTGGGAGGCCTCTCTGATTTTTGCGGACAGTACCGCAGGCTGTGGTAGCTCACACAGAGAGAGACTTGAAGAGTGGGATGCTGTTATAAAAGTTATCTTCATAGAGGTGATAACCTCGATCTAGTAGTCCGTCCACCAAATCCAACACAATTTTCCAACTCACTGCCAGGACAGGGGGGTATTCAGGGGGTTAAATCCGAGTGTCCTTGCCTTCATAAACTCTAAACCTGGGGATGTACCATGAGGTACTCTCACACAGCTTATAGAATTTAATTCCATACTTGGCCCTCTTACTGGCCAGGTACTGATGGAATTTGAACCTATCCTTGAAAAGCATTAGGGAATCATCAATGCAGATGTCCTTTTGGGGAATGTACACCTCAGCAAACTTGTTGCTGAAGTGATTAATGATCGGCTGAACTGTGAAAAGACGGTCAAAGTCGGGGTCATCTCGGGGAGGACACCATGCATTATCGGTATAATGCAGTTATTTGTGGATGGCCTCAAAATGTTTACGGGCCATAGCCCTGAGGCTGGAGTGGAGTGTTGCATAAAACATTAAGGGTATGTGCACACGTTGCAGATTTGCCTGTGGAATGTTCTGCACAGAATCTGCAGCTCTTGGCAGAAAACGCAGCAAAAAAATCCACGTGTCTTTATGCGCTTTTGATGCATATTTGTATACGTTTTTGTAAGCTAAATAAAGATCTATTATTTAACAAAAAAAAGAGTTGTGATGTCACTTCTTTGTCCAGCCTCTTATTTTGCATACTCCATTGAAGAGTGATGTTTACACACACAGATAGATAGAAAAATAGATCTATAGATAGATAGAGATCTATCGATAGATAGATCTATCGATAGATAGATCTATCCATACATCTATCTATCTATCTATCTATCTATCTATCTATCTATCTATCTATCTATCTATCTATCTATCTGTAGATAGATATATCTATGGATTTATATTTATAGATAAATATATAGATAGATATAAATATATGTATAGATATATCTATAGATAGAGAGATGTATCTCTCTCTCTCTCTATATATATATATATATTGATAGATAGATATACAGTGGGGAAAAAAAGTATTTAGTCAGTCAGCAATAGTGCAAGTTCCACCACTTAAAAAGATGAGAGGCGTCTGTAATTTACATCATAGGTAGACCTCAATTATGGCAGACAAACTGAGAAAAAAAAATCCAGAAAATCACATTATCTGTTTTTTTTTCATTTTATTTGCATATTATGGTGGAAAATAAGTATTTGGTCAGAAACAAAATTTCATCTCAATACTTTGTGATATATCCTTTGTTGGCAATGACAGAGGTCAAACGTTTTCTGTAAGTCTTCACAAGGTTGCCACACACTGTTGTTGGTATGTTGGCCCATTCCTCCATGCAGATCTCCTCTAGAGCAGTGATGTTTTTGGCTTTTCGCTTGGCAACACGGACTTTCAACTCCCTCCAAAGGTTTTCTATAGGGTTGAGATCTGGAGACTGGCTAGGCCACTCCAGGACCTTGAAATGCTTCTTACGAAGCCACTCCTTCGTTGCCCTGGTGGTGTGCTTTGGATCATTGTCATGTTGAAAGACTCAGCCACGTTTCATCTTCAATGCCCTTGCTGATGGAAGGAGGTTTGCACTTAAAATCTCACGATACATGGCCCCATTCATTCTTTCATGTACCCGGATCAGTCGTCCTGGCCCCTTTGCAGAGAAACAGCCCCAAAGCATGATGTTTCCACCACCATGCTTTACAGTAGGTATGGTGTTTGATGGATGCAACTCAGTATTCTTTTTCCTCCAAACACGACAAGTTGTGTTTCTACCAAACAGTTCCAGTTTGGTTTCATCAGACCATAGGACATTCTCCCAAAACTCCTCTGGATCATCCAAATGCTCTCTAGCAAACTTCAGACGGGCCCGGACATGTACAGGCTTAAGCAGTGGGACACGTCTGGCACTGCAGGATCTGAGTCCATGGTGGCGTAGTGTGTTACTTATGGTAGGCCTTGTTACATTGGTCCCAGCTCTCTGCAGTTCATTTACTAGGTCCCCCCGCGTGGTTCTGGGATTTTTGCTCACCGTTCTTGTGATCATTCTGACCCCACGGGGTGGGATTTTGCGTGGAGCACCAGATCGAGGGAGATTATCAGTGGTCTTGTATGTCTTCCATTTTCTAATTATTGCTCCCACAGTTGATTTCTTCACTCCAAGCTGGTTGGCTATTGCAGATTCAGTCTTCCCAGCCTGGTGCAGGGCTACAATTTTGTTTCTGGTGTCCTTTGACAGCTCTTTGGTCTTCACCATAGTGGAGTTTGGAGTCAGACTGTTTGAGGGTGTGCACAGGTGTCTTTTTATACTGATAACAAGTTTAAACAGGTGCCATTACTACAGGTAATGAGTGGAGGAAAGAGGAGACTCTTAAAGAAGAAGTTACAGGTCTGTGAGAGCCAGAAATCTTGATTGCTTGTTTCTGACCAAATACTTATTTTCCACCATAATATGCAAATAAAATGAAAAAAAACCAGACAATGTGATTTTCTGGATTTTTTTTTCACAGTTTGTCTCCCATAGTTGAGGTCTACCTATGATGTAAATTACAGACGCCTCTCATCTTTTTAAGTGGTGGAACTTGCACTATTGCTGACTGACTAAATACTTTTTTTCCCCACTGTATAATACAAAGGCCGATGTTTATTAATGAACAATATGTTTAATTTTGTAAAAAACGGGAAAAAAATGTTGCAGGCTCGGCGCAATTTTCTGTGCTAGAGAAGGAAAGACGATGACTGGGGGCAGATATTCATAGCCTAGGAAGGGACCATGGTTATTGGCCCTCCTGGCTACAAACATCTGCCCCCAGCTGCCCCAGAAATGGCGCATCTCTAAGATGCGCCAATTCCAGCACTTAGCCTCTCCCCACTGCCGTGTAGTGGTGGCATATGGGGTAATAAGGGGTTAATGTAATCTATGTATTGTAAGGTGACATCAAGCCCGGTTAGTAAAGGAGAGGCGTCAATAAGACACCGATCCATTACTAATCCTATAGTTGTTAAGGGTTAAAAAAGACACAGCCAGAAAAAAGTCTTTTAATGAAATAAAACACTACACAGTTTTGCCATATTTATTAGACGCCTAATCCATGCGACGCCCTCGATCTCCTGCCAAAAAACAAAACAAAAAACAAACACATACTCCCTGTTCCAACATAGTCCAGTTAATAACGAGTGTCTCATGATGATCTCCCCTGTAGAACAGTGAGGGCTTCGGGGACTAGGTGATTGGTGAGTTTGTACTCTATGTTATATGTTGTATGTACTGTCTGTAATGTATGTGTATATGCACTGTATGTTCTGTATGTTTTTTTTTGTTTTTTTTACTACTGAACACATGCATTGTCTGATGGGACTACTTTCCCATCATCGGCAATGCTATGACTGTGAGCATTCATAGCCGGATGGGAGCAGTAGTCCCATCAGACAATGGATGCTTACACACAGGGACACACGAACATACACATACACGCAGACCCCTGCACACAGACACGCACACAATCTCCGCCCAAACTCCGCCCACACACTTCCCTCCTCCCGATCTGCAGCATTTCTTGCACCCATATCCGCAGCAAAACCGCAGATCTTTTTTAAACCTGTAGTTTTGCGGCAGATGTGCCTGACTCAATGAAAGTCAATGGGTGTAGAAACGCTGCAGATCCACAAAAAGAACTGTCATGCTGCAAATCTGCGAGGATTTTTCCACAGCATGTGCACAACAAAGCTGAATTTCCCATTCACTAACATTGGCTGTGCACTACACTGTGGATTTGATGCAAATCCGTGCGGCAAAAAACGCTGCAGATCCGCATCTAAATCTGCAACGTGTGCACATACCCTAAAGATAGGAAAAAAAACTTTTGTAGTTCCAGCACACGATATAGAAAAATTTAAAAAAGCCTTTATTTAGTCCATCATTAAAAAATTTTTTTCACATTTTTTTTTTTTTGGTGCGGTGGTGTGCGCCTGTAATCCTATCCCATCCTGATGAATTTATATATATATAAAAATTTGGTTAAAAAGTGACTAAACTATTAGATTATCACTAAGTGAGAATTCACATTGTAATATGTTTGTATAAGATGGATGTATCATAGGGTTAATCCAGTGAGGTACTATTACTAACCTTGAATTAGTGATGCTGGTATTACAGCTGATTCTGGTGAGTGTTACCCAAGGCAGCCTTCTTTGGTTGCTTTTCCTTGATAAGTGCAACATTTATCCAGTATTTTATGCTATGATTAAGGGTCAAATATGATCCGAAACGCGTAAGCCTACACATGCTTTTATTACATGGTATTGTAATTTTTAATGATGGACTAAATAAAGGCTTTTTTTAATTTTTCTATATCGTGTGCTGGAACTACAAAAGTTTTTTTCACTAAGAATTTTCTCCTAGATGAGGATGGATTTATTCCGTGCACCGAGATCATGGAAAGGAGGACTGGGCAGGCTGGATCAGGTGATCTGAAGATCAATTCTATATTGCCTAAAGATAGGAAGTATCCATACGCCCAATGTCGGTAAGTTCTCACCAACCTGGACGTATAGATACGTCCAAGGTCATGAAGGGGTTAAATGCCTCAATAAAATAGAGTGCCACTACAAATTTTTATCACGCCCCTGACGACACCCCGATCTATGGCCATTTACCATTTATTTCTCCACTGGCAGGAGGACTTCACAGATGGGCGCTAGTAGTGAGGGACATTCAGCACTCGAGACTGCAGGGCATAGACCCAAAGCCAGGACTGTCCATTGCAACCAAGACAGCTGTGACTATAGATGAGCGGATAGATTCCTTGGTCTGTGTGTAGAGGAGAAGAGCAGGCTTTGGACGCTGACAGGGCACCAGGTCTGGAACTGCTGGGGCCGCACCTACTGTTGCAGGGGGGAAGGAGATTGGGGATGGAGCAGACTCTTAACCTGTGTAGAAGGGGCGTGGTGAGCCAGGGAGGTACGTGGGAAAAGAAAGGGGCTTCCCACCGCTAAGGAGAGGAGTCACTGAGGACCAGCGCCGGGGTGCGGGGAAAGATAGGATGCATAGTAGCGATCACGGCCAGGTGCGGTGAAGACTCCCAGGTTTCAGTGGGTGTGCAAAGGAATGCACGCCGAGAGGAGGATTGGGGTGGACTCCACTCTGCTGCGCTGCAGCATAACAGACTAGGGGCGCAGCGGGTAAGACCGCTGACCACCCGCTGACGCCAGAACTGAGGCCTACTTGTTAGTCCGGGAAGCTGGAAGAACTCAGCACTGGCCTCAGCCGGTAACTAACCAACCATCTGACTCAGGCAAAGGAACAGACAACCAAATCAGGCTAAGTGGAATTAATATATATACTGCCATTTTGAATTACTCTTTCCCTGTTTACACCTCAGCCTTCACCTGTTTATTCCCTGTTGCTCCCTGGAGGAGTTAATTCCTGTAATTATAAAATGAGCAATTGTTAACCCCTTCTCTGTGCAGCACAAGATACTTCACAAGACATGACATTTTCTGTCCCTGTGCTGTCCCTCACTTCTTCAGGAATATCGCAGGGTCGCACCGTTGGCCCTGGTACCGCTGCGTTCTGTCTGACCAGTCTGACTAACTGTAGGCATTCCCGGTCTGTTTCGCCCCAGACATGCAGTCATCTTCCTAAGTAGCTGACAAAGTGGACCTGTATTCCTTGAATTCACTGGCAAACATTACTCCTAGGCCCTGGACAAGCTGGGCTCCTTTACTTGAAATAACGTTACAGGGCTCAACTGCCCTGTCTGGGCTCCCAGGCCCTGCTGACTAAAAGCCAAGAAGCTCATTAACTTTTCCCAGTTGGTCCCTCCTATCTTAACTAATTCATATTCTATTCTAAGTTCCTATTCCTATTGCTGTCCTACAATGCCCCCCTCTAGTGGGCTATTCCTATCACTACGCTTTCCCTATCTACACAATACAATATATATATATATATATATATATATATATATAGAGTAAGGTAGCGCTTATTATTCATGTTTGGGGCACTCACTTGGCAACAGAATAACAGGGTCCGGCACAGGGTTTTTACATAAAACGTCCATACGGTTTATTGTTAGACGGCATAAACCATGGAAGCATGAAGGAAAAAGTAGCAGTCTTATATCAAAACAGAAGAATGTTCATGACAGAGCTCCGCTCTGTTAGACCTGTGGTCGCACAGGTTGTGCCATATCCAGCAAGTAGGCTCTCGCCTAAACACAGTTCGCTCACCCTGTCCGGGGTTACCTCTTAGTTACTCCTCATTCAGGACGTCCGTTCCCTGCTGGGGGCTGTCCAACACGCACAGGCCAATAAACACAAGCCTCACCAGGTCAGCAGCCTCAGCATGTGCTCTTCAGGAAGGCAGCACACCTTCCAACAACTAGGCCTACCGGGACCTTCCACATGGCCCAATAAGATCCATGCACTCTCTCATGTGTCCAGACCTCAGGCACATTATATGGTCCATCACCACACCCACAGGTGAGTCATGGATCACATGGTTCAGGACCTCATTGAAGGTCCTGCAGATTCACAACCACACACATACCTTCTGACAAAAAAGGTACAGTGAGCCCACTCACCACAGTGTGTGGCACATGGGTAGCCAGACCCTCCCAACTCTCACAGCTAACCGTAGCCCGGACCCAAATGTGAACAGCAACTACTTAAAAATCTACGTTCACTTAAGAAAAACACTCCGGGTTACATCACAGGAAGCTACCATCCCTGTGACACATACCTTTGTCCTGACTAACACTCCCGGGATGTTCCAGTGCTTGATGGAGAGATGCCTGACGGATTTCACTTTTGAGGCCACACTGATCTATCTTAACAATATCATCGTTTATGCGCTCACCTTTAAAGAACATCTCCAGTGGCTGGAACAAGTGCTAAATCGGTTACAGAGCCACGGCCTGAAGGTGAAGCCACAAAAATGTCATCTCTTGCACAAACAGATAGAATATTTGGGGCACGTTGTGTCCGGTGAAGGAGTAAGACCTGCACGTGAGAAGCTGGCGGTTGTGCAAGAGTGGCCCACCCCCACAATCGTGAAAGATGTTCGTTCCTTCTTGGGGCTTACTGGGTACTACCGAAGATTTGTGAAAAATTTCACCCACATAGCTAACCCATTGTTGGAGCTGCTAAAAGGAGTGCTCGAAGAACTGAACCATTCAGGGGGAAGCCGTCAAGAAGAAGCCTTTCGAGCTTTGAAAATGGCCATGACAGAGGCCCCAATACTTGCCTATGCAGGTTTACCACAGCCCTTCATTCTCCATACGAATGGAAGTCTACATGGTCTAGGGGCAGACCTGTCACAAATGCAAGGCGAGAAAGTATGAGTGATAGCTTACGCGAGCCGGTCTCTTCACGACTCAGAACGGAACCCAGACAATTATAGCTCTTTCAAGCTGGAACTGCTGGCGCTGGTGTGGGCAATGACCGAGAAGTTTGCAGAGTAATCCTCTGGCCCACCTGGAAAATGCAAAGTTGGAGTCCTTAGAACAACGATGGATGGCCCTCATGGTGAAATATCGGTACAAGATTGTCTACCGGGCTAAGGCTGAGAACACTCATGCTGACGCTCTCTCCAGAATGATTCAAGAGCAACCTGAACGTGATCAAGATGAAGAGCTATCATTAGTGGCGATGCAGAGACAAATTAAACTGAAGATCAGGTGCTGGGGCGTCCCTGGGATGACTAGGTTCGACTTCAACAGATAGATGAGGAGTTCGCCCAGCTGCGACAGTGCGTGGCACTGAAACAATGCCGGAGAGAGAGGAACAACTTGTCTCCGGGAACCTTGCGGATTCTGGGGCAATGGAGAGACTCCATTTGGAGGTTATACCGTAAGGTACAGCTGCTACGAGAAGAGGAGCTCACTTGGCAAGTAGTGCTCCTGGAAAACTTGATCAGTGTAGTGCCTACAGAGGCTCACAAGTGAGGGGCTCACTTTGGTCCAGAGAAGAATTTCTGGTGGTTACAGAAACTAGTGTATCACCCACAATTGAGGACTGCAGTGGAGAATGCTTGCCAACAATGCTGGAGCTGTGAGCTGGCCAAATCCCCGGAGCAGCGGAACCTGATACAGACCATCGTGACTTCTGCTCACTTGGAAGTTCTGATGATCGATTACTTGACTGTAGGCCCAGAGCATCTTGAATATGAACATTGCTTGGTAATGCCTGACCATTTCACAAAGTTTGCTGTGGTGCCCTACCCAGAGACCAGGCCACCGAGTTAGCTGCGTAGGCCATCTGCCGGGATTTCATCCGCATGTACGGCTGCCCAAAGAGGATTCATTCCGACTAAGGTGCCTGTTTCCAGGGACGAGTGACTGAAGAATTATACCTTCTGTATCGGATTGAGAAATCAAGAACTACTCCACACCACCCTCAAGGGAATGGGGCCTGTGAACACTTCAATTGAACACTGATCCAGATGTTACGCACGTTAGAGGAAGATCAGAAGATACGGTGGCCTGAGTTTGTGGCTGAGCTGGTGTGGGTGTACAACAACCTATTGCACAGTATGACGGGTTTCACTCGGTTTACTTTGCTGTTTGGGCGAAGAGAGCGAGAGATCATTGAGTTGGATTTGGACCTAGAGGATGACTACTGAGGGGCAGGGGTGTCTTCCTGGGTTCGAGAGCACCGGCACCGACTGCAGACTCTCCATCAGATGGGACAGACAAAGTTCCAAGAACTCAAGCATCACGAATTGCCACCTATCTGAGTGACAGCTCTGAGACCCGGGGATCGGGTGTTGGTCCAAAATAAGCAGCCCTGGGGAAAATTGGATAGCCGATGGGAGCGAATCCCGCATCGAGTAACGCGAAGAGTCGGCTCTGAAGGGCAGGTGTATGAAATTCAGCCTGAAAGAGCGGAGGGAGCGCCTACCCGGGTGGTCCGCCATAGCATGCTGCGGCCCTGCCTGTCCAAAGGACCCAAGGGTGGAGAGAAGTCATCGAAAACTACTGAGGTACCCACTTTGATGGTTCCAGAGTTCGAACGAGGGGAAAGGGTGCCAGACTTGCCCCCAGACCCCAATGCTTTGCTGCCTGCGAGGAGGGAAGCGCTGTGTTACCAATGCTTGAAGCCATGGAAGCAGCGAGCTCACCAGACCAGAGTAGCTTCCCACCTTCCATTAGTCAACCCGGATTACGATGATCAGAACGGACCACAGCTGGAGTGCCTCCCACCCATTATGAACAAGATCAATTTATTTGGAAGCAAATCATCCAAGAAGTTGAGAATTGTGATGCTTAGTGAAAGAGCTCTCGCCTGTGGAATGGCGAGTTAAAGGAGAACGGGGGTATAGAGGACAAAACCGGGCTGTGGACACTGACAGGGCACCAGGTCCATAACTGCTGGGGCCGCACCTACTGTTACAGGGGAAAAGGAGATTGGAGACGGAGCAGACCCTTAACCTGTGTACAAGGGGTGTAGCGAGCCAGGGAGGTATAAAAGGGTTTGCGCGGGAAAAGAGAAGGGCTTCCTGCCAAGGAGATGAGTCAGAGAGGAACGGCGCCAGGCTGCAGGGAAAGATAGGCCGCATAGTAGTGATCACGGCCGAGTGCGGCGAGGACTCCCAGGTTTCAGCGGGCGGACAATAGACAATACCGCACGCTGCGATTTTGGTCATGTAGGGGTCGAGCAGTTCCTCAGGATACAGTGACGAGACACGAGACGGGGTATGACTTGTATAATAAACTTTTATAAATTGGAGCCACTAGGGCTATGCTGAACAGGGGAACAGGGGTAACACAAATCTGTCCTCGCAGGGACTCAATAAAATAAACAATACTTTCCTCAGTAACTGGAAGTAACCCGGCTAGTCCAGGTGTCGAAGGCCGGAATATGGCCAAACTATGGTACCTATTGCTATAGTCCACTTATCCCTCCATGTGTCACTCGGGATCGCAGATGCGGCCGCCTAGAGTTCGTTGATGCGGCGGCCTGGACGCCACGATATTCCAGGAAGATTTAGGCTCGACAGGCCCTGAAGAAGTGGTGCCGGTGGGGTGCAACAGGCCCTGAAGAAACGATGCCGGTGGGGTGCAACAGGCCCTGAAGAAACGATGCCGGTGGGGCACAACAGGCCCTGAAGAAATGATGCCGGTGGGGCGCAACAGGCCCTGAATAGAGTTGAGCGATACCGTCCGATACTTCAAAGTATCGTATCGGATGGTATCGGCCGATCTTTAAAAAAAAGTATCGGTATCGCCGATTCCGATACCGGAAGTCCCATTCAAGTCTATGGGACTTCCGGTATCGGAATAAGAAAAACCCTTTCCTGCCCTTGTACAGCCTCTCTGGGGTCTGTACGGGCCTTTCGGGGGGCTGTGCCGGCCTGCCAGGGGGTCTGTGCAGGCTCCGGTGGTCTGTGCCGGCCTGCCGGTGGTCTGTGCAGGCTCCGGGGGGCTGTGCCGGCCTGCCGGGGGGCTGTGCCGGCCTGCTGGGGGGCTGTGCAGGCTCCGGGGGGCTGTGCCGGCCTGCCGGGGGGCTGTGCCGGCCTGCCGGGGGGCTGTGCCGGCCTGCCGGTGGTCTGTGCAGGCTCCGGGGGTCTGTGCAGGCATCGTCCGATGGGACTACAAGTCCCATCGGGCGATGCCTGCTACCATGACAGTGATTGACACATTAGCCAATGATGGGACAGTAGTAGTCCCATCATCCGGCTAATGTGTTAAATGTAAAAAAAAAAAAAAAAAAATTACATGCTACATACATACAACATGCATACTACATACATGCTACATTCATACTACATAAATACTACATGCAACATACATACTACATATATACTACATGCATGCTACATACATACTGCATGCTACATACATACCACATACATACTACATACATACTACATGCATGCTACATGCTACATACATAACACATATATACTACATGCATGCTACATACATACATACTACATGCATGCTACATACTACATGCTACATACATACTACATATATACTACATGCATGCTACATACATACTGCATGCTACATGCATGCTACATACATACTACATACATACTACATGCTACATACATACTACATATATACTACATGCATGCTACATGCATGCTACATACATACCACATACATAACACATATATACTACATGCATGCTACATACATACTACATGCTACATACATACCATATACATACTACATGCATGCTACATACATACTACATGCATGCTACATACATACTACATGCTACATACATACTACATATATACTACATGCATGCTACATACATACTACATGCTACATACATACTACATATATACTACATGCATGCTACATACTACATGCTACATACATACTACATATATACTACATGCATGCTACATACATACTACATGCATGCTACATACATACTACATGCTACATACATACCACATACATACTACATATATACTACATGCATGCTACATACATACTACATATATACTACATGCATGCTACATACATACTACATGCATGCTACATACATACTACATGCTACATACATACCACATACATGCTACATATATACTACATATATACTACATGCATGCTACATACATACTGCATGCTACATACATACTACATGCTACATACATGCTACATACATACTACATATATACTACATGCATGCTACATACATACTGCATGCTACATGCATGCTACATACATACTACATACATACTACATGCTACATACATACCACATATATACTACATACATACTACATACAATACATTCATACAATACATACATAGACATACAGTACATATAACATAGAGTAACATACTTACCAATACTTGTCACATTGTTCCCCGAAGCCATTGTCGTCTACGGAATAAATATTAACATAACAAACCACAAAAATACTCACCCACGATCCGAAGCAGTCCACGAGTGTGTCCCACGACGATCTTGGGTAGAGAACTGCAGCATCAGCTGTTGCTGCCGTTCTCTACGGGCTGCAGGAATCCAATGACGGAAGGTAGGTATCCTTCCGCACTGTATTCCTCCGCCACTTAAAAAAAAAAAGTCCCTAGTCTCACTTTATGCCATTGCTGTGTGGGAAATTCCCACGCAGCAATGGCATAAAGTGAGACTAGGGACTTTTTTTTTTTTAAGTGGCGGAGGAATACAGTGCGGAAGGATACCTACCTTCCGTCATTGGATTCCTGCAGCCCGTAGAGAACGGCAGCATCATCTGATGCTGCCGTTCTCTACCCAAGATCGTCGTGGGACACACTCGTGGACTGCTTCGGATCGTGGGTGAGTATTTTTGTGGTTTGTTATGTTAATATTTATTCCGGAAAAGACAATGGCTTCGGGGAACAATGTGACAAGTATTGGTAAGTATGTTACTCTATGTTATATGTACTGCATGTCTATGTATGTATTGTATGAATGTATTGTATGTATGTAGTATATATGTGGTATGTATGTAGCATGTAGTATGTATGTAGTATGTATGTAGCATGCATGTAGCATGTAGTATGTATGTAGCATGCATGTAGTATATATGTAGTATGTATGTAGCATGCATGTAGTATATATGTAGCATGTATGTAGTATGTATGTGGTATGTATGTAGCATGTAGTATGTATGTAGCATGCATGTAGTATATATGTAGTATGTATGTAGCATGTAGTATGTATGTAGTATGTATGTAGTATGTATGTGGTATGTATGTAGCATGTAGTATGTATGTAGCATGCATGTAGTATATATGTAGTATGTATGTAGCATGTAGTATGTATGTAGTATGTATGTAGTATGTATTGTATGTATGTAGTATATATGTGGTATGTATGTAGCATGTAGTATGTATGTAGCATGCATGTAGTATATATGTAGTATGTAGTATGTATGTAGTATGTATGTGGTATGTATGTAGCATGTAGTATGTATGTAGCATGCATGTAGCATGCATGTAGTATGTATGTAGCATGCATGTAGTATGTATGTAGTATGTATGTAGTATGTATGTAGTATGTATGTAGCATGTATGTAGTATGTATGTAGCATGTAGTATGTATGTAGCATGCATGTAGTATATATGTAGTATGTATGTAGCATGCATGTAGTATGTATGTAGTATGTATGTAGTATGTATGTAGCATGCAGTATGTATGTAGCATGTATGTAGTATATATGTAGTATGTATGTAGTATGTATGTGGTATGTATGTAGCATGTAGTATGTATGTAGCATGCATGTAGCATGCATGTAGT
Source organism: Dendrobates tinctorius (assembly GCF_039654945.1). NCBI lineage: Eukaryota > Metazoa > Chordata > Amphibia > Anura > Dendrobatidae > Dendrobates > Dendrobates tinctorius. Next base: position 11,201,047 of record NW_027361702.1, read on the forward strand.
ATGTATGTAGCATGCATGTAGTATGTATGTAGTATGTATGTAGTATGTATGTAGTATGTATGTAGCATGCATGTAGTATGTATGTAGCATGTAGTATGTATGTAGCATGCATGTAGTATGTATGTAGCATGTATGTAGTATGTATGTAGTATATATGTAGTATGTATGTAGCATGTAGTATGTATGTAGCATGCATGTAGTATGTATGTAGCATGTATGTAGTATGTATGTAGTATATATGTAGTATGTATGTAGCATGTAGTATGTATGTAGCATGCATGTAGTATGTATGTAGTATTTTTTTTTTTTTTTTTTTTTAACATTTAACACATTAGCCGGATGATGGGACTACTACTGTCCCATCATTGGCTAATGTGTCAATCACTGTCATGGTAGCAGGCATCGCCCGATGGGACTTGTAGTCCCATCGGACGATGCTTGCACAGACCCCCGGACATCAGCACAGCCCCCCGGCAGGCCGGCACAGCCCCCCGGCAGGCCGGTACAGACCCCCACAGGGTGCACAGACCACCGGCAGGCCGGCACAGCCCCCCGGCAGGCCGGTACAGACCCCGGGCAGTCCACACAGCCCCCCGGCAGGCCAGCACAGCCCCCCGGCAGGCCGGCAGAGACCCCCGGAAGGCTCGAAATGACGGCGCATCATGATGCGCACACACCGCGCATCATGATGACGTCAGGCCGTCAATCAACTGAACTTCCGATTCCGATGCCGAATTCCGATATTGAAAAAATATCGGAAGTCGGTATCGGAATTCCGATACAGCAAGTATCGGCCGATACCCGATACTTGCGGTATCGGAATGCTCAACACTAGCCCTGAAGAAACGATGCCGGTGGGGCGCAATGATCTTTTCACCCTCAATTCTTATTTTTCCAAGGGTAACAGGACCCTAAAAGTTATTGTGCAATTTGTCCGGAGTACGCTGATACCTCACATGTGGGGGTAAGCCACTATTTGGGCGCATGGCAGAGCTCGGAAGGGAAGCAGCGCCATTTGACGTTTTTGGCTGGAATTTAGATCTGACACCATGTCGCGTTTGGAAAGCCCCTGATGTACCTAAACAGTGGAAACCCCCCACAAATGACCCAATTTTGGAAACTAGATCCCCTAAGGAACTTATCTAGTTGTGTGGTGAGCACTTTGAACCCCCAAGGGCTTCACAGAAGTTTATAATGCCCGGGCATGAAAATAAAAAAATCGTATTTTTTCCACAAACATGATCAATTAGTCCCCAATTTTTTTATTTTCCCAAGGGTAACAGGAGAAATTTAACCCCAAAAGTTGTTGTCCAATTTGTCCTGAGTACGCTGACACCCCATATGTGGGAGAAAACTACTGTATGGGCACACGTCGGGGCTCGGAAGGGAAGTAGTGATGTTTTGGAATGCAGACTTTGATGGAATGGTCTGCGGGTGTCATGTTGCCTTTGGAGAGCCCCTAATGTACCTAAACAGTGGAAAGCCCCCACAAATGACCCCATTTTGGAAACTAGACCACCTAAGGAACTTATCTAGATGTGTGGTGAGCACTTTGAACCCCCAAGGGCTTCACAGAAGTTTATAATGCCCGGGCATGAAAATAAAAAAATCGTATTTTTTCCACAATCATGATCAATTAGTCTCCAATTTTTTTATTTTCCCAAGGGTAATAGGTGAAATTGAACCCCAAAAGTTGTTGTCCAATTTGTCCTGAGTACACTGACACCCCATATGTGGGAGAAAACTATTGTATGGGTACACGTCGGGGCTCGGAAGGGAAGTAGTGACGTTTTGGAATGCAGACTTTGATGGAATGGTCTGCGGGTGTCATGTGCATTTGGAGAGCCCCTGATGTACCTAAACTATTGAAACTCCCCACAAGTGACCACATTTTGGACACTAGACCCCCCACAGAACTTATCTAGATGTGTGGTGAGCACTTTGAACCCCCAAGTGCTTCACAAAAATTATATTTTTGCCCCCAATTTTTTATTTTCTTAAGGGTAACAGGAGAAATTGGACCACAAAAGTTGTTTTTCAATTTGTCCTGAGTAGGCTGATACCCTACATGTGGGGGTAAAGCACTGTTTGGGTGCATGGCAGAGCTTGGAAGGGAAGGAGTACCATTTGACTTTTTCAACTCAGAATTGGCTGGAATTGAGATCAGATGCCATGTTACATTTGGAGAGCACCTGATGTGCCCAAACAGTGGAAACCCCCAATTCTAACTCCAACCCTAACCCCAACACACCCCTAACCCTAATCTCAGCCCTAACCCTAGCCCTAGCCCTAATCCTAACCCTAGCCCTAACCCTAGCCCTAGCCCTCACCCTAACCCTAGCCCTGGCCCTAACCCTAGCCCTGGCCCTAGCCCTAACCCTAACCCTAATGGGAAAATGGAAATAAATACATTTTCTTTTAATTTTATTATTTTTCCCTTACTAAGGGGGTGATAACGGGGGGTTTGATTTACTATTTATGGTGGGTTTTTATGTTTGGCAGCTGTCATACGCTAAAAGACGCTTTCTATTGTAAACATAGTTTTTGCATCACCACATATTGAGAGCTATAATTTTTCCATATTTTGACCCACTGAGTCATGTGAGGTCTTATTTTTTGTGGGACGAGTTGACATTTTTATTGGTACCATTTTCGGGGACGTGACATTTTTTGATCGCTTTTAATTCCGATTTTTGGGACGCAGAATGAACAAAAACCAGCGTTTCATGAATTTCTTTTGGGGGGCTGCGTTTACACCGTTCCGCGTGCGGTAAAATTGATAAAGTGGTTTTATTATTCGGGTCATTATGGTTACAGCGATACCTCATTTAAGTCATTTTATTATGTTTTGTCGGTCTTATGCAATGAAAACTATTTTATATAAAAAATAATTATTTTTGCATCGCTTTATTCTGCGGGCTATAACTTTTTTATTTTTTTATTGATGATGCTGTATGGCAGGTTGTTTTTTGCGGGACAAGTTGACGTTTTCAGCGGTACCATGGATATTTATATGCGTCTTTTTGATTGCGCGTTATTGCACTTTTTGTTCGGCGGTGTGATAATAAATCATTATTTTTTGCTTCGTTTTTTATTTTTATTTTTTAAGGGGTTGGCTAAAGGGGTTAACTAATAGGACAGTTTTATAGGGCAGGTCGTTAAGGACGCGGTGATACCTAATATGTGTACTTGATTTTTTTTTATTTCCAAAAAATAGATTTATTGGGGGAATATTTTTTTTTTTTTCTAATTTATTTGGCGATTTTTTTAAAATTATTTTAACACTTTTTTTTTTTTTTAGCTTTATTACATAGTCCCAGGTGGGACATCACTGTCCTGTGACAGATCGCTGATCTGTCACATCACAGATCACTGTCACAGGCATTGCTGCAGACTTCCTCATGCCTGCGCTTTGCAGGCACTGAGGAAGCCAGCTACCTGCAGGCCCCCGAAGGCCCCCGTCGCCATCTTAGATTCGGGGGCCTGCAGGGAAGGAGCCCCCCGCAGCAGCGCTGCACATTGCGCTGCCGTGGGGGGCTCAGGGAAGCAAGGAGGGAGCCCCCTCCCTGCCGATGCTTCCCTTTAACCCCCGGTACACCGCGATAGTGTTTGATCGCGGTGTGCAAGGGGTTAACGTGTCGGGGGCGGTCTGTGACCGCCCCTGACACATTGTGCCGGGTGTCAGCTGTGATAATTAGCTGACACCCGGCCGCGATCAGCGGCGCTCACCACGTGGGCGCCACTGATCGCTGAGACGTACAATCCCGTCCATGGGCATAGGGGCCCGGGTCCCATGGACGGGATATTACGTCTGATGTCAGGAAGGGGTTAACAGCTACATGGTCCGCAAAAAGTTGTGCACACTGATGACACACAGATGACATCTGTATGTCATCAGTGTGACACGTACCGATGCCTGGGTGTGTACTGTTTGCGCCGTTCCCCAGCTCTGGGTGCTGAAGACAGGTCTCATCATTCTCCCCTGCTCGCACGGTGATGAGTGCTAGCATGGAAGAATGTTGAGAGTTGTATCCAACTGATAACAGCGGGAGTAGGTGGCGGCTGATGGGAGTAATCATTAAATTTAAAGGGAACCTGTCACCCCCCCAGGCGTTTTTAAGTAAAAGAGCCACCTTGTGCAGCACTAATACTGCATTCTGTCAAGGTGGCTCTGTTACTTAGCTTCCGTTCCACCGCAGAAATAATCGCTTATAAAATTGTTCAAAAATACCTGAAATTTGACAGGGGGGCAGGTCTTTCCCCCTCTGACAGACGCCTCGCATCCATCACTCATTTCGTATTTTGCGCCGCCTCCTCAGTTTTCTATTGAAATGCTGACGCCTGCGCTGAACTATATCATCTTGGGCATGCGCAGTCAGTGCTGCCCGACGTGCTCGTGCTCTCAGATCACATCCGGGCCTTCATATCGCGCGGCCACAGATCCCGCCCGGCAGTTGCTTATGATTTATTCACACTACGGGAATCTCAGGCATGCGCAGTAGTTCTCTACGGCTCTCATGGTGTGGGCTCCACAGTATTTTTGATAATCAGTCAGGCAAAACTTACAGCTGTGGGCTGCAACCATCAGCTGTCATCTTCAGCAAGGTTGGTTATCAAAAATAAAGGGGTCATCATGCTTTCTTTTGCCACAGAGCATGTGGGAAGAGCTGAGCAAAGCTCCAGAATTGGCATATCTAATAGATGCACCATTTCTGGGCGGATGCAGGCTGCTATTTTTAGCCTGAAGGGGCCAATATCCATGGCCAATTACCAGCCTGCGAATACCAGCCCCCAGCTTTGAGCTTTAGCAAGGCCAGTTATAAAAAATGGAGGGACCCCATGCCATTTTTTTAAATTATTTATTTACATAACTAAAAAATATGGCATGAGGATCCCTCTATTCTTGATAATCAACCTTGCTAAAGCGGACAGATGAGGGTTGCAGTCTATAGCAGTCAGATTTGCCAGGCTGGTTATCAAAAACATAGGGGAACCCATGCCGATTTTTATTTATTTACTTATTTATTTATAGCGCAGGCGGTAGTTGATGAATACTCCCATCAGCCGCTCCTGCTGTCACTGCTATCAGTTTAGCGATTAGCATGAACAGGGGAGAATGATGAGAGCAGTCTTCAGCATCCAGTGCTGGGGAACAGCGCAAACTGTTCCGCTGCTTCCCAAGCGCCGGTTTACGTGGTACTGATGTGGGTCGCCCCACGCTTCACCCAGGGCAGTGGGGTACTCGGTACCGGGCCGGTGCAAGGGGGATGGTGTGTCACAGCAGCGGTGACTCGGTCCGTGGCTCTGGGCCCCAATATCAATGGCGGTGATGTTAAAGGTGTTAGAGTTTATTAGAATAGTTCGTGACGCCACCCGTGGTATTTGGCAAGTATGATGTTGAGCCATCGCTGCATGCAGATCCACCGGGACTGATGGTGTGGTGCAGCAAAGATGGTGTAGCTCCCCACAGGTGGAGCTGTAGTCCCAGGGCAGTGTAGGTGCAATGGATGAGGAGAGTCGCGGTATGGTATGGATGCTGGTACCCAGGTGTAACGGTGCGGGAATAACTGGAGGACACCAGGGTGTGCGGTTCCAAAGCTTTACTCACTGTTTGCAGTTCACACCACTGCCTGCCTCCGTACTGTGTTCTCCAGGTCAGGGCTCCAGCCAACCTCCAGGCAGGATAGGATTCTCCCTTCCACACTCCGCCAACATCTACCTTACTGAACGACTCCTCCAATGCGCCTTTAGGTGCGAAGCACTCCAGTACTTAGTTACCCTGGAATGCCTCTCTCTAGGTGTTCTTAGTCTCTACTTGTATGACAGACAGCTGTAGCCTGCTTCGGGGAACTCTAGCTCCAGAGTCCCGGCTCTCTATCCGTTTCGCTGTTGTGCCCCATTTCTATGGTGGGAGCAAGGCGTTAGCAGCTCACTACTCCTCCGGTGTCTGTTGCCGGATATAAAGATCCAATCAACCTCGGGGACCGGGCCCCGGCCTTTGCGCTTTCTGGACTGGAAGGGTTCTCTCTCTTTCTCAACCTTCTTCCCACCGTCCTTCTATTCTCCTTCGTTCCGATCTGTTCTACCTCTCTTATGGAATCTGTAGTCTTCAGTCTATGTCTCTTTCTCCTTCTCTTCCTTTCCTGAGAAGCTCGTTCCACTAAGACCAGTCCTCAGCCTCTCCTGACTGACTGCCTTTCTCTGCCTTGAGCTCCTCTCAGGCTGACCTGCTGTCAGCCTGCTCTCTCTCTCAGACCCTCGTCTGGCTTCCTTCTCTGGGTCTCACCCCAGACTGACTTCTGTCAGACTGACCTCTTCTGGGTCTCCCCCCAGACTGACCTGAAATCCTACACTTTCCCTCTCTTTTGTATCATCGCACTCCACCCGCCTCCCAGCACATCTCGTGTTACGAAGCAGGGTTCCACGAGGGGTGCTCTGCTAACCCCCAGCTTGAAGCTGTTAGGTGACCCCACTGAACTATCCTGTGTGTGGAATGCAGGTGTGGAGCGTGGTCAGGAGTTCCCACCTTACCTGGATGGTGGGGCACTACACCTTAGGAGAAGGTGCAGTACCTCTGTGGCGACTGAAGCCTCAAGGGCGCCACAGATGAAACACACGGGTGGCACACGATTGCCATACATATGCCACAAGTATTACACACATGGACACTGACATATCCGGTATTGTTTTATACGGTACCGGAAATATAAGGACGTGTTAAAGAGCCCTGAGTGTGATCTGACAAATCATCGGATCACACCCGGACCAATATTAATTTATGAGCACGTGTCAGATTTCTTCCTTGGACTAGATCGGTCCGAGGAAAAAGCTTGTCACATGCCCAATAGTCCATGAGCCAAGAGCCAATTTTGACGATATCAGTACCACCCGGAGTGACTAATTCTCTTTGGTGTTTTTAGGTAGATGCATGTCTGTAGTTTATGTTTTGATATGATAGCCCTTGGACATCAGTAGCTTAACCCCTTCAGGCCTATTTGTACCCAAATGCCTAGGCCATTTTTTGTAAATCTGACCTGTCACTTCATGCGGTAATAACTTTGGGACGCTATCACCTACCCACGCCATTCTGAGATTGTTTTCTCGTGACATATTGTACTTCATGGTAGTGCTAATTGTGAGTCAATAGATTTTACCTTTCTGCATATAAAATTACAAAATACACGAAAATTTGGGAAAAATTCGCTATTTTTGAACTTTGAAATTCTCTACTTTTTACAAAAATGCTGATACCCCCCATAACAGTTATTAGTTTACATTCTCCACATGTCTACTTTACATTGGCATCATTTTGGAAACGAAATTTTATATTTTTTGGATGTGATAAGGCTCATAGTTTTATACGCAATTTTTAAAGTTTACGACTAAATTTCCAAAACCCATTTTTCCAAGGACCAAGTCAGTTCGGACGTCACTTTATGGGTCTTGTATAACAGAACCCACCCATACATGACACCATTTTGCAAACAACACCCCTCAAGGTGTCCAAAACGGATTTTCAAAACTTTGTTAACCCCTTAGGTGTTGCACAGGAATTCAAGCAAAATGACAGTGAAATATCAAAATTTCAATTTTTTGGCAGATATTCCATTGTAATCCAATTTTACCTGCAACCCAGCAAGGGTTAACAGCAAACCCAAACCCAAAATTGGTTACCCCAATTCCGCAGTTTATAGAAACACCCCACATGTACACGTAAACTAAATTATGGGCGCGCAAGAGGGCTCAGCACAGAAGGAGAGCTAGGCGGTTTTTGGGATAATAGATTACACTGGAAGAAATCCAGTGGGCCATGTCGTATTGGAGAGACCCTGAGGTACCCCCAGAGTGGAAACCCCCAAAAGGTTACTGCATTTTGGAAACTACACCCCCTAAGGAATGTTTTAGGGGGTATAGTAACCACTTTGACCCAACAAGCGCTCCATTGGAGTTTCATGCACTTGGTTGAGGAAATTGAAAAGTACGTTTTTTACCAAAAAATGTCGCTTAAGTCCCACATATTTCATTGTGAAAAGGGGGACCAGGAAAAAGTACACCCCACTTTTTATTCCCCATTGTCTCCCGAACACGGCAATACCACAAGTGTTGTCTAAAACCACAGTATTGGCGCACGGCAGGCTTCGTAAGCGAAGCTGCGGCAAAATTCACTGTAAGAAATCTATGGGGCCATGTCACATTTGGAGACACCCTGAGGTCCTGCACAGTGGAAACCCCAAAAAAGTGACCCCATTTTTGAAACTACACCCCCTAAGGAATGTTTTAGGAGGTACAGTAACCACTTTGCACCGGGAACCGGCTCCCGACCCGCGGCGATCGCCCGGCATATGATCCGGGTACGATTCGCCGTACCGCTACCTGGCCGGCGCGAAGGGGTTAATGGTATTTTTCACCTTTTGAATAGATCCTACCTATATTTCCAAAAAATAATGATTAAAGGTCGATTTAGGGGAAATGCCAAAATGTCAATACAATGCATGTAGTATTTGTAACAAAATTTAATCCAAGTTATGTAAATACACACTGAACATGTCATGGGCTTGTCCATACTAATGTGTGTGTGTGTGTGTGTGTGTGTGTGTGTGTGTGTGTGTGTAGGTGTGTGTGTGTGTGTGTGCCAAGGGTTTTAATGTTTTTCTTTGTGTTTGCAGGTGTTTACTGACATATCTAATGGCATGATGGAAGGACCAGCGAGGAAGAAATCACGGATCGACTGTATCATACACTGCTCTAATGATGACAGTGATGATCTGGCGTCCCTACAGGATTTGGACTCCTGGAAAACATTGCTTAGGGCTGCAGAGATCAGGCCTTGAAGAACGAGAAATACCACACATACAATATCACCGTAAATATCGTAGTCTCTTTACAATGAAGAAGTGACTGGATTCTATCCTTGCCAAGGGTGTCAATGTCGAAACAGCAAGCGAAATCCCCAGGAGGAGGCTACCGAGGGGTACCCCCAGTGATAGCAGGGTGTATGCCAAAGTATGTATGTTCTGCGAGAAGTCAAGCAAGTATCTCAAAGGAGAAAAAACAAGGGAGCCAATCGTCCAGTGTGTTGAGCTACGAGCAGATGAGACGATCCGCAGAGCAGCGATAAGGAAAGGCACACAGAGAATCCTTGGTTTACTTAGCAGAGACCTTGTTGCTTCAGAGGGGCACTACCACAAGTCGTGCTACAAACTATTCACAAAAGATGATTCCCAAGTGGCCTGTAGGTCTGGTGCAGCAGAAAATCAGGAAGAAAGCAAGGAAGTACCCTACGGAGAGGCAGAGAGAAAAGCCCTTGAGGAACTCTTCTTGTATATAAGGACTGAATTGTTCCCAAACCCAGAAGTACTGCCTATGATAAACCTCACATCTAGGCTTCAGAGATGCATGATGTCCCGTGGTATCATCAAACTGAAACCATCGACAAAGAAACATGTTCGCCGAAAACTTGAAACAGTTTGGTGAATCACTCCGCTTTCTCTCCGATGAGAAAGGTAAGCTTCTAGTCTATCCATATAGCCTATCAATGGACGACCTTGCCCGGCAAGCACACAGCATGACAAAAGATCTGCAAGAAGCAAGAGCCGCTAACTCTGGAGATGTCATAACCAAAGCAGCAATGCAGCTGAGGAATGAGATCAAGAAGCAAGATGTGAGTCAGCCATGGCCTCCCGATACAGATCAGAATGTCGTTCCTGCATTAGTCACTCAATTCCTGCAAACCCTGCTTACAGGAGATTGTGAGTGCCAAACTCCCTCTGAAAGAGCTCAACGTCTTGCCACATCCTTCGGCAGTGACTTTGTTTTTGCTGTTACCAATGGAAAGACAAAGCCACCCAAGCACGTACTCCTGTCCTTTGCAATTAAGTCTTTGACCGGCAATACAGAACTGGTTCGAACTCTGAATCGTCTTGGCCACTGTGTGTCATATTCAATGGCTGAGGAGATTGATACAGCCCTTTGTATCCAGAAGTTGGAATGTTCAACGGATGACATCCCAATGCCAGCAAATATCTACCCTGGTGTGTTCACAACCTTGGCCTGGGATAACATTGACAGACTTGAGGAGACACTAAGTGGAGCAGGTACATCTCATAGAGTCAATGGCATCGCTGTTCAGTCCAATGTTGCATGCTCTGTGACAAAAATCCTGCCAGATATAACCAAGTCGAAGAAAAGAAGCATAATTCCGACAGAATTAATGCTACCAATATACAATGTTGGGCGGCGGGGAGGGCCACCCAGGATTGAGACTGCGAATGTTAACACTACCGAGGAGGTCCAGGGTTCAAAAACCAAGAACCATATCTGGCTTCTGGCTAGAATGTCAGACCATGAGGATCAGACCATTAGCAGTTGGACTAGGTTCAACATCCAAATCCGCAGCGACATTGTAGTGGCCCAGGACACTGTAAGCTACCTGCCCACTATCAATGCTCCTGCAACAGCCATGTCCACTGTGAATGAAGTCTTGGAGCAAACACATGCCATCATGCAGACCCTGAAGCTTAACAGAATTGTGTGCGTGTTTGATCAAGCACTCTATGCCAAAGCTGCCGAGGTTATCTGGAAACAGGAGAAGTTCAAGAACATTATAATTAGAATGGGTGTCTTCCACACAATCTGTAATCTCCTCTCCATCATAGGTAAGACATTTCAGGATGCAGGCCTTAGAGATCTGTGTGTTGAATCCGGTGTCATCGCTGAAGGATCAGTGTCTGGAGTGATGGACGGCCGGAGGTACAACAGAGCAGTAAGACTACACAAGATGGTCTATGAAGCACTTATGAGGCTTGCATGGAAAAACTTCCTTCCATGGCTAGAAGAAAACCATGCAAGGGACCTTCACCATCTAGATGAAACACTGAAGAACATCACAAACTTTCGCATCAGTGTGTCGCAGGGATCCTTCGAAAAGTTCTTGTATAATGAATCTTGCACACTTACCCTGAAGCTATTTCAAGTTTATCTTGAGACCTTCAGAAATGAACAACTCTCAGCATTCTGGATGTCATACTTGGACATGGTCGAGACTATGCTGGCCCTGGTTCGAGCTTCAAGAGAAGGCAACTGGATGCTTCACCTAGGAGCAATCCGACAGATGATACCGTGGTGTTTTGCCTATGACAAGGTCAACTATGCCCGATACCTAACCTATTACTATGCTACGATGTCTCAGCTGCCCATAGACCACCCAGAGGTCCATGAATACTTCATGAAAGGTGGCTTTTCGGTCCAGATCGGTAGCAAGAATCCTTTTGGACGGATTCCTGTGGACCAGACCATCGAAGAAACAATCAACAAAGACACCCAGACACCAGGGGGCACAAAAGGCTTCAGCCTCAATGTTGGAGTTGTCGCCAGATTCTACCTGACATCGGAGTACCGCAGCATGTACTTGAGGCAGCTGAGGGCCCTAGTAGGCCAACAATATACTGACTTCAGTCATTCAGACCTACAGGTGTCCAGGATTAGAAGAGATGAAGCCGATGTCCGATCTTTTGTTGAACTGCTGGAGACTGGTTGGTTGAACCCCTTCAACAAAGAGCATAATGGTGAACTTATCAGTTTATCAACAGCGACTGCAGCACCACCAGATGTAGCCAAAGACCTTCTAGGGGCATACAGTATAGGAGAGGATGCATATCACACATTCAAGGATGAGCGTTTGGGTACCGATACGCCAACTACACTGTTTCTTGACAAGATGACGAAGAACAATCTTAAAACGTTCTCTAACATCAGAATGAAGACACACAGACAAGGCCTTGGCAAGGAGGTAATTTTGACGGCTGACAGGAACCTATTTGGCCAGATGATACTTGTAGCTGAGAACAGAAAGCTACAAATGAGTGATGTCTTGACTCATCCCCTGGGGCCATTGCCATGGGCACTTGCCAACGGTGATGGGTCTATCCGCAAGACCAACAAGGCTGCCCTAGCAAGGGAGTTGGAGAGGAATGCTCCTCCTGCAGAGGTGATCCCTGAGCCCTCTGCAACCATCATTGATGGGATGAGCCTGGTTCAGAAACTGAAGGGAAACGATGCAACATTTGCCCAGCTAGCAGGCACAGCAATGAGTCGCGCTATCCATGAGGGTGCTAAGAGCAAGCGCATTGATATTGTCTTTGACGTCTACAAGGAGACATCCATCAAAGATACAGAAAGAGTCAACAGATATGAAGGCACAGGGATCCATTTCAAGAACATTCAACAAGGGCACAACATCCAGCAGTGGAGAAAGCTACTAAGTAATTCCTCCAACAAGGCAAGTCTCATAAAGTTTCTGGTAGAAGAATGGAAGGCGAAACACCACAGGGAGAAGCTTGAGGAGAAGGAGATGTATGTCACATGTGAGCAGCTCTGCTTTAAGAGCACCAAAGAACAGTGGGAAGAGGCTGCAGACCTTAAGTCAAGTCAAGAAGAAGCAGACACACACCTCCTTCTCCATGCTCTTCATGCAGCAGAATCTGGTTACAAGTCTGTCATCATCACTTCAGAGGATACTGATGTCATGGTCCTGTGTCTGGGCATGTGCCACAAAATCCCATCCCACCTGTTCCAGAAATGCGGTACACAGAACCGGACAAGATTCCTGGATATCACCACTCTGAGCAGAACATTGGGAGGCAGCGTGTGTGATTCATTGATTGGTATGCATGCATTTACAGGCTGTGACACAGTCAGTGCATTCGCTGGCCGTGGGAAGATGACGACACTCAAGCAGTTGAAGATGAACAAGACATACCAGGATGCCTTTCAGGAAGTTGGTCGTTCATGGGAAGTGTCTCCCGAACTCTTTGAGAAGTTACAGGAAATCACCTGCCACATGTACCTGCCAACTACCCAAACAACTGAGGTAAACAGGCTCCGGTATCAGCTGTTCTGTGTCAGACGTGGAGTGGTAGAGTCAAGTCAACTCCCTCCTTGCCAAGACTGCCTTTTCATGCATGCACTGCGTGCAAACTACCAGGCTGCGATCTGGAGGAGAAGTCTGCAGAGCCAGCCATTTGTTGCAAACCCAACAGACTGCGATTGGATGATAGATAATGATGGAAAGCTTGTTGTCAAGTGGATGCGAGGGGCACCAGCACCAGAAGCTATTATCCAGCTACTGTCCTGCAAGTGTGTGCGGTCATGCGAACTTCCTCAGTGTACTTGCCTCAGCAATGGCCTGAAGTGCACGGACAAGTGCAGGTTACAGACATGCCAGAACAAGGGTATTGAAGACGAGCCAGTAGAACAACAGTCAGATTCAGAGTCTGATGTTGAAGATATTATGGAGTAACGTTATATAATTATACATACACACACAATATATATATATACACACACACACACACACACACACACCTACACACACACACACACATTAGTACGGACAAGCCCATGACATGTTCAGTGTGTATTTACATAACTTGGATTAAATTTTGTTACAAATACTGCATGCATTGTATTGACATTTTGGCATTTCCCCTAAATCGACCTTTAATCATTATTTTTTGGAAATATAGGTAGGATCTATTCAAAAGGTGAAAAATACCATTAACCCCTTCGCGCCGGCCAGGTAGCGGTACGGCGAATCGTACCCAGATCATATGCCGGGCGATCGCAGCGGGTCGGGAGCCGGTTCCCGGTGCAAAGTGGTTACTGTACCTCCTAAAACATTCCTTAGGGGGTGTAGTTTCAAAAATGGGGTCACTTTTTGGGGGTTTCCACTGTGCGCGACCTCAGGGTGTCTCCAAATGTGACATGGCCCAATAGATTTCTTACAGTGAATTTTGCAGCAGCTTCGCTTACGAAGCCTGCCGTGCGCCAATACTGTGGTTTTAGACAACACTTGTGGTATTGCCGTGTTCGGGAGACAATGGGGAATAAAAAGTGGGGTGTACTTTTTCCTGGTCCCCCTTTTCAAAATGAAAAATGTGGGCCTAAAGCGACATTTTTCGGTAAAAAACGTACTTTTCAATTTCCTCAACCAAGTGCATGAAACTCCAATGGAGCGCTTGTTGGGTCAAAGTGGTTACTATACTCCCTAAAACATTCCTTAGGGGGTGTAGTTTCCAAAATGCGGTAACCTTTTTGGGGATTTCCAATCTGGGGGTACCTCAGGGTCTCTCCAATACGACATGGCCCACTGGATTTCTTCCAGTGTAATCTATTATCCCAAAAACCGCCTAGCTCTCCTTCTGTGCTGAGCCCTCTTGCACGCCCATAATTTAGTTTACGTGTACATGTGGGGTGTTTCTATAAACTGCGGAATTGGGGTAACCAATTTTGGGTTTGGGTTTGCTGTTAACCCTTGCTGGGTTGCAGGTAAAATTGGATTACAATTGAACATCTGCCAAAAAATTGAAATTTTGATATTTCACTGCCATTTTGCTTGAATTCCTGTGCAACACCTAAGGGGTTAACAAAGTTTTGAAAATCTGTTTTGGACACCTTGAGGGGTGTAGTTTGCAAAATGGGGTAATGTATGGGTGGGTTCGTTATACAAGACCCATAAAGTGACGTCCGAACTGACTTGGTCCTTGGAAAAATGGGTTTTGGAAATTTAGTCGTAAACTTTAAAAATTGCGTATAAAACTATGAGCCTTATCACATCCGAAAAATATAAACTTTCATTTCCAAAATGATGCCAATGTGAAGTAGACATGTGGAGAATGTAAACTAATAACTGTTATGGGGGGTATCAGCATTTTTGTAAAAAGTAGAGAATTTCAAAGTTCAAAAATAGCGAATTTTTCCCAAATTTTCGTGTATTTTGTAATTTTTTATGCAGAAAGGTAAAATCTATTGACTCACAATTAGCACTACCATGAAGTACAATATGTCACGAGAAAACAATCTCAGAATGGCGTGGGTAGGTGATAGCGTCCCAAAGTTATTACCGCATGAAGTGACAGGTCAGATTTACAAAAAATGTAAATCAATCAGCCGCGGAGACACCATCACATGTTTCTCAACGCAAGCAATGACTAGCCAGGTCTTTCACCGGGAAGGAACAACCACGGGAAGGGCAGTCTCCAATGAAGGAAACCACCTATGCCAAAACATGGTATCCATCCACAGACAGCTGTTTCGGGGTATTGCCCCTCATCAGTGTGGAGTAGGAAACTGGCTAGCAGGAGCAATGCCTAGTAAAAGACTGCGAAAATGAGGATGAGTGACCTCATGGAGATCAACATCCAACACTGCGGAGACACCATCACATGTTTCTCAATGCAGTGATTCTAGAGCAGTGCCCCCATCCCTTATGGGAAATATGCAAAAACATGTAAATCAATCAGCCGCGGAGACACCATCACATGTTTCTCAACGCAAGCAATGACTAGCCAGGTCTTTCACCGGGAAGGGCAGTCTCCAATGAAGGAAACCACCTATGCCAAAACATGGTATCCATCCACAGACAGCTGTTTCGGGGTATTGCCCCTCATCAGTGTGGAGTAGGAAACTGGCTAGTAGGTGCAATGCCTAGTAAAAGACTGCGAAAATGAGGATGAGTGACCTCATGGAGATCAACATCCAACACTGCGGAGACACCATCACATGTTTCTCAACGCAGTGATTCTAGAGCAATGCCCCCATCCCTTATGGGAAATATGCAAAAATATGTAAATCAATCAGCCGCGGAGACACCATCACATGTTTCTCAACGCAAGCAATGACTAGCCAGGTCTTTCACCGGGAAGGAACAACCACGGGAAGGGCAGTCTCCAATGAAGGAAACCACCTATGCCAAAACATGGTATCCATCCACAGACAGATGTTTCAGGATATTGCCCCTCATCAGTGTGGAGTAGGAAACTGGCTAGTAGAAGCAATGCCTAGTAAAAGACTGCAAAAATGAGGATGAGTGACCTCATGGAGATCAACATCCAACATTGCGGAGACACCATCTCATGTTTCTCAACGCAGTGATTCTAGAGCATTGCCCCCATCCCTTATGGGAAATATGCAAAAACATGTAAACCAATCAGCCGCGGAGACAACATCACATGTTTCTCAACGCAAGTAATGACTAGCCAGGTCTTTCACCGGGAAGGAACAACCACGGGAAGGGCAGTCTCCAATGAAGGAAACCACCTATGCCAAAACATGGTATCCATCCACAGACAGCTGTTTCGGGGTATTGCCCCTCATCAGTGTGGAGTAGGCAACTGGCTAGTAGGAGCAATGCCTAGTAAAAGACTGCGAAAATGAGGATGAGTGACCTCATGGAGATCAACATCCAACACTGCGGAGACACCATCACATGTTTCTCAACGCAGTGATTCTAGAGCAATGCCCCCATCCCTTATGGGAAATATGCAAAAACATGTAAATCAATCAGCCGCAGAGACACCATCACATGTTTCTCAACGCAAGCAATGACTAGCCAGGTCTTTCACCGGGAAGGAACAACCATGGGAAGGGCAGTCTCCAATGAAGGAAACCACCTATGCCAAAACATGGTATCCATCCACAGACAGCTGTTTCGGGGTATTGCCCCTCATCAGTGTGGAGTAGGAAACTGGCTAGTAGGAGCAATGCCTAGTAAAAGACTGCGAAAATGAGGATGAGTGACCTCATGGAGATCAACATCCAACACTGCGGAGACACCATCACATGTTTCTCAACGCAGTGATTCTAGAGCAATGCCCCCATCCCTTATGGGAAATAAGCAAAAACATGTAAATCAATCAGCCGCGGAGACACCATCACATGTTTCTCAACGCAAGCAATGACTAGCCAGGTCTTTCACCGGGAAGGAACAACCACGGGAAGAGCAGTCTCCAATGAAGGAAACCACCTATGCCAAAACATGGTATCCATCCACAGACAGCTGTTTCGGGGTATTGCCCCTCATCAGTGTGGAGTAGGAAACTGGCTAGTAGGAGAAATGCCTAGTAAAAGACTGCGAAAATGAGGATGAGTGACCTCATGGAGATCAACATCCAACACTGCGGAGACACCATCACATGTTTCTCAATGCAGTGATTCTAGAGCAATGCCCCCATCCCTTATGGGAAATATGCAAAAACATGTAAATCAATCAGCTGCGGAGACACCATCACATGTTTCTCAACGCAAGCAATGACTAGCCAGGTCTTTCACCGGGAAGGAACAACCACGGGAAGGGCAGTCTCCAATGAAGGAAACCACCTATGCCAAAACATGGTATCCATCCACAGACAGCTGTTTCGGGGTATTACCCCTCATCAGTGTGGAGTAGGAAACTGGCTAGTAGGAGCAATGCCTAGTAAAAGACTGCGAAAATGAGGATGAGTGACCTCATGGAGATCAACATCCAACACTGCGGAGACACCATCACATGTTTCTCAACGCAGTGATTCTAGGGCAATGCCCCCATCCCTTATGGGAAATATGCAAAAACATGTAAATCAATATGCATTGCTCCTACTAGCCAGTTTCCTACTCCACACTGATGAGGGGCAATACCCCGAAACAGCTGTCTGTGGATGGATACCATGTTTTGGCATAGGTGGTTTCCTTCATTGGAGACTGCCCTTCCCGTGGTTGTTCCTTCCCAGTGAAAGACCTGGATAGTCATTGCTTGCGTTGAGAAACATGTGATGGTGTCTCCGCGGCTGATTGATTTACATGTTTTTGCATATTTCCCATAAGGGATGGGGGCATTGCTCTAGAATCACTGCGTTGAGAAACATATGATGGTGTCTCCGCAGTGTTGGATGTTGATCTCCTTGAGGTCACTCATCCTCATTTTCGCAGTCTTTTACTAGGCATTGCTCCTACTAGCCAGTTTCCTACTCCACACTGATGAGGGGCAATACCCCGAAACAGCTGTCTGTGGTTGGATACCATGTTTTGGAATAGGTGGTTTCCTTCATTGGAGACTGCCCTTCCCGTGGTTGTTCCTTCCCGGTGAAAGACCTGGCTAGTCATTGCTTGCGTTGAGAAACATGTGATGGTGTCTCTGCGGCTGATTGATTTACATGTTTTTGCATATTTCCCATAAGGGATGGGAGCATTGCTCTAGAATCACTGCGTTGAGAAACATGTGATGGTGTCTCCGCAGTGTTGGATGTTGATCTCCATGAGGTCACTCATCCTCATTTTTGCAGATTTACAAAAAATGGCCTAGGCATTTGGGTACAAATAGGCCTGAAGGGGTTAAGCTACTGATGTGCAAGGGCTATCATATCAAAACATAAACTACAGACATGCATCTACCTAAAAACACCAAAGAGAATTAGTCACTCCGGGTAGTACCGATATCTGGCCCGGCTCATGGACTACAAGTTTCATGTGAAATTCGGATCACACTCAGCCATGGGCACTCAGGTGACATCTGAAAGCAATCCAATTTCCACGGACTTACAGAATGAAGAAGATGGAGAAATGTTTTTCTCCATCTTCTCCTCATCTGAGAAAATCAGATCACACCATGACATTCTTATCACACTTTGATCACACTCTAATCACACTAGGCTCATACTATACTCAAACTCTGATCACACTATGTTCGCACTTTGATCCCACCCTGATTACACTCTGATCACACTCTGACCACACTCTGATCAGAGTTTGATCAGAGTGTGATTTGCATAATACCCGATTCGTTTGGATGACAGAATACACGGTCGTCTGCACATGCCCTTATAGGCAGTCATTTAAGGTCCAAACCCTGAATCCTGCCTTTACTCACATTAGGAACTCTCGATCCTCATTTAGATCATTTTAGTATTTTGCCTTAAAGCTATGTGCACATAGCTGGTGGTTGCAGGAGGTAATGAAGCTGATCTAATTAACAGAGACATGCCACCTGATAATGAGGACGACGATTGGACATCTGGAGTCTCTGACTGGATTTAAGACAGCCAACTCCCTCTATCCCTACTGGTGATTTTTCCTGCCTCCTGAGGTCTTAGTTTCCAGTTCAGTCCCTGCATTCTCAAGCTAAGTGTTCTTTGCTATTGTTCACATTTGATTTGGTTTTGTCTATTCAGTTTTGTGTGGTCAGCCAGCCCCGGCTGGGGCTGTGCTGAATTTCCTTCCTTATGTTACTGTTTGTGCCAGTTTGCTTTTTGTGCCCGTTATTAGATTGGCCTCTTTTTGCTCTGTTTTCAGAATATGCCAGAGTGCTGATATAGTGGGTGAAGTCTAGTGACTTCAGGGTTTTTTTTTGCTATCAGAAGTGTTTGACATTTTTGCAGGGCTTTTTGGCGTGATTGCAGACAGCATCTTTTCTTTCCCGTACTTTCTAGTTAGTGTGGGCCCCATTGTTTGCTCAGCCTATTTTCCTACCTGTGTTTGTGTTTTCATCTTGTCTCACCGACAATATATGTTTGGGGGCTATCTATTCCTTTGGGTTCTGCTCTGGGGAAGTTTAGATTTCATATCAAACTTAGGAATAAATAAAGGAATATATAGACATACTTGGTGAATATGTATTCCCTTAAAAATACTTCTTTAATAGAAATTTAAAAAAGAAAAAACCTGTTCCCATGAAAAGGAAAAAAAAATTTTTTCCTCAAATATATCAATTGTAGAAGACCATTAAAAGTCCTACAAAGGAACTATGATAAATCTATCTGAACACCTTCCTTGCCGTGCAGGTTGGCACCCTAGAAGAAAGCGATTTTTTGGCGCCCCCACTCAACGTAGACTGACCCTTTCTCCCCTACCTCACCCTAGTTAAAAGGTGGGAAAACAATAATTGATAGGAAGGGAATGAAGGAAGAGGAAGGAAGGTGTAGTGGAAAATCCTTTGCAGGGAACTATAAATCATAAACAAAGTATAATGCAAATTTTTCACACATGTGAGATAAAGGACTTAGCGTAAAGTAATATCAAGCTAATCAGATAATCTTGCCTGTAAATGCTCCTTAAATAAATAGCAAACATGTATGGATCATTTCACATTGTAAAAAAGTGATCATATTAGGCGACATTCATAGTACTGTTGACGTATGACCCGACAGTGGTATAATATACATATAAGTGGCCAAAAAGATTTCTGAGTCCACAATGAGGTTACTAAATAAGTACCAAGAATTGCTTATGGGTCGCCCTCCTAGGGCTGTGGGGTACTCGGTACCGGGCCGGTGTCAGGGGGAAAGGTGTCACAGCGGCGGTGACCCGGTCCATGGCCCTGGGCGCCCAAATCAATGGTGGGTTGTGATATAGTTTATGTGATAGTTCGTGACACCACCTGTGGTGTTTGGGAAGCAAGATGTTAAGCCAACGCTGTGTGCAGATCCTCTGGGGCTGATGGTGTGTTGCAGCATAGATGGTGTAGCTCCCACAGGTGAAGCTGTAACCCCAGGGCAGTGTAATGGCAATAGATGAGAATAGGTGCAGGCGGTGTGAGGAATGCTGGTACCCAGATGTAACGGTGCTGACGGTGTTAGCGCACAAATGAATGGAAGACACCAGGGCTTGCAGTTCCAAAGCTTTACTCACAGTCCGTGGTACACACTGGTGCCTGCCTCCATGCCGTGTCCTCCGGAGAAGAGACTCAATCAACCTCCCGGGCAAGTCAGGATTCTCCTCTCCAACACTCCGTCAACATGTACCTCTACTGAACGACTCCTCTATTGCGCCTTAAGGTGTGAAGAGCTCCAGTACCGAAGTACTCTGGAGTTCCTCCTGTCAGATGTTCCTAAAAACTCTACTTGTATGGCAGACAGCTGTAGCCTCTCTCGGGGACTCCCACCTCTGGAGTCCTGGCTTTTGTGAACTCATTTTCTGGTCTACCAGTTGTGAGTTCTCCTTCCGGGCTTCCTCTGGTGGTAACAGGAGGTAGTGAGGTTGATTTAATTAGTAGAGATCTGCCACCTGATGATGAGGATAACGATTGGATCTCTGGAATCTCAGACTGGATTTAAGACAGCCGATGCCCTATTCTGGTGCTGGCGATTCCTTCTGGCTTTTCAGGTCTTGGTTTTCAGCTCTGTTCCAGTCATCTCAAGCTAAGTGTTACTGCTAATGTTCACACTTGATTTTGTTGGTCTATTCAATTTTTTGTGTGGTCAGCCAGTCCTGGCTGGGGCTGTGCTGAATTTCCACTCTTATTTATCTGTATTTGCCAATTTGCTTTTTGTCCCTTATTAGATTGGCCTCTTTTTTGCTCTGTCTCAGAATATTTCAGAGTGCTGATACAGTGGGAGAAGTCTAGTGACTTCAGGGTTAATTTTGTTATCAGAAGTGTTGGACATTATTTTTGTAGGGTTTTTGTACAGATTGCAGACAGTGTCTTTCCTTTCCTGTCCTTTCTAGTTAGTTTGGGCCCCATCGTTTGCTCAGCCTATTTTCCTGCCTGTGTTTGTGTTTTCATCTTGTTTCACCATCAGTACATGTGTGGGGGCTGTCTATTCCTTTGAGGTCTGCTCTGGGGCAGTTAGTTTTCCCCTTTTCTTGCTTTAGGCTTATTTAGTCCTCCGGCTGTGACGAGGCGTCTAGATTCATCGTAGTAATGCTCCACGGCTGCTGCTAGTTGTGTGGTTAGGATCAGGGGTCTGCAATCTGCATAGTTACCAACCTCTCTGGTTTTCTGTGTCTTAGCTTGTTTAGTTTTCCTCCTCGGTGACCCATTCATAACACCTGGCTCTCTATTCAGTTGCTGTTGTGCCCCAAGTCTTAGATGGGAGTAGTGCATTTACAGCCAACTACTCCACCGGTGTCTGCTGCAGAACCATAAGTGTCCATACAACCTCAGGGACCGGGCCCCAGCCTTGTGCTGAGAACCTATTGGCAGGGTTCCTCTTCCAACCCACAACTCCTCTCTGTTCTCTCTACTCCTCTTTCCTATGGAAGCTTAGGTTGCAGTTCTACGTCCTTCTCCTTCTGTTCCTTTCCCGTGCCAGCCGGCTCAGATCACTGAGGCAGCTGCCGCATGCCTTCTCCTCGGACCAGTCCTCAGACTCTCCTGACTGACTGTCCTTCTCTCGCCTGACCTCCCGCCAGACTGACCTGTAATTCTAAACCTTCCAAACCTTTTATATGGATCTCAACTCTACCGACCTTCCAGCACATCAGTGTTTCATGCAGGGAACCACCAAGGCACTCCTAATGTCTAGGAGGAGCGAGACACCTCACTGTGGATGTGCAGAACTACCGTGTTGTGTGGGATGCAGATGATGGAGTGTGAAAAGGAGTTCCCAACTTACCTAGTTGGTGGGGCACTACACCTTAGGAGAAGGTGCAGTACCTCTGTGGCGACTGAGCCTCAGGGGCGCCACATACCCCCCGTTAAACACAGCACGTCCACGGGCTGCAAGACAACAAAGTTGACAGTACAGAAACATACAAAATTTTTTATAATGCTGCATAAACAATTCTTATACTAAGCTTCCTAGCATAGGAGGTACGTATTCTTGAACATTAGAAACAATTCTTATTTAACTCTCTAAGGTTCAAGTCAAAAAGTGCAATTTTTCATTCTAAGTGCCAATATCTGTGACTCACTATCACTTCAGTATTATTCAGTTTTTCCTTCTCTAGTACTCATTTCTTACTTTCACTGTCTCTTCTAGACCCAAGACGCTGACCGTAAGTAACTGGTCCGTCACCTGTCTACTTTCAATTCTTTATTCTTAATTCTGTATCAAAACATTCTCAATTCTCTATAAAAGCCATTTCTCAGTTACTAATACTCTTATAAAACACATTATCAAATACTTTACAGTAAAACATTCAACAATTATTCTTGTAAGTGCTGGACACCGCTCCCAGCCGGGATTTCTTGCAGTGTCCTTTAAGGTAGACATCATCTTCGAAAAGTGTCCATGCAAAACATCATCTTCGCAAAGTGTCTTTATGTAAAACACCATCTTTTACAAAGTGTCTTTTATGTAAAACCAACAGAGAGCACCTAAAGAGGTGCAAACTATTTACAAGAGAGTTTGTGATACACTCCAAGTTCATGATCACGGTAGTTCAAAATTGAAGAACGCTGCCACTGCAAAAACTAGGCAACAAAAGTGCTACCAGAAAAACAAAAACATGATGAACAAAAGGGCACAACTGGTGCAAACAAACCCTCCTGGGTAATGAGATTTGTACATTTCTTAATGCTGGTCCCCTCCTGGGGTTCTGGAAGCCGAACTGGAACTGCTACCAGATGCAAGGTACTCATTGACCATCCTCAGGTACTCCTCTTCCCAAGGTGTCAAGTTGAGGACCTTTGGTTTCTGGTGCCGGGCTGGAGCTGATGCAAGGGCTGCCGGTTTTCTAAGAGCAGGTGTGGCAACTGTGGGTGGAGGTGCAGCAGGTCGATTCAGCTTATACCTCTCAGCAAGTTTGTGCGGGGTACGTATATTCAGGGCATACCACCCCCTGAGCCCCTCATGCCGGGTGAATGTCACGTACTCCCCAGGTTGCAGATTCCGGGCCGGGTGTCCCTTACTCAGATGGGACTCAACGTCTCTCCGGCTAAAGAAAAGGTCACTGATTCTTTTGGGGTCTGCAATGAACCCGAAACCCTTCTCCTGGATCACGTTCAAAACTAGTGGCCTGCACGGGCTCTCTCCTTCCGGGCCAGATCCGGGCCCAGCACAGCCATCTTTCTCTGCTCCCTCTCCCGATATTCAGCTGCCAGCTGCCGGATGGTGGCCTCACAGCTGGCCCTGTTCTCTTCTTCCTCCCGCTCTTCCCGGGACCTGCTCTCACCCACGGGACTAGCATCCCGGTCCCAGACAAGGTCCAGCACAACCTGCCCTGCCGCTACTACTGGCGTACAACCCAGGGCCTTCCCAGGTTCAGGGGCAGCAGTCCTACCTGGGGCCTCCTGGCGGTGTTCCGGCTCCTGTGCAGGCTTGAAGCGGTGGGCCGCTGCCGGTATATCCACTGGAATGGCTGGTCTGGGTGCTGGCGGTGGGGAATCGGGTGATGGTTCCGGGTCTTCAGGGGTCTCCGGTGGGACCTGCGCAGCCACGTCAGGTCCAGGCAATAGCGCGGCTTCGGCTCCTGGGGTCTCCGGGGACTCCTCCAGGCGGGCCGCAACCAGCTGTATGGACAGCTTGGAAATATAGACGGGCGCTGCCTGAGGACAGTCCAGTGCAGCAGCAGGTACCGGTGAAGCGGGTACCGCAGGCGTAGGCCCCTCCTGGGCATGTTGCCGGTTCAGCCTCTCCAAGGCCTCCTGTCTCAGCTGCAGCTGGGTGGTCAGCTCGACTATTTCTTCTTCCAGCTGCCGGCGGTTCATCTCTGAGGTCGGGTCGGAGCCTTCAGCCATGGCGCCGGGGAGATCCGTTTCCCCGCGCTCCTCAGTCCTCCTTCCCTCACTGTCCAAAATGGCGTTCTGGCATTCTTCTTCCTGCCTCAGCCCCTTTCCCGCCACTGGCTTCTTCTGCCCCTCCTTCCGGGGGCAGCGTCTTCTTCCAGCGCCTCCATACCAAGCCAGTATACGAACCCCTCGGGGGGTGGGCCATGTCGCTGTCACATAGTAATTCAGGCAGGGGAGGCCCAGGACTCTTCGCGGTCTTTTCTTATGACCTCCCATCTCTTCACGCCCTTCTTCTCCGCGCCAGCGGCCATTTCTAATATCCATTTTACAGTCCATCAAATCAGGTCTTCTGCACATTTTCAAAAGTATAAAGTCCAATAAATCTCAGGTGCACAGAAACCGATGGCATCGGGTCTCGTCATCCTGTTCGTGACACCAAAATTGGGTCGCCCTCCCAGGGCCATGGAGTACTCGGTACCGGGCTGGTGTCAGGGGGAAAGGTGTCACAGCGGCGGTGACCCGGTCCGTGTCCCTGGGAGCCCAAATCAATGGTGGGTTGTGATATAGTTTATGTGATAGTTCGTGACGCCACCTGTGGTGTTTGGCAAGCAAGATGTTAAGCCAACGCTGCGTGCAGATCCTCTAGGGCTGATGGTGTGTTGCAGCATAGATGGTGTAGCTTCCCACAGGTGAAGCTGTAACCCCAGGGCAGTGTAATGGCAATAGATCGGTGTTAGCGCACAAATGAATGGAAGACACCAGGGCTTGCAGTTCCAAAGCTTTACTCACAGTCCGTGGTACACACTGGTGCCTGCCTCCGTGCCGTGTCCTCCGGGGCAGAGATTGAATCAACCTCCCGGGCAAGTCAGGATTCTCCTCTCCAACACTCCGCCAAATATTTATTTGTTTTGGATATATTGCTCTTGCTAATAACCACTATATTTGTTTTGTGGCACCTTTATTTAGGAATTATATTTCCTTTTTGCTCCTGCCAGCTTTTTAGGGAGTGTGATCTTTCCCTCTTACTTATATAGCGTTTCATAGTATCTTTGCGGTTGCGCATAACATTAGTGATGCGTTCCACAAGGTGGAGCGCAAGCAGGTTATCCAGGACATGCGCTGAAAGATCCTAGGTTCATAATTTCTGGTAATGCGCATTGAATCTGGCACGCACGCTGAGTGAGGATGGAACGCAGAAGGACTATGTGCCGCAGACATATGCAGGGATTGGACAACTAAGAAGGTGGGTGTATTTTTCCTGTGACTGTTTCAGTGTTTAGAGATGCTGATTGGGCACTCGGGCATATTGATTGCATGTATTACCTGTGGGGGTTATTTAAGTCCTCCCATTTGAGACCGCCGTTATGACTTTTTCATCATGGTATCCGGCATCATGAACTTCATCTCTCATCTGCAGTACT
The DNA here is from genome assembly GCF_039654945.1 of Dendrobates tinctorius. Taxonomy (NCBI): domain Eukaryota; kingdom Metazoa; phylum Chordata; class Amphibia; order Anura; family Dendrobatidae; genus Dendrobates; species Dendrobates tinctorius. Next base: position 11,226,667 of record NW_027361702.1, read on the forward strand.
AAGTATACAGGCCTCCTGATGAACCGATCTACCGGGGAAACGCGTCGAGGTGTTCTTTATGATAAGTAAACCACTATGTGGTATTTTTTCCAGTTGCTTATTTCTTTTGGTGGACTCATTTCTGGGCCATAGTTATGTCTTTATAACACTGGTAGAGGTTTCCATATCTAATAAGTAAGCAATTCTTGGTACTTATTTAGCAACCTCATAGTGGACTCAGAAATCTTTTTGGCCACTTATATGTATATTATACCACAGTCGGGTCATACGTCAACAGTACTATGAATGTCGTCTAATATGATCACTTTTTTACAATGTGAAGTGATCCATACATGTTTGCTATTTATTTAAGGAGCATTTACAGGCAAGATTATCTGATTAGCTTGATATTATGCTAAGTCCTTTTTCTCACATGTGTGGAAAATTTGCATTATACTTTGTTTATGATTTATAGTTCCCTGCAAAGGATTTTCCACTACACCTTCCTTCCTCTTCCTTCATTCCCTTCCTATCAATTATTGTTTTCCCACCTTTTAACTAGGGTGAGGTAGGGGAGAAAGGGTCAGTCTATGTTGAGTGGGGGCACCAAAAAATCGCTTTCTTCTAGGGTGCCAACCTACATGGTAAGGAAGGTGTTCAGATAGGATTATCATAGTTCCTTTGTAGGGCTTTTAATGGTCTTCTACAATTGATATATTTGAGGAAAAGAAAAGTTTTTTTTCCTTTTCACGGGAACAGGTGTTTTTTAAAAATTTTTTTTCTATTAAAGCAGTTTAGATTTCCCCTTTTCTTGCTTTAGGCTTATTTAGTCCTCCGGCTGTGTCGAGGTGTCTAGAATCATCGTAAGTACGCTACATGGCTACTGCTAGTTGTGTGGATAGGATCAGGGGTCTGCAATCCACTTAGTTCATAGAATCATAGAATCATAGAGTTGGAAGGGACCTCCTGGGCCATCTGGTCCAACCCCCTGCTCAAAGCAGGATTCGCTAAATCATCCCAGTTAGATGTCTGTCCAGCCTCTGTTTGAAGACTTCCATTGAAGGAGAACTCACCACTTCTCGTGGCAGCCTGTTCCACTCATTGATCACTCTAACTGTCAAAAAGTTTTTTCTAATATCTAATCTGTGTCTCCTCCCATTCAGTTTCATCCCATTGCTTCTAGTCTTTCCTTGTGCAAATGAGAATAAAGTTGATCCTTCTACAATGTGACAGCCCTTTAGATATTTGTAGACAGCTATTAAGTCTCCTCTCAGTCTTCTCTTTTGCAAACTAAACATTCCCAAATCCTGCAACCTTTCCTCATAAGACAGGGTTTGCAGACCGGTCACCATTCTGGTCGCTCTTTTCTGAACTTGCTCCAGTTTGTTGATGTCTTTTTTAAAATGTGGTGCCCAAAACTGGACACAATATTCCAGATGAGGTCTGACCAAAGAGGAGTAGAGGGAAATAATGACTTCACGTGATCTAGACTGTATGCTTCTGTTAATACATCCTAGAATTGCATTTGCCTTTTTTGCTGCTGCATCACACTGTTGACTCATATTCAGTCTGTGATCTATTAGTATACCCAAGTCTTTTTCACATGTGCTGTCACTTAGCCCTATTCCTCCCATTCTGTATATGCTTTTTTCATTTTTATTGCCCAGATGTAGTACTTTGCATTTCTCCCTGTTAAAAACCATTCTGTTAGTTGCTGCCCACTTCTCCAGTTTATTTAAATCTTTTTGAATCCTCTCTCTTCTCTAGTATTAGCTATCCCTCCTAGCTTACTGTCATCAGTAGTGTTGAGCATTCCGATACCGCAAGTATCGGGTATCGGCCGATACTTGCTGTATCGGAATTCCGATACCGACTTCCGATATTTTTTCAATATCGGAATTCGGCATCGGAATCGGAAGTTCAGTTGATTGACGGCCTGACGTCATCATGATGCGCGGTGTGTGCGCATCATGATGCGCCGTCATTTCAGGCCTTCCGGGGGTCTCTGCCGGCCTGCCGGGGGGCTGTGCCGGCCTGCCGGGGGGCTGTGTGGACTGCCCGGGGTCTCTGCCAGCCTGCCGGGGGGCTGTGCCGGCCTGCCGGTGGTCTGTGCACCCTGTGGGGGTCTGTACCGGCCTGCCGGGGGGCTGTGCCGGCCTGCCGGGGGGCTGTGCTGATGTCCGGGGGTCTGTGCAAGCATCGTCCGATGGGACTACAAGTCCCATCGGGCGATGCCTGCTACCATGACAGTGATTGACACATTAGCCAATGATGGGACAGTAGTAGTCCCATCATCCGGCTAATGTGTTAAATGTTAAAAAAAAAAAAAAAAAAAAATACTACATACATACTACATGCATGCTACATACATACTACATGCTACATACATACTACATATATACTACATACATACTACATACATGCTACATACATACTACATGCATGCTACATACATACTACATGCTACATACATACTACATGCATGCTACATACATACTACATATATACTACATACATACTACATACATGCTACATACATACTGCATGCTACATACATACTACATACATACTACATACATACTACATGCATGCTACATGCATACTACATATATACTACATGCATGCTACATACATACTACATGCTACATACATACTACATGCTACATACATACTACATACATACTACATACATGCTACATACATACTGCATGCTACATACATACTACATACATACTACATACATACTACATGCATGCTACATACATACTACATACATACTACATGCATGCTACATGCATGCTACATACATACTACATGCTACATACATACCACATACATACTACATACATGCTACATATATACTACATGCATGCTACATACATACTACATATATACTACATGCATGCTACATACATACTACATACATACCACATATATACTACATACATACAATACATACATAGACATACAGTACATATAACATAGAGTAACATACTTACCAATATTTGTCACATTGTTCCCCGAAGCCATTGTCTTTCCGGAATAAATATTAACATAACAAACCACAAAAATACTCACCCACGATCCGAAGCAGTCCACGAGTGTGTCCCACGACGATCTTGGGTAGAGAACTGCAGCATCAGATGATGCTGCCGTTCTCTACGGGCTGCAGGAATCCAATGACGGAAGGTAGGTATCCTTCCGCACTGTATTCCTCCGCCACTTAAAAAAAAAAAAGTCCCTAGTCTCACTTTATGCCATTGCTGCGTGGGAATTTCCCACACAGCAATGGCATAAAGTGAGACTAGGGACTTTTTTTTTTTTAAGTGGCGGAGGAATACAGTGCGGAAGGATACCTACCTTCCGTCATTGGATTCCTGCAGCCCGTAGAGAACGGCAGCATCATCTGATGCTGCAGTTCTCTACCCAAGATCGTCGTGGGACACACTCGTGGACTGCTTCGGATCGTGGGTGAGTATTTTTGTGGTTTGTTATGTTAATATTTATTCCGGAAAGACAATGGCTTCGGGGAACAATGTGACAAGTATTGGTAAGTATGTTACTCTATGTTATATGTACTGTATGTCTATGTATGTATTGTATGAATGTATTGTATGTATGTAGTATATATGTGGTATGTATGTAGCATGTAGTATGTATGTAGTATGTATGTAGCATGCATGTAGCATGCAGTATGTATGTAGCATGCATGTAGTATATATGTAGTATGTATGTAGCATGTAGTATGTATGTAGCATGCATGTAGTATGTATGTAGTATGTATGTAGTATTTTTTTTTTTTTTTTTTTTACATTTAACACATTAGCCGGATGATGGGACTACTACTGTCCCATCATTGGCTAATGTGTCAATCACTGTCATGGTAGCAGGCATCGCCCGATGGGACTTGTAGTCCCATCGGACGATGCCTGCACAGACCCCCGGAGCCTGCACAGCCCCCCGGCAGGCCGGCACAGCCCCCCGGCAGGCCGGCACAGCCCCCCGGCAGGCCGGCACAGCCCCCCGGAGCCTGCACAGCCCCCCGGCAGGCCGGCACAGCCCCCCGGCAGGCCAGCACAGCCCCCCGGAGCCTGCACAGACCACCGGCAGGCCGGCACAGACCCCCGGAGCCTGCACAGACCCCCTGGCAGGCCGGCACAGCCCCCCGAAAGGCCCGTACAGACCCCAGAGAGGCTGTACAAGGGCAGGAAAGGGTTTTTCTTATTCCGATACCGGAAGTCCCATAGACTTGAATGGGACTTCCGGTATCGGAATCGGCGATACCGATACTTTTTTTAAAGATCGGCCGATACCATCCGATACGATACTTTGAAGTATCGGACGGTATCGCTCAACTCTAGTCATCAGCAAATTTAATCAGTTTACCCTCAATTCCTTCATCTAAATCGTTGATAAAGATGTTGAACAATACAGGGCCCAGGACAGAGCCCTGTGGTACCCCACTTGAGACATTCTTCCAACTGGATGTGCAGCCATTTACGACCACTCTTTGGGTCCGATCACTAAGCCAGTTATGAATCCACCTAACAGTTGCCTTGTCCATTCCATACTTAGTCATTTTTTCAGTTAGGATTGTATGAGAGACTTTCTCAAATGCTTTGCTGAAGTCAAGATATACTATATCTACAGCATTTCCTTGATCCACCCAATCAGTGATACCGTCGTAGAAGGAAATTAAGTTAGTCTGACAAGACTTATTAGTTACAAACCCATGCTGACTCTGTTTAATCACTTCATTCTTATCCAGGTATTGACATACATGTTGTTTAATAATTTGTTCAAAGATCTTTCCTGGTATAGAAGTCAGACTCATCGGCCTATAGTTGCCTGGGTCCACCTTCTTCCCCTTTTTGAAGATAGGAACAACATTTGCTCTTCTCCAGTCTTCTGACACTTCTCCTGTTCTCCAAGAATTTTCAAAGATTATGGAGAGGGGTTCAAAAATTTCTTCTGCTATCTCCTTCAGTACTCTGGGGTGTAATTCATCTGGACCTGGAGACTTGAATTCATTTAGGTTAGCTAAGTGTTTCCTCACTATCTTTCTGTTTATAGATATCCTGGATTCTTCTATTCCCTTAATAGGACAGTGAAGAACAGTTGATGTTACATTTCCTTTCTGAAGTTATCAACCTCTCTGGTTTTCTGTGGCTTAGCTTGGACTTGTATTCCTCCTCGGTGAACCAATCATAGCAGAATCACCAGCCTAAACCACAGATTCTAAGGTAATCAAAAGCAGGAAAGAATTGTTAAAAAAAAAAAAGTGTCAGAATTTTTTTTTTATATGTATTTTTTTTCCTCTTTTTCTCTGGGGCCGTGGGAGGATTTCTTCCTTAATGGAGATTAAGCAATTGTCTGATTGTGTTGAGCAGCTCGCTGCTGAAGTGCAGGTAATTTCCGCCTATCTCGCTCAATCACATGCTGTTGAACCAAAAATCCCTACTCCTGATGTGTTTTCTGGGGATCGGTCTAAATTTTTGAATTTTAAGAATATGTTAGCGTGGGTGGTCAGGAGCGGGAGCTCCGAGAGTGGACCCTCTGGACCGTGGCACCGAGGGACCCCGGGCGAGCTGCCAGGTGGAACCGACCCCTATACAGGGACCGTTAGGAGCAGGCCCAGGGGTTCGAGTACCACGGTAGCCGGTACCGAGAGGGGCGGCTCAGGATGGACCGGAGTAAGACTGAGACTGGAGTAGGACGGCAGGAGCACTGAAGACAGGACTGGAGTAGGACGGCAGGAACACAAGGCAGGACTGGAGTAGGACGGCAGGAACAGTGAAGGCAGGACTGGAGTAGGACGGCAGGAACACAAGGCAGGACTGGAGTAGGACGGCAGGAACAGTGAAGGCAGGACTGGAGTAGGACGGCAGGAACAGTGAAGGCAGGACTGGAGTAGGACGGCAGAAACACAAGGCAGGACTGGAGTAGGACGACAGGAACACGGGTAGCAGGACTGAGAAGCTGCTGTGAGGAGCAGCCGAGACAGGAACTGCAGGAGCAGAGTGTGCACGATGGAGCGAGGCCAGAGTGTCAGGAAACACAACGATCAGGCGCCTCCCTCAGGGGGAAGCGGCCTGATATGGCCCCGTCTGGTCAGCCATTGGTCCAAATGTGCTTCCGGGTCAGGGCACAGCCGGAGCATAAGAAGCAGGAAGGAGGCGCGGCCGCGGCCTATGGCGCATGCGCATAGCATGCAGGGAAGGCATCGGTCGCGGGTCTGTCTCAGGTGACCGCCGCGGCCGTCGGGTGGAGAGAGGCTGCGGCGTGGGAGCGGAGGGCGACTGCGGCGTGGGAGCGGAGGCCGGGTGAGTATGGCGGAGCGGTGTAACAGTACCCCCTCCCCTAAGCCGCCCCCCCCGGAGATTAACAAGAAACCTCTTGAGGATACGGGGAGCATTAATATTCTCCCGAGGCTCCCAGGATCTCTCCTCAGGACCAAAGCCCTTCCAATCAACGAGAAAGAAAGTCCTACCTCTAACCCTTTTCACAGCGAGGATGTCCTGCACTTCAAAAACGTCGTCGGCACCCACCGGCTGAGGACCAAGATCAAGCGAGGAATGGAAACGATTCAGCACCACAGGCTTCAGGAGAGAGACGTGAAAGGTGTTCGGGATCCGGAGCGAAGCAGGCAACCTCAATTTGTAGGCAACTTCGTTAATACGTCCCAGAATTTCAAACGGACCGATGTAGCGTGGACCCAACTTGTAGGAGGGCAGTTTTAGTCGGACGAATTTGGAGGAGAGCCAGACCTTGTCGCCAACACGATACGGAGGAGAATCCAACCTCTTTTTGTCTGCATAGTTCTTCATCTGATCAGCGGATCTCTTGAGTGATGTGTTGGTCTCTGCCCAAATCTTAGAAAATTCCGAGGACAAGGCATTGGCCGCGGGTACCTCAGAGGCAGGGGTTATCGGAAGAGGGACACCAGGATGTCTGCCAAAAACAATGAAAAACGGAGACTTGGCCGAAGACTCACCAGCATGGTTGTTATAAGCGAACTCTGCCCAGGGGAGTAAGCTGACCCAATCGTTCTGGTGGGCGTTAGAGAAGTGGCGTAAGTATCCCGTAAGCGTCTGGTTGGTACGCTCTACTTGTCCGTTGGACTGTGGATGGTAGGCCGAGGAGAAGTCGAGGGAAACGTTCATAAGCTTACAAAGCGAACGCCAGAACTTGGAGGTAAACTGAACCCCTCGGTCAGACACAATGCGTCGAGGTAGTCCATGAAGCCTGAAGACTTGATGAATGAAGATCTCGGCCAGCTCCGGCGCTGAGGGAAGACCGGGCAGAGGGATGAAGTGAGCCATCTTGGAAAAACGATCCACCACCACCAGAATGACTGAGCAGCCCGCAGAGCAGGGTAGGTCGGTGATGAAATCCATGGCGATGTTCTCCCAAGGAACCCTAGGGACAGGCAACGGAAGCAACAAGCCAGACGGAGATCTCCGTGGTACCTTGTTCTTTGCACAGGATGGACAAGAAGCCACAAAATCGAGTACATCTTGGCGAAGTGAGGGCTACCAGTAGTGACGTTTGATAAGATCAAGGGTCTTCTTAGTTCCGGCATGGCCGGCCAGTTTGGAGGAGTGCCCCCATAGAAGAACCTTTTGCTTGAGATTCTCTGGCACAAGCGTCTTGCCAGGCGGAGGAGTAAGCCAGTTCACTGGAGCCACGGTGATGATCCTAGTGGGATCAATGATATGTGACGGTTCCTCCGTGGATTCGTGTGGTTGGAAGACCCTGGACAGGGCGTCGGCTTTGGAATTCTTGCTGCCGGGACGGAATCGGAGCTCGAAATCAAATCGGGCAAAAAATAAAGACCATCTGGCCTGGCGAGGGTTTAGTCTCTGGGCAGACTGGAGATAGGCCAGATTCTTGTGGTCCGAGAAGATGACAAAAGGATGGACAGCTCCTTCCAGGAGGTGGCGCCATTCCTCCAAGGCCAACTTGATGGCCAAAAGTTCCCGGTCACCGATCGAGTAGTTACACTCGGATGGAGAAAAGGCCTTCGAGAAGAAGCCACAAGGGTGCAGGCGACCGGAGGCGGTTCTCTGGGACAGCACCGCCCCGGCACCAGTCGAGGAAGCGTCCACCTCGAGTACAAAAGGTCGATCGCTCTCAGGGCGATGCAGGACCGGAGCCGTGGAGAAAGCCCGTTTTAGGGACAGAAAGGCCTCCTCTGCCTCAGGAGACCAATCCTTGGAAGTAGACCCTTTACGGGTGAGCACAGAAATGGGTCTTGTGATCGCGGAGAAGTGGGAGACAAATTGCCGGTAATAGTTGGCGAACCCGAGGAATCGTTGTATCGCCTTTAATCCGACGGGGCGAGGCCATTTGAGGATGGCAGACAACTTCTTGGGATCCATCCTTAGACCAGCGTCGGAGATAATGTATCCCAGAAATGGCAGAGAGGTCTGTTCGAAGAGACATTTCTCGATCTTTGCATACAGACGGTTCTCCCGAAGACGCTGAATCACCAGGCGGACACTCTTTCTGTGGGACGAGAGGTCCGGCGAGAAGACGAGGATGTCGTCTAAGTACACGACCACACAGGAGTACAAGAGATCCCGGAAGATCTCGTTGACGAACTCTTGAAAGACTGCAGGAGCATTGCAAAGACCGAAGGGCATGACCAGGTACTCGTAATGGCCATCTCGAGTGTTGAAAGCGGTCTTCCACTCGTCACCTGCACGGATACGGACCAGATTGTAGGCTCCTCTGAGGTCCAGCTTGGTAAAGACCCGAGCCCCTCTGAGACGGTCAAACAGTTCCGGAATGAGTGGAAGAGGGTACCTGTTCTTGATGGTAATCTCATTCAAGCCCCTATAGTCAATGCATGGCCGTAGAGTCCCGTCCTTCTTTTTGACGAAGAAGAACCCGGCTCCCGCGGGCGAAGAGGATTTCCGTATAAAGCCTTTGGCGAGGTTCTCTCGGACGTACTCGGACATGGCGGTGGTCTCCACGGGAGACAGAGGGTAGATTCTGCCCCTTGGGGGGGTTGAACCAGAAACAAGTTCAATTGGGCAGTCAAACGGCCGGTGTGGAGGGAGGACCTCTGCTTCCTTCTTATCAAAAACATCGGCGTAGGAGCTGTAAGCTGGAGGAAGACCCGGGAGGTCTGGAGGTGGCCGTGGAGCGGCCGCCAGGCGGACAGGAGTCAGACAGCGAGCTTGGCACGGGTGCCCCCAGCGGAGTATCTCCCCAGAAGACCAGTCGAGAACAGGCTGATGAGTCCTTAACCATGGAAGACCGAGTAGAATGGCATGAGAGAGCTTAGGTAAAACGTAAAAGGCTATCTTCTCTCGATGTAAGGCTCCGATTTGCAATTCCACGTCTTCAGTGACCAAGGTGACGGTCACCTGTAGCGGTTTGCCATCCACGGTGGCAATCTGAATTGGGTTAGATAGAGTGACTACAGGAATTTGGTATTTGTCTACCTCTTCCGGCCGAATGAAGTTACCCGCTGAGCCCGAATCCACGTAGGCCACCTCGGAACCACGCCTCCCTCCTGAAACCAAAAGCACAGAAATCGTAAGGGGTTGAGAGGAATCATCATCATCACCTAGGAAGGCCTCTCTTACCTGACCTAGGTGGAGTCGTTTCCCTGTCTCTTAGGACAGGTGCGGATATAGTGTGACGAATGACCGCAATAGAGGCACAGACCTTGTGCCCGTCTCTCTCTCTGACGTAACTCGGCCAACCTGAGATGATCTATCTGCATGGGCTCACCCGAAGAGAGGGAAGAAGATCCGACTGAACGTGAGCTGGCCGACTGAGTGAAAGGAGGAACTGACCTGGAGGAGCGCCTGTCTCTCACTGACTCCCGAGCGCGCTCCAGGAAGCGCAGGTCAATGCGAGATAAGGTCCTCTAAGGTGGACGGGGTATCTCGACCAGCGAGTTCATCCTTTATTTTACTAGAAAGACCGCGCCAGAATGCCCCCACCAAAGCTGCGTTATTCCAGCCGAGCTCAGAGGAAATAGTGCGAAAGCGAATAGCGTACTGTCCGACCGTGAGAGAGCCCTGGTGTAAGTTAAAGAGTGACTCAGTGAGAGAGGCTAACCGGCCCGGCTCATCGAAAACCTTACGAAACGTATCCAGGAAAACCGGGAGACTCGAAACGACCGGGTCGTCACGTTCCCAGAGCGGGTTTACCCAAGAAAGGGCCTCTCCCTCCAGATGGGACATGATGAAGGCCACTTTGGCCCGGTCCGAGGGATATTGCTGCGGCAGCCATTCAAAGTGGAGACTACACTGATTTAAGAACCCCCTACAGAGCTTGGGATCCCCGGTGAAACGAGGCGGCTTGGCGAGGCGGGGCATCGGATGAGCAGCAGACGCAGGGGGAGGAGTCGGCACTGCAGCGGCAGCCTGGAGGGCCGACAAGCGACTATCAAAGGAGGCCATGTAGGACAAAATGTGGGTTTGAGTATCTTGCTGCTGGCCCAGCTCCTGTTGGAGACTGGCCAGCTGAGTGGCATTTCCAGGATCGGCCACCTGTAAGGCCGACAAACGGGTGTCTATCGACTTCATGATTGACATAATGCGCCCCTGATTCTCCCGTAGGAATAGCAACTCTTTCTGGGTAGCAGCCGTAGTACCGGCGGAGTCCATGGCCTGATCGTACTGTTAGTGTGGGTGGTCAGGAGCGGGAGCTCCGAGAGTGGACCCTCTGGACCGTGGCACCGAGGGACCCCGGGCGAGCTGCCAGGTGGAACCGACCCCTATACAGGGACCGTTAGGAGCAGGCCCAGGGGTTCGAGTACCACGGTAGCCGGTACCGAGAGGGGCGGCTCAGGATGGACCGGAGTAAGACTGAGACTGGAGTAGGACGGCAGGAGCACTGAAGACAGGACTGGAGTAGGACGGCAGGAACACAAGGCAGGACTGGAGTAGGACGGCAGGAACAGTGAAGGCAGGACTGGAGTAGGACGGCAGGAACACAAGGCAGGACTGGAGTAGGACGGCAGGAACAGTGAAGGCAGGACTGGAGTAGGACGGCAGGAACAGTGAAGGCAGGACTGGAGTAGGACGGCAGAAACACAAGGCAGGACTGGAGTAGGACGACAGGAACACGGGTAGCAGGACTGAGAAGCTGCTGTGAGGAGCAGCCGAGACAGGAACTGCAGGAGCAGAGTGTGCACGATGGAGCGAGGCCAGAGTGTCAGGAAACACAACGATCAGGCGCCTCCCTCAGGGGGAAGCGGCCTGATATGGCCCCGTCTGGTCAGCCATTGGTCCAAATGTGCTTCCGGGTCAGGGCACAGCCGGAGCATAAGAAGCAGGAAGGAGGCGCGGCCGCGGCCTATGGCGCATGCGCATAGCATGCAGGGAAGGCATCGGTCGCGGGTCTGTCTCAGGTGACCGCCGCGGCCGTCGGGTGGAGAGAGGCTGCGGCGTGGGAGCGGAGGCCGGGTGAGTATGGCGGAGCGGTGTAACAGAATAATTGTAAATTATTTCTTGCCTTGAAGCCTAACTCATCGGGGAGCTCTGTGCAGCAGGTTAAAATTGTCATCTCCTTGCTGCACGGCGATCCCCAGGATTGGGCTTTTTCTCTGACACCTGAAAATCCTATTCTGACTAATGTGGACGCATTTTTTCAAGCCTTGGGGTTGTTGTATGATGAACCTAATGCTATTGATCAAGCTGAGAAAACCCTATTGGCATTGAACCAGGGTCAGGATTCTGCAGAGTTATACTTTCAAAAATTCTGAAAGTGGGTGCTCCTTATTACATGGAATGATGGTGCCTTCACAGCCCTCTTTCGGAAGAGTTTATCAGAAACCGTAAAAGATGTTATAGTGGGATTTCCTGTTCCCTCTGGTCTTGATGATTCTATGTCATTAGCCATTCAAGTTGATTGGCGTGTTAAGTGAACGTAAAACTACACAAGAGGCATTGCCGCCTTCTGAACAAACGTCTGAACCCATGCAATGTGATAGGGTTTTGTCTAGGGCACAACGTCAGGAGTTTAGAAGGCGTAATAAGCTGTATTTTTTCTGTGGAGACACCTCTCATACTATTTCTGTCTGCCGTAAATGAGAGAAATGTTTTCCACACACATTTGCTGTGGGCAGTGCACAACCTAAGTTCCTTTTGGCAATTACTCTGATCTGCTCCTTATCCACATTTTCCGCTAAGGCTTTTGTAGATTCAGGAGCAGCTTTGAATCTGATGGATTTGGACTTTGCTAAATGTTGTGGTTTTCCCATGAAAGCTCTGCGGACGCCTATTCCTTTGAGGGGTATTGATGCTACTCCTTTTGGCGGAGAATAAACCTCAGTTTTGGACCAAGGTGATAATGCAGGTCCCCCCAGACCACCAAGAAAATTGTAAATTTTTGGTGCTGCACAATTTGCATGATACTATTGTTCTGGGTTTTCCCTGGCTGCAAACTGATAATCCAGTTTTGGATTGGAAATCTGTGTCTGTGGTGAGTTGGGGTTGTTCTTAGGGACACTCCTGTTTTCTCCACCTCTCCTCAGTCTCATGATATTCCTGATTATTTGGCCGATTTTTCTGATGTATTTAGTGAGAGTAGGTCTGCGTCTTTGCCTCCTCATAGGAGTTATGGCTGTGCAATTGAGTTGATGCCCGGGTTTAAATTTCCCAAGGGTCGGCTTTTCATCTTATCGGTACCTGAATATGATGCTATGCGATCTTATATCAAGGAGTCATTGGAGAAGAATTATATTAGACCATCTTCTTCACCCTAAGGGGCTGAGTTTTTTTGTGACCAAGAAAGATGGTTCATTAAGGCCTTGTATTGACTATCATTCCCTTAACAAAATTACGGTTAAATATCAGTACCCATTACCCCTGATTTCTGATTTATTTTCCAGAGTTAAAAGTGCCTGCTGGTTTACCAAGCATGACCTCAGGGGGGCGTATAATCTTATTCGCATCAAGCACGGGGATGAATGGCGTTTAATACTCCGGAGGGACATTTTGAGTACCTGGTGATGCCTTTTGGGCTCACTAATGCCCCTTCTGTCTTCCAATCCTTTATGAATGATATTTTCCGGGACGTTGTGGATAAGTTTTTGATCATTTATCTGGATGATATTTTGATCTTTTCCAGTGATTGGGATACTCATGTGGAACATGTCCGGACTGTGTTCCGGATTTTGAGGGAAAATTCCCTGTATTTTAAGGGATCGAAATGCCTCTTTGGTGTACAGAGGATTTCATTTTTTGGATTTATTTTGTCTCCGTTGGCTATTGAAATGGATCCAGCCAAGGTACAGGCCATTTATGATTGGGTTCAGCCCACTTCTTTGAAGGCTCTCCAGAAGTTTTGGGGTATTGCTAATTTTTATCTTAATTTATAGGTAATTTTTCTGGTATTGTCAAACCACTGACTGATCTGACCAAGAAGGACGCTGATGTGCTGAATTGGTCTCCAGAGGCTGTCTCGGCATTTCAGGAGCTTAAGCGGAGATTCACTTCTGCTCCGGTTCTACGGCAACCTGATGTCTCACTTCCATTTCAGGTGGAGTTAGATGCTTCTGAGATTGGTGCAGGAGCTGTTTTGTCCCAAAAATATCCGGTGACGTCTAAAATGAATCTCTGTGCCTTCTTTTCTCGAAAATTCTCCCCATCTAAACGTAACTATGACGTGGGGAATCGGGAATTGTTGGCCATGAAATGGGCATTTGAAGAGTGGAGACATTGGTTGGAGGGAGCTAGACATCAAGTTGTGGTCCTCACCGACCACAAGAATTTGATTTATCTTGAATCGGCCAAACGCTTGAATCCTAGACAGGCTAGCTGGGCCTTGTTTTTCACGCATTTTAATTTTGTGGTCTCTTTTCTTCCGGGCACTCAGAATGTTAAGGCAGACGCCCTTTCTAGGAGTTTCTTTGCGGATTCTCTTATTGTGACCGAGCCTACTACCAACCTAGGTGAGGGGGTAGTTCTTTCTGCCATCTCGTCCGACTTGAGACGCCCCCTGGAGGAATTTCAGGAGGACAAACCTGAGCGTTGGCCTATGGGAAAATTGTATGTTCCTGACCAGTGGAGGAAGAGAGTAATGTCTGAAATTCATTGCTCCACATTGGCTGGTCATCCAGGTATTTTTGGTACCAGAGATTTGGTGAGTCGGTCTTTTTGGTGGCCTGCCTTATTTCGTGATGTTAGGAATTTTGTGCAGTCCTGTGGGACTTGTTCTCGGTCTAAACCCTGTTCTCGTTCTAGTGGGTTGCTGATGCCCCTGCCGGTGCCCAAGAGGCCATGGACCCATATCTCAATGGATTTTATTTCTGATCTTCCTGTCTCTCAGAGAATGACTGTTATCTGGGTGAATTGTGATAGATTTTCTGAGATGGTCCATCTTGTACCACTCCCAAGTTGCCGCCTTCCTCAGAGTTGGTGCCCTTGTTTTTGCAACAGGTGGTTCGGTTGCATGGGATTCCTGAGAACATGGTGTCAGACAGAGGAGTCCAGTTTGTTTCCAGATTCTGGAAAGCCTTTTGTTCCAATCTGAGAATTCAGTTATCTTTCTCCTCTGCGTTTCATCCTCAGACCAATGGGCAGACTGAGAGAACAAACCAGACTTTCGAGTCCTATTTAAGATGTTTTATATCTGCTGATCAGGATGACTGGGTCTCATTTTTGCCTTTGGCCAAATTCGCGCTAAACAATAGAGCTAGTTCTGCCACTTTGATGTCACCCTTTTTCTGTAACTTTGGGTTCCATCCTCGATTTTCTTCAGGGCAAGTGGAATCTTCAGCCTGCCCAAGTGTGGACACTGTGGTAGAGAGAATGCAGCAGATTTGGGACCAAGTGGTGGATAAGTTGTCCCTCTCTCAGGAAAAGGCCCAGCGGTTTTCCAACTGGCATAGGACCATTGGTCCCCGGTTTAAAGTGGGTGATATGGTTTGGTTGTCATCAAAGAATATTTCTATGAAGGTTGCATCTCCAAAGTTCAAGCCAAGATTTATTGGACCTTATAAGATTTTGGAGATTCATAATCCTGTTTCGTTTCGATTGGCTCTTCCAGTTACGTTTAAGATCCATAAGGTGTTTCATAAATCTCTGTTGAAGAGGTTTGTTGAGCCAGTAGTTCCTGTGGCGGCACCTCCTGACCCTGTATTGGTTAAAGGCAATGTGGAATATGAGGTAGAGAAAAAATTGGATTCTCGTTTGGCTAGACGGAGACTCCAGTACTTGGTCAAATGGAAGGGTTATGGCCTGGAGGATAATTCTTGGGTCTCTGCTTCTGACATTCATGCCAATAGATTGGTTCGTGCTTTTCACCGGGCCCATCCTGATCAGCCTGGTGGCGTGGTTGAGGGATCGGTGACCCCTCCTCAAGGGGGGGTACTGTTGTGAATTCACTTTCTGGTCTACCTCTGGTTGCTGGTGAGGGTGGTGGAACTGGTTGTATTGACAGAGGAGTCGTGAGGTCTCTTTCCGGGCTCCCTCTGGTGGTTGCAGGAGGTAATGAAGCTGATCTAATTAACTTAGAGACCTGCCACCTGATAATGAGGACGACGATTGGACATCTGAAGTCTCTGACTGGATTTAAGACAGCTGACTCCCTCTATCCCTGCTGGTGATTTTTCCTGCCTCCTGAGGTCTTAGTTTCCAGTTCAGTCACTGCATTCTCAAGCTATGTGTTCTTTGCTATTGTTCACATTTCATTTTGTTTTGTCTATTCAGTTTTGTGTGGTCAGCCAGCCCCGGCTAGGGCTGTGCTGAATTTCCACCCTTATGTTACTGTTTGTGCCAGTTTTCTTTTTGTCCCTTATTAGATTGGCCTCTTTTTGCTCTGTTTTCAGAATATGCCAGAGTGCTGATATAGTGGGTGAAGTCTAGTGACTTCAGGGTTTTTTTGCTATCAGAAGTGTTGGACATTTTTGCAGGGTTTTTTGGCGTGATTGCAGACATTCTCTTTCCTTTCCTGTCCTTTCTAGTAGGTGTGTGCTCAGCCTATTTTCCTACCTGTGTTTATGTTTTCATCTTGTCTCACAGACAATATATGTTTGGGGACTATCTATTCCTTTGGGGTCTGCTTTGGGGCAGTTTAGATTTCACCTTTTCTTGCTTTAGGCTTATTTAGTCCTCTGGCTGTGTCGAGGCATCTAGAATCATCGTAGGTATGCTCTCCACGGCTACTGCTAGTTGTGTGGATAGGATCAGGGGTCTGCAATCCACTTAGTTACCAACCTCTCTGGTTTTCTTTGGCTTAGCTTGGTCTTGCTTTCCTCCTCGGTGACCCAATCATAACACATACCTCATTTATGTCGTTTTTTATGTTTTGGCGCGTTTATGCAATGAAAACAATTTTATTCTGTGAGCTATAAATTCTTTATTTTTTTGCTGATGACGCTGTGTGGTGGCTCATTTTTTGCAGGACAAGTTGACGTTTTCAGCGGTACTATGTTTATTTTATATTTGTCTTTTTGATTGCGCGTTATTGAACTTTTTGTTCGGCGGTATGATGATAAAGCATTGTTTTTTTTTGCTTCTCTTTTTGAAGGGGTTAACTGAAGGGGTTAGCTAGTGGGACAGTTTTATAGGGCAGGCCGTTATGGATGCGGCGATACTAAATATGTGCATTTTCATCGTTGTTTGTATTAGCAAAAAAAAGAATTTATTGGGGAATTTTTTTTTAATTTATTTGGGAATTTTTTATAAATTATTTTTACACTTGTTTTTTTTTTTTTTTACTTTATTATATTGTCCCAGGTGGGGACATCACTATAAGGTGTCAGATCACTGATCTAACAGTTTAGACAGCACTCTGTCAGATCAGCGATCTGATAGGCGCTGCTTCAGGCTTCCTCGTGCCTGCTCTCAGTAGGCACTGTGGAAGCCGCTCCTCTCAAGGCCCCCAGATATGGCCACAGGGGCCTTCAGAGAGGAGACCCTCGGAGCGACGCACCACATCGCGCTGCTCCGGGGGTTGCAGGGAAGCACGGAGGGAGTCCCCTCCCTGCGTGCTTCTCTCCTATGCCCCCATTACACTGCGATCATGTTTGATCGCAGTGTGCCAGGGGTTAATGTGCCGAGGGCGGTCCGTAACCACCCCTGACACAAAGTGCCGTGTGTCAGCTGTGATAATCAGCTGACACCCGGCAGCGATCAGCGGCGCTCCCCTCGTATGACGTACTGTCCCGTCCTTGGGCATTACGTCCCAGGGCACATGGATGGGATAGTACGTCCAATGGCAGAAAGGGGTTAAGTGGAAAGCACAGCAGATGCTCGTAGTCTAAATCTTGTTTTGAAGCACTGTACATTGCTCACATCTTCTCTCATTTTGCAGACACTGGACAATGTTTCACCTTTTTTCGCACTGCTGGCGATGGGTCCAGGTAAATCAGGAACCAGTTAGGTAAGAAAGCACCGTCCAGTAAAGCTGATCTGTTGTGATACTGTCATATTTCTACACTATGTTTGTTGAGAACGTTCAGCAAGACCGTTTTCAATCACTGGTCACCACAAAAAATCATCAGCAAAGGTAATATGTCTGTTTTATGGAGTTTGATGTGCTGATCCCAAGAATATGCTTAGTTTTGCTCTATCACATAAAGTATCTGAGATAGAAGTACTTTTGTTATTACGTTATTTCTGCATTTTCAATGTATGTGGTTTTCCCTGTTATTCCCTTTTCTTTGCTTGTCTTATTTAATTGTGAATTTTCTTACAGGGAAAACATTAATAAAGGTTTTAGTGAGTTTTATGGGAAGGAGTATAGACAGTGCAGTCAACCAATGACTGCTTCTCGGAAAGTCACATGTTATGGGGAGGAGCTAACTGTTATGAGGCGGTAAGATTTGAGTCAGTTAGAAAAGGATGGTGATGGCAGCACAGACTGGTATGTGAGACTCTGACAGGAGACAGGCCTCTACAGGGATCTGAGCCCTGCCACAGGGAGATAGAAGGGAAGGCGGAGGACAGCCGCCATTGTGAGAGGATTTTCACTGCATTTCTGGGGGGGAAGTTGCCTCAGAGGGAAGAAAACAGCTCAGCTACTGAGGTGTAACTGAGTGAGGGTCTCCACAGAGAGAGAACCTGAAAGCAGCCAATATCACACTGAGAAACTGCCTGTCTGCAAATGTTCATCTGTAAGGAGTAGGCTGACCCATTTACCTCACAACTGTATATACAGTAGTTATCTACCAGATTAATTCCAGTAAAATCAGTTCTAAATACAAGCTGCCTCTGTCATCTCTGGGGAAATATCTACATATAATCAGTTGGCTCAATGGATTTTTTTATTAGTTTGTCACCACCATTGAACTGATCTTACTCTACTGTTTGATCTGATTTAAAGGAGAAAAATGCCCCGACAGTGTATCAATCATCCGAACAGAATCTGCTGTGTGTGGTTCTTTTACACCAAAAGGCCAAGTACGTTCAATCACTCATGAATGATATTAATAAGATGAACCAGAAGTACTTTAAATGTCCACTTGGTGATCAAGACAAAAGCTGGGCCCCTCATGTGATATGCTCAAGTTGTTCAAATGGTCTTCGTGACTGGATGAATATGAGGAAAGTGGCTATGCCATTTGATGTTCCTATGATTTTGAGAGAACCCAAAATCATAGTGATGACTTCTACTTTTGTTTTGTCAAACTGAAGGGCTTTTCTACAAAGAACAAACGTAAAATTAATTACCCTGAACTTGAATCTGCGATTAGGCCAGTTCCACATGATGGTACCTTGCCAGTTCCTGTACCACCGTTGCCTAGATTGGATGACAGTGAAGTAGAATATGAAGACTATGGAGCTGAAGCTACTGGCAAAGACATGGAGACCTCAAGTAAAGATGAGTATGTACCTGATGGAGCAGCCGAGCAGCCAGAATGCTTTCCTCAACATGAATTAAATGATCTCATCAGAGACCTTTCATTGTCAAAAGATAAAGCTAAACTTCTTGCATCAAGGTTGAAACAGAAGAGTGTTCCTCATGATGGTGTGTCATGGTTTGGACATAGTTAATGTCCTGTTCTCACAGGGTTAACTTTTGCCGGCCTCTCTTTGGATCTGGGAGGGGTATTTATACTCACTCCAGACTAGGATTCCTTGTCAGCTATACTGTTATTCTGGCTGTGTGTCTGACCCCCCTGGTGTGCGTGTATACTGCATTGCTTGTTTGATTCCTGTGTATGACCCGGTCTGTCCCCTCACTCTGTACTCCGTCTCTCATTTTGGTACTATTGTCTTCTCTGGTTCTGATCTCCTGGCTTGGCTATTGTTACTCCATTACACTTTGTCCCTATTGTACCGTCCATTGCCCGTTCTGGTTTTCTGATCTATTGCTACGTCCTGACTATTCGCTCTGTCTAACCCTTTGGTACTGTCCTGCTATCTCGTGCTTTGTGCTTTGACCAGGCTCGATCTGGTTTACGTCAATGTCTATGCCCCTTGGTAACTTGTCCCGTAGTTACCTTTTTAGGAGTTTCTCTGCAGCTCCTAGCTCTGTGGAGCTTCGGTCACACCCCCAGCAGTCACGTGCTTCAGGTCCTGATCGTCTGAAGTACGCATCGTAACCGCTGCTGCCCCGCTCCACAGGTATCTTTGAGCACTGTTTTTGTACTCAGGACACGTGCACTGGCTCACTGAGCAAGTGCAGTACGGTGTTCCTGACAGGTGTCAAAGTGTGTTATTACCGAAACAGAAGTAACACTTTAACACAATTTTACACAGTTGATGGACCAATAGTGTACTGTAACAATGTGAATGGCCTTTTTGAAGAACTGCATTTTGTTGCAGATTGGTGATTGTTTATTGACTCATCCCAGAGAAGTTTGAAAGCAGTGTTGCTTCACAATGTAAATATGATACCATCAATCCCTATTGCGCACTCATGTCATCTAAAGGAAAGTTATGAAAATCTGTCAGAGATTTGAAAGCGATTGGTCTGCTAATGGGAATGCAGGGAGGTTTCACAAAATATTGTTGTTTCTTGTGTTTATGGGACAATAGAAATACAGTAGAGCATTATGTTCATCGTGCTTGCGGACAGAGAAACATCTATGCTCCAGGTAGAGACAGTGTTCAGCATAATCCTTTAGTTGCTCCATCAAAAATCTTTCTTCCTGCACTACAAATAAATTTGGGATTTGAAAGCCATGGCAAAAACTAATTCACAAGGGTTCCAGTACATTTCACAGAAATTCTCCAGCATTTCACAAGCAAAACTGAAGGAAGGGGTATTTGTTGGTCCTCAGATCAAAGAGCTTGTGAGAGATGATTGTGGATCGACCTCGCCATGCCAGGGCTGTGGGGTACTCGCTACCGGGCCCGTGGAGTTCAATGGGAGATGTCACGGCAGCGGTGACCTGGTCCATGGCCCTGGGCATCCATTGTAAAAGGGGAATGTTGAATGTGTGGATGATGATTAAAGTTTATTAGTGAATGATTCGTGACGCCACCTGTGGTGTTCGGCAATGAAGATGTTAAGCCGATGCTGCAGACAGATCCTCTGGGACAGATGGTGTGGTGCAGCAATGATGGTGTAGCCCTCCACAGGCAGGGCTGTAGTCCCAGGGCAGTGTAATAGATGTTGAGGAAGAGGGTGCAGTGTTCAGCACAGAGATGTAGAAGTGCCGAGTGGATTGGCGCAGGAATAAGCGGAGGACACCAGGGCATGTAGTTCCAAAGCTTTATTCACAGTCTGTTGTGCATATGGGTCGACCTCCCAGGGCTGTGGGGTACTCGGTACCGGGCCGGTGTCGGCGGGATGTGTCACAGCAGCGGTGACCCGGTCCGTGGCCCTGGGCGCCCAATTAATAGGGGAAGTTTGAATGGTGGAATGCATTAAATGAATAGTTTGTGACACCACCTGTGGTGTTCGGCAAGTGAGATGTTAAGCCGACACTGCATGCAGATCCTCTGGGACTGATGGTATGGTGCAGCAAAGATGTAAAAGCTCCCCACAGGTGAAGCTGTAGTCCCAGGACAGTGTAGATGTGGTTGGTGCCGGAAGGGTAGGAAGCAGACAAAGACACAGCAGGGTGCAATTTCTGTACCTTTACTTGATAAATACAGTCCAGGGTCCTGATTACAGATGGTACCGGAGCAGGCTAGCCTGGAAGCAGCTCAGGGATTCTCTCTCAGCAGATGGGCTGTGCAGTCTCCTTCTTAGCGCTTATTTGAATGAAGTGCTCCTAGTACTGAGTTACACTGAAGTTCCTCCTAATTCTCTTCTGCTAGCACTCCTCGTATGGCAGACAGCTGTAGCCGCTATTCCTCTCTTGGCTCACTCCGTGCTGTTGTGCCTCCGAGTCTTAGATGGGGGTAGGGCATTTACAGCCTCCTACTCCTCTGGTGTCTGTTGCAGGACCATTAGTATCCGTACAACCGTGGAGACCAGGCTCCAGTTCAGGCGCTCTCGCTGTGAGGGAGCTCTCTTTCCTCAGGTCAACCTCCAGTTTCTCTCCACACGTCTACACATGTGGCCCTCCTCACACTAACTGACCACTCCTTCCTCTTGGCCCTCAGAGAGCACTCCTCCCTTCAATTCCGGTTCAGAGTCCCCCCTGCTGGCCTGGAGTGGAACTGTGTTGCATGTATAGATTAACTGCTAGAGAGACCCTTCACTGCTTCCAAGCCTGGCATTACCCTCCCTGGAGGAAGGCAAAGCCACTGTGGCGGCCATACTCCTGGTGGCGCCACATTCCCCCCTTGTTATGAGTGGCAGAACACACTAAATAAAAAATATAAATAAAATGCGTTCGCAGCTCAGGGTCCACCATGCGGTAGTTGTTAAAACCGCTGCTAGGTGGTGGCAGAGCAATCTGGCGGTAGTGTGCACAGGGTTAAATGCCACCCAGGTGCACCAAGCAAACTCTGTTGTACTCACAGAGCTATTATAACACAAAGGAAAATTATAATGATGCTGAGCCTGTTAGAGGCACAGGGACTCAGTGACGCACACGCGGTAATTGGTCACAGGAGAAACCCTAGATGACGGCACTAACTCCGTCTAGACCTACCGTAATACTCGTGTGCCTAGCGTTGCAACTGCAAACGCACGTTAAAGCTGCTACAGCAGCGCGGCGTAGAGAATACCGCAGTGTAACACTGCAAATAGCGCAGGCGCGATGTTGGATGCTAGCAGGTGTGTCCGTGGAGCAATAGCGCGCTGGCGCTGGCACTGGTACTGGCTAAACTCAATCCCTCACACATTCGTATTATCAAAGGAATGGGGTTTCAATTGAGTCATTCACCAGAACATGCAACCATCAACATACACACAGCAGCAAGTTTGACTATACTAGCGCATGGCGAAACAGCCATGCGCACTTTTTATAGCAAACGGGACCTTCCGGAAGTCTCCAGAACTCTGAGCTGAACCAATGGAATCAGGAGCAGGACCTGAGCACCTGACTCCTGAACGCCAATGGGAGATTGTCCCACGGGCATGCTCAGAGGATGGAACGAAGGACTTAGCCTCCGGAGAGAGTTGCTGCAAAGCAATCTCCTCTGCAATCTCCTCTGCAGTAGACAAAGAGCAGGAGACTGCAGAATGTGAGGGTCTTGATTCCTGCATAGCGAGGGCAGAAATCTGACTCCTAACACCCCTAGTGCAAGTCAGCACTCCTGGGCTGAAAAAAGAAAACATGAATAACATATAAACATATAAACAATATGAAGGTTACAAGATTTTGAAAAATGAAAAATGTACAAAAACCACATGCTCAAAAATAGTCCTATGATGACAAGTCCAAGCATCAATGTCCATGGTCCATTCCTGGGCAAATGGTGAACTAATTACAAAGAAAGTTTTTGACCATACACAGTCATGTGGTTCAGTGTCCATAAAACAAGATAAAAACTGGAAAATTCAGAGGCAACTCTTACAGATTACCTGTAGGCACAAAACTTGAAAACAGTTACATATATATATATATATATATATATATATATATATACGATTTCAACATTTACATAAACTTAGCTAGATACGATATCTGATGGGTGGTATACCTTGTGTAGTACGGGTAGACCTGAGTAACACTTGTTGTCTGGGTTTAACTACTGGTGTAGTGTGTAATGTACTGGATACACTACTGGTGGTTCTGCATGGCATAGGGATACTAGATTGTCTGCGAACTCTTAGACTCACCATGGGCATAACAGGTTCACCACTGGTAGGGCGAGGGTTCTCTGGCTCCACTGCTGGTGTGGCATCTGCTGCCTAATTTTCCTCATCTTCAGGATTTTCTTGAGTCACTTCTTCCTGCGCTACCAGCTGGGGAAAGGTCATCACTGGCACCACTATTGCATCATTTACTTTAGTCCAATTTGCAGGGAATTCTCCAGGTATGGTGCTGACCTTTTCTTCTTCTATGGGTTGGATATTATCTTGTTCTTTCTTTTAGCTGATCAGGGCATAATTTCAAATGAGCTCTTGATATTTCTGTTGAGGTTTCTCCTCCATCTTTACTAATAAGGGACACCTTGGTATTGTCAAAGTTTGAGGGTAGAATGGTGTAGGGTTCAGCTTCCCATTGGTCATCCAGCTTATGCAGTCTTCTTTTCCTCTTGAGGACTTGTTCTCCTGGTGACAAGGGAACTGCAGGTGCATGCTGATTGTAATTCCTCTCCTGCTTTTGTCTTGCCTGAGCTAGACCCTTTTCCACACACTCTTGTACTCTTCTGTACTGTTGCTGCCTCTCAGTGTCTCAGTCAGCATCTGGTGATGTCACCTCAGGTGTCAGGACTCCCATATCCAAATCAATAGGCAGTTTACCAGGCCTCGCTCTCATTAGGTATGCTGGAGTGCAGTTGGTGGAATTCACAGGAATGTGGTTGTAGAGGTCTTCCAGATCTGGCAACTTTTCTGGCCACAGATTCCTCTTCTCCAAAGGCAAGGTCTTCAGCTGGTCGATCACTACCTGGTTCATCTTCTCACACATGCCATTGGTCTGTGGGTGGTACGGTGTTGTCCGGATCTTCTTACAACCATACAAGTTACAGAATTCCTGGAACACTTCTGCCTCAAAGGCGGGACCTTGATCTGTAAGCACTTGCTCAGGATATCCATGTGGTCTACAGAAGTGCTGTTGGAATGCTCTGGCTGCTCTCCTGGCTGTTTGATCTTTGACAGGCACAACTACCAGGAATCTTGGGTAGTGGTCCACAATGGTAAGAGCATAGATGTAGCCTGACCAGCTTGGAACCAGCTTCACATGGTCCAGGGCTACCAACTCAAGGGGCTGTTTGGTGATGATTGACTGTAGAGGAGCTCTCTGGCTGTTTGGATCCTTTCTGCACAGGTTACATTGTCCACACTCCCGGCACCACTTTTCAATGGCTTTCCTCATAGAATCTCTCCCGGAGCAATGCTTCCAACTTCTTCCATCTGAAGTGGCCAGCTCCATTGTGGTATGCTTCCAGGACCATTGATGCCTCTCTCTTTGGGACTATCACCTGCCAAACCAGCTCATGAGTGCGGGCATTGATACTCCTCTGACACAGCTTTCATTCATAAATGACCAGCCGGCCTCTCTCCTTCCACAACTGCTGGGTTTCCTCAGGAGCATCTGGCTCTGGGCGTGAGTCAGCTTGGGACAGTAGCTCCTTCACCAGGCAGACTGCGGGGTCATTATCCTGAGTTTCTGCTCAATTGTGATGTGGCAATGGATTTAGGGTGACCTCTTTCAAGCCATACCGTCTGTTTCTCACTCCTTGAGCATGCTGGGCCGCAAGTGGCCGGTGGAAGGGAGGTAACTCTATTTCTTCAAGAGCCTCAGGGTCTTCTCCTGCATCTGACAGATTAGGCATCCTGGACAGCGCATCAGCATTGGCATTCTTGTGCCCTGCCCGGTACTTGATGATAAACTCATAGACAGCCGAGCCATCCATCGCTGTTCCAGTGCACTTAGTTTTGCAGTGTCCAAGTAAGTCAACGGGTTGCTGTCCTTAAAGATGGTAAACTTGGCTGAAGCTAGGTAAGGCTACTTTCACACATCAGGTTTTCGGCGTCAGGCGCGTTCCGGCATCATGCCGGAGCGCCGGATCCGGCAAATGTTTTGTAAAACCGGATGTGACGGATCCGGTTTTCTGCCAGATCCGTCTTGCGCTTGACAGCCAAAACCGGATCCGTGTCATCCGGTTCATCCGGTTTTCGATCCGTTTTTCGACGGATTACGCCGGATTCGGTTTTTAAAATCGCCCCTTGTGGCCTTCCGAACGGGATTGGCTACTGAAAAACTATATATAGCGTGTTCCTACAGCCCTTCTTTGACAGGTTGTAGAGGAGAAAGTGCAAGTTGGAGAGAAGAGCAAGTTACTGGCGAAGATGGATGTTGTGATTGGAAATATTTTGAAGAATTTGGCGGATTTTACAGCGGAGGCGAATCGTTTGAGGGTGATTGTTCTGGAGAAGGAGAGAGCGAGACAGCAGTGCATCAGGCATCGTAGACGACGTTTGTGGATCCACCCCATCACAGCCAAGAGAATGACGCGTGGGGTCTATTCTACACTCTGCATGGACCTTAGACGAAACCCGGATACATTTTTTGGATATGTTCGGATGAAAATGGAGAATTTTGATTACTTGGTGGAGCGCATTGCACACCTCATAAGAAAATCGGACACCTATTGCCGCTTCTCTGTTTCACCCGCAGAGCGTCTGATCGTGACTTTAAGGTAAGCCACATTTATTGGATATGCTCGCATCAGAGCACACTTTCACTGCAATCTTGTTGGTGGTAGTTTGCATCTCCAAGTGTTATAGCTGAGTTTTGGTATGTAATGCTGTGATTTTAAACTAATTGATTGTTTTTTAATTCCCCACAGATTTCTTGCAACTGGAGAATCCCTTTCGTCACTGCATTTCCAGTACAGACTCGGGATTTCCACCATATCTGGAATAGTGAAGTACACATGCCGTGCACTGTGGGACTCCTAAGCTGAACAGTTTTTACCAGAGCCCACAACAGAGAGGTGGATTGAAATTTCAGAAAAGTTTCAACAGATATGTCAGTTTCCGAACTGCTTGGGCGCTGTGGACGGGAAACATATCCGCATTGTAAAGCCAGCCGGATCGGGATCGGAATATTTCAATTACAAGAAATATTTTTCAATTGTCCTCATGGCCATCGCTGACGCGGAATACAAATTTATTGCTGTTGGTATTGGGGCCTATGGCCGCTCCAATGGCTCTCAAGTTTTCTAACTGTCTGCCATGGGGCGTAAACTGTATGGAAACACCTTCCAGTTCCCATCCCCTAGACCGCTGCCGCAAACATCTGGTCCACCTATGCCATTTGTCTGTGTAGGGGATGAAGCCTTCCAGCTGTCAGAACACCTTTTGAAACCGTACGGTAGCAGAGGATTGTCAAGAACAAAACGCATTTTTAATTACCGCCTCACAAGAGCAAGAAGAATGGTTGAATGTACCTTTGGTATTCTGACAGCCAAATGGCGGGTCCTATTGACTGCGATCAACCTCAAGACAGAAACTGTGGACGAGGTGATCAAAGCTTGCGTGGTACTCCACAATTTTGTTATCTGCAAGGAACCCATTTCCATTGAGGACACCTCTGAAGAAACCACCTTGCAAGATTACCATGACATTACCACTAGAAGTTCTGTGACGGTTTCAGTAATGAGGGACAATTTTGCACAATACTTTATGTCACCTCAAGGCAGAGTACACTGGCAGGATGACAGAGTGTGAAAGATTTGTGCCCTTAACCAAACTTGTGTACCTTCTGTACCAACAGTATATACCTTTGCCAACCAAAGTTGGCTATCTTGTCATGGTCTTAATATTTTTACCTTTAGGCCACAGGTGTGTACCTGGTTGTGTTTTATGCAAAGTATTTCACCTTTTAACAAAAGCTGTGTACATTTTTAGGAAATCACCAACAATAAACACAACTTTTTAGGTGAAATACTTTGCTTCAAACACAACCAGGAACACAACTGTGGCCAAAAGCTAAAATTTACCCACAGTTATATACCTGGTTTTGAATACCTTTTTACCTTTGAAATACCCTGTATTTAACCTTTCTTTTAAACATATTTCGCCACAGAAAGAAATGACAGACAACCATTGTAAAACGATAATTTAACTTATATTTAAAATATTTTATTTTTTGTAAAATGTTTTTAAAGTTAAAAAAACTTTTTTAATAAAGGTTTGAAACCAAATGGGCATTTTTATTAAAAAACACACATTACAAATCTGTGTAGTGTGGGGTAGAAATACTGCTGGAGGGGCTGCGGGACACTTCGACACTGGGAGTGTGGAGAGAGGACTGGGATCGTGGTGGGGAAGGAACAGTTAGAGGTGAAGGTGTGGAAAAAGCTACAGAATGGGTGGACATGTGGGAGGCAGAAGAGGTGGTGGGCGGTGGAGTGGAGGGTTGGGCAGGGACTGTAGGAGCAGATGATGTTGATGGAAAGTTGTATGGGGAAGGAGTTTGGTACGGGGAAGGAGTTTGGTACGGGGCAGGTTGCTGGAAGTGGGGCGATGTCTTGTACTGGGGAGGTTGCTGGTACTGGGGAGGTTGCTGGTACTGGGGAGGTGGCTGGTATGTAATAGGAGGGGGAGGATGGAAAGTGGCTGGAGGGGGTGCAGGTGGAGGAACTACTGGGGTGGGAGGAGGAGGTTGGGAGGTAACGTGCTGGAGAGCACCGTGGCATGAATGCATTACATGCATCTGCTGGGTAGGAGAGAGCGTTTCCATGCGCTCCACAACAGACCTGAAAAAGGTGTGGTTTGGCGAAGATCTTGCTTCTGAATGCATGGTTTGCAGAAGTGTCTTCACCTCCAGAATGCTGGAGTTGATCTGCTGAAAGCCTGCGGAGATTTGCTCTGACAAGACTTTTAGACAGTTCTGGAAAGATGCATTCAGATGCAAGAACTCTGGCGCATAAATCTTTTCCTGACCCCTCTGCCGCTGACGCCCAGTACCCGCAGGTGTACTAGAGGTGGCAGGGGCAGAAGGATGGGGTAAAGGGAAAGCGATCTCCTCACCAGCAGCTACATGTAATGTAGGCGGCCACGGTGCTCTTGTGCTGGTGGATGGGACAGATGGGTCGAATATGTGGGAAGGCTGGGAAGGTGCAGATGTACCGGGGCGGTCGAAGTGTCCCTCGGTGCCGGTCTCCTCAGGGATCGCCTCAGAAGGGTCCAATCGTGCAGGCTCCCGAGTGCTGCTCACCGTGCTGTGGAATAAAGAGAAAAAAAAACAATTAAAATAGTGACATGGCATGGCCCTGGCTGAAAAAAAATTGTTACATCTAAACATTTTTTTTTCACATGTGGTGTGTAATATTTACCTTCTGGTGACCATTGTATCCCGGAGGAACGACAGGGCTCGTGCGTACTTGTACTTGCTCCTGCGTCCTCCAGATCCACTCGGGGGCCCGCATCTCTTTATTGAACTCCTTCTTGAAACGATCCCTCACAGACCGCCACCGCTTCACAATTCTGTCCCCTGAAACGAGAAAGGACAAAGTGGTTAGTATACAACATCAGTGTTTCCCAAAATCCAGTCCTTATGGTCCCCAGGGGTCATGTTTTCAGGATTTCCATAGCAAATAGAAATCCTGAACACATGATCCGTGGGGACCACGTGGACTGGATTTCGGGAAACACTGGTTTACATCAAGCAACCGGTACTGTATATGCTTACGCTCTTTAATCTGGGCCCGAGCATCGAGGTCCTCCCAGCGGCCCACAAGGAGTGAACAGATTTCCAGATTTCCTCCCAGAGTCGTCGGGTAACAATCAGGTCAGCATGGCGGCGGTCAGCCATATTCCATAGCGGCTCCCTTTCTCTGACGAGATCGATGAGGTGGTCAACATCAATTCCTCCATCCTCACCGTCTGAGTCGGGAGCACGCTGTGAAGGCTGTTAAAGTAAAATAGAAAGATAGCAAAATTAGTCACCACACTTAAGACATGAAATGAAAAGTGTACCAAAATTTAACTTAAATATTATACTTACACGCTGGCGACCGCCACGTTGCTGTCGCCGACGACCCTGGGAGGCACTGCGAGGACCTCTTGGCCGAGCACCAGATTGGGAAGACTAGAGAAAAAAAGAAAAAAAAATTATGTGTTTGGATGTTGGCATTTGTTTGCTGTGTGAGGTCTGCGGTACATTGTTTTCTATGTGTTGTGTGTAGTGTGATGTGTTTCTGCGTTTGATGCAAAAAACTTACCAATTGTGAGCCCACTCCAGGTGTCTGTCCACCCCTTCCTTCTTCTTCTGAGAGCTCCTCTTCAGCTTGTGATTCCTGTTTTGAAATAAAAGCCAATGAATAGACATATATTACAGAGATGATGGATTTTGGAAATAAAAACTTACCGTCAAACGCTGACGATGCGAGGGAGGGCTCCCAGAAGAAGATGTGCTGTCTTGTTGCTGGCCAGACTCCATGGCTGAGGGTGGTGCTGCTGCTGTTGCTGCTGCCAGTGCTGCCAGTGCTGCTGCTGCTGCTGCTGCATCTCTTGGGCGGCTGTTGAATAAAGAGAAACAAAGGGCCAATGAATATCTTGATATTCCATGGCCCTAGTTTTGAGGAATGGGGGATTTGATAATTACCGTCTCTCATCTGCTGCTGGACTCCCCTCGCGTTGTTCTGCATGTTCCCTTTCCTGCTCCATTTGGGGTGGTGGTGGTGCTGATGGTGCTGCAGTGGTCTCCTGCCTTCTCCTGCGCCTGGTTGCTGTCTTTGGTGGCATGTTGGGTGTGGCTGAGGGTCCCACTGTCATGCTTTTATATATGTGTGCTGTGGGCAGAGCTACTGAGCATGCTCAGACCCAAAAAACCGGATCCGGCACATTGCGGCGCTCATAGGCTTTCATTGTGTGAAAAAGCCGGACACGCCGGATCCGGCATGTCTGGCTTTTTCGCCGGAGACAAAAAACGTTACAGTAGCCGTTTTTTCCAGACGCCGGATTGCGACACATTGCCGGATCCGGCGAAAACCGGATGAAACGCATGGCCATCCGGCGCGATCCGGCGCAAATGCAAGTCAATGGGGGGGAAACCGGATCCGGCATTGCATTTCGCCGGATCCGGTTTTTGTCAAAAGTGCCAGATCGCGCCTGACAGCGAAAACCTGATGTGTGAAAGAGGCCTAATGCTTTAATCTTTCAGTCACAGCCCAGACTATGGCGAGGAACTCCAGCTTGAAGGAACTGTAGTTGTCAGGGTTCCTTTCAGTGGGACGAAGCTTCCTGATGTCGTAGGAGATCACTCTTTCTCTGCCATTCTGTAACTGTGACAGTACTGCTCCCAGTCCCACGTTGCTGGCATCAGTACACAGCACAAAGGGTTTGTCATAATCTGGGTAGGCCAAAACTTCATCTCCTGTGAGAGCCATCTTCAGTCTGGTGAAGGACCTCTCCAACTCCTCAGTCCATTCAAATGTGGAACTTTTCTATTTGGCTTTCTTGGACTGCCCCACCAGAAGATTTTGCATAGGAGTGGCTATTTCAGTGAAGCCTTTAATGAACCATCGGTAGTAGCCTACCAACCCGAGGAATTGGCGTACTTCATGGAGGTTACTGGGCTTCGGCCAGTCCCGGATGACTGTGACTTTGTCAGGATCTGGTGCCACACCTTCTGCACTCACTACATGACCGAGGTATTGTACCTTGGGCTTCAGGAGGTGGCATTTGGAAGGCTTCACCTTTAGGCCAAAGTTGGACAAGGCTTCAAACACCTCAGCCAGGTGCTCCAGATGGTCTTCATAAGTCTTGGAGAAAACAGTGACATCATCAAGGTACAACAGGACTGTCTCAAAGTTCATGTGTCCTAGGCAGCACTCTATCAGCCGTTGAAATGTTCCTGGGGCAGTGCAAAGCCCGAATGGCATATAGCTGAACTCACAGAGACCCATTGGAGAGGTAAATGCTGTTTTCTCTTTGTCTGCCTCTGCCACGGGAACCTGCCAATACCCACTAGTGAGATCCAAGGTGGAAAAGTTGTTAGCAGTTTTAAGTGCAGCTAATGACTCTTCAATTCTGGGTAATGGGTAGGCATCTTTATGTGTAATGCTGTTAATTTTCCTGTAATCAACACACATTCTCATGGTACCATCCTTTTTCTTTACAAAAACTATTGGAGCTGCCCAGGGGCTACAACTGTCTCTGATGACCCCTGCTTCCTTCATCTCTCTCAACATACCTTTAGCACATTGGTATTGTGTTGGGGGTATAGGCTGGTATCTTTCTTTAATGGGCGGATGATCTCCAGTGGGTATATGATGTTGAACCGATTTTGCCTGCCCAAAATCTAGTGGTTGTTAACTGAATACCCGCTCATATTCTTGTGTCACTCTGTAAACCCCATTTTTCTGGTATGAAGGTGTAGAGTCAGTCCCCACCTGCAGTTGCTAGCACCACTCCTCCATCTGCTTCACAGAGCCATTGTCCTCCACCTGATCGGATGAGACCAAGGGCTCTGCTGCCTGCAAAGAGTTGTTATTAACAGTGAGCAGCTTAGCAACTGTGGCATACCGAGGTATTGTGGCCTCCTCCTCCCCACAATTCAAAAGGCGTACAGGTACTCTCCCTTTACGTACATCAACCACCCCTCTGGCTGTCAGGACAGTGGGCCTGCTATCAGAATATACTGGTTCTACCAATGCCTGGTAATCCTTCCCTCTGAGGCCTATGGCTGCCTGACACCAAATCAACATCTCACATCTGGGAGGTATTGCAATGGGGAAAGCATCACTCACTCTGACACTACCAATTTCTCCACCAGAGAGTTCTACCTGTTGTCTTTGCATCAGGGCCTTGATCTCCTTCTGCAGGACTCGTTGTTCACTGGAACCTGCAGTCTCAGCCACCTGTTGCAACAAGACAATAACCTCGGAAAGACAATTTTCAATTACATTTGTACCAAGAGTCATCATGGGATTACATTGACGTCGATCAATATCCACAACTATCAGACCTTGAGATTTTAACTCCACCCTCCCCACTTTAACAGTATTTTCTTTACATCCCACTTGTGGTAAAGACTGACCATTACTGGCAACTACTGTTAGTTCATCAGTTGGGCCACGGGTGAGTTCAGAGTCAGCCCAATACCTCTTGTAGAGGATATAGGGCATAGTGGTCACCTGGGAGCCAGTGTCCAACAAAGCGTTCATGGGGATGCCGTCAATCACCACAGGAAGGACCGGTCTCCCTCCAACATACTTGGCTCGCCAGTTCCTTGGGCCTTGTGGTCCTACTCCTGGGGGTTGGCCCTCTGCCCCAGGGGTTGCTCGTTTAAAGGACAAAATCTTGCAAGATGACCTGCTTTGTAGCAGCGGCGATAGATGGGACGTCCGTCCTGGTCATAGCATCGTTGTTCCTTCCTCGGAGTGGCGGGGTTCTCCTCCTCCGGAGCCATGGGACATCCTCTGGACTGGAAGCAAGCTGGATCTTCTCTTTGGAGGACACCTGCAGGGACTGCACGGTTTTAGTAAGTGCAGCCATCCCTTTGATCAACTCCTGGACCTGGAGACGCAGCTCTTCTGTGGGATCTTTATCCAGAGTCTGTGCATCAGCCTCCACAGGGTTGGAAGGAAAAGATGTTGTTTCCTGATGGTAGGTGATCGCTGAGCACCAAGGGGGCGCCGGACGGCTGTCGGTTGATTCCTGCAGGACCCGAATAGCCCTGTCCTTAAAATCAGCAAAGTCTAGATCAGGGTTTTGCAAGGTTATGTTGCGCAACTGCCCCCTGTGGGTACTGGATAGGAGTCCTTCAATGAACTGCTCCTTTAACAGTTTATCTTCCTCCTTCACACTGTCAGAATCAACTTGCTTAACTGCTCGCAGCGCCACTGGCAGGTTAAGAGCATAGTCCCTTATACTGTCCTGCGTTCTCTGCTTACATCCAAAGAATCGCATCTTTATTTCAGCTGCAGAGCGTGTGTCAAAGGTGCTTCTCAGCTTGGCTAGAATTTTTTTAACAGTCTCTTTGTCCTTGTCCTGCCAGGCCTACCTCTTTTGGTTCCAGCACGCGCCAAGCAGCGCGGCAATGGCGGCAATTGGCGCCAACACAGTCTTTTACAAAAACACAGTCCATGGTACACAGGATCCGGGGGGTACTGGGCTCCGTAATCCTGTTTGTGACGTCAAGTTTGGGTGGGGTACTCGAAACGCGCGTCGGGGAACGGCTGCCACCTACAGGTCAGGTATTCACATTGAGCTGCTATGCATATTTAATTACTTCAGCTGTGCAGTTGCACTTTTCCACATAGCGATATGTTCTTCCCATGGTAGGAGGCTTTCTGACTTTGTGATTCGTTTTCCATGCATTGCCACTAGGCTATATAATACCTTTACCTTATTGCAGTTTGCACTTAGCACTTTTTGGATCAAGATGGACATACAATTCTTTTTCATATTGTCAGCCTTCTTTAGTTCTGCCATGCACTAGCTAGTCTGGGAGGATTTAGCTGGTGGCTTATTATCTACATATGCTACCTGACAGCTCATCCTTTTGTAATTATCTCATATCACATGATAAATTATGTTATTGGGGATTTTGTTCAGTATTTACATATTTAAGAAGGGTGCATCTATGTAACTATACATTTTATACTGTCAGTATTGTTTTTCGTATAATTATTTAGTGCACCAAAATAAAATCATACGATAGTAACACTTTCCCTATACTTTTGTCTATGTGATACCTCTGCTGGTGGTTCCATTGTGCACATTGTATCTATGTATACCTTTTGTGATCCATACAATCAGTATGTATTTTATATGACTTAATAAACGCTGTTTTTAGCTTACTGCATGTTTTTCTACAGTGTTATTTATACTTCCTCTTTTTCTTGGATTGTATTTACAAACACAGTTTGTGGATCACTCATTGTCCATGATCTCTGTAGTTCAGCAAAAATGCTGCCAGCGCAACTAGGCAAAAACTAGAGTCAAAAAGAAAGACATAATAAACGAGAAGGCACAACGGTGCTAATACCCTCCTGGGTAACAGTTAATGATTTGGGAAATGTTCTTTAGTAGTGGTCTTCTCCTGGGGTGGTGGAAGCTGGTTTCTTTTTCTGCTTCCAGTGGAGAACTTCTGATTTTCCTCTTCCTGTTGATGGTCTACAAATTACAGATATTCTTTCTCCCAAGGAGTTAGGTTAGTGGCTGCCTGTGCAAATGGGGTGGCAGCTGATGGAACTGCTGCCTGTGGTAAATCAGGGGTAGTGACATGTACCATTGGGTGTTGTTCTGGAATAGAGGTGGCTTGCTTGGCTTTGGCGGGTACAATTACCACTGTAGGAGGTATTCCTGCTGGGGGAACATAAGCATTTTCCCTCTTTTAGGCTGCGATGAAGTCCTCCGGTATGTGGCGCACATTCAGGGCATACCAGCCACGTGGCCCCTCATGCCGGGTGAAGGTAGCATAATCTCCCGGGTACAGGTCACGAGTAGGGTGTCCCCTCCGGAGGTGGGACTCTACATCCCTCCGGCTGAAGAAGAGGTCAGAGATCCTATGGGGGTCCGAGATGAAGCCAAACCCCCGTTCTTGGTTAACATTAAGGACCTGACCCCATCCTGCTGAGTCCCGGGGACCATAGTGACCAGCACTGACCCTTTATTTCCGGTCCATGTCAGGGCCCAGCACTGCCAGTCTCCGCTGTTCCCGTTCCCTCTGCTCGGCTGCCAGCTGGCGGATGGTCTGTTGGCATCTGGCCTCCGTCTCCTCCTCCTCCCGGGACCGGCCTCTACCCACAGTGCACAGGGGCACTACCGCTAGGGGTTCAGGTGTTTCCCCCCAGGGACTCTAATCCCGGTCCCAGACCAGGTCCAGCACGACCTGCCCGGATGCTGAAGCAGCTTTGTACCCCGAGGCCTTCCCAGCCGCAGGGGCGGCGGTCATACCTGGAGCCTCCTGGCGGTGTTTTGTCATCTCCGGTGCAGGCATCGGGTCAGAGGCGGGAGACGGTGGTGGAGCAGATGGCGTCTTTGGGTCCGCAATGGCCTCCGGTGGGACCTGCGCAGCCACGCTAGGTCCAGGCAGGAGTCCAGCTTCTTCCTGCTCAGCTCCCGGGCCCTCCGCTAACTCCTCCTGGTAGGCAGTGCTCAGCGGCAGTTGCAGTGGGGAGATGGTAACAGGCGCTGCTGATGGCATCGCAGCGGCCGCAGGCTCAACAGATGCTGCCTGAGGGAGAACCAGGGCATCGACGGTGGGTACCAGTGGTGAAGGTACCGCGGGCGTAGGCCTCTCCTGGGCGCGCTGCCAGTTCAGGATCCAGAGAGCCTCCTGTCTCAGCCGCAGGCAGTGTGTCAGCTGGGCAATCTCATCTGTTATGATTGAGTCACCGTAGGAGGCAAAAACAGAAATGCTAGCTAAGTCCAGAAAACCAGAGAAGTTGGCAGCTATCGGATTGCAGACCCCTGAACCTATCAACACAACTAGCAGTAGCCGTTGGGGGTTCCTAGGATGCCCTGGACCCCTCGATCACAGCCGGAGAATTAAATAGGCCTAAAGAAAGAAAGGGGAAATCTAAACTGCCCCAGAGCAGACCCCAAAGCAATAGGCAGCCCCCAACATATAATGACGGTGAAGCAAGATGAAAATACTAACACAGACAGAAAGATAGACTGAGCAAAGAGGGGCCCAAGCTAACTAGATAGAAAAGGACAGGAAGGCTGCTGTCTGCAATCCGTGAAAAACCCTATGAAAATAAGAGCCAACAGACTGACAGTGAAAAAGGCCCTGAAGACGCTAGGCTTCAAAAAAGCTATGTCAGTACTCAGGAATATACTGAAGACAGAGCTACAGGCAAAAGGAGATTCAGCTCACCCCAGCAGGGAATGGCAGAATACTGAAAAGCAAGGGAAACAAAAAACAAAACAAAAAAGCTAACAACCAAAACAGAAAACTTAGCTTTAGGGGAGCAGGAATCAGACTGGTGTCCTAGAAGTCCACAGAGAAGTCACCCGCAGGGCAGAAGGGCGTCGGCAGCCTTATATCCAGTCCGTGACTCCACTCAGCCAGTCATCCTCATTAGACTCAGGTGCCTGATAATCAGGCTCATTACCTTCCTTTACCAGAATAGGGAGTTCACCAGACCCCAGTGACGAAGGGGAAAATGAACTCACAACAGTACCTCCCCCTTGAGGAGGGGTCACCAAACCCTCAACCATGCCACCAGGGCGATCAGGGTGAGCCCGATGAAATGCACGCACCAATCTTTTGGCATGAATATCAGAGGCAGAGACCCAGGAATTATCCTCCTGACCATAACCCTTCCACTTAACCAAATACTGGAGTCTCCGTCTAGCCAGACGGGAATCCAGTATTTTCTCTACCTCATATTCCATGTTACCTTCAACCAATACAGGGTCTGGAGGTGCCACCCCAGGAACAACTGGTTCAACAAACCTCTTCAACAAGGACTTATGGATCACATTATGGATTTTAAATGTGACAGGAAGAGCCAAACGAAAAGAGACCGGATTAATAATCTCCAAAATCTTGTAAGGTCCAATAAATCTAGGCTTAAACTTAGGAGAAGCCACCTTCATAGCAATATTTTTTGATGATAACCACACCATATCACCAATCTTAAACTGGGGACCAATGGTCCTATGTCGATTGGAAAACCGCTGGGCCTTTTCCTGGGAGAGAGATAACTTATCCACCACTTGGTCCCAGATCTGGTGCATTCTCTCCACCACAGTGTCAACACCTGGGCAGGCAGAAGGTTACACCTGCCCTGAAGAAAATCGAGGATGAAACACAAAGTTACAAAAAAAAGGTGACATCAAAGGGCAGAACTAGCTCTATTATTTAAAGCAAATTCGGCCAAGGGCAAAAATGAAACTCAATCATCCTGATCAGCGGAAATAAAACATCTCAAATACGACTCCAAGGTCTGGTTTGTTCTCTCTGTCTGACCATTGGTCTGAGGGTGAAAAGCAAAGGAGAAGGACAACTGAATTCCCAGCTTAGAACAGAAAGTCCTCCAAAATCTAGACACAAACTGAACTCCTCTGTCAGATACAATGTTCTCAGGAATCCCGTGTAAGCGAACCACCTGTTGCAAAAACAGGGGCACCAACTCAGAGGAAGATGGCAATTTAGGGAGTGGTACAAGATGAACCATTATTATTATTATTTATTGTTATAGCGCCATTTATTCCATGGCGCTTTACATGTGAGGGGGGTATACATAAAAACAAGTACAATAATCTTAAACAATACAAGTCATAACTGGTACAGGAGGAGAGAGGACCCTGCCCGCGAGGGCTCACAATCTTCAAGGGATGGGTGATAATACAGTAGGCGAGGGTAGAGCTGGTCGTGCAGCGGTTTGGTCGATCGGTGGTTACTGCAGGTTATAGGCTTGTCGGAAGAGGTGGGTCTTCAGGCTCTTTTTGAAGGTTTCGATGGTAGGTGAGAGTCTGATATGTTGTGGTAGAGAGTTCCAGAGTAGGGGTGATGCGCGAGAGAAATCTTGTATGCGATTGTGGGAAGAGGAGATAAGAGGGGAGTAGAGAAGGAGATCTTGTGAGGATCGGAGGTTGCGTGCAGGAAAGTACCGGGAGACGAGGTCACAGATGTATGGAGGAGACAAGTTGTGGATGGCTTTGTATGTCATGGTTAGGGTTTTGTAATGGAGTCTCTGGGCAATTGGGAGCCAGTGAAGGGATTGACAGAGGGGAGAAGCTGGGGAATAGCGGGGGGACAGGTGGATTAGTCGGGCAGCAGAGTTTAGAATAGATTGGAGGGGTGCGAGAGTGTTTGAGGGGAGGCCGCAGAGCATGAGGTTGCAGTAGTCAAGGCGAGAGATGATGAGGGCATGGACTAGGGTTTTTGCAGATTCTTGGGTGAGGAATGAACGGATGCGTGAAATATTTTTGAGTTGAAGTCGGCAGGAAGTGGAAAGGGTTTGGATATGTGGTTTGAAGGAGAGATCAGCATCAAGGATTACTCCGAGGCAGCGAGCTTGTGGGACTGGGGAGAGTGGGCAGTCATTTACTGTAATTGATAGGTTCGTAGGGGGGGTCACGTGAGATGGGGGAAAGATGATGAATTCTGTTTTGTCCATGTTGAGTTTCAGATATCTAGTGGAGAAGAAGGATGAAATAGTGGACAGACATTGAGGGATTCTGGTTAGTAGGGAGGTGATATCTGGTCCAGAGATGTAGATCTGTGTGTCATCAGCATAAAGATGATACTGAAAGCCATGAGATTCTATGAGCTGTCCCAGGCCAAAGGTGTAAATAGAGAACAGCAGGGGCCCTAGGACTGAACCTTGTGGGACTCCGACAGATAGGGGGCGAGGTGAGGAGGTGGTGTGTGAGTGGGAGACGCTGAATGTCCGGTCTGTTAGGTATGATGAGATCCAGGAGAGGGCCAAGTCTGTGATGCCGAGGGATGAGAGGGTCTGTAATAATAGGGAATGGTCCACTGTGTCAAAGGCAGCCGACAGGTCCAGGAGGAGGAGGACAGAGTAGTGTCGCTTGCTCTTGGCAGTTAAGAGGTCATTGGTGACCTTAGTAAGGGCAGTTTCAGTGGAGTGGTGTGACCGGAAGCCAGATTGTAAGCGGTCGAAGAGGGAGCAAGAAGAGAGATGGGAGGACAGTTCAAGGTAGACGTGTTGTTCCAGTAGCTTGGAGGCGTATGGGAGAAGTGATATAGGGCGATAGCTAGATACAGAGGATGGGTCAAGAGAGGGCTTTTTGAGGATAGGTGTGATGGAGGCATGTTTAAAGCTTGAGGGGAAAACACCAGTTGTTAGTGATAGGTTGAAGAGATGGGTTAGGGTTGGGATGAAGACTGTGGTGAGGTTTGGGATGAAGTGGGATGGGATCGGGTCGAGTGCACAGGTGGTGAGATGTGATCTTGAGAGTAGAGTGGAGAGTCGATCTTCTGTAATGGTGGAGAAGTTGGTTTTGAAGGTGGAGGGCTGGGAAGTCGGGAGGAAGGGCTCTGGGGGTTGTTGACCAAAACTGTCCCTGATGTTATCAATTTTCTGCTTGAAAAATGAGGCAAAGTCTTCAGCTGAGATGAGTGGGGAGGGAGGAGGTGCTGGGGGGCAGAGGAGAGAATTGAAGGTGTTGAATAACTGTTTAGGGTTGTGAGACAGGGAGGATATGAGAGATGAGAAGTAGGTTTGTTTAGCTGTGGCGAGTGTGGTCTTGAAAGTAGTGAGGGACTGTTTGAATGCGATGAAATGCTCGTTGGAGTGGGATCTTTTCCATCTGCGCTCAGCAGCCCTGGAAGCTCGCCTCAGCTCTTTGGTCAGGCTGGTGTGCCAGGGCTGTCTGTTGATTTTGCGAGTTTTGGTATGTCTAAGTGGGGCAGCGGATTCCAAAGCTACAGCTATTGTGGTGTTATATAGAGCGGCAGCGTCATCCGCATTGTGTAAGGAACTTATATCTGTAAGAGGGAGGAGGGATTCGGAGAATGAGTGTAGGTCAAGGTGTTTAAGATTCCTGCGAGGGTGTGAAACTTTGTGGGGTGGGGATTGTAGACATGGAGTGAAGAGGGAAGAGAATGTGAGCAGGTTGTGGTCAGAGAGAGGAAGAGGTGAGTTAGAGAGGTTAGATAGGGAGCAGAGGCGGGTGAAGATGAGGTCCAGTGTGTGGCCATCTTTGTGGGTGGCTGTAGAAGACCATTGAGTGAGGCCGAAGGAGGAAGTGAGAGATAGAAGTTTAGTGGCAGCTGAGAGGGAAGTGTCAATGGGGATGTTGAAGTCGCCCATGATGATAGTAGGGATGTCCGCGGAAAGGAAATGAAGTAACCAGGTGGTGAAGTGGTCAAAGAAGGTGGTGGCTGGCCCTGGGGGGCGGTAGATGACAGCCAGTTGGAGGTTGGAGGGGGAGTAGATGCGCACAGAGTGCACCTCAAAGGAAGGGAGGGTAACAGAGGGTGGCAGTGGGATTGGGGTGAAGGAGCAGGTATCTGACAGGAGAAAACCAACTCCTCCACCATGTTTGCAGCTGGGGCGGGGGGTGTGAGAAAGGTGGAAGCCGCCATACGAAAGTGCAGCAGGAGAGGCTGTGTCAGAAGGGGTGAGCCAGGTTTCGGTGATGGCGAGGAAGGAGAGTTTGGTAGTAACAAAAAGATCATGGATGTAGGAAAGCTTGTTGCAGACAGAGCGAGCGTTCCACAGAGCTCCTGTTAGTGGGACTGGGGAAGCGGGGGCTGGGTGAATGGGTATAAGGTTGGAGAGGTTACGGAAGGTTGTGATAGAGCGTGGATGGGAGGTAGAAATGACTGTGGGAATGTGGTGAGGAGGACCAGGATTTGGAGAGATATCACCAGCAGTGAGAAGGAGCAGAGAAAGTGTTAGCAGGTGGGAGCAGGAGAGGGCATGAGGGGGCTGTCTGTGTTTGGAGACAGAGGATTGTATGTTAAGGAACAGTTTTGAGGCGGAGGTGAGGTGGATGGGGAGGATTGAAGAAGAGATGAACAGTTCCTTACTAGGAGTAGGGATTAGGGGAATTAGCAGAAAGTGAAGGATTATTGGGGTGAAAGTGAAAACAAACAGAAACATTGTTTACAGTGACTGTGTCCAGTTACCTTCAGTTCCCTTCTGGTTCCATTCTGGTTTTAATTCTTAAATTAATCTTCACACTTCTAGCACACACTTATAGCAATCACAATGCTGAAGTCTATGCAGACTTGTACTCTGCAATATATGTACAACTAAGTGCAGTCAGGTGTGAAGCAGAGAGGAGTGGTCTCTGCTCATCTTGGCCAGACAATTAAGAGTGGACCAGATGTATATGATCAAGCCAGAGTAAACAAGGTCATAAATAACACTGGGGTAAGCTGGGGTTAGCTGAAAGGCATACCATGTGAATGCTAGGTGCAGAGGCAAGTCTATGTGCAAAGCTGGGTGACGCACTGTGTGTCCTTCATAGACAGACAGCAGGAGAGCAGGAGAGCTGGGTGGATGGACATACCATGTGAATGCTAGGTGCAGAGGCAAGTCTATGTGCAAAGCTGGGTGACGCACTGTGTGTCCTTCATAGA
Organism: Dendrobates tinctorius; assembly: GCF_039654945.1. Taxonomy (NCBI): domain Eukaryota; kingdom Metazoa; phylum Chordata; class Amphibia; order Anura; family Dendrobatidae; genus Dendrobates; species Dendrobates tinctorius. Next base: position 11,267,597 of record NW_027361702.1, read on the forward strand.
CAGACAGCAGGAGAGCAGGAGAGCTGGGTGGATGGACATACCATGTGAATGCTAGGTGCAGAGGCAAGTCTATGTGCAAAGCTGGGTGACGCACTGTGTGTCCTTCATAGACAGACAGCAGGAGAGCAGGAGAGCTGGGTGGATGGACATACCATGTGAATGCTAGGTGCAGAGGCAAGTCTATGTGCAAAGCTGGGTGACGCACTGTGTGTCCTTCATAGACAGACAGCAGGAGAGCAGGAGAGCTGGGTGGATGGACATACCATGTGAATGCTAGGTGCAGAGGCAAGTCTATGTGCAAAGCTGGGTGACGCACTGTGTGTCCTTCATAGACAGACAGCAGGAGAGCAGGAGAGCTGGGTGGATGGACATACCATGTGAATGCTAGGTGCAGAGGCAAGTCTATGTGCAAAGCTGGGTGACGCACTGTGTGTCCTTCATAGACAGACAGCAGGAGAGCAGGAGAGCTGGGTGGATGGACATACCATGTGAATGCTAGGTGCAGAGGCAAGTCTATGTGCAAAGCTGGGTGACGCACTGTGTGTCCTTCATAGACAGACAGCAGGAGAGCAGGAGAGCTGGGTGGATGGACATACCATGTGAATGCTAGGTGCAGAGGCAAGTCTATGTGCAAAGCTGGGTGACGCACTGTGTGTCCTTCATAGACAGACAGCAGGAGAGCAGGAGAGCTGGGTGGATGGACATACCTGTCGGAAGAATAGAGATGCTTGTTAGAGTGCGATGGTGGGCCATCTTAGAGAACCTATCACAAATCACCCAAATAACAGTCATTCTTTGAGAGACTGGCATATCAGAGATGAAAGCCATTGAAATATGGGTCCATGGCCTCCTGGGGACCGGCAAAGGCATCAACAACCCACTAGAGTGAGAACAAGATTTAGACCGGGAGCAAGTCCCACAGGACTGCACAAAATTCCTGACATCATGAGACAAGGTGGGCCACCAAAAAGAGCGACTCACCAGATCTCTAGTACCAAAAATACCTGGATGACCAGCCAATGCAGAGCAATGAACTTCAGACATCACTCTCTTCTTCCACTGGTCAGGAACATACAACTTTCCACTGGGACAACGCTCAGGTTTGTCCTCCTGGAACTCTTGCAGAGCAAGTCTCAAATCGGGCGAGATGGCAGAAAGAACTACCCCTTCACCTAAGATGGTAGCAGGCTTGGTCACCACAGGAGAATCAGCAAAGAAACTCCTAGAGAGGGCGTCTGCCTTGACATTCTTAGTTCCAGGAAGAAAAGAGACCACAAAATCAAAACGTGTAAAAAACAAGGCCCACCTAGCCTGTCTAGGGTTCAAGCGTTTAGCCGACTCTAGGTAAATCAAATTCTTGTGGTCAGTGAGGACCACAACTTGATGTTTAGCTCCCTCCAACCAATGTCTCCACTCCTCAAATGCCCATTTCATGGCCAACAGTTCCCGATTCCCCACATCATAGTTGCGTTCAGATGGAGAGAACTTTCGGGAAAAGAAAGCACAGGGATTCATTTTAGATGTTACAGGATCCTTTTGGGACAAAACAGCTCCTGCACCAATCTCAGAAGCATCCACCTCTACCTGGAACGGGAGTGAGACATCAGGTTGCCGCAAAACCGGGGCGGAGGTAAATCTTCGCTTCAGCTCCTGAAAGGAACAACAGCCTCAGGAGACCAATTCAACACATCAGCACCCTTCTTAGTCAGATCAGTCAATGGCTTGGCAATACTAGAAAATTTTGCTATAAATTTCCGATAAAAATTAGCAAAACCCAAAAACTTCTGGAGGGCCTTCAAAGAAGTGGGCTGAACCCAATCATAAATGGCCTGTACCTTGGCCGGGTCCATTTCAATAGTTGACGGAGACAAAATAAATCCCAAAAATGAAATCCTCTGTACTCCAAAAAGGCATTTCGATCCTTTGACATACAGGGAATTCTCCCTCAAGATCCGGAACACAGTCCGAATATGTTCCACATGAGAATCCCAATCCTTGGAGAAGATCAAAATATCATCCAGATAGATAATCAAAAATTTATCGACAAAGTCTCGGAAAATATCGTTCATGAAGCACTGGAAGACAGAAGGGGCATTAGTGAGCCCAAAAGGCATCACCAGGTACTCAAAATGTCCCTCCGGAGTATTAAACGCCGTCTTCCATTCATCCCCCTGCTTAATGCGGATAAGATTATACGCCCCCCTGAGGTCAAGCTTGGTAAACCAGCAAGCACCTCTAACTCTAGAGAATAGATCCGAAATCAGGGGTAACGGATACTGATATTTAATAGCAATTTTATTGAGGGCACGATAATCAATACAAGGCCTTAAAGAACCATCCTTTTTGGCCACAAAAAAAACCCGGCACCTAAGGGTGAAGAGGATGGTCTAATATGACCCTTCTCCAATGCCTCCTTAATATAGGACCGCATAGCCTCGTGCCCGGGTACAGATAAATTGAAGAGCCGACCCTTGGGAAATTTACACCCCGGGCTCAGTTCAATTGCACAGTCATAACTCCTATGAGGAGGCAAGGACGCAGACTCATTCTCACTAAATACATCATAAAAGTCCGCCAAATAGTCAGGAACATCATGCGACTGAGGAGAGGTGGAAAAAACCGGAGCCTCACTAAAGGCACACCGACAACCCCAACTCACCACAGACACAGATTTCCAATCCAAAACTGGATTATGAATTTGCAACCAGGGAAACCCCAGAACAACGGCATCATGCAGACCATGCAATACCAAAAATCTGCAATTTTCTTGATGGTCTGGGGTGACCCGCATGACCACCTGGGTCCAAAACTGAGGTTTATTTTTAGCCAAAGGAGTAGCATCATTCCCCCTCAAAGGGATAGGTGTCTGCAGAGGTGTCATCGGAAATCCACAACGTTTAGCAAAATCCAAGTCCATTAGGTTTAGCGCTGCTCCCGAATCCACAAAAGCCTTGGCGGAAAATGTGGACAGGGAGCAGATCAGAGTAATTGCCAGAAGAAACTTAGGTTGAACACCACCAACAGAAAACATGTGTGCAAAACGTTTCTCTCGTTTAGGACAAACAGAAATAATATGCGAGGCATCTCCACAGAAAAAGCACAGCTTATTACGCCTTCTGAACTCCTGATGTTGCGCCTTAGACAAAACTCTATCACATTGCATAGGTTCAGACGTCTGTTCAACCGGTGGCAACACCTCTCGTGCAATCCTGCGTTCACGTAAACGCCGATCAACCTGAATGGCTAATGACATAGAATCGTCCAGACCAGAGGGAACAGGAAATCCCACCATAGTATCTTTTACGGCTTCTGACAAACCCTTCCGAAAGAGAGCAGCCAAGGCATTATCATTCCAGGTAGTAAGGACCGCCCACTTTCGGAACTTTTGACAGTACAACTCTGCAGAATCTCGACCCTGGTTCAATGCCAACAGGGTCTTTTCAGCCTGATCAATAGCATTAGGTTCGTCATACAACAACCCCAAAGCTTGAAAGAATGCGTTCACATTAGTCAGAATAGGATCATCTGGTTTCAAAGAAAACGCCCAATCCTGGGGATCGCCATGCAGCAAAGAGATGACAATTTTAACCTGCTGCGCGGAGTTCCCTGACGAGTTAGGCTTCAAGGCAAAAAATAATTTACAATTATTTTTGAAACTCAAAAATTTAGATCGATCCCCAAAAAATACATCAGGTGTAGGGATCTTTGGTTCAACAGCATGCGAACGAGCAAGGTAGGCGGAAATTCCCCGCACTTCCGCAGCGAGCTGCTCCACATGATCAGACAATTGCTTTATCTCCATTGAGAGAAAAAAAAATTCCCCCTACGGCCTCAGAGATATAGAGGAAAGAATATACACACTTTTTTTTTTTTTTTTTTTTTTTTTAAACACAATTCTTTCCTGCTATTGAGTACCCTAGGATCTGCGGTATGGCGGGTGATTCTGTTATGATTGAGTCACCGCAGGAGGCAAAAACAGAAATGCTAGCTAAGTCCAGAAAACCAGAGAAGTTGGCAGCTATCGGATTGCAGACCCCTGAACCTATCAACACAACTAGCAGTCGCCGTGAGGGGGTTCCTACAATGCCCTAAACCCCTCGATCACAGCCGGAGAATTAAATAGGCCTAAAGAAAGAAAGGGGAAATCTAAACTGCCCCAGAGCAGACCCCAAAGCAATAGGCAGCCCCCAACATATAATGACGGTGAAGCAAGATGAAAATACTAACACAGACAGAAAGATAGACTGAGCAAAGAGGGGCCCAAGCTAACTAGATAGAAAAGGAGAGGAAGGCTGCTGTCTGTAATCCGTGAAAAACCCTATGAAAATAAGGGCCAACAGACTGACAGTGAAAAAGGCCCTGAAGACGCTAGGCTTCAAAAAAGCTATGTCAGTACTCAGGAATATACTGAAGACAGAGCTACAGGCAAAAGGAGATTCAGCTCACCCCAGCAGGGAATGGCAGAATACTGAAAAGCAAGGGAAACAAAAAACAAAACAAAAAAGCTAACAGCCAAAACAGAAAACTTAGCTTTAGGGGAGCAGGAATCAGACTGGTGTCCTAGAAGTCCACAGAGAAGTCACCCGCAGGGCAGAAGGGCGTCGGCAGCCTTATATCCAGTCCGTGACTCCACTCAGCCAGTCATCCTCATTAGACTCAGGTGCCTGATAATCAGGCTCATTACCTTCCTTTACCAGAATAGGGAGTTCACCAGACCCCAGTGACGAAGGGGAAAATGAACTCACAACACTCGTCCTCCAGCTGCCGGCGGTTCATTGTGGAAGCAGAGTCAGAGCCTTCAGCCATTGCGCCGGGGAAGTTCAGCTCAACCTCCTCGCGCTCTTCGGGCCTCCCTCCTTCTTCCAACATGGTGTCCTGGTGTTCTATCTCCTTTCCGGGCTCCTTTCCCGCCACAGGGCCTCGTTCCTCCTTCTGGGGGTGGCGTCTTCTTCCTACTCCTCCATACCTGGCCAGTATTTGAACCCCTCTGGGGGTGGGCCATGTTGCTGCTGCATAGAAGTTTAGGCAGGGGAGGCCCAGGACAGTTCGCACTATTTTCTTACAACCACCCATGTTGTCACGCCCTTCTTCACTGTGGTGGCGGCCATTTTGAGAGTCCATTTTACAGTCTATCAATTTGGTTATTTTGCACATTTTCAGCAATCACAAGTCCAATAAATCTTCGGCACACAGAACCCGGTGGCTTCGTCATCCTGTTCGTGACGCCAGAAAATGGAGCGCCCTCGCCATGCCAGGGCCGTGGGGTACTCGGTACCGGGCCCGTGGAGTTCAATGGGAGATGTCATGGTAGCGGTGACCCGGTACATGGTCCTGGGCGTCCATTGTAAAAGGGGAATGTTGAATGTGTGGATGATGATTAAAGTTTATTAGTGATTGATTCGTGATGCCACCTGTGGTGTTCGACAATGAAGATGTTAAGCCGACGCTGCAGACAGATCCTCTGGGACAGACGGTGTTGGCAGTGTAATAGATGTTGAGGAAGAGGGTGCAGTGTTCAGCACAGAGATGTAACAGTGCCGAGTGGGTTGGCACAGGAATAAGCGGAGGACACCAGGGCATGTAGTTCCAAAGCTTTACTCACAGTCTGTTGTGCATATAGTGCCTGCATCCTTGCTGTGTCCTCCAGGTCAGGGGCTCAGTCAACCTCCAGGCAAGATGAAGTACTCCGTTCCAACACTCTGCCAACATATGTGCCTTTTCTGAACGTTTCCCTTCTAGCGCCTATTTGAAGTACTCACAGTAGTGAGTTACACTGGAGTTCCTCCTTTCAGATGTTCTTAGAACTCTACTTGTATGGCAGACAGCTGTAGCCTGCTTCGGGGACTCCTTGCTACTAAGTCCCGGCTCACTCTCGTTGCTGCTGTGCCCCCAAGTCTTGTGTGGGAATAAAGTGGTGACAACTTCTATTCCTCCGGTGTCTGTCGCAGGACCATTAGCATCCATACAACCTCGGGGACCGGACCCCGGCCTTGCGCTTAGAACTCGAGGAAAGGCTCTGCTCTAACCCTAATCCTTAGTTCTCTTCTTACGTTCCGTACAAATCAATCTTTCTTATGGACAATTAGGCTTTCTGAATATCTCTTTCCTGTGCCAGCAGACCCAGGTCACTGAGGTCTGCTGCAGCACTTCCTTCATCTATCCCACTCAGGGGATCCTCTCTCTGACTCCTCGTCAGACTGACTGACCTAGTCCCAATAATCTCCTGCTCTCTGGTGCAGACTCAGCTCCACCCACCTCCCAGCACTCTTCGTGTTCCAAGCAGGGAGCCACCAAAGGTGCTTTGCTACACTACTATGTTGTGTGGGATGCAGGTGTTGGAGTGTGGTCAGGTGTCTCCACCTTACCTGAATTGTGGGGTACCACACCTCAGGAGGAGGTGCAGTACCTCTGTGGCGACTGAACCCTCAGGGGTGACACAATTGTTTTAAGGCACTCTAAATGATAAGGTAAGGAATTGAGATCTTGGAAAAACTTCAAGTGGATCTGTGAAATCTTCTTAGGAAAAAAACTCTGAATATTTGAAGGTGTTGAGGAACTGCTAAATGCATACCAGTGTCTTGGATGTCGCATGTCTCTGAAAATGCACTTTTTGCATTCACGTTTAGATTTCTTCCCTCAAAATCTTGGGAATGTAAGTGATGAACAAGATGAGCTATTTCACCAGGACATTAAAGTAATTGAACACTGCTACCAGGGTTTTTGGAATGACTCAATGATGGCAGATTACTGTTGGATGTTATATAGGGACAACCCTGAAAATTCGTATCAACGACAGTCTAATGTCAAGCACTTTTAATTTCTGTTCATATTTTGGTTTCTATTTTGGTTCAATAAAAGCTGTTTTGTAAGGTGAATCATTTTTTTCTGAAAAATATTCAGAATTGAGAGTCCTCAGTGGTTGATACCTTTTAATGGCTAACTGAAAAGATGGTAACACATTATTTTTTTCTGATATTTAGTACTGCTTTTTTTTAATGTCGCCAGTATATTTCATATACTTTATAATTATGATGCTGCTCCATGGAAACTATACATGCTACAGAAAAACTATATACATTTTTGAAAACAATCAGTATACTGCAAAGATAATGTCACTACTGGGTGACACATAGATCAAGAGTGTCAACAATTTTATAATATAAAATTAAGACATTTTTATTAGAAAAAATAGACAAACACATATACAACCGTTGCCTCAAACCAAAAAGTGCATGAGCAGGGAGAACAGCAGTAGCAGAAGGATATTCAAAATTTTATACAATATCATTATATTCCATATTATATCCATTAATAAATTTGTTCACAGTTTTAATAGAAATAGTTTACACAGACCTAATTAATTTGGGTAAAGGTCGCCGACACATACAAAAAACAGTCTTGTTTTGAGCGGCTACATACTGTATATTATCCAGAGCACAACATACCACATAAAAGCAATAGATACTGGAAAAAGTGTCAAATGCAAATCAATAAATTTTAATTTCTAAACATGGTATGCAAGATCTATGCCACATAGAAAAGGCCAATCCTTCAAAAAGTCCTAAGCCGCAAAAAAGTTGTAAATATTAACCATAAATAAAGTGTCTTGTGCAAAATAGTAAACTCCTAAATGTAAATGCTATATCCAATTCATTAGACAAGAGGTTAATCCTTCTTAAGTATATTATATATCCGGATTGGTAGAATAATTAATAACTATTTCAGAGATATTTCACTTGCCAGGATTCATAAAATGAACATTACAATACAATTATAGGTGACTAGATGGTGGCCCGATTCTAACGCATCGGGTATTCTAGAATATGTATGTAGAATATGTATGTAGTGCAACAGATCTCCCGACGGTAGGGGGTGGTGTGCGTCATTCGAATTCTGTGCCAATTCGCGGCCGGACTGTGCCTGTCGCTGATTGGTCGCGGCCAATCAGCAACGCGGGATTTCCGTTACAAACAGGGAGACAGACAGAATTAGACGATTATATAGTAGATAATTCAATGGCATAAATATATCACTGACTATATTGCCATAACCTCCCGTGTCTACATGGATAAACGATCATAGTGGTCAAAAAATTTTTTGAAAAAGGCCAGACACATATTACCTGAGCCTAACACATAGCCGTTCTGGACAAAAGGTGAATGCTGTCTCCTTGCACCTGTTTGAGGAAGCCAGATAGGCGAAACGGCGCTGTCGGAGTACGGCTGGGATATACAGATCGCTGGGTAAAGACATTTTGGTGTAAGTAATCATGGTTTACTTTATAACAATGATATATGGACTTTTGTATTGAATCACTTGCATTGTATAATATACAGATGGGAGCACCTCGTTAAGGCTAGTTTCACACTTGCGCCTTTTAGCGCTGCATTTCGAGCACACATCAAACGCATGAAAAAAACACTTTCAAACGCTTGTAAACACTGCGATATTTTGTGGCATCATCGTGCACATGCAGCCAAATAAACGCAGCGTTTGTATGCGTTTTCACGCGTTTGCATTTTTTATGCGCATGGTGTCACAATCACAGGAGGAAAATTCTAGAAAAATTCTTGCAACAGACACAACCAATGCGACATCAGTGGGCGTGTGTTATGGTAATTCTTTATATAGACCCTGTCTACAGCCGAATTCTTCATATTTGCTTTCTTTTTCTCGTGTCAACATGGATCTACGCTGGAAAAATTTTCACTTTAACTTGGATCTGGACATCAGGATGGCTCAGGCTTATGCAGTTGCTTGCCATCAACAAAGGGAGAGAGAGAGACAGCGAAGACGGCAGCGGCGGCATTTGTGGATACATCCGATTGTTGAACTCCGGGAGAGCCGTGGAGCGTATCACACCCTCTACAGCGAGCTACAGGCAAACCCGAAGAAATTTCCGGACTATACACGGATGTCCCAACAAAGCTTCAGTGATTTACTTGCTCATGTTTAACAATCCATCCGGAGACAGGACACGCAGCTCCATTGTGCGATTCCTCCTGAGGAACGGCTCCTGGTCACATTACGGTACGTAATATTTACAAACCAATGCCTGCATAATTTTCTTCGTTGTGACATGTACTTTTACAAACCTGGCAGAATTATTTTTCTGCAATGTACTAAATTTTTTTTTTCTTTTATTGTTTTAAAAAACCATATACAGAAATATAAATTTTACTTCTTTCTTTGTTTCGCAGATTCCTGGCAACTGGAGAGACCCTATCTTCACTACACAATTGTTGCGGACACCTGCTGGGCTTTGTGGAACGTTCTTTGTCCAGAATTTATGCCCCTGCCCACCGCTGAAAAGTGGATGGAAATTGCTGACAAATTCTGGACAGTCTGCAATTTCCCCAACTATTTGGGAGCTGTTGATAGTAAACACATACGGATAATCAAACCCAAAAGAATTGGTTCGGAGTACTATAACTACAAAAAGTACTTTTCTACAGTACTCATGGCTATTGCGGATGCCGGATGTATGGTTGTAGCAGTGGACATTGGGGTATTTGGCCGTGGGAATGACTCCCAGGCTTTTAAGAACTCGGACATGTGCCGGAGGTTGTATGGCAACCAATTTAATTTCCCCATGCCACGGCCTCTTCCCCACACCAAAGCTCTGCCACAGCCCTTTGTAATGGTTGGGGATGAGGCTTTTCAAATGTGCGCAAACCTGCTGAAACCCTACTCCAGCCGTGACTTGGACCACACAAAAAAAATCTTTAATTACAAGCTGACCAGGGCCAGAAGAACTGTAGAGTGTGCTTTTGGTATTCTTGTCTCCAGATGGCGCATTCTCGGCACAGCCATTAATTTTAAACTGGAAACAGAGGATGAGGTGGTGAAGGCGTGCGTGGTTCTACATAATTTTGTAATGGCTAAAGAGCACCCAACCTTTGAACTCGATGATGCTGCTCCTAGCCCATTGCCTCAATTCACTCAGCATCCTCTCAGGTCATCCGGTGAAATTGGCCAAATGAGGGACCAATTTGCGGCCTACTTCATCTCAGATGTAGGACGGGTGGAATGGCAAGATCGAATGGTGTAAAAATACTTTCTTGTGTGTATGTTAATAAAGAAACCTGTTTTGATATCTGTACCGAGTGCACTATGTCTTTTTACACTTCAATACAATAATCAACTGCCCAGGTATACCTGTGAATTCATGATGCTGTGTTTTGTGCATCATGAATTAACTAGTACTCCTGACTAGGTGACTATACATACACACAAGTTGTATGACCTTTATCATCTCTACAGTTTGTGTTCAATTTACAGTGAGGGTGGAGATAATACAACTAATATTTGTGTCACCTGGCCTGATGTTACAAATACTGATTTTGGGATGCACTAGCACCCGTCACTCTTTATGACACCTGACCATGTGACTATAAATATTATTTGTAGGATCACCACTGTGGCTTGAGTTTGAATGCAGACTGGAGTGATAATAAAGGTTATACAACTTCTACAATCCCCAGGCCTGGTGTCATGCTGAAGTGAGGACGCCCAAAATAACGCATCCTAACTTCAGAATGTTATCACACATGGGTAGATGAATACACATATTAGTTAAACTGCCGCATCGCTCCAGTCTGCTTGAAATAGATAATGCAGACTGAAGTGACGCTGCAGGTTAACTCATATGTGTATTCAACTGGCCAGGTGTGAGAAATAGTTATGAGATGAGGCCAGGGTATTATAGATATGACGTGTATTTTCCCCATCATCACTTCAATTTATTAACCACACACTGAATAGAGGTTGTGGTTAATTTCAAGGTATATTTATAATCCTCTGGCCTTGTGTCACAAATAGTTAAATGATGATGGTAAAAACACATCATCCTTAATTAATTTTTTATGATACCTGGCAAGGTAACAATAGATATGCCTTGCACTCAACACCATCCTCTTTTCAGTCTGTGCAATATTAGCAGACTGGAGACTGGAGGTGAAAAGTTTACGGCGCAGTGTGTGTAGGCAGAGAAAAACACATTAATCAAACTTTATTATGGTAAACCAGAAATGTAAATTTATTTTAAACAAAAGGAAAAAAATTTTTTTTTACTGCGTTTGGGGGAAGATGGTTGGAGTGTGCAGTGACGAGGAACAGCTTACAGTGGATGAAGGTGTTCTAGGGGAAGGGGCGACAAAAGTTGTGAGGGAAGGGAGGTCAGTGATGGAAATGGAGGTAGACACACTAGGAGGAGAGGGGGGAGGTACAGTTAAAGTTTTGCAAACATTTTTGTGTCTCCTGAGACAGTCCTGCCTGGACCTCCTTGTGTCCAATGACCGCCTTGATTCTTGGCTCTGCCTGGAACTTTGGGCTAGTAAGGAATGGGGGTCCCCCGTTTACTGCTGCTGCTGCTGTGGCTATTGCTGCTGCTGCGGCTGCTGCTGCTGTGGCTGCTCCTGCTCAGTAGTGGAGGTGGCTGTGCTCGTCCTTGCAGGAGGACTGGTGGCGGCAGTGCTGATCCTTGTTTGCGGAGTGGTGGCAGCAGGGCTAGTACATGTAGGAGTGGTGGCGGCAGGGCTGTTCCACGTTTGAGGAGTGGTCACGGTGGCTGTGGTCCAAGCAGGCATGGGGTGGCGGTGGTGCGCCAGACAGGAGCAGTGCTTGCCATGGTGGTGGTGAAGTGACCAGCAGCACTCCGACTTGTGGTGGTGTAATGTTGGCTGTCAAGGCTTTGAATAGAGGTGGCCATGCAGTGGTATGCAGTAGAAGTCGGTAGTTCGTTGTGGCGAGTCAGTGGTGGCACAGTTGGAAATGACACCACTGACTGCTGCACGTACCGATTTTGCTGCATAGCCTGCAAGTAAGCAGTGTTGCAGGCCTGCAACACACTCAGCTGTTGCTCAGGACTAAGGTGTTCCACCATGCCCTGTTCAATTTTACTGAAAAAATGGTGCGCTGGTCTGTTGAGTTCGGCCTCCAGATGGTCAAGGCGCTGTTCGACAGACTGGAAGCAGTGTTCCATGTGGGTAAAACCTCGTTCCATGACTGAAAAAACGCTTTCCACTCTGTCTGACAATGTCTTGAGGCTGGCATGAAAGGCTTCGCTCAAGTGCAGGAACTCGGACAAGACATTCCTGTCCAAGGCCCTCTGCCGCTGGCGGTTAGTGCCCGCATAACCAGTGGCAGAGACCTGGGACAGGGGAACACCTGATTGACCAGTTTCTTGGTCACCAGCTGTCCGTGTTGCTAACCTGCAAGCTGCTTACTGGCTGTCGGTAGGTAGGCGGAAATTCCCCGCACTTCCGCTTCGAGCTGCTCCACATGATCAGACAATTGCTTTTTCTCCATTGAGAGAAAAAAAAATTCCCCCTACGGCCTCAGAGATATAGAGGAAAGAATATACACACTTTTTTTTTTTTTTAAACACAATTCTTTCCTGCTATTGAGTACCCTAGGATCTGCGGTATGGCGGGTGATTCTGTTATGATTGAGTCACCGTAGGAGGCAAAAACAGAAATGCTAGCTAAGTCCAGAAAACCAGAGAGGTTGGCAGCTATCGGATTGCAGACCCCTGATCCTATCCACAACAACTAACAGTAGCCGTGGGGGGTTCCTACGATGCCCTAGACCCCTCGATCACAGCCGGAGAATTAAATAGGCCTAAAGAAAGAAAGGGGAAATCTAAACTGCCCCAGAGCAGACCCCAAAGCAATAGGCAGCCCCAACATATAATGACGGTGAAGCAAGATGAAAACACTAACACAGATAGAAAGACAGACTGAGCAAAGGCGGGACCCAAGCTAACTAGATAGGAAAGGACAGGAAGGCTGCTGTCTGCAATCCGTGAAAAACCCTATGAAAATAAGAGCCAACAGACTGACAGTGAAAAAAGGCCCTGAAGACGCTAGGCTTCAAAAAAGCTATGTCAGTACTCATGAATATTCTGAAGACAGAGCAAGAGGCAAAAGGAGATTCAGCTCACCCCAGCAGGGAATGGCAGAATCCAGAAAAGCAAGGAAAACAAAAACAAAACACAAAAGCTAACAGGCAAAGCAGAAAACTTAGCTTTAGAGGAGCAGGAATCAGACTGGTGTCCTAGAAGTCCACAGAGAAATCACCCGCAGGGCAGAAGGGCGTCGGCAGCCTTATATCCAGTCCGTGACTCCACTCAGCCAGTCATCCTCATTAGGCTCAGGTGCCTGATAATCAGGCTCATTACCTTCCTTTACCAGAATAGGGAGTTCACCAGACCTCAGTGACGAAGGGGAAATTGAACTCACAACAGCTGGGACGCGTCCGAGGTTGTCCGATGAAGGACCACTCCAGGGACAAGTTGCAGGGTGCTAGTGTTGAAGGAACGGCCTCTCGAACAGAATTCAGGGACGGACCGTTCTGACAGACAGATGGGCTGGGGGAGGGACCAGTATAAAGGAGGCGGGGAATTCCCTGACGATGAGTCAGCAGACCGGGACAGAGACTGCAGGAGAGCGTGGGAGCGACGGGAAGCTAGAGCGACTCACCAGTGTGAGAGAGGACGCTCACTGAGGACTCCAGAGGGACGGTGCCAAGGCGATCGTCCGAGACTTTCTGCCCTGCTCCAGCCCGCGTCCACTGCGGCCCCAGTTCAACCCACGGCCTACCTGCGGTCACCCGCGGCTGCTGCCGCCTCTCCTCAGCCCGTGGCTGCAGCCTGTTCCCCACCACCTGCACCCGCCCCGTGGTCGCGGCAAGTACCGTGCCGTCGGCGGCCACCACGGTCCCGCTCCGGTCCACAGCAGGGGCCGGGCCTCTGCTGACCGTGGACTCCCCGTCGCAGCCATTAGCTGCGCAGGTGGCCTGTCATCCGCCACCACACATCTCTGTCACTTGCCCCAGTCCGGGGGCTGCGGCCCACCCGTCCAAGGACTTCGCAGGGCCCTGTGGGGCTCCAGTGTCGCCGGCGCGCTGGAGGGCGCGAAGACTCCGTCAACGCCTCAGCAACTGGGCTCAGCAACTACTACGCCGAAAGACCACCAACCCGAACGGCGAGGGACATCTGGACAGCAGCTAAGTTGACGTTTCAATTAAGGACCCGTAGTCGGCCAAACCGCGGCCCTATAGTGACCGGCTATTGCAGGAAGTAGTCGTGTTCTACTCATTGGTGTTTGCTTATCTAGAGCCCCTGCGAGGGCAACACGTGTTACCCCTTTTTGTGTTCAAGCTGTGACTGAGGAAAGTTCCCCCAGTCTTATAAACGTTATCTTAGAAAGCACCAGGTTGTCTTGCGACTCGTTACTGCATCCTGCGTACCTGCAAATACCACACTGCTCCAGGTGCTGTGGAAAGAAAAGAAAAACATTACTATCCTACAGTTACAAGAAGCATGAGTTGTGGAATAGAAAAGCATAGATTTAAAAAAAAAAAAAAAAAAACACTCTGGTGGCAAGGACCGGTCTTAGGAACTCCAAATTGCGATGGTACCGGTATTTGGTTCTGGTCCTTGCCGCTGAACCACTGCAAACCTGTCCCTCAGCACGAACATCAGTATTGAAGCGGTCCTTCATGGAGCACCAACGTGTTCGGACTTTGTTCACTGTTGGAGAAACAAAGAAAAGACATTTATGTGTATGATGCAAGATATTGTTAGGAACGGCGGATCGCACTAAATAAAAATAAATAATAAAGTGCGCTCGCCGCTCGGGGTCCACCGTGCAGTAGATATTACACTGCTGCTAGGTAACGACAGACAAGCAATATGGCAGTATAATGCGCATGGGTTAGACTTCACCTGAAGTGCGCAAAGCGGGCTGTGTTCACACACAGAGGCGACGCAACATAAACATACTGACAGTCAATGTAGCACAATTCAGCAATAAAATACCCAAAGCAGTCACTGTTGATCCTGATATTACTGTTGTGCTTCCTGCTAGAATATATCTAGCAGTAAACACAACAATGCCATCAGTAAAAACAGTCAATGCAGCACAATTCAGCAAAACAATACCCAAAGCAGTCACTGTTGATCCTGAAATTACTGTTGTGTTTCATGCTAGAATATTTCTAGCAGGAAACACAACTGTGTCATCAAGGACAATAGTCACTGCGGCATCACAGAGCAGGGAAATACTTACGAAACACCTTTTTGGAGGTTGCAGGGGCGCTCTCCCAGCCATCCATCAACGCTGCGGCCACCTCATTCCATAGCCGCCGGGTCACCACATTGTCCTTGTGCAGCTGGTCATGGCTGTCCCACAATGGGACACGCTCCTGGACCAGGCGGATCTGGTGCTCATTATCCAGGTAGACGTCTTCATCCCATTGTGGAACCTGTGGTGAATTCACTTTCTGGCCTCACTTTGGTTACTACTGAAGGTAGTGGAGCTGGTCAAATTGAAAGAGGGGTTGCGAGTTCTCTTTATGGGCTCCCTTTGGTGATTACTGGAGGTAATGGAGCTGATCTGATTAACAGAGGCTTGCCACCTGATGATGACGACGATTGGAGATCTGGGGTTTCAGATTGGGATTTAAGACAGCCGACTCCCTCTATCCCTGCTGGTGATTTTCTTCCTGCCTCCTGAGGTCTTAGTTTCCAGCTCAGTCCCTGCATGTTCAGCTAAGTGTTCATTTGCTATTCTGTTTACAATTGATCTGGTATTGTCTATCTCAGTTTTGTGTGGGTCAGCCAGGTCCGGCTGGGGCTGTGCTGAATCACCATCCATATGTTACTGCTTGTGCCAGTTTGTTTTTGTCCCTTATTAGATTGGCCTGTTTTTGCTCTGCTTTCAGAATATACCAGAGTGCTGATATAGTGGGCAAAGTCGTGCGACTTCAGTATTTTTTGCATCAGACGTGTTGGACTTTTTTGCAGGGTTTTTTGTGTGATTGCAGACAGAGTCTATCCTTTCCTGTCCTGTCTAGTCAGTGTGGGCCCCATCATTTGCTCAGTCTATTTTCCTGCCTGAGTTTGTGTTTTCATCTTGTCTCACCGACAATATATGTTTGGGGGCTATCTATTCCTTTGGGGTCTGCTCTGGGGCAGTTTAGAGTTCCCCTTTCTTGCTTTAGGCTTAGTTAGCTCTCCGGCTGTGCTGAGGTGTCTAGGATCATCATAGGCACGCTCCTCGGCTACTGCTAGTTGTGTGGATAGGATCAGGGGTCTGCAATCCACTTAGTTACCAACCTCTCTGGTTTTCTGTGGCTTAGCTTAGGCTTGCTCTTCTCCTCGGTGACCCAATCATAACAGAAACCTATAAAAAAAACATTCATTAGAATCTTGGAATTTTGTGTGAATAAAAAAGTTCAAAAAAGAAACAGAAAAGAAGAAAGATAGAAGATAAAAAAAGGGACATTCAAAATCATTTCATACTTACATTACGTCTCACCGCTGGAATTTGACTTTGCTGCTCCCGCTGTTCGCCCTCACTAGCCGGGTCCGATGATGATGATGTCTGAAAAAAAGAACAAAAATTATTAGACATTTGTAGATGCAGCAGCTATACTTACCCAAAGGCATAAAAATAATCACCTCACGCTCTGCTTGGGCCAGTTCCTGCCGGGATAGTGAATAATCTGATCCAGAAGACATGCTGCATGTTAAAAAAATACAAAGCATTAGTACATAATACATTTAACAAGACAGGCATACATTTTAGATGTAAGAATACTCATATTCTTGCTTCTGGAAGCTTTTATCCAAAATGCTCTGTTGTTTTGCAAGCTGTCTGCTCTCCATGCTGTCTGTAGAGTTGTGGTACAGTGCAGGCAGACACCTTCTTTATCTAGACTCATCTCAAACAATGTTGCTTGAGTAGCAGGTGGTTTGAACCAGTGTCTAGACGTTATTTACTCAAAATTTGCATGCGCTGATAAGTGCTGACGTGCGCTGAGCCATGCGCTCGCCAGCGCACCCTGTTATGAATGGGAAACCGAGGAGAAAAAAAAGACAACAAGCTAAGTCTCAGAAAACCAGAGAAGTCGTTAACTAAGCAGATTGCAGATCCCTGATCTTAACCGCACAACTAGCAGCAGTCGTGGAGCGTTCCTACGTTGGTCCTAGACGCCTCGTCACAACCGGAGAACTGCATAAGCCTAAAGCAGGAAAAGAGGAAAACTAACTGCCCCAGAGCAGACCCCCAAAGGAAAGACAGCCCCCCACAAGTATTGATGGTGAAACAAGATGAAAATACAAACAAAGGAAGAAAAATAGGCTGAGCAAACGATGGGGCCCAGCTAACTAAAAAGGACAGAAAAGGAAAGACACTGTCTGCAATCTGCCAAAAAAAACCTACAAAAATATTGTCCAACACTTCTGATAGCAAAATTAACCCTGAAGTCACTAGACTTCTAAACCTATATCAGCACTCTGAAATATTCTGAGACAGAGCAAAAAAGAGGCCAATCTAATAAGGGACAAAAAGCAGATTGGCAAATACTGATTAATAGGAGTGGAATTTCAGCATAGCCCCAGCAGGGGCAGGCTGATCGCACAAAAAACAGAATTGACCAACAAGCGCAAGTGTGAACAATAGCAAAAAACAAACTTAACTTGAGAAGACTGGAAGAGAGCTGAAGTCCAGGACCTGAGAAGCAGACTGAATCACCAGCACCCAGATAGGGCATCGGCTGTCTTATATCCAGTCTCATACTCCAGAGATCCAATCGTTATCTTCCTCATCTGGTGGCAGATCACTACCACTTAAACCAACCGCACTACCTCCTGTCACCACCAGAGGGAGGACGGAAGGGGAACTCTCAACTGGTGGAGCAGAAAATGAGTTCATGACAGCACCCATAGACTGTAATGTTATTGTTTTGTGCATTACGTGCGCACACGTGCACATGCGCTTTTTTTACGAGGTTGGGCGAAACAAAAAATGCAACATGTAGTGTCTGGCGCGTCTGGGCGCACCTGGAAAATGCGCAGCGCACGAAAAACGCTGATGAACGCGTGCAAGCGCTAGACCATGCACCCCCATGTTGAAGATAGGGGAGCATTGCGCATGCTTACTATAGTGCACGATGCACTGTGCGATAAAACGCTAATGTGAAACCAGCCTAAAGCAGTAGGCAGCTATTGCACGATGCGCTTTACTTCATGCTGCTATTTATGTCTGTTTATGGATTGATGTGTGCTCCCTTAATTAATGCTACAGTGTTTGCACTATGCACTATTTAATATTTTTTTGCTGCTGTTGTTAATTTTGGAACAATGGTATAATTGTAATTATTAATAACTAGCTGAAGAGCCCGGCGCTGCCCGGGCATAGTAACTAACTGTGGGTAGTTATAGCAAATTATAATTATCCTCCATCCCATAGTCCCGTGCCCATATACCCATCATACATATCCACGATCCCATAGGCCCGTGCCCATATATCCATCATACATATCCTCCATCCCATAGTCGAGTGCCCATATACCCATCACACATCCTCCATCCCATAGTCCCATGCCCATATACCCATCATACATATTCGCCATCCCATAGTCGAGTGCCTATATACCCATCACACATCCTTCATCTCATAGTCCCATGCCCATATACCCATCATACATATCCTCCATCCCATAGTCCCGTGCCTTTATACCCATCATACATATCCGCTGAAGTCCAGGACCTGAGAAGCAGACTGAATCACCAGCACCCAGATAGGGCATCGGCTGTCTTATATCCAGTCTCATACTCCAGAGATCCAATCGTTATCTTCCTCATCTGGTGGCAGATCACTACCACTTAAACCAACCGCACTACCTCCTGTCACCACCAGAGGGAGGACGGAAGGGGAACTCTCAACTGGTGGAGCAGAAAATGAGTTCATGACAGCACCCATAGACTGTAATGTTATTGTTTTGTGCATTACGTGCGCACACGTGCACATGCGCTTTTTTTACGAGGTTGGGCGAAACAAAAAATGCAACATGTAGTGTCTGGCGCGTCTGGGCGCACCTGGAAAATGCGCAGCGCACGAAAAACGCTGATGAACGCGTGCAAGCGCTAGACCATGCACCCCCATGTTGAAGATAGGGGAGCATTGCGCATGCTTACTATAGTGCACGATGCGCTGTGCGATAAAACGCTAATGTGAAACCAGCCTAAAGCAGTAGGCAGCTATTGCACGATGCGCTTTACTTCATGCTGCTATTTATGTCTGTTTATGGATTGATGTGTGCTCCCTTAATTAATGCTACAGTGTTTGCACTATGCACTATTTAATATTTTTTTGCTGCTGTTGTTAATTTTGGAACAATGGTATAATTGTAATTATTAATAACTAGCTGAAGAGCCCGGCGCTGCCCGGGCATAGTAACTAACTGAGGGTAGTTATAGCAAATTATAATTATCCTCCATCCCATAGTCCCGTGCCCATATACCCATCATACATATCCACGATCCCATAGGCCCGTGCCCATATATCCATCATACATATCCTCCATCCCATAGTCGAGTGCCCATATACCCATCACACATCCTCCATCCCATAGTCCCATGCCCATATACCCATCATACATATTCGCCATCCCATAGTCGAGTGCCTATATACCCATCACACATCCTTCATCTCATAGTCCCATGCCCATATACCCATCATACATATCCTCCATCCCATAGTCCCGTGCCTTTATACCCATCATACATATCCGCTGAAGTCCAGGACCTGAGAAGCAGACTGAATCACCAGCACCCAGATAGGGCATCGGCTGTCTTATATCCAGTCTCATACTCCAGAGATCCAATCGTTATCTTCCTCATCTGGTGGCAGATCACTACCACTTAAACCAACCGCACTACCTCCTGTCACCACCAGAGGGAGGACGGAAGGGGAACTCTCAACTGGTGGAGCAGAAAATGAGTTCATGACAGCACCCATAGACTGTAATGTTATTGTTTTGTGCATTACGTGCGCACACGTGCACATGCGCTTTTTTTACGAGGTTGGGCGAAACAAAAAATGCAACATGTAGTGTCTGGCGCGTCTGGGCGCACCTGGAAAATGCGCAGCGCACGAAAAACGCTGATGAACGCATGCAAGCGCTAGACCATGCACCCCCATGTTAAAGATAGGGGAGCATTGCGCATGCTTACTATAGTGCACGATGCGCTGTGCGATAAAACGCTAATGTGAAACCAGCCTAAAGCAGTAGGCAGCTATTGCACGATGCGCATTACTTCATGCTGCTATTTATGTCTGTTTATGGATTGATGTGTGCTCCCTTAATTAATGCTACAGTGTTTGCACTATGCACTATTTAATATTTTTTTGCTGCTGTTGTTAATTTTGGAACAATGGTATAATTGTAATTATTAATAACTAGCTGAAGAGCCCGGCGCTGCCCGGGCATAGTAACTAACTGTGGGTAGTTATAGCAAATTATAATTATCCTCCATCCCATAGTCCCGTGCCCATATACCCATCATACATATCCACGATCCCATAGGCCCGTGCCCATATATCCATCATACATATCCTCCATCCCATAGTCGAGTGCCCATATACCCATCACACATCCTCCATCCCATAGTCCCATGCCCATATACCCATCATACATATTCGCCATCCCATAGTCGAGTGCCTATATACCCATCACACATCCTTCATCTCATAGTCCCATGCCCATATACCCATCATACATATCCTCCATCCCATAGTCCCGTGCCTTTATACCCATCATACATATCCGCCATCCCATAGTCCCGTGCCCATATACCCGTCATACATATCCTCTATCCCATAGTCCAGTGTCCATATACCCATCACACATCCTCCATCCCATAGTCCTGTGCCCATATACCCGTCAAACATATCCTCCATCCCATAGTCCAGTGCCCATATACCCATCACACATCCTCCATCCCATAGTCAACCATTATGACAGCATAATGAGCGGCGGGGCTTGCAACTTATGATGACATCAGCGTCGCCATGGCAACCATTATGACATTACAATGAGGGGCGGGGCTTGATACACACACACTTTTTCCCCATTATGAAGATAGGGGAAAAATTGTTTGGTGAATTGGAACGCGCGGGGTTAATATTTCGCCTCACAACATAGCCTAGGACGCTCTCGGGGTCCAGACGTGTGACTGTGCCAAATTTTGTGACTGTAGCTGCGACGGTGCGGATGCCTATCCCAGACATACACACATACATACATACATACATACACACATACATACACACACTTGAGCTTTATATATTAGATTTACTATGCTCATGTGAGCACTCATATTTTTTGCAGCATATGCCTTATGCACTTTTTATATTTTTTTGCTGCTATTTTTTTCACATACTGTCTATATTGAAAAAGAATATAGAGATATATAATATTCTATGAGGTTTTGGATTTTGTCTATTCTTGCACTATACACTTTATATACTACTAGCTGAAGAGCCCGGCGTTGCCTGGGTATAGAAACCAACTGTGGTTAGTTATAAAAAATTATAATGATTATATTGCACTTAAAAACCGTGCATCTAATCCTATTCTGTGTGATACTGACTGCTTAGCCATGTATATAATACTATTCTGTGTGATACTGTGTGCTGAGCTGCGTATCTAATCCTATCCTGTGTGATATTGTCTGCTGAGCCGTGTATCTATTCCTATCCTATGTGATACTGACTGCTGAGCTGTGTATCTAATCCTATCCTGTGTGATACTGCCTGCTGAGCCATGTGTCTAATCCTGTCTACAAAGAAAACTGTTGCTAATAACAACCAATCACAGCTCATTTTCATCTTTTAAACAGCTCTAGGACAGCATGGTGAGTTTTGAGTGACAACTTTTGTATTTCAACTTTTATGTGGCGAGGTTGGTGTATGTGTGGTGAAATGTGTGCTGAGGGTGGTATGTGTCTTGAAGCACGTGGTAGTATGTGGCGCATTTTGTGTGTGTGTTTGGGTCGCCCTCCCAGGGCTGCGGGGTACTCGGTGCCGGGCCGGTATCAGGGGGAACGTGTCACAGCAGCGGTGACCCGGACCGTGGCCCTGGGCTCCCAAGCAATGGCGGGGGATGTTGTGGATGGTGGAATGTAGTTAGATGAATAGTTCGTGACGCCACCTGTGGTGTTCGGCAAGGGAGGTATTAAGCCGACGCTGCAGACAGATCCTCTGGGACAGATGGTGTGGTGCAGCAGAGATTGTATAGCCCTCCACAGGCAGGGCTGTTGTCCCAGGGCAGTGTAGATGTGGAGACACTTAGATAGTGTAGTGTCCAGCGCAGGGGATGTAGCAGTGTCAGGCAGGCAGACACAGGAAGGAATGGAGGACACCAGGGCATGTAGTTCCAAAGCTTTACTCACAGTCTGTAGTGCCCGCTTCTGTGCCATGTCCTCCGGGTCTGGGACTCAGTCAACCTCCAGGCAAGATGGAAAGCTCCCTTCCACACTCCGCCAACTTATGTGCCTTTTCTGAACGTCTCCTCTATAGCGCCTTTAAGTGTGAAGATCTCCTAGTACTGTGTTACACTGGAGTTCCTCCTAACAGATGTTCCCAAGAACTCTACTTGCACAGCAGACAGCTGTAGCCTGCTTCGGGGACTTTCTACTCCTAAGTCCCGGCTCTCTATCCGTGTTGCTGTTGTGCCCCCAAGTTTTAGATGGGAGTAGTGCATTTACAGCCCACTACTCCACCGTGTGTCTGCTGCAGAACCATTAGTATTCATACAACCTCGGGGACCGGGCCCTGGCCTTGCGCTTAGAACTTCTAGGCAGGGTTCTTCCTCTAACACACGTCCTCTGTGTTCCCTTTTACTCCTACGTTCCGTACTTGTCCTTTCCCTTCTATGGAAGCTCAGGCTTCGGTTCAATGTCCTTTTTCTTTCCTTTCCTTTCCCGTGCCAGCTGGCTCAGGTCACTGAGGCAGTTGCAGCACTCCTTCCTCCATCCCTTCTTCCAGGGATCCCCACTCCTCTCTGAGTGGCCTCTGAACCTCCTGTCAGACTGAACCCTGAACTGAACTGACTCCTAATCCTGGAACTGTCCCACTCTTTTATATGAATACTCAACTCCACCCACCTCCCAGCACGTCTAGTGTTCCAAGCAGGGAACCACCAAAGGTGCTCTGCTACTCTCTAAGCAAGAAGCCGCAATGTGGTTATGCTGAACTACTCTATTGTGTGGGGTGCGAGTGTTGGAGCGTGGTCAGGAGCCTCCAACATACCTGGATGGTGGGGCACCACACCTTAGGAGAAGGTGCAATACCTCTGTGGCGACTGAGCCTCAGGGGCGCCACATGTTCATATCCCCGTGTGTGGTGAGTATCCCATGTCAGGGCAACTGTACGGTATATACAGTTTGGTGCCATCGCTCTCATTCTTTAAGTCCCCCTTGTTCACATCTGGCAGCTGTGAATTTGCCTCCAACACTTTTCCTTTCACTTTTTCCCCATTATGTAGATAGGGGCAAAATTGTTTGGTGAATTGGAATGCACGGGGTTAAAATTTCGCCTCACCACATAGCCTATGATGCTCTCGGGGGCCAGACGTGTGACTGTGCAAAATTTTGTGGCTGTATCTGCGACGGTGCACATGCCAATCCCGGACATACATACATACATACATACATACATACATACACACCCACAGTGAGCTTTATATCTTAGATTGTTTATATACCTCAAATCAGATAAATTTGTTTTTTTCCGTGTATATTGTCTTAGTGGATATTACTGTCACCAGCTTTCTGTACCCGGCTTTTTATTCCCTGAGGAGGATTACTTGCTTTTTTTGAGTTTATGTTTTAATATTATGAATAAAATCTATTTTATAAATTTTTTTGCCTCTATATCCCTGTTTATTCAATAGGGATGTTGCTTACAAAATTCAATTGGAGGAGGGTTTTTTATTATAAACGGACCTGGTTTGGTTGCATAATGCTGTACATGTCTGACAGTTCAGAAAAATCTCAGTGCGCAATACAGCCGCCCTTTGTTTTTATAACAGTCATGAACTCCATCCATGGAGTCTGTCATTTTCTTAATCTGTAAATTATAAGTATATTGCACTGGCGCCTAACACTAGGTCACTTCCCCAGCTCCCTGTTTGAGTAGCAACTTCCTCTCGTTATAAGAATTAACTGTCTAGAAAAAAATATTAGACTTCAAATGGCACTATGGGGAAGAACACAAAGGATAGAAAGGACAATAGTATTACCACATAGTTATATATGTAAATAATAGCAAAATCTAATGCGTGGTGATTATAAAATGTGATTGTTTTATTTTATTAAAATAAATTGTGGTTGCTCATGAGAAATCGTACTAAAGACATATATCTTCACTTATGTAATTGGAGAATTATACTATGATCTTTAGAGTATAAACTACACTAAAATGCTGCTGTTTTAAATAAAGTGCATCAGTGCATACAACCGATACTGCTATTAAGTCTCCAGCTGGTCGTGATAAATCCCCCTGGGAAACAGTCTCCATGTCAAGATAGATGCTGCTTCAAGCTCGTCATTATAGATTCCACTGGGGAGCCGTCTCCATGTCAAGATAGATGCTGCTTCTAAGGCCCCCGTCACACATAGCAACGCACCAGCGATCCCGACAAAGATATGACATTAGAAACCAGCTGTTTACCTTGGTTACCAACTCCCTGCACCAGCGCGCTGGTATCTAAGGTACACAGCGGGGTAACTAAGTGACGCGCGCGCTTAGTAACCCGCGGTTTACCTTGGGTACCAGCTCGCTGATGGCTGGTATCCCACGTGCCACACGCAGTGATGCGTGCTGGCCAGCGGGAGACCAATGATCAAAAAAATGTCCAGGGCTTTCGAGGACGATCAGCGATACCCAGCGGGAGGGGGGTGGTCGCTGATACCTGTCACACACAGCGATATCGCTGGTGAGATCGCTGTTGCGTCACAAAACTTGTGACTCAGCAGCGATTTCGCTAGTGATCTCGCTGTGTGTGACGGGGCTTAAGTCTCAAGTTGGTCATTATGAATCACACTGGGGAGACGTTTCCATGACGTTTCAAGCTACACATGAATGTCTCTCTTCTGCGGCTTGGTCATCTCTCTCGGCCATGGCCCTCCTCACTCGACACAGATCTCCCAGCCCTAGTGGCCCAACTCTGGTTCTGGTCACTCAGCTCAGGATCTGGTTACTTGGTTCTTCACTCGGGTCTGGTTACTTGGTTCCTCACTCATAATGTGGTTGTAAGCCAATTCTGCTGCACCGTGCATCTGACCTACCACACATCCAGGCACTGATTCCTCCCCTTCACTGACATTCTGGGCCTTTTATACTTACTGCGCCACAGCTATCACCTGACCTGGTGTCTCTTCCAATCTCTTCCCTCGGGGAACATGCACTTCACTCTTCAGTCCTTACTAATGTAATTCTCTCTCTGCTTTCTCTTTTCCTATCCTCTTTTATGACCAGTGGTGGTGCTCATGTGCAGACACTCGGTTAAGCATTAACAGTGTAAATCTTCTCACTTGTCCATCTCCTTACACAAGTCCTGATGTTTTTCATCTGGGTCTTGCTCAGTGGTCGTTGGGCTCAGCCTCCTTACCTTGGTCATGTCTCTGAGCACTGAGCACCTGGTACTTATGTATCTCACTCAGTGCTGGTCGGGCTCAGCCTCCTCATCTCAGCCGTATCTCCGAGCACTGGACAACTTGTACTTTTGTGTCTTGCTCAGTGGTGGTTGGGCGCAGCTTCCTCACCTCGGCCATGTGTCTGGCCATGGCCAAGCCCCTTTAAATAATATTTTTTACAGCCACAACTTAGGGCCCCGTTACATGCATCAATGTCCCAGCGATCCCACCAACGATCCGGCGTGGATGGGATCGCTGGGACATAATTAGCTGATCGCTGGTGAGCTGTCACATAGACAGACCCACCAGCGATCAGGACCAGCGAGCAAGCTGGTATCTAGGGTAAACAGTGGGTGTCCAAGAGCCGCGCGGCTATTAGTTACCCGATGTTTACGTTGGAAACCAGCGTCCAGCGTCGCTGATCGCTGGTTTCTCGCTGCCACACGCAGCGATGCGCGCTGGCCAACGGGAGACCAACGATCAAAAAATGGCCCAGGACGATGGAGCGCGATTAGCGTTACCCTGCAGGGGGGCCGGTCGCTGATACATGTCACACACAGCGATGTCGCTGGCGAGATCTCTGTGGCGTCACAAAATCAGCTATCTCACTGGCGATATCGCTGTGTGTGACGGGGCCTTTACATTCACTCTCCCCAATCTTTGTAGCAAGCAGATTTTTAAGCAAATCTGATTTGTTTTGTGGCAGATTTCTATCATTTAGCATGTGCCGTGTAACAGATCCATGCAGGTCGAGGTGTTCAGACTTTTGTTATCCTAGTATCCCATCTTTATGACAGTATTTATAAATGTTGCTCATTGTAGTTAATAACTGCTATGTGTTTGTCTCTTCTATTGATTGTCTGTCTTTGTATGCAGAAGTGTGACCATTGTCTTCATGGGATTGGAAGGCGCTGGGAAAAGTTCCATAATCAAGGCAATAAAAAGAGGTAAATGTTGGCACAAGGAATAACAATGTCGCCTTGGAACCAAGTACTTTACGCTGCAAACATTCGTTATATCACACATTCTGGTCTGATCTCATGGACAACAGAAAACAATAAAAATACATGTAACTCAGGACTGGCGACGGCAAAGGTCGGTGATCACCGGTAACGACGCACCACCAGCGATTCTATGTTTCCTATTTATTCCTATTTAATAAAACATTTTGTTATTTCAATTTGTTCAATACATTTATAAACTGCAGCAATGTTTGTCTCTGCCTGCTATGATAGGGGTCGCATAAAATACAAGTACAATATGGACTCCAAATTTTACTATAGTAACCGTATGCAGGAATACTTTTTGACCAAGGTTCCCAAACAGTTGTGAAACTAGAGCCGATCGGCCCCTGTGAAGGTTTGGACCACCACCCCCCATCCTGGTATATACAGTGGGGAAAAAAAGTATTTAGTCAGTCAGCAATAGTGCAAGTTCCACCACTTAAAAAGATGAGAGGCGTCTGTAATTTACATCATAGGTAGACCTCAACTATGGGAGACAAACTGAGAAAAAAAAATCCAGAAAATCACATTGTCTGTTTTTTTTCATTTTATTTGCATATTATGGTGGAAAATAAGTATTTGGTCAGAAACAAGCAATCAAGATTTCTGGCTCTCACAGACCTGTAACTTCTTCTTTAAGAGTCTCCTCTTTCCTCCACTCATTACCTGTAGTAATGGCACCTGTTTAAACTTGTTATCAGTATAAAAAGACACCTGTGCACACCCTCAAACAGTCTGACTCCAAACTCCACTATGGTGAAGACCAAAGAGCTGTCAAAGGACACCAGAAACAAAATTGTAGCCCTGCACCAGGATATGTCCTCTATCCTGGTATGTGTATCCCTCAACCTGGCCCCATCCTGATATCTATATACAGTATATATATATATATTCCCCATCCGGTATATACGTCCCATATCCTGGTATATATGTCTCATCCTGGTATTTATATATCCCCCATCCTGGTATATATATCCCTTATCCTGGGCCCCATCCTTATATATGTATATCCCCAATCCTGGTATATACCGTATGTCCCTTATCTTGGGCCCCATCCTGGTATATATATCCCCCATCCTGGTATATATCCCTTATCCTGGGCCCCATTCTGGTATATATATATCCCCCATCCTGGTATATATCCCTTATCCTGGGCCCCATCCTGGCATATATGACCCTTATCCTAGGCCCCATCCTGGTATATATATCTCCCATCCTTGTAAATATGTCCCTTATCCTGGGCCCCATCCTAGTATATATATCTCCCATCCTGGTATATATGTCCCTTATCCTGGGCCTCATCCAGGTATTTATATCCCCCATCCTGGTATATATATCCCCTATCCTGGTATATATTTCCCTTATCCTGGGCCCCATCATGGTGTATATATACAGTATATCCCTCATCATAGTAAATATGTCCTTTATCCTGAGCCCCATCCTGGTATATATATCCCCCATCCTGGTATATATGTCCCTTATCCTGGACGCCATCCTGATATATATGTATATTGCTCATACTAGTACATATGTGCCTTATCCTGGGCCCCATCCTGATATATACTGTATATCCCCAATCCTGGTATATACTGTACGTCCCTTATCCTGGGCCCCATTCTGGTATATACTGTACATCCCATCCTGGTATATGTGTCCCTTATCCTGTGCCCCATCTTGGTATATACAGTGGGGCAAAAAAGTATTTAGTCAGTCAGCAATAGTGCAAGTTCCACCACTTAAAAAGATGAGAGGCATCTGTAATTTACATCATAGGTAGACCTCAACTATGGGAGACAAACTGAGAAAAAAAAATCCAGAAAATCACATTGTCTGTTTTTTTTTCATTTTATTTGCATATTATGGTGGAAAATAAGTATTTGGTCAGAAACAAAATTTCATCTCAATACTTTGTGATATATCCTTTGTTGGCAATGACAGAGGTCAAACGTTTTCTGTAAGTCTTCACAAGGTTGCCACACACTGTTGTTGGTATGTTGGCCCATTCCTCCATGCAGATCTCCTCTAGAGCAGTGATGTTTTTGGCTTTTCGCTTGGCAACACGGACTTTCAACTCCCTCCAAAGGTTTTCTATAGGGTTGAGATCTGGAGACTGGCTAGGCCACTCCAGGACCTTGAAATGCTTCTTACGAAGCCATTCCTTCGTTGCCCTGGCGGTGTGCTTTGGATCATTGTCATGTTGAAAGACCCAGCCACGTTTCATCATCAATGCCCTTGCTGATGGAAGGAGGTTTGCACTCAAAATCTCACGATACATGGCCCCATTCATTCTTTCATGTACCCGGATCAGTCGTCCTGGCCCCTTTGCAGAGAAACAACCCCAAAGCATGATGTTTCCACCACCATGCTTTACAGTAGGTATGGTGTTTGATGGATGCAACTCAGTATTCTTTTTCCTCCAAACACGACAAGTTGTGTTTCTACCAAACAGTTCCAGTTTGGTTTCATCAGACCATAGGACATTCTCCCAAAACTCCTCTGGATCATCCAAATGCTCTCTAGCAAACTTCAGACGGGCCCGGACATGTACAGGCTTAAGCAGTGGGACACGTCTGGCACTGCAGGATCTGAGTCCATGGTGGCGTAGTGTGTTACTTATGGTAGGCCTTGTTACATTGGTCCCAGCTCTCTGCAGTTCATTCACTAGGTCCCCCCGCGTGGTTCTGGGATTTTTGCTCACCATTCTTGTGATCATTCTGACCCCACGGGGTGGGATTTTGCGTGGAGCACCAGATCGAGGGAGATTATCAGTGGTCTTGTATGTCTTCCATTTTCTAATTATTGCTCCCACAGTTGATTTCTTCACTCCAAGCTGGTTGGCTATTGCAGATTCAGTCTTCCCAGCCTGGTGCAGGGCTACAATTTTGTTTCTGGTGTCCTTTGACAGCTCTTTGGTCTTCACCATAGTGGAGTTTGGAGTCAGACTGTTTGAGGGTGTGCACAGGTGTCTTTTTATACTGATAACAAGTTTAAACAGGTGCCATTACTACAGGTAATGAGTGGAGGAAAGAGGAGACTCTTAAAGAAGAAGTTACAGGTCTGTGAGAGCCAGAAATCTTGATTGCTTGTTTCTGACCAAATACTTATTTTCCACCATAATATGCAAATAAAATGAAAAAAAAACAGACAATGTGATTTTCTGGATTTTTTTTCTCAGTTTGTCTCCCATAGTTGAGGTCTACCTATGATGTAAATTACAGACGCCTCTCATCTTTTTAAGTGGTGGAACTTGCACTATTGCTGACTGACTAAATACTTTTTTTCCCCACTGTATGTTCCCCATCCTGATATGTGTCCTTTTTCCTAGGCCCCTTCCTGGTATATATCCCCCATCCTGGTATATATGTCCTTTATCCTGGGGCATACCGGTGTCAGCTGCTGGCTAATGATTGGCTGGCAGTATGTATTGCTGTGTACGGACCTGGTGGGTCTCTGCACTGCTATATACTCCAGTTGAAGTTTGTGCTGGCATCCGCAATCCCCCACGCGCATCGGCCTGGTTGCTATCACAACCTCTTACGACCACGGCCGTTATGCCCCTGTTCCCAAATGTGGCTATGATTGTCAGCCTTTACAATTTTTTTCATTTATTAATGTTTGTTATAAATCATCTGTGTTGAGCGCCAGAAAACAAATTATTGCTGAATGGGCGCCAGCCAGCTTTGAAAATTATGTTTCCGAAGCATTTTGGAGTCTGGCTGAAAATCACACAGCCGGCGTCTGATATGTTACCTGTGGTTTGGGCATCATGTATCTGCTGTCGGGCTCGCTGTAAGTTGAAGGGTGTGCACATCCTTTTTTTATTGCTGAGGTGTCCCACACAACATAAAAAAAAAACAATAAATGTACCTCTTGGACTGGTGCTGCTCTCCCGGTGTCGGCACTGCAGTTACCGGTGACCATATGACAGTCTCATGACAAATGTCACGGCAGCCATCACAGTTCCGTCTGACATACGGTAAGTATGAAGGCTGCAGCTGGTCAGCAATAACAATGTCATATCATCACAGGGTATTGTAGAGCCAATGTTGCAGGTGTGGTGCCAGTCTGATAGGCAAGGGATTTTTTATGTTCTGTCTGGAATAGAAACTATCACTATTTTTTGCTATGTAATCTGAGAACAGCATGATGTAGGGGCTGAGACCCTGATTCCAGTGATGTCACTTACTGGGCTGTGTTGCAGTTTCAATAAAATCAGTGTTTTATCAGGAGGAGATTATCACTACAGGACTAGGTGTCTTGGGCCTCCTGGTTCAACCACACCCCCACCACTGATTGGCTGCTTTCTGTCAATGTACAGTGTGCGCAGAAAGCAGCCAATCATGGTGTGGGTGGGGTTATACAGGGCACAGCATTCAGAGCTCTGCTAGATCTGCAGGAGGTAAAACTGTGATTGTATTAAAATGACAGCATGGAGCCCAGCAAGTGATACATCGCTGCAATCGGCGTCTCAGTCCCTTAATTATGCTGCACTCAGATTTCATAGCAAAAACCTGCTGACAGATTCCCTTTATTTAGCTAAGAAGGGTCTGTCCAGTAGTATCATCATTCAGAAGAGAAGCTTCCTGCAGATAAAAGGCAGAAAGGGTCGGCAGCTAAATGAGACTTCACCTATGTGCCGCTGAAGGGTGACAGGTCAGACCAGAGCCACAGCTCCGCAAGATGCAGCTTTACAGCATAGAAGAGCAGCAATAAGTCCAGACTTAGGATCGCACAAGCCGCCTCCACAGCAGCGCTCCCCAACTCCAGTCCTCAAGAGCCACCAATGGGTCACGTTGTCAGGATTTCCTTATTATGGCCCAGGTGATAACTGCAGGACCTGCACAGGTAATGACTCCATCCCCGGGCCATACTAAGGATATCCTGAGATCATGGCCTGTTGGTGGCTCTTGAGGACTGGAGTTGAGGAGCGCTGCTGTAGAGCACAAAGCCTGCTAACAGCGCAGTCCTAACTCCGAGACCACAGAGCGAATGGTAACTTAATGCTGTGCACGGTAAAAGCTCTTTTTTCCTTGAGAACGGAGAGGATATTTAATAAGCCATAAATTGCACAGCTGCTTGATTTAACAAGTTCTTTGTATCCAGTAAAGAACATGAGACAGCGCTGCTAAGACAATGTATACACACGGAAAAGCCTTTTCTCTATGGACTTGTCTGGTCACGTTTTCCTCCATCATCAGTCGTTTTGAGAACAGGAAAGTTGTGCAATCTGTGCAACACAAAGGAGGAGATCCAAGGTGATCCTGCAATATCAATATAGCAACTGACACAAAATATTGCCTCTAAACACATTAGATAACATGCAGATCCCATTTTATTAGCAAAGGAATCTGTCACCTGGTTTTGCCACCTAATCTGAGCAGCATGATGTAGGAGTAGAGACCCGGATTCCAGTGATGTGTCACTTACTGGGCTGCTTGCTGTAGTTTTGATAAAAATCACTTTTATCTAGCAGTTCTCTGAATACTGAGCTCTGTATAACCCCGCCCCCACCACTGACTGGCAGTTTTCTACCTATGCACATTGTACAAAGAACGCTGCCAGTCAGTGGTGAGTGGTGGGTTTATACAGATCTCAGCATTAGAGAACTGCTAGCTAAAACACAATTACAGGAAGCAGCCCAGTAAGTGACACATTAGTGGAATCAGGGACAATGTCCCTACATGATGTTGCTCTCAGATGGGGGAGCAAAAATCTCACAACAGATTCTCTTTAAATGGTACAACATGGCCCATGACGTGGGTGGATGCAGGAGAACACGGATACATGTATTTGATACTCAGAAACCATTAGAATATTGCATGAATAAATAAAAGGCCTTTGACTTTTGTGATATAAATTCTGACAGATGATGTCTCCATTTTCCTCTCCACAGGTCCTCCATGCCAGATTTCCTCACTCAGTGACCCCTTCAGGACAGAGCTTCGTTTTGACCAGTTTGAGCTCACTCTTCTGGAACTTTCCAGTGGACAAAAGACGAAGGCAAATTGGAGGTCATACTTCTCCCAAGCGCACGCTCTTGTTTTCGTAGTGGACGCCAGTGACCATGGACGTATACCGGAAGTTGCAGGTGTCCTTTCTAGTGTCCTGAAACACCCCAGAGTGTCCAGAAAACCACTCTTAATGTGAGTAGTTGCTCCAATTTCATGTACATTTTTATTGAAAAAAATAATTTTTAGTTATGTAAGGGCTTGTTTTCAGCAGGACAAGTTGATTTTTTTTTTTCTTTATCCTGTTATTTTTAAAAAAATATTTTTACAATTTTTAATATTTTTTTTTTAAACTTTTTACATTGTCTCAGGATGGGACAGATCGCTGATCTACAGTAATACTTTGCAATGCTTCTGCACTGCAGGGCATCAAATCAGCATCTGAAGGGCAGGGAAGGAGACTTGTCAGCTCCTGCTCTAAGCAGAATCTTACAAGCCACCGTCCTTGGGTGACCATAGCATCTTTCATGCACCGATGCGAACAGACTGGGAGCTCTATCCCTCTGCGATGCCCCTCTGTGTCGCTGTCAGTATTGACAGCGGCATCAGAGGGGTTAAACCCCCTCAATCAGTTCTAGTACCAATTGTGGGTGTTACTGCTGGGTGTCAGCTCTCATGTAGAGCTGACACCCCAATTTGATAGTGGCAGCACCACGCAATGATGGCTACTTATTGTGAGGTAGCGCTGTCATTTACTTAGGGGATTCTCGCTTGCAGTGAACAAAAACCAGTTCCGGCACGGATTTTCCATCAAATCATACCGTCCTTGCGGTTTATTCACGCCTCATAAACCACAGCAGCAACAGAAAGTTCACTTCACAGCATTACCAGCATAGCGTCCATTATAATGCTTCACTCTGGTTACCAATATCCAGTACGCAGGCTCTCAGCCTCACAATTATCTCACCCAAGTCAGGGTTCCTCATGCGGCTTCAGGATTCCGCACACGTTCATTCCCTCCAGTGAACTCTCAGGCACACATCGCCATTGCTCACAGCCACTTCACACGTGCTGTCAGGCAGGAAGTTCCATCTCTGCAGGACCTTCCACACTGGACCAACCAGGTCCCAGCATTCACCCCATGTGACCTACCCTGGCCACATTATATGGTCTATACCACACCCACCGGGTCACGTGACTATGACCTCATCACAGGTCCTTCACACACTCACATAGTCTTTTACTACAGGCGTTTTCAGACACACCCCTGGGTGGGTTTGTAGGTAACCGGCCCGCCCAACTCCCGAGTTACCTGGAGACTTCTCCCTTATATCTTGAAATAACACTTCAGCAATATCATTGCTGATCAATACACATAACTAAGTCTCCATCCCAAAGCCACCCACTTTGAGATACATAACCATCCTTCAGGATTCTGCCACTCATCCTTTCTCTTGGAACCTCCACACAGCGCCCCCTAGCGGACATAGTGGTTACTACACCACATACCTCGCCCCTCTGTTCAAACTTGTGGGGTTGAACACACAACATTACATCAGGCTCTCGAGACCGTGCACTCACCACACCTTGCCCTACAGGTCGAGAGAACCTTTCCCACCTGTCATACGGCCTCCTCTCTACGTTAGGCCTCCCCCGCCCCCATCGGTCAGAATATCGGTCCTGCTCTTTGACCCTCCAGTTACAGTGCGTCATCAGACACGGTCCAGTTACCACCTTCCTCTCTCTGTTTGTTCCGTTCCCCAACCAGCTCCTCCGGTTGGTATGGTCATCAGTAGAGTTGAGCGACTTTTGGTTTTTTAGGGTCGCGTTTCGTTTCGTGAAACCCGACTTTTCCAAAAGTCGGGTCGAGCAAGATCGTCCGATTATAGGGAAAAGTCGGGGTCATCCCGAAACACGAAACCCAATGTAAGTCAATGGGGAATAAAAGTCGGCAGTGAGAGGAGGACAGGAAACACACCAACAGTGCCCATTTGAATGCCAAAAGAGTCAATTCTTCTTACTTAAGCTTGTCAACCTTAATTAACTTCGTAATACAAGTTACGCACTGAAAAATGGGGGTTATTTGGCTACAGACTGTGGGGGGGGGAGGGCTGGCTCCAGGTTTTCATGTGCCCTGGGCGAAAGAGCGCCCCTTTAACACATACCACAACTCATCATGCTCCAATACGGCAGAGAAATAGCGGTATAGTACAATGAAAAATACCTCACTTTTTACATCTCATGACGAGGCCCATCTATTTCTCCATACAGAATCATTGGTCCCATATAATGTTTGAAACAGTATATGATGAGCTCCACATAATGCTACAGTATATGTTGGTCCCCATGGATGAAGCTCCACTGTCTTATGGGCCCAAATAATGCTCCAAACATAATGGGCCCCATTTCTAATGCTCTAGTGTATAATGGGCCCTGTAAATGCTGCTCCAGTGTCTGATGTCCACCTTTGGAATGTTCCAGTGTATGGTGGGCCCCATCTATCATTCTCCAGAGTATAGTGCTCCCCAAAAATTTCTGTCCCAACATTGAAAACAATCAAATAAGTCTCCTCGCTAGGGAATCCCTGTACTTGTCTGGACTCCTCGTCGTCCCCATCTTCCATCTCACTGCACAGTATTTCAACTTTGCAAGTGCTGTGATCCTGGGCAAGCAGGGGGGGCCCACTCGTTGGTGACGGCACTGGCACAGGGCCCCTGATAGTACGGTGGTGTGTCTGATGGCGGGTGGGCCGAACCTGCACTTTCATCTGCAGCTTCCTCTTTGTCACCGTGTAAGATGGAACTGTATATGGGAAGGGTAACCTGAGTTTCATCAGGGTCAGATTCAGGTCGTGTAGCGTGCGAGGGGAATGTAGTGGTCTGGGTCAATGTACCAGCAGATTCATCGAGCAGTGGCTGGGCATCAGTGCACTTGTGTCGCCCCCAGGAGTACGGTCGCCACAGTGGCATTACCTTCTTCCTAGGGAGTGTGATGTCATGCTTGGGAGCAACGAAGGATCTCTCTAGCAGGTTAACTGATTGGGCGGCGTTATTCCCATGAGTCATGACCCTCCAAACAGCGTTCATGAAGGCAAAGTGTTTGTTTTACGTGGGCAGTATGGTTGCAAAGCTGAACCTTAAAGGAATGTCCAGAAGAGCACCACCAGGAGTGGAGCCTACGGTTAAATTCGACTCCACCTGGGAAACCTCAACCATGCCAGCTACAGAACTGATGCACACATTGCAAGCTTAATTCCGTTAACGAACGAGACTCCGTCATGCCCCGCGGTCCGAGTCCGGCTTACTAGAGGGACACGTGAGGCTCTGGCACATGAGATTGGCCAATAACTGGTGTGTCATGCCCTTACATGTCCGTGGCTGCATGTGCGCTACACTGAAAAGGCCAGCGTTTGTCGCTTACAGGTGCAGATAACCCGCTGAACAACGTTAGTGATGGGGATCACTGATTACAATTATTACCCGCGAACAATGATTTCCCAGTAAGTGCAGGTCAACCGCAGTTCCGGAATTAGGCCTAACCGTCATTCCTGAAAAAATGAAAAACTTACGTGTGCAAACCACAGGTGCTGTAGCTTGCTTAACAGCTCGCCAGCCGTTCTCACGCCCAGTATGGATTACACGTGATTGCACAAAGGTTAGAAAGGGTACCGTATCCCCGGATAACATGTATGGATAGCGTACACATTCAAAATATATGTCTCAGGAGGCAGGCTCAGACGGTGTCAGGCCCAGTATGGATTGCACGTGATTGCACAAAGGTTAGAAAGGGTACCGTATCCCCAGATAACATGTATGGATAGCGTACACATTCAAAATATATGTCTCAGGAGGCAGGCTCAGACGGTGTTAGGCCCAGTATGGATTGCACGTGATTGCACAAAGGTTAGAAAGGGTACCGTATCCCCGGATAACATGTATGGATAGCGTACACATTCAAAATATATGTCTCAGGAGGCAGGCTCAGACGGTGTTAGGCCCAGTATGGATTGCACGTGATTGCACAAAGGTTAGAAAGAGTACCGTATCCCCAGATAACATGTATGGATAGCGTACACATTCAAAATATATGTCTCAGGAGGCAGGCTCAGACGGTGTTAGGCCCAGTATGGATTGCACGTGATTGCACAAAGGTTAGAAAGGGTACCGTATCCCCGGATAACATGTATGGACAGTTAGGGAGTTTTAGAAAGTGGCATATGTTGATGTTGGACATTCAGCTGATGCAAAAGGCGAAATAGGTGAAGTACCAGGAAGAGGTGGACCAAAGCAAGCCATTTTTCTGTCACCCTATGTGTCATCAGGGGAAGGTGGGACAAAATCCTTGGAAACCCATGCGTGGTTCATTTTAATGAAGGTTAGATCATCCACATTTTGGGTTGACAGACGGGTCCTTTTTTCTGTCAGGATTGATCCAGCTGCACTGAAGACTCTTTCCGATAGCACACTTGCAGCTGGGCAAGCGAGCTCCTGTAAGGCATATTGGGCCAATTCAGGCCAGGTGTCCAGTTTAGCGGCCCAATAGTCAAAGGGGAATGACCTGTGTGGGAGAACATCGATATGGGAGGAAAAGTAGTTTGTAACCATAGTCGACAACTGCTGTCTCCTGTCACTTTCCATCGATGCAGTATTACCAGTTGTGTGAGCGGTATTTGAAAAATCAGTCCACAACATTGTCATGAAACCCCTGTCTCCAACGCCACTTCTGCTGTGTGCACCACGAACACCTCTGCCAAGCTGCCCCCGGCCCGTACGGCTCGTGTGTGAACCATCACCGCTGCTGTGTGCTGGGAATGCCTCAAGCAACCGATTTACCAGAGTTGCTTGTTTATTAGCCAATATTAGGTCAAGGTTCTCCTGTGGCATGATGTTTTGTAATTTGCCTTTATAGCGTGGATCCAGGATGCTGGCCAACCAGTAGTCGTCATCGTTCATCATTTTGGCAATGCGGGGGTCCCTTTTTAGGATCCGCAAGGCATAATCTGACATGTGGGCCAATGTTCCCGGTGACAATGATGCACTGCGAGTGCTGGGTGGAGGAGCACTTTCTGGCAAATCCACATCCCTCCAGTCATGCACAAACCCTGTACCAGACCTTGCCACGCCAACATTTTCACTTGCCCCACGAGATGCATCCTCCTCCCCTAAGTAATCATCCTCCTCCTCCTCTTCTTCCTCCACCTCGTCCAGGAGAGGTCCCTGAGCAGACAATGGCTGAATGTCATCAAGGATTCCCTCCTCCTCAACATTGGTTGCAGACGCCTGCTCCTTAAGGTGCGTCAAAGTATGCATGAGCAGACGCATAAGTGGGATGCTCATGCTTAGGATGGCGTCGTCTGCGCTTACCAGCCGTGTGCATTCCTCAAAACACTGAAGGACTTTACAAAGGTCTTTCAGCTTCGACCACTGCACACCTGTCAACTCCATGTCTGCTCTCAAAGTGCCTGGCCGTGTATCCTCCCACAAATGCATTATGGCCTGCCTCTGCTCGCACAGCCGCTCCACCATGTGCAGGGTGGAGTTCCACCTTGTTGCAATGTCGATAATAAGGCGGTGGTTGGGAAGGTGGAGCAATCGCTGCAGCTTCTGCATACGAACGGAGTGTACAGGCGACCGGCGGATGTGCGCGCACAGTCTTCGCACCTTCTGGAGCAGGGCTGTTAACTCCGGATAATTTTTGAGGAAGCACTGCACCACCAGGTTCAAGGTGTGAGCCAAGCAAGGTATGTGGCTGAGTTTTGAAAGGGCTATGGCTGCCACAAAATTACGGCCGTTATCACTAACTACCTTGCCTGCCTCAAGATGTACACTGCCCATCCATGACTCAGTTTGTCGCTTCAAGTACTCGGCCAGCACCTCGGCGGTATGTCTGTCGCCCAAACACATCATCTGCAACACAGCCTGCTGACGCTTTCCACTAGCTGCTCGATAGGGGGACACATCGTGTGCAACAGTGGCAGCTGCAGATGGAGTGCTCGTACGACTGCGCTCTGTGGACGAGCTTTCGCTTCTGGAGGAGGAGGAGGAGGGTCGAACGCCTACAGCCAACTGTTTCCTATACCGTGGGCTAGGCAGCACTGTCCCACCACCGCTGTCCCCTGTGGACCCTGCATACACCACATTAACCCAGTGCGCAGTGATGGACACGTAACGGCCCTGGCCATGCCGACTGGACCATGCATCAGTTGTGAGGTGCACCTTTCCGCTCACTGACTGCTTGAGTGCATGGACAATGCGGTCTTTCACATGATGGTGGAGGGCTGGGATGGCTTTGCGAGAGAAGAAGTGGCGACTGGGTAGGTCATAGCGTGGTACTGCATAGGCCATGAGTTCGCGGAAAGCTGTGCTTTCCACCAACCGAAAGGGCATCATCTCAAACGAGATTAGTTTGGCAATGTGGGCGTTCAAACCCAGTGTACGCGGATGAGAGACTGAGTACTTTCTTGACCTACTCATAGTGTCTGGGAGGGTGAGCTGGACTTGAGAGCTGCATATGGTGGAAGTAGCGGTGGACAGGGCGGACTGAGAGAGGGTTGATGATGATTGTGATGGAGTTGGTGTTCTTTCTGATGGCCTAGAATCAGTCTTTCGTTGATATAACAGTGGGATTCCCTGACTGCTGTGGTCTTGCAACGACACCTCAACATTTGCTGCTGTGCTAACCGGTGGGCTTACAGTGGGGGAAACAATGTAGCGTTGCTGACTACCTTCGTTGTGATCAGTTGCACATGTGGTACTTGAGGTTTGGTGTTGTGTCCACGCTTGCAAGTGCATGCTGGTTAAATGTCTAAGCATGCAACTGGTATTCAAATTTTTCAGATTTTTCCCTCGGCTAAAGGTCTTTGCGCACTTCTTACAGATAACCTTGGCCTGATCATGAGGATTTCGGTCAAAAAAGTGCCACACTGCACTCTTCCTACTTTGGCAGACATTTTGCGGCCTAGCACGCTGTGATCTTTTGACCCTCTGGACAAGCTGTCCAGCAACTCTTTTGATGTTTGGAACCTGTCTTTGGAGTGCTCCGGGCCTGCCAGATAACAGCTGTTGCATTGTCGATGTCTGCTGTGGATGCTCCTCATCTGAGCTATTGGAAGCAGCACCCTCTTCCCCCAATGGATGCCAATCTGGGTCAACAACTGGGTCATCCATCACCTCCTCTTCTATGTCATGTGCACCTTCCTCTGTGTCACCGTGTATGGTGGTATAGTGTGCGGGAAGGGGCACCTGAGTCTCATCAGGGTCAGAATCTGGCTCTGTACACTGCGAGGACAATGTAGTGCTCTGAGTGAATGTACCAGCAGAATCATCCATCAGCGGCTGTGCATCAGTGCACTCCATGTCAGATTCATCTTGGCCTGGGTAATTCACCATTTCACTTGATAATCCAGGCATGGTATGTGAAAACAGCTCCATGGAGTAATCAGTAGTATGGCCTGCGTCATCCTTCAATCTTGGTTGGGGTGAAGGACACAAGGAAAGGTGTGGTTCATGAACATGAGCCTCCAATGACGACTCAGTGCTTTTACTTTTTACAACTGAAGAAGAGGAGGCGATAGAGCTGGAGGCTGAGTCAGCAATGTAAGACAAAACTTTTTCCTGATGCTCTGGCTTTAAAAGCAGTTTGCCAACTCCTAGAAAACTAAGCGTTCGAGGCCTTATGTAGCCAGACGATGACGCAGGGTCAGCACCTCCTGCATTCGGTCCTATTTTGCTCTTGCCACTACCATCAGATCCACCACCAACACCATCATTACCAGCTGCCAACCCCCGCCCAATTCCACGGCCTCTTCCACCAGCCTTCCTCATTTTTGGTAGAAATGTAGACAAAATCCAACAAACTATATAGTAATGTAAAACAAGGTACAAGGTGTCTATAGGACAGGGGAGATTTTGAATTTCTGCAGACACTTGTGGACACTGGACACTTTTGGATTGTGTGAGGCCCACTGATATCTGAGCGCTATGTGACAGGCTCGATGGCACAGCTGTGACCAAAGTGAATAGAGGATAAGGGAGATTTTGAATCTCTGCACACACTTTTGGACACTGGACACTTTTGGATTGTGTGAGGCCCACTGATATCTGAGCGCTATGTGACAGGCTCGATGGCACAGCTGTGACCAAAGTGACTAGAGGATAAGGGAGATTTTGAATCTCTGCACACAGTTTTGGACACTGGATGGACACTTTTGGATTGTGTGAGGCCCACTGATATCTGAGCGCAATGTGACAGGCTCGATGGCACAGCTGTGACCAAAGTGACTAGAGGATAAGGGAGATTTTGAATCTGTGCACACACTTTTGGACACTGGATGGACACTTTTGGATTGTGTGAGGCCCAC
Organism: Dendrobates tinctorius; assembly: GCF_039654945.1. Classification (NCBI taxonomy): domain Eukaryota; kingdom Metazoa; phylum Chordata; class Amphibia; order Anura; family Dendrobatidae; genus Dendrobates; species Dendrobates tinctorius. The sequence goes on from NW_027361702.1 coordinate 11,308,397, forward strand.
TGATATCTGAGCGCTATGTGACAGGCTCGATGGCACAACTGTGACCAAAGTGACTAGAGGATAAGGGAGATTTTGAATCTCTGCACACACTTTTGGACACTGGATGGACACTTTTGGATTGTGTGAGGCCCACTGATATCTGAGCGCTATGTGACAGGCTCAATGGCACAGCTGTGACCAAAGTGACTAGAGGATAAGGGAGATTTTGAATCTCTGCACACACTTTTGGACACTGGACACTTTTGGATTGTGTGAGGCCCACTGATATCTGAGCGCTATGTGACAGGCTCGATGGCACAGCTGTGACCAAAGTGACTAGAGGATAAGGGAGATTTTGAATCTCTGCACACACTTTTGGACACTGGACACTTTTGAATTGTGTGAGGCCCACTGATATCTGAGCGCTATGTGACAGGCTCGATGGCACAGCTGTGACCAAAGTGACTAGAGGATAAGGGAGATTTTGAATCTCTGCACACACTTTTGGACACTGGACACTTTTGGATTGTGTGAGGCCCAATGAATATCTGAGCGCTATGTGACAGGCTCGATGGCACAGCTGTGACCAAAGTGACTAGAGGATAAGGGAGATTTTGAATCTCTGCACACACTTTTGGACACTGGACGCTTTTGGATTGTGTGAGGCCCAATGAATATCTGAGCGCTATGTGACAGGCTCGATGGCACAGCTGTGACCAAAGTGACTAGAGGATAAGGGATATTTTGAATCTCTGCACACACTTTTGGACACTGGACACTTTTGGATTGTGTGAGGCCCAATGAATATCTGAGCGCTATGTGACAGGCTCGATGGCACAGCTGTGACAAAAGTGACTAGAGGGTAAGGGAGATTGGATTGCTTTTAAAAAAGCAGGTTGCGGAGCAGTGGGTAAACAGCAATGCAGGAATGTCAGGAAGCCTTAGAAGGCAGCCCAACAACCAACACCACTGATACACCACTATATAGCCTCCCCTTGCACTGCACACACAGTGACTGGTGTGTTGTGCAGGCCAAATTGCTAGCAGCAGAAGCAGTTTTTTTTTCTTCTCAGCAGGACAAAAAAAAAATTGGGATTGCTTTTAAAAAAGCAGTTTGCGGAGCAGTGGGTAAACAGCAATGCAGGAATGTCAGGAAGCCTTAGAAGGCAGCCCAACAACCAACACCACTGATACACCACTATATAGCCTCCCCTTGCACTGCACACACAGTGACTGGTGTGTTGTGCAGGCCAAATCGCTAGCAGCAGAAGCAGTTTTTTTGTCTTCTTCCCTGCCTAACGCTCTCCCTACAGAATCAGCAGCAACCTCTCCCTATACTAAGATCGGCAGAAGTAAGATGGCGGTCGGCGTGCACGCCCTTTTATACCCCCTGTGACGCCCACCAAAGCAAGCCAATCACTTGCATGCCCTTCTGAAAGATGGTGGTGACCCGTGCCTATGTCATCACGTTGCCCACAGTGTCCGTGGATCCTGATTGGCTGAAAAAGAGCGCAAAACAAACTTTTGAAACGCGACTTTGGCGCGTAAGTCGCCGACCTCGTGGCCGACCTCATCCTAGGGTCGGGTTTCGTTTCATGAAACCCGACTTTGCCAAAAGTCGGCGACTTTTGAATTTTTTCGACCCGTTTCGCTCAACTCTAGTCATCAGTCCTAATCAGGCCTACTGTCTGGCCTGAGTCTGATTCATTCAGGGTCTCACAGGAACTACGGTCTCTCCACGTCATCCTGCCAGTCGAGCTACCACTTGCTGACATTCTTCGGCCATCTGCCCTGTCACTTCTTGGTGGCACTCTTCGGGTCCTTACATCTTGTTGGGTTGCAGGCGGCCGCCATCTGGTATTCCGTACTTCTTTATTAATTCGCCGGCGGTCCTGCCTCAACTGCTCAATCTCTTGCAGGTACCTCACTCGATACTCCAATAGCATCCGAAAGTCTCTCAGGCTCTCCCCGGAGTCAACCACTAGGATGGGAATCCTACCCACTTCACTGGATACTTGGTCTTCATCATCAGGAGGGATCCTCACTCTCACCACACCGGAGATATTCACAAGGTCTTGCATTACCTTCCCGGATCTTCCAATGATTCTCCCAATCAGAGCTTTGGGTACCGGCACCACATCTTTCCGCAAACCCAGCTGATCCATAGCCTGTCTTGCTAATTCTAGGCATCGAGCAGCCTTCACATTACTCTGCCTGACCCACTGTTTGGTGTGGAGACACTGTAGATGGATCTCTTTCCGCACAGCTACTCGGTTTGATGTATCTTCTCTATCCGATACTACCACCAACTGCCGAGTCTCAGGTGCTCAGCGCACCTTACACGCTTTGACCGCTTCTTTGAAAGCCTCATGCACACCTTCCTCCGCACAGGCTTCTTGCATGTCTTCTGGTACGTCAATCACCAACTGGAAGGTTGTGGTCTTGCTCTCTTCCTGGACCGAAGGCTCTAGCTTTACCACGGACACTTCCCTCACTGCCGTTGACCCGACCGGGTGACTGTCTTCTTCCGCTCTTAACTCCTCAACTTCACACGATTTGATCACTTCATGACCCTTTGCCACGAGGGCTACTGGCCGTTCTGTCCTGTTATCACTTACGCTCACCCGTAGTAAGTCTTCGTCCAATTTCTCCCGCAGAAGACTTTTAACTACTCCTCTGAGTTCTTCCATTTCTTCCCTAAGGGTCTTGTTCACATTTTGCCACATTGACAGGTGACCACTGAGCTCCAAGACTTTTTTCTCAAGCCCTACCACATCCTCTCTTAACGTGTTGTTTACGCTGTGCCACGTTGACAGGTGACCTCTGAGCTTAACGACTTCTTTCTCAAGCTCCTCCACTCTGTGCTCGGCCGTTTGTCTCATCACACTTTCTCGTTCGAGCTGTTCCTTCACTGTCTCTTTTGTTAACTGTATCTCCTGCTCTAGTTCTCTTTTGGCCAGTATGTGTTGCCCCATTATTTTTTAATCATATCGTCTAAGGGTACCCCTGGGTTAGTCCCGTCAGCTGAGTGAACCCCCCCAATTACCCTCTGACTTTGTCTCTACTCCCGTTATCTTCTCGACCAGGTTACCATCAGTCCTGTCACGAGTTTCAGTCAGCACAGCACTAGACTCTGTCCTCGTGGAGGCTACTGGCAACAACACGTCACAGTCACACCACACCGTATGGTGAACCCCCAGGACACTCTCTGTCCGTGTGTCAGCTCCGCTCTTTTTGTTTCTCACAACCTTCTCACTCACACCGTTGTACCCTTCAGGTGACGTCCAGTCTGTAAGTTCGTCCGACGTCATTCTTTCTCCGGTCGCCCCTACGTCTGGCCTGTCCACGTTAGGAGGCGTCAGTGTCTCAGTGTCTGCTAGCCCTACAGTAGACACGTCTCTATCCTCCTGGCATAGGTCATCAAACCTGACCAAGTCCCGGCCGCACTCTAAGGCATAAACTAAGTCTGGTGGTATACTGCCACCTTGGCACTTACTGCCTCCGAACTCCTTAAAAATTACTCTGTCTACCGCATAGTTCACTGTGACCACAATGTGCACAGCGAACCAGGACCATTTTCTCGGTCAGACAGAGAGTGAGAGGCGTTCCTCCCAGAGCCAGCCGTCCCGATATCCCTTCCCGGTGTAGATTTTACAAACTCTACCAAAAACTTCAGTGTGCACATACACTAAGGTTATGTTCCCACGACACGTTTTGGGTGAGTTTTTCATGTAGTAGATTTAACCTATTTGGGTTACTTGCGTTTTTTATTCCGTTTTTATCGCAGTTTTTTTCTTTTTGCTAGGTCATGTTTTAAATAAAGCAGCTTTATTTTTTATTCTTCCAGGTATTTGGCTTTGATAAAACTTATTGATACAATCCTGTGCGGATTACATGTGTTTTTACCTGTGAATTTTCTCAAACTATTGCAATTCTATGGGGAAAATCTGCACTTAAAACTTACCATACTCGCAAGAGAAATTGACATGGTGTAGATGTGAAACACAGACCATAGCTCAGCTAATGCAGCGCAAAAAAACTCAGAGGGCAGGAGAGTTATTAATATAAATCCCATCGACTTTGTTGGAACTAAGAAGCTGTATGTTTTGTAGAGCGAAAATACAAAGCGTCAAAAACTCACCAAAAACTCATCGTGGGAACTTAAAGTAAAAAGCAAAGTTTGCAATCACACCCTGAAATGGCAGAATGCCGACCGATCAGTGATCGCGCCTGCTATGTACGCCAGCATGACCCCTGCATGTCCCCTGTATGATATTCCTTGCCTAATGAAAATGTAATATATTAATACTTATTCTATATGTTCCTTCTATTTCAGCTTGGCAAATAAGCAAGACCGAGCCTCCGCGCTTCTACCTAGTGAGATAATTGAGCTGCTCTCATTAGAAAAACTGGTGAACGAAAATAAGACGCTGTGCAGAATTGTAAGTCTTGCTATCTTTAGTTTTATAGATATTAAACAGAATCTATCTTCGTTAGTCATGAGCGAACGTGCTCGTTAAGGTGTTATCCATGTTCGGGTGCTAACCGAGAGTCTTCGGCGAGCTCGAATAATATGTTGAAGTCCCCGTGGTTGCATGTCTTGCCATTGTTTGACAGCTACAACACATACAGGGGTTGTCTAACAAACAGGTAATCCTGCATGTGTTGTAGTGAGACATGCAGTGGTGGGGACTTGAACATAGAATGTCTTAGGCGTGCTCGAATACTATTAGCACATGAGGATGCTCGGATAACGCCTTATCCGAGCACGCTCGCTCATCACTAATCAGCACTTATTAGCCGCACCAACTGCTGGAACCATATTATTCTTTACCTGTCCCTGAGCATAGGGATATAATTATGGGTATTATTACTTGTATGCCCCTTGCAATTTTGCCTTCAAAGGTTATAAACGGCTCATGTCAATAATCCGCAAATCATGCCTTTGTGAGGTGGCCAGGGTACTAGTCATGGCCAGGGGCTGTTGTGTTCCCACACCCTGGCACCCCGCAAAGAAAACATAATGTCCCGTCTATTGTGTTGTGTGGAAGTATTGCACAAAACTCATATTTTCCTTTGCAGATCCTGCTGATCCCATAGTCCCGTCTCCGGATGATATCACACACTCAGGAACAGACATCGTATTCCGCTTTAACAGTGCAACTTTACGTGATAACAAACAATCCATGGCAGTTTCAGCACAGCACAAGTTCATATTTTCAGCCTGAGATTTCCATCTCAATGCTGGCTCCTCTAGCCTCTGAGATGATCTTCCTGGCTCGGTGGTCCCATGCACAGCCTGAGCTTTCCTTCTCAAGGCTGGCTCCTTTAGCCTCTGAGATGCTCGTCCTGGCTTTGGGATTCCCATATTCCTGCATCCACTTTCCGTACTGGTTCCCGCTCTGGCTCCCCTTCACTGGGACATGAAAAAAGGTTCCTCTGTCCTGATTCGAGCCATAGGCCCCAGATTCTCTATGGGATACCATCGTACCAAGTGGTCGCCAACAGCATTTTGCTTTTCCCAAGCATTCTGTGTCTTTCCGTACTGTGTTCTGCCTTATCCTAAATCACTCTGCAGAACTTTCTTAACGTTACAACTATGGTACACTACTGTACACTGCTATCCCTGACTGACTGAGAATCAGAAAGTGTCGCACTGACAAACTCACTCACTCTTACCACTCTCAACTTTGAAATCCCCTTATTTCCTATACTGGCACCCTAATTTTCTGATTCTATTGAACCCCACTATACTAAAGCCATTCCTATGCTAATCTATAGCTACCATCTTACCTTATCCTTTACATCTTTCCCTAATCTTGTATCAATAACAAAACATATAAATTACATGTAAAACCCTCATACAATGTAACAGCCACATTATTATTAGTAAGGTACACATAAGCATAATTTACATTACTGCACATTAATTGTATGCACATGAACATTAGGGGGGAAGCGCATGACAGCTTCTGTCACACTCTTACATTTTTCCTTCCTAAAATATGGTAGTCCCTAACCATATAATGCCGGTAAGATACCGAAATATTCAGACATGTATAAAATCACCTTTAAACATTAACATTTTTCTATTTTTAATACACATAAAATCAATACACTCTTCGTTCAGTGCTTCTTGTCGGTCAACCCTGACCTCAGTTCCACTCAGTTGGAAGTCTGGGATATAGAGTTCAAGTTTTTTTTTTATTAACCTGACACTTTGGCCAACAATACATATTTGCCCGTTGACACATGGGCACAGTCCTTTTTAACCCGACACGACCCTCGGGTTGTCCGTTTAGTACTACAGCTCCACTTGACTCTGGTCCCACTGCCATGGAGACCCTGACACAGCGTGTTTAAGTACCTTTGCAAACACGATTCCACATGACTGTCATGGTTGTGGACATGGTTCCTTCTCTGTTCTCTCAGGGTTAATTTTGTATGGCCTCAATTTGATTTGGGGAGAGCTATATTTACCTGCCTTCGTCTGGGGATCTCTGTCAGTGTGATACAACTGGGTCGCCCTCCCAGGGCTGTGGGGTACTTGGTACCGGTCAGGTATTGGCGGGATGTGTCACAGCAGCGGTGACCCAGTCCGTGTCCCTGGGCGCCCAATTAATAGGGGAAGTTTGAATGGTGGAATGTATTAAATGAATAGTTTGTGACGCCACCTGTGGTGTTCGGCAAGTGAGATGTTAAGCCGATGCTGCATGCAGATCCTCTGGGACTGATGGTATGATGCAGCAAAGATGTAAATGGGTCGCCCTCCCAGGCCTGTGGGGTACTCGGTACCGGGCCGGTGTCAGTGTGTCATAGCAGCGGTGACCCGGATCATGACCCTGGGCGCCCAAGTAATGGGGGAATGTAGTTAATGGAATGGAATAGTTCGTGACGCCACCTGTGGTGCTCGGTAAGGGAGGTTTTAAGCCGACGCTGCATGCAGATCCACTGGGACTGATGGTAGGGTGCAGCAAGGATGCAAAAGCTCCCCACAGGTGAAGCTATAGTCCCAAGGTAGTGTAGAGGTGGTTGGCACGGGGATGTAGCAGTGCCGTAAGGGTAGGAAGCAGACAAAACACAGCGGGGTGCAATTTCTGTACCTTTACTTGATAACTGCAGTCCAGGGTCCTGATTACAGATCATAACGGAGCAGGCTAGCCTGGAAGCAACTCAGGAATTCTCTCTCAGCAGACGGGCTGTGCAGTCTCCTTCCTAACGCTTGTTTGAATGACGCACTCCAGTACTAAGTTACTCTGAAGTTCCTCCTGTCAGATGCTCCCAAGAACCGTACTTGCACGGCAGGCAGCTGTAGCCTCTCTCGGGGACTCCTCTTTCTCTGAGTCCTGGCTCTCTATCCAAGCTGCTGTTGTGCCTCAAGTCTTAGATGGGAGTAGGGCATTTACAGCCTCCTACTCCTCTGGTATCTGTTGTAGGACCTTAGTATCCGTACAACCCTTGAGACCAGGCTCCAGTTCGTGCGCTCTCAAGCTGAGGCAACTCTCCTTCCTAGCTCAACCTGCAGCTTCTCTCTCCACGTCTGCACACTTCACCCTCCACAGACAAACTAATTCCTCTTCCTCCTGGCCCTCAGAGAGCACTCCTCCCCTTAATCCTGGTTCAGAGTTCCCCCTGCTGGTCTGGAGTGGAACTGAGTTGCATGTATGGATTGACTGCGAGAGAGACCCATCATTGCCCCCAAGCCTGGCATTACCCTCCCCTGGAGGAAGGCAAAGCCACTGTGGCGGCCATACTCCTGGGGGCGCCACATAAAAGCTCCCCACAGGTGAAGCTGTAGTCCCAGGACAGTGTAGATGTGGTTGGCACGGGGATGTAGCAGTGCCGGAAGGGTGGGAAGCAGACAAAGACACAGCAGGGTGTAATTTCTGTTCCTTTACTTGATAAATGCATTCCAGGGTCCTGATTACAGATGGTACCGGAGCAGGCTAGCCTGGAAGCAGCTCAGGATTCTCTCTCAGCAGATGAGCTGTGCAGTCTCCTTCTCTAGCGCTTATTTGAGTGAAGTACTCCTAGTACTGAGTTACACTGAAGTTCCTCCTAATTCTCTTCTACTAGCACTCCTCGTATGGCAGACAGCTGTAGCCGCTATTCCTCTCTTGGCTCACTCCGTGCTGTTGTGCCTCCGAGTCTTAGATGGGGGTAGAGCATTTACAGCCTCCTACTCCTCTGGTGTCTGTTGCAGGACCATTAGTATCCGTACAACCGTGGAGACCAGGCTCCAGTTCATGCGCTCTCACTGTGAGGGAGCTCTCTTTCCTCAGCTCAACCTCCAGCTTCTCTGCACACGTCTGCACACTTCACCCTCCTCACAATAACTGACCACTCCTTCCTCTTGGCCCTCAGAGAGCACTCCTCCCTTCAATTCCGGTTCAGAGTCCCCCCTGCTGGCCTGGAGTGGAACTGTGTTGCATGTATAGGTTAACTGCGAGAGAGACCCTTCACTGCTTCCAAGCATGACATCACCCTCCCTGGAGGAAGGTAATGCCACTGGCGACCATACTCCTGGGGGCACCACACAACTGTCTTGGCTGTGTTTCTGACCCCCTGGTGTGCTTGCATACTGTTTAGTCTGATTGCTTTCTCCTATATTACACGGTCTGTTTTCACGTTCTGTGCACTGCCTTGTGACTCTGTGCTTGTTGTCTGTTTCTGGCTCTGACCTTCGGTTTGGTACTCTAACTTCCCACCTGTCTGCCCCGTTCGTACTGCACCGCTATCTCCGGCTTCCCGACCTTTTTGCTATTTCCTGACCACTCTTATAGCGTCTCACCCTTTGGCACTTTATCGACCTCCTGGCTTGAGTTCAGCATGTTCAGACTACTCTCCAGCTTCGCATGTGCTCAGCAATGGCACTGCGTTGTCCTTCACGCAGACTCCTTCTGAACTCTGTCCTTCCATGGGTGGATCCTCTTTCGGTTGCTCTGACCGTTCAGCTTTGGACTCTTCTCGTTCTTCAGGAATCTGCTGTAGGGGACTGGGCTTCTTTTTCTTTGCTGTGTCCACCGCGGGCGGGCATCGCTCACAAAGGGATGTGACCTGGACTCAGGCTATTGCCTCTGCCAAACAGATTTTTGTGCCATTTTACTTCCGAGATGCCCACAATGGGCAGAGCTTTTACCTGCCTCTGCGCTGATTCCCGCCATTTTAGTGTCTCTAATGGCTGCCATCTTTGTCTTTGTCAGGAATCCTACTTTTCGATCCCACTTATATGTCAGGGTGTTACTTGTCTGTCCCACTCTCAGTTCCGGTTCGGAACTTGCAGCTCTCTTGCGCCCTTCTTACCCTCAGGTCAGTCAGGGAACTACACCTAGGGTAAGTTGTTGCCAGAAAGACTGGCTTACCGTTTACTGGCTATTGGGCACTCTGCAGTGAGGGTGGTATGTATATCCCCAGTCTCAGGCTGGAAATACACACATAAACCTCCGTTCCATCACTGCCAGGGTCTCCCAAATCCCCGAGAACACTTTGCTGCCAACAGCTCCTCACTTGACATTAAAAATAATATTGGGTACAGAGCCCACCACCCACAGGGTAGCGTAATTTAGTGTGGAGGTTGTGGCAGTTCATTCTTAGAGCAAGGAAAACAAAACTAGTAAATTTTATATATTTACTACAGAAAATATAGGCAGTGTTTACAAAAATATAAAAGATGTTACAAAAGAGACAAAATACAGTATATACAGACAGATAGAAATAAAAGGGATTAAAATAAGAACTTACACTTATTAGTCACTGGTATGCCATGTGCATGAGGGGGGAGGGGAACCGTCCCAGAACAAAAGGGTAGATTTGCTCAGTTCCCTGTAGCTGATTCCCCAGGCAAAAGACCACTTCCTAATCGAGCATCCTAGATTTATACCTTTCCCTTGCTGACCTCACTGTGGGGCTGACTGTGGGGCTGAGCTAGAGGACATGATGTGTCTGGGTGGTGTGGGCGGGCGGAAATCCGTTTCTCGGTTTCTGACATCCACATAAGCTACAAAACGCTGTTGGAGATAGCTTTAATTATGAATATTATAAAAATATGAGTTTCCTGTCTTTAGGCTTATCGTGAGTTATTAAATTCGAGTTTGAAGGAACATAGAAACATGTGCTTAAACAAAGCTGGTCAGGCACTCACATTACACAAAGCTGGTATACCTGCAGGAAGGGGTGAGTGGACATTCCATCAGGGAGAAAAAGGGGGGTGCAGCTGTGAGGGGGATGGTTGTGAGCTGTGCCTGCACATGGGGCTTCATGTGGCTACTGCACAAACCTAATAGGGCCTGGAAATATGCACACCGGTGACCTGCGTCACGTGATCTCGGGTTACCGGTGTGTCGGCATGACAACCGGAGGTCTCCTGGAGACCTCTATGGTTGTCAGTGCCAGATTGCTGTGAGAGCCACCCAATGGTCAGCGCTCATAGCGAGAGAGAAGAGTCTGTGAGTATAAATTTATGACGACCTTTGACACTCTCAATGCTGGAATGAATGTGTCGCATGGATTTATGTCTTTTTACATCAATTAAGGAATTTGCTCCTAAGACCTTGTGGGGGCATCACAACACATTAGGAGACCCCAATCAGAGGACAATAAAACATCCGGACTCCATATCTATGAACTGGTCCAATATTTATGTTTCTCCCTCTCCCATAATCATAATTCTGCTTCACGTCACTTGTCTCATCTTTTGCATTTTTTCTGTGCTGTATTGTGCATAAATATGTGACTCTTCAGATTTTGTATTAGTCTATGCGTGATGAAGAGACCTGAGTAGTCGCGAAAGCTTGCAATGTGTTACCATCTTTTCAGTTAGCCATTAAAAGGTATTAACCACTGAGGACTCTCAATTCTGAATATTTTTCTATCTACTGGCTAACACGGTGCAAAGTTATACATCTTTCCAGTATCAAAATGGAGGATAACAGAATGTACAGCATCTTTATGGAACTAAAACCACTTTTGAAGAAACATGCACAAATGGACAGTGACATTTTTTTCTTACCTAAATGCAAAAAGGAGAGTCTAATTCACAAAGGACTCTGGATTACAAACCCAATTCTTTATACCTACAATACCCATTATACACAAAACCTTTGTCACAGGACTTCTGAGAGACTAAGGAACCATCTTTTACATGTCTGCTACAGCATAAGGAGTAAAGTCCAGGGGCAATTTGAAACTCTGAGGAAAACACTTACAGAAAGCACAGAGCAAGAATTACAACAATACTACAACAAACTATGGACCTTTCTGGTTCATAACAAGGAAAAGAAACTACACAGATTGCGCCTCAGTTCAGGACTCTATACAAACAGATACAAAACAAATACAAAACCTGACAACTTGGACAACCACTCCATTCCAGACACAAAAGCATCTAACTGTGTCATCAATCTCTCAGATTATAAACCCAATAAAGTGGAACTGGCCGTGCTTTCTAGAGGACTCTCATTTTGTCCCACTAAGGCCCTAGATAAAACTGAACTCTGCAGTGATATGGAACATTATTTCAGGAGACTGCGCCTGAGGGAATATTTCAGTGATACAGAAGATTCAGAAAACACTCAGACCGAAGGAAAATGGATCCTAACAACTAGGAAAAAGTCAGACTGGACACCTCCACCTGGACGCAACCCTCATTTGGATAAATATATAGACTCCTTCAGACATTTGATAAAATCCAAAATCATAGACACTTACAGGAGACAAGCATCCAACATCAGTGCCCAGGAGAGAAAGGCCAAGCGGACTTTAAAAACCAACAAAGAAATCATAATTAAACCTGCTGACAAGGGAGGTGCAATAGTCATGATGAATACTTCAGACTACATGAAGGAAGCAAACAGGCAACTTATAGACACACGCTACTATAGAAAATTGGAGTCGGATCCTACACAGTACTATTACAAGGAACTAAACAAGTTGGTTTCTTGTTTGCCTGTCCAGTCCAAAAAAGAACAGAGAGAGAAAAAAAGAAAGAGGGGAAAGGAAGAAAGAAAGAACAGAGAGGTAGAGAGAAAGAAAGAGGGGAAAGAAAGGTGGGAACGAAAGAAAGAACAGAGAGAGAGAGAAAGAAAGTGAAAGAAAGAACAGATAGAGAAAGAAAGAACAGAGAGAGAGAAAGAAAAGAGAGAGAAAAGGAGGAAAGAAAGAACAGAGAGAGAGAAAGAACAGAAAGAAAGAGGGGATAGAATGAGAAAGAACAGAGAGAGAGAAAGAAAGGAAAGAAAGAACAGAGTGAGAGAAAGAAAGAGGGGAACGAAAGAAAGAACAGAGAGAGAGAATGAAAGAGGGGAAAGAAAGAAAGAACAGAGAGAAAGAAAGAAAAAGAACAGAGAGAAAGAAAGAGTGGACGGAAAAAAAGAACAGAGAGAAAAAGAAAGAAAGAGGGGAAAAAAGAACAGAGAGGGAGAGAGAAAGAAAGAGGGGAAAGAAAGAACAGAGAGGGAGAGAGAAAGAAAGAAGGGAAGGAACAGAGAGAGAAAGAAAGAGGGGAGAGAAAGAAAGAGGGGAAAGAAAGAACAGAGAGAGAAAGAAAGATGGGAAAGAAAGAAAGAACAGAGAGAGAGTAAGAAAGAAAGTACCGAGAGAGAGAAAGAGAGGAAAGAAAGAACAGAGAGAGAAAGAAAGAAACAAACAAAGAAAGAGAGGAAAGAAAGAGAACAGAGAGAGAAAGAAAGAGCAGAGAGAGAAAGAAAGAAAGAACCAAGAGAGAGAAAGAGAGGAAAGAAAGAACAGAGAGAGAAAGAAAGAAGCAAACAAACAAAGAAAGAGAGGAAATAAAGAGAACAGAGAAAAAGAACAGAGAGAGAAAGAAAGAGCAGAGAGAGAGAAAGAACAGAGAGAGAGAAAGAACAGAGAGAGAGAAAGAACAGAGAGAAAGAAAGAAAAATAAAGAGGGGAAAGAAAAAAAGATTAGAGAGAAAGAATAGAGAGAAAGAAAGAACAGAGAGAGAGAAAGAAACAGAGAGAGAAAAATTCTATAAAGATACCATAGCAGCCCGGCTCCCATTGTAGTGCCCACCTGAGCCTCCCGATGCAGGACATATCATGATTCGCTCACATGGCCAGCATCCCCGATTCCAAGGTGACCCCGCTGTTCACGCTGTCGGAGGAGGACACGGTGATGGATCTGAAGCATTCCCTGAAGTGCCTCCATGGTTTCGTCACAATCTCCTCCTGAAATTACCTCATTTCCAGTCAGCTTCCAGCACGTCACTTCCGGTAGAACATCACGTGCGAGTTTTAAAGTGCTCCTTGGGGCTCCGCCGTGTACTACACTGCATGCAGAATTATTAGGCAAGTTGTATTTGAGAGGATTCTTTTTATTATTGAGCAACAACTATGTTCTCAATCAACCCAAAAGACTCATAAATATCAAAGCTTAATATTTTTGGAAGTTGGAGTGGGTTTTTTTTAGATTTGGCTATCTTAGGCCTCTTTCACACATCAGGTTTTCGCCGTCAGGCGCGATCCGGCGCTTTTGACAGAAACCGGATCCGGCGAAATGCAATGCCGGATCCGGTTTCCCCCCATTGACTTGCATTTGCGCCGGATCGCGCCGGATGGCCATGCGTTTCATCCGGTTATCGCCGGATCCGGCAATGTGTTGCAATGTGTCGCGATCCGGCGTCTGGAAAAAACGTCTACTGTAACGTTTTTTGTCTCCGGCGAAAAAGCCGGACACGCCGGATCCGGCGCGTCCGGCTTTTTCACACAATGAAAGCCTATGAGCGCCGCAATGCGCCGGATCCGGCGAAAGCCTGATCCGGCGGCCGGATCCGGTTTTTTGGTCTGAGCATGCTCAGTAGCTCTGCCCACAAGACATATATAAAAGCAAGACAGTGGGACCCACATGCCACCCAAGACAGCAACCAGGCGCAGGAGAAGGCAGGAGACCACTGCAGCACCATCCGCACCACCACCACCCCAAATGGAGCAGCAAATAGAACATGCTGAGGAGGGGAGGCCAGCAGCAGAGGAGAGACGGTAATTATCAAATAACCCATTCCTCCAAACTAGGGCTATTGAATATCAAGATATTCATTGGCCCTTTGTTTCTCTTTATTCAACAGCCGCCCAATAGATGCAGCAGCAGCAGCAGCAGCAGCAGCAATGGCAGCAGCTTCAACACCACCCACAGGCATGGAGTATGGCCACCAGGAAGACAGCACATCATCTTCTGGGAGCCCTCCCTCGCATCGTCAGCGTTTGACGGTAAGTTTTTATTTCCAAAATCCATCTTCTCTGTAATATATGTCTATTCATGGCCTTTTATTTCAAAACAGGAATCACAAGATGAAGAGGAGCTCCCAGAAGAAGAAGGAAGGGGTGGACAGACACCTGGAGTGGGCTCACAATTGGTAAGTTTTTTGCATCAAACGCAGAAACACAACATCACACTACACACAACACATAGAAAACAATGTTCTGCAGACCACACACAGCAAACAAATGCCTACATCCAAAGACATAACTTTTTTTGTTTTCTTCTCTAGTCTTCCCAATCTGGTGCTTGGCCAAGAGGTGCTCGCAGTGCCTCCCAGGGTCGTCGGCGACAGCAACGCGGCGGTCACCAGCGTGTAAGTATAAATATTTTTGCTTTGTTTTTTTGCACTTTTTATTTCATTTCTTTTGTGGAGGCTAATTATGTTATTTTTGTCTTTTTCTTTAACAGCCTTCACAGCGTGCTCCCGACTCTGACGTTGAGGATGGAGGGATTGATATGGACCGCCTCATCGATCTTGTCAGAGAAAGGGAGCAGCTCTGGAATATGGCTGACCGCCGCCACGCTGACCTGATCGTTACCCGACGACTCTGGGAGGAAATCTGTTCGCTTCTTGTGGGCCGCTGGGAGGACCTCGATGTTCGGGCCCAGATTACAGAGCGTAAGTATATACAGTACCGGTTGCTTGATGTAAACCAGTGTTTCCCGAACTCCAGTCCTCGTGGTCCCCACGGATCATGTGTTCAGGATTTCTATTTACTATGGAAATCCTGAAAACATGACCCCTTGGGACCATGAGGACTGGAGTTTGGGAAACACTGATGTTGTATACTAACCACTCCTTTCTCGTTTCAGGGAACAGAATTGTGAATCGGTGGCGGTCTGTGAGGGATCGTTTCAAGAAGGAGTTCAATAAAGAGATGCGGGCCCCGAGTGGATCTGGAGGACGCAGGAGCAAGTACAAGTACGCAGAAGCCCTGTCGTTCCTCCGGGAAACAATGGTCACCAGAAGGTAAATATTACACACCACATGTGAAAAAAAATGTTAGATGTAAATTTTTTTTTCAGCCAGGGCCATACCATGTCAGTATTTTAATTGTTTTTTTTTCTCTTTATTCCACAGCACGGTGAGCAGCACTCGGGAGCCTGCACGATTGGACCCTTCTGAGGCGATCCCTGAGGAGACCGGCACCGAGGGACACTTCGACCGCCCCGGTACATCTGCACCTTCCCAGCCTTCCCACACATTCGACCCATCTGTCCCATCCACCAGCACAGGAGCATCGTGGCGGCCTACATTACATGAAGCTGCTGGTGAGGAGATCGCTTTCCCTTTACCCCACCCTTCTGCCCCTGCCACCTCTAGTACACCTGCGGGTACTGGGCGGCAGCGGCAGAGGGGTCAGGAAAAGACTTATGCGCCAGAGTTCTTGCATCTGAATGCATCTTTCCAGAACTGTCTAAAAGTCTTGTCAGAGCAAATCTCCGCAGGCTATCAGCAGATCAACTCCAGCATTCTGGAGGTGAAGACACTTCTGCAAACCATGCATTCAGAAGCAAGATCTTCGCCAAACCACACCTTTTTCAGGTCTGTTGTGGAGCGCATGGAAACGCTCTCTCCTGCCCAGCAGATGCATGTAATGCATTCATGCCACGCTGCTCTCCAGCAAGTTACCTCCCAACCTCCTCCTCCTCCTCCCACCACAGTAGTTCCTCCACCTGCACCCCCTCCAGCCACTTTCCATCCTCCCCCTCCTATTACATCTACACCCCCTCCAGCCACTTTCCATCCTCCCCCTCCTATTACATCTACACCCCCTCCAGCCACTTTCCATCCTCCCCCTCCTATTACATACCATCCACCTCCAGCCACTTTCCATCCTCCCCCTCCTATTACATACCAGCCACCTCCCCAGCACCAGCCACCTCCCCAGCACCAGCCACCTCCCCAGCACCAGCAACCTCACCAGTACCAGCAACCTCCACAGTACCTGCAAACTCCCCAGTACCAGCAACCTCCCCAGTACCAGACATCTCCCCACTTCCAGCAACCTGCCCCATACCAGACATCTCCCCACTTCCAGCAACCTGCCCCGTACCAGACATCTCCCCACTTCCAGCAACCTGCCTCGTACCAGACATCTCCCCACTTCCAGCAACCTGCCCCGTACCAGACATCTCCCCACTTCCAGCAACCTGCCCCGTACCAAACTCCTTCCCCATACAACTTGCCATCAACATCATCTGCTCCTACAGTCCCTGCCCAACCCTCCACTCCACCACCCACCACCTCTTCTGCTTCCCACATGTCCACCCATTCTGTAGTTTTTTCCACACCTTCACCTCTAACTGTTCCTTCCCCACAACGATCCCAGTCCTCTCTCCACACTCCCAGTGTCGAAGTGTCCCGCAGCCCCTACAGCAGTATTTCCACCACACACTACACAGAATTATAATGTGTGTTTTTAAATAAAAATGACCAGTTTTATGGTTTCAGTTTTATAGTTTCAAATTTTTATTAAACATGTTTATTAAAATTTTAAAAAAGTTTACTAAAAAAACATTTTTCAATAAAAGTTAAATTATTTTACACTGGTTGTCTGTCATTTCTTTCTGCGGCGAAAAAGGTTAAATACAGGGTATTTAAAAGGTGAAATGGTATTCAAAACTAGGTATATAACTGTGGGTAAATTTTAGCTTTTTGCCACAGTTGTGTTCCTGGTTGTGTTTGAAGCAAAGTATTTCACCTAAAAAGTTGTGTTTATTGTTGGTGATTTCCTAACAATGTACACAACTTTTGTTAAAAGGTGAAATACTTTGCATAAAACACAACCAGGTACACACCTGTGGCCTAAAGCTAAAAATAGAGACCATGACAAGATAGCCAACTTTGGTTGGCAAAGGTATATACTGTTGGTACAGAAGGTACACAAGTTTGGGGCACAAATCTTTCACACTCTGTCATCCTGCCAGTGTACTCTGCCTTGAGGTGACATAAAGTATAGTGCAAAATTGTCCCTCATTACTGAAACCGTCACAGAACTTCTAGTGGTAATGTCATGGTAATCCTGCAAGGTGGTTTCTTCAGAGGTGTCCTCAATGGAAATGGGTTCCTTGCATATAACAAAATTGTGGAGTACCACGCACGCTTTGATCACCTCGTCCACAGTTTCTGTCTTGAGGTTGATCGCAGTCAATAGGACCCGCCATTTGGCTGTCAGAATACCAAAGGTACATTCAACCATTCTTCTTGCTCTTGTGAGGCGGTAATTAAAAATGCGTTTTGGTCTTGTCAATCCTCTGCTAGAGTACGGTTTCAAAAGGTGTTCCGACAGCTGGAAGGCTTCATCCCCTACACAGACAAATGGCATAGGTGGACCAGATGTTTGCGGCAGCGGTCTAGGTGGTGGGAACTGGAAGGTGTTTCCATACAGTTTACGCCCCATGGCAGACAGTTTGAAAACTTGAGAGTCATTGGAGCGGCCATAGGCCCCAATATCAACCGCAATAAATTTGTATTCCGCGTCAGCGATGGCCATGAGGACAATTGAAAAATATTTCTTGTAATTGAAATATTCCGATCCCGATCCGGCTGGCTTTACAATGCGGATATGTTTCCCGTCCACAGCGCCCAAGCAGTTTGGAAACTGACATATCTGTTGAAACTTGTCAGCAATTTCAATCCACCTCTCTGTTGTGGGCTCTGGTAAAAACTCTTCAGCTAAGGAGTCCCACAGTGCACGGCATGTGTACTTCACAATTCCAGATATGGTGGAAATCCCGAGTCTGTACTGGAAATGCAGTGACGAAAGTGATTCTCCAGTTGCAAGAAATCTGTGGGGAATTAACAAACAATAAATTAGTTTTAAATCACAGCATTATACCAAAACTGACCTAACACTTGGAGATACAAATTACCACCAACAAGATTGCAGTGAAAGTGTGCTCTGATGCGATCATATCCAATAAATGTGGCTTACCTTAAAGTCACCATCAGACGCTCTGCGGGTGAAACGGAGAAGCGGCAATAGGTGTCCGCTTTTCTTATGAGGTGTGCAATGCGCTCCACCAAGTAATCAAAATTCTCCATTTTCATCCTAACATATCCAAAAAATTTATCCGGGTTTCGTCGAAGGTCCATGCATAGTGTAGAATAGACCCCACGCGTCATTCTCTTGGCTGTGATGGGGTGGATCCACAAACGTCGTCTACGATGCCTGATGCGCTGCTGTCTCGCTCTCTCCTTCTCCAGAACAATCACCCTCAAACGATTTGCCTCCGCTGTAAAATCCGCCAAATTCTTCAAAATATTTCCAATGACAACATCCATCTTCGCCAGTAAACTTGCTCTTCTCTCCAACCTGCACTTTCTCCTCTACAACCTGTCAAAGAAGGGCTGTAGGAACATGCTATATATAGTTTCATATATATATATATATATAGTCTCATAGACTGTAAGCTTGCGAGCAGGGCCCTCACTCCTCTTGGTATTTGTTATAATCTACTGTATGTGATTATTGTTATGCTGTAATGTCTATTGTCTGTACAAATCCCCTCTGAAATGTAAAGTGCTGCGGAATATGTCGGCGCTATAAAAATAAAATTTATTATTATTATTATTATTAGTTTTCCAGTAGCCAATCCCGTTCGGAAGGCCACAAGGGTCAATTTTAAAAACCGGATCCGGCGTAATCCGTTGAAAAACGGATAGAAAAACGGATGAACCGGATGAGACGGATCCGGTTTTGTCTGTCAAGAAAAAGACGGATCCGGCAGAAAACCGGATCCGTCACATCCGGTTTTACTAAACATTTGCCGGATCCGGCGTTCCGGCACGACGCCGGATCGCGCCTGACGCCGAAAACCTGATGTGTGAAAGTAGCCTTAGGAGGATATCTGTTTTTTCAGGTAACTATTACTGTGCAGAATTATTAGGCAACTTAATAAAAACCAAATATATACCCATCTCACTTGTTTATTTTCACCAGGTAAACCAATATAATAACACAAAATAAACATTTCTGACATTCAAAAACAATAAAAAAAATCAGTGACCAATATAGCCACCCTTCTTTACGATGACACTCAAAAGCCTTCCATCCATAGATTCTGTCAGTTGCTTGATCTGTTTACGATCAACATTGTGTACAACAGCCACCACAGCCTCTCAGACAATGTTCCGAGAGGTGTAATGTTTTCCCTCCTTGTAGAGCTCACATTATATGAGGGACCACTGGTTCTCTATGGGGTTCAGATCAGGTGAACAAGGGGGCCATGTCATTATTTTTTCTTCTTTTAGACCTTTACTGGCCAGCCACGCTGTGGAGTATTTGGATGAATGTGATGGAGCATTGTCCTGCATGAAAATCATGTTTTTCTTGAACGATACGACTTCTTCCTGTACCACTGCTTGAAGAAGATGTCTTCCAGAAACTGGCAGTAGGTCTGGGAGTTGAGCTTCACTCCATCCTCAACCCGAAAAGGTCCCACAAGTTCATCTTTGATGATACCAGCCCTTACCAGTACCCCACCTCCACCTTGCTGGCGTCTGAGTCGGAGTGGAGCTCTCTGCCCTTTACTGATCCAGCCTCGGGCCCATCCATCTGGCCCATCAAGAGTCCCTCTCATTTCATCAGTCCATAAAACCTTACAAAAATCAGTCTTAAGATATTTCTTGGCCCAGTCTTGCACGTTTTATCTTATGTTTCTTGTTTAAAGGTGGTCATTTTTCAGCCTTCCTTACCTTGGCCATGTCCCTGAGTATGGCACACCTTGTGCTTTTTGATACTCCAGTAACATTGCAGCTCTGAAATATGGCAAAACTGGTGGCAAATGGCATCTTGGCAGCTTGACGCTTGATTTTCCTCAATTCATGGGCAGTTATTATGCGCCTTTTTTTATCAACACGCTTTTTGCGACCCTGTTGGCTATTTGCCATGAAACTCTTGATTGTTCGGTGATCACGCTTCAAAAGATTGGCAATTTCAAGACTGCTGCATCCCTCTGCAAGACATCTCACAATTTTTGACTTTTCAGAGCCCATCAAATCTTTCTTCAGACCCATTTTACCAAAGGAAAGGAAGTTGCCTAATGATTAAGCACACCTTATATAGGGTGTTGATGTCATTAGACCACACCACTCCTCATTACAGAGATGCAAATCACCTGATTTACATAATTGGCAGTTGGCTTTCAAGCCTATACAGCTTGCAGTAGGACAACAAGGATGATGTGAACAAAATAATCATTTGCCTAATAATTCTGCACACAGTGTACTGTGTCCGTGGGAAAAGTAAACTCCCGGCTGGGACTGTCCGGCTGGATCCGGGATGGTTGGGAGGTATGAATGCTCCCCACCATACACCTCGTACACATACTGCACCGCACATCTCATAAACACACAGTTCCGTTTGTATGCCTCATACACACATGGCTCCACTCCGTACACCTTGTACACACACTGCTCTGCTTTGTACACACACGGTTCCATTCCATACACACGCAGCTTCACTCTGTACACCCTGTACACCCCCGGCTCTGCTCCGCCCCGTACACTTTGTAGACACTGGGCTCCGTTCTGTACACATCCGGCTCTGCTTTGTACACCTCGTACACACGTGGATCTGCTCCCCACACCTCGTACACATGCAGCTCCACTCCCCACACTTCGTACACACGCGGCTACGCTCCGTACACCTCGTACACACGCGGATCTGCTCCGTACACCTCGTACACATCCGACTCTGCTCCTCACACCTCGTACACATGCGGCTCCACTCCACACACCTCGTACACACGCTGCTCTGCTCCCCACACCTCGTACACATGCGGCTCCGCTCTGTACACCTCATACACACATGGCTCCTCTGCGTACACCTGATACACACTCAGCTCCGCTCCGTACACCTCGTACACACATGGCTCGGCTCCATACACCTCGTACACACGGCTCTGCTCCATACACACAGCGCTGCTCCGTACACACACGGCTCTGCTACATCCACCCTGTAAACTCCTCCTGACCCCACACATAAACTTACCCTCATCCAGCATGATGACAACCAGCACAGACAGCAGCATCCTGTATACCCTGAGGCCCCTGATCATGTGACCCCTGACTCCTCCCCTCCTGTGACCTCATCACAGATCCTGTGCGTGCAGAGAAGAGATTTATCAGGGATGCGGTGGCCTGTGGGACTCTGGGAGGGTGAAGATTGGATCGGTACATGAGAGGGGGCATGGTGGCGATGGTTGGGAGCTATGTACGGTATCCCAGACAGCGTGAATGGGCCCCCCATCTCGTGAGGGCCCCGGCACTTGCCCGGGTGCGCCGGGTGCTGACGCCGGCCCTGCGTCCCGCAAAAAACAAGCCTTTACACGGTCATATTGACAGAGAAATAAAAAAGTTATTGCTCTGGGAAGAAGGGTATCGAAAAACGAAAACGCAAAACCGAAAAAAGCTCCAGGGGGTTAAGGAGTTAAATTTGCAAATGATTTTCTCTTCCCTGAGCTTGAGTTTTCTAAATTCATTTTTCCACATGCCTGGTGCTTACAGTAACACATGGTGGTGGCCGAGTTCCTTACGTGGGGCAAGTGAGGTGCTGATGTCGGAGGGTTACATTTTCATTGATGGGATCATGAATTCACAGATGTGCTGCTCAGATGACGGAGAAGATGCTGCCATAACTCCATGTCCTTGGTACACAAGCACGTTTCCAACATGACAATGATACAAAACTCTGATCTGTTGCATTTCTGAAGAAGCCCAAGGTGAAAGTGATTCAGTGGCCAAATGTCTCCTGATCCTACTCCAACCGGACACCCATGGGGCATTCTGAAAATGCAACTTGTCATCACTCTCCATCCACCATCCAGGCCCAAGAGATCGTTTTGAAGAATAGAAATAAATAGACATTGCAATATGTCGCCTACTTGGTCATTCCAGACCTAGAAGACGTGGTGCTGTCCGTAGTAATCATGGAGGTTATACAGAATATTAGATGTAGTAGTGTTTGATGTGGGGAGTACTCATTTTTACATCAACTGATTTAAGTAAAACTGAGGCTTTTGCAATAATAGTTGTATTATTAACTTTACTTTCATGCTGTGAGTTAAAAAAATGTTCTATGAAGATCAGAATTAGTAAAATTTTGGAAATTGTTCTTGTGTTCAGTGAGATAAAGATTAAAAATTTTACTTTTCAAAGGGGGTGTACGCACTTAGCGTACTGTAGATATATATTGTATGTATACACATGTAAGAAATAAATACAGTCGTGGCTGAAAGTTTTGGCACCCTTGAAATTGATCCAAAAATGAAGTATTTCTCCCAGAAAATTATTATAACTACACGTTTTGTTATACCCAGGTTTATTTCCTTTGTGTGTATTGGAACAACACATTAAAAAAATTAGACATAATTTCACACAAAACCTCAAAAATGGGCAGGACAAAATTGTTGGCATCCTTAACTTCATATCTGGTTGCACACCCTTTGGAATAAATAACTGTAATCAATTGCTTACTATAAACGTCAGCAAGCTTCTTATACCTTTCAACTGGAATTTTGGAACACTCTTGTTTTGAAAACTGCTCCACGTCTGTTATATGTGAAGGCGCCTTCTCCCAACAGCAATTTTAAGATCTCTCCACAGGTGCTCAATGCAGTGGTGGAAACAGGAGGGACTACATGCGCCATTTACAGTCCAATAGCTCATCATAATGCACAATTCCACCTACTTCGGAGGTGTTAGCGGGACCCCTTTCCACTTTGGCCTTTGTGCTGTGTTATATGTTCGACCTTGGTTCAATGGGATTTAGATCTGGATTCATTGCTGCCACTTCAGAACTTTCTTTCCATTCATTTGTGGGTGCTTCCTGAAATATGTTTAGGGTCATTGTCCTGCTGGAAGACCCATGACCTTGGACGCAAACCCAGCTTTCTGACACTGGGCACTACATTGCGACCCAAAATTCTTTGGTAATCTTCAGATTTCAAGATGCCTTGAACACTGTCAAGGCACCCAGTGCCACAGGCAGCGAAACAACCACAAAACATCTTTGAACTTCCACTATATTTAACTGTAGCTACTGTGTTCTTTTGTTTGTAGGCCTCATTCCATTTTAGGTAAGCAGTAGAATGATGTGCTTTACCAAAAAGCTCTAGTTTGGTCTCATCTGTCTACACGAATCTTTCCCAGAAGGATTTTGTTATACTCATGTACATTTTGGCAAACTGCAGTCTAGCTTTTTTATGACTCCATATCAGCAGTGGGGTCTTCCTGGCTCTCCTGTCATAGTGTTTCATTTCATTCAAATGGCGATGGATAGTTTTCACTGACGTTGATGCTCCCTGAGCCTTCAAGACAGCTTAAATTTCTTGGGAACTTTATTGGGGTGGCTTATCCACAATCCAGACTATCCTGCATTGCAACCTTTCATCAATTTTTGTCTGCATCTACGTCCAGGGAGATTATCTACAGTGTCATGGGTTGTAAACTTCTTGATTATGTTGTGCAAAAGAACATCAACATCTCTGGGGATGAACTTGTAACCTTGAGATTGTTGATCTTTTTCAACAATTTTGATTCTCAAGTCCTCAGACAGTACTCTTCTACTCCTTCTGTTCTCTGTACTTAGTGTGGCACACACAGATACACAATGCAAAGATTGAGGCAACTTCCCCCCTTTTTATCTTGTTTCAGGTGTGATTTTCATATTGCCCACATCTGTTACTTGCCACAGGTGAGTCTGAATGAGCATCATATGCTTGAAATAAAGTTGTTAACCCACAATTTTAAACAGCTAGCATAGGAAAAAAGTAAAAAAAACACATCTGAAAGGTAGACTCACCAAACCCTGACTGATGCACTAGCAGGATGCGCAGGCCTCCATTGATAAAGGCTGGGGCAGCACAAGTGCAACCCACTGATGAAGACAGCCAGGAACCCAGCAAAAGAAGGGCTGGCTGCCTAGTGGGAAGAATGCACACAGATAAGGCTTGCATAGGACATAATTTGAATTTTTTCCTGTGTTAGCTGTTCAGATTTAGGGTTAGGGACTCGCAAAATCTGGGGACCCTTGACGTTTAGGTTACGAGCTTATCTTTTTTGGCCAAAATAGTAACTAATACCCCATATCTTATCTTATTAGCAGGCGGGCTGTGCTGCACTATATACATGCATCACACAGAAAAAAACAAGCCAACATAAAGAGGCCTAGCTGCATCCTGCAAAAATGATAAAAAGTGCAAAAAGATAAGATATGTGGTATTAGTTACTATTTTGGCCAAAACAGATAAGCTCACAACCCAAACGTCAATGGTCCCCAGATTTTGCGAGTCCCTAACACTAAATCTGAACAGCTAACATAGAAAAAAATTCATAGAAACTCATCTGAAAGGTAGACGCACTGATCCCTGACTGATGCACTAGCAGGATGCAGCAGTCCTCCATTGGCTGGGGCAGCACAGGTGCAACCCACTGATGAAGACAGCCAGTATCCAGCAAACAGGGGCTGGCTGCCTAGTGGGAAAAATGCACACAAATAAGGCTTGCATAGGACATAAGTCACACAGTGCGGTGCAAAGTGTCTGAACAGCCTATTGATAATGCCCATAGTATTAGCAGGTGGACTGTTCTGCACTATATACATGCATCATACAGAAAAAACCAAGTCAACATAAAGAGGCCTAGCTGCATCCTGCAAAAATGATAAAAAGTGCAAAAAGATAAGATATGGGGTATTAGTTACTATTTTGGCCAAAAAAGATAAGCTCGAGTTGTAACCCAAACGTCAAGGGTCCCCAGATTTTGCGAGTCCCTAACCCTAAGGCCGGGGTCACACTAGAGAGGAATACGGACGAGTGAGAGGCGTTAAAAGCGTTTCTCTATGGGGCAGCTCCCAACAGCCGTATATTTTTCGTCCGTATTCTACGGTCCGTGCCAGTTGCTGCATGCTGCGATTGTCAGCATACTACGCCCGTAGTACGCCAATGCAAGTCTATGGGTGCGTAAAAAATACGGATTACACACGGACCACACGTGTGACTTGCGAGAATTACGCAGGTCTTTTGGCTGGTGACAGGAAATGGGCCAATCCATCATCAGGAAGCTTAGACATGCTAATTAGCTCAAAAAACGCTCCAGACATCCAGGAAGAACGCCTCTACGGAGTCCTGCAGCATCATGGCGCCATATTTCCTCAATGTGGAGATGCTGATTGTATTAGTGCAGGAGCGGCCGGAAATCTGGGACCAACGTGATGCCCATTATGCCAACCGGGCAAGAAAGGAGGCGTCATGGAGGCGCATATGTCGCCAGATGCTCCACGATTTTGGTGATCGGCCACGTGAGGAGCAGCAGCAAATGAGTAAGCACAACCCAAAAACTGTTTAAAATTACCTCACATCAAAAAAGGCATTTAGAATCAGGGCCCCCCCATTCCTGTGCTTGGACTTTTTGCCTCATGAGGCGGGAAGATTTTTATGTGACCCATGGTTATACACTGACATAATTTGGCCCAGGCCACAAGCTCCTCATCCTCCTAGCCAAACAAGTTATTAAGTGTAGTTACTTGATACCTGAACTATTGTGACCCTGTGTATCTGGCCTGGATGCCCCAATTATATATGCCACCCTGGGTAGAAAGCACACCCTAGAAGGCCACATGCCTAGGCTACTTGTTGCAAATTTGACCTAGCAAATAGGTGAAATTGAGAATATTTCCTGTCACATTGCAGTGGAAGATGTGATGAGATGCTGGCGCAGCATCCGCGACTAATACAGGCGGGAACGTCAGCAGCGTGCCAGAAGTGGTGATGCGGGCCACATAAAGCGGAAATATATATATTATGACCACCTCTCCTTCCTCGCTCCAATTCTGGATCTGAGACCGTAAGTAGAAACCTCACACCACATTACACAGATACTTTACAGGGCCAAAAAGATTGATTTATTTTTGGCTCTGTTCTATTTCATAATAGAACTCAGTCCAACCTTACGGAGAGAGAAACTGGCTCAGATACAGAGCCCATCATAGATCCCGGGTCTGTAGGGGAAGATGTGGCTGGCCCATATTCTCCCCCTCCAAGAAGCATGGGTGAAGATTCCTTTCAGGAAAACCCAGTGCCTGCACCACAAACCCCACCACCAGGACCACATCCACAAGCAGGACCTTCCACTGCTGCACCATCAGCCATACAGGAGGAGCAGGGCAACATCAGCAGCAGCCCAACTGCCCAGATCCAGGGCTCCCCACAGCCTGCTGGACCATCCCGGCGAGGAAGAAGAAGGCGTCAGATCCCTGCCCAAGATACCCGTACCAATGTTGACACAGGGGTACTGAACTATCTGGCTAGAGTCAATAATGATGATGGTGAGAAGGCGTACTCACGCAGCCTGGCCTTTTATCTTCGGGCCCTTTCCCGTGAGGTGAGGCTACGTATTCGAGGATGTTTTCAGATCCTGCTTGATGCAAGCACACACCCCTATACCCCATATGAGTTTTTTGAATATCTGGAGAGGTGGCAGCTTTCCCCCAGGAATCTGATGCGCCTTAGACACCCCACACACATGCTTGCTCAAGCAGTCTCTGAGGATCCTCAAATACATGGGCCTACACCTCATCCCTTTCCTCCCCCTACCCAACCTTTCCAACACAAGCCACATATGTCTGTCTCTAGCCAACCCTACCAATATGGCCACTTGTTCCCACCCAGTGTTGGAGGCTGGTCCCAACCTGGTTGGGGACGACATGGCTATTTTGGTGGGTATGAGCCACGGACCTACCAGCCCCAACAAGAGGCACCTCTCCAGTATCAGTCTGCCCAGTACCAACCACAATCACAGGAGGCAGTACACTACCCACATCATGGGCAACAGTATGCCCCCACACAGGGCGATGGCCAAGTTGGGCAAAGTAGCCAGCAGCAAACACAGGCTGGTCTTCCGCCTTCTCCTCCTCCGACCTACCAAAATTTATAATGTTGCCATTTTGGTATTGCCTAATGGTTTTGTGGCTGTTTTGTTTGTCAGAAAATGTTTTTTGTTCCCAATTTTCGCATCTGCATAATGGCCAATTTGGCCCATTGCCACATTTATCATACGGCAATAATATGTTTTAAAAAAAAAAAAAAAAATAAGGCAAATGTAAACATTTGTCTGCTACATTTTACGTCTCTGTCTCAATTATAAAAAAAGGTGTCAGCATACTAACATACGCTTACCAATACAATTAAACAGTCATAGAATCATATGGGGTTTAAATATATATATTTAGACAGACATAAACCAAAAATTTATAACATAGACACAGCATGTTCTTGCCAAGAAGTTTTCCCCTCAGGTGACATAAAGTAATTTGTGAAAATATCATGCACTTTGAGCCCAGAGAGCGGTCTACGTTGAGGGTTGATAGGTGGTCTCGCCCTACGTACATTGTCTGACCCACGCACAACACCAGCAGAGGAGGAACAATCATGTATCCTGGTGAAGTTATGAAGAACGACACATGCTTTAATTACTTCATTTACATTTTATTCACTCAGCTGAATGGCAGACTGTAGGACCCGCCATTTGGCACAAAGAATGCCAAAGGAACACTCCACCAGTCGCCGAGCAAGTTAAAAATTCTGCGCCGGTGGTCCAAGTTGCGCCGGGGATATGGCCTCATGACATTGCGCGTTAACTGAAACGCCTCATCTGCCACAAGGACATAAGGGACTGATTCTTGAGTGGAGCCTGGTAGCTGGCGTGGTGGTGGTAGATCTAACTGGTTGGTGCGTAGCCGCCGACCCATAATGGAAGTATTGAAGACTCTAGAGTCTCCCATCCTTCCATAGGCCCCAATGTCAACAATTATAAACTTGTATTGAGGGTCGGCCAGAGCCAACAATACAACAAAAAAGTATTGTTTATAATTGAAGAATTGGGAGACAGAGTTCGCCGGCTTACGCAGCCGGATATGTTTGCCATCAAGGGCCGCAATACAATTAGGAAACTGGCATTCCTCCTCAAAGTCCCTTGATATCCTCAACCAGTCTTCCATCCTGGGCTCGGGCATGACGAGTTGATGTAGTCTTGACCATATTTGACTACATGTCGACCTGACTATGCCAGAAATGGTAGATCTTCCAATGAGAAACTCATGGTGGGAGGGCGGCATAAGACAGGTCAGTGGACAGGAAGCTGAAGAACAACAGAAATGGAACATTTTAGAATGCACAAATTAACAAAACACCAGGTACATACATACCAAACTTGTTAGTCATTCATATCTACTAACACACATATATTTGGTCGCACAATCACTATGTGATATTCAGTACATATTACACATAACATTCTGGTCTGTAAGTTTAAATATATCTGGAATAAGATGAGGGCATTAAACTTAGTACAAAAATAAAAAAAAACATACTTTGGGCAACACATCATGAACATAGAGAATGTGGTTGTGTAGTACATACCGTAATGTGAGTAGAAGTCGCTCCTCTGCAGATATACAGTAGCTTTGCGCATCCTTATGTCCTGAAAGGTTAGCCCAGGGCGCACTGTCTCCAAGAGTCGATCAAATGTGGAAATGCTCATGCGACAGTATTGGTAGAATTTAGCCGGATGCTCCCGCAGAGAAGAATAGAGGCGGTGAAAATGACCTCTTGTGAGTCGTTGCCTCAAAAGTGGATGTACCCACATGCGTTTCTTCCTCCGCGGATCCACTATCACTGGGTATGGTTGAGCAAAGTGGCGTGACAAAAGCCAGTTGAAGAGAACCTGCTCCGGTGTGTTGAAACTCAGACTGTCTGCCATGTTGCACATACAACAGCAACACACCAAGTGAAAGCAAGCTCACAAATGGACAGAATGGAGGCAGCCACCTGTTCCTGAGCCAATAAATAGAATGTAGGCTAATGATTTAAATAGTTTGCAGGCCTCAAAACCGTTAAATGTCCATTTTGCAAGCCTGCGACAAAATCTCGCCATACGGATGCCATACCGATTACATACGGATTACATACGGATTACATACGGATGCTGACATGCACAAAATACGCGACCACACCTTGCTTACGGATAACATACGGAGCACTATTTAGGGGTCATTCATCCGTATTACGCATGTAAAATACGGACCGTATTTTGCGTCGGTAAGTGTGACCCCGGCTAAATATGAACAGCTAACATAGGAAAAAAATTCTAATTATGTCCTATGCAAGCCTTATCTGTGTGCATTCTTCCCACTAGGCAGCCAGCCCTTCTTTTGCTGGGTTACTGGCTGTCTTCATCAGTGGTTTGCACCTGTGCTGCCCCAGCCTTTATAAATGGAGGTCTGCTGCATCCTGCTAGTGCATCAGTCAGGGTTTGTGAGTCTACCTTTCAGATGTGTTTTTAACCCATAATTTTGTAAAGGTGCCAACAACTTTATCCTGCCCATTTTTAGGGTTTCTGTGAAATTATGTCCAATTTTATTTTTTCAGTTTTTTTTGTGTTGTTCTAATATACACAAAGGAAATATACATGCGTTTAACAAAACATGTGTAATTGCAATAAATCTCAAGTCACATGGGTGCCAACATTTTCAGCTATGACTATATGCACACCCTTTATTTCTTTTGGGATGTGTGCGGGTTGTGTATGTATGTGCACATGTTGCGGATTAGCCTGCGGAACTTTCTGCAGAGAATCCGCATCTCTTGGCAGAAAACGCAGGATAAAACGCTTGCGGTTTTCCTGTGGAAATTATGTGGATTCCTTGTGGATTTTAGTGTGTTTTTGTTGTGCGAATTTGGTTTCTGAACTTTCTCCTTTGTGCTTCTGGAGGAGAGAGAGATAAAGAAATAGATAGAGATTTTTTATGTGCCAGAATGGAAACCGTACCTGCGGATCCGCAAAAAGAATTGACATGCTGCGGAAAATAAAAACCCCCTAACACCAGGCAGGACAGGAAAATTCCCATTCAGTGTAGTTGATAGCAAAACCAGGTTAGCATGCCATCCAGTGGTGACATCATTACCGCCTAATCCAGTATCATTGCAGACCACAGTCTCAGAGCAGTGGTAGCAGCCAGAGCAGTAGCGGGGACAGGTAAGATATAATTGTTCTCTGGATGACGATGACAACATTATTTCTGGAAAGAAATTGTCTTCCTAAAAGTTGACATTGACTGGTTTGCTGATGTAACAAGTAATGTTATAGATGGTTCTACAAAGACACTGCTATAACAGTTGTGTGATGACACAGCATTTATTCTTAATTATCCAGATGTATTATTTCAGTAGGCCCAGGTATATAAGCTATGTTCATGTGAGAATGAAAGATGACTCTGATTGTCAATTGAAGCAATGGTCAATGGCTGTCATTTGTTGACTGGCTGCTGATTAGCTATTGTATCTGTCCGAGTATTGCAGTCCTAGTATTGTTCTACTATCCTTGGGAAACAAGGGCCATGATAATTGAACAATGTTTGGTAATATGTTGATGACCCATTGGTGCTCTGCAAATATGAAGGACAATCTATGCATGTTGTTTGAAGACTCCAGCAGTGAGGGGTGGCCTCCTACCTCCTTCCCCCAAGCCTGTGATGGAATGACTGAATGAGAAGTTGAGAACTATAAAAAGGAGGATCTGCCTGTGTTTAGAGAGACTCTACATTCCAGTAGCCATGGCATCATGGCTCCAACTGAAGAAATACGGAGCTGATTCATTGGCCTGACCATCACTGAACCCTCAAAGACTTTAGAGAATCCAGGTTGGGACAATCAAGTCACCTGGCCTTGTATGTCAATGGACTGTCATCTTCCTAAGCTTGTCGTTACCTACTCTATGTACGAGGGACAGGTGGGGTAGGTGGCCCTGGAAGAGACAGCTGCTCTTATCCCAGCGAGTCAGCGGAAGGGTGAGACTCTGCAATTTTGCACCATCTTGGATATTTGCTGGGACTGTTCTATGTATTATTATTTGCCTGTTTTGTGGCTCCATAAATTATTGCTACACTATTTTACCTTCACCCTGTGTTGTTTGAGTAGTGTTACAGCCATGGTAAAACGAGAGAGCGTTTGGTGGGATGATCCTTGGTCCATGCAGTTTTGTCTAGCGGACTAGGGCACCCGCTGACCCCCCTGTGTCTTCACAAGTTGTGATGTTCATAAATGATGAGATGGTGGACACAGTAGCACCACAATGAAAGCAAGTGATACTTTACGTAGCAAGGGCTAACCATTTTATAACTCCTCTGAAATTGTGTATAGGGCACTAGCTCTGAGCTTTCTGACCCCACTTGACCACTTTTGTTGACATCCCACAGTCTTGTTGTCATGATCCAGGACGGGGTTTCGCTTTGGCCCATCCTGATCAGACTGGGGGTTAATTGTTCCGCCTCTCTCTGGCAGAGGGCGGCTATTTAATGCTCACTGGACCTAGGTCCGGTGTCAGTTATACTCCTGCCCTCGACTGAGTTAGTTGACCTTGTGCGTACGTGTGCCTTGTGCCTGATATCTTGCTTGCTTGTTGGGTTTTAATCCGGTTCTGTCCCTGTTATGAGTTCTGCCTGCCCCTCTTGTACTGCGCTACCTCTCGTGTATGACTCTCTGCTTGTGACCCAACTTCTCTCTGCTCGTCCCCTTGGTACCACGTCGCCCTCTTGTGTTTGACCTTTGGCTTTGTCTGACTACCCGTCTGTTTGTCCCTCCTGTGCCTCGTTTGCCCGTACTGTTATGACCTCCATTTTGCCTGACTCTGAGTTGTATGGTGTCCTGTCATATCTGAAAGCAGGACACTAAGCCCCGCCCCCTTGCAGTCACCTGACCATAGGTCCTGTGCCAGCTTGCTAACTTCAGTGTCTGCAGGTCCTGTGCCTCTTTACTTTCTGGCGCTGACTGGACCCTGACACTAATAGTTTGAAGCACGCATTGTCACCTCTGCTGCCCTGCTCCACAGGTATCTTTTAGCACTGTTTCTGTACTCAGGACACGCGCACTGGCTCTGTGAGCGAGTGTAGTATGGTGTCTCTGACATTATAACTGACCTATACCATTTTTTTTTTTCTCTACTCCCATTCTCCTGTGTATGTGATGGATCCTATGCACGCCTTTTCTGAGCAGGTGAGACACCTGACTCAGATGTCCCAGAAACTCCTTGGAGAACGAGTCCTGGCTCAGTCTCAGCAGCGTATCGCTGACACTGTGCAGGGGGTATTCTCATTGGGGGCTTGGGATGTCACATTAGTTTCCCCTGAGTCTCCGGTTAGGTTACCAGATACCTTTTCTGGAGATAAAAGGAAATTCAGAGTTTTCAAGGAGGGCTGTAAGCTTTTTTTTTCATTGAGACCACACTCTTCTGGAGATGAAGGTCAGAGAGTGGGGGTCATTATGTCTCTGTTAAGGGGAGCCCCCCAAGCTTGGGCTTTCTTCCTTCCGACCACGGCCCCTGAGCGTATGAATGTGGATGCATTTTTTTGAAGCCCTGGGGCATATTTATGATGAGCCTGATCGAGTGCGTATGGCTGAGGACATGGTGATGAGTGTGTGCCAGGGGAAGCCCTCATCCGAGTGGTTTTGCTCAGAGTTCAAACGCTGGGCTGCTGAGGTCTGATGGAATGACGCCGCCCTCCGGGGTTTGTTCCGTAGAGGCCTGTCTGAACATCTGAAAGATGCCTTGGCTCTCCACCCTCCGCCAGATTCCCTGGAAGAGGCTATGACACAGGCCATCCGAATGGATCGCAGGCTACGGGCGAGGGGAGTGGTGCAAATTGAGAGACCATTATTCCCCCAAGGAAGGGGAGCCAGTCATACATTGGAAGTCATGGAGATGGGAACCATCGACCTCAAAGAAATTGAAAGGAGACAACGGCGCATGGGAAAATGCTGTTTTCACTGTGGCGATTCTGGACATTGGAAGAAGGATTGCCCCTCCGGTCCACTGACCAACAAGCGACTGAGCCCGGGTGATTGTCATGAAGGTCACCCAGGCTCTCTCAGGTACCCTTTTCTGCCTTCTCTAAAATGTTGTTGCAAGTGGAACTTTGTTGTGGGAGTGTCTCTACATCCACTTCTTCCTTCGTGGATTGCGGTTCATCATTGAACTTTATTGACTCGGACTTGGTGGCCAGGTGTAAGTTAGGGACAGTTAGGTTGGAGACTCCTATTCACATTGTTGCCATTGACAAAACACCACTGGTTAAGAATAATGTTCTGTTTCACACTGAAGAGTTTCTCCTTAAAGTGAGTTCCTTACACCAGGAACATATTTCATGTTTTGTTATGGACAATCTGATCATAAGAACATACCCCTAAAAATGATACTTTATTAGGTTAAAAATAACCAAAACAGACTTGGTTATGCACCAAAAACAAAAAGTGACAAAAATCAAAAACAAAAACAAACGTGTTCAAGCAAAACCCCAATAAGGGAATAACTAGGAGTCCCTATTAGATGCCCTGAGCTCACAACTGCCTGGCCGCGGAGGTTGGCACCCTAGGGGGGACGTTGTGGCGCCCCCGCTCAACGATGACTGTCCCTAGGGACCCTGATACACCCTGTAGCCACTAGGGTTACCCTCTACCCAGTCGTGTTTGGGGGAGAGGAGAAATGGAGGCACAGTTTGGTGTCTATGTGGTACAGATTCATAGACGATGTATTCATGATCTGGACAGGGTCGGAAGATCAGTTTACAGAATTTGTGGGAGAATTAAATCAGAATGAT
Organism: Dendrobates tinctorius; assembly: GCF_039654945.1. Lineage (NCBI taxonomy): Eukaryota > Metazoa > Chordata > Amphibia > Anura > Dendrobatidae > Dendrobates > Dendrobates tinctorius. Next base: position 11,342,306 of record NW_027361702.1, read on the forward strand.
GTGGGTCTCAGATTTACCTCTGCGATCCACAAATCTGAGATACCATTTCTGGATATTAAGATCAGAAAAGATAAAATGGGAGGGGTGTCCACAAGTATCTATCGTAAGCCGACCAGCACGAACAGTCTTTTGCACTGGCAGAGCCACCATCCGGTTCCACTAAAGAGAGGTATTCCGAAGGGACACTTCCTTCGTTTGAGGAGGAATTGCTCCAGGAATGACCTCTTTCAGAGACAGGCAGGGGACATGTTTTGTCGCTTTCAGGAGAAGGGGTACCCTAGACACATTCTTAATACCGCATATGATTTTGCAAATAGGTCGAATAGACAGCAATTACTGCAAAAGCGTGTAGCGGAGGATTCGGAGGAACAAATAAGGATCATTGGGACATTTGATACCAGACACCAGGAGGTTAGAAGAGTTCTATCCAGACACTGGGATGTTCTTAGACTGGACCCTGACCTTAGGGATGTGCTGGGGGAGCGTCCCAACATAACCTTTAGGAAGGGCAAATCTATTAAGGATATGTTGGTACACAGCCAGTACAGGAGACCAGTCAATACTGGGACATGGCTGGATCGCAAACCCCGTGGTTTTTTTAAGTGTGGAGACTGTAGTTTTTGTAAATTCATGAGACCTGGGAAGTCCTTTTGTAGTTCGAGTACAGGGAAGATCTTTTACCAGAGGGATTTCTCGAACTAACCACAGGGGTTATCTATATGGCCACCTGTTCCTGCCCCAGAGACTACATAGGTAAAACTAAGAGGGAGTTCAGGAGGAGAGTGGGGGAACATATTGGTGATGTGAGGAACCAAAGGGAGACCCCGCTCGCGAAGCATATGAGGTTGTGCCATAAAGGTGATCTTGGTGATATCAAATTCAATATAATTGAGGTTGTAAATATAAACCCCAGAGGGGGCAATATAGACAAGATGATCCTGAGGAGAGAATGTGAGTGGATATTTATAATGGATTCCCTGGAACCAAAAGGGTTAAATGAGCAATTTTCCTTTGCCTGCTTCTTATGAGTGACGATTGATGGATGGGACCCCTTTTTGAGTCTATCGGCCATCCCCGGTTTTTCGTTTTGTTTCCTCATTAATTGAGGATTCCTATGTATTATCATGCAATATTTATGTATAGGATGTTCTCTTTACTGCCTGCCCCCCTTGATAACCTCTATTTACTGATCATACAATATAAATGAGAGATTTAAGATTTAATAACCCCCTATTTGTGTTAAAAAGAACCCATTAAAATCTAGCCATATAATATGGATAAGAGGGCGAGATCGATTGTTATATAGCACGTGAATGGTTAAAAATGGAGACATTGATCTCATATAGTGAGAAGAGGGGCGTCAGACATCTTTATGGAGTCCTGGGCATGCGCATTGTGCGCTGGAGGGACAGGAGGTGCTGCCTCTAATGACGCCGGTATGGCGATCACTATCTGCTCTCTGAGTCTGCGCAGTAGAGCGCTGGATGACGTGATTGGTGAGTACACATCTGATGACCACAAGATTAACAATAGTCCATGTGCCAAAATAGAAATACTTCCTTCACAACTTTACCCTGAAACCACCTGTTAATGTGGATTGAATGTGTTCTATTGTTTTTAACTATAAGGGATATAGGGCCCTCCTTAGAGCAGTATTTTATTGTCTAGTATGAGGGGTCCCTTTACGACTGGGTAGAGGGTAACCCTAGTGGCTACAGGGTGTATCAGGGTCCCTAGGGACAGTCATCGTTGAGCGGGGGCGCCACAACGTCCCCCCTAGGGTGCCAACCTCCGTGGCCAGGCAGTTGTGAGCTCAGGGCATCTAATAGGGACTCCTAGTTATTCCCTTATTGGGGTTTTGCTTGAACACGTTTGTTTTTGTTTTTGATTTTTGTCACTTTTTGTTATTGGTGCATAACCAAGTCTGTTTTGGTTATTTCTAACCTAATAAAGTATCATTTTTAGGGGTATGTTCTTATCATTTGATTCTAGACCCTTGAGTAATATTCAGAGATTGTTATGGACAACCTGCCTGCGGGACTGGTGCTAGGGTTCCCCTGGTTACAATTGCATAATCCTGTAATTAATTGGGAATATCGGGACATTGTTAAATGGGGTCCCTATTGTTCTGAAAAATGTATTTTTATGGTGTCTGTGTCATCCGTGGGTCTGGAAGGTATTCCGGAGTGCCTGAAAGACTATACGGACGTTTTCTCCGAAATGGAGGCTGAGGTTTTACCACATTTTTACCCATTTGATTGTGCCGTTGACCTGGTTCCAGGTGCCAAATTGCCCAAAGCCCGCTTGAATAACCTTTCGGGTCCAGAACGGGCCGCGATGAAAGAATATATTTCCGAGAGTCTCCGTAAGGGACACATTCGTCCTTCTGTTTCTCCCGTAGAGACGGGGTTCTTTTTTGTAAAGAAAAAAGACGGTGGTTAACGCCCATGCCTCGATTTTTGTGAGTTAAATAAGATAACTGTGAGGAATACGTATCCCCTTCCACTTATTCCTGATTTATACAATCAGTTGTCCGGAGCTAAGTGGTTTTCAAAGTTAGATCTACGGGGAGCGTATAACCTTATCCGAGTCCGGGACAGAGATGAGTGGAAAACCGCTTTTCTCACTACTGAAGGGTTGTTTGAAAACTTGGTCATGCCTTTCGGTCTGACCAATGCTCCAGCGGTTTTCAAAAATTTAATTAATCATGTGTTCTCTGATTTCATTGGACATTTTATGGTGGTATATTTGGATGACATATTGATCTACTCTCCTGATAAACAGGCTCACAATGACATGTTCGGGCAGTTCTCCAAAGGCTCCGGGAGAACTGTCTCTTCGCTAAATTAGAAAAATGCTTATTTTTTGTCCAGGAACTGTCTTTTCTGGGGTTCATTGTGTCTGCTGAGGGGTATTGCACGGATCCTAAGAAGGTGCAGGCCATTGTCGAGTGGGTTCAGCCTTGTGATTTGAAGGCTCTGCAGCGTTTCCTAGGATTTGCCAATTACTACCGTAAATTTATAAGGGGGTTCTCACAGGTGGTTAAACCCCTCACAGACATGACTGAAAAGGGAGCCGATATCAAGAATTGGTCAACCGCAGCGGTAGCAGCGTTTCAGTTTTTAAAAAAATGTTTCATATCTGCCCCGGTTCTGGGGGTGGGGGCGGTATTGTCCCAGGGACCCGCCACTTTGACCAATTTGAGACCTTGCGCCTTTTTTTCAAAGAAGTTCTCCCCTGCGGAGAGAAACTATAATGTGGGGAATCGAGAACTTCTGGCCGTAAAGTTGGCCTTTGAAGAATGGAGGCATTTTTTGGAGGGGGCTGTCCATCCTATAACAGTAATTACGGGCCACAAAACCCTAGCTTACATTGAGTCAGCTAAAAGGTTGACTCCCAGACAGGCTAGATGGTCACTTTTTTTTTCCCGGTTCAATTTCTCGATCACTTTTCGGCCAGGATCTAAAAATGTCAGAGCGGATGCCTTGTCACGCAGTCTAGATCCGGTGTCCCCCCCGGAACCTCCATCCTCCATTCTTCAACCTGGAGTGGTGTTGGCAGATATTTCTCATATGTTGGAACGGGAGATTCGGGCGGCTCAGTCTCTGGCACCTCTGACTAAGCCGGTGGATAAGCTTTTCGTGCCAGCTCAGTTCGCCTCAAGGTCCTCCGGGAGTTCCATGTCTCAGTTCTGGGTGGACATCCAGGGATCTCAGCTACCCGGAAGGCCACTGCTAGAGTATTCTGGTGGTCTGCTTTAGCCTCTGATGTTGGGGAATATGTGTCTGCTTGTGATGTTTGTGCCCGTGCAAAAACCCCCCATAATCGGCCGGCCGGGGAATTGGTACCACTGCCAATTCATGAGAGAGCATGGACTCATTTGTCCATGGATTTCATCACCAACCTTCTCCCCTCCAAGGGTAATACCGTCGTTTGGGTTGTGGTGGACAGGTTTAGTAAGCAGGCACATTTTGTACCTTTGGTAGCTCTATCTAATGCGGAAACGTTGTCCAGATTGTTCGTTGAGCATGTGGTGCGGTTGCATGGGGTACCCTTGAATGTGGTGTCTGATAGAGGAGTGCAATTTGTTTCCAGATTTTGGAGGGCTTTTTGCAAGAGGTTGGGTATTGGTCTGTCCTTTTTATCCGCTTATCATCCTGAGACTAATGGGCAGACTGAGCGGACCAATCAGTCTCTGGAGCAAATTTTGCGTTGCTTGGCCTCAGCCCGACAGGATGATTGGTGTTCTGTGTTACCGTTGGCCGGGTTTGCATTTAACAACCGCATTAACCAGTCTACGGGTACAGCTCCCTTTTTCTGTAATTATGGGTTTCATCCTCATTTTTGAGAATTTTCCCATTTGAATTCTGGGTGTCCTGGGGTGGATGAGACGATCCAGCGGTTGGGGGAGGTATGGCGGGAGGTCCAGAGTAACATTATGAAGGCCCAGGACAAATTTAAGTTTTTTGCGGACAAAAAACGATCCGCGGGACCGGTGTTTCAGATTGGGGATAAGGTATGGTTGTCCACCAAGAATATAAGGCTCAAGGTCCCCTCTGCGAAGCTTGGACCCAAGTTTATAGGTCCCTATGTAATTACCGAAGCAGTTAACCCGGTGGCTTTTCGTTTGCGGCTCCCACCATCTCTGCGGATCCCAAATATTTTCCATAAGGCCCTTTTGAAACCTGTGCGGTCTGGTGGGGAGGGATGATCAGCTTCCCCACCACCGGTTTTGGTAGACGGGCAGTCGGACTACGAGGTGGAATGAATCGTCGACTCTAGGTTGGTCCGTTGTGCCCTTCAATATCTGGTACATTGGAAAGGCTACGGTCCTGAAGAACGGTCGTGGGTTCCTGCTCGATCGGTCCATGCGGATCGGTTGGTCCGGGCCTTTCACGCCAAGTACCCTGAGAGACCTGGGGGTCCGGTGGTCCCCCATTGAGAGGAGGGTACTGTCATGATCCAGGACGGGGTTTCGCTTTGGCCCGTCCTGATCAGACAGGTGGTTAATTGTTCCGCCTCTCTCTGGCAGAGGGCGGCTATTTAATGCTCACTGGACCTAGGTCCGGTGTCAGTTATACTCCTGCCCTCGGCTGAGTTAGTTGACCTTGTGCGTACGTGTGCCTTGTGCCTGATATCTTGCCTGCTTGTTTGGTTTTGATCCGGTTCTGTCCCTGTTACGAGTTCTGCCTGCCCCTCTTGTACTGCGCTACCTCTCGTGTATGACTCTCTGCTTGTGACCCGACTTCTCTCTGCTTGTCCCCTTGGTACCACATCGCTCTCTTGTGTATGACCTTTGGCTTTGTCTGACTACCCGTCTGTTTGTCCCTCCTGTGCCTCGTTTGCCCGTACTGTCGTGACCTCCGTTTTGCCTGACTGAGTTGTTGTATGGTGTCCTGTCATATCTGAAAGCAGGATGCTAAGCCCCGCCCCCTTGCAGTCACCTGACCATAGGTCCTGTGCCAGCTTGCTAACTTCAGTGTCCGCAGATCCTGTGCCTCTTTACTTTCCGGCGCTGACTGGACCCTGACACTAATAGTTTGAAGCATGCATTGTCACCTCTGCTGCCCTGCTCCACAGGTATCTTTTAACACTGTTTCTGTACTCAGGACATGCGCACTGGCTCTGTGAGCGAGTGTAGTGCGGTGTCTTTGACACTTGTATTGTTTTATTGTAATTCATTATATTAAATTGGTAATCTTCAAAGGTTTCAGAATTCTTAGAATGGTGCATGCCATTTTTAATGTATGCAATTTAAAATGATAACTAAATGACATAAATAAGTAAAGGTTTGTTAAGCTTTTATGTCTATGTTTTCATCACGTAGGAACCGTGTTCAGGAAGTGCAGACTTTTATTCCAGTTATGACTGGCCCACCCTAAAAGGTCTACGTTGGGTCTTACGATTTGTGACCATCAACTACTCTACCCTCAGTGCTCGTATATCACAAGACAGTGTGGATCAGAAAGAAAATTGTCACCACAAAACTTCTGTGAGGCCACAGAATCACAGGTAAGCCATTATTTCATAGACCTTATTGAGGCGCTATAACCAGGATTAAATACACACATGTCACATGCACAAATGTGAACACGTCGATCAGATAATGCTCACACCACCCACTAACTGAGATACAACAAGAAAACAGAATAACAGATTTGCAAAAATACTTCGCAATAAAAAATGGCAGTAATCAGCAAGTGCTGGATAACAAATACAGGGTATTTAGTTGATACGTTTTTTTGCGCAAAAAAATGTACACCAAGCTGCTCCTCCACGTCAAGGTAACCCCTATCAAAGCAGTCCCTATCTAATGTATTAAAAACCTGAACATGTGAACAGTGTCTAATATGAACAGGATTCAGACAGGCCGCTCCCTAGTATGGGCTTGTGGTCTGAGACAGCTCTTATGTGCATGTCACACAAGAGAGGGGTGGGGTCTCCCAAACCATGCTAAGCAAGGAAAAAAAATGGTTCAAAAACACACATGTGACATGCACAAATGTGAACACATCGATCAGACAATGCTCACACCACCCACTAACTGAGATATAACAAGAAAACACAGAATAACAGATTTGCAAAAATACTCTGCACTAAAAAATGGCAGTAATCAGCAAGTGCTGGATAACAAATACAGGGTATTTAGTCAATACGTTTTTTTGTGCAAAAAAATGTACACCAAGCTGCTCCACCACGTCAAGGTAGCATGGTTTGGGAGACCCCACCCCTCTCTTGTGTGACGTGCATATAAGAGCTGTCTCAGACCACAAGCCCATACTAGGGAGCGGCCTGTCTGAATCCTGTTCATATTAGACACTGTTCACATGTTCAGGTTTTTAATACATTAGATAGGGACTGCTTCGATAGGGGTTACCTTGACGTGGTGGAGCAGCTTGGTGTACATTTTTTGTGCAAAAAAACGTATTGACTAAATACCCTGTATTTGTTATCCAGCACTTGCTGATTACTGCCATTTTTTAGTGCAGAGTATTTTTGCAAATCAGTTATTCTGTGTTTTCTTGTTGTATCTCAGTTAGTGGGTGGTGTGAGCATTGTCTGATCGACGTGTTCACATTTGTGCATGTCACATGTGTGTTTTTAATCTGTTTTTTTTCCATGCTTAGCATGGTTTGGGAGACCCCACCCCTCTCTTGTGTGACGTGCACATAAGAGCTGTCTCAGACCACAAGCCCATACTAGGGAGCGGCCTGTCTGAATCCTGTTCATATTAGACACTGTTCACATGTTCAGGTTTTTAATACATTAGATACGGAGTGCTTTGATAGGGGTTACCTTGACGTGGTGGAGCAGCTTGGTGAACATTTTTTTGCACAAAAAAAGTATCGACTAAATACCCTGTATTTGCTATCCAGCACTTGCTGATTACTGCTATTTTTTATTGCAGAGTATTTTTGCAAATCTGTTATTCTGTGTTTTCTTGTTGTATCTCTATAACCAGGATGTACAATCTGTGACAAGAGAAAACTTTTTATAAGATTGCCTTTTAAGGTAAAATTAAAGGTAAATGACACATATATCATCTACAGGGCAATCATGTTGTCACAGAGCCTGTGTGATCACCAGAGGGCGTTGCTGTGACTGACAGCTGGGGTGCAACTGTGATGGCCTGGACTGGAGATAGCTCGTTAATGACCATGGTTAGACAGTTCTAATTGGGCTCCCCTTTCTGCCCACCAAAAATGTTTAACAGAGTAGCTGGGGTCATAGCTCCCAACTTTTATAAATAGGGAGACGGACATGTATTGTAGTAGGTAAATAGTAATTATACCCCTATTGAAGCCCCTTTGTGTTCTCACACCTTTAATGGCCATTATAGAGTATGATGTCTCCACAGTGCCCCAAACACAGTATAAAACCACCACAGTATGATGCCTATAAAGTGTGCCACCATAGTTTCCCCATACACAGTATGAAGGCCTGTTAGTATGCTGTTTTCCATTCAGTATGATGCCCCCGCAGTGTCTCACTCAGTATCATGGCCCCCACAGTATGATGTCCCCATAGCCTTCACTCAATGTGATACACCCATAGCACCCTTAGTGATGCCCCACAAAGTCCCTCACTCAGTATAATTTATCCACAGCCCACCACACAGTATGATAGTCTGCACAGCTCCTCACTCAGTATGATTTCCTACTGTATGATGGCCACCAAATCCCCCATACATTATGATGGCCCGCACAGCCTCCCATCCAGTATGATAGTGTGGCGCCCCCATGAGTATGGTCGCCACAGTGGCATTGCCCTCCTCCAGGGAGGGTGATGTCAGGCTTGGAGGCAATGAAGGGTCTCTCTAACAGTTAACCATGTCATGCAACACAGTTCCCACTCCAGGCTAGCAGAGGGAGCTCTGAACCAGAATTGGGGGAGGAGTGCTCTCTGAGGGCCAGGAAGGGAAATGGGGAGTTAGTGTGAGGAGGGCAGAGAGTCTAGACGTGTGGAGAGAAGCTGGAGGTTGAGCTGCATATAGAGAGCTCCCTCCCGGTGATAGCGCATGATCTGGAGCCTGGTCTCCATGGTTGTATGGATACTGAAGGTCCTGCAACAGAAACCACAGGAATAGGAAGCTGTAAATGCTCTATTCCCAACTAAGACTCGGAGGCACAACAGCGACGGGTGAGCCAAGAGAGATAGAGGGCTACAGCTGTCTGCCATACGAGGTAGTTCTAAGAGAAGATAAGAAGGAGGAACTTCAGTGTAACACAGTACTGGATGTACTTTGAGCCAACGCTAAGAAGGAGACTACACAACCCATCTGATAGAGAGATCCCTGATTTGCTTCCAGGCTAGCCTGCTCCTGTGCCATCTGTAACCAGGACCCTGGACTGCGTTTGCCAAGTAAAGGTAAAGAAACTGCACCCTGTTGTGTCCTTGCCTCCTTCCTGCAACATCCTCAGCACTTCTACATCTCTGTGCGAAACACTGCACCCTCTTCCCCAACACCTATCTACACTGCCCTGGGACCAACAGCCCTGCCTGTGGAGGGCTACACTATCATTGCTGCACTACACCATCTGTCCCAGAGGATCTGTCTGCAGCGTCGGCTTAACACCTTCATTGCCGAACACCACAGGTGGCGTCACGAATCACTTATAAACTTTATTCCCAACTCAACACCTTTTACAGGGCCACGGACCAGGTCACCGCTGCTGTGACAATCCCCTCTGAGAGACCGGCCCGGTACCGAGTACCCCACAGCCCTGGGAGGGCGACCCATTTTGGCGTCACGAAAAGGATTACGGAGTCCGGTGTCCCCGGGTCCTGTGTGCCAGAGACTGTGTTTGGTGCTATAGACTGTGTGCGAAATTGGCGCCATTGCCGCCATTGTCCCGCTGATTGGCGCACGCGGGAAGAAAAGGGGGCAGGCCTTCGTGGGCGGAGCCAGCTGAGAAGCGCAAAAGGAGAAGAGCTCGCGTGAAGTGAAAAGCTGAGGCCTGCAGTTCCGGCGTCCCCGGATCCAGCCGAGGAGCGACATTCGGTAAGCCAGCGCAACCCCGCGGCCTGGCCCACGGTAACTAGGGGGAGAGAAAATGTCTGAGGACAACGCGAATGCAGCGGCGGATGCCCCCGCAGTCCCCACAGCGCTGCTGAATCTAGCAGCCAGTGTTGCTTCCAGGGCACCGCAAGAAACAGCGCCCACCACAGTGGTCCCCATAATGCCGCTGTCTTTGCCTTACATACCGGGAGCAGCCTGGCTACCGCAGTATTCAGGGGAGTCACATACCCTGAGTGAATTTAAAGAGAGACTGTGCAGTTTGTTTGAGGTGTATCCTCTATCTGAAAGCCAGAAGGTGAACATCCTGATTGGGCAGCTAACAGGTGCAGCGCAGAGAGAAGTAAAAGCCTGGCAGGACACTAACAAAGAGACTGTTATAAAGATTTTGGCCAAGCTGCACATCATAGCCCTACAGAACCCTGATCTAGACTTTGCTGATTTCAAGAACAGGGCTATCCGGGTGCTGCAGGAACCAACTGTTAGCCGTCCAGCGCCCCCTAGGCGCCCAGGGATCACCTACCACCAAGAAGCAACATCTTTCCCTTCCATCCCTGTGGAGGCTGATGCACAGACTCTGGATAAAGATCCAACTGAAGAACTGCGTCTTCAGGTCCAGGAGTTGACCAAAGGTATGGCTGCACTTACTAAAACCGTGCAGTCCCTGCAGGTGTCCTCCAAGCAGAAAATCCAGCTTGCTTCCAGTCCAGAGGATGTCCCGTGACTTCGGAAGAGGAGAACCCCGCCACTCCGAGGGAGGAACAACGATCACTATGACCAGGACAGACGTCCCATCTGTCGTCACTGCCACAAAGCAGGCCATCTTGCAAGATTCTGTTATTTAAACGAGCAACCGCTCGGCAGAGGGCCAACCTCCAGGAGTAGGACCACAAGGCCCAAGGAACTGGCGAGCCAAGTATGTTGGAGGGAGACCGGTTCTTCCAGTGGTGATTGATGGCATCCCTATTAACGCTTTGCTGGACACTGGCTCCCAGGTGACCACTATGCCCTATATCATCTACAAGCGGTATTGGGCTGACTCTGAACTCACCCGTGGCCCAACTGATGAACTAACAGTAGTTGCCAGTAATGGTCAGTCTTTACCACAAGTGGGATGTAAAGAAATTACTGTTAAAGTGGGGAGGGTGGAGTTAAGATCTCAAGGTCTGATAGTTGTGGATATTGATCGACGAGAATGTTATCCCATGATGACTCTTGGTACAAATGTAATTGAAAATTGTCTTTCCGAGGTTATTGTCTTGTTGCAACAGGTGGCTGAGACTGATGGTTCCAGTGACCAACGAGTCCTGCAGAAGGAGATCAAGTCCCTGATGCAAAGACAACAGGTAGAACTCTCTTGCGGAGCATTTGGCAGAGTCAGAGTGAGTGATGCTTTCCACATTGCAATACCCCCCATGTGTGAAATGTTGATTTGATGTCGGGCAGCCATAGGCCTCAGAGGAAAAGATTACCAGGCAACGGTAGAACCAGTGTACTCTGATAGCAGGCCCACTGTTCTGACGGCCAGAGGGGTAGTTGATGTTCGCAAAGGGAGGGTACCTGTACGCCTCTTGAATTGTAGGGAAGATGAGGCCACAATACCTCGGTATGCCACAGTTGCTAAGCTGCTCACTGTCAGTAATAATGCAATGCAGGCAGCAGAGCCCTTGGTCTCATCCGACCAGGTGGGGGACAATGGCTCTGTAAAGCAGCGGGAGGAGTGGTGTCAGCAACTGCAGGTGGGAAGTGACTCCACCCCTTCATACCAAAAGAATGGGGTTTACAGAGTGACCCAGGAGTATGAGCCGGTATTCAGCAAACACCCTCTAGATTTTGGGAAGGCAAAAGGGGTTCAATATCGTATCCCCACTGGAGATCATCCACCCATAAAAGAAAGGTACCGGCCTATACCCCCAACACAATACCATTGTGCCAAAGGTATGTTGAGAGAGATGAAGGAAGCAGGGATTATCAGAGACAGTTGTAGCCCCTGGGCAGCTCCAATAGTTTTTGTAAAGAAAAAGGATGGTACCATGCGAATGTGTGTTGATTACAGGAAAATTAACAGCATTACACATTAGGATGCCTACCCATTACCCAGAATTGAGGAATCATTAGCTGCACTTAAAACTGCTAACTATTTTTCCACCTTAGATCTCACTAGTGGGTATTGGCAGGTTCCCGTGGCAGAGGCAGACAAGGAGAAAACAGCATTTATCACCCCAATGGGTCTCTGTGAGTTCAACTATATGCCATTCGGGCTTTGCACCGCCCCAGGAACATTTCAACGGCTGATGGGGTGCTGCCTGGGACACAAGAACTTTGAGACGGTCCTGTTGTACCTTGATGATGTCATTGTTTTCTCCAAGACTTATGAAGACCATCTGAAGCACCTGGCTGAGGTGTTTGAAGCCTTGTCCAACTTTGACCTGAAGGTGAAACCTTCCAAATGCCACTTCCTGAAGCCCAAGGTTCAGTACCTCGGTCATGTAGTGAGCGCAGAGGGTGTTGCGCAAGATCCTGACAAAGTCACGGTCATCCAGGACTGGCCGAAGCCCAGCAACCTCCATGAGGCACGCCAATTCCTCGGGTTGGTAGGTTCATCAAGGGCTTCACTGAAATAGCCACTCCTATGCAAAATCTTCTGGTGGGGCAGTCCAAGAAAGCCAAACAGAAAAGTTCCACATTTGAATGGACTGAGGAGTTGGAGAAGTCCTTCACCCAACTGAAGATGGCTCTCACAGGAGATGAAGTTCTGGCCTACCCAGATTATGACCAACCCTTTGTGTTGTATACTGATGCCAGCAACGTGGGACTTGGAGCAGTACTGTCACAGGTACAGAATGGCAAAGAAAGAGTGATCTCCTACACCAGCAGGAAGCTTCGTCCCACTGAAAGGAACTCTGACAACTACAGTTCCTTCAAGCTGGAGTTCCTCGCCATAGTCTGGGCTGTGACTGAAAGATTCAAGCATTACCTAGCTTCAGCCAAGTTTACCATCTTCACGGACAACAACCCGTTGACTCACTTGGAAACTGCCAAGCTAGGTGCACTTGAGCAGCGATGGATGGCTCGGCTATCTAACGATGAATTCACCATCAAGTACCGAGCAGGGCACAAGAATGCCAATGCTGATGCGCTGTCCAGGATGCCTAATCTGCCAGATGCAGGAGAAGACCCTGAGGCACTCGAAGAAGTAGAGTTACCTCCCTTCCACCGGCCAATTGCAGCCCAACGTGCCCAGGGAGTCAGAAACAGACGGTCTATCCTGAAAGAGGCTACCCTAAATCAATTGCCTCACCATGACTGGGCAGAAACCCAGGATAGCGACCCTGCAGTCCGCCTGATGAAGGAGCTACTGTCACAAACTGATTCACGCCCGGATTCAGATGCTCCTGAAGAAACCCAGCAGTTGTGGAAGGAAAGAGGCAGTCTGTTCATCTATGAAGGAAAGCTGTGTCGAAGGAGTATCAATGCCCGCGCTCATGAGTTGGTCTGGCAGGTGTTAGTCCCAAAGAGAGAGGCATCAATGGTCCTGGAAGCATACCACAATGGAGCTGGACACTTCGGATGGAAGAAGTTGGAGGCCTTGCTCCGAGAGAGATTCTACTGGGCTGGTATGAGGAAAGCCATTGAAAATTGGTGCCGAGAGTGTGGACAATGCAACCTGCGCAGAAAGGACCGTAACAGCCAGCGAGCTCCTTTGCAGCCAATAATAACCAAACAGCCACTCGAGTTGGTCGCCCTGGACCATGTGAAGTTGGTCCCAAGCCGTTCAGGCTACATTTATGCTCTTAACATCGTTGACCACTACTGAAGATTCTTGGTAGTTGTGCCTGTCAAGGATCAAACAGCCAGGACAACAGCCAGAGCATTCCAATAGCACTTTTTTAGACCACACGGATACCCTGAGCGAGTGCTTACAGATCAAGGTCCAGCCTTTGAGGCGGAAGTGTTCCAGGAATTCTGTAACTTGTACGGTTGCAAGAAGATCAGGACAACACCGTACCATTCACAGACCCATGGCATGTGTGAAAAGATGAACCAGGTAGTGATTGACCTACTGAAGACCTTGCCTTTGGACGAAAAGAATCTGTGGCCAGAAAAGTTGCCAGATCTTGTAGACCTCTATAACCACATTCCTGTGAATTCCACCAACTGCACTCCAGCATACCTAATGAGAGCGAGGCCTGGTAAACTGCCTATTGATTTGGATATGGGAGTCCTGACACCTGAAGTGACATCACCAGATGCTGACTGGGATACAGAGAGGCAGCAACAGTACAGAAAAGTACAAGAGTGTGTGGAAAAGAGTCTAGCTCAGGCAAGACAAAAACAAGAGAGGAACTACAATCAGCATGCACCTGCAGTCCCCTTGTCACCAGGAGAACAAGTCCTCAAGAGGAAAACAAGACTGCATAAGCTGGATGACCAATGGGAAGCTGAACCCTACACCATTCTACCCTCAAATTTTGACAATACCAAGGTGTGCCTTATTAGTAAAGATGGAGGAGAAACCTCAGCAGCAGTATCAAGGGATCATTTGAAATTATGCCCTGACCAGTTAAGAGAAAGAATGGAAGAACAAAATAACATCCAACCTATAGAAGAAGAAAAGGTCAGCACTATACTTGGAGAATTCCCTGCCAATTGGACTAAAGTAAATGATGCCATAGTGGTGCCAGTGTTGACGTTACCCCAACTGGTAGTACAAGAAGAAGTGACTCATGAGAACTCTGAAAATCAGGAAGTTCAGGTAGCAGATGCCATATCAGCAGTGGAGCCAGAGAACCCTCGCCCTGCCAGTGGTGAATCTGTCATACCCATGGTGAGACTAAGAGTCTGTAGGAGAATACTACCCAGTTTACCCACACCAGAGTTATGCAGGTCTACCCATACTACACAAGGCATACCGCTCATCAGATATCGTGTATAGATAAATTTATGTGAATGTTGAAATTGTGTATATATGTAACTGTTCTCAAGCTTTGTGCCTACAGAGACTCTGTAAGAAGCCTTTTTGAAGTTCTTGTTTCATGTTTTGATGGACATTGGACCACAGGACTTGTGTGATCAAAACCAACTTGTACATAGTTCACCAGTCACCCAGGAATAGACCATGGACGTTGATGCATGGACTTATCGTCACAGGACTATTTTTGAAGCCTTTGGTTTTTGTAAATTTTTCATTTTTCATAAATCTTGTAATCTTCATATTGTTTACAAGTTTATATGTTTTTCATGTTTTTCTTTTATCAGTCCAGGAGTACTGACTTGCACTAGGGGGGAATGTGGTGCCCCCAGGAGTATGGTCGCCGCAGTGGCATTGCCTTCCCCCAGGTAGGGTGATGTCAGACTTGGAGGCAATGAACAGTCTCTCTAACAGTTAACCATGTCATGCAACACACTTCCCACTCCAGGCCAGCAGAGGGAGCTCTGAACCAGAATTGGAGGAGGAGTGCTCTCTGAGGGCCAGGAAGGGAAATAGGGAGTTAGTGTGAGGAGGGCAGAGAGTGTAGACATGTGGAGAGAAGCTGGAGGTTGAGCTGCATATAGAGAGCTCCCTCCCGGTAATAGCGCATGATCTGGAGCCTGGTCTCCACGGTTGTATGGATACTGAAGGTCCTGCAACAGAAACTAGAGGAATAGGAAGCTGTAAATGCTCTATTCCCAACTAAGACTCGGAGGCACAACAGCGATGGGTGAGCCAAGAGAGATAGAGGGCTTTAGCTGTCTGCCATACGAGGTAGTTCTAAGAGAAGATAAGAAGGAGGAACTTCAGTATAAGGCCTGTTTCACACTTGCTTTTTTTTGCAGCGCGTTTTTCCCGCAAAAAAACGCATTGAAAAACGCATACAAAAGCATACAACTGCTGCGTTTTTTTCAAGCATTTTTATGAACATGCATGAAAAAAACGCAGCGTTTTTATGCGTTTGTATGCGTTTTTAGTGCGTTTTTACCGCGTTTGCGTTTTTTTCCAACATTAGGTGGCCCCTCACACTAACCCAAACCATGACTTTACTAACCCTAACCCTGACCCTAACCCTAACCCTGACCCTAACCCTAACCCTAACCCTAACCCTTAACCAAACCATACTTAACCCTAACCCTGACCCTAACCCTTAACCAAACCATACTTAACCCTAACCCAAACCCTAACTAACCTTAACCCTAACCCTAACCCTGACCCTAACCCTAACACTAACCCTAACCCTGACCCTAACCCTTAACCAAACCATACTTAACCCTAACCCTGACCCTAACCCTGACCCTAACCCTTAACCAAACCATACTTAACCCTAACCCTGACCCTAACCCTGACCCTAACCCTAACCCTAACCCTAACCCTGACCCTAACCCTAACCCTAACCCTGACCCTAACCCTAACCCTGACCCTAACCCTTAACCAAACCATACTTAACCCTAACCCTGACCCTAACCCTGACCCTAACCCTAACCCTAACCCTGACCCTAACCCTTAACCAAACCATACTTAACCCTAACCCTGACCCTAACCCTGACCCTAACCCTAACCCTAACCCTAACCCTGACCCTAACCCTTAACCAAACCATACTTAACCCTAACCCTAACCCTAACCCTGACCCTATCCCTAACCCTAACCCTAACCCTAACCCTAACCCTTAACCAAACCATACTTAACCCTAACCCTGACCCTAACCCTGACCCTAACCCTAACCCTAACCCTAACCCTAACCCTGACCCTAACCCTTAACCAAACCATACTTAACCCTAACCCTGACCCTAACCCTAACCCTAACCCTAACCCTGACCCTAACCCTTAACCAAACCATACTTAACCCTAACCCTGACCCTAACCCTAACCCTAACCCTGACCCTAAACCCCCTTAACTAACCCTAACTTTACCCAAACCCCTAAATTCCATTGTCTAAACTAATGGTAAAAAAAAAAACGCATGTGCAAAAAAACGCATACATAAGCATGCCAATGCGCACATATGCTCACCATAGACTTATAATGGGTGTCTTGCTGTAAAAAAACGCATTGCGCGCGCATGCGTTTTTTTGAGGCAAATCGGACGCACAAAAAATGCAACAAGTTGCATTTTGTGCGCCCGAGCGCATACTGCAAAAAAACGCATGCGCGGTAAAACGCGTACAAACGCATGTGTAAGCGCACATAAGCGCATCCCATGCAAAGTATAGGAAAAAAAAACGCATGCGCTATTTAGCGCTAAATTACCGCGAAAAAAAACGCAAATGTGAAACCAGCCTAACACAGTATTGGATGTATGTGGCGCCCCTGAGGCTTCAGTCATCACAGAGGTACTGCACCTTCTCCTAAGGTGTGGTACCCCACCATCCAGCTAGGGTGGAAACTCCCTTTCGTATTCCAACACCTGCACCCCACACACAGGATAGTTCAGCAGGGACCCATCCATGCTTTATGCTGGAAAGGTCATAGGGTGCCTTTTGTGGTCCCTGATAGAAACCTGCAGCCTGGGGAGTATGTGACCATCACTCGCCATGAGGGGTTCAGGGGATGGTACGCCCTGAATGTACGCTGTATCCCTGCAGAATTTATTGAGCGGTACCTGCCAAGGAGACCTGTTAATGCTCCTCCACCTACAGTTACCACCCAAGCTGCTCAGGTGCCTAGGAATCCAACCCTTACCACGTCAATTCCAACCCGGCAGCCTAAAAAGAAGATCTCTGGCTTGACACCGTGGGAAGAGGACTACCTAAAAATGGTCGATGATTATCTCGAATATGGTGATGGGTCTGCTTCCAGAACCCCAGGAGGGGATCACCAGTAGAAGAAAAATAATTTTCCAAATCTCGTTACCCAGGAGGGTTTTGTTTGCACCAGTTGTGCCTTTGCCTTTTTGTTCATCATGTTGCCCAATTTTTGATTGGCAGCGTTGTTTTTGAAATGGAACTGTAGAGATCATAGACGCTGATTGGTCCAAAACTTTTATTGTACATAGTTTGCACCTCTTTAGGTGCCCTTTCTTGGTTTTACATATAGGACTTCTTTGTGAAGATAATGGTTACACAAAGACACTTTGCAAAGATGATGTTTTTGAATGGACAATTTTCGAAGAATGATGTCTACCTCAAGGGACACTGCAAGAAATCCTGGCTGGGAGCAGTGTTCAGCACTTTGCAAGAATCTTTGAATGTTTTATGATGACGTATTTGATAATGTTGTGTCTTATGAAAAGTAAATGTCTTTTATAGCATGTTTGATACAGAAAATTAGAAAAGTTTTGATACAGAATGTGAGAATTGAATAAAGAATAAAGAATTGGAAGTGACAGGTGACAGGCCAAGTACAAATGGTCAGTGTCTTGCGTCTAGAAGAGACAGTGAAAGTAGAAAAATAAATGTGTACTAGAGAGAAAGAATAATTGCACTTTGAACTAGGAATTGCACTTAAAGAAATTTTTGATACTAAGATAGGAAGTTAGCCTGTTTGTAACGTTTAAGAGATGTGCCTCCTACATTAGGAAGATTAGATAAGTATTGTTAAACAGCATTTAAAATTTTTGTGTGTTCCTGTATTGTACTTTTGTTGTCTTGCAGCCTATGGACGTGCTGTGTTTAACGGGGGGGTATGTGGCGCCCCTAAGGCTTCAGTCACCACAGAGGTACTGCTCCTTCTCCTAAGGTGTGGTACCCCACCATCCAGGTAGGCTGGAAACTCCCTTTCGCATTCCAACACCTGCACCCCACACACAGGATAGTTCAGCAGGGACCCATCCATGCTTTATGCTGGAAAAGTCATAGGGTGCCTTTTGTGGTCTCTGGCTTCGTAACACGAGAGGTGCTGGGGAGGCGGGTGGAGTTAGCTATAAAAGAGAGGGAAGGTGTAGGATTTCAAGTCAGTCTGACAGAAGGTCAGTCTGGGGTGAGTCCCAGAGAAAGGAAGTCACTCAGACAGGAGTGAGGGATCCCTGGAAGAGGGATGGAGGAGGGAGTGCTGCAGCTGCCTCAGTGACCTGAGCCAGTGGGCAAGGGAAAGGAACAGAAGGAAAGAGACGTAGACTGGAGACTACAGATTCCATAATAGAGATAGAACAGATCGGAACAAAGGAGAATAGAAGGATGGTGGGAAGCAGGTTGAGAAAGAGAGAGAACCCTTCCAGTCAAGAGCGCAAAGGCCGGGGCCCGGTCCCCGAGGTTGATTGGATCTTTATGTCCATCAACAGACACCGGAGGAGTAGTGATCCACTAATGCCTTACTCCCATCATAGACTTGGGACACAACAGCAACTGAATAGAGAGCCGGGACGGAGAGAGGAGTCCCCGCAGCAGGCTACAGCTGTCTGTCATACAAGTAGAGAGACTAGGAACACCTAGAGAGAGGCATTCCAGGGTAACTAAGTACTGGAGTGCTTCGCACCTAAAGGTGCATTGGAGGAGTTGTTCAGTAAGGTACATATTGGCGGAGTGTGGAGGGGAGAATCCTATCCTGTCTGGAGGTTGACTGGGGCCTTGACCTGAAGAACACAGTGCGGAGGCAGGCAGTTGTGTGAACTGCAAACAGTGAGTAAAGCTTTGGAACCGCATACTCTGTTGTCCTCCAGTTATTCCAGCACCGCTACACCAGGGAACCAGCATCTATACCATTCTGCGCCTCTCCTCATCCATTGTACCTACACTGCCCTGGGACTACAGCTCCACCTGTGGGGAGCTACACCATCTTTGCTGCACCACACCATCAGTCCCAGTGGATCTGCATGCAGCGTTGGCTCAACATCTTACTTGCCAAACACCACAGGTGGCATCACGAACTATCCAAATAAACTATTACACCATTAACATCACCGCCATTGATATTGGGCGCCCAGGACCACGGACCGGGTCACCGCTGCTGTGACACACATTCCCCCTGACACCGGCCCGGTACCGAGTACCCCACTGCCCTGGGTGTGAGGGGCGACCCATGTACCTCGAGCCAGCCCTAGGAAGAAGACTACACAACCCATCTGATAGAGAGATCCCTGATTTGCTTCCAGGCTAGCCTGCTCCTGTGCCATCTGTAACCAGGACCCAGGACTGCGTTTACCAAGTAAAGGTAAAGAAACTGCAGCCTGTTGTGTCCTTGCCTCCTTCCTGCAACATCCTCAGCACTGCTACATCTCTGTGCCAAACACTGCACCCTCTTTCCCAACACCTATCTACACTGCCCTGGGACCAATAGCCCTGCCTGTGGAGGGCTACACCATCATTGCTGCACTACACCATCTGTCCCAGAGAATCTGTCTGCAGCGCCAGCTTAACACCTTCATTGCCGAACACCACAGGTGGCGTCACAAATCACTTATAAACTTTGTTCCCAACTCAACCCCTTTTACATGGGCGTCCAGGGCCACGGACCGGGTCACTGCTACTGTGACAATCCCCTCTGAGAGACCGGCCCCGTACCGAATACCCCACAGCCCTGGGAGGGCGATCCAATAGCCCCCACAATCCCTCACACAGTATGATAGCCACAAAGCCCCTCACTTACTATGACAGCCTCCACTCAATATGATTCCCCCACAGTCCCTCACAGATTATTATAGTCTGCACAGCTCCTCACTCAGTATAATTTCCAACAAAGCCCCCTACAGTATGATGGCCACCAAAACTCCCACACAGTATGATGGCCCCACACAGTATGATGTCCCCACTGCCCTTCACTTAGTATGACAGCCTCCACTTAATGATTCCCCCACAGTCCCTAAATTAGTATGATGACCACCACAGCACCCACAATTATTGACATTCAAAAACAAACAAACAATGCATACCTACCCTCATTCCCCCCGATGCACCTCTCTGGTCTGTGCAGTGTGAGGACTGAGGCCCAACACAGCAGGTGCAATTGGAGTGTCATCATTGTGCCTGGAGTGTGCTGAGGTTCAGATTTACAGGCAGAGGCCATTGGATCCCTGATGCACCGTTCTATTCAATGATATCCTATCCTGAGCATACTGAGTTCAATGAAATTTTGGCGACAAGCCGGGGAACCGCTCTTCACCTTCAGCACCACCTCTGAGGGCAGGGTTTCCTTTGTCAATTGTTTCCTCAACCCTCTCTTTGATGTGCTTGTGGGAAGTCAATGAGTTGTTCTGGCAGCACTGGAGGCTTAACAACAACCTCTAAGTCTGCTAAATTTGTACACCTATTAGGCCAAGTCACGCTTTAGTGATGTATCAGTGTATCACCTGCACAGCGAGGCTCATCCTTAACCCTCCGTCAGGAACAATGGATCTGAGAGGCGCAGCTCTTCTACTTTCATTTCTCCCTTTCACCAGATTTTCAGGAAACCCCCTCCCTCTAGATAGTCTCCTGGCTCTAGCTGCTGTGTGAAACCTGATATCACAGTTGGTCTGCAGAGCTTCAGGAAGGAAGATATAGCTGTGCTGGCTTCTCAGGCTCATTGGTCCCAAACAAATCACAATTTATAAGGTTGGTATGTAATGTTTTTAGTCATTACTATTGTTTATTTAGCTTGTTTTATGAATGGATAGATAAAGGTTTGTGGATATTTCATATAAATAAGGCAGATTTTCTTACAAATGAAAGTGTACTTCTCAGGAGTTTTGAAATTTGTGTATATCAAAGTTATTACTTTTTTGTTGAGTAAATGGGTTTGTTTTGCACCTGATAATGTGTAGTCTCTTTTATTACATCCCTATGAAGGTCTCTGATCACTTTTAGATCACTGAAATTGAGAAAATTAGATATTCTAGGATTTTTCTAGCCTGCGCTTGACAGGCACATTGTTCCATTACGAGTTAGTGCGAATATTTTTCCTGACGGAGGGTTAATCAAGTCCCAAAATCAGATTGCAGGATGCTATTCCATCCTTATATACTAACATATAACATGTTACACCTGAGGAAGCAGCAATCTGTAGTGAAACGAGTAGGGCACCAGCCTATCCCCTTGCCAGCTCCATCTTTTCTCTCTCCACATTCACATTTTACTTTGGTGTTCTGGATAAGTTGTTTGGTAACTATATGGAAAGTTATGGTTCCATCTTGTTATTTGAGATTCAACATGTTTTGCACTTTATTGCTATAATAGAATGATTGTATAATGTTGTCTTAGTGTTGCTCTCTTACATTTTTCACTGCATTTATCACACTGCTCACCAACATATTAACTTGATGGGTTATGTGCCTTTTGTGTGGAGGATTTTAGTATGTGCCTCACCTTATCTTGGTGACACTCAAACTCTTTCTTTCATTCCATATTTTGGAATTTTTGGGGTTTTTTATTTGGTGTAGTGTCCTGAGTGCGTTACCTATATGGAGGTAATAAAACTGATTTTGTATGTATTTATGTTTTTGCACCATTTTTTGTTGCTGTTTCCTATACACATTGAGGTTTCGATTCATCAGTGCCGGCCATTTGCTCACTAGTTTTGGTGAAGGATGCGCTGGAGCAAGTTTCTGCCGGAATCCTGGTGGCAAATGGTTGATGATTCAGGATCTGAGACTTTGTACAATGTTAGGGTCAGAGTATAACTCGGATAGGTGCTATGTGATGTTCCATCGAACAGCACTCGCTTCAATGTTATACTATGGGGCACTGCCGACTAGTGTTTATTTTCTCATGCCGAGTTTGCATGCGTATATCGGACGGAGCACCACCATGTAAATCTATGGGTGTGAGCAAAACATCTGACTGCACTTGGGTGTAATTCGGGTTCATTCATATGTACGCCGACTCACAGAATGGAGAAGATGTAGAAATTATGTTCTCCGTCTTCTCCGCACCCAAGTATTTTGTTACATGGTATACGGCATAGGTACCAACATTTTATTCCCTGATATATGTTTGATTATAACCTGTTTAGACTACGCTACCTGTGTTATTGATGTGTCAAGTTCCCATTATTTCGTTTTCTTTTCTTTTTGTATATTTTGTATGTAGTTTTATGTAAACCTCATGCAGAGTTGGCACTGGGGAAGGGGTAAACTTAGTAATGCCCAGGACTATCATTCCCAAACGAGACCCCCCCGCAAGACACCACACATCTGAAGCATCGATGGGCCATCAGTCTAAGGGGAGCCTTACAAATCAGAAACTACACTGATAATGCCAGACCTGCATTATTACTGCAGTTTCTAAGGATAGAAAGACCACTGGTGATATAAAGGTCACATGAGCAAAGGTCCTTCACCCTGCGGTGATCGGCTGGTATGCCTTTACGCTCTCTTTGTGTATATAGCATAAAGTGGATATAGCACAGACTATATATATAGACTATATATAGAAACGATTGTATATGTGGCGCCCCTGAGGGTTCAGTCGCCACAGAGGTACTGCACCTCCTCCTGAGGTGTGGTACCCCACCATCCAAGGTGGAGACACCTGTCCACACTCCAACACCTACACCCCACACCACAAAGTAGTGTAGCAAAGCACCTTCGGTGGCTCCCTGCTTGGAGCACGAAACATGCTGGGAGGTGGGTGGAGCTGAGTTTACATAAAGAGAGCGGGAGAACATTAGGATAGGGTCAGAGAGTTTGAGAGATCCCCAGGAGAGGGATGGATTGATGGAAGTGCTGCAACAGACCTCAGTGACCTGGGTCTGCTGGAACAGGAAAGAGACATTTTAGAAAGCCTGATTCTCCATAAGAAGGAAAGGATTAGTACGGAACGTGAGGAGAATAAGAGAACAAGGACTAGGGTTAGAGGAGAGCCCTTCCCAAGTTCTAAGCGCAAGGCCGGGGTCCGGTCCCCGAGGTTGTATGGATACTTATGGTCCTGCAGCAGACACCGGAGGAATAGAAGTAGTGACCACTTTATTCCCACACCAGACTTGGGGGCATAACAGTAATGATAGTGAGCCGGAACTAGGTAGAAGGAGTCCCCGAAGTAGGCTACAGCTGCCTGCCATACAAGTAGAGTTCGTAGG
Organism: Dendrobates tinctorius; assembly: GCF_039654945.1. Classification (NCBI taxonomy): domain Eukaryota; kingdom Metazoa; phylum Chordata; class Amphibia; order Anura; family Dendrobatidae; genus Dendrobates; species Dendrobates tinctorius. The sequence continues at coordinate 11,365,724 of NW_027361702.1, forward strand.
AACATCTGACAGGAGGAACTCCAGTGTAACTCAGTACTGTGAGTACTTCACTCAAAGGCGCTAAGAGGGAGACATTCAGAAAAGGCACATATGTTGGCGGAGTGTTGGAAAGGAGAACTTCATCTTGCCTGGAAGTTGGCTGGGCTCCTGACCTAGAGGACACAGCATGGATGCGGGCACCTGTACCACAACAGACTGTGAGTAAAGCTTTGGAACTACATGCCCTGGTGTCCTCCACTTATTACTGCGTCAGCCTGTCCGACACTGCTACATCCCTCCTGCGCTCGACACTACACCATCTAAGTGTCACTTCACCTACACTACCCTGGGACTACAGCCCTGCCTGTGGAGGGCTATAACATCATTGCTGCACTACACCGTCTGTCCCAGAGGATCTGTCTGCAGCGTCGGCTTAACATCTTCCTTGCCGAACAACACAGGTGGCGTCACGAATCACTCATATAAACTTTCACCACCATAAGCACAATGAAACAACCCTTTCTGTAATGGAGCCCCAGGGCCACGGACCGGGTCACTGCTGCCGTGACAAACCCCCGTTGAGAAGATCAAACGGCTCGGTACCGAGTACCCCACAGCCCTGGTGAGTGAGGGCGCTCCAACTATCACACAGACAGTATACAGCCTTAAAAAAGGAATGTAAAAAACGCAAATATGTTTCATCCTAGCATTTCTGCACCAAAAAATGCATTAAAAATGCTGCATCAAATCTGGATTAAAGCAGCATAAAAAAGGGGAAAATACAAAAAATAAGTAGAAGGGCAGAAAAAATGCAATAATCAGAGTAGATTTCTATTGTACTTCTTGGTGCAGAGCCTTGCAGGAAAAATAGAAGAAAAACGCAGCGTTTTTGCGCAGCTGGCCATGGTCTCATTGTTTGCTACTTTGCCTTACATACAAGAACAATGTAGAAATGAGCCGCTACTGTATATGGAGTAACTTTTCATATGCTTTTTATTCTTGTTTTCCAGTGATGTGTCAGGATCCGACATGACTCACGACAGCAGCACCAAGCTTGTGAAATACAAACATGCATTTCCAGGTGGCAAGAGACGACCTCTAAAACCTATCCAAAACCTGCTGACACAGGTACTAATATTATGATGATGTTGCTTGGTTCTTTGGAGGAGTAGTGGGTGTTCCTCAGTTGTGACACTTTAAATATCTGTTTTCATCCAACAGAAAAGTTGATAATTACAGTCATGGCCAAAACTGTTAGCACCCTTGAAATTGTTCCAGAAAATGAGCATTTCTCCCAGAAAACAATTTCAATTCCATAAGTTTTGTTATGTACATGTTGATTTCCTTTATTTGTATTGGAACAACACAAAAATACAGAAAAAAAGGAAAATTGGACAGAATTTCACAGAAAACCCCCAAAATGGGCAGTAGAAAGTTGCTGGCACCCTCAACTTAATATTTGGTTGCACCCTTTGGAATAAATAACTGTAATCAATCGCTTGCTGTAGCCATCAACAAGCTTCTTACACCTCTCAGCTGGAGTTTTGGACTCTACTTTTGCAAACTGCTCCCGGTCTCTCATGTAAACTTGCCTTCTCCCAACAGCAATTTAAAGATCTTGCCACTAGTGATCAGTGGGATATAGATCCGGACTCGTTGATGCCACCTTGGAACTCTCCAGCTAGTCATTACTCACTGAAACGCCGCAAGGCTGAGTAATCAAAATGTCTGTGGTCGGAAGCTAGCAGTGTACGTCATAGACAAATGGGTGATACAAAAGAATAGTCAGGTCATGGTCCAGGGATCAAAATACCAGGAAAATAGCAGATTAAGCAATGGGTTAAAAGCTAATGATTGGTCAGAGCGCAATCCTATGTCAGTCAACAGATCAGAGAACCGAACAACACGGCACACATATGTAAGGGAGGTCCAGGACCATATTCATGGCTGAGCACTCTGGTGTACCTGAGCCCTGGCCTCCTCTTCATTCTTTCACCAGCATACCTGTGTCTTCTCTTTCTGCACCATCAGGGATTCCACTGTGGTGCTGAAGGCTTTCTACATTTGGTTTTGAAAGAATTGAGACACAGTCCTGTTCAAATTCAACAAGTGAAACTTTACTTGAACAACTTGGCATCCCATTCTTGTCAGTTACAACATCAACAGCAAGTTCCAAGCAGTTCTTATTCTGTTCTTTCCCTGTACTTAGTTCCACATCCTCCAGTACATTACGGGTAATAGTGCCTTAGGCGGTACCGCAGCTTTCTCCCTGTTCAGACTCACTGTGCTTGGGTATTCCCTGGCCTTTTTCGCCCTGATCCTGAGAGCATCAGCCCATGCAATAATCTGCCACATGCTATACAATCCGCACCCTGTACTCATCCGGACCGCTTCCTTTCTCCAGCTATGAGCTGCTGCAATCCTGCTGCTTGATACCATACTTCTCTTCTGGATTATAGACTCCAAATGGCTAACCTTCTCTTCTTCTTCTTTAACATTGTGTGACTGCTGTGGTGTCCTGGGCCTAGAGCCCATGTGGACTATTCGGGCGCCCGGGACCTTCTGACTACCTAAAGCAACATTCCTAGCTTACCACACAGCAGCCCCTCCTGTAGTTAACCCTTTCCTATACTATTCACTAGCTGAAAGCTCTGTACACTATAATGCTCCCATCTAGTGGCCAATCCAATAACTACACTTACCCTATACACAAGTGTTTCTCAACTCCAGTCCTCAAGACCCACCAACAGGTCAAGTTTTCAGGATATCCTTAGCATTGCACAGGTGATTTCATCACCTGCTCAAACATTAATTCCATCATCTGTGCAATACTAAGGAAATCCTGAAAACATGACCTGTTGGTGGGTCTTGAAGACTGGAGTTGAGAAACACTGCTTGCTATACACTATACATAGCAGCATTACAACGGTATAACATTATACATATATACATTTAGCAAGACACGGTAATACACATAACAGTGTAGCTGTACCATTATATAGACATGGTCATACATTTAATCATACAGCAATACCATAATGTATTAACAAACATACATACACTGATAATATATGGCACCTGAACGAAAGAGAAAGGCAAGGGCATTACCGTAATATATCATACCCCCTACATTCCTCCTTCTCTTTAATTTGGTCATCCCCAACCAAGTACCGTGAGTAGGAAGCTACAATTGGCACTAATCTGAGGCAGAGACCTGACTAAAACACATGGATGACGCTCAGGCAACACCCTATCTTTGATTGGACAGCTAAACTGTCATTCAAGACACTGACAGCTCAGCTGACCACAGCCTCTGATTGGACAGATGAGCTGTCCATCAAATACTGACAGTTCAGTATGCCCCAGCACTAGATTGAACAGCACACAGTAATTCACTGAATCCAGACACGCAGAAAGGTGGAATAGTGACACAAGCGCTTTGTTTCCATTAATTTCTGGGTGATTCTTGAAGTATGTTTGAGATCATTGTCCTGCTGGAAGACCCATGACCTAGGACGCAAACCTGGCTGTCTGACACTGGGCTCTACATTGTGACACAAAATCCTTTGGAAGTCTTCACATTTCATGATGCCTTGCACACAGTCAAGTGCCAGAGGCAGCCAAGCAACCCTAAAATAGCTTTTAATAGATTTTTCTCTGCCATCCAACTCCAGGGAGGTTAGCTACAGTGCCATGGGTTGTAAACTTCTTGATTATGTTGCATACCGTGGACAAAGGAGCATCAAGATGTCTGGAGATGGACTTGTAAACTTGAGATTGATGACATTGTTCAACAGTTTTGGTTCTCAAGTCCTCAGATAGTTACCTTCTCCTCTTTCTGTTCTCCATGCTTAGTGTGGCACACACAGACATACAATGCAAAGATTTAGTCAACTTCTCTTTTTACCTGGTTTCAGGTGTGATTTTCATATTGCCCACACCTGTTACCTGCCACAGGTGATTTTGAACAAGCATCACATGCTTGAAACAAAGTTGTTTACCCACAATTTAGAAAAAGGTGCCAACAATGTCTGTATAATTTGCCTTTATTTGTGTGTGTGTGTGTGTTGTTCCAAAATACACACAAAGGAAATAAATATGTGTATAACAAAACAGGTGTAATCGCAATAATTTTTTTGGAGAATTTTTTTATTTTTGGATAAATTTCAAGGGTACCAACACTTTCGTCCACAACTGTCTATACAAAGCATTTGCATACATTCCAAAATTTGCATCCCTTTTTCCAGAACACTCTTTCGCCTATCCCAAATGAACCTGAGGGTAATGCACTTAGAGTTTTTTGAGGAGTTTTTATTTTCTGTATCAGGTCTGTTTCAAGAAACTCTTGGAAAATAGTTTAAAAAATGCTTGAAAGACTATTTATGTCTATTGTAAAGCCACTTTTTTGGTCATATGTTCAGACTTTTGAGGATTTTTTTCTGCTTAAGGTTTGAAAAAGGCCTGGTGGGAAAAAAAGAAAGTGTATGTCTCTTCTTCTGTGGCTCCTGATGGACTCGGCTCCAACTAGGCACTGTCAAATCAAAGGATTGCAAAAAACGCTTCAGGAAAAAAACTCTTCCAAAACTCTTCAAGTGTATGTGCCCATTACGTCTCCCCTGGTTTTTCTAGGAGAAGCCGCTTTAGGAAAACGTCTTTTCCCTGAAGTGGCTTCGCTGGCAGCTTTGGCGTCGTTTTTTCGAGTGGTTGTTCCGCCGGCATCTTTTCTCTGTACTTACCATTATAATGATGATGTTGTGTGCACATATCCCCAGATGGCTCCAGGAAACAAAAAACTCCTTCAAAAACTCCCCAAAGAAGGAGCATTTCTTGAAGTTTTTGATCACCTCTTTCCATGTGCACATACCCTGAAAATGCCCCCACAGAAAAGCAAAAAATGCCAAATTTCAGAAAAAATGTTTTCTTCAAGCCCACTTTACCTTGTTACGTTGGACCATCCCAAGAAAATACGGAAGTTTTGGTGTAAGAATTTGGACTTTCCAAAGTACAGAAATTGGTAAATATTTGCTAACCGTGACAAAGACGGTGAAACTAAATTGTATTCACTCAAATGGGGGAAAGATAGCCATGGATAAAAACAAGAGTATATATGTTAAACTTTTAATTCGATACTTTATGAATAGGATACAAAGAGGTAAATTTGAGTTGGGGTTCTTGGGGTATAAAGAGTAACATTTATCGTTATGGAGAGGGACAAGCCAAGCCTGACATTTCTTATTTGCTTTTTTTTCAGCTGTCAAACTTGATTTCCGTCACTTGTGTTTTCATTACTTCACTGACAATGGTGACAATATTGTAACAATATTAACTTTATGTGATATAAATGTGCCAACACTGACACCTAGTGTCCATAGCCCTGTATTGTCATTAGAATAACCACAAAAAAACATTTACTCACAACTGTAATTGTCCGTGTACTATATCCAGATTTCTAATTAGTGTTGTTCTTTCAGTATTTCTAATGTGGATAAAAGGTTTTAAAACTAAAGGGGAGCTTATTGTCAGCTTTACAGCCTGACCTAGATGCAGGACTAAAGCTTGGTCTTGATATTCAGGCGCCTCAAAAAAATCTCCACAGCTCCTCTCAGATATTGGGATTCACAAGTTGGATTTACTTGAGAACTTTAGTTTTGAGAGGATAAAAGTAGTCTTTTTAATGACATCCCTTTCTTCATCCAATGCAGAGACCTTCTTCTGCTATAACTATTGTTCCCGACATTCTAAACAGACCCCCAAAAATGACCCTTTTACGAGTCATGCCAACTCCTAGACCTTCAAAATTATCAAAAGAATAAAGAAAAGAGCTTCACACCAGGTCCATGTGGCCAAACTGAAAACGAGCAAGTCGCGTCCACAAATTCCAAGTGCTTAAATGGACCTGGTCGGGACTGGGGTTAAAAGTGCTAAAAGTTGCCCAATTATTGTGCTGCTTCAAGTTGTGCAAAAACTTTGTGATATTTCAAGGAGTTTTGCACCAGAAAAACTCCTTGAATCAATTTCCTTTCTTCCAGTGATAACTTATTGCTCTCCCACTGCTCAGAGGGCAGATCCATAGGTCACAGCAGTGAGTAATCACTCCTGCTTACCAGCAAATCTGTAGACACATACGCACTCTTTGGTCTTCCAGCACCACATGTCCCAGCCACACCAATAAACTTGGCTGCTCCGCTTCTACATCGCCCTTTATAGCTGCCATTGCCATCCCCTCCATCGTAAATGCCACCTTGTAACAGAGGCAGACATTGCTGGAGCAAGACCACACAGAATGTAACACCGCTGTCGACATGACAAACGGTTTATAAAAAAAAACATATCTGTAGAAATTACAAAACAAGCAAAATTTTGCTCAAAATGTAACTGTCATTTTAAATTTATTCCATAATAATGTAGAGTAAGTGATTTTAATAAACTTTCAAATACGCCTTATAAATGAAATCCGAAAGAAAAGCTTTCAGAATTCTTCTAGAAGATTTTTCCTATGCTGTTTCTGATCTAGACAATTTGCTGGATGTCAGGGTAAGGCTGGGGATAGACTTGCGAGAGCTATGCGAGAAACTCGTGCGAGTCTCTCGCATCAATATTCGGCACTGCCGCCGGCACTCGGGACCGGAGTGTGCAGCTGCATAGAAATACATACAACTGCACACTCCAGTCCGAGTGCCAGTGGCAGTGTCGGGTATTGATGCGAGGCTCTCGCAAGTCTGACCCTGGCCTAACTCCCTATTCAATTCCATAGATACTGAATACGATTTCTAAGGGTGAGGACAGAGACTAAACAGCATGCATGCTCCTGGCTGAATCCCATGCACTGTATGTCAGTGCAGCAGCAGGTTAGTTCAGTCACCGACACAGTGCTCCAGCTATGTCAGCTATTGGTTGCCTGCACACAGCTCCTCTGCCCAGTTAGCTGTTTGTTCTGTGTGTCTGTGCTGTACAGTTAACTCCCGCTGCCTGTCAGCTGATTGTCATGTTTATTTAATGACATTGGCACTTCTCAGTGTACAGCACAGACACACAGAACAAACAGCTAACAGGGCATCTGGAGATCATTTACATCAGCACTTCTCAGTGTACAGCACAGACACACAGGACAATCAGCTGACAGGGCAGCAGGAGCTCAGTGACATCGCACTTCTCAGTGTACACCACAGACACACAGGACAATCAGCTGACAGGGCAGCAGGAGCTCAGTGGCATTGGCACTTCTCAATGTACAGCACAGACACACAGAACAAACAGCTAACAGGGCATCTGGAGATCATTTACATCAGCACTTCTCAGTGTACAGCACAGACACACAGGAGAATCAGCTGACAGGGCAGCAGGAGCTCAGTGACATCAGCACTTCTCAGTGTACACCACAGACACACAGGACAATCAGCTGACAGGGCAGCAGGAGCTCAGTGACATCGCACTTCTCAGTGTACACCACAGACACACAGGACAATCAGCTGACAGGGCAGCAGGAGCTCAGTGGCATTGGCACTTCTCAGTGTACAGCACAGACACACAGGACAATCAGCTGACAGGGCAGCAGGAGCTCAGTTACATCAGCACTTCTCAGTGTACACCACAGACACACAGGACAATCAGCTGACAGGGCTGTTATGAATGAGTCACCGAAGGAGGAAAAAACAAAAATACAAGCTAAGTCCAGAAAACCGGAGAGGTTGGTAGCTATCGGATTGCAGACCCCCTGATCCTATCAACAACAACTAACAGTAGCCATGGGTGGTTCCTATGATGCCCTAGACTCCTCGATCACAATCAGAGAACTAAATAGGCCTAAAGAAAGAAAGGGGAAATCTAAACTGCCCCAGAGCAGACCCCAAAGCAATAGGCAGCCCCCAACATATAATGACGGTGAAGCAAGATGAAAACACTAACTCAGATAGAAAGATAGGTTGAGCAAACGATGGGGCCCAAGCTAACTAAAAAGGACAGGATAGAAAAGCTGCTGTCTGCAATCCGCAAAAAACCCTACCAAAAAATGTCCCAACCGTCTGATAGGAAAAACAGGCCCTGAAGTCGCTAGGACTTCAAAATGACTATATCAGCACTCAGGTAAATTCTGAAGACAAAGCAAAGAGACAAACTGATCAGAGACAAAAATGGAACTCAGCACACCCCCGACCGGGGATGGCTGAACTCCAAAAAACAAAGTAAACAAAACAAAACTAATAAGTTCAATAGCAGAGCAAAAACTTATCTTTGGGAAGCAGGAATCAGACTGGTCTCCAAGAATCCAGCAGAGAAATCACCAGCGACTTAGAAGGGCGTTGACTGCCTTATATCCAGTCAGAAGTTCCTGTTACCCAGTCATCATCTACCAGCTCAGGTGTTTGGTAATCAGCCTCACTACTTTCCTTCACCAGAAGAGGGAGTTCATCAGACATCGACGGTGAAGGGGAAAATGACCTCACAACAGTACCTCCCCCTTGAGGAGGGGTCACCGAACCCTCATCCACGCCACCAGGGCGATCAGGATGGGCCCGATGAAAGGCACGAACCAATCTTTCGGCATGAATATCGGATGCAGGGACCCAAGAATTATCCTCCTGGCCATAACCCTTCCATTTAACCAAATACTGGAGTCTCCGTCTAGCCAGGTGAGAATCCAGTATCTTCTCAACCTCATATTCCACATTACCTTCAACCAATACCGGGTCAGGAGGTGCCACCACAGGAACTACTGGCTCAACAAACCTCTTTAACAGAGACTTATGAAACACGTTATGGATCTTAAATGTAACAGGAAGAGCCAAACGAAAAGAGACTGGATTAAGAATCTCCAAAATCTTGTAAGGTCCAATAAATCTAGGTTTAAACTTTGGAGAAGCCACCTTCATAGCGATATTCTTTGATGACAACCAAACCATATCACCCACCTTAAACTGGGGACCAATGGTCCTATGCCGGTTGGAAAACCACTGGGCCTTTTCCTGGGAGAGAGACAACTTATCCACCACTTGGTCCCAGATCTGGTGCATTCTCTCCACCACAGTGTCAACACCTGGGCAGGCAGAAGGCTCCACCTGCCCTGAAGAGAATCGAGGATGAAACCCAAAGTTACAAAAAAAAGGTGACATCAAAGTGGCAGAACTAGCTCTATTATTTAAAGCAAATTCGGCCAAGGGCAAAAATGAAACCCAATCATCCTGATCAGCAGAAATAAAACATCTCAAATACGACTCCAAAGTCTGGTTTGTTCTCTCTGTCTGCCCATTGGTCTGAGGGTGAAATGCAGAGGAGAAGGACAACTGAATTTCCAGATTGGAACAGAAAGTCCTCCAAAATCTAGACACAAACTGAACTCCTCTGTCAGATACAATGTTCTCAGGAATCCTGTGCAAGCGAACCACCTGTTGCAAAAACAAGGGCACCAACTCTGAGGAAGATGGCAACTTAGGGAGTGGTACAAGATGGACCATCTTAGAGAATCTATCACAAATCACCCAAATAACAGTCATTCTCTGAGAGACAGGCATATCAGAGATAAAATCCATTGAAATATGGGTCCATGGCCTCCTGGGCACTGGCAAAGGCATCAACAACCCACTAGAGCGAGAACAAGGTTTAGACCGAGAGCAAGTCCCACAGGACTGCACAAAATTCCTGACATCACGAGACAAGGCGGGCCACCAAAAAGACCGACTCACCAAATCTCTAGTACCAAAAATACCTGGATGACCAGCCAATGCAGAGCAATGAACTTCAGACATCACTCTCTTCCTCCACTGGTCAGGAACATACAATTTTCCAATGGGACAACGCTCAGGTTTGTCCTCCTGAAACTCTTCCAGAGCACGTCTCAAATCGGGCGAGATGGCAGAAAGAACTACCCCCTCACCTAAGATGGTAGCAGGCTTGGTCACAACAGGAGAATCAGCAAAGGAACTCCTAGAGAGGGCGTCTGCCTTGACATTCTTAGTGCCCGGAAGAAAAGAGACCACAAAATCAAAACGTGTAAAAAACAAGGTCCACCTAGCCTGTCTAGGATTCAAGCGTTTGGCCGACTCCAGGTAAATCAAATTCTTGTGGTCAGTAAGGACCACGACTTGATGTTTAGCTCCCTCCAACCAATGTCTCCACTCCTCAAATGCCCATTTCATGGCTAACAGTTCCCGATTCCCCACATCAAAGTTACGTTCGGATGGGGAGAACTTTCGGGAAAAGAAAGCACAGGGATTCATTTTAGATGTTACAGGATCTTTTTGGGACAAAACAGCTCCTGCACCAATCTCAGAAGCGTCCACCTCTACCTGAAACGGGAGTGAGACATCAGGTTGCCGCAAAACCGGAGCAGAAGTGAACCTTCGCTTCAGCTCCTGAAAGGAAGAAACAGCCTCCGGAGACCAATTCAGCACATGAGCACCCTTCTTAGTCAAATCAGTCAATGGTTTGGCAATACCAGAAAAATTAGCTATAAATTTACGATAAAAATTAGCAAAACCCAAAAACTTCTGGAGTGCCTTCAAAGAAGTGGGCTGAACCCAATCATAAATGGCCTGTACCTTGGCCGGGTCCATTTCAATAGTTGACGGAGACAAAATAAATCCCAAAAATGAAATCCTCTGTACACCAAAAAGGCATTTCGATCCCTTGACATACAGGGAATTCTCCCTCAAAATCCGGAACACAGTCCGAACATGATCCACATGAGAGTCCCAATCCTTGGAAAAGATCAAAATATCATCCAGATAGATGATTAAAAATTTATCCACCAAGTCTCGGAAAATATCATTCATGAAGCACTGGAAGACAGAAGGGGCATTAGTGAGCCCAAAAGGCATCACCAGGTACTCAAAATGTCCCTCCGGAGTATTAAACGCCGTCTTCCATTCATCCCCATGCTTAATGCGAATAAGATTATACGCCCCCCTGAGGTCAAGCTTTGTAAACCAGCAAGCACCTTTAACTCTGGAGAATAGATCAGAAATCAGGGGTAACGGATACTGATATTTAACAGTAATTTTGTTGAGGGAACGATAGTCAATACAAGGCCTTAATGACCCATCTTTCTTAGCCACGAAAAAAAAACCAGCACCTAAGGGTGAAGAGGATGGTCTAATATAACCCTTCTCCAACGACTCCTTAATATAGGATCGCATAGCCTCGTGCTCGGGTACAGATAAATTGAAAAGTCGACCCTTGGGAAATTTACACCCAGGGCTCAGCTCAATTGCACAGTCATAACTCCTATGAGGAGGCAAAGACGCAGACTCATTCTCACGAAATACATCATAAAAATCAGCCAAATAGTCAGGAACATCATGCGACTGGGGAGAGGTGGAGAAAACAGGAGCATCACTGAGGGCACACCGACAACCCCAACTCACCACAGACACAGATTTCCAATCCAAAACTGGATTATGGATTTGCAACCAGGGAAACCCCAGAACAATGGTATCATGCAAATTTTGCAACACCAAAAATCTGCAATTCTATTGATGGTCTGGGGCGACCCGCATTACCACCTGGGTCCAAAACTGAGGTTTATTCTTCGCCAAAGGAGTAGCATCAATACCCCTCAAAGGGATAGGCGTCCGCAGAGGTGTCATAGGAAATCCACAACACTTAGCAAAATCCAAGTCCATCAGGTTCAGAGCTGCTCCCGGATCCACAAAAGCCTTAGCAGAAAACGCGGACAGGGAGCAGATCAGAGTAATTGCCAGAAGAAACTTAGGTTGAACACCACCCACAGCAAATGTGTGTGCAAAACGTTTCTCTCGTTTAGTGCAGACAGAAATAATATGCGAGGCATCACCACAGAAGAAACACAGCTCATTACGCCTTCTGAACTCCCGACGTTGCGCCCCAGACAATACTCTCACATTGCATAGGTTCAGACATTTGTTCAACAGGTGGCAACACCTCTCGTGCGGTTTTGCGTTCACGCAAACGCCGATCAACCTGAATGGCTAATAACATAGAATCGTCAAGACCAGAGGGAACAGGAAATCCCATCATAGTATCTTTTACGGTTTCTGACAAACCCTTCCGAAAGAGAGCTGCCAAGGCACCATCATTCCAGGTAGTAAGGACCGCCCACTTTCGGAATTTTTGACAGTACAACTCTGCAGAATCCCGACCCTGGCTCAATGCGAACAGAGCCTTTTCAGCCTGATCAATAGCATTAGGTTCATCATACAACAACCCCAAGGCTTGAAAAAATGCATTCACATTAGTAAGACTAGGATCATCGGGTTTCAAAGAAAATGCCCAATCCTGGGGATCGCCGCGCAGCAAAGAGATGACAATTTTAACCTCCTGCGCGGAGCTCCCCGACGAGTTAGGCTTCAAGGCAAAAAATAATTTACAATTATTCTTAAAATTCAAAGATTTAGACCAATCCCCAAAAAACACATCAGGAGTAGGGATCTTTGGTTCAGCAGCATGTGAATGAGCAAGATAGGCGGAAATTCCCCGCACTTCAGCAGTGAGCTGCTCCACATGATCAGACAATTGCTTCATCTCCATTGAGCAAGAAAAAAAACATTCCCCCTACGGCCTCAGAGACATAGAGGAAAAAATATGCACAAAAAAAATTCTGACAAACTCTCTTTTTCTTTTTTTACAATTCTTTCCTGCTATTGAGTACCCTAGGATCTGCGATATGGCTGGTCATTCTGTTATGAATGAGTCACCGAAGTAGGAAAAAACAAAAATACAAGCTGAGTCCAGAAAACCGGAGAGGTTAGTAGCTATCGGATTGTAGACCCCTGATCCTATCAACAATAACTAACAGTAGCCGTGGGGGGTTCCTACGATGCCCTAGACCCCTCGATCACAGCCGGAGAACTAAATAGGCCTAAAGAAAGAAAGGGGAAATCTAAACTGCCCCACAGCAGACCCCAAAGCAATAGGCAGCCCCCAACATATAATGATGGTGAAGCAAGATGAAAACACTAACACAGATAGAAAGATAGGTTGAGCAAACGATGGGGCCCAAGCTAACTAAAAAGGACAGGATAGAAAAGCTGCTGTCTGCAATCCGCAAAAAACCCTACCAAAAAATGTCCCAGCCGTCTGTTAGGAAAAACAGGCCCTGAAGTCGCTAGGACTTCAAAATGACTATATCAGCACTTAAATTCTGAAGACAAAGCAAAGAGACAAACTGATCAGAGACAAAAATGGAACTCAGCACACCCCCGACCGGGGATGGCTGAACTCCAAAAAACAAAGTAAACAAAACAAAACTAATAAGTTCAATAGCAGAGCAAAAACTTATCTTTGGGAAGCAGGAATCAGACTGGTCTCCAAGAATCCAGCAGATAAAATCACCAGCGACTCAGAAGGGCGTCGGCTGCCTTATATCCAGTCAGAAGTTCCTGTTACCAAGTCATCATCTACCAGCTCAGGTGTTTGGTAATCAGCCTCACTACCTTCCTTCACCAGAAGAGGGAGTTCATCAGACATTGACGGTGAAGGGGAAAATGAACTCACAACACAGGGCAGCAGGAGCTCAGTGGCATTGGCACTTCTCAGTATACAACATAGACTCACAGGACAATCAGCTGACAGGGCAGCAAGAGCTCAGTGACATCGCACTTCTCAGAGTACACCACAGACACACAGGACAATCATCTGACAGGGCAGCAGGAGCTCAGTGACATCAGCACTTCTCAGTGTATACCACAGACACACAGGACAATCAGCTGAAAGGGCAGCAGGAGCTCAGTGACATTGGCACTTCTCAGTGTACAGCACAGACACACAGGGACAATCTTCTGACTGGGCAGCAAGAGCTCAGTGACATTGGCACTTCTCAGTGGTACAGCATAGTCACACAGGACAATCAGCTGAAAGGGCAGCAGGAGCTCAGTGACATCGGCACTGCTCCTGCCCTGTCTGCTGCTTCCTGTATGCTCAGTAACAATTAGGTATAGACCACAAAGAATAACTCTGGATCAATACCATATTAACTGACATTCTTTTTTTGAATGAATGAGTTCCGTTCCTTTATTAGCAACACTCATAATCGTTCAAGTGGCCACATCCACCAAACAATCTTCTTTCACATGCTTCTTTGACTGACAGTTTTCTCCCTATGTGCACACAGTCCAACTGGAGACCTGCCTTGGACTAATCGGCCAAAGACACGTAGTTCCCAGCCGGCTTATTTTCTTTAAAACACCATAGCATTTTAGTATAAAACATACCTGGCTACAATTGCGAACCCTGTGTCTGATTCATGCTGCAGTTTGATCGGGCAGTATGAGTCTGTTAGCTGCTTCCCTTTATATCTTGCTTTTAAAAACTGAGCTACTGATCTATTGAGGCACCTATTTATAAACTGCACCATCTTTGTTACCAGTTTTGAGGTCTCCACTTTTTTTCAGCACCATCTGCCCCATTTCCATACATGGCAATGATGTGAAGCCCCTTATTGATGACCCCCATGGCTTTTTTAACTTACGATTGCTATTGGATCCATCCTCTAGTAGTTCTACTGCTGTCAGTCGAGCATGCTGAGATGCACCTAATGACCCTGTCTAATAAGACATCAAAGAGCCAGGCTATAGCACTGATCAGCTACGCTATGCTGAAGATAGTACTAATACCAGCTGTATTTGCACTTAATTCCCCTTTCTAATTCTTGATTCTATCCTCCATTGCTACTCAATCTGTCCCCCGTAGTTCTAATGCTGTTGAGCATTCTCAGATACTCCTAATGACCCTATTTAATAAAACATCTGATAGCCTGGTTTTTGCACAATTCAGCTATGCTATGCTAAGATCCTACTTATACCAGCTGCATTTGCACTTAATTACTCAGTATAATTCCTAAAAATCAGAAGCACTGGACCCTGTCTAATAAAACATCCAACAGACCCTTTCATGGCATCCTTATTACTCTGAGAGTACAGCGCACTTTGCACAAGGAGAAGCTGTATGGGAGAGTGATGCGGAAGAAGCCGTTTCTGCAAGCACGCCACAAACAGAGTCGCCTGAGGTCTGCAAAAGCACATTTGGACAAGCCAGTTACATTTTGGAAGAAGGTCCTGTGGACTGATGAAACAAAGATTGAGTTGTTTGGTCATACAAAAAGGCGTTATGCATGCGCTGTATTGTTGACTGATGCACAGTGACACCATCTGCAGCAAGATGATGCTGCAGGTCTTTGGAGGTGGTCTGTGGACTGTCCTTGACTGTTCTCACCATTCTTCTTCTCTGCCTTTCTGATATTTTTCTTGGCCTGCCACTTCTGGGCTTAACAAGAACTGTACCTGTGTTCTTCCATTTCCTTACTATGTTCCTCACAGTGGAAACTGACAGGTTAAATCTCTGAGACAACTTTTTGTATCCTTCCCCTGAAAAGCTATGTTGAATAATCTTTGTTTTCAGATCATTTGAGAGTTGTTTTGAGGAGCCCATGATGCTACTCTTCATAGGAGAATCAAATAGGAGAACTACTTGCAAGTGGCCACCTTAACCCCTTCCTGACATGAGACGTACTATCCCGTCCACGGTACCCGGGCCCGTATGACCGGGGACGGGATAGTACGTCTACCGCGATCAGCGGCGCCCACGTGGTGAGCGCCGCTGATCGCGGCTGGGTGTCAGCTGATTATCACAGCTGACACCCGGCACAATGTGTCAGGGGCGGTCACGGACCGCCCCCGACACGTTAACCCCTTGCACACCGCGATCAAACATGATCGCGGTGTACCGGGGGTTAAAGGGAAGCATCGGCAGGGAGGGGGCTCCCTCCGTGCTTCCCTGAGCCCCCCACGGCAGCGCAATGTGCAGCGCTGCTGCGGGGGGCTCCTTTCCTCCAGGCCCCCGAATCCAAGATGGCGACGGGGGCCTTCGGGGGCCTGGGGAAGCTGGCTTCCTCAGTGCCTGCAAAGCGCAGGCATGAGGAAGCCTTGTGCACTGCCTGTGACAGATTGCTGATCTGTCACAGTGATCTGTGATGTGACAGATCAGCGATCTGTCACAGGACAGTGATGTCCCACCTGGGACTATGTAATAAAGTAAAAAAAAAATTAAAAAAAAGTGTAAAAATAAATTTAAAAAAATCGCCAAATAAATTAGTAAAAAAAAAAAAAATATTCCCCAATAAATTCATTTTTTGAAAATAATAAAAAAAAAAACAATAAAAGTACACATATTTGGTATCGCCGCGTCCGTAACGACCTGCCCTATAAAACTGTCCCAATAGTTAACCCCTTTAGCGAACCCCTTAAAAAACAAAAATAAAAAACGAAGCAAAAAATAATGATTTATTATCATACCGCCAAACAAAAAGTGCAATAACGCGCGATCAAAAAGACGCATATAAATATCCATGGTACCGCTGAAAACGTCATCTTGTCCCGCAAAAAACAAGCCGCCATACAGCATCATCAGTGAAAAAATAAAAAAGTTATAACTCGCAGAATAAAGCGATGCAAAAATAATTATTTTTTAGATAAAATAGTTTTCATTGCATAAAACCGACAAAAACATAAAAAAACGACCTAAATGAGGTATCGCTGTAACCGTACTGACCCGAAGAATAAAACCGCTTTATCAATTTTACCGCACGCGGAACGGTGTAAACGCTCCCCCCCAAAAGAAATTCATGAAACGCTGGTTTTTGTTCATTCTGCGTCACAAAAATCGGAATAAAAAGCGATCAAAAAATTTCACGTGCCCGAAAATGGTACCAATAAAAACGTCAACTCGTCCCGCAAAAAATAAGACCTCACATGACTCGGTGGGTCAAAATACGGAAAAATTATAGCTCTCAATATGTGGTGATGCAAAAACTATTTTTACAATAAAAAGCGTCTTTTAGCGTGCGACAGCCGCCAAACATAAAAACCGCCATAAATAGTAAATCAAACCCCCCGTTATCACCCCCTTAGTTAGGGAAAAATAATAAAATAAAAAAGATGTATTTATTTCCATTTTTCCATTAGGGTTAGGGCTAGGGTTAGGGCTAGGGGTGTGTTGGGGTAGGGTTAGGGTTAGGGCTAGGGCTAGGGTTAGGGCTAGGGTTAGGGCTAGGGTTAGGGCTAGGGCTAGGGTTAGGGCTAGGGTTAGGGCTAGGGTTAGGGGCGTGTTGGGGTTCGGGTTGGAGTTAGAATTGGGGGTTTCCACTGTTTGGGCACATCAGGGGCTCTCCAAATGCAACATGGCGTCTGATCTCAATTCCAGCCAATTCTGAGTTGAAAAAGTCAAATGGTGCTCCTTCCCTTCCAAGTTCTGCTATGCGCCCAAACAGTGTTTTACCCCCACATGTAGGGTATCAGCCTACTCAGGACAAATTGCAAAACAATTTTTGGGGTCCAATTTCTCCTGTTACCCTTAGGAAAATAAAAAATTGGGGGCAAAAATATCATTTTTGTGGAAAAAAATGATTTTTTTATTTTCACGTCCGAGCGTTATAAACTTCTGTGAAGCACTTGGGGGTTCAAAGTGCTCACCACACATCTAGAAAAGTTCCGTGGGGGGTCTAGTGTCCAAAATGGGGTCACTTGTGGGGAGTTTCAATAGTTTAGGTACATCAGGGGCTCTCCAAACGCACATGACACCCGCAGACCATTCCATCAAAGTCTGCATTCCAAAACGTCACTGCTTCCCTTCCGAGCCCCGACGTGTGTCCATACAGTAGTTTTCTCCCACATATGGGAAATCAGCGTACTCAGGACAAATTGGACAACAACTTTTGGGGTCCAATTTCTCCTGGTACCCTTGGGAAAATAAAAAAATGGTGACTAAAAGATCATGTTTGTGGAAAAAATACAAATTTTTTATTTTCACGCCCGGGCGTTGTAAACTTCTGTGAAGCACTGGGGGGGTCAAAGTGCTCACCACACATCTAGATAAGTTCCATGGGGGGTCTAGTTTACAAAATGGTGTCATTTGTGGGGGGTTTCCACTGTTTAGGTACATTAGGGGCTCTCCAAAGGCAACATGACACCCGCAGACCATTCCATCAAAGTCTGCATTCCAAAACGTCACTACTTCCCTTCCGAGCCCCGACGTGTGCCCATACAGTAGTTTTCTCCCACATATGGGGTATCAGCATACTCAGGACAAATTGGACAACAACTTTTGGGGTCCAATTTCTCCTGGTACCCTTGGGAAAATAAAAAAATGGTGACTAAAAGATCATGTTTGTGGAAAAAATACGAATTTTTTATTTTCACGCCCGGGCGTTGTAAACTTCTGTGAAGCACTGGGGGGGTCAAAGTGCTCACCACACATCTAGATAAGTTCCTTGGGGGGTCTAGTTTACAAAATGGTGTCATTTGTGGGGGGTTTCCACTGTTTAGGTACATTAGGGGCTCTCCAAAGGCAACATGACACCCGCAGACCATTCCATCAAAGTCTGCATTCCAAAACGTCACTACTTCCCTTCCGAGCCCCGACGTGTGCCCATACAGTAGTTTTCTCCCACATATGGGGTATTGATACTCAGGACAAATTGGACAACAACTTTTGGGGTCCAATTTCTCCTGGTACCCTTGGGAAAATAAAAAAATGGTGACTAAAAGATCATGTTTGTGGAAAAAATACGAATTTTTTATTTTCACGCCCGGGCGTTGTAAACTTCTGTGAAGCACTGGGGGGGTCAAAGTGCTCACCACACATCTAGATAAGTTCCTTGGGGGGTCTAGTTTACAAAATGGTGTCATTTGTGGGGGGTTTCCACTGTTTAGGTACATTAGGGGCTCTCCAAAGGCAACATGACACCCGCAGACCATTCCATCAAAGTCTGCATTCCAAAACGTCACTACTTCCCTTCCGAGCCCCGACGTGTGCCCATACAGTAGTTTTTTCCCACATATGGGGTATCAGCATACTCAGGACAAATTGGACAACAACTTTTGGGGTCCAATTTCTCCTGGTACCCTTGGGAAAATAAAAAAATGGTGACTAAAAGATCATGTTTGTGGAAAAAATACGAATTTTTTATTTTCACGCCCGGGCGTTGTAAACTTCTGTGAAGCACTGGGGGGGTCAAAGTGCTCACCACACATCTAGATAAGTTCCTTAGGGGGTCTAGTTTCCAAAATGGTGTCATTTGTGGGGGGTTTCCACTGTTTTGGTACATCAGGGGTTTTCCAAACGCGACATGGTGTCCGATCTCAATTCCAGCCAAAAACGTCAAGTGGCGCTGCTTCCCTTCCGAGCTCTGCCATGCGCCCAAATAGTGGTTTACCCCCACATGTGGGGTATCAGCGTACTCAGGACAAATTGCACAATAACTTTTAGGGTCCTGTTACCCTTGGGAAAATAAGAATTGAGGGTGAAAAGATCATTTTTGTGGAAAAAAATATGATTTTTTAATTGTATGGCTTTATGTTATAAACTTCTGTGAAGCCCATGGGGGTTCAAAGTTCTCACCACACATCTAGATAAGTTCCTTAGGGGGTCTATTTTCCAAAATGGTGTCATTTGTGGGGGGTTTCCACTGTTTTGGTACATCAGGGGTTTTCCAAACGCGACATGGTGTCCAATCTCAATTCCAGCCAAAAACGTCAAATGGCGCTGCTTCCCTTCCGAGCTCTGCCATGCGCCCAAATAGTGGTTTACCCCCACATGTGGGGTATCAGCGTACTCAGGACAAATTGCACAATAACTTTTAGGGTCCTGTTACCCTTGGGAAAATAAAAATTGGGGTGAAAAGATCATTTTTGTGGAAAAAATATGATTTTTTAATTGTACCGCTGTACGTTATAAACTTCTGTAAAGCCCTTGTGGGTTCAAAGTTCTCACCACATATCTAGATAAGTTCCTTGGGGGGTCTAGTTTCCAAAATGGGGTCACTTGTAGGGGGTTTCCACTGTTTAGGTACATCAGGGACTCTCCAAACGTGACATGGCGTCCAATCTGAATTCCAGCCAATTTTGCATTGAAAAAGTCAAACTGCGCTCCTTCCATTCTGAGCTCTGCCATGCGCCGAAACAGTCGTTCCCCCCCACATATCAGGTATCTGCGTACTCAGGACAAATTGCACAATAACTTTTGCAGTTCAATTTCTCCTGTTACCCTTGGTAAAATAAAAAAAATTGAACCTGAAGTATTTTTTTTATGAAAAAAAGTTAGATGTTCATTTTTTTTTAAATATTCAAAAAATTTCATGTGACGCACCTAAAGGGTTAATAAACTTCTTGAATGTGGTTTTGAGCATCTTAAGGGGTGCAGTTTTTAGAATGGTGTCACTTTTGGGTATTTTCTATCATATAGACCCCTCAAAGTGGCTTCAAATGTGATGTGGTCCTAAAAATAAAATGGTGTTGTAAAAATGAGAAATCGCTGGTCAACTTTTAACCCTTATAACTTCCTAACAAAAAAAAATTTTGGTTCCAAAATTGTGCTGATGTAAAGTAATCATGTGGGAAATGTTAGTTATCAAGTTTTTTGTGTGCCGTATCTCTGTGATTTAAGGGCATAAAAATTCAAAGTTGGAGAATTGCGAAATTTTCAAAATTTTCGCCAAATTTCCGTTTTTCTCACAAATAAACGCAAGTTATTTGAATGAAATTTTACCACTAACATGAAGTACAATATGTCACGAGAAAACAATGTCAGAATCACCGGGATCCATGGAAGCGTTCGAGAGTTATGACCTCATAAAGGTACA
This sequence comes from Dendrobates tinctorius, assembly GCF_039654945.1. Lineage (NCBI taxonomy): Eukaryota > Metazoa > Chordata > Amphibia > Anura > Dendrobatidae > Dendrobates > Dendrobates tinctorius. Next base: position 11,386,305 of record NW_027361702.1, read on the forward strand.
GTGGTCAGAATTGTAAAAATTGGCCCGGTCATGAACGTGCAAACCACCCTTGGGGGTGAAGGGGTTAAATACCTTTTCTCATGATTTGATACACCTGGCTATGAAGTTCAAAGCTCAATGAGGTTACAAAACCAATTTAGTGCTTCAGGAAGTCAGTAAAAAGTAGTTAGGAGTGTTCAAATCAAGAAAATGATAAGGGTGCCCATACTTTTGCACCGGTCAAATTTTGTTTAAATGCAGATTGCACATTTTCTGTTAGTACAATAAACCTCATTTGAATCCAGAAATATAACTGAGTCCATCAGTTATTAGATATATGAAACTGAAATACCTGTTGCAAAAACCAAAATTGTTATAAAGAAAAAAGGTTAACATTAATAGGGGTGCCCAAACTTTTACATATGACTGTATGTTGTAGCACACCTCGTCTATGCTTTGCTTAACTCTGCTATGTGTGGAGGGGAGTGCATGAGCATGCTTTGACGATCCCCATGAACCACCAATGAAATGTGGAGTACTATTGAATATTTGGTCAAATAGTCACTCACAGTAACTACATTCAAAACTGTCAATGGTCAATCATTTCATCTGTATGAATACAAATTGGGAATGTTGAAATGTACCTCATCAGTAAGCATGAAGGAGAGCTGAGGAAGGGGACTGCAGCACTGAGGGGGAGCAGTGTACTGATGGGAAATGTAGATTTAGCAGTTAAGAATAGGACCACACATCCAGCTCTGTGAAGCTGGATGCACAAACGTGCAGAAGGAGGTGAAAATGACAAGAAAGCTTCAAAAGGTTCAGGAAAGAAACTGTGTTGGGCTTGTCCTGTAAATGACCTGATCTACTTGGAGCTGTCACCCTTAACCATAGGACAGTATCTTTATGGTACCAGCCAACACTGGACCAAAACTGCCCTATGCTGACAAAATTCTTGATCATCAGGTTATGTTGGCCTCCCTTTTGTCCTAAGGCCCTTGTTCAGCCTCTCTTCGTTCCTACAAGTTCTCCATGGCCCTGTTTATTTTGACCCCGTGCCGTGCTGCAATGAGTGAACAAGTTATATCTGTCTTTTACATTTATGGCATATCCACAGGATATTCCAGGGAAACAGGCAGGTATTGTGGTTGAACCAATGAAGAAACCACATGAACAAAATAGAATAATAAAAACAATTAAATACGTAGTATGAATCAGTATGAGGCTATGTGCACACGTAGCGATTTTTAAGTGTTTTTGCCGCGATTTTCGGCGCGAAAACGCTTAAAAATCGTGTACACAACGCCCCCCATGCATTCCTATGGCATTCCGCACATGCTGTGCTAATGCTGCGCTTTTTTCCGCGGCGGAATCGCATCGCGGAAAAAATCGCAGCATGCTCATTCTTTGTGCGGAATCGCAAAGAATTGCAGCAATTCCGCACCCATAGGAATTCATGAGAATCACTTACTTCCCGGATGTGGCTATGCCCACCATGCGGGAAGTTAAGCGTCTCATGTGCGGTTGGTACCCACGGTGTGGAGGAGAGGAGACTGTCCTCCAGGCCCTGGGTACCATACCCCTGTAAAAAAAAGAATAAAAAATAAAAAATCGGTGTATATTTACCTTCCGGCGTCCCGCGCTGCATTCCCGGCCTAAGCGTTCCCAGTAATGCCTTGCGGCACGGTCCTGTGATGACGTAGTCTCGCGTGACTCTAGCGGTCTCGCGAGATCACTATAGCAACGCGAGACTACGTCATCACAGGTCTCGCAAGGCATTACTGGGAACGCTGAGGCCCGGGAATGCAGCGCGGGACGCCGGAAGGTAAATATACACCAATTTTTTTATTTTTTTTAGCATTTTAACATTCTATCTTTTACTATTGATGCCGCATAGGCGGCCTCAATAGTAAAAACCTGGTCACACTTGTCAAACACTATGTTTGACGAGTGTGACCAACCTGTCAATCACTTTCCAAGCGATGCTTCAAATCGCTTGGAAAGTGCTTGAATATCGCACGCAAAAATCACGGCAAAATCGCGATCATAATCGCGGTAAAATCGCGGTGAAATCGCGCGGAAAAAAACGCGCGATTTCTGGGAAGGAGTCCGGTTTTTAAAACGCTATGTGTGCACATAGCCTAAACAACCTTTTATTAGAGACACCAAATATGACATACTAAAACCTGAAAAAGACAATACATAATAGACAAATAATTTAAAATTATATTAAGAAAGACAAGCGAAGCAGGTCATCACACACATTCTTTTGTAACATGATCCAGGAGTATGTATATAAAATAAATATTCCAGAGATGTGCCAGAATAAAGTGCAGTGCATTTGATTATGATGTTTCTTATATAAAGTGCTCCTAATTGAAATACTGGTGTGATTCACTCCCTGACGAAGCAACGTGTGAAACGCGCATTGGAGTGTGGGGCTGCAGTGTCTTCACGCACAGCATGAATTCCGGTTAGTATATGGATCTATTTATTTAAATATATGTAGTTTTTTGCAGCCAGTGTTTCAATTCGGAGCACTTTATATAAGAAACAGCATAATCAAATGAACTGCTCTTTATTCTGGCACATCTCTGGAATGTTTATTTTATATACATACTCCTGGATCATGTTACAAAAGAATGTGGGTGATGACCTACTTCCCTCTTAAGTGAGGATGACATGGGGCTATTTCCACAGCCGGAGCAGGCTGCCCCACCACCACCACCTACATCCCGCGCTGCACCTCGCCCTTGGAGTCTTACGATTCTATGGCTGCAGAGTCGTGCAACGGTAGTCACTGGCAATGGAATCTGGTTTCGGATGCGTCGGACCGGGATGTCTGCCGCTGAGTACTGTCTCTTTAAAAAAAACCAAAAACATTTTTGTTGCGCTCATTGCACCTGAAAATATGCTGTGGAGGGACTGTTCCGCGTCCAAATAATGCAAATGCCCCACTCTAATAATAATAATAATAATCTTTATTTATATAGCGCCAACATATTCTGCAGCGCTTTACAGTTTAACAGTTTCAAAACACAAGTAATAAGTAGAGTCGAAAAAATTCAAAAGTTGCCGACTTTTGGCAAAGTCGGGTTTCATGAAACGAAACCCGACCCTAGGATGAGGTCGGCCACGAGGTCGGCGACTTACGCGCCAAAGTCGCGTTTCAAAAGTTTGTTTTGTGCTCTTTTTCAGCCAATCAGGATCCACGGACACTGTGGGCAACGTGATGACATAGGCACGGGTCACCACCATCTTTCAGAAGGGCATGCAAGTGATTGGCTTGCTTTGGTGGGCGTCACAGGGGGTATAAAAGGGCGTGCACGCCGACCGCCATCTTACTTCTGCCGATCTCAGTATAGGGAGAGGTTGCTGCTGATTCTGTAGGGAGAGCGTTAGGCAGGGAAGAAGACCAAAAAACTGCTTCTGCTGCTAGCGATTTGGCCTGCACAACACACCAGTCACTGTGTGTGCAGTGCAAGGGGAGGCTATATAGTGGTGTATCAGTGGTGTTGGTTGTTGGGCTGCCTTCTAAGGCTTCCTGACAGGCTGGCATTGCTGTTTACCCACTGCTCCGCAAACTGCTTTTTTTAAAAGCAATCCAATCTCCCTTATCCTCTAGTCACTTTGGTCACAGCTGTGCCATCGAGCCTGTCACATAGCGCTCAGATATTCATTGGGCCTCAAACTGCTTTTTTAAAAGCAATCCCAATTTTTTTTTTTGTCCTGCTGAGAAGAAAAAAAAACTGCTTCTGCTGTTGATAGCAATTTGGCCTGCACAACACACCAGTCACTGTGTGTGCAGTGCAAGGGGAGGCTATATTGTGGTGTATCAGTGGTGTTGGTTGTTGGGCTGCCTTCTAAGGCTTCCTGACAGGCTGGCATTGCTGTTTACCCACTGCTCCGCAAACTGCTTTTTTAAAAGCAATCCAATCTCCCTTATCCTCTAGTCACTTAGGTCACAGCTGTGCCATCGAGCCTGTCACATAGCGCTCAGAGATCAGTGGGCCTCACACAATCCAAAAGTGTCCAGTGTCCAGTGTCCAAAAGTGTGTGCAGAGATTCAAAATCTCACTTATCCTCTAGTCACTTAGGTCACAGCTGTGCCATCGAGCCTGTCACATAGCGCTCAGATATTCATTGGGCCTCACACAATCCAAAAGTGTCCAGTGTCCAAAAGTGTGTGCAGAGATTCAAAATCTCACTTATCCTCTAGTCACTTAGGTCACAGCTGTGCCATCGAGCCTGTCACATAGCGCTCAGATATTCATTGGGCCTCACACAATCCAAAAGTGTCCAGTGTCCAAAAGTGTGTGCAGAGATTCAAAATCTCACTTATCCTCTAGTCACTTAGGTCACAGCTGTGCCATCGAGCCTGTCACATAGCGCTCAGATATTCATTGGGCCTCACACAATCCAAAAGTGTCCAGTGTCCAAAAGTGTGTGCAGAGATTCAAAATCTCACTTATCCTCTAGTCACTTAGGTCACAGCTGTGCCATCGAGCCTGTCACATAGCGCTCAGATATTCATTGGGCCTCACACAATCCAAAAGTGTCCAGGGTCCAAAAGTGTGTGCAGAGATTCAAAATCTCACTTATCCTCTAGTCACGTAGGTCACAGCTGTGCCATCGAGCCTGTCACATAGCGCTCAGATATTCATTGGGCCTCACACAATCCAAAAGTGTCCAGTGTCCAAAAGTGTGTGCAGAGATTCAAAATCTCACTTATCCTCTAGTCACTTAGGTCACAGCTGTGCCATCGAGCCTGTCACATAGCGCTCAGATATTCATTGGGCCTCACACAATCCAAAAGTGTCCAGTGTCCAAAAGTGTGAGCAGAAATTCAAAATCTCCCCTGTCCTATAGACACCTTGTACCTTGTTTTACATACTATATAGTTTGTTGGATTTTGTCTACATTTCTACCAAAAATGAGGAAGGCTGGTGGAAGAGGCCGTGGAATTGGGCTGGGGTTGGCAGCTGGTAATGATGATGTTGGTGGTGGATCTGATGGTAGTGGCAAGAGCAAAATAGGACCGAATGCAGGAGGTGTTGAGCCTGCGTCATCGTCTGGCTCCATAAGGCCTCGAACGCTTAGTTTTCTAGGAGTTGGCAAACCGCTTTTAAAGCCAGAGCATCAGGAAAAAGTTTTGTCTTACATTGCTGACTCAGCCTCCAGCTCTATCGCCTCCTCTTCTTCAGTTGTAAAAAGTAAAAGCACTGAGTCGTCATTGGAGGCTCATGTTCATGAACCACACCTTTCCTTGTGTCCTTCACCCCAACCAAGATTGAAGGATGACGCATGCCATACTACTGATTACTCCATGGAGCTGTTTTCACATACCATGCCTGGATTATCAAGTCAAATGGTGAAATACCCAGGCCAAGATGAATCTGACATGGAGTGCACTGATGCACAGCCGCTGATGGATGATTCTGCTGGTACATTCACTCAGAGCACTACATTGTCCTCGCAGTGTACAGAGCCAGATTCTGACCCTGATGAGACTCAGGTGCCCCTTCCCGCACACTATACCACCATACAAGGTGACACAGAGGAAGGTGCACATGACATAGAAGAGGAGGTGATGGATGACCCAGTTGTTGACCCAGATTGGCATCCATTGGGGGAAGAGGGTGCTGCTTCCAATAGCTCAGATGAGGAGCATCCACAGCAGACATCGACATCGCAACAGCTGTTATCTGGCAGGCCCGGAGCACTCCAAAGACAGGTTCCAAACATCAAAAGAGTTGCTGGACAGCTTGTCCAGAGGGTCAAAAGATCACAGCGTGCTAGGCCGCAAAATGTCTGCCAAAGTAGGAAGAGTGCAGTGTGGCACTTTTTTGAACAAAATCCTCATGATCAGGCCAAGGTTATCTGTAAGAAGTGCGCAAAGACCTTTAGCCGAGGGAAAAATCTGAAAAATTTGAATACCAGTTGCATGCTTAGACATTTAACCAGCATGCACTTGCAAGCGTGGACGCAACACCAAACCTCAAGTGCCACATGTGCAACTGATCACAACGAAGGTAGTCATCAACGCTACATTGTTTCCCCCACTGTAAGCCCACCGGTTAGCACAGCAGCAAATGTTGAGGTGTCGTTGCAAGGCCACAGCAGTCAGGGAATCCCACTGTTATATCAACGAAAGACTGATTCTAGGCCATCAGAAAGAACACCAACTCCATCACCATCATCAACCCTCTCTCAGTCCGCCCTGTCCACCGCTACTTCCACCATATGCAGCTCTCAAGTCCAGCTCACCCTCCCAGACACTATGAGTAGGTCAAGAAAGTACTCAGTCTCTCATCCGCGTACACTGGGTTTGAACACCCACATTGCCAAACTAATCTCGTTTGAGATGATGCCCTTTCGGTTGGTGGAAAGCACAGCTTTCCGCGAACTCATGGCCTATGCAGTACCACGCTATGACCTACCCAGTCGCCACTTCTCCTCTCGCAAAGCCATCCCAGCCCTCCACCATCATGTGAAAGACCGCATTGTCCATGCACTCAAGCAGTCAGTGAGCGGAAAGGTGCACCTCACAACTGATGCATGGTCCAGTCGGCATGGCCAGGGCCGTTACGGGTCCATCACTGCGCACTGGGTTAATGTGGTGGATGCAGGGTCCACAGGGGACAGCGGTGGTGGGACAGTGCTGCCTAGCCCACGGTATAGGAAACAGTTGGCTGTAGGCGTTCCACCCTCCTCCTCCTCCTCCAGAAGCGAAAGCTCGTCCACAGAGCGCAGTCGTACGAGCACTCCATCTGCAGCTGCCACTGTTGCACACGATGTGTCCCCCTATCGAGCAGCTAGTGGAAAGCGTCAGCAGGCTGTGTTGCAGATGATGTGTTTGGGCGACAGACATACCGCCGAGGTGCTGGCCGAGTACTTGAAGCGACAAACTGAGTCATGGCTGGGCAGTGTACATCTTGAGGCAGGCAAGGTAGTTAGTGATAACGGCCGTAATTTTGTGGCAGCCATAGCCCTTTCAAAACTCAGCCACATACCTTGCTTGGCTCACACCTTGAACCTGGTGGTGCAGTGCTTCCTCAAAAATTATCCGGAGTTAACAGCCCTGCTCCAGAAGGTGCGAAGACTGTGCGTGCACATCCGCCGGTCGCCTGTACACTCCGTTCGTATGCAGAAGCTGCAGCGATTGCTCCACCTTCCCAACCACCGCCTCATTATCGACATTGCAACAAGGTGGAACTCCACCCTGCACATGGTGGAGCGGCTGTGCGAGCAGAGGCAGGCCATAATGCATTTGTGGGAGGATACACGGCCAGGCACTTTGAGAGCAGACATGGAGTTGACAGGTGTGCAGTGGTCGAAGCTGAAAGACCTCTGTAAAGTCCTTCAGTGTTTTGAGGAATGCACACGGCTGGTAAGCGCAGACGACGCCATCCTAAGCATGAGCATCCCACTTATGCGTCTGCTCATACAAACTTTGACGCACCTTAAGGAGCAGGCGTCTGCAGCCAATGTTGATGAGGAGGAAGAGGATGAGGGAATCCTTGATGACATTCAGCCATTGTCTGCTCAGGGACCTCTCCTGGACGAGGTGGAGGAAGAAGAGGAGGAGGAGGATGATGATGGGGATGATTACTTAGGGGAGGAGGATGCATCTCGTGGGGAAAGTGAAAATGTTGGCGTGGCAAGGTCTGGTACAGGGTTTGTGCGTGACTGGAGGGATGTGGATTTGCCAGAAAGTGCTCCTCCAACCAGCACTCGCAGTGCATCATTGACACCGGGAACATTGGCCCACATGTCAGATTATGCCTTGCGGATCCTAAAAAGGGACCCCCGCATTGCCAAAATGATGAACGATGACGACTACTGGTTGGCCAGCATCCTGGATCCACGCTATAAAGGCAAATTACAAAACATCATGCCACAGGAGAACCTTGACCTAATATTGGCTAATAAACAAGCAACTCTGGTAAATCGGTTGCTTGAGGCATTCCCAGCACACAGCAGCGGTGATGGTTCTCACACGAGCCGTACGGGCCGGGGGCAGCTTGGCAGAGGTGTTCGTGGTGCACACAGCAGAAGTGGCGTTGGAGACAGGGGTTTCATGACAATGTTGTGGACTGATTTTTCAAATACCGCTCACACAACTGGTAATACTGCATCAATGGAAAGTGACAGGAGACAGCAGTTGTCAACCATGGTTACAAACTACTTTTCCTCCCATATCGATGTTCTCCAACACAGGTCATTCCCCTTTGACTATTGGGCCGCTAAACTGGACACCTGGCCTGAATTGGCACAATATGCCTTACAGGAGCTCGCTTGCCCAGCTGCAAGTGTGCTATCGGAAAGAGTCTTCAGTGCAGCTGGATCAATCCTGACAGAAAAAAGGACCCGTCTGTCAACCCAAAATGTGGATGATCTAACCTTCATTAAAATGAACCATGCATGGGTTTCCAAGGATTTTGTCCCACCTTCCCCTGATGACACATAGGGTGACAGAAAAATGGCTTGCTTTGGTCCACCTCTTCCTGGGACTTGACCTATTTTGCCTTTTGCATCAGCTGAATGTCCAACATCAACATATGCCACTTTATAAAACTCCCTAACTGTGCTGCCTCCCCCCCCATGGCCGGGGTCACCACCTAGCGCACGACACCGTGCGAGTGCCGTTGCCCTGGACAGGTGGGTAGGCCGACTCTTGGGCGCGGGCACTGGCACAGGGTCCCTCATAGTGCAATCAAGTGTCTCTGACGGTGGTGGTGCACACCCGCCGTCAGACACACCGCTGTACTATGAGGGGCCCAGTGCCAGTACCGACGCCCACGAGTGGGCCCCCCTTGCTTGGGCAGGGCCCCAGCATTTGCAATCTTTACCTCTCCCTGCTCCTCCGCTGTGTAATCTGGGCCGTCAAATCCATACTGTGCCTGACACCATCTGAGCCTGCCTCCTGAGACATATATTTTGAATGTGTACGCTATCCATACATGTTATCCGGGGATACGGTACCCTTTCTAACCTTTGTGCAATCACGTGCAATCCATACTGGGCCTGACACCGTCTGAGCCTGCCTCCTGAGACATATATTTTGAATGTGTACGCTATCCATACATGTTATCCAGGGATACGGTACCCTTTCTAACCTTTGTGCAATCACGTGCAATCCATACTGGGCCTAACACCGTCTGAGCCTGCCTCCTGAGACATATATTTTGAATGTGTACGCTATCCATACATGTTATCCGGGGATACGGTACCCTTTCTAACCTTTGTGCAATCACGTGCAATCCATACTGGGCCTAACACCGTCTGAGCCTGCCTCCTGAGACATATAGTTTGAATGTGTACGCTATCCATACATGTTATCTGGGGATACGGTACCCTTTCTAACCTTTGTGCAATCACGTGCAATCCATACTGGGCCTAACACCGTCTGAGCCTGCCTCCTGAGACATATATTTTGAATGTGTACGCAATCCATACATGTTATCTGGGGATACGGTACCCTTTCTAACCTTTGTGCAATCACGTGTAATCCATACTGGGCGTGAGAACGGCTGGCGAGCTGTTAAGCAAGCTACAGCACCTGTGGTTTGCACACGTAAGTTTTTCATTTTTTCAGGAATGACGGTTAGGCCTAATTCCGGAACTGCAGTTGACCTGCACTTACTGGGAAATCATTGTTCACGGGTAATAATTGTAATCAGTGATCCCCATCACTAACGTTGTTCAGCGGGTTATCTGCACCTGTAAGCGACAAACGCTGGCCTTTTCAGTGTAGCGCACATGCAGCCACGGCCATGTAAGGGCATGACACACCAGTTATTGGCCAATCTCATGTTCCAGAGCCTTACGTGTCCCTCTAGTAAGCCGGACTCGGACCGCGGGGCATGACGGAGTCTCGTTCGTTAACGGAATTAAGCTTGCAATGTGTGCATCTGTTCTGTAGCTGGCATGGTTGAGGTTTCCCAGGTGGAGTCGAATTTAACCGTAGGCTCCACTCCTGGTGGTGCCCTTCTGGACATTCCTTTAAGGTTCAGCTTTGCAACCATACTGCCCACGTAAAACAAACACTTTGCCTTCATGAACGCTGTTTGGAGGGTCATGACTCGTGGGAATAACGCCGCCCAATCAGTTAACCTGCTAGAGAGATCCTTCGTTGCTCCCAAGCATGACATCACACTCCCTAGGAGGAAGGTAATGCCACTGTGGCGACCGTACTCCTGGGGGCGACACAAGTGCACTGATGCCCAGCCACTGCTCGATGAATCTGCTGGTACATTGACCCAGACCACTACATTCCCCTCGCACGCTACACGGCCTGAATCTGACCCTGATGAAACTCAGGTTACCCTTCCCATATACAGTTCCATCTTACACGGTGACAAAGAGGAAGCTGCAGATGATAGTGCAGGTTCGGCCCACCCGCCATCAGACACACCACCGTACTATCAGGGGCCCTGTGCCAGTGCCGTCGCCAACGAGTGGGCCCCCCCTGCTTGCTCAGGATCACAGCACTTGCAAGGTTGAAATACTGTGCAGTGAGATGGAAGATGGGGACGACGAGGAGTCCAGACTAGTACAGGGATTCCCTAGCGAGGAGACTTATTTGATTGTTTTCAATGTTGGGACAGCAATTTTTGGGGAGCACGTTACTCTGGAGAATGATAGATGGGGCCCACCATACACTGGAACATTCCAAAGGTGGACATCAGACACTGGAGCAGCATTTACAGGGCCCATTATACACTAGAGCATTAGAAATGGGGCCCATTATGTTTGGAGCATTATTTGGGCCCATAAGACAGTGGAGCTTCATCCATGGGGACCAACATATACTGTAGCATTATGTGGAGCTCATCATATACTGTTTCAAACATTATATAGGACCAATGATTCTGTATGGAGAAATAGATGGGCCTCGTCATGAGATGTAAAAAGTGAAGTATTTTTCATTGTACTATACCGCTATTTCTCTGCCGTATCGGAGCATGATGAGTTGTGGTATGTGTTAAAGGGGCGCTCTTTCGCCCAGGGCACATGAAAACCTGGAGCCAGCCCTCCCCCCCCTCAACTTTAGCCAAATAACCCCCATTTTTCAGTGCGTAACTTGTATTATGAAGTTAATTAAGGTTGACAAGCTTAAGTAAGAAGAACTGATGCTTTTGGCATTCAAATGGGCACTGTAGGTGTGTTTCCTGTCCTCTCACTGCCGAGTTTTATTCCCCATTGACTTACATTGGGTTTCGTGTTTCGGGACGACCCCGACTTTTCCCTATAATCGGACGATCTTGCTCGACCCGACTTTTGGAAAAGTCGGGTTTCACGAAACGAAACGCGACCCTAAAAAACCAAAAGTCGCTCAACTCTAGTCATAAGTAACAACGTTAACAATACAATAATTAAAGCAAAATAAGATGAAATAAGACGACCCTGCTCGTGAGAGCTTACAATCTACAATGAGGTGGGGGAGATACAAAGTATAGGTGTGTATTTACAATGGTGTAATTACAATGATGGTCCAGCCATCTTGAGGGAGGGAGGGAGGGATAGATGGAGATAGTGAATGGGCTACACACGCACACTTGCACATAAAATGACTGATTAGTGAACGTGATAGGCCGCTCTGAACAAATGAGCTGTATAAGTTGTGGATAGTCCTAATTTTTTGAGGTAGAGCATTCCAGAGGATTGGCACAGCACGGAAGAAATCTTGGAATCGGGATTGGGAGGTGCTGATTAGTGCAGAGGTTAGTCGAAAGTCGTTTGCAGAGCGCAGTGGTCGGTTAGGCAGATAGACAGAAATGAGGGAGGAGATGTAAGGGGGTGCCGCACTGTGGAGAGCTTTGTGGGTAAGAACAAGTACTTTGAATTGGATCCTATAATGAATGGGCAGCCAGGGTAACGATTGGTGAAGAGCGGACGCGTCCGAGTACCGATTAACCAGATGGATAACCCTGGCCGCTGCATTAAGTATGGACTGGAGATTGGAAAGTCGAGTAACAGGGAGGCCAATTAATAGAGTGTTGCAGTAATCCAGGCGGGAGTGGATCAATGCGACAGTGAGGGTTTTTGTTGTTTCTATGGTGAGAAAAGGGCGGATTCTAGAGATGTTCTTTAGGTGTAAGCGGCAAGAGCGGGCAAGAGATTGTATATGGGATGTGAAGCAGAGATTGGTGTCAAACATAACACCCAGACTATGGGAAGGACACGGCCGGAAGATATTTCTGTTTGTTGTTTTGCTTTGTTGCACCTGTTGTGCCCCTTCTGCTGGAAAAAGCAGAGACTGTCTGAATGGCCTGAACCACAGGCCATATGAAAATTTGTGTTTTACTTGCCGATGGGAAAGCCTGCTCTCTTTAAGGAAAAGGGGAGCTCTACCTCAGAGAGACTGGCGGCTTTGAAAAATGGGCCGTATCTTTTGAATATGTCATATATATGTAAATATTGATGGACTTAACCTGGAGGATTGTGAGCCGGGTTTGCATCTCCAGAAAAATTGGACTGCTGTGCATCATAGAAAAACATTCTAAAAATTTACAATGTATAGTGTAAATTTTGTAGTATGTTTGGTTGGGAATTTTAGGAAAGGGGGAATGTAGGGGATTGAGTAGAGTATCCCTTTAATGCGTCCTCCCCTTTAAGGAGTTCTAATATTAATATATTGTAAATGTTGTACAGATATTATTATGCTTCAGTACTGCTACACTACTGTGTATTACTGCCTTTTTCATTGGTACTGCCACATTATTTGTGTTACCATGCTGTATATATTGTAATGTATTATATCTAATATATAAAGCTCAAAGTGTGTATGTATGTGTGTGTGTGTGTGTATGTGTGTGTGTCCGGGATAGGCATCCGCACCGTCGCAGCTACAGCCACAAAATTTGGCACAGTCGCACGTCTGGACCCCGAGAGTGTCCTAAGCTATGTTATGAGGCGAAATTTTAACCCCGCGCGTTCCAATTCACCAAACAATTTTGCCCCTGTCTACATACTGGAGGAAAAAGTGTGTGCGCGTCAAGCCCCGCCCCTCATTGTGATGTCACAATGCACCATTTGCATACTTGGGAAGCAGTGTGTGCGCTTCAAGCCCCGCCCCTCATTATGATGTCATAATGGTTGCCATGGCGACGCTGATGTCATCAAAGGTTGCAAGCCCCGCCGCCGCTCATTATAATGTCATAATGGTTGACTATGGAATGGAGGATGTTTGATGAGTATATGGGATGGAGGATATGTATGATGGGTATATGGGAACGGGACTATGGGATGGAGGATGTGTGATGGGTATATTTTTGCACTGGACTATGGGATGGAGGATATGTATGACAGGTATATGGGCACGGAACTATAGGATGGAGGATGTGTGATGGGTATATGGGCACGGGACTATGGGATGGCGGATATGTATATGGTCATGGGACTATGGGATGGAGGATGTGTGATGGGTATATGGTCACTGGACTATAGGATGGAGGATATGTATGACGGGTATATGGGCACGGGACTATGGGATGGCAGATATGTATGATGGGTATATGGGCACAGGACTATGGGATGGAGGATATGTATGATGGGTATATGGGCACGGGACTATGGGATGGAGGATATGTATGATGGGTATATAGGCACGGGACTATGGGATGGAGGATATGTATGGTGGGTATATGGGCATGGGACTATGGGATGAAGAATATGTATGATGGGTATATGGTCACTGGACTATAGGATGGAGGATATGTATGACGGGTATATGGGCACGGGACTATGGGATGGCAGATATGTATGATGGGTATATGGGCACAGGACTATGGGATGGAGGATATGTATGATGGGTATATGGGCACGGGACTATGGGATGGAGGATATGTATGATGGGTATATAGGCACGGGACTATGGGATGGAGGATATGTATGGTGGGTATATGGGCATGGGACTATGGGATGAAGAATATGTATGATGGGTATATGGGCATGGGACTATGGGATGGAGGATATGTATGATGGGTATATGGGCATGGGACTATGGGATGGAGGATGTGTGATGGGTATATGGGCACTGGACTATGAGATGAAGAATATGTATGATGGGTATATGGGCACGGGCCTATGGGATGGTGGATATGTATGATGGGTATATGGGCACGGGACTATGGGATGGAGGATGTGTGATGGGTATATGGGCACTGGACTATGGGATGGAGGATATGTATGACGGGTATGGGCACGGGACTATGGGATGGACGATATGTATGACGGGTATATGGGCACGGGACTATGGGATGGAGGATGTGTGATGGGTATATGGGCACTGGACTATGGGATGGAGGATATGTATGACGGGTATATGGGCACAGGACTATGGGATGGCGGATATGTATGATGGGTATATGGGCACTCGACTATGGAATGGCGAATATGTATGATGGGTATATGGGCATGGGACTATCGGATGGAGGATGTGTGATGGGTATATGGGCATGGGACTATGGGATAGAGGATGTGTGATGGGTATATGGGCACTTGACTATGGGATGGAGGATATGTATGATGGGTATATGGCCACTGGCCTATGGGATGGAGGATGTGTGATGGGTATATGGGCACTGGCCTATGGGATGGAGGATGTGTGATGGGTATATGGGCACTTGACTATGGGATGGAGGATATGTATGATGGGTATATGGGCATGGGACTATGGGATGGAGGATGTGTGATGGGTATATGGGCATGGGACTATGGGATAGAGGATGTATGATGGGTATATGGGCACAGGACTATGGGATGGAGGATATGTATATGGTCACGGGACTATGGGATGGAGGATATGTATGATGGGTATATGGGCACGGGACTATGGGATGGCGGATATGTATATGGGCACGGGACTATGGGATGGAGGATGTGTGACGGGTATATGGGCACTGGACTATGGGATGGAGCATATGTTTGACGGGTATATGGGCACAGGACTATGGGATGGCGGATATGCATATGGGCATGGGACTATGGAATGGAGGATGTGTGATGGGTATATGGGCATGGGACTATGGGATGGAGGATGTGCGATGGGTATATGGGAACTCGACTATGGGATGGAGGATATGTATGATGGGTAAATGGGCACAGGCCTATGGGATTGTGGATATGTATGCTGGGTATATGGGCACGGGATTATGGGATGGAGGATAATTATAATTTTCTATAACTAACCACAGTTAGTTACTATGCCCGGGCAGCGCCGGGCTCTTCAGCTAGTAGAATAATAAAAACAATTATATACGTAATACGTATCAGTATAAACAACCTTTTATTAGAGACACCAAATATGACATACTAAAACCAGAAAAAGACAACATAATGTAAGAGGGGGCCAGGACGGTAGTCGCAGCTGAGGACCCATCACACATCCTCCATTCCATAGTCCCATGCCCATATACCCATCACACATCCTGCATCCCATAGTCCCGTGCCCATATACATATCCGCCATCCCATAGTCCTGTGCCCATATACCCGTCAAACATATGCTCCATCCCATAGTCCCGTGCCCATATACATATCCGCCATCCCATAGTCCCGTGCCCATATACCCATCATACATATCCTCTATCCCATAGTCCAGTGCCCATATACCCATCACACATCCTCCATCCCATAGTCCCGTGCCCATATACATATCCGCCATCCCATAGTCCCGTGCCCATATACCCATCATACATATCCTCCATCCCATAGTCCCGTGACCATATACATATCCTCCATCCCATAGTCCTGTGCCCATATACCCATCATACATCCTCTATCCTATAGTCCCATGCCCATATACCCATCACACATCCTCCATCCCATAGTCCCATGCCCATATACCCATCATACATATCCCCCATCCCATAGTCAAGTGCCCATATACCCATCACACATCCTCCATCCCATAGGCCAGTGCCCATATACCCATCACACATCCTCCATCCCATAGGCCAGTGCCCATATACCCATAATACATATCCGCCATCCCATAGTCCTGTGCCCATATACCCGTCATACATATCCTCCATCCCATAGTCCAGTGCCCATATACCCATCACACATCCTCCATCCCATAGTCCCGTGCCCATATACCCATCATACATATCCACCATCCCATAGGCCCGTGCCCATATACCCATCATACATATTCTTCATCTCATAGTCCAGTGCCCATATACCCATCACACATCCTCCATCCCATAGTCCCATGCTCATATACCCATCATACATATTCTTCATCCCATAGTCCCATGCCCATATACCCATCATACATATCCTCCATCCCATAGTCCCGTGCCTATATACCCATCATACATATCCTCCATCCCATAGTCCCATGCCCATATACCCATCATACATATCCTCCATCCCATAGTCCTGTGCCCATATACCCATCATACATATCCGCCATCCCATAGTCCCGTGCCCATATACCCGTCATACATATCCTCCATCCTATAGTCCAGTGACCATATACCCATCACACATCCTCCATCCCATAGTCCCATGACCATATACATATCCGCCATCCCATAGTCCCATGCTCATATACCCATCAAACATATCCTCCATCCCATAGTCCAATGCCCATATACCCATCACACATCCTCCATCCCATAGTCCCGTGCCCATATACATATCCGCCATCCCATAGTCCCGTGCCCATATACCTGTCATACATATCCTCCATCCCATAGTCCAGTGCAAAAATATACCCATCACACATCCTCCATCCCATAGTCCCGTTTCCATATACCCATCATACATATCCTCCATCCCATATACTCATCACACATCCTCCATTCCATAGTCAACCATTATACATCATAATGAGCGGCGGCGGGGCTTGCAACCTTTGATGACATCAGCGTCGCCATGGCAACCATTATGACATCATAATGAGGGGCGGGGCTTGAAGCGCACACACTGCTTCCCCAGTATGCAAATAGGGGCATTGTGACATCACAATGAGGGGCGGGGCTTGACGCGCACACACTTTTTCCTCCAGTATGTAGACAGGGGCAAAATTGTTTGGTGAGTTGGAACACGCGGGGTTAAAATTTCGCCTCACAACATAGCTTAGGACACTCTCGGGGTCCAGACGTGCGACTGTGCCAAATTTTGTGGCTGTAGCTGCGACGGTGCGGATGCCTATCCCGGACACACACACACACATACACACATACATACATACATACATACATACACACATACATACATACACACATACATACACACTTTGAGCTTTATATATTAGATTTTGCTCATGTGGTTTCTTCATTGGTTCAATGATATTCTTTGTCCATCTGAGCCCTCTATAGTATGATGATATTACTAGGTTTTTAAAAATACTCCTATATTTTTGGTTTAAAAGGTATTGTGGTTTCCATCTTCAGAATCACATAAGGCAATTTATGATGTTTCTTGATTTCAAAAGTTGGAAGTTATAGCATTGTGATCCATATTATCAGTACGTTGTGCTGGTGGGATGTAATATCCTAAACTAATCTGGTTGATGTGTTGACTTTAAAGGTATTAAATACTGATACTGTGCCACCAAGTGGAAATTGCTTGACAGATGACAGATTTTTGAAGCTCCGGTAGACATTGTATCCTTTCCGGAATGATATTTGAAGCATTTAGTAAACTGATTGTGCCACACTATAACTTTCATATTTTTCATTGCTGCCTGCTTTCCATACTTTCTCACCATGTTTTTCTCCTTTTTCTTTTGTTCTGTTTAAATAGACTGGTCACAGTCTACGCAGCATGAATAAAAAAAGGAAGAGGAAGGTGAAAGTTACAGAAACGTCACCATCTCAAGTTCTGAAGGTAAATCGTAATGCGGAAGGCGAGCAAAGAGCTGAAGATAAAACATTGCCATCCAGCGGAGCTCAAGTCTGCCATACTCTGGGAAACAGAGCTGTAATCATGCCAGATACGCAGGAAAATCCTCAAGTAACGGCTGAAGGTACAATAATGGGTTGAAAAATGTATTCCTGTTGTGGTACATCGGCACACTCAGCTGAGCTGTACATGGAGGTAGGCACAGGTACATGTGGCATAAACCTTGGTGAAGTAAAAATAAACACGGCCCTTTGGGCAAAAAAGGAAAACAAAGCAAAATGGTATCTCTCTGGCAATACATCTGCGGGGATCAACCTGCTTAGAGTTAGCAAAAACACAAGGTCCAGCTTAGCACCAATATGAACACCTCTCTGGAGTTAACTTCTCCAGACACACTGAACACTGAATGCTTCAGAGGACCGACTATTTAGACCACAGTCCACACCCTGGGGTGAAGATAAGGTGGACAACCTCCCACTCACTCAGTGGTTGTCTACAAAAATCCACCCCTTAAAATGGACAATTAACCCCTCTCAACATATACAGTAGTGTGCTGGAGCAAACTTCTAGGTTTCAAAACCAATAGCCTCAGTAAAACATATCACCCCTCCAGCCCTTTGCCAAAGACTTTGTCACACTGTTAACAGTTATTATGTAGTGTTACAGATGGCACCTTTACAGCATGTTTACGGAGAAGTAAACGTATCAATTGGTATAATGTACTGATTTCTCCACCCAAGCAGTCCCTATCACTATAATAATAAGTGAGCCATAATTTAAATAATATTATGTTCATATACATAGGTACCAAGAAAAGAAGGAAAAAGAAGAAACTTGTTCCAAATAGACAAATAAAATCTCTGGAAGTTGGAGCCTATAGTGGGGACATGGAAAACACATTTGGTAAGTTTAGTTAATAAATTATTGGACACATTATGGAAGTCTTACATTTAGGGCTCGCTAGTAGTGTTGAGCATTCCGATACCGCAAGTATCGGGTATCGGCCGATACTTGCTGTATCGGAATTCCGATACCGACTTCCGATATTTTTTCAATATCGGAATTCGGCATCGGAATCGGAAGTTCAGTTGATTGACAGCCTGACGTCATCATGATGCGCGGTGTGTGCGCATCATGATGCGCCGTCATTTCGGGCCTTCCGGGGGTCTCTGCCGGCCTGCCGGGGGGCTGTGCCGGCCTGCCGGGGGCTGTGTGGACTGCCCGGGGTCTGTACCGGCCTGCCGGGGGGCTGTGCCGGCCTGCCGGTGGTCTGTGCACCCTGTGGGGGTCTGTACCGGCCTGCCGGGGGGCTGTGCCGGCCTGCCGGTGGTCTGTGCACCCTGTGGGGGTCTGTACCGGCCTGCCGGGGGGCTGTGCTGATGTCCGGGGGTCTGTGCAAGCATCGTCCGATGGGACTACAAGTCCCATCTGATGATGCCTGCTACCATGACAGTGATTGACACATTAGCCAATGATGGGACAGTAGTAGTCCCATCATCCGGCTAATGTGTTAAATGTTAAAAAAAAAAAAATACTACATACATACTACATGCATGCTACATACATACTACATGCTACATACATACTACATACATACTACATACATGCTACATACATGCTACATACATGCTACATACATGCTACATACATACTACATGCATGCTACATGCATGCTACATACATACTACATGCATGCTACATACATACTACATGCATGCTACATACATACTACATGCTACATACATACCACATACATACTACATACTACATATATACTACATACATACTACATACATACTACATGCATACTACATGCATACTACATACATACTACATGCATGCTACATGCATACTACATGCTACATACATACCACATACATACTACATACATACTACATACTACATATATACTACATGCATGCTACATACATACTACATGCTACATACATACTACATGCTACATACATACCACATACATGCTACATACATACTACATATATACTACATACATACTACATACATACTACATGCATACTACATACATACTACATACATACTACATACATACTACATACATACTACATGCTACATACATACCACATACATACTACATACATACTACATGCTACATACATACTACATATATACTACATGCATGCTACATACATACTACATGCTACATACATACCACATACATACTACATACATGCTACATACATACTACATATATACTACATGCATGCTACATACATACTACATATATACTACATGCATGCTACATACATACTGCATGCTACATACATACCACATACATACTACATACATACTACATGCTACATACATACCACATATATACTACATACATACAATACATTCATACAATACATACATAGACATACAGTACATATAACATAGAGTAACATACTTACCAATACTTGTCACATTGTTCCCCGAAGCCATTGTCTTTTCCGGAATAAATATTAACATAACAAACCACAAAAATACTCACCCACGATCCGAAGCAGTCCACGAGTGTGTCCCACGACGATCTTGGGTAGAGAACTGCAGCATCAGATGATGCTGCCGTTCTCTACGGGCTGCAGGAATCCAATGACGGAAGGTAGGTATCCTTCCGCACTGTATTCCTCCGCCACTTAAAAAAAAAAAAGTCCCTAGTCTCACTTTATGCCATTGCTGCGTGGGAATTTCCCACACAGCAATGGCATAAAGTGAGACTAGGGACTTTTTTTTTTTTTAAGTGGCGGAGGAATACAGTGCGGAAGGATACCTACCTTCCGTCATTGGATTCCTGCAGCCCGTAGAGAACGGCAGCATCAGCTGATGCTGCAGTTCTCTACCCAAGATCGTCGTGGGACACACTCGTGGACTGCTTCGGATCGTGGGTGAGTATTTTTGTGGTTTGTTATGTTAATATTTATTCCGGAAAAGACAATGGCTTCGGGGAACAATGTGACAAGTATTGGTAAGTATGTTACTCTATGTTATATGTACTGTATGTCTATGTATGTATTGTATGAATGTATTGTATGTATGTAGTATATATGTGGTATGTATGTAGCATGTAGTATGTATGTAGTATGTATGTAGCATGCATGTAGCATGCAGTATGTATGTAGCATGCATGTAGTATATATGTAGTATGTATGTAGCATGCATGTAGTATATATGTATGAATGTATGTAGCATGTAGTATGTATGTAGTATGTATGTGGTATGTATGTGGCATGTAGTATGTATGTAGTATGTATGTAGCATGCATGTAGTATGTATGTAGTATGTATGTAGTATATATGTAGTATGTATGTAGCATGTAGTATGTATGTAGCATGCATGTAGTATATATGTAGTATATATGTAGCATGTAGCATGTATGTAGTATGTATGTGGTATGTATGTAGCATGTAGTATGTATGTAGCATGCATGTAGTATATACGTAGTATGTATGTAGCATGTAGTATGTATGTAGCATGCATGTAGTATATATGTAGTATGTATGTAGCATGTAGTATGTATGTAGCATGCATGTAGTATATATGTAGTATGTATGTAGCATGTAGTATGTATGTAGCATGCATGTAGTATATATGTAGTATGTAGCATGTAGTATGTATGTAGCATGCATGTAGTATGTAGTATGTATGTAGCATGCATGTAGCATGTACTATGTATGTAGCATGCATGTAGTATATATGTGTTATGTATGTAGCATGTAGCATGCATGTAGTATGTATGTAGTATGTATGTAGTATATATGTGGTATGTATGTAGCATGCAGTATGTATGTAGCATGCATGTAGTATATTTGTAGTATGTATGTTGCATGTAGTATTTATGTAGTATGTATGTAGCATGTATGTAGTATGTAGTATGAATGTAGCATGTATGTAGTATGTAGTATGAATGTAGCATGTATGTAGCATGTAATTTTTTTTTTTTTTTTTTTACATTCAACACATTAGCCGGATGATAGGACTACTACTGTCCCATCATTGGCTAATGTGTCAATCACTGTCATGGTAGCAGGCATCGCCCGATGGGACTTGTAGTCCCATCGGACGATGCCTGCACAGACCCCCGAAGCCTGCACAGCCCCCCGGCAGGCCGGCACAGCCCCCCGGCAGGCCGGCACAGCCCCCCGAAGCCTGCACAGACCACTGGCAGGCCGGCACAGCCCCCCGGCAGGCCGGCACAGCCCCCCCGGAGCCTGCACAGCCCCCCGGCAGGCCGGCACAGCCCCCCGGCAGGCCGGCACAGCCCACCGGAGCCTGCACAGACCACCGGCAGGCCGGCACAGCCCCCCAGCAGGCCGGCACAGACCACCGGAGCCTGCACAGACCCCCTGGCAGGCCGGCACAGCCCCCCGAAAGGCCCGTACAGACCCCAGAGAGGCTGTACAAGGGCAGGAAAGGGTTTTTCTTATTCCGATACCGGAAGTCCCATAGACTTGAATGGGACTTCCGGTATCGGAATCGGCGATACCGATACTTTTTTTAAAGATCGTCCGATACCATCCGATACGATACTTTGAAGTATCGGACGGTATCGCTCAACTCTACTCGCTAGTATTGACGTATGTTCTCTCATGCGAGAGAATCGGGCCGATTATGCTAATGACACTCAACACTCATTGTCTTCTGAGTGTGAGCCAATTCTCTTGCATGAGAAAATGGCAGCACAGTTGCAGAGAAGATGGAAGGAGGAGGAGGAGAAGGAGGAGGGAGGATCTGGAAGAAAAGCTGTTGCCTCCTCTTCCTCCTCCACACTCCAATCTGTCATATCCTATCTCAGTAATGTAAAAATTTGTCTTCACTAAATACAGATTTTACCCAGGAATTGATAATTTTGAGAATAAAATATCAGTCCAGGGTCCAGCAAAAGGGAACAACCAGATGTAAATTTCTTTTGGAAAGGCATAACACAAAGCCTAAACAAAAATGTTTTAGTATTGTCCTTGAATGAGCAGTACAAGTACTTACTGAAGCAAATGTCTGGAGACACTTGAAAAAAAAAGAACGTGTCCGGTTTTCCATAAGTTTTTTAGGCGCCTATGGTGGACTCAAAAAGGGTTGCCTATCAATCAATGGAATTCAGTGGCGGGAACTTACTCTCTCTTACATCCTATGGCTGCAATTAATACTAAGTAGAGACACCTGAACGACTATAACGCTCAGTACTAACATTGGGTTATTACCTAATTCTTACCATGAATTTTTAAGTTAACTCAAAATTAAGGGGCCAATTCATTAACACTGGCATTGGGCACAGCAATCCTAATAAAGAGCTTGCTGGAGTATGATGTGCCAAATTCATTAATATTTGCACACCATTTAGCGAATTACGGTAGGTGCTTCTCGTAACTGGCGCATGTTGCGGCCAAAAATTCTACTGAAAGACCGGAGTCTATTTTTTTATTAAGCTACATGGAGTAACATTGCTTACAATTGATGGGTGAGCATACCAACACCCCATCCCACACATGTCCCACCCATGCTACACCCATAGTGACGTAGCTGGCCAAGGCTTTTGTGTAAACGCCAAAAGTTGCAATATTTTTGCAACCTTCTGAGTTACACAAAAATATTTCAACCAGAATTTGAGTACAAGCACCTTATTGAATTGGCCCCATTGCATCAAAATCTTCTTAGGGTGACTAGTTTCAGGAGAGCTGACAGACCCTCTTTTACTACATTACCGTGGATACTCGAGTATAAGCCAACCCGAGTATAAGCCGAGGCACCTAATTTTGCCACGGAAAACTGCGTAAGCTTATTGACTCGAGTATAAGCCAGGTATGCATTGTCCCATCATCCCTGTCCTGATATGCGTGGCTCCCCCCGTCGCTGTCCTGGTATGCGTGGCTCCCACAGTAGCTGTCCTGGAATGCATGTGGAGCGCCCGGCCAGGGCTATTGGGGTACTCGGCAGCGGGCCCGTTGATCTCAATGGGAGTTGTCACGGAAGCTGTGACCCGGTCCGAGGTACTGGGGCTCCATGGCAAAAGGGGTGAAAGAACAATGAAATAGAATTGATGAATAGTTTGTGACGCCACCTGTGGTGTTCGGCAAGGGAGATGTTAAGCCGACGCTGCATGCAGATCCTCTGGGACTGGTGGTGTGTTGCAGCCAAGATGGTGAAGCTCCCCACAGGTGGAGCTGTAGTCCCAGGGCAGTGTAGATGGAGGGGAAGCTGAGAGGCGCAGGCAGTGTAGAAGCGGGTACCCAGATGCAGCGGTACCAGGTGTGTTGGCGCGGGAATCAATGGAGGACCCTAGGGCTTGTAGTTCCAAAGCTTTACTCACAGTCTGTAGTACACACAGGTGCCTGCCTCTGTGCTGTGTCCTCCGGGTCAGGAACTCAGTCGACCTCCAGGCAAGATAGGACGCTCCCTTCCAACACTCCGCCAACATGTGCCTTTCTGAACGTCTCCTCTATAGCGCCTTTAAGTGTGAAGATCTCCTAGCACTGAGTTACACTGGAGTTCCTCCTGACAGATGTTCCCAAGAACTATACTTGTACGGCAGACAGCTGTAGCCTGCTTCGGGGACTCCTTCTCCTGAATCCCGGCTCACTATCAATGTTGCTGTTGTGCCCCCAAGTCTTAGGCCTCTTTCACACATCAGTTTTTTACCGGCAGGCGCGATCCGGCTTTTTTTTGTAAAACCGGATCTGGCGAAATGCAATGCCGGATCCAGTTTTACCCCATTGACTTGCATTAGTGCCGGATCGCGCCGGATGGCATTGCGTTTCATCCGTTTTTTGCCGGATCCGGCTACTTGTCTCATTCCGGCGTCTGGAAAAAACGGCTACTGTAACGTTTTTTGTCTCCGGCGAAAAAGCCGGAAGCGCCGGATCCGACGCTTCCGGCTTTTTGCCACAATGAAAGTCTATGGGCGCGGGAATGCGCCGGATCCAGAAAAAGACGGATCCAGCCACCGGATCCATTTTTTTAAGTCTGCGCATGCTCAGATCCAATTGGCCAGCCCCCAGGAAACAGATATAACCTGCTAGACGGATCCAGCAGAAAAACGGATCCGTTTCTACAGTTCTCCAAAATTTATGCCGGATCCGTTTTTTCTAAAAATAGCCGGATCCTGCCTGACGGCAAAAAACTGATGTGTGAAAGTAGCCTTAGATGGGAGTAGTGCATTTACAGCCCACTACTCCACCAGTGTCTGCTGCAGAACCATTAGTGTCCATACAACCTCGGGGACCGGGCCCCGGCCTTGCTCTTAGAACTTCTAGGCATGGTTCTTCCTCTAACCCACGTCCTCCGTTCCCTTTTACTCCTACGTTCCATACTAGTCTTTCCTTCTTATGGAAGATCAGGTTTCTGTTCAATGTCCTTCTCTTTCTTTCCTTTCCCGTGCCAGCAGACCCAGGTCACTGACATCTGCTGCAGCACCTCCTTCCACCATCCCTCCCCAGGGATCTTCTCTCCCCTCACTGACTGACTGACTGACATTCTAAACCTTCGCACTCTTTTATGTATTCTAAACTCCACCCACCTCCCAGCACGTTTCGTGTTCCAAGCAGGGAGCCACCAAAGGTCCTCTGCTACACTCCAAGCAGGGAGCCGAAATATGGCTTTCCTGAACTACTGTGTTGTGTGGGATGTGAGTGTTGGAGCGTGGTTAGGAGCCTCCAACTCACCTGGATGGTGGGGTACCACACCTCAGGAGGAGGTGCAGTACCTCTGTGGCAACTGAACCCTCAGGGACGCCACACATGACTCCTCTCGTAGCGGTCCTGGTATGCGTGGCTCCCCCCATAAGTGTCCTGGTATGCGTGGCTCCCCCCGTAGATATCCTGGTATGCATGACTCCCCCCGTAGCTGTCCTGGTATGTGTGGCTTCCCCCGTAGCTGTCCAGGTATGGGTGCCTCCCTCCTCCCATCCTTGTATGCATGCTTCCTATTACAAAAAAAAACATCCTACTCACCCTCCAGTGTGCCTTCACAGCACCTCATTCAGGCTTCCATCAGCTCTTCCTGTGCTGAGCGATCACGTGGCACCGCTCATTAAGGTAATGAATATTCCCTCCATGCCTATGGGAGTGGAGATGCGTGCATATTCATTACCTTAATGAGTGGTGCCATGTGATCGCTCAGCACAGAAAGAGCTACTGGAAGCAGGCACCAATGAGATGTTGCGAGGGCACGCTGGAAGAGGGTGAGTAGAGGATGTCTTCTGGAAGCCTGCAGCTGTAGCTCTCACTGTGCGCGCTGTAAGAGAAATGAATATTCATTTCTTTTTAGCAGCAGCACAGACTTTAACCACAACCGCCGGCACCTGCCTCCTGTCACCCGCTGCTCCACCGCCGGCTTTATGGGACAATAGACTTGTGTATAAGTTGAGGGTGGCATTTTCAGCACAAAAAAATGTGCTGAAAAACTCGGCTTATACACAAGTATATACGGTATATCAATATTTTGTACATGCATGTTTTTTTTCAAATAGGGAAAATATAACAGACTACTCAATTTTAACCTGCTAAATCCCATTGTGATGAAAAATGTTATTTTAAGAGTGTTTAAGAAGGAGGGAGGCCCGGGATAACACCATGAAGGCCTTAAATCTGAAACTAAACATCAGCCTCTTGTTCTTCTATCTACTAATGACTTCAAAAAGCTGAATTGGACTTTTCCACAGCAGACAATGTGCACCATTGATCTGAAGTAGAGATCAGCGGATCTGCCAAAATTTACATTTGTCAAAGTTACCTCTCTGACCCCCTCATAATTTAATATCCCCTGCATGGTCTGCAGCACTTTTCTGCACATTAGTATATGGGGGTTTTCTGCACAAATGAGCGTAAGGTTGCAACCAGTGGCATAATTAGTCTAATGGGACCTGGTACAAAATTTGGACCTTGGTCCCCACCTACATGTTGGTCAGTTGTATTAGCCCTTGTAGAATTCTAATTCCAATAAAGAACTATTTGTTGTCCTCCATAATGTAATAATGTCCCCCATCCTCTACTAATGTCATCCATTCTGAGCCTCTTCTGGGAATAATGTCCTCAATACTTGGCCCCTTACAGTAGTAATGTCCAAATCCTCTGCGCAGGGCTGGCATCAGCACCTGAACAAGTGCCGGGGCCCTGAGCAGGAGGTGGGGCCCATTTGCTGTTGAGGACTCCAGCATGCTATGGGGGCCCCATGTCTGTGCCTGTGCTGGCACCTGCGAGTGGGCTCCCCCGCTTGCTCAGGGCCCTGGGACTTGCAATACTTACTTCTCCCTGTTCCATCGCTGCGGCATCTTCCACATCCTCTGACTGTGATGTTCAGGTCAGGGGGAGCGAAGACATCATTAGTGTGCGCCCTCTGCCTGAACAGTCACAGTTGAGAGAGCGGGAAGACGCAGATGCTGAGCAGTCCGGACCAGAGCAGCGGCCATTTTTTTTAATGTTTGGAGCATTATATGGGGAGCATCATACTCTGGAGCATCATATATGGGGCCTATTATATTTGGAGCATTATATGTGGGGCCCATTACATATGGAGAATTATATATGGGGCCAGTCATATACTGTAAGGAACATTACATGGGGCCTATTCTGTATGGAGCATCATGTTGGGTACATTATATATGGAGCATCTTATGGGGCCCATTATATATGGAGCATCTTATGGAGCCCATTATATATGAAGAATTTTATGGGGTGTCAGGAAAATATGAATATGTTTACATTCCGTGTACACTTTCCCCATCATGTTTGTGCAATGTCACACTGAGCTCTCAAGTTGCAGGCCCCCCCTTCCTCCCTCCCTCTTTCTCCCTGTGGGAATGGCACAAAGCTGCAGTCTCTCTGCCTGTGGGTAATTCAATCCCACTCTTTCCTTTTCCCTCGGGAATGTGGCTTTTGACCAGGCAAATCCGGTCTGTCTCCACCACATGGTTTTGGAAGTTCCTTTGTTCATTCAGGATCGAATATAATAACACCGAATATTCATGGAGGCAGAAAGCTTATATTTTTGGAAACTGCATGGTTAGAACTAACCACAGGTGGGTTTTGAAGCTTTGGTGCTAATCAGGAATCGAGAAAAAGGTTCCCACCGTCCACTAGAACACAGGCAGTTCTTGTTTGGTATCGAAAGATAAATTCGCAAGAGATAATATGATACTTCTGTCAACATGCTGTGAGCCTCGCAGCCAGAGTTATGGCACTCATAAGTTTTCTAATAACTTTCGAAAGGTGAGTACATTCCATAGCTCCGCCCACCCAGTGAGGTTAGCCAGAAGAAAGTATAAAGCTAGGATACCCAATTAGGAAGTTGTCATTCGCCTGGGGTGCCAGCTAGGAAGCTGTACTGATAGACCATTTTCCCTTGGAGAAGGCGCCCCTCCCCCCTCCTCCACACGGTGTGCCATGGACTCATAAGTGTAAGTTCTTGTTTTAAACCATTTTATTTTGTAATTGCCTGTATATACTGTATCTTGTCTCTTTTGGTAACATCTTTAATATGTTTGTAAACACTGCCTCTCCTTTCTGGATTTCTGGAGTAAATCTATAAATTTGCTAGTTTCGTTTCTCATTGCTCTACAATGTATCGCCATGTTCCCTGCTACCTTTTGGGTTGGCTCCTGACCCGTTATTGATTTTAAAATCGAACAAGGCGCTGGTGGCAGCAAAGTGTTCTGGGGTATAGGGGAGACCTTGGCAGTGACAGAATGGAGGTTTCATGTGTGTAGTTCCTGCCTAAGACTAGGAATATACATATCGCCCTCACTGCAGAGTGCCCAATAGCCAGTACACGGTGTTAGGCTAGCGGAACGCACCAAATATTAAAATAATAATGAGGTGCGTTCGCAGCCTTGGGTCCACCGTGCAGAGATGGAATACTGCTGCTAAGTAATGACAGACACTATATGGCGGTATATTAAGTGAACACACGCAGGTTAACGTCACCCGGTGTGTATGAGGCAGACTCTGTTGCCTCACAGATCTGCACTACCGCTAAATGTAAATGCCGAAGCCTGTTAAGCTCACAGAGCTCGGCCAAGTGAGTGCTGGTGTAAAGCCACAGGACTCTGCCCCCAAGACACAGGGTCGGAGTCCCTCTAGACTCACCAGCACTCGGTGCCACAGTAGATGCGGTACTTATGTGCCTAGCTGGATGGCACAATATGGCGCTCAGAGAGGTGCTGTGAACTGGGAGCACTGTGGCACTAGAATCAGCCACTACAAGGCACTGACTCTGACTCTAAAAACCCTTAACCATACATATCCAAGGGAGGGGAGTCTTAATGAGTCAGTCACCAGATACATGCATCCATCATCACTCACACACAATACCATAAGAGTCTATACTAGCGCATGGCCGTGCGGCCATGCGGCTCTTTTATAGCAGTGTCCTTCCGGGACCTTCCCAGTAGTGGGCCAATCAAAGCAGGAATGGGACCCGCGCATGTGACCCCCACCTCCAATGAAAGGTTGTCCCACGGGCATGCTCAGTAGGCAAAATACAGGACTTAGTCCCTGGAGCGTCTGCTTACCGCTGAGGACATGGCATGAGATTCTCCCTGTGCAGTGGGGGAAACTCGGCACCTAACACACAGCAAGGCAGCCTTTTTTGTGACTACTTATCCTAGGTGTTGTTCCCTGACTAACCTGAGGGTAAGGGGGGCGCTAGAGAGCTGCAAGTTGCAAAAGTAGAACTGAAGGTGGAAACAAAAGTTGTGGATGGTTAAATGAACAACAACCACTAATACATAGTAAATTTGTGACAATTTGTGACAATTGGTGGGATATAAATCCCTGACAACTGGGGGGAAACCTCACACCCCCAGTTCATGACATGGGACCTATTATATATGGAGCATTATATGAGGCCCATTATATATGGATCATTATATGGTGCCCATTGTGTGTGGAGCAATATACAATATGTGACCTATCATATACTGGATCATTATATGGGGCCCATCATGTGCTGTACGGGACATTATGTGGGGCTTATTCTGTATGGAGCATCATATGGGGCACATTCTGCATGGAGCAATATATACGGGGCCCATCATATACTGTATGGAGCATTATATGGGACTCATTAAACTGTATAGAGCAATATATAGGGCCCATCCTACACTGTATGGGGCCCATTATATATGCAGCATTATATGGGGCCCATCATATACTGGAGCATTATATGGAGCCCATTCTATATGGAGCATTATATGGGGCCCATCATATGCTGTATGGAATATTATATGGGGCCCATTATGTATGAAGCACTATATGGGGCCCATCATAATGTTTGAAGCATTATATGGGGCTCATTATACTGTATGAAGCAATATATGGGGCTCATTATTCTTTATGGAGCATTATATGGGGTTCGTTATACTGTATGGAGCAATATATTGGGCTAATTATACTGTATGGAGCAATATATGGGGCTCAATATTCTTTATGGAGCATTATATGGGGCACATCATAAGCTGTATGGAACATTATATGGGGCCCATTATGTATGGAGCATTAAATGGGGCTCATTATATACTGTATGGAGCAATATATTGTGCTCATTATCCTGTACTGAGCACTATGTGGTCCACATAATACTGTATGGAGGAATATTGCCCGGTTTCTGACCTATTGTAGAATTTACAATAAATATCACTCATGTAATGTAAGAAGTGAAATATTTAGCATTGTACTCTGCCTATATTTCTCTGCCATATCTGTGCATCATCGACTGTGGTACTGTATGTGTGAGACCCACTATGATTTCCGTAAGCACCTAGTTTCCAAGGCAGGAGCTTGTGTAGCCTGATTTTTGGTCTCAAAATTGAAGGTAGTGATGCTGATGGAAAAAACATCCTCAATTAATAACTCCATAACTAGGCTGTAAGTGTGGAGCTTTTGAGACATCGTTTCTATGGAAGTCTTTATGGTACCAGTACTCACATCCGGAACTTTATCAGATATCTTGACTTGACTTCAGGAGGCATGTATGAAAATTCCATAAGAAGTTTATTCTCAAGCTTAATTCTTGTATTATGCAAAATAGTAATAGTGTTAGCTGCAACAGATGCAGTAGGTAAAAAGACAATTCTGAACCAAAGATATACAGAGATGAACCTAGCAAGATGGCTGACAAACACTAACTGGGGAAGAAGGGAGGGGTTACTGACAACAGAGCTGGATTACAGGAGAAGAGACAGGAAAAACTTGTAAAAGGGCAAATTGATTCCATAGCAGTGTAACACCAACAATACCATGATAATACAATACTGTGTAATTCCCAAGTTGTGGGACATAACAACAACTCGTATGAAAGATCCTATAAAACCTGGTGTTGTTGGATGGAATCCTAGTCCTCCTCTGATCAGACCTACCAAAGTGTGAACTAAGGGATGCCATCTGCTTAGGACTTACCTCCAAACTCCTTCTAGGTTCCAACTCTTCCCAGCCATCTTTGTTTTAAATAAGTTGCAATTTATGTCTTTGTGGATCCTGGTGATTTCGGGTTTTGTTATATTTATGTTGGGATTCGGACCTTACTCTTATTTCTATGCTTTGATTTTCCATTGGTCATATGTCAATTAAGAATTTACTGTACTTTAAAAAAAGTATTTCTGCAATTGTGATACCTCTGTTTGTCTGACAGATCTTTATCGAAAAGCTATTCATGCCCTTAAGCTGAAACAAGAACAACTAAGAGAAAGACCATCTCGAAGCAACCAAGAAGTCAGCCCGCTGCAATAAGAGAAACCATCATGGTGCAACCATAACAGCTCATTAAGTCATTCATGTATAATTGTGCACTACGAAATACATTTTTTAAAAAACTTTCGATAACCTTAATAATAAAAAAGATAAACAATCTGCACACACACCGATCAGATGATTAACATGCCAGTGTTTCTTCATTATTTACATGGCACAGTCTCTTCCAATTTGTATTGACAGTGCCTGGTGCTACAGATCCCTACAGATCAGGCATATTGAAGTGAATGGGACTAAGGCCTCTTTCACACATCCGTTTGTCAAAAATCCGCCGTTTTGCAAAAAAAACGGATCCGCCATTTTTTTTGGCGGATCCATTTTTTTCCCCATTGACTTGCATTATCGGCGGATCTTGATGGATGGTCATCCGTTGGGGGAGATGGACCTCCCCCAAAAACAAACAGATATTGATCATGTGGATGGGTTTGCCCTGTCAGCCATTGACTGATGCATTTAAGCAGTTAAACATTAGTGATCTGAGCAAGCTCCAGTCGCTGCATTTACAAGCAGGTGTCAATCCCATATAATCTTGATATTAACATTAGCATTTTATAATTTTTTTTATAACTAAATATGAAGAAAAAAACGTATTAATACAACTGTATTCAGTCTCCATCCATCAACAAAGACTGATAGTTGTGGCTTGCACTAAGCAGTGTTAGAATACAGAAAAGCAGGGACACTGAGGCTAGGTTGAATTTAAACTTGCAAAAATCATTATACAGCTATTCTGACATTGATTTTCAAAGAAATTAGCCTCATCAAGTCTAAGAGATCCATTTAATAATGTATGTACCATGTATGGTGCAATCCAGTGATATCTGGATGAAAGAGTCAAAATAAAATTATGTAAAACAAGCAAAACAGGTTACAAAATAAAAGGGATAAATATCAGAAAACCTAATAAAATCCTTAAAATCTATGCTATTCCTTGAGTTTTTGGGAACCAAATTTTGACGCCCACAACCTATTTTTATATCCTTTGGCAAAATTCAGACATCTGTGTTGCACTGTCCGAGGCGCATATGCGTTTGTAGAGTTTTGTTCAAGTGCCTCGCAGCTGGTCCGTAAGTC
This sequence comes from Dendrobates tinctorius, assembly GCF_039654945.1. Lineage (NCBI taxonomy): Eukaryota > Metazoa > Chordata > Amphibia > Anura > Dendrobatidae > Dendrobates > Dendrobates tinctorius. The sequence continues at coordinate 11,418,967 of NW_027361702.1, forward strand.
TCCGTTCATGCTCGGATTGTGAAACATGGATTACTGAATTCAGCCTAAGGGTTCATACCCATCACCGTTTAAAAAGATGGTCCGATTTCATTCCAGCAAAGTGGGACGAGTATCGTGCGAGCGTCACGTGATTTTCTTGCGAGAACAATCCAATTTTGAACACCTAGCATCCAATTTACATGCGAATGTGATTCGATTGCAATGCGATTTTAATATGAGCTTTTACATAGCGTAATTCTCTGTCATGTACACATCGTTTTCCAAGGAAATATTCATCAGGATATATATATACAAAAAGATAGATATAAATATGGTATATCTGTACCAAAAAGCAGGAGTGTGTCCTAAGCACAGGGAAAGTATACATGGAAAGAGTTTTTAGGATCCAATTCCAATTTTTTATCTAAAAAATACTAAAAACTACATCCAATCAGACATGTGTGAGCAAAGCATGAAAGTAACATTAACTTTACATTTGTCTGTTCAGTTCAAGTTCACAAGTTTTATATTGACTCAGCTCTTTCCTTCACTCCTTATATCCGATCACTCACTTTCTCATGTCACCTGCATCTAGAAACATCTCTAGGATCCGACATTTTCTCACCTTTGAAATGGCAAACACTCTTTTGTCACGCATTAACTTTCATCTAGACCAGGGTTCCCCATCTCCAGTCCTCAAGGCCCACCAGCAGATCATGTTTTCAGGATTTCCTTTGTATTGCACAGGTGATGCAATTATCACCTGAGCAATACTAAGGAAATCCTGAAAACATGATCTGTTGGTGAGTCTTGAGGACTGGAGTTGGGGAACCCTGATCTAGACTACTGCAACTCTCTACTGATCTGTCTTTCTCTCCTTAAACTAGTGGCGAAACTGCAAAGTTATGGGCCCCAATGCGAACTCTGAAATGGGGCTCCCCCATGCTGAAATACACGCACATCTCCGCTCCATACACCTCGTACACATGCGGCTCCGCTCTGTCCACCTCGTACACACGCGGCTCCACTCCGTCCACCTCGTACACACGCGGCTCCACTCCGTCCACCTCGTACACACGCGGCTCCGCTCTGTACACCTCGTACACACGCGGCTCTGCTCCAAACACCTCATACACGCATGGCTCCACTCACCTCGTACACACACGGCTGCGCTCCGTACACCTCGTACACACACGGTTGTGCTCCGAACACCTCGTACACACACGGCTCTGCTCTGTACACTTCGTATACACATGGCTGTGCTCAATACACCTCGTACACACATGGCTCCACTCACCTCATACACACACGGCTCTGCTCCATACATCTCGTACACACAGCTCTGCTCTGTACACCTCGTACACACACGGCTCCACACACCTTGTACACATACGGCTCCGCTCTGTACACCTCGTACACACGGCTTCGCTCCATACACCCCATACACACACATCTTCGCTCCGTACACACACAGCTCTGCTACATCCACCCTGTAAACCCCTCCTGACCCCCCCACAGAAACTTTACGTCATCCGGCATCATGACAACCAGCACAGCAGTGTCCTGCAGACAACGAGGCTCCTGATCATGTGATCCCCTGACTCCTCCCCTTCTGTGACCTCATCACAGGTCCTGTGCGCACAGCCACAGAACAGCCTAGGACTACATTGCAGGCTGTGGGGGGCTGCGGTGGGTCTATCTGGGAGAGCGAGGATGGGGTGCCTGGGGGGCGAGGCGGCTCAGTGCAGGACATGGGGGGGGTAAAAAACAGGACTATCCTGCGAGAATCAGCACGGTTGGGAGATAACATGATCTGACCTGCTGGGCCCCTGACTCCCCTCGGGCCCGGTCGCAGTGGCGACCGCCGCAAGCGTGGTAGTTACACCCCTGCATTTAACTCTCCCCTCTCCAAACTAACTTGAACACAGCAGCCAGGTTATTATTTCTGTCCAGCGGCTACACCAATGTCTTCACTCTGTGCCAATCATTGCACTAGTTGCCCATCCACTACAGAATGCAACTTAAAATGATCACTCTCACCCACAAAGCTCTCCAGAGTTCTGCACCATATTACATCTCCTCCCTCATGTCTATCAGCATCATTCCCGTGCCTTCCATTCTACTAATGATCTTAGACAAACATCCACAATAATCCAAGATTTTTCTCTGCTCCTTTGGAATGCACTAACCCAAATTATTCAGTTAATCTCCAAAGCATGCAAAACTTTCCTCAGAATCTGGTCCCACACCCTCCATGAACTCAGTAGCACTTTGTATCTGTTCTTATACAGCTGCTGGCTGGAGACTGGATCATGCAGTCTTATTTGAAAACCCCTATTATACTAATGACTGGATCACACAATACAAGCACTTTACGTTTTATGTGTTAACAGGTACGCGGATGCAATAATGACAATGAGGAGACATTGGTACTTACACCAAATATTTATTCGATAATCCCAATCAAGGAGTGCCTTTGGCACAATATCAGAGGATAACGCAGAAGTTATAAATGAAACAAGTTATGTAACAAGAAAAATAAAGTACTTCTGATGACAATACTATTTACACTCTATAATACCATTAAATAACAATTATCATCAGTGATATTTTAGTCCTAATATCCCATCCTAAAGGGCATTACCGTCACTACTAGGCCCGGCATCGTTGTCACTCTCTAGGCAACACAAAAGTCACACAGGCGGCCCTAACGGATGATACTACTAAGCCACAAGTCCCAGGTTGGTGAGTTACTCAGCCCACTTGTCAGACTGGCTGTCTTCGTTCCCTGAAGCATGGCTCTGGTCACTACTCTCTACTGTACGTCTACACTGGAGGCATTGGCTCACACGAAATTCCCTCTGTTACAACATAGCTGTCTCTCTCAGCTCTGACTCTGCTCACTCAGCTCAGCTGTTCCGTCTCTGGTTTCTCTCTAGTCTTCAGTCAGGTCTGGTCTTTGTCGGGTCTTCAATCGGGTCTAGTCTCTTGATTTCTTTACTCAAATCTGATCTCTTGTAAAGCCAGTTCGCTGTACAGCTCGTCCATCCTGCTACAAGTTTGGGTGCCAACTCATCCTCTTCACCGCCCTCCTGAGCCTTTTATAATTATTAACTGCACCACAGCTATCATCTGACTTGGTGTCTCCTTCAATCACTTCCCCGAGGGAACATGCAGTTTACCCTGGAGTTCCTGCTTATGTACCGTAGTTCTTTCTATTTTCACTTTCTCTTCCATCTTTAACCAGCAGAGGGCAGTGTTCACTTGCAGACGCTCTGATAGGCATTGACTGTGTGCGTCTTCTCACTTGTCTATCTCCTTACATATGTCTCCAGTATTTCCTTAGATTATAAGATTATGAGCAGGGACCTCACTCCTCTAGTTTATTTGTTGAATATTGTGTTATACTGGAATGTCTGATACTGTTTTTACATGGATATTCTAATTTGTAAAGTACTGCAGAATATCATAGCAATATGTGAATAAAATTTTTACTGTAAGTAAATTTCCACACTGTCGGGAGCCAGATATAAGTAATATATTTATGGAATACATGAATACACAGAATACTAATATAATGGTTTTAGAATATTCTGTATAAAAAATGATTGGTTGTACTATATGCCCTACAAATAGATTCCATCACTATTTAATAAAGCATTTTCGTTATTGGTTGCTTTTTTGTAGAAATCTGCTTATTATGCTACTTTACTAATTTTTTTACATAGTACATGTTTATATTTGTTTTTCTATAACTATATTGTTGAGACAAATTTGAAATGTGTCCATAAAATCAAGAATTCAGCATAATTGAATATAAAATCAATTAAAAACAAATGGAATAGTGGTCACAACAAAAATGCACGATTTGGTGCAATGGTCGTCTATTGTGGATTTTGATGTGTGTTTAAGATCATTATCCACTTGTAGAAGCCATCCTTTTTTCAATATTTACATCAAGAATTTGTTGAAATTTCATTGAATCCATACCTCCCTCTACCTGTAAAATGTTCCCAATGCCATTGGCTGCAACACTACCCCAAAGAATGTGCCCATTCTGTGCCCATTTTTCTCCACACAAACATTTGATCATTGGTGCACAGGACTTGTTTCCAAAATGCATCAAACTTGTTTATTTGTTCTTTTGCATACTTCTGATGCTGAATTTCATGGTGAGGACACAGGAGAGGTTTTCTTCTGATGACTCTTCCATGAAGGCCATATATGTGCAGGTGAACTGTAGAACAATGTACCACAACTCCAGAGTCTGCTAAATCTTTCTGGGGTTCTGATTTGCCTCTCTAGCAATCTTACAAGCAGCTCTCACTGAAATTTTGCTTTGTCTTCCAGACCTTATCTTGACCTCCACTGTTCCTTTTAACTGTCATTTCTTAATTACATTTCAAACAGAGGAAAGGGCAACTTGAAAATGTGTGTTATCTTCTTCAATTTCAGAATGCTAAGCAGCTGCTTAGAAGAACCCATGGCTGCTGTTTTTGGCACACAGTAAGGCTATGTGCACTAGGGTGACCGGATCTCATATGGGGGGGAAAAAATGTCAGAATCTTGTTCGTCTGGACCCCACAAAACGATTCCCCTTTCCAGATATTGAGAGAGCCAAAATTTAAGCTCGATCAAACGATGTTAACCCGTGCCGCTCGTCGCTCAAAGTTTGAAAAAATCCAAATTGAGGTATTTTAAGATTTAGGTATTTTGCATAGTCTGTTAGACTATAAAGAATGTGACAACAACATTGCAGAAATAGCCCTGACCAAATTTTCGAACCATTTGTGGCATTTGAATGCAGAGTTGGTGGGATTATCGTTTTTTGATCCCACCATTACAGACAATGAAAAGTTGTTAATGGCTAATAAATTGCTCAGTAGCACAGATGAACCATCAGAGCACGCTAACCTACATGAGTTGATAATTTTACATAGTTATCTAATCTATTCTAGAGCTTTTGTTAAAGTAGTTTTTGAAACGTCAGAATATAATGCTCGGCATTTGCTTACAACTTGCAGGACATATTGCTTTTGTTCTTCATCTTTTGTCAGAAGGTCGTTAAAGTCGGTTACTTCCTACCTCTCTTAATTTTTCTTTCCTAACTTTTGGATTTACAACCCTAGCGTGCTCTGATGGTTCATCTGTGCTACTGAGCAATTTATTAGCCATTAACAACTTTTCATTGTCTGTAATGGTGGGATCAAAAAACGATAATCCCACCAACTCTGCATTCAAATACCACAAATGGTTCGAAAATTTGGTCAGGGCTATTTCTGCAATGTTGTTGTCACATTCTTTATAGTCTAACAGACTATGCAAAATACCTACATCTTAAAATACCTCAATTTGGATTTTTTCAAACTTTGAGCGACGAGCGGCACGGGTTAACATCGTTTGATCGAGCTCAAATTTTGGCTATCTCAATATCTGGAAAGGGGAATCGTTTTGTGGGGTCCAGACGGACAAAATTCCGACATCGATTTTTTGCGGTCACCCTAATTGTGCACACACTGCGGAATCACCTGCGGGTTTTTCCCCGCGGAACTGCAGGTAAAACCGCAGTAAAGTGACCTGCGGTTTTGCTGCGGTTTGGCCTGCGGTTTTGCCCTGCGGTTTCACACCTCTACTATGTTAAAGGTGTGAAACCGCAGCGGAATCCGCAGAAACAATTGACATGCTGCGGTTTATAAACCGCAGCAAAACTGCGCGGAAAAAACCGCAGCGTGAGCACTGCGGTTTTGAAAACCCATAGGGTTAGATGGTACAGTACCATGTCTGTGGAACTGCTGCGGTTCCGCAGGGCCAAAACTGCAGCGTGTGCACATAGCCTAAGAGGAGGCTTGGTTTTTGTAACGCTTTGAAATCTGCATCACCTGACCTTTTTTGACATGATAGTGAACAAGCCATAGCCCTAACAGGCTAATTCAAGTCTGAAACCTTGGTCAAAGTTATCTGAGCGCACAAATTTCCAAGGGAGCCCGAACTTTTCCATCAGCCCATACAGATAGATAATAGATAGGTAATAGACTGATAGATAATGGATTTATAGATAATAGATAGATGATAGATAGATAACAGATAATAGATAGATGATAGATAGATAATCGATAGATAATAGATAATATTTAGTTGATAGATAATAGATGGATTATCGATAGATAATATATAAATACAGTAGATAGTAGATACAATAGATAGATAATAGACAGAAAGATAGATAATAGATAAATAGATAGATAGATAATAGATAAATAGATAGATAGATAATAGAAAGATAGATAATAGACAATAGATAGAAGATAGATAATCTACTATATAATCGTGTAATTCTGTCTGTCTGTAACGGATATCCCGGGTCGCTGATTGGTCGTGGCCGGCCAGGCGCAACCAATCAGAGACAGGCACAGTCCGGCCGCGAATTGGCGCGGAATTCGAACGATGCACGCCACCCCTACCTTCGGGAGATCTGCGGCGCTAGATAGATAATGGATTGATAGACAATAGGTAGATAGGTAGGCGATAATAGATACAGTAGATAACATAATATACTGTATAGATAGATTGATAAATGATAGATAACAGATAGATAATTAATAGATAGGAAGATAGATGATAGATAAATAAATAGAAGATAGATAGTAGAAAGAAAATATATAGATAAGATGTATATATAGATAGATAAATGCATAACAGATATATAATAGATAGATAATAGGTAGATAGATAATAGATATATTATAAATAGATAGATAGATGACAGGCAATAGATAGTAATGGATGGATAGATGGATAGATAGATAGATAGATAGATAGATAAGATAAATAGATGATAGATAAACAGAAATTTCCGTGGAAATTTGTCCAATAGTAAAAGTGACTTTGGTCGTCATGGCTGCAGCATCCATCATCTCCACAGCAACCAACTTGAATTTTGCCTGGGCATCGTGAGGGGGTACCACAGTATTATGTGAAAGGAGGGGGAACTGTTATGAATGGGTCACCGAGGAGGAAAGGAAAGATACTGTCTGCAATCATGCCAAAAAAAACCTGCAAAAATGTCCAACACTTCTGATAGCAAAAAATACCCTGAAGTCACTAGACTTCTCCCACTATATCAGCACTCTGGCATATTCTGAGAACAGAGCAAAAAGAGGCCAATCTAATAAGGGACAAAAGCAAACTGGCACATACAGTGACATAAGAGTGTAAATTCAGCACAGCCCCAGCCGGGGCTGGCTGACCACACAAAAAACTGAATAGACAAAACTAAATCAAATGTGAACATTAGCAAAGATAACTTAGCTTGAGAAGGCAGGAACTGAGCTGGAAACTAAGAACTCAGGAGGCAGGAAAAAATCACCAGCATGGGAATAGGGAGTCGGCTGTCTTAAATCCAGTCTGAGACTCCAGATGTCCACTCCTATTCCTCATTATCAGGTGGCAGGTCTCTGTTAATTAGATCAGCTTCACTACCTCCTGCCACCACCAGAGGGAGCCCGGAAAGAGACCTCACAACTCCTCTGTCAGCCCAACCAGCTCCCTCACCAGAAACCAGAGGCAGACCAGAAAATGAGTTTGTAATGTAAAATGTCTATAAAGTATGATGTTTCTAGAACCTTCTAGAAATCTCCCAGAAAATGAGTTTACAACATTACCCCCTTCATCCACGCCACCAGGCCGATCAGGATGGGCCTGGTGAAAAGCACGAACCATTCTATTGGCATGAATGTCAGAGGCAGAGACCCAAGAATTATCCTCCTGGCCATAACCCTTCCATTTGACCAAATACTGGAGTCTCCGTCTAGCTAAACGAGAATCCAATATTTTCTTTACCTCATATTTCACATTGCCTTCAACCAATACAGGATCAGGAGGTGCCACCACAGGAACTACTGGCTCAACAAACCTCTTCAACAGAGATTTGTGAAATACGTTCTGGATCTTAAACGTAACTGGAAGAGCCAATCGAAAAGAAACAGGATTAAGAATCTCCAAGATCTTATAAGGTCCAATAAATCTTGGCTTGAACTTTGGAGACGCAACCTTCATAGAGATATTCTTTGACGACAACCAAACCATATCACCCACTTTAAACCGGGGACCAATGGTCCTATGCCAGTTGGAAAACCGCTGGGCCTTTTCATGAGAGAGTGACAACTTATCCACCACTTGGTCCCAAATCTGCTGCATTCTCTCTACCACAGTGTCCACACCTGGACAGGCTGAAGATTCCACTTGCCCTGAAGAAGTTACAGAAAAAAGGTGACATCAAAGTGGCAGAACTAGCTTTATTGTTTAGTGCGAATTCGGCCAAGGGCAAAAATGAGACCCAGTCATCCTGATCAGCAGATATAAAACATCTTAAATAGGACTCCAAAGTCTAGCTTGTTCTCTCAGTCAGCCCATTCGTCTGAGGATGAAACGCAGAGGCGAAAGATAACTGAAGTTCCAGATTGGAACAAAAGACTTTCCAGAATCTAGAAACAAACTGGACTCCTCTGTCCAACACAATGTTCTCAGGAATCCCATGCAACCGAACCACCTGTTGTAAAAACAAGGGCACCAACAAGATGGCAACTTGGGAGTGGTACAAGATGGACCATCTTCAAAAATCTATCACAAATCACCCAGATAACAGTCATTCTCTGAGAGACAGGAAGATCAGAAATAAAATCCATTGAGATATGGGTCCATGGCCTCTTGGGCACCGGCAGGGGCATCAACAACCCACTAGAACAAGAACAGGGTTTAGACCGAGAACAAGTCCCACAGGACTGCACAAAATTCCTGACATCACGAAATAAGGCAGGCAACGAAAAAGACCGACTCACCAAATCTCTGGTACCAAAAATACCTGGATGACCAGCCAATGCGGAGCAATGAACTTCAGACATCACTCTCTTCCTCCACTGGTCAGGAGCATACAATTTTCCCATAGGACAACGCTCAGGTTTATCCTTCTGAAATTCCTCCAGGGCGCGTCACAAATCGGGCAAAATGGCAGAAAGAACTACCCCCTCACCTAGGATGGTAGTAGGCTCGGTCACAATAAGAGAATCAGCAAAGAAACTCCTAGAAAGGGCGTCTGCTTAACATTCTGAGTGCCAGGAAGAAAAGAGACCACAAAATTAAAACGCGTGAAAAACAAGACCCACCTAGCCTGTCTAGGATTCAAGCGTTTGGCCGACTCCAGATAAATCAATTTCTTGTGGTCGGTGAGGACCACAACTTGATGTCTCTCTCCCTCCAACCAATGTCTCCACTCTTCAAATGCCCATTTCATGGCCAACAATTCCCGATTCCCCACGTCATAGTTGCGTTCAGATGGGGAGAACTTTCGAGAAAAGAAGGCACAGGGATTCATTTTAGAAGTCACAGGATCTTTTTGGGACAAAACAGCTCCCGCACCAATCTCAGAAGCATCTACCTCCACCTGAAATGGAAGTGAGACATCAGGTTGCCGTAAAACCGGAGCAGAAGTGAATCTCCGCTTAAGCTCCTGAAATGCCGAGACAGCCTCTGGAGACCAATTCAGCACATCAGAGCCCTTCTTGGTCAGGTCAGTGGTTTGACAATACCAGAAAAATTACCAATAAATTTACGATAGAAATTAGCAAAACCCAAAAACTTCTGATAGCAAAAAATACCCTGAAGTCACTAGCCTTCTCCCACTATATCAGAACTCTGGCATATTCTGAGAACAGAGCAAAAAGAGGCCAATCTAATAAGGGACCAAAGCAAACTGGCAAATACAGTGACATAAGAGTGGAAATTCAGCACAGTCCCAGCCGGGTCTGGCTGACCACACAAAAAACTGAATAGACCAAACCAAATCAAATGTGAACATTAGCCAAGATAACTTAGCTTGAGAAAGCAGGAACTGAGCTGGAAACTAAGACCTCAGGAGGCAGGAAAAAATCACCAGCATGGGAATAGGGAGTCGGCTGTCTTAAATCCAGTCTGAGACTCCAGATGTCCACTCCTCTTCCTCATTATCAGGTGGCAGGTCTCTGTTAATTAGATCAGCTTCACTATCTCCTGCCACCACCAGAGGGAGCCCTGAAAGAGACCTCACAACTCCTCTGTCAGCCCAACCAGCTCCCTCACCAGAAACCAGAGGCAGACCAGAAAATGAGTTTGTAATGTAAAATGTCTATAAAGTATGATGTTTCTAGAACCTTCTAGAAATCTCCCACTTCACTCTGATGAGAAATTCAGCCTGTCAGCTCCTACAGCTTCCCTCCTTCCCCCTCCTTAACAGCCTGTGTCCGCACTGGTAATAGGACACTTCCCCTATAGCATTTGGCCCATCTCCACAGAAAGGAATGTTAATTCGTTATGCTAAAGGAAGTCCTTTGTTTTCTGGGACATGTGTCTGAAATAAAACTATGAGAGATATTAAAATAGGCTAGCATGGGCTCCGATCGCGACAGAAAAATGAAATGGACATTTCTGTGATCTGCGCGGACTCGGCTTCCCTACGGTGGCTCTTGCAAAGTTCTATCACTGCCAGAACCTGAGATATGGATTGCTCCCAAACAGAGTGTCCTAAGTATGGCATGTCTGATGTTGCTTTATTACATTCGATGAACTACAACCTATGAGGCCCTCAGTGTGTTGATATGAGCTTCCCTCGTTGAGATATTGTTATCATAAGTTTTTTAGTTAATTGGCAACTTGGAGAAAGGGGGGATGAGCTTCTGCAGACTGCCCCTTTCGTGATGTCACAGACCCTGGGCTATAAGGCACCCCTCCCTTACAATGAGTCAGTGGGAGCTACAGCGTCCGTGCCGACCAGAACCCAAATGAGTGGAGGCGTGTGGCTCCGCCTTCTCTCCCCAGCCACATAGTCTGCCTGATACTGCCTAAGCACATGTGAGTGTTACTTTCTGTCTTTTTAATCCCCTTTATGTTTTATTTGTATTGTACATATGTAATGTCTCAACTTTATAGCAACTTTTATCTATGTAATCACTGCCCGCATTCTTTTGGGAATAAATGATAAAATCTATTAGCTCTGTCTCCATGCTCTAGGAAACGAACTATGTGCCTTTTTTAGATAATTACACTACTGTTCGGGTTGGCTTCGAACCCCTCCATTAAGTCTATAACTTAAGTGGAGAAACCAGGAGCTGGTGGCAGCGTGGTGTGCGCGGCTGGTGAGGCTAGCTGGCAGTACAGAAGGGTCTTATATTGCTGAATGAGTAGTTGAGGCCACAGCATTGATAATTCCCTTACTGCAGTATTCTAGTTGCCCGTGCACAACAAGCAGCCCGTCCAGCGACTAATTATCCTAGGTGCAGTTCCCTGACTGACCTGAGGGTAAGGGGGGCGCCGGAGAGCTGCAAGTTCCAAAGTGGAACTGAGAAAGTGGGATATACATAAATCCCCGCAGTTCTTGGAATGTTGTTAGCAGTGGTAGGGCATCCAAAATACCCCCCTGTGGTAAATTGTCAGAGCAAGATTAGCTTGCTGTATTTTTGTCACATGGTGCCAGTGGTGGGATAACTAAGATAAGCCCCCACTGTGCCTGTGATAGCCATGTGCCGGCTGTGTGTCATGTCCCTCCATCCGCTGATACACCCCTTTCAGTGGTGGGATCGTGACATATTGGTGGCACAGGGTCCACTGTCCGTCGCAATTTGGTGGCAGTGGTCCGCCGTTCCTCACATATTGGTGGCAGCAGTGGGATGTTCCTCACAGAGTTCACAACAGGGAACAAAGTGGGAGAAGGAAAATGTGGAGAGAGATGAAAAATTGCAAGGATTTGGGAGAAGAATATAAGCTGGACAAGTTCAACTGATGATCACAACAGAATATACAGTATTTCACAGGTAAACAAGGAAATGTTAAGAGTTAGGCTCCATTCACATGTCGCGTTTTTGCGGCGGTTTTAAACGCGCGATTTTGCCGTGAAAAATAAGCATCCCATGCAATCCCATGGGATTTCACAATGCTGTGCTAATGCTGCATTTTTTTTCCACGGCGGAATCGCTTCGCGGTAAAAAACGATGCAGCATGCCCATTAATTTAGCGGATTCGCGCCGATTCCGCCCACATAGGAATACATTGTTACGCTTACTTCCTGCATGTGGCTGTGCCCACCATGCGAAAAGTAAGCAGAACATTTGCGGATGGTACCCACGGCCCGGAGGATAGGAGACTGTCCTCCGGGCTCTGGGTACCATATCCCTGTAAAAAATAGGATTAAAATAAAAAATACTGTTATTCTCACCTTCCGGCATCCCGCGCAGCCTTTCCGCCACTATATACAGAGCATGGAGACCTATACATACAGAGCATGGAGACGTATACATTCAAGCAGGGCCGGCATTAGAGGCAGGCAGACCAATCAGCACATGCTGCTGCTATGGGGCCCCTGTGAGGCAGGGGAGCCCGCCTGCCCCCAGCGCCGACTCCCCCCGCCCCCGCATTGCAGGAGGCAATGATGGATGAGAGCATCAGCTGACGCTCCCTCTCCCATCATTCCCCGCTCTGCCTCTGACACAGCAGGTGCGCGATGATGTCATCGTTCACTCACTGTGTGCCAGGCAGTGCAGGAGACAGTGTGAGTACTGGACTGTGGGACCATTTGGGGGGAGCTATATTCCATGCTGGGCTGTATACTATGCTGGGCTATATACCATGCTGGGCTGTATACTATGCTGAGTGCTGGGCCATATACCATGCTGGACTGTATACCATGCTGGGCTATATACCATGCTGGGCTATATACAATGCTGGGCTGTATACTATGCTGGGCTATATGCCATGCTGGGCTATATACTATGCTGCGCTATATACCATGCTGGGCTATATACCATGCTGGGCTGTATACCATGCTGGGCTATATACTATGCTGGGTTGTATACCATGCTGTGCTATATAGCATGCTGGGCTGTATGCTATGCTGGGTTTATACCATGCTGGGCTGTATACTATGCTGGGCTATATACCATGCTGGGCTGTATACCATGCTGGGCTGTATACCATGCTGGGCTGTATACCATGCTGGGCTATATACCATGCTGGGCTGTATACCATGGTGGGCTGTATACCATGCTGGGCTGTATACTATGCTGGGCTGTATACTATGCTGGGCTATATACCATGCTGGACTGTATACCATGCTGGGCTGTGTACCATGCTGGGCTGTATACCATGCTGGGCTGTAAACCATGCTGGGCTGTAAACCATGCTGGGCTGTATACCATGCTGTGCTGTATACCAAGCTGGGCTGTATACCATGCTGGGCTGTATACCATGGTGGGCTGTATACCATGCTGTATCCCATGCTAGGCTGTATACCATGCTGGGCTGTATACCATGCTGGGCTATATACTATGCTGGGCTGTATACTATGCTGGGCTGTGTACCATGCTGGGCTGTATACCATGCTGGGCTGTAAACCATGCTGGGCTGTATACCATGCTGGGCTGTATACCATGGTGGGCTGTATACCATGCTGGGCTATATACCATGCTGGACTGTATACCATGATGGGCTGTATACTATGCTGGGCTGTATACCATGCTGGGCTGTGCTATATACCATGTGGGGCTGTACTATATACCATGTGGGGCTGGGCTATATGCCATGTGGGGCTGGGCTATATACCATGGTGAGGCTGGACTATATACCATCGTGGGCTGCGGCTATATACCATGTGGGGCTGGGCTATATACCATATGGGACTGGGGTATATACCATGTGGTGCTGGACTATATACCATGCTGGGCTATATACCATGTGGTGCTGTGCTATATACCATGGTGGACTGTGCTATATACCATGGTGGGCTGTGCTAGATAATGTGTGGTACTGTGCTAGATACTGTGTGGTGCTGTGCTATATACCATGTGGGGCTGTGCTATATACCATGTGGGGATGTGCTATATACCATGTGCTGCTGGGCTATATACCATGTGGTACTGGGCTATATACTATGCGGCTGTGTTATATACCATGGGGGGTACATTTTACATTATATTCTATGGGGGAGGCTGTGTTATATAATATGGAGGGCTACATTATATTCTATGGGGAGGTGGGCTGTATTATGTTCTATTTGGGGCTACATTATATTCTATGGGGGGCTGTATTATATTTATTATATTCTATGGGGGGTGATTGCATCATACTTTATGAGAGGGCTATATTATACTATATGAGGATGCAACATTGTATTCTATGGGGTCTGCATTTTATTCTATGAGGGGCTAGATTATATTGTATGGGGACTTCATTATACTATGAGGGGGCTACATTATATTCTATGGGGGCTGCATTATACTATATGAGGAGGGCTACTTTGTATTCTATGGAGGGGCTACATTATACTATATGGGGGGCTTCATTATATTCTATGGGGGGTTACATTATATTCTGTGGAGTGGCTGCATTATACTCTGGGGTAGTTGTATTATTCTCTAAGGGGTGGCTGCATTATATTATAAGAGAAGGGCTGCATTATATTCTATGGGGGGTTACATTATATTGTATGGCGGGGCTGCATTATTCTCTGTGGGGTGGCTGCATTATGCTCTATGGGGTGGCTGCATTATACTATATGTGGACTGCATTATACTGTATCAAGGACTATGGGGGATACATTATATGAAGAACTATGGGTTGCATTATACTATGGGAAGTGAATTGTACTACATGGATGACTATGGCGGTGCATTATACTATATGGAGAACTATGAGGAGTGTATTATACTATATGGAGGACTGAGGAGTGTATAATACTATATGGAGGACTATGGGGAGTGTATTATACTATATGGAGGACTATGAGGAGTGTATTATACTATATGGAGGACTATGAGGAGTGTATTATACTATATGAAGGACTGTGGGCGATATTATATTACATGGAGGACTATGGGGTGTAAACTGAAGATGTGCTGCTGATAACATGATACTGTATGTTGATCTGTTAGTGATCCTTTAGTGATCGTTCTGTCCCCATCATTCTTTCTCAGATGGTGGAAAGAGGCCGGGAAACAAGTGTTGAACGACTTCAATATTGTCGATCATACTCATTTAGCCGCCTGAACTCAGCGCATGTAAATACAACCGAAATGCTTATGTGTGATGTGCAATATGTTAGCATTTGGGGCCCCATTTTAAACTTTGGCTAGGGCCCCACTTTGCCTAAAATCAACCATGCATACAAGGGACACCGGAGTGGTATTCCTGACTGAGCTCACCTACTAAACACAGTCTGTATACACCCCGGCCCCTTGTACATGTGATATGAGATGGATTAGGCTTTTCCCCCAAACACAATTACCTTCTCTCTTTTTGTCACAGCAGTCCAGGTGATTAAAAGTTCAGACATATGTTCCAATAGGGAAAACATAATTTTTATTGAAAACAGGTAGTGAAGAATGGACATCAATGTCAATCCCAAAACACTGGATTTCATGTTCTTTCCATTACATGAGCTGCAGCATCCAAGAATCCCAGTGGTCCAATCCGCTGGTATCTGGAATCCTGAGACCCCTTCATCAGAGGCCACTCTAAAGTCCAGAGAGCCTGTAAGGAATTTCTCTTTAGTCCGTGACCTTCTTTATTCCGGGGCAACAGACCTCTCCCATCTGGGAGGTCTGGCAGTGTCCTGTCTGTCTGATACATCTGTACCTGTCAAGGATCCAGGCAGAACTGAAGGGAAATAGCAGCTTCCTCTCTCTGCTGCTACTAACCCAACCCCTCACATTAACCATTTCTTGCCCTAACTCTAGTACATTTAAATGGGAAACAACACAATATATTACATTATAATACAGATACAGCATAACAACACATAGACCATACAGGTGCTGGATATATGTCCATGAGGTGCACGGGGGGGTCACATGGACAGCCCTCCTTAAACATGGCTGTCCACGGCCATGGCAACCTTAACAAAATGTAGTCCCATAATGGCTGGTTATCCCTTTAACACGGGCGGTCCACAGCCTCTTAGTAACACCATATAAGGGGGCTGCCCAGTGCCAACTAGAATGCATGCCGTGTGAACAGAGGCCACAGTTAGCAGAACCATTTGGGCCCAACTGCACCCTGAAAGAAATATAAAGTGCACAAAAACATATCAATATATGTAAGGTATTGGTTGATATTAAGGCCTTAGTATGGAAGCTGGCAAACTGCAGCGCATTCTAGTTAGCACTGGGCAGCCCCCCTATATGGTGTTACTAAGAGGCTGTGAACTATATGCTCTGCATTCCCTGTGTGAACACTGACACATGCGGATTATTTTTTCTGCACTGGTGTACCACACGGCCAATTCCTGATTGTAGGCTGGCTGATTCATTTGGTATCATTGCACCTGTGCAGCTGCCATTTTACTTGGGTCCGCTGCACCCTGTATTAGTGCAGATGCATTTAGGCCTGTCTGTTTTTTTCCTACAAGGCGGCTTTTCCCAGGAAAAAGGGTCAATAAAATCCGCTATGCAACCATTGAACAGGTGACAGCGGTCATCAATAATCCACGTTTTACCAACCTAAACCATATCATCATATTCACATGCACAAACAATCTGCCAGACCAGCACCAACAGATCTCAGGACAACTGGCCCAACTAGCAAGGACGGCACAACTAAAATTCCCTTACAGCAAAATCATTCTGTCATCTCTGCACTCAAGAAAGGATATATCCATCCACACTAACCCAGAACATCAATATGGACCTAACTGCAAGAATGAAATCTGTGCCAGGAGTGATTCTGGCACAACACCCCTCCATAAATCACCATCACCTCTATGACAGTAAGCACCTGAACAAATCAGGGGTTAGCCTTCTGGCCAAAGAGCTGAAGGACATTGTACTAAACAGGGACCCCAGGCCTTGATCCAACACCAACCAGAATCCCATGGAAAGACCGCCTACAATGAAAAGGTAGGAAGCAACTACTTTATAGCAAAGGAAGCTGGAAACAGACACCCTCACCCAAAATCGGACCATCAAATGAGGAGACCACCATGGATGAGACCAGCGACCTCATACAGAGACATGCAAAACAGAGGCATCCAGAGCAGAGATATGGAGGAGCTAAAGACTCTGTTCAACACAATGTGCAGGAAACTAATGTGACTGGATGGAAGCAACATCATTAATAAACCAGTCAGAGATCCGGTGTGTCCTACACAGTCACACTCATTACAAGGTATGCACACACAAGTGACATAGAAAAATTACTTCACTTAAAATTAGCAGCTGGAATATCCAAGGCCTGAACACCTCGGCCTTTGGATGTAAAACAAATGACCTAGATTTTATACAAATACCGAAAAACATAGACATTCATATTATCCTAGAAACATGGATTAGGGCCGAAAACTAATTCCTTGTGCCCATCGGTTACAGGAAAATTTGTGTCCCTGCCCTGCTCAGTAGGAATATTGATCTGGCATAAAGAAGAGCTCCACCAGTACATCAAACCTGTGAAGAGAGGAGACAGCCACATATGGTTTAGAATCAGCAGCTCCATCCTCACCTCTCTGTCCGATACGTCTGCGCCACTTATATACAACCACCAGTGCCACCCTACTTCAATCCAGAGAGCTTTGAGATCTTACAAGGAGAAGCCAACCATTATCAGGCCTTGGGCAAAGTTCTCATCTTTTGAGACCTCAATGCTAGAACTGGGAGAGAAAAAGACTTTCTGACCACGTATGGAAACATCTACATATTTGGAGCAGAGACTGACGGCCATGACTCAGTATACATGGAGAGAAACAGCTACGACAGTACAGTCAACAAAAGTGACAAAAAGATCCTGAACCTATGTAGAAATTTAGGACTTCATATTCTTAATGGCCGTAACAAGGGAGACTCCCTTGGCAGATATACATTAACCCCTTCACCCCCAAGGGTGGTTTGCACGTTCATGACCGGGCCAATTTTTACAATTCTGACCACTGTACCTTTATGAGGTCATAACTCTCGAACGCTTCCATGGATCCCGGTGATTCTGACATTGTTTTCTCGTGACATATTGTACTTCATGTTAGTGGTAAAATTTCATTCAAATAACTTGCGTTTATTTGTGAGAAAAACGGAAATTTGGCGAAAATTTTGAAAATTTCGCAATTTTCCAACTTTGAATTTTTATGCCCTTAAATCACAGAGATAAGGCACACAAAAAACTTGATAACTAACATTTCCCACATGTTTACTTTACATCAGCACAATTTTGGAACCAAAATTTTTTTTTGTTAGGAAGTTATAAGGGTTAAAAGTTGACCAGCGATTTCTCATTTTTACAACACCATTTTATTTTTAGGACCACATCACATTTGAAGCCACTTTGAGGGGTCTATATGATAGAAAATACACAAAAGTGACACCATTCTAAAAACTGCACCCCTTAAGGTGCTCAAAACCACATTCAAGAAGTTTATTAACCCTTTAGGTGCGTCACAGGAATTTTTTTGAATATTTAAAAAAAAATGAACATCTAACTTTTTTTCATAAAAAAAATACTTCAGGTTCAATTTTTTTTATTTTACCAAGGGTAACAGGAGAAATTGAACTGCAAAAGTTATTGTGCAATTTGTCCTGAGTACGCAGATACCTGATATGTGGGGGGGAACGACTGTTTCGGCGCATGGCAGAGCTCAGAATGGAAGGAGCGCCGTTTGACTTTTTCAATGCAAAATTGGCTGGAATTCAGATTGGACGCCATGTCACGTTTGGAGAGTCCCTGATGTACCTAAACAGTGGAAACCCCCTACAAGTGACCCCATTTTGGAAACTAGACCCCCCAAGGAACTTATCTAGATATGTGGTGAGAACTTTGAACCCACAAGGGCTTTACAGAAGTTTATAACGTACAGCGGTACAATTAAAAAATCATATTTTTTCCACAAAAATGATCTTTTCACCCCAATTTTTATTTTCCCAAGGGTAACAGGACCCTAAAAGTTATTGTGCAATTTGTCCTGAGTACGCTGATACCCCACATGTGGGGGTAAACCACTATTTGGGCGCATGGCAGAGCTCGGAAGGGAAGCAGCGCCATTTGACGTTTTTGGCTGGAATTGAGATCGGACACCATGTCGCGTTTGGAAAACCCCTGATGTACCAAAACAGTGGAAACCCCCCACAAATGACACCATTTTGGAAACTAGACCCCCTAAGGAACTTATCTAGATGTGTGGTGAGAACTTTGAACCCCCATGGGCTTCACAGAAGTTTATAACATAAAGCCATACAATTAAAAAATCATATTTTTTAAACAAAAATGATCTTTTCACCCTCAATTCTTATTTTTCCAAGGGTAACAGGACCCTAAAAGTTATTGTGCAATTTGTCCTGAGTACGCTGATACCCCACATGTGGGGGTAAACCACTATTTGGGCGCATGGCAGAGCTCGGAAGGGAAGCAGCGCCATTTGACGTTTTTGGCTGGAATTGAGATCGGACACCATGTCGCGTTTGGAAAACCCCTGATGTACCAAAACAGTGGAAACCCCCCACAAATGACACCATTTTGGAAACTAGACACCCTAAGGAACTTATCTAGATGTGTGGTGAGAACTTTGAACCCCCATGGGCTTCACAGAAGTTTATAACATAAAGCCATACAATTAAAAAATCATATTTTTTCCACAAAAATGATCTTTTCACCCTCAATTCTTATTTTTCCAAGGGTAACAGGACCCTAAAAGTTATTGTGCAATTTGTCCTGAGTACGCTGATACCCCACATGTGGGGGTAAACCACTATTTGGGGGCATGGCAGAGCTCGGAAGGGAAGCAGCGCCATTTGACGTTTTTGGCTGGAATTGAGATCGGACACCATGTCGCGTTTGGAAAACTCCTGATGTACCAAAACAGTGGAACCCCCCACAAATGACACCATTTTGGAAACTAGACCCCCTAAGGAACTTATCTAGATGTGTGGTGAGCACTTTGACCCCCCCAGTGCTTCACAGAAGTTTACAACGCCCGGGCGTGAAAATAAAAAATTCGTATTTTTTCCACAAACATGATCTTTTAGTCACCATTTTTTTATTTTCCCAAGGGTACCAGGAGAAATTGGACCCCA
This sequence comes from Dendrobates tinctorius, assembly GCF_039654945.1. NCBI lineage: Eukaryota > Metazoa > Chordata > Amphibia > Anura > Dendrobatidae > Dendrobates > Dendrobates tinctorius. The sequence goes on from NW_027361702.1 coordinate 11,439,012, forward strand.
AAAGTTGTTGTCCAATTTGTCCTGAGTATGCTGATACCCCATATGTGGGAGAAAACTACTGTATGGGCACACGTCGGGGCTCGGAAGGGAAGTAGTGACGTTTTGGAATGCAGACTTTGATGGAATGGTCTGCGGGTGTGATATTGCCTTTGGAGAGCCCCTAATGTACCTAAACAGTGGAAACCCCCCACAAATGACACCATTTTGTAAACTAGACCCCCCAAGGAACTTATCTAGATGTGTGGTGAGCACTTTGACCCCCCCAGTGCTTCACAGAAGTTTACAACGCCCGGGCGTGAAAATAAAAAATTCGTATTTTTTCCACAAACATGATCTTTTAGTCACCATTTTTTTATTTTCCCAAGGGTACCAGGAGAAATTGGACCCCAAAAGTTGTTTTCCAATTTGTCCTGAGTACGCTGCTACCCCATATGTGGGAGAAAACTACTGTATGGGCACACGTCAGGGCTCGGAAGGGAAGTAGTGACGTTTTGGAATGCAGACTTTGATGGAATGGTCTGCGGGTGTCATGTTGCCTTTGGAGAGCCCCTAATGTACCTAAACAGTGGAAACCCCCCACAAATGACACCATTTTGTAAACTAGACCCCCCAAGGAACTTATCTAGATGTGTGGTGAGCACTTTGACCCCCCCAGTGCTTCACAGAAGTTTACAACGCCCGGGCGTGAAAATAAAAAATTCGTATTTTTTCCACAAACATGATCTTTTAGTCACCATTTTTTTTATTTTCCCAAGGGTACCAGGAGAAATTGGACCCCAAAAGTTGTTGTCCAATTTGTCCTGAGTACGCTGACACCCCATATGTGGGAGAAAACTACTGTATGGACACACGTCGGGGCTCGGAAGGGAAGCAGTGACGTTTTGGAACGCAGACTTTGATGGAATGGTCTGCGGGTGTCATGTGCGTTTGGAGAGCCCCTGATGTACCTAAACTATTGAAACTCCCCACAAGTGACCCCATTTTGGACACTAGACCCCCCACGGAACTTATCTAGATGTGTGGTGAGCACTTTGAACCCCCAAGTGCTTCACAGAAGTTTATAACACTCGGACGTGAAAATAAAAAAATCATTTTTTTTCCACAAAAATGATATTTTTGCCCCCAATTTTTTATTTTCCTAAGGGTAACAGGAGAAATTGGACCCCAAAAATTGTTTTGCAATTTGTCCTGAGTAGGCTGATACCCTACATGAGGGGGTAAAACACTGTTTGGGCGCATAGCAGAGCTTGGAAGGGAAGGAGCACCATTTGACTTTTTCAACTCAGAATTGGCTGGAATTGAGATCAGACGCCATGTTGCATTTGGAGAGCCCCTGATGTGCCCAAACAGTGGAAACCCCCAATTCTAACTCCAACCCGAACCCCAACACGCCCCTAACCCTAGCCCTAACCCTAGCCCTAACCCTAGCCCTAACCCTAGCCCTAGCCCTAGCCCTAACCCTAGCCCTAGCCCTAACCCTAACCCTAGCCCTAACCCTAACCTAACCCTACCCCAACACACCCCTAGCCCTAACCCTAGCCCTAACCCTAATGGAAAAATGGAAATAAATACATTTTTTTTATTTTATTATTTTTCCCTAACTAAGGGGGTGATAATGGGGGGTTTGATTTACTATTTATGGCGGTTTTTATGTTTGGCGGCTGTCGCACGCTAAAAGACGCTTTTTATTGTAAAAATAGTTTTTGCATCACCACATATTGAGAGCTATAATTTTTCCGTATTTTGACCCACCGAGTCATGTGAGGTCTTATTTTTTGCGGGACGAGTTGACGTTTTTATTGGTACCATTTTCGGGCACGTGAAATTTTTTGATCGCTTTTTATTCCGATTTTTGGGACGCAGAATGAACAAAAACCAGCGTTTCATGAATTTCTTTTGGGGGGGTGCGTTTACACCGTTCCGCGTGCGGTAAAATTGATAAAGCGCTTTTATTCTTCGGGTCAGTACGGTTACAGCGATACCTCATTTAGGTCGTTTTTTTATGTTTTTGTCGGTTTTATGCAATGAAAACTATTTTATATAAAAAATAATTATTTTTGCATCGCTTTATTCTGCGAGTTATAACTTTTTTATTTTTTTGCTGATGATGCTGTGTGGCGGCTTGTTTTTTGCGGGACAAGATGACGTTTTCAGCGGTACCATGGATATTTATATGCGTCTTTTTGATCTCGCGTTATTGCACTTTTTGTTTGGCGGTATGATAATAAATCATTATTTTTTGCTTCGTTTTTTATTTTTATTTTTTAAGGGGTTCGCTAAAGGGGTTAACTAATGGGACAGTTTTATAGGGCAGGTCGTTACGGACGCGGCGATACCTAATATGTGTACATTTATTGTTTTTTTTTTTTATTATTTTAAAAAAATGAATTTATTGGGGAATATTTTTTTTTTTTTTTTACTAATTTATTTGGCGATTTTTTTTAATTTATTTTTACACTTTTTTTTTAATTTTTTTTTACTTTATTACATAGTCCCAGGTGGGACATCACTGTCCTGTGACAGATCGCTGATCTGTCACATCACAGATCACTGTGACAGATCAGCAATCTGTCACAGGCAGTGCACAAGGCTTCCTCATGCCTGCGCTTTGCAGGCACTGAGGAAGCCAGCTTCCCCAGGCCCCCGAAGGCCCCCGTCGCCATCTTGGATTCGGGGGCCTGGAGGATAGGAGTCCCCCGCAGCAGCGCTGCACATTGCGCTGCCGTGGGGGGCTCAGGGAAGCACGGAGGGAGCCCCCTCCCTGCCGATGCTTCCCTTTAACTCCCGGTACACCGCGATCGCGTTTGATCGCGGTGTGCAAGGGGTTAATGTGTCGGGGGCGGTCCGTGAGCGCCCCTGACACATTGTGCCGGGTGTCAGCTGTGATAATCAGCTGACACCCGGCCGCGATCAGCGGCGCTCACCACGTGGGCGCCGCTGATCGCGGTAGACGTACTATCCCGTCCCCGGTCATACGGGCCCGGGTACCGTGGACGGGATAGTACGTCTCATGTCAGGAAGGGGTTAAACTCCCAAGTAAGAAGGAATGTAGCAGACTACGCTATTACAGATATGGACATGGTAAATATTGGCGGCTTCATAGTCACCCCACAAACGCACCTGTCAGATCACAGCCAACTTCTCCTATACATGAAATCTACAAAGAAACCATTGGCACAAAAGCCTCAGCAGTGCGGTCTCTTCAACATGATGCGATGATACTCTTTTTTGTGAGCGTTTTCTTTGTTCTATCAAATAAATATGCTTTAAATATGGAATTTTTACAAAAAGATTTCTACATTGAATGTCTTGTCATCTGAAGTGGAATGTAAATTGAAAGATTCATTGGAATGTGAAGAGTTTGAAAAATATAAAGAGACTGTCATGAACTAACTGAGAAACTAATACAGAGGAATTTGAAGACCATAAGAGACGCAAGTGGAATAGGGATGCTGAACCACTATACAGACTTCTCTGACAGATAGTGCTGTTAAAATGGGTTGTTTTCCCTGTCTTAGCTTTATTAATTGTTCCTACAAGTTGAAGGGTGATAATTGTAAGCATCCAATTACACAAGAAGTTTTCTTGATTAGATATTTTCTTATCTGTATAACTGACTTATCATATATTTGTTGATATGCCCTTGTATATTATTATATGTAGGGGAGTCAACATGTGATTTAAAAACCAGGTTGAATCAGCGTCGTTATACGATACGGAAAAACGATTACACTTACCTGTGTTAAAACATTTCACTGAGTTTGGACATTCTGAAAGAGATTTGAAATTTCGAATAACTGACCACATTCTACCTTTTTGAAGGGATGGTGATAGGGTTAAATTGCTTAAAATTATAGCGTTAGAATGGATTAGAAGGCTGAATACTCTGAAGCTTAATGGCCTAATTGTTGATTCTAAACTTGGGGTAACATTGTGATCTTATGTGGTTTGTTTTTTATGACTGCTATTGTGATTTTTTTTTTTTTGTTGTTGCTTCATTTGAAGTAGTGTAGTTTGGTAACCTTTTATTTAAAAAAAAAAATCTTTGCTAAACATTTTTTAGAAAAAAAACTTTTCTCTTCTTCTTTTTCAGATCATATTGTGCGAGAGGTCAATAATTGAACGTGACTCATCCCATCCATTGAAAATTAATAAATATAATTACAATTGTTTATGTAATCTACATGTTACAGAATTAAGAGGGTTTTTTTTGTTTTTTTTTGTATTGCCATTATACAGGGGATTTAAGTGTTTAAAATCTGGTTTAAAATTTAACTAACTAGTTATGGACAATTTGATTGACTTGGTAAATGTGCTCTTACCAGGGTGCTTTTAACCAGTTTGTCTCCTTTGGTTCAATGGGTTACCAGCCCCAGCTCATGGGGGGTGGGGCCTGCACCAATGTCCCGTTAGTATTTACTTACCAGTATTAATATTAACACTGCCCATGTTCAGCGTTATCTGATATATAATTTTATTATTTTGATTTTTTAGTGCAAGTACCTATTATTTGTTTTTTGTTTGAGTTGGCTTTTTGAAAATATTGCCTTTTTTACTGAACATGCATGTGCTTAAATGGTAGTCAGCAGTGTCTGACGTGTGCGCGTGGCATTAAGTTGCCATATTCTATCTATCTATCATCATCATCTGTCTAGTTGTCTATCTGTGTGTAAGGCTAAGTTCACAATTGCGCCGCGTTTCCAGCGCACATAAAACATGCAAAAAACGCTTGCAAACGCTACGATATTTTGTCGCATCAGCGTGTGCATGACGACAAAAAAAGCAGCGTTTGTATGCGATTTCAAGCGTTTTTTCATGCGTTTGCGTTTTTTATGCACATGGGTTCTCTAGGTGTCACATTTCACAGGAGAAAAATCCTTGAAACATTCTTGCAACAGACTCCACCAATGGGACATCAGTGAGCGTGTGTTATGGGAATTCTTTATGTAGAACCTGTTTGCAGCTGAATTCTTCACATTTTCTTGCTTTTTCCTTTGTGAATCATGGATCTGCGCTGGAAAAGTTTTCACTTCAACTTGGATCTGGACATCGCGATGGCTCAGGCTTATGCAGTTGCTTGCCTTCAACAAAGAGAGCGAGAGATGCAGGGAAGACTGCAGCGGGGGCATTTGTGGATACATCCGATTGTTGAACTCCGGGAGAGCCGTGGAGCGTACCACACCCTCTACAGCGAGCTACAGGCAAACCCGGAGAAATTTATGGACTATACACGGATGTCCCAACAAAGCTTCAGGGATTTACTTGCTCGTGTTCAACAATCCATCCGGAGACAGGACACACAGCTCCGTCGTGCTATTCCTCCGGAGGAACGGCTCCTGGTCACATAACGGTACGTATTGCAAAACCATAATTTTCTTTGTTCTGAATAGTACTATTCCAAAGCTGGCAGAAATATTGTTCTGCCATGTAGTAAGCAAAAGCCTGTAGAATTATTTTTATGCCATGTACTAATTTTTATCTTTTCTTTTATTGTTTTAAAAAAACCATATACATAAATATTAATTTTTGTTCTTTCTCTGTTTCACAGATTCCTGGCTACTGGAGAGAGCCTCTCTTCACTCCACTTCCAGTACCGGATTGGAATATCCACCTTGTCGAGAATTGTTGCGGACACCTGCCAGGCTTTGTGGAACATTCTCTGTCCAGAATTTATGCCCCTGCCCACCGCTGAAAAGTGGATGGAAATAGCTGACAAATTCTGGACAGTCTGCAATTTCCCCAACTGTTTGGGAGCGGTGGATGGAAAACACGTCCGGATAATCAAACCCAAAAGAACTGACTCTGAGTACTATAACTACAAAAAGTACTTTTCTACAGTACTCATGGCCATTGCGGATGCAGACTGTATGTTTGTTGCAGTGAACATTGGGGCATTTGGCCGTGGGAATGACTCCCAGGCTCTTAAGAACTCGGACATGGGCCAGAGGTTGTATGGCAACCATTTCAATTTCCCCATGCCACGGCCTCTTCCCCACACCGAAGGTTCACCACTGCCTTTTGTAATGGTTGGGGATGAGGCCTTTCAAATGTCCTCCAACCTGCTGAAACCCTACTCCAGCCGGGACTTGGACCACACAAAAAAATCTTTAATTACAGACTGACCAGGGCCAGAAGAACTGTAGAGTGTGCCTTTGGTATACTTGTCTCCAGATGGCGCATTCACGGCACAGCCATTAATCTGAAACTGGAAACCGTGGATGAGGTGGTGATGGCATGTGTAGTTCTTCATAATTTTGTGATGGCTAAAGAGCACCTGACCTTTGAACTCTATGATGCAGCTCCTAACTCATTGCCTGAATTCAATCAGCATCCTCTCCAGTCATCCGTTGAAGTTGGCCAAATGAGGGACCAATTTGCAGCCTACTTCATCTCAGATGTAGGCCGGGTGGAATGGAAAGATGAAATGTTGTAAAAAATTTTCCTTGTGTGTATGTTAAATAAACCTGTTTTGATACCTGTACCGAGTGCACTCTGTCTTTTTACCATCCTATACAATAATCAACTGGCCAGGTGTACCAGTGAATTCATGATGCTGTGTTTTGTGCATCATGAATTTACTAGTACTCCTGACTAGGTGACTATACATACACACACAAGTTGTATGACCTTTATCATCTCTACTAGAGTTGAGCGACTTTTGGTTTTTTAGGGTCGCGTTTCGTTTCGTGAAACCCAACTTTTCCAAAAGTCGGGTCGAGCAAGATCGTCCGATTATAGGGAAAAGTCGGGGTCGTCCCGAAACACGAAACCCAATGTAAGTCAATGGGGAATAAAAGTCGGCAGTGAGAGGAGGACAGGAAACACACCAACAGTGCCCATTTGAATGCCAAAAGCATCAACTCTTCTTACTTAAGCTTGTCAACCTTAATTAACTTCATAATACAAGTTACGCACTGAAAAATGGGGGTTATTTGGCTACAGACTGTGGGGGGGGAGGGCTGGCTCCAGGTTTTCATGTGCCCTGGGCGAAAGAGCGCCCCTTTAACACATACCACAACTCATCATGCTCCGATACGGCAGAGAAATAGCGGTATAGTACAATGAAAAATACCTCACTTTTTACATCTCATGACGAGGCCCATCTATTTCTCCATACAGAATCATTGGTCCCATATAATGTTTGAAACAGTATATGATGAGCTCCACTTAATGCTACAGTATATGTTGGTACCCATGGATGAAGCTCTACTGTCTTATGGGCCCAAATAATGCTCCAAACATAATGGGCCCCATTTCTAATGCTCTAGTGTATAATGGGCCCTGTAAATGCTGCTCCAGTGTCTGATGTCCACCTTTGGAATGTTCCAGTGTATGGTGGACCCCATCTATCATTCTCAGACGGTGTTAGGCCCAGTATGGATTGCACGTGATTGCACAAAGGTTAGAAAGGGTACCGTTTCCCCCGATAACATGTATGGATAGCGTACACATTCAAAATATATGTCTCAGGAGGCAGGCTCAGACGGTATTAGGCCCAGTATGGATTGCACGTGATTGCACAAAGGTTAGAAAGGGTACCGTATCCCCAGATAACATGTATGGATAGCGTACACATTCAAAATATATGTCTCAGGAGGCAGGCTCAGACGGTGTTAGGCCCAGTATGGATTGCACGTGATTGCACAAAGGTTAGAAAGGGTACCGTATCCCCAGATAACATGTATGGATAGCGTACACATTCAAAATATATGTCTCAGGAGGCAGGCTCAGACGGTGTTAGGCCCAGTATGGATTGCACGTGATTGCACAAAGGTTAGAAAGGGTACCGTATCCCCGGATAACATGTATGGATAGCGTACACATTCAAAATATATGTCTCAGGAGGCAGGCTCAGACGGTGTTAGGCCCAGTATGGATTGCACGTGATTGCACAAAGGTTAGAAAGGGTACCATATCCCCAGATAACATGTATGGATAGCGTACACATTCAAAATATGTCTCAGGAGGCAGGCTCAGACGGTGTTAGGCCCAGTATGGATTGCACGTGATTGCACAAAGGTTAGAAAGGGTACCGTATCCCCAGATAACATGTATGGATAGCGTACACATTCAAAATATATGTCTACACATCAGGAGGCAGGCTCAGACGGTGTCAGGCACAGTATGGATTTGACGGCCCAGATTACACAGCGGAGGAGCAGGGAGAGGTAAAGATTGCAAATGCTGGGGCCCTGCCCAAGCAAGGGGGGCCCACTCGTGGGCGTCGGTACTGGCACTGGGCCCCTCATAGTACAGCGGTGTGTCTGACGGCGGGTGTGCACCACCACCGTCAGAGACACTTGATTGCACTATGAGGGACCCTGTGCCAGTGCCCGCGCCCAAGAGTCGGCCTACCCACCTGTCCAGGGCAACGGCACTCGCACGGTGTCGTGCGCTAGGTGGTGACCCCGGCCATGGGGGGGGGAGGCAGCACAGTTAGGGAGTTTTAGAAAGTGGCATATGTTGATGTTGGACATTCAGCTGATGCAAAAGGCGAAATAGGTGAAGTACCAGGAAGAGGTGGACCAAAGCAAGCCATTTTTCTGTCACCCTATGTGTCATCAGGGGAAGGTGGGACAAAATCCTTGGAAACCCATGCGTGGTTCATTTTAATGAAGGTTAGATCATCCACATTTTGGGTTGACAGACGGGTCCTTTTTTCTGTCAGGATTGATCCAGCTGCACTGAAGACTCTTTCCGATAGCACACTTGCAGCTGGGCAAGCGAGCTCCTGTAAGGCATATTGGGCCAATTCAGGCCAGGTGTCCAGTTTAGCGGCCCAATAGTCAAAGGGGAATGACCTGTGTGGGAGAACATCGATATGGGAGGAAAAGTAGTTTGTAACCATAGTTGACAACTGCTGTCTCCTGTCACTTTCCATCGATGCAGTATTACCAGTTGTGTGAGCGGTATTTGAAAAATCAGTCCACAACATTGTCATGAAACCCCTGTCTCCAACGCCACTTCTGCTGTGTGCACCACGAACACCTCTGCCAAGCTGCCCCCGGCCCGTACGGCTCGTGTGAGAACCATCACCGCTGCTGTGTGCTGGGAATGCCTCAAGCAACCGATTTACCAGAGTTGCTTGTTTATTAGCCAATATTAGGTCAAGGTTCTCCTGTGGTATGATGTTTTGTAATTTGCCTTTATAGCGTGGATCCAGGATGCTGGCCAACCAGTAGTCGTCATCGTTCATCATTTTGGCAATGCGGGGGTCACTTTTTAAGATCCGCAAGGCATAATCTGACATGTGGGCCAATGTTCCCGGTGTCAATGATGCACTGCGAGTGCTGGGTGGAGGAGCACTTTCTGGCAAATCCACATCCCTCCAGTCACGCACAAACCCTGTACCAGACCTTGCCACGCCAACATTTTCACTTGCCCCACGAGATGCATCCTCCTCCCCTAAGTAATCATCCCCATCATCATCCTCCTCCTCCTCTTCTTCCTCCACCTCGTCCAGGAGAGGTCCCTGAGCAGACAATGGCTGAATGTCATCAAGGATTCCCTCCTCCTCTTCCTCCTCATCAACATTGGCTGCAGACGCCTGCTCCTTAAGGTGCGTCAAAGTTTGCATGAGCAGACGCATAAGTGGGATGCTCATGCTTAGGATGGCGTCGTCTGCGCTTACCAGCCGTGTGCATTCCTCAAAACACTGAAGGACTTTACAGAGGTCTTTCAGCTTCGACCACTGCACACCTGTCAACTCCATGTCTGCTCTCAAAGTGCCTGGCCGTGTATCCTCCCACAAATGCATTATGGCCTGCCTCTGCTCGCACAGCCGCTCCACCATGTGCAGGGTGGAGTTCCACCTTGTTGCAATGTCGATAATGAGGCGGTGGTTGGGAAGGTGGAGCAATCGCTGCAGCTTCTGCATACGAACGGAGTGTACAGGCGACCGGCGGATGTGCGCGCACAGTCTTCGCACCTTCTGGAGCAGGGCTGTTAACTCCGGATAATTTTTGAGGAAGCACTGCACCACCAGGTTCAAGGTGTGAGCCAAGCAAGGTATGTGGCTGAGTTTTGAAAGGGCTATGGCTGCCACAAAATTACGGCCGTTATCACTAACTACCTTGCCTGCCTCAAGATGTACACTGCCCAGCCATGACTCAGTTTGTCGCTTCAAGTACTCGGCCAGCACCTCGGCGGTGTGTCTGTCTCCCAAACACATCATCTGCAACACAGCCTGCTTACGCTTTCCACTAGCTGCTCGATAGGGGGACACATCGTGTGCAACAGTGGCAGCTGCAGATGGAGTGCTCGTACGACTGCGCTCTGTGGACGAGCTTTCACTTCTGGAGGAGGAGGAGGGTCGAACGCCTACAGCCAATTGTTTCCTATACCGTGGGCTAGGCAGCACTGTCCCACCACCGCTGTCTCCTGTGGACCCTGCATCCACCACATTAACCCAGTGCGCAGTGATGGACACGTAACGGCCCTGGCCATGCCGACTGGACCATGCATCAGTTGTGAGGTGCACCTTTCCGCTCACTGACTGCTTGAGTGCATGGACAATGCGGTCTTTCACATGATGGTGGAGGGCTGGGATGGCTTTGCGAGAGAAGAAGTGGCGACTGGGTAGGTCATAGCGTGGTACTGCATAGGCCATGAGTTCGCGGAAAGCTGTGCTTTCCACCAACCGAAAGGGCATCATCTCAAACGAGATTAGTTTGGCAATGTGGGCGTTCAAACCCAGTGTACGCGGATGAGAGACTGAGTACTTTCTTGACCTACTCATAGTGTCTGGGAGGGTGAGCTGGACTTGAGAGCTGCATATGGTGGAAGTAGCGGTGGACAGGGCGGACTGAGAGAGGGTTGATGATGGTGATGGAGTTGGTGTTCTTTCTGATGGCCTAGAATCAGTCTTTCGTTGATATAACAGTGGGATTCCCTGACTGCTGTGGTCTTGCAACGACACCTCAACATTTGCTGCTGTGCTAACCGGTGGGCTTACAGTGGGGGAAACAATGTAGCGTTGCTGACTACCTTCGTTGTGATCAGTTGCACATGTGGCACTTGAGGTTTGGTGTTGTGTCCACGCTTGCAAGTGCATGCTGGTTAAATGTCTAAGCATGCAACTGGTATTCAAATTTTTCAGATTTTTCCCTCGGCTAAAGGTCTTTGGGCACTTCTTACAGATAACCTTGGCCTGATCATGAGGATTTTGGTCAAAAAAGTGCCACACTGCACTTTTCCTACTTTGGCAGACATTTTGCGGCCTAGCACGCTGTGATCTTTTGACCCTCTGGACAAGCTGTCCAGCAACTCTTTTGATGTTTGGAACCTGTCTTTGGAGTGCTCCGGGCCTGCCAGATAACAGCTGTTGCGATGTCGATGTCTGCTGTGGATGCTCCTCATCTGAGCTATTGGAAGCAGCACCCTCTTCCCCCAATGGATGCCAATCTGGGTCAACAACTGGGTCATCCATCACCTCCTCTTCTATGTCATGTGCACCTTCCTCTGTGTCACCGTGTATGGTGGTATAGTGTGCGGGAAGGGGCACCTGAGTCTCATCAGGGTCAGAATCTGGCTCTGTACACTGCGAGGACAATGTAGTGCTCTGAGTGAATGTACCAGCAGAATCATCCATCAGCGGCTGTGCATCAGTGCACTCCATGTCAGATTCATCTTGGCCTGGGTAATTCACCATTTGACTTGATAATCCAGGCATGGTATGTGAAAACAGCTCCATGGAGTAATCAGTAGTATGGCCTGCGTCATCCTTCAATCTTGGTTGAGGTGAAGGACACAAGGAAAGGTGTGGTTCATGAACATGAGCCTCCAATGACGACTCAGTGCTTTTACTTTTTACAACTGAAGAAGAGGAGGCGATAGAGCTGGAGGCTGAGTCAGCAATGTAAGACAAAACTTTTTCCTGATGCTTTTAAAAGCGGTTTGCCAACTCCTAGAAAACTAAGCGTTCGAGGCCTTATGTAGCCAGACGATGACGCAGGGTCAGCACCTCCTGCTTTCGGTCCTATTTTGCTCTTGCCACTACCATCAGATCCACCACCAACACCATCATTACCAGCTGCCAACCCCCGCCCAATTCCACGGCCTCTTCCACCAGCCTTCCTCATTTTTGGTAGAAATGTAGACAAAATCCAACAAACTATATAGTAATGTAAAACAAGGTACAAGGTGTCTATAGGACAGGGGAGATTTTGAATTTCTGCAGACACTTGTGGACACTGGACACTTTTGGATTGTGTGAGGCCCACTGATATCTGAGCGCTATGTGACAGGCTCGATGGCACAGCTGTGACCAAAGTGACTAGAGGATAAGGGAGATTTTGAATCTCTGCACACACTTTTGGACACTGGACACTTTTGGATTGTGTGAGGCCCAATGAATATCTGAGCGCTATGTGACAGGCTCGATGGCACAGCTGTGACAAAAGTGACTAGAGGATAAGGGAGATTTTGAATATCTGCACACACTTTTGGACACTGGACACTTTTGGATTGTGTGAGGCCCACTGATATCTGAGCGCTATGTGACAGGCTCGATGGCACAGCTGTGACCAAAGTGACTAGAGGATAAGGGAGATTTTGAATCTCTGCACACACTTTTGGACACTGGACACTTTTGGATTGTGTGAGGCCCAATGAATATCTGAGCGCTATGTGACAGGCTCGATGGCACAGCTGTGACAAAAGTGACTAGAGGATAAGGGAGATTGGATTGCTTTTAAAAAAGCAGTTTGCGGAGCAGTGGGTAAACAGCAATGCAGGAATGTCAGGAAGCCTTAGAAGGCAGCCCAACAACCAACACCACTGATACACCACTATATAGCCTCCCCTTGCACTGCACACACAGTGACTGGTGTGTTGTGCAGGCCAAATTGCTAGCAGCAGAAGCAGTTTTTTTGTCTTCTCAGCAGGACAAAAAAAAAAATTGGGATTGCTTTTAAAAAAGCAGTTTGCGGAGCAGTGGGTAAACAGCAATGCAGGAATGTCAGGAAGCCTTAGAAGGCAGCCCAACAACCAACACCACTGATACACCACTATATAGCCTCCCCTTGCACTGCACACACAGTGACTGGTGTGTTGTGCAGGCCAAATTGCTAGCAGCAGAAGCAGTTTTTTTGTCTTCTCAGCAGGACAAAAAAAAAAAATTGGGATTGCTTTTAAAAAAGCAGTTTGCGGAGCAGTGGGTAAACAGCAATGCAGGAATGTCAGGAAGCCTTAGAAGGCAGCCCAACAACCAACACCACTGATACACCACTATATAGCCTCCCCTTGCACTGCACACACAGTGACTGGTGTGTTGTGCAGGCCAAATCGTTAGCAGCAGAAGCAGTTTTTTTTGTCTTCTTCCCTGCCTAACGCTCTCCCTACAGAATCAGCAGCAACCTCTCCCTATACTAAGATCGGCAGAAGTAAGATGGCGGTCGGCGTGCACGCCCTTTTATACCCCCTGTGACGCCCACCAAAGCAAGCCAATCACTTGCATGCCCTTCTGAAAGATGGTGGTGACCCGTGCCTATGTCATCACGTTGCCCACAGTGTCCGTGGATCCTGATTGGCTGAAAAAGAGCGCAAAACAAACTTTTGAAACGCGACTTTGGCGCGTAAGTCGCCGACCTCGTGGCCGACCTCATCCTAGGGTCGGGTTTCGTTTCATGAAACCCGACTTTGCCAAAAGTCGGCGACTTTTGAATTTTTTCGACTCGTTTCGCTCAACTCTAATCTCTACAGTTTGTGTTCAATTTACAGTGAGGCTGGAGATAATACAACTAATTAGTGTTGAGTGACTTTTGGTTTTTTAGGGTCGAGTTTCGTTTCATGAAACCCGACTTTTCCAAAAGTCGGGTCGAGCAAAATCGGCCGACTATAGGGAAAAGTCGGGGTCGTCCCGAAACACGAAACCCAATGTAAGTCAATGGAGAATTAAAGTCGGCAGTGAGAGGAGGACAGGAAACACACCAACAGTGCCCATTTGAATGCCAAAAGCATAAATTCTTGTTACTGAAGCTTGTCAACCTTAATTAACTTCATAATACTAGTTACGCACTGAAAAATGGGGGTTATTTGGCTACAGTTGTGGGGGGGGAGGGCTGGCTCCAGGTTTTCGTGGGCCCAGGGCCAAAGAGCGCCCCTTTAACACATACCACAACTCATCATGCTCCGATACGGCAGAGAAATAGCGGTATAGTACAATGAAAAATACCTCACTTCTTACATCTCATGACTGATATCCATTTTAAATTCTCCAATACCTCCAAAAGCGGACAAAAGAGGGGGAGAAGCCAGCGCTGCTTTTGGTCAGAACGTAATACATAAAGTGTGAAAACACACATTGGTTTCTATCTGTATTCAAAAATGAAACATTTAGCAAAAAATTGATCAATTGTTTGAGCTACCCCGCCACGTCAAGGCAGTCTCGTATGGGGAGTCCTACTCTACGTTTTTTATGTTCGCTGTGCCATTGCGGCCTCCTAAATGTATAAAAGCAAGACCTCATTACATGCACACTGTACCTCAAGCATTTCAGAATCGCTCCTATGGCACCAGAGAGGACAAGCGCAGATAAAGGTTAGCCAGGTCCATGCAGACATTTCAGGTCCAACCTCCACACTGCCTGACCAGCACCACAGATAAAGGACGATCCAGGCCCAGATACAGGTGCGTAATCAAATAAAGCCTAGGGCAGGGCAGGGCCGCTGTTAATGTGAACAGCAGCCTAGATCAATCACTAAGAAAACAGAAAGAATAGCGTACATGACCCAGCGCGCACGGCTACAGTGGTGGTCAGCCACAAAACCAATATCAAGAAAAAAGAGGGGGAGAAGCCAGCGCTGCTTGTGGTCAGAACGTAATACATAAAGTGTGAAAACACACATTGGTTTCTATCTGTATTCAAAAATGAGACATTTAGCAAAAAATTGATCAATTGTTTGAGCTACCCCGCCACGTCAAGGCAGTCTCGTATGGGGAGTCCTACTCTACGTTTTTTATGTTCGCTGTGCCATTGCGGCCTCCTAAATGTATAAAAGCAAGACCTCATTACATGCACACTGTACCTCAAGCATTTCAGAATCGCTCCTATGGCACCAGAGAGGACAAGCGCAGATAAAGGTTAGCCAGGTCCATGCAGACATTTCAGGTCCAACCTCCACACTGCCTGACCAGCACCACAGATAAAGGACGATCCAGGCCCAGATACAGGTGCGTAATCAAATAAAGTCTAGGGCAGGGCAGGGCCGCTGTTAATGTGAACAGCAGCCTAGATCAATCACTAAGAAAACAGAAAGAATAGCGTACATGACCCAGCGCGCACGGCTACAGTGGTGGTCAGCCACAAAACCAATATCAAGAAAAAAGAGGGGGAGAAGCCAGCGCTGCTTATGGTCAGAACGTAATACATAAAGTGTGAAAACACACATTGGTTTCTATCTGTATTCAAAAATGAGACATTTAGCAAAAAATTGATCAATTGTTTGAGCTACCCCGCCACGTCAAGGCAGTCTCTTATGGGGAGTCCTACTCTACGTTTTTTATGTTCGCTGTGCCATTGCGGCCTCCTAAATGTATAACACTTTATGTATTATGTTCTGACCACAAGCAGCCCACCTGAATCTGGGCCTGGATCGTCCTTTATCTGTGGTGCTGGTGCTCTTTACTGGGACCCTCTGGAACCGGCTCTGGGTTCACCTCTGGTTCAGTCTCTCCTGTAGCAGCAGAGGGTCCAGAAGACAGTGCGTTACCTGCGATCTGGGCACTCTGACTGCGTGTGACAGCTGCTATGTATGCTGTCTCCCTGGGGATTTCTACGGACCCACCAGCCGGTGCTGCCCTGGGCTCTACCTCCCCATCCACCCCCAACACTTTAGGAGCAGTGCTACTTATGGGCCAGTTACCTTCCTCGGTGGCACTGGTCAGCTGCATGGCATTACCTTCCTCATGGTCCCCATGCACCTCCCCATTTCCTTGAGCACCGTTGCTTGCTCCTGCCAGGGGTTCCTCAGCCGTCTCACTCCGCAGAGTGACGGGGCTGAGCACTTCGGTACCTGTGGACACATCTACCGCTTCAAAGAAAGGGTTAACGGGTTCAGTCGGCACAGATACATCAACATCATCATCATCCTTCCTAGGAGAAGAATGGTTATCAGTTTGCTTTGGTACATTCACATCAGCATCAGCATCATACCTGGGGAAAGAATGGTTGTTAGTTGCATCAATACTCATCAAGGCATTAGCAGGTAACACATTCAGTTTCCCCTCATCATCATCATCATCATCAGGGTTAACGTTACCCTTATTATCAGTTTGGGGAAGGGTGTCAGGGACGTAGTATGCAACCATCCGCCTCAAGTCAGTCCCCAATAAAACATCAGTGGGCAGGTTTTCAGACACTCCCACCTCCCTCAACCCGCTCCCGGCACCCCAGTCCAGGAAAACTCGTGCCACTGGCAAGGGACAACGGGTGCCTCCAATCCCGGTGACAGTCAGGGTTTTCCCCTCAACAAACTCTTCAGGGGTCGCCAGTCCAGGACGGATGAGGGTTCGTTCAGCCCCGGTGTCCTTGAGGCCTGTAGCAAGACGGGCCCCCACCTGAACAGGTTGAACGTTGTCGTCAGCCCTCCCAACCACACCTCCCACCAAAAGAACAGAGGCGTTGGGCCCGGGGGCCTTGGCTGGGGGGTTCTTCGGCCTATCCGGACAGGTGTAAGAGAAGTGACCAGGCCGCTTGCAGTGGTGACACAGGCGATTGTCAGTAGCCGGCCTGTTGTTGGCAACAGGGACAGGGCCTCCGGAGGGACGGCTAGCTGGGGCATTGGGGTTGGTTGCTGGCTTACCCCCTTTCCAGCTGGTGGCGACTGGCCTCCGCGTCTCGGGCTTCCGGTTGGCCTCGTGGTTGTCGGCGATCTGCGCCGCTTTGTCCGCGTTCGTTGGTTCGCGGTCCAGGATGAACTGTCGGACCTCAGCTGGGCAGAGATGCAGGAACTGGTCTTTGATCATCAGGTCCCGTAGCTGCTCAAAGGTTTCAACGGACAGTCCATGGATCCACTGGTCAAAGTGGGTCCTGAGTCCTTGCACCACATCACTGTAGCTATCATGTGGGCCACGTTGGAGGTGTCGGAACTTCTTTCGGTATACCTCAGGTGTCAGCCGATATTTGGCGATCAGCGCCTCTTTTATGGCGCGATAGTCATCATCATGCACTTGCGGAAGAGAAGCAAACGCCTCCAGAGCTTTGCCTTTTAGCCCTGGGGTCAAGTACCTGGCCCATTGGTCTTCGGGCAGTCGGTACTGTCTGCAGGCTTTCTCAAAGGCTCGCAGAAACGTGTCCAAGTCCCCGTCCTTTTCCATCACGGGAAAATGCTCTGTCCGGGGTTTAGGAGTCTGGACGCTGCTGGGCTCACTGGTTCAGGCTGTGGGGGCATTCCACCCCCGCTGGAGCATCTCCAGCTCATGGGCCCTCTGAGCTTCTGCATGGCGCTCACGTTCGGCTTGGGCCTCCTGCCGATATTGCTGGATCAGCCTCACCCGCCCATCCCTGTCTTCGGCAGGGAGTTCGTCCAAGGCCATTTGCAGATAGGGGTCCACCCCGTTCTGGTTGAATGTGGGGCCAGCGCTCAGGAGTGGAGCCTCTGCTGCAGCCCCATTGCAACTTGGGCCAACTTCTGCGCTCGCTGGATTCTGGTCGTTGTCCAGCTGCACAAGAGCCGCGATCATTTGAGCTCTGTTTTTGTTCGTGGCGTCAAGACCTTGGTACGTGCATAACGCAGCAAGAACTTCCTTTGTCTGCCGGTTGTACCAAGGTTCTCCTTTTGCCGCCATGGTTGCCAAATAAAAGATAGAAAAAGAAAAACGAAGAAACGGGAGGGGGATACTTGCAAGTACACACTAATGTCTCAGGACTAGTAACCACTGAGTCTGTTCTCCAAAACCTATGATGCAGGATTCCCGCAGGAACCGTGCAGGTTTTTAGTGAGAGGAATGATTGCTCAAACCAAATCACTAATGCTCTAGGATTATCCCACCGCGCTGCCACCAATATGTGACGAACAGCCCACGGCCGTTCGTCCACTTACGGAGGCGACTAACGGGGGTCCCGCTGCCACCAAAACGCGACGGACAGCGGACCCTGTGTCACCACTATGTCACAGTCCCACCACTGACACGGGTGTATCAGCGGACAGAGGGACGAGACACAATGCCGGCACACGGCTATCACAGGCACCGTTGGGGCTTATCTTAGTTATCCCACCACTGGCACCATGTGACAAAAATATCCAGCAAGCTATTCTCGCTCTACAATTTGCCGCAGGGGGAGTTTAATTTGGATGCCCCGCCACTGCTATCAATCTTCCAAGTACTGCGGGTGTGATGTACAATGTCTGTGAGGTATGGGGTTTTGTCCACAAAATATGATGTTTTCTGTTGTAACTTTCCAGAAAGATCCGGCAGATATGACAATCCAGGCTGCTAGCTCTGCAGCTTCATCCCTCCTCCCTTCACACACACACAGAGCAGTGCCACCCCCCCTCCTCTACAGCCTGTGTTCGCACTAGTAATAGGAGACCCCCCTGCTGTTACAACCATTTGTTTCCTTCTCTCCTCTTCAGAGCGGGAAAAACTTCTTTGTTTGAAACGAATAAAACTATGAGAGACTATACCATAAGAACCAAATACCCTAAAGATATGAAAATCACATTTTTGTAATCCGGGCGGTCACAGCGTCGCTGCCGTGGTTCTGGCGAAGCGTAATCCTTTCAGAACCTGAGATATGTGTTCCAGCTAAACGGTGTATCAGAACTACTGCATATTTGGTCTTGAATTATTGTACTCAACAAATCACAACCAATGATGCCCTATATATGTCTGTGCGGGCTGCCCCCACGGAGTTATGATTAGTATAAGTTTTCTAGTGTAATTCTAAATCCAAAAGGGAGAGGTGGGATTAACCCAGCATGCATCTCTCCGTGATGTCACATAGCAAGTCTATAAAGCATTTCCTGGACAAAACCAGGGCAGAACAGCTCAAGTCGTCGTGCTAGAAAGACCCAGATGAGCGGAGAAGTGCAGCTCCGCCTGCACCCACCTTAGCCGCATGGTCTGCCTAAGGAACAATATGGAACTGTGAGTGTACTCTCTTTGTTTTCTCCACTTTTATTTTATACCTGTACTGTACATATTTTATGTCTCGATTTTATAGCAACTTTTATCTGTAATCACTGTCCTCTTTCGGAAAATAAATGAAATAATTATTTAGATCAGTCTCTATGCTCTAAGACTCTAACTATACGCCTTTGATAGATAATCGCTACTAATTCAAGGGGTTTGCCACGGACCCTCTTAATTTAACACTGTGAATTAAGTAACCGTGACTGGTGGCAGCGCGTTGTGCACGGCTATTGTGGCTTGCTGGCAGTCTAGAAGGGTCTTATATAGCTGAATAAGGGTCTGCGGCACCAGCATTTATAATTCCCTTACTGCAGAAGCCTAATTGCCGGTTCACAACAGGCAGCCCGTCCGGCGACCAATTATCCTAGGTGCAGTTCCCTGACTGACCTGAGGGTAAGGGGGGCGCCGGAGAGCTGCAAGTTCCAAAGTGGAACTGAGAAAGTGGGATATACATAAATCCCCGCAGTACTTGGAAGATTGATAGCAGTGGTGGGGCATCCAAATTAAACTCCCCCTGCGGCAAATTGTAGAGCGAGATTAGCTTGCTGGATATTTTTGGTCACATGGTGCCAGTGTTGGGATAACTAAGATAAGCCCCACTGCGCCTGTGATAGCCGTGTGCCGGCATTGTGTCACGCCCCTCCGTCCGCTGATACACAGGTGTCAGTGGTGGGATTGTGACATAGTGGTGACACAGGGTCCGCTGTCCGTCGCGTTTTGGTGGCAGCGGGACCCCCGTTAGTGTCGCCCGTAAGTGGACGAACGGCGGTGGGCTGTTCGTCACATATTGGTGGCAGAGCGGTGGGATAATCCTAGAGCATTAGTGATTTGGTTTGAGCAATCATTCCTCTCACTAAAGACCTGCACGGTTCCTGCGGGAATCCTGCATCATAGGTTTTGGAGAACAGACTCAGTGGTTACTAGTCCTGAAACATTAGTGTGTACTTGCAAGTATTCCCTCCCTTTTTCTCCGTTTTTCTTTTCTGTCTTTTATTTGGCAACCATGGCTACGATGGGAGCAGAGTGGTATAAGCAGCATAACAAGGCATCTCTTATTGCCCTCTGCGGGGTGTGGCGGATCGGCACCACGAACAAAAACAAAGCCCAAATGATCGCGGCTCTGGTGCAACGGGAAACGACCAGAGCCCAGCGAACGCAGAAGCGGGCTCAAGTGGCAATGGGGCTGCAGCAGAGGCTCCACTCATGAGCGCTGGCCCCACATTCAACCATAACGGGGTGGACCCCTATCTGCAAATGGCCTTGGACGAACTCCCCGCCGAAGACAGTGATGGGCGGGTGAGGCTGATCCAGCAAGCTCGAGAGAGAGCAGAGCAGCGAGCCGAGCGCCAAGCTGAGGCTGAGAGAGCCGATCGCCAGGCGCAGAGGGCCCATGAACTGGAGGTACTCCAGCGGGGTGGGAATGCCCCCACAGCCCGAAGCCGTGAGCCCAGCAGCATCCAGACTCCTAAACCCCGGCCAGAGCATTTTCCCGTGATGGAAAAGGACGGGGACTTGGACACGTTCCTGCGAGCCTTTGAGAAAGCCTGCAGACAGTACCAGCTGCCTAGAGACCAATGGGCAAGGTACTTGACCCCAGAGCTAAAAGGCAAAGCCCTGGAGGCATTTGCTTCTCTTCCGCCAGAAGCCGATGACGACTATGTCGCCATAAAGCAGGTGCTGATCGCCAAATACCGGCTGACACCTGAGGTATACCGAAAGAAGTTCCGACACCTCCAACGTGGCCCACATGATAGCTACAGTGATGTGGTGCAAGGACTCAGGACCCACTTTGACCAGTGGATCCATGGACTGTCCGTTGAAACCTTTGAGCAGCTACGGGACCTGATGATCAAAGACCAGTTCCTGCATCTCTGCCCAGCTGAGGTCCGACAGTTCATCCTGGACCGCGAACCAACGAACGCGGACAAAGCGGCGCAGATCGCCGACAACCACGAGGCCAACCGGAAGCCCGAGACGCGGAGGCCAGTCGCCACCAGCTGGAAAGGGGGTAAGCCAGCAACCAACCCCAATGCCCCAGCTAGCCGTCCCTCCGGAGGCCCTGTCCCTGTTGCCAACAACAGGCCGGCTACTGACAGTCGCCTGTGTCACCACTGCCAGCGGCCTGGTCACTTCTTTTACGCCTGTCCGAACAGGCCGAAGAACCCCCCAGCCAAGGCCCCCGGGCCCAACGCCTCTGTTCTTTTGGTGGGAGGTGTGGTTGGGAGGGCTGACGACAACGTTCAACCTGTTCAGGTGGGGGCCCATCTTGCTACAGGCCTCAAGGACACCGGGGCTGAACGAACCCTCATCCGTCCTGGACTGGCGGCCCCTGAAGAGTTTGTTGAGGGGAAAACCCTGACTGTCACCGGGATTGGAGGCACCCGTTGTCCCTTGCCAGTGGCACGAGTTTATCTCGATTGGGGTGCTGAGAGCGGGTTGAGGGAGGTGGGAGTGTCTGAAAACCTGCCCACTGATGTTTTATTGGGGACTGACTTGGGGCGGATGGTTGCATACTACGTCCCTGACACCCTTCCCCAAACTGATAATAAGGGTAACATTTAGAGTTGAGCGATACCGTCCGATACTTCAAAGTATCGTATCGGATGGTATCGGCCGATCTTTAAAAAAAGTATCGGTATCGCCGATTCCGATACCGGAAGTCCCATTCAAGTCTATGGGACTTCCGGTATCGGAATAAGAAAAACCCTTTCCTGCCCTTGTACAGCCTCTCTGGGGTCTGTACGGGCCTTTCGGGGGGCTGTGCCGGCCTGCCAGGGGGTCTGTGCAGGCTCCGGTGGTCTGTGCCGGCCTGCCGGTGGTCTGTGCAGGCTCCGGGGGGCTGTGCCGGCCTGCCGGGGGGCTGTGCCGGCCTGCCGGGGGGCTGTGCCAGCCTGCCGGGGGGCTGTGCAGGCTCCGGGGGCCTGTGCCGGCCTGCCGGGGGGCTGTGCCGGCCTGCCGGTGGTCTGTGCAGGCTCCGGGGGTCTGTGCAGGCATCGTCCGATGGGACTACAAGTCCCATCGGGCGATGCCTGCTACCATGACAGTGATTGACACATTAGCCAATGATGGGACAGTAGTAGTCCCATCATCCGGCTAATGTGTTAAATGTAAAAAAAAAAAAAAAAATTACATGCTACATACATACAACATGCATACTACATACATGCTACATTCATACTACATACTACATACATGCTACATTCATACTACATAAATACTACATGCAACATACATACTACATATATACTACATGCATGCTACATACATACTGCATGCTACATACATACCACATATATACTACATACATACTACATGCAAGCTACATGCATGCTACATGCTACATACATAACACATATATACTACATGCATGCTACATACATACTACATGCTACATACTACATATATACTACATGCATGCTACATACTACATGCTACATACATACTACATATATACTACATGCATGCTACATACATACTGCATGCTACATGCATGCTACATACATACTACATACATACTACATGCTACATACATACTACATATATACTACATACATACTACATACATACTACATGCATGCTACATGCATGCTACATACATACCACATACATAACACATATATACTACATGCATGCTACATACATACTACATGCTACATACATACCATATACATACTACATGCATGCTACATACATACTACATGCATGCTACATACATACTACATGCTACATACATACTACATATATACTACATGCATGCTACATACATACTACATGCTACATACATACTACATATATACTACATGCATACTACATGCTACATACATACTACATATATACTACATGCATGCTACATACATACTACATGCATGCTACATACATACTACATGCTACATACATACCACATACATACTACATATATACTACATGCATGCTACATACATACTGCATGCTACATGCATGCTACATACATACTACATACATACTACATGCTACATACATACCACATATATACTACATACATACAATACATTCATACAATACATACATAGACATACAGTACATATAACATAGAGTAACATACTTACCAATACTTGTCACATTGTTCCCCGAAGCCATTGTCTTTTCCGGAATAAATATTAACATAACAAACCACAAAAATACTCACCCACGATCCGAAGCAGTCCACGAGTGTGTCCCACGACGATCTTGGGTAGAGAACTGCAGCATCAGCTGTTGCTGCCGTTCTCTACGGGCTGCAGGAATCCAATGACGGAAGGTAGGTATCCTTCCGCACTGTATTCTTCCGCCACTTAAAAAAAAAAAAAAAGTCCCTAGTCTCACTTTATGCCATTGCTGTGTGGGAATTTCCCACGCAGCAATGGCATAAAGTGAGACTAGGGACTTTTTTTTTTTTAAGTGGCGGAGGAATATAGTGCGGAAGGATACCTACCTTCCGTCATTGGATTCCTGCAGCCCGTAGAGAACGGCAGCATCATCTGATGCTGCAGTTCTCTACCCAAGATCGTCGTGGGACACACTCGTGGACTGCTTCGGATCGTGGGTGAGTATTTTTGTGGTTTGTTATGTTAATATTTATTTCGGAAAAGACAATGGCTTCGGGGAACAATGTGACAAGTATTGGTAAGTATGTTACTCTATGTTATATGTACTGTATGTCTATGTATGTATTGTATGAATGTATTGCATGTATGTAGTATATATGTGGTATGTATGTAGCATGTAGTATGTATGTAGTATGTATGTAGCATGCATGTAGCATGTAGTATGTATGTAGCATGCATGTAGTATATATGTAGTATGTATGTAGCATGCATGTAGTATATATGTAGCATGTATGTAGTATGTATGTGGTATGTATGTAGCATGTAGTATGTATGTAGCATGCATGTAGTATATATGTAGTATGTATGTAGCATGTAGTATGTATGTAGTATGTATGTAGTATGTATGTGGTATGTATGTAGCATGTAGTATGTATGTAGCATGCATGTAGTATATATGTAGTATGTATGTAGCATGTAGTATGTATGTAGTATGTATGTAGTATGTATGTGGTATGTATGTAGCATGTAGTATGTATGTAGCATGCATGTAGCATGCATGTAGTATGTATGTAGCATGCATGTAGTATGTATGTAGCATGCATGTAGTATGTATGTAGTATGTATGTAGTATGTATGTAGCATGCAGTATGTATGTAGCATGTATGTAGTATGTATGTAGTATATATGTAGTATGTATGTAGCATGTAGTATGTATGTAGCATGCATGTAGTATATATGTAGTATGTATGTAGCATGCATGTAGTATGTATGTAGTATGTATGTAGTATGTATGTAGCATGCAGTATGTATGTAGCATGTATGTAGTATGTATGTAGTATATATGTAGTATGTATGTAGCATGCATGTAGTATGTATGTAGCATGTAGTATGTATGTAGCATGCATGTAGTATGTATGTAGCATGTATGTAGTATGTATGTAGCATGTATGTAGTATGTATGTAGCATGTAGTATGTATGTAGCATGCATGTAGTATGTATGTAGTATTTTTTTTTTTTTTTTTTTTTTTTAACATTTAACACATTAGCCGGATGATGGGACTACTACTGTCCCATCATTGGCTAATGTGTCAATCACTGTCATGGTAGCAGGCATCGCCCGATGGGACTTGTAGTCCCATCGGACGATGCTTGCACAGACCCCCGGACATCAGCACAGCCCCCCGGCAGGCCGGTACAGACCCCCACAGGGTGCACAGACCACCGGCAGGCCGGCACAGCCCCCCGGCAGGCCGGTACAGACCCCGGGCAGTCCACACAGCCCCCCGGCAGGCCGGCACAGCCCCCCGGCAGTCCACACAGCCCCCCGGCAGGCCGGCACAGCCCCCCGGCAGGCCGGCAGAGACCCCCGGAAGGCCCGAAATGACGGCGCATCATGATGCGCACACACCGCGCATCATGATGACGTCAGGCCGTCAATCAACTGAACTTCCGATTCCAATGCCGAATTCCGATATTGAAAAAATATCGGAAGTCGGTATCGGAATTCCGATACAGCAAGTATCGGCCGATACCCGATACTTGCGGTATCGGAATGCTCAACACTAGTAACGTTAACCCTGATGATGATGATGATGACGGGAAACTGAATGTGTTACCTGCTAATGCCTTGATGAGTAATGATGCAACTAACAACCATTCTTTCCCCAGGTACGATGCTGATGCTGATGTGAATGTACCAAAGCAAACTGATAACCATTCTTCTCCTAGGAAGGATGATGATGTTGATGTATCTGTGCCGACTGAACCCGTTAACCCTTTCTTTGAAGCGGTAGATGTGTCCACAGGTACCGAAGTGCTCAGCCCCGTCACTCTGCGGAGTGAGACGGCTGAGGAACCCCTGGCAGGAGTAAGCAACGGTGCTCAAGGAAATGGGGAGGTGCATGGGGACCATGAGGAAGGTAATGCCATGCAGCTGACCAGTGCCACCGAGGAAGGTAACTGGCCCATAAGTAGCACTGCTCCTGAAGTGTTGGGGGTGGATGGGGAGGTAGAGCCCAGGCCAGCACCGGCTGGTGGGTCTGTAGAAATCCCCAGGGAGACAGCATACATAGCAGCTGTCACAAGCAGTCAGAGTGCCCAGATCGCAGGTAACGCACTGTCTTCTGGACCCTCTGCTGCTACAGGAGAGACTGAACCAGAGGTGAACCCAGAGCCGGTTCCAGAGGGTCCCAGTAAAGAGGGGACCCTGACGTCACTTTTGGCAGCCTCCAGCATGGAGTTCCAGGCTGCTCTGCACACAGATGCCAGCCTGGAGAAATTGAGAGGTCTCGCCGAGACGCCCACCTCCAAGTCTGATAAGGAGAGGGTGTTCTGGGAACGAGGAAGGTTGTACCGGGAGACAGTACCCGGAGATCCTAAAAAGGAGTGGTTGAGGGAAAGACAGCTGGTCGTCCCCTATCAGTTCAGAACCGAGTTGTTGCGGATTGCCCATGAGATTCCACTCGCTGGACACTTGGGGATCAGCAAAACAAAGGCACGGCTGTCTCAACACATCTATTGGCCCAAGATGGGGACAGATGTAACACACTACTGCCGCTCCTGCGCCACCTGTCAAAAAGTGGGTAAGGCGGGGCCTGCTCTTAAGGCTCCCCTTAATCCTTTGCCGGTGATAGAGGAGCCTTTCCAGAGAATCGCGGTGGACATTGTAGGACCGCTGTCCGTCCCCAGCAGCTCCGGAAAGCGATACATTCTCACCGTGGTAGACTACGCTACCCGGTACCCAGAGGCAGTAGCTCTGTCTTCAACCAGGGCAGATAAGGTGGCTGACGCACTGGTGACCATCTTTTCAAGAGTAGGATTTCCCAGGGAGATGCTTACCGATCAAGGGCCCCAATTCATGTCTCGCCTAATGGAGGCTCTCTGTGAGAAAATGCAGGTGACACAGCTGGTATCGAGTCCGTATCACCCACAGACTAATGGTTTGTGTGAACGTTTCAACGGTACCCTCAAACAGATGCTCCGCATACTGGTTGAGACCCAAGGGCGCGACTGGGAGCGGTACCTCCCACACCTGCTGTTCGCTTACAGAGAAGTTCCGCAGGCCTCGACCGGGTTCTCCCCCTTCGAGCTCCTGTATGGCAGGCGAGTCCGGGGACCCCTTGGGTTGATAAGAGAATCCTGGGAAGATGAGCCAAACCCCACAGAAGTGTCCATCGTGGATTATGTCATGCGCTTCCGTGACAAGATGCAGACCTTGACGCAGTTGGTGCATGACAACATGACGCAGGCTCAGGCTGACTAGAAGCGCTGGTACGACCAGAACGCCCGGGAGCGGACCTACCAGGTGGGTCAAAAGGTCTGGGTGCTGGTCCCCGTACCAACGGATAAGCTTCAGGCAGCCTGGGAAGGCCCATACGTCGTCCACCAACAGCTCAACCCGGTCACCTACGTGGTCACGCTTGACCATGCTCGGGGTAGGCGCAAGGCCTTTCACGTCAACATGCTGAAGGCGCACTACGAACGTGAAGCTTGCGTCCTACCGGTCTGCAATCTGCCAGAGGATGGGGAGGAAGATCCCCTCCTCGACATGCTGGCCCAGGCCAAGGCCAATGGGTCCATTGAGGACATGGAGATAAGTGGTTCGCTCACCGTGTCCCAGCGGTTGCAGTTGATGGCCACCCTGAAACTCTTCCGGCCCGTGTTCACCAACCAACCGGGGAGGACGGAGTTAGCGGTTCATGAGGTGGACACCGGGAATCACGCCCCATTACGGCGAACACCCTATCGGATCTCTGAGACGGTGCAACAAGTCATGCGCCAAGAGATCGATGAGATGTTAAGGCTGGGGGTGATTCGACGGTCAAAAAGCGCGTGGGCTTCACCTGTAGTCCTCGTGCCTAAAAAGGATCGAACCACCCGGTTCTGCGTGGACTACAGGGGGCTCAACGCCATCACAACCTCTGATGCCCACCCAATGCCGCGCATCGAGGATCTGCTCGAGCGGTTGACAAACGCCAACTACATATCCATCATGGATTGAGTCGGGGATACTGGCAGATTCCCCTGAGCCCTGAGGCGCAGGAGAAATCCGCCTTTATCACCCCCTTTGGACTGTACGAGTCCACGGTCATGCCCTTCGGCATGAAGAATGCCCCTGCCACTTTCCAGCGGATGGTCAACCACCTGCTTCGGGGACTGGAGGAGTACGCAGTGGCGTACTTAGACGATATTGCCGTCTTCAGTTCCACCTGGGAGGAACACCTTCAGCACCTCCAGGAGGTGCTCAAGCGTCTTCACCAGGCAGGCCTGACCATCAAGCCGGGGAAGTGCCAAATAGGCATGCGCAAGGTCCACTACCTGGGGCACCGGGTAGGCGGGGATTCCTTGAGTCCAGAGCCAGAAAAAGTGGACGCAATCGTGTCCTGGCCCACCCCCAGGACCAAGAAACAGGTGAAGTCCTTCTTGGGCACTGCAGGGTACTATAGGCGGTTCGTACAGGACTATAGCGCCCTTGCCAAACCCTTGACTGACCTCACCAAGCAGAGGCTACCCCAAACAGTCAACTGGACAGATGACTATGAGGCGGCTTTCCAAGCTTTGAAAGCAGCCCTGTGCAACTCTCCAGTGTTGAGAGCAGTCGACAGCAGTCGCCCGTTTCTGGTACAGACCGACGCCAGCGAGTTTGGCCTCGGTGCTGTGCTTAGCCAGGTCGACTCGGGGGGACCAAGAGCACCCCGTGTTGTACCTGAGCCGGAAACTTTTGCCGAGGGAAGTGGCATACTCGACCATCGAGAAGGAGTGTCTGGCCATGGTGTGGGCACTGCAGCGTTTGCAGCCCTGCCTTCACGGTGGTAACTGACCACAACCCTCTGAGCTGGTTGCACACAGTGTCCGGAACCAATGGAAGATTGCTCCGCTGGAGCCTTGCCCTTCAACAGTATGATTTTACTGTACAACACAGGAAGGGCAGTGAAAACGGCAATGCCGATGGGTTGTCCCGCCGGGGCGAACCTGCTGAGGTGCGCATGGCCGATTACCGAGAGGTAATGCCTCCTTAGCGCCCTCTTAAGGGGGGAGGTGTGATGTACAATGTCTGTGAGGTATGGGGTTTTGTCCACAAAATATGATGTTTTCTGTTGTAACTTTCCAGAAAGATCCGGCATATATGACAATCCAGGCTGCTAGCTCTGCAGCTTCATCCCTCCTCCCTTCACACACACACAGAGCAGTGCCACCCCCCCTCCTCTACAGCCTGTGTTCGCACTAGTAATAGGAGACCCCCCTGCTGTTACAACCATTTGTTTCCTTCTCTCCTCTTCAGAGCGGGAAAAACTTCTTTGTTTGAAACGAATAAAACTATGAGAGACTATACCATAAGAACCAAATACCCTAGAGATATGAAAATCACATTTTTGTAATCCGGGCGGTCACAGCGTCGCTGCCGTGGTTCTGGCGAAGCGTAATCCTTTCAGAACCTGAGATATGTGTTCCAGCTAAACGGTGTATCAGAACTACTGCATATTTGGTCTTGAATTATTGTACTCAACAAATCACAACCAATGATGCCCTATATATGTCTGTGCGGGCTGCCCCCACGGAGTTATGATTAGTATAAGTTTTCTAGTGTAATTCTAAATCCAAAAGGGAGAGGTGGGATTAACCCAGCATGCATCTCTCCGTGATGTCACATAGCAAGTCTATAAAGCATTTCCTGGACAAAACCAGGGCAGAACAGCTCAAGTCGTCATGCTAGAAAGACACAGATGAGCGGAGAAGTGAAGCTCCGCCTCCACCCACCTTAGCCGCATGGTCTGCCTAAGGAACAATATGGAACTGTGAGTGTACTCTCTTTGTTTTCTCCACTTTTATTTTATACCTGTACTGTACATATTTTATGTCTCAATTTTATAGCAACTTTTATCTGTAATCACTGTCCTCTTTCGGAAAATAAATGAAATAATTATTTAGATCAGTCTCTATGCTCTAAGACTCGAACTATACGCCTTTGATAGATAATCACTACTAATTCAAGGGGATTGCCACGGGCCCTCTTAATTTAAAACTGTGAATTAAGTAACCGTGACTGGTGGCAGCGCGTTGTGCACGGCTACTGTGGCTTGCTGGCAGTCTAGAAGGGTCTTATATAGCTGAATAAGGGTCTGCGGCACCAGCATTCATAATTCCCTTACTGCAGAAGCCTAATTGCCGGTTCACAACAGGCAGCCCGTCCGGCGACCAATTATCCTAGGTGCAGTTCCCTGACTGACCTGAGGGTAAGGGGGGCACCGGAGAGCTGCAAGTTCCAAAGTGGAACTGAGAAAGTGGGATATACATAAATCCCCGCAGTACTTGGAAGATTGATAGCAGTGGTGGGGCATCCAAATTAAACTCCCCCTGCGGCAAATTGTAGAGCGAGATTAGCTTGTTGGATATTTTTGGTCACATGGTGCCAGTGTTGGGATAACTAAGATAAGCCCCACTGCGCCTGTGATAGCCATGTGCCGGCATTGTGTCACGCCCCTCCGTCCGCTGATACACCGGTGTCAGTGGTGGGATTGTGACATAGTGGTGACACAGGGTCCGCTGTCCGTCGCGTTTTGGTGGCAGCGGGACCCCCGTTAGTGTCGCCCGTAAGTGGATGAACGGCGGTGGGCTGTTCGTCACAGCGGGGATTTATGTATATCCCACTTTCTCAGTTCCACTTTGGAACTCGCAGCTCTCCGGCGCCCCCCTTACCCTCAGGTCAGTCAGGGAACTGCACCTAGGATAATTAGTCGCCGGACGGACTGCCTGTTGTGAACCGGCAATTGGGCTTCTGCAGTAAGGGAGTTATCAATGCTGAGGCCGCAGCCCCTTTTTCAGCAATATAGTACCCTTCTAGACTGCCAGCAAGCCGCAATAGCCGTACACAACGCGCTGCCACCAGTCACGGTTACTTAATTCACAGTGTTAAATTAAGAGGGTCCGTGGCAAACCCCTTGAATTAGTAGCGATTATCTAACAAAGGCGTATAGTTCGATTCTTAGAGCATAGAGACAGAACGAAATAATTTTATCATTTATTTTCCAAAAGAGGACAGTGATTACAGATCAAAGTTGCTATAAAATTGAGACATAAAATATGTACAGTACAGGTATAAAATAAAAGTGGAGAAAACAAAGAGATTACACTCACAGTTCCATATTGTTCCTTAGGCAGACCATGCGGCTAAGGTGGGTGGAGGCAGAGCTGCACTTCTCCGCTCATCTGGGTCTTTCTAGCACGACGGCTTGAGCTGTTCTGCCGGATCTTTCTGGAAAGTTACAACAGAAAACATCATATTTTGTGGACAAAACCCCGTACCTCACAGACATTGTACATCACACAGTATACTCATTATATACAGGATATATAGTGTACAGCACAGTATATACATTATATACAGTATATATAGTGTACAGCACAGTATACTCATTATATACAGTATATAGTGTACAGCACAGTATACTCATTATATACAGTATACAGTGTACATCACAGTATACTCATTATATACAGTATATATAGTGTACAGCACAGTATACACATTATATACAGTATATATAGTGTACAGCACAGTATACTCATTATATACAGTATATATAGTGTACAGAACAGTATACTCATTATATACAGTATATATAATGTACAGCACAGTATATTCATTATATACAGTATATATAGTGTACAGCACAGTATACACATTATATACAGTATATATTTTGTACAGCACAGTATACTCATTATATACAGTATATATAGTGTACAGCACAGTATACTCATTATATACAGTATATAGTGTACAGCACAGTATACTCATTATATACAGTATATATAGTGTACAGCACATTATACACATTATATAGAGTATATATAGTGTACAGCACAGTATATTCATTATATACAGTATATATAGTGTACAGCACAGTATACGTATTATATACAGTATATAGTGTACAGCACAGTATACATATTATATACAGTATATATAGTGTACAGCACAGTATACTCATTATATACAGTATATATAGTGTACAGAACAGTATACTCATTATATACAGTATATATAGTGTACAGCACAGTATACTCATTATATACAGTATATATAGTGTACAACACAGTATACACATTATATACAGTATATATAGTGTACAGCAGAGTATATTCATTATATACAGTATATATAGTGTACAGCACAGTATACGCATTATATACAGTATATAGTGTACAGCACAGTATACTCATTATATACAGTATATAGTGTACAGCACAGTATACACATTATATACAGTATATATAGTGTACAGCACAGTATATTCGTTATATACAGTATATATAGTGTACAGCACAGTATATGCATTATATACAGTATATAGTGTACAGCACAATATACACATTATATACAGTATATAGTGTACAGCACAGTATACACATTATATACAGTATATATAGTGTAAAGCACAGTATACTCATTATATACAGTATATAGTGTACAGCACAGTATACACATTATATACAGTATATATAGTGTACAGCACAATATACTCATTATATACAGTATATATAGTGTACAGCACAGTATACTCATTATATACAGTATAAAGTGTACAGCACAGTATACTCATTATATACAGTATATATAGTGTACAGCACAGTATACACATTATATGCAGTATATATAGTGTACAGCACAGTATACTCATTATATACAGTATATATAGTGTACAGAACAGTATACTCATTATATACAGTATATATAGTGTACAGCACAGTATACTCATTATATACAGTATATATAGTGTACAACACAGTACACACATTATATACAGTATATATAGTGTACAGCAGAGTATATTCATTATAAACAGTATATATAGTGTACAGCACATTATACGCATTATATACAGTATATATAGTGTACAGCACAGTATACTCATTATATACAGTATATAGTGTACAGCACAGTATACGCATTATATACAGTATATAGTGTACAGCACAGTATATTCATTATATACAGTATACATAGTGTACAGCACAGTATACGCATTATATACAGTATATAGTGTACAGCACAGTATACTCATTATATACAGTATATAGTGTACAGCACAGTATACACATTATATACAGTATATATAGTGTAAAGCACAGTATACTCATTATATACAGTATATATAGTGTACAGCACAGTATATTCATTATATACAGTATATATAGTGTACAGCACATTATACACATTATATACAGTATATATAGTGTACAGCACAGTATATTCATTATATACAGTATATATAGTGTACAGCACAGTATACTCATTATATACAGTATATATAGTGTACAGCACAGTATACACATTATATACAGTATATATAGTGTACAGCACAGTATACTCATTATATACAGTATATATAGTGTACAGCACAGTATACACATTATATACAGTATATATAGTGTACAGCAGAGTTTATTCATTATATACAGTATATATAGTGTACAGCACAGTATGCTCATTATATACAGTATATATAGTGAACAGCACAGTATACTCATTATATACAGTATATATAGTGTACAGCACAGTATACGCATTATATACAGTATATAGTGTACAGCACAGTATACGCATTATATACAGTATATAGTGTACAGCACAGTATACACATTATATACAGTATATATAGTGTACAGCACAGTATATTCATTATATACAGTATATATAGTGTACAGCACAGTATACGCATCATATACAGTATATAGTGTACAGCACAGTATACACATTATATACAGTATATAGTGTACAGCACAGTATACTCATTATATACAGTATATATAGTGTACAGCACAGTATACTCTTTATATACAGTATATATAGTGTACAGCACAGTATACGCATTATATACAGTATATAGTGTACAGCACAGTATACACATTATATACAGTATATAGTGTACAGCACAGTATTCTCATTATATACAGTATATATAGTGTACAGCACAGTATACTCATTATATACAGTATATATAGTGTACAGCACAGTATACGCATTATATACAGTATATAGTGTACAGCACAGTATACTCATTATATACAGTATATAGTGTACAGCACAGTATACTCATTATATACAGTATATAGTGTACAGCACAGTATACTCATTATATACAGTATACAGTGTACAGCACAGTATACTCATTATATACAGTATATATAGTGTACAGCACAGTATACTCATTATATACAGTATATATAGTGTACAGCACAGTATACTCATTATATACAGT
Organism: Dendrobates tinctorius; assembly: GCF_039654945.1. Taxonomy (NCBI): domain Eukaryota; kingdom Metazoa; phylum Chordata; class Amphibia; order Anura; family Dendrobatidae; genus Dendrobates; species Dendrobates tinctorius. The sequence goes on from NW_027361702.1 coordinate 11,472,974, forward strand.
ATATATAGTGTACAGCACAGTATACTCATTATATACAATATATATAGTGTACAGCACAGTATACTCAATATATACAGTATATATAGTGTACAGCACAGTATACTCATTATATACAGTATATAGTGTACAGCACAGTATACTCATTATATACAGTATGTGATGTACAATGTCTGTGAGGTATGGGGTTTTGTCCACAAAATATGATGTTTTCTGTTGTAACTTTCCAGAAAGATCCGGCAGATATGACAATCCAGGCTGCTAGCTCTGCAGCTTCATCCCTCCTCCCTTCACACACACACAGAGCAGTGCCACCCCCCCTCCTCTACAGCCTTTGTTCGCACTAGTAATAGGAGACCCCCCTGCTGTTACAACCATTTGTTTCCTTCTCTCCTCTTCAGAGCGGGAAAAACTTCTTTGTTTGAAATGAATAAAACTATGAGAGACTATACCATAAGAACCAAATACCCTAGAGATATGAAAATCACATTTTTGTAATCCGGGCGGTCACAGCGTCGCTGCCGTGGTTCTTTCGAAGCCTAATCCTTTCAGAACCTGAGATATGTGTTCCAGCTAAACGGTGTATCAGAACTACTACATATTTGGTCTTGAATTATTGTACTCAACAAATCACAACCAATGATGCCCTATATATGTCTGTGCGGGCTGCCCCCACGGAGTTATGATTAGTATAAGTTTTCTAGTGTAATTCTAAATCCAAAAGGGAGAGGTGGGATTAACCCAGCATGCATCTCTCCGTGATGTCACATAGCAAGTCTATAAAGCATTTCCTGGACAAAACCAGGGTAGAACAGCTCAAGTCGTCGTGCTAGAAAGACCCAGATGAGCGGAGAAGTGCAGCCCCGCCTCCACCCACCTTAGCCGCATGGTCTGCCTAAGGAACAATATGGAACTGTGAGTGTACTCTCTTTGTTTTCTCCACTTTTATTTTATACCTGTACTGTACATATTTTATGTCTCAATTTTATAGCAACTTTTATCTGTAATCACTGTCCTCTTTCGGAAAATAAATGAAATAATTATTTAGATCTGTCTATGCTCTAAGACTCGAACTATACGCCTTTGATAGATAATCGCTACTAATTCAAGGGGTTTGCCACGGACCCTCTTAATTTAACACTGTGAATTAAGTAACCATGACTGGTGGCAGCGCATTGTGTACGGCTATTGCGGCTTGCTGGCAGTCTAGAAGGGTCTTATATAGCTGAATAAGGGTCTGCGGCACCAGCATTCATAATTCCCTTACTGCAGAAGCCTAATTGCCGGTTCACAACAGGCAGCCCGTCCGGCGACCAATTATCCTAGGTGCAGTTCCCTGACTGACCTGAGGGTAAGGGGGGCACCGGAGAGCTGCGAGTTCCAAAGTGGAACTGAGAAAGTGGGATATACATAAATCCCCGCAGTACTTGGAAGATTGATAGCAGTGGTGGGGCATCCAAATTAAACTCCCCCTGCGGCAAATTGTAGAGCGAGATTAGCTTGCTGGATATTTTTGTCACATGGTGCCAGTGGTGGGATAACTAAGATAAGCCCCACTGCGCCTGTGATAGCCGTGTGCCGGCATTGTGTCTCGTCCCTCCGTCCACTGATACACCCATGTCAGTGGTGGGACTGTGACATAGTGGTGACACAGGGTCCGCTGTCCGTCGCGTTTTGGTGGCAGCGGGACCCCCGTTAGTTGCCTCCGTAAGTGGACGAACGGCCGTGGGCTGTTCGTCACACAGTATATATAGTGTACAGCACAGTATACACATTATATACAGTATATATAGTGTACAGCACAGTATACTCATTATATACAGTATATATAGTGTACAGCACAGTATACACATTATATACATTATATATAGTGTACAGCACAGTATATTCATTATATACAGTATATAGTGTACAGCACAGTATACGCATTATATACAGTATATAGTGTACAGCACAGTATACACATTATATACAGTATATATAGTGTACAGCACAGTATATTCATTATATACAGTATATATAGTGTACAGCACAGTATACTCATTATATACAGTATATAGTGTACAGCACAGCATACTCATTATATACAGTATATAGTGTACAGCACAGTATACACATTATATACAGTATATAGTGTACAGCACAGTATACACATTATATACAGTATATATAGTGTATAGCACAGTATATTCATTATAAACAGTATATATAGTGTACAGCACAGTATACTCATTATATACAGTATATAGTGTACAGCACAGTATACACATTATATACAGTATATAGTGTACAGCACAGTATACGAATTATATACAGTATATAGTGTAAAGCACAGTATACACATTATATACAGTATATAGTGTACAGCACAGTGTACACATTATATACAGTATATAGTGTAAAGCATAGTATACACATTACATACAGTATACTGTATAGTGTACAGCACAGTATACGCATTATATACAGTATATATAGTGTACAGCACAGTATACTCATTATATACAGTATATAGTGTAAAGCACAGTATACACATTATATACAGTATATAGTGTACAGCACAGTATATGCATTATATACAGTATATATAGTGTACAGCACAGTATACCCATTATATACAGTATATAGTGTACAGTACAGTATACTCATTATATACAGTATATATAGTGTACAGCACAGTATACACATTATATACAGTATATATAGTGTACAGCACAGTATACTCATTATATACAGTATATATAGTGTAAAGCACAGTATACACATTATATACAGTATATATAGTGTACAGCACAGTATACACATTATATACAGTATATATAGTGTACAGCACAGTATGCTCATTATATACAGTATATATAGTGTACAGCACAGTATACTCATTATATACAGTATATATAGTGTACAGCACAGTATACTTATTATATGCAGTATATATAGTGTACAGCACAGTATACACATTATATACAGTATATAGTATACAGCACAGCATAAGCATTATATACAGTATATATAGTCTACATCACAGTATATTCATTATATACAGTATATAGTGTACAGCACAGTATACACATTATATAAAGTATATATAGTGTACAGCACAGTATATTCATTATATACAGTATATAGTGTACAGCACAGTATATTCATTATAAACAGTATATATAGTGTACAGCACAATATAGTAATTATATACAGTATACAATGTACAGCACAGTATAGTCATTATATACAGTATATATAGTGTACAGCACAGTATAGTCATTATATACAGTATATAGTGTACAGCACAGTGTACTCATTATATACAGTATATAGTGTACAGCACAGTGTACTCATTATATACAGTATATATAGTGTACAGCACAGTATACTCATTATATACAGTATATATAGTGTACAGCACAGTATACACATTATATACAGTATATATAGTGTACAGCACAGTATACACATTATATGCAGTATATATAGTGTACAGCACAGTATACTCATTATATACAGTATATATAGTGTACAGCACAGTATACTCATTATATACAGTATATATAGTGTACAGCACAGTATACTCATTATATACAGTATACAGTATAAAGTGTACAGCACAGTATACACATTATATACAGTATATATAGTGTACAGCACAGTATACACATTATATACAGTATATATAGTGTACAGCACAGTATACTCATTATATACAGTATAAAGTGTACAGCACAGCATACACATTATATACAGTATATATAGTGTACAGCACAGTATACTCATTATATACAGTATATAGTGTACAGCACAGTATACACATTATATACAGTATATATAGTGTACAGCACAGTATACTCATTATATACAGTATATAGTGTACAGCACAGTATACTCATTATATACAGTATATATAGTGTACAGCACAGTATACTCATTCTATACAGTATATAGTGTACAGCACAGTATACTCATTATATACAGTATATATAGTGTACAGCACAGTATACTCATTATATACAGTATATATTGTACAGCACAGTATATTCATTATATACAGTATATAGTGTACAGCACAGTATACTCATTATATACAGTATATATAGTGTACAGCACAGTATACACATTATATACAGTATATATAGTGTACAGCACAGTATACTCATTATATACAGTATATATAGTGTACAGCACAGTATACTTATTATATACAGTATATATAGTGTACAGCACAGTATACACATTATATACAGTATATAGTGTACAGCACAGCATAAGCATTATATACAGTATATATAGTCTACATCACAGTATATTCATTATATACAGTATATAGTGTACAGCACAGTATACACATTATATAAAGTATATATAGTGTACAGCACAGTATATTCATTATATACAGTATATAGTGTACAGCACAGTATATTCATTATAAACAGTATATATAGTGTACAGCACAATATAGTAATTATATACAGTATACAGTGTACAGCACAGTATAGTCATTATATACAGTATATATAGTGTACAGCACAGTATAGTCATTATATACAGTATACAGTGTACAGCACAGTATATTCATTATATACAGTATATAGTGTACAGCACAGTGTACTCATTATATACAGTATATATAGTGTACAGAATACTCATTATATACAGTATATATAGTGTACAGCACAGTATACACATTATATACAGTATATATAGTGTACAGCACAGTATACACATTATTTACAGTATATATAGTGTACAGCACAGTATACACATTATATGCAGTATATATAGTGTACAGCACAGTATACTCATTATATACAGTATATATAGTGTACAGCACAGTATACTCATTATATACAGTATATATAGTGTACAGCACAGTATACTCATTATATACAGTATACAGTATAAAGTGTACAGCACAGTATACACATTATATACAGTATATATAGTGTACAGCACAGTATACACATTATATACAGTATATATAGTGTGCAGCACAGTATACTCATTATATACAGTATATATAGTGTACAGCACAGTATACTCATTATATACAGTATGTAGTGTACAGCACAGTATACTCATTATATACAGTATATAGTGTACAGCACAGTATACTCATTATATACAGTATATATAGTGTACAGCACAGTATACTCATTATATACAGTATATAGTGTACAGCACAGTATACTCATTATATACAGTATATAGTGTACAGCACAGTATACACATTATATACAGTATATATAGTGTACAGCACAGTATACTCATTATATACAGTATATATTGTACAGCACAGTATATTCATTATATACAGTATATATAGTGTACAGCACAGCATACTCATTATATACAGTATATAGTGTACAGCACAGTATACTCATTATATACAGTATATATAGTGTACAGCACAGTATACTCATTATATACAGTATATATTGTACAGCACAGTATATTCATTATATACAGTATATAGTGTACAGCACATTATACTAATATACAGTATATATAGTGTACAGCACAGTATACACATTATATACAGTATATATAGTGTACAGCACAGTATACACATTATATACAGTATATATAGTGTACAGCACAGTATACACATTATATACAGTATATATAGTGTACAGCACAGTATACTCATTATATACAGTATATAGTGTACAGCACAGTATACTCATTATATACAGTATATATAGTGTACAGCACAGTATACACATTATATACAGTATATATAGTGTACAGCACAGTATACACATTATATACAGTATATATAGTGTACAGCACAGTATACTCATTATATACAGTATATATAGTGTACAGCACAGTATACTCATTATATACAGTATATATAGTGTACAGCACAGTATACTCATTATATACAGTATATATAGTGTACAGCACAGTATACACATTATATACAGTATATATAGTGTACAGCACAGTATATTCATTATATACAGTATATATAGTGTACAGCACAGTATACTTATTATATACAGTATATATAGTGTACAGCACAGTATACACATTATATACAGTATATAGTGTACAGCACAGCATAAGCATTATATACAGTATATATAGTCTACATCACAGTATATTCATTATATACAGTATATAGTGTACAGCACAGTATACACATTATATAAAGTATATATAGTGTACAGCACAGTATATTCATTATATACAGTATATAGTGTACAGCACAGTATATTCATTATAAACAGTATATATAGTGTACAGCACAATATAGTAATTATATACAGTATACAGTGTACAGCACAGTATAGTCATTATATACAGTATATATAGTGTACAGCACAGTATAGTCATTATATACAGTATATAGTGTACAGTACAGTATACTCATTATATACAGTATATAGTGTACAGCACAGTGTACTCATTATATACAGTATATATAGTGTACAGCACAGTATACTCATTATATACAGTATATATAGTGTACAGCACAGTATACACATTATATACAGTATATATAGTGCACAGCACAGTATACACATTATATGCAGTATATATAGTGTACAGCACAGTATACTCATTATATACAGTATATATAGTGTACAGCACAGTATACTCATTATATACAGTATATATAGTGTACAGCACAGTATACTCATTATATACAGTATATATAGTGTACAGCACAGTATACTCATTATATACAGTATACAGTATAAAGTGTACAGCACAGTATACACATTATATACAGTATATATAGTGTACAGCACAGTATACACATTATATACAGTATATATAGTGTACAGCACAGTATACTCATTATATACAGTATATAGTGTACAGCACAGTATACTCATTATATACAGTATATATAGTGTACAGCACAGTATACTCATTATATACAGTATATAGTGTACAGCACAGTATACTCATTATATACAGTATATAGTGTACAGCACAGTATACTCATTATATACAGTATATATAGTGTACAGCACAGTATACTCATTATATACAGTATATAGTGTACAGCACAGTATACTCATTATATACAGTATATAGTGTACAGCACAGTATACACATTATATACAGTATATATAGTGTACAGCACAGTATACTCATTATATACAGTATATATTGTACAGCACAGTATATTCATTATATACAGTATATATAGTGTACAGCACAGCATACTCATTATATACAGTATATAGTGTACAGCACAGTATACACATTATATACAGTATATATAGTGTACAGCACAGTATACACATTATATACAGTATATATAGTGTACAGCACAGTATACACATTATATACAGTATATATAGTGTACAGCACAGTATACTCATTATATACAGTATATAGTGTACAGCACAGTATACTCATTATATACATTATATATAGTGTACAGCACAGTATACACATTATATACAGTATATATAGTGTACAGCACAGTATACACATTATATACAGTATATATAGTGTACAGCACAGTATACACATTATATACAGTATATATAGTGTACAGCACAGTATACTCATTATATACAGTATATATAGTGTACAGCACAGTATACTCATTATATACAGTATACAGCACAGTATACTCATTATATACATTATATATAGTGTACAGCACAGTATACACATTATATACAGTATATATAGTGTACAGCACAGTATACACATTATATACAGTATATATAGTGTACAGCACAGTATACACATTATATACAGTATATATAGTGTACAGCACAGTATACTCATTATATACAGTATATATAGTGTACAGCACAGTATACTCATTATATACAGTATATATAGTGTACAGCACAGTATACTCATTATATACAGTATATATAGTGTACAGCACAGTATACACATTATATACAGTATATATAGTGTACAGCACAGTATATTCATTATATACAGTATATAGTGTACAGCACAGTATACACATTATATAAAGTATATATAGTGTACAGCACAGTATACTCATTATATACAGTATATATAGTGTACAGCACAGTATACTCATTATATACAGTATATATAGTGTACAGCACAGTATACTCATTATATACAGTATACAGTATAAAGTGTACAGCACAGTATACACATTATATACAGTATATATAGTGTACAGCACAGTATACACATTATATACAGTATATATAGTGTACAGCACAGTATACTCATTATATACAGTATAAAGTGTACAGCACAGCATACACATTATATACAGTATATATAGTGTACAGCACAGTATACTCATTATATACAGTATATAGTGTACAGCACAGTATACACATTATATACAGTATATATAGTGTACAGCACAGTATACTCATTATATACAGTATATAGTGTACAGCACAGTATACTCATTATATACAGTATATATAGTGTACAGCACAGTATACTCATTATATACAGTATATAGTGTACAGCACAGTATACTCATTATATACAGTATATATAGTGTACAGCACAGTATACTCATTATATACAGTATATATTGTACAGCACAGTATATTCATTATATACAGTATATAGTGTACAGCACAGTATACTCATTATATACAGTATATATAGTGTACAGCACAGTATACACATTATATACAGTATATATAGTGTACAGCACAGTATACTCATTATATACAGTATATATAGTGTACAGCACAGTATACTCATTATATACAGTATATATAGTGTACAGCACAGTATACACATTATATACAGTATATAGTGTACAGCACAGTATGCTCATTATATACAGTATATATAGTGTACAGCACAGTATACACATTATATACAGTATATATAGTGTACAGCACAGTATATTCATTATATACAGTATATAGTGTACAGCACAGTATACACATTATATAAAGTATATATAGTGTACAGCACAGTATATTCATTATATACAGTATATAGTGTACAGCATAGTATATTCATTATAAACAGTATATATAGTGTACAGCACAATATAGTAATTATATACAGTATACAGTGTACAGCACAGTATAGTCATTATATACAGTATATATAGTGTACAGCACAGTATAGTCATTATATACAGTATACAGTGTACAGCACAGTATATTCATTATATACAGTATATAGTGTACAGCACAGTGTACTCATTATATACAGTATATATAGTGTACAGAATACTCATTATATACAGTATATATAGTGTACAGCACAGTATACACATTATATACAGTATATATAGTGTACAGCACAGTATACACATTATATACAGTATAAATAGTGTACAGCACAGTATACACATTATATGCAGTATATATAGTGTACAGCACAGTATACTCATTATATACAGTATATATAGTGTACAGCACAGTATACTCATTATATACAGTATATATAGTGTACAGCACAGTATACTCATTATATACAGTATACAGTATAAAGTGTACAGCACAGTATACACATTATATACAGTATATATAGTGTACAGCACAGTATACACATTATATACAGTATATATAGTGTACAGCACAGTATACTCATTATATACAGTATATATAGTGTACAGCACAGTATACTCATTATATACAGTATATAGTGTACAGCACAGTATACTCATTATATACAGTATATAGTGTACAGCACAGTATACTCATTATATACAGTATATATAGTGTACAGCACAGTATACTCATTATATACAGTATATAGTGTACAGCACAGTATACTCATTATATACAGTATATAGTGTACAGCACAGTATACACATTATATACAGTATATATAGTGTACAGCACAGTATACTCATTATATACAGTATATATTGTACAGCACAGTATATTCATTATATACAGTATATATAGTGTACAGCACAGCATACTCATTATATACAGTATATAGTGTACAGCACAGTATACTCATTATATACAGTATATATAGTGTACAGCACAGTATACTCATTATATACAGTATATATTGTACAGCACAGCATATTCATTATATACAGTATATAGTGTACAGCACAGTATACTCATTATATACAGTATATATAGTGTACAGCACAGTATACACATTATATACAGTATATATAGTGTACAGCACAGTATACACATTATATACAGTATATATAGTGTACAGCACAGTATACACATTATATACAGTATATATAGTGTACAGCACAGTATACTCATTATATACAGTATATAGTGTACAGCACAGTATACTCATTATATACAGTATATATAGTGTACAGCACAGTATACACATTATATACAGTATATATAGTGTACAGCACAGTATACACATTATATACAGTATATATAGTGTACAGCACAGTATACACATTATATACAGTATATATAGTGTACAGCACAGTATACTCATTATATACAGTATATATAGTGTACAGCACAGTATACTCATTATATACAGTATATATAGTGTACAGCACAGTATACTCATTATATACAGTATATATAGTGTACAGCACAGTATACACATTATATACAGTATATATAGTGTACAGCACAGTATACTCATTATATACAGTATATATAGTGTACAGCACAGTATACTCATTATATACAGTATATATAGTGTACAGCACAGTATACACATTATATACAGTATATAGTGTACAGCACAGCATACGCATTATATACAGTATATATAGTCTACATCACAGTATATTCATTATATACAGTATATAGTGTACAGCACAGTATACACATTATATAAAGTATATATAGTGTACAGCACAGTATACTCATTATATACAGTATATAGTGTACAGCACAGTATATTCATTATAAACAGTATATATAGTGTACAGCACAATATAGTAATTATATACAGTATACAGTGTACAGCACAGTATAGTCATTATATACAGTATATATAGTGTACAGCACAGTATAGTCATTATATACAGTATATAGTGTACAGCACAGTATACTCATTATATACAGTATATAGTGTACAGCACAGTGTACTCATTATATACAGTATATATAGTGTACAGCACAGTATACTCATTATATACAGTATATATAGTGTACAGCACAGTATACACATTATATACAGTATATATAGTGTACAGCACAGTATACACATTATATACAGTATATATAGTGTACAGCACAGTATACACATTATATACAGTATATATAGTGTACAGCACAGTATACTCATTATATACAGTATATATAGTGTACAGCACAGTATACTCATTATATACAGTATATATAGTGTACAGCACAGTATACTCATTATATACAGTATACAGTATAAAGTGTACAGCACAGTATACACATTATATACAGTATATATAGTGTACAGCACAGTATACACATTATATACAGTATATATAGTGTACAGCACAGTATACTCATTATATACAGTATATAGTGTACAGCACAGTATACTCATTATATACAGTATATATAGTGTACAGCACAGTATACTCATTATATACAGTATATAGTGTACAGCACAGTATACTCATTATATACAGTATATAGTGTACAGCACAGTATACTCATTATATACAGTATATATAGTGTACAGCACAGTATACTCATTATATACAGTATATAGTGTACAGCACAGTATACTCATTATATACAGTATATAGTGTACAGCACAGTATACACATTATATACAGTATATATAGTGTACAGCACAGTATACACATTATATACAGTATATATAGTGTACAGCACAGTATACACATTATATACAGTATATATAGTGTACAGCACAGTATACTCATTATATACAGTATATATAGTGTACAGCACAGTATACTCATTATATACAGTATACAGCACAGTATACTCATTATATACATTATATATAGTGTACAGCACAGTATACACATTATATACAGTATATATAGTGTACAGCACAGTATACACATTATATACAGTATATATAGTGTACAGCACAGTATACACATTATATACAGTATATATAGTGTACAGCACAGTATACTCATTATATACAGTATATATAGTGTACAGCACAGTATACTCATTATATACAGTATATATAGTGTACAGCACAGTATACTCATTATATACAGTATATATAGTGTACAGCACAGTATACTCATTATATACAGTATATATAGTGTACAGCACAGTATACTCATTATATACAGTATATAGTGTACAGCACAGTATACACATTATATAAAGTATATATAGTGTACAGCACAGTATACTCATTATATACAGTATATATAGTGTACAGCACAGTATACACATTATATACAGTATATATAGTGTACAGCACAGTATACTCATTATATACAGTATATAGTGTACAGCACAGTATACACATTATATAAAGTATATATAGTGTACAGCACAGTATACTCATTATATACAGTATATAGTGTACAGCACAGTATACTCATTATATACAGTATATAGTGTACAGCACAGTATACACATTATATACAGTATATATAGTGTACAGCACAGTATACGCATTATATACAGTATATATAGTGTACAGCACAGTATACTCATTATATACAGTATATATAGTGTACAGCACAGTATACTCATTATATACAGTATATATAGTGTACAGCACAGTATACTCATTATATACAGTATATATAGTGTACAGCACAGTATACACATTATATACAGTATATATAGTGTACAGCACAGTATACACATTATATACAGTATATATAGTGTACAGCACAGTATACACATTATATACAGTATATATAGTGTACAGCACAGTATACTCATTATATACAGTATATATAGTGTACAGCACAGTATACTCATTATATACAGTATACAGTATAAAGTGTACAGCACAGTATACACATTATATACAGTATATATAGTGTACAGCACAGTATACACATTATATACAGTATATATAGTGTACAGTACAGTATACTCATTATATACAGTATATAGTGTACAGCACAGTATACTCATTATATACAGTATATATAGTGTACAGCACAGTATACTCATTATATACAGTATATAGTGTACAGCACAGTATACTCATTATATACAGTATATAGTGTACAGCACAGTATACTCATTATATACAGTATATATAGTGTACAGCACAGTATACTCATTATATACAGTATATAGTGTACAGCACAGTATACTCATTATATACAGTATATAGTGTACAGCACAGTATACACATTATATACAGTATATATAGTGTACAGCACAGTATACTCATTATATACAGTATATATTGTACAGCACAGTATATTCATTATATACAGTATATATAGTGTACAGCACAGCATACTCATTATATACAGTATATAGTGTACAGCACAGTATACTCATTATATACAGTATATATAGTGTACAGCACAGTATACACATTATATACAGTATATATAGTGTACAGCACAGTATATACATTATATACAGTATATATAGTGTACAGCACAGTATACTCATTATATACAGTATATATAGTGTACAGCACAGTATACTCATTATATACAGTATATATAGTGTACAGCACAGTATACACATTATATACAGTATATATAGTGTACAGCACAGTATACTCATTATATACAGTATATATAGTGTACAGCACAGTATACTCATTATATACAGTATATATAGTGTACAGCACAGTATACTCATTATATACAGTATATATAGTGTACAGCACAGTATACTCATTATATACAGTATATATAGTGTACAGCACAGTATACACATTATATACAGTATATAGTGTACAGCACAGTATACTCATTATATACAGTATATATAGTGTACAGCACAGTATACTCATTATATACAGTATATATAGTGTACAGCACAGTATACTCATTATATACAGTATATATAGTGTACAGCACAGTATACACATTATATACAGTATATAGTGTACAGCACATTATACTCATTATATACAGTATATATAGTGTACAGCACAGTATACTCATTATATACAGTATATATAGTGTACAGCACAGTATACTCATTATATACAGTATATATAGTGTACAGCACAGTATACACATTATATACAGTATATAGTGTACAGCACAGTATACTCATTATATACAGTATATATAGTGTACAGCACAGTATACTCATTATATACAGTATATATAGTGTACAGCACAGTATACTCATTATATACAGTATATATAGTGTACAGCACAGTATACTCATTATATACAGTATATATAGTGTACAGCACAGTATACACATTATATACAGTATATATAGTGTACAGCACAGTATACACATTATATACAGTATATATAGTGTACAGCACAGTATACACATTATATACAGTATATATAGTGTACAGCACAGTATACTCATTATATACAGTATATATAGTGTACAGCACAGTATACTCATTATATACAGTATATATAGTGTACAGCACAGTATACTCATTATATACAGTATATATAGTGTACAGCACAGTATACACATTATATACAGTATATATAGTGTACAGCACAGTATATTCATTATATACAGTATATATAGTGTACAGCACAGTATACTCATTATATACAGTATATATAGTGTACAGCACAGTATACACATTATATACAGTATATAGTGTACAGCACAGCATAAGCATTATATACAGTATATATAGTGTACAGCACAGTATATTCATTATATACAGTATATAGTGTACAGCACAGTATACACATTATATAAAGTATATATAGTGTACAGCACAGTATACTCATTATATACAGTATATAGTGTACAGCACAGTATACTCATTATATACAGTATATATAGTGTACAGCACAGTATACTCATTATATACAGTATACAGTGTACAGCACAGTATACTCATTATATACAGTATATATAGTGTACAGCACAGTATACTCATTATATACAGTATATAGTGTACAGTACAGTATACTCATTATATACAGTATATAGTGTACAGCACAGTGTACTCATTATATACAGTATATATAGTGTACAGCACAGTATACTCATTATATACAGTATATATAGTGTACAGCACAGTATACACATTATATACAGTATATATAGTGTACAGCACAGTATACACATTATATACAGTATATATAGTGTACAGCACAGTATACACATTATATACAGTATATATAGTGTACAGCACAGTATACTCATTATATACAGTATATATAGTGTACAGCACAGTATACTCATTATATACAGTATATATAGTGTACAGCACAGTATACTCATTATATACAGTATACAGTATAAAGTGTACAGCACAGTATACACATTATATACAGTATATATAGTGTACAGCACAGTATACACATTATATACAGTATATATAGTGTACAGCACAGTATACTCATTATATACAGTATATAGTGTACAGCACAGTATACTCATTATATACAGTATATATAGTGTACAGCACAGTATACTCATTATATACAGTATATAGTGTACAGCACAGTATACTCATTATATACAGTATATAGTGTACAGCACAGTATACTCATTATATACAGTATATATAGTGTACAGCACAGTATACTCATTATATACAGTATATAGTGTACAGCACAGTATACTCATTATATACAGTATATAGTGTACAGCACAGTATACACATTATATACAGTATATATAGTGTACAGCACAGTATACACATTATATACAGTATATATAGTGTACAGCACAGTATACACATTATATACAGTATATATAGTGTACAGCACAGTATACTCATTATATACAGTATATATAGTGTACAGCACAGTATACTCATTATATACAGTATACAGCACAGTATACTCATTATATACATTATATATAGTGTACAGCACAGTATACACATTATATACAGTATATATAGTGTACAGCACAGTATACACATTATATACAGTATATATAGTGTACAGCACAGTATACACATTATATACAGTATATATAGTGTACAGCACAGTATACTCATTATATACAGTATATATAGTGTACAGCACAGTATACTCATTATATACAGTATATATAGTGTACAGCACAGTATACTCATTATATACAGTATATATAGTGTACAGCACAGTATACTCATTATATACAGTATATATAGTGTACAGCACAGTATACTCATTATATACAGTATATAGTGTACAGCACAGTATACACATTATATACAGTATATATAGTGTACAGCACAGTATACTCATTATATACAGTATATATAGTGTACAGCACAGTATACACATTATATACAGTATATATAGTCTACATCACAGTATATTCATTATATACAGTATATAGTGTACAGCACAGTATACACATTATATAAAGTATATATAGTGTACAGCACAGTATATTCATTATATACAGTATACAGTGTACAGCACAGTATATTCATTATATACAGTATATAGTGTACAGCACAGTATACACATTATATACAGTATATATAGTGTACAGCACAGTATACGCATTATATACAGTATATATAGTGTACAGCACAGTATACTCATTATATACAGTATATATAGTGTACAGCACAGTATACTCATTATATACAGTATATATAGTGTACAGCACAGTATACTCATTATATACAGTATATATAGTGTACAGCACAGTATACACATTATATACAGTATATATAGTGTACAGCACAGTATACACATTATATACAGTATATATAGTGTACAGCACAGTATACACATTATATGCAGTATATATAGTGTACAGCACAGTATACTCATTATATACAGTATATATAGTGTACAGCACAGTATACTCATTATATACAGTATACAGTATAAAGTGTACAGCACAGTATACACATTATATACAGTATATATAGTGTACAGCACAGTATACACATTATATACAGTATATATAGTGTACAGTACAGTATACTCATTATATACAGTATATAGTGTACAGCACAGTATACTCATTATATACAGTATATATAGTGTACAGCACAGTATACTCATTATATACAGTATATAGTGTACAGCACAGTATACTCATTATATACAGTATATAGTGTACAGCACAGTATACTCATTATATACAGTATATATAGTGTACAGCACAGTATACTCATTATATACAGTATATAGTGTACAGCACAGTATACTCATTATATACAGTATATAGTGTACAGCACAGTATACACATTATATACAGTATATATAGTGTACAGCACAGTATACTCATTATATACAGTATATATTGTACAGCACAGTATACTCATTATATACAGTATATATAGTGTACAGCACAGCATACTCATTATATACAGTATATAGTGTACAGCACAGTATACTCATTATATACAGTATATATAGTGTACAGCACAGTATACACATTATATACAGTATATATAGTGTACAGCACAGTATATACATTATATACAGTATATATAGTGTACAGCACAGTATACTCATTATATACAGTATATATAGTGTACAGCACAGTATACTCATTATATACAGTATATATAGTGTACAGCACAGTATACACATTATATACAGTATATATAGTGTACAGCACAGTATACTCATTATATACAGTATATATAGTGTACAGCACAGTATACTCATTATATACAGTATATATAGTGTACAGCACAGTATACTCATTATATACAGTATATATAGTGTACAGCACAGTATACTCATTATATACAGTATATATAGTGTACAGCACAGTATACACATTATATACAGTATATAGTGTACAGCACAGTATACTCATTATATACAGTATATATAGTGTACAGCACAGTATACTCATTATATACAGTATATATAGTGTACAGCACAGTATACTCATTATATACAGTATATATAGTGTACAGCACAGTATACACATTATATACAGTATATAGTGTACAGCACATTATACTCATTATATACAGTATATATAGTGTACAGCACAGTATACTCATTATATACAGTATATATAGTGTACAGCACAGTATACTCATTATATACAGTATATATAGTGTACAGCACAGTATACACATTATATACAGTATATAGTGTACAGCACAGTATACTCATTATATACAGTATATATAGTGTACAGCACAGTATACTCATTATATACAGTATATATAGTGTACAGCACAGTATACTCATTATATACAGTATATATAGTGTACAGCACAGTATACTCATTATATACAGTATATATAGTGTACAGCACAGTATACTCATTATATACAGTATATATAGTGTACAGCACAGTATACACATTATATACAGTATATAGTGTACAGCACATTATACTCATTATATACAGTATATATAGTGTACAGCACAGTATACTCATTATATACAGTATATATAGTGTACAGCACAGTATACTCATTATATACAGTATATATAGTGTACAGCACAGTATACTCATTATATACAGTATATATAGTGTACAGCACAGTATATTCATTATATACAGTATATATAGTGTACAGCACATTATACTCATTATATACAGTATATATAGTGTACAGCACAGTATACTCATTATATACAGTATATATAGTGTACAGCACAGTATACTCATTATATACAGTATATATAGTGTACAGCACAGTATACACATTATATACAGTATATATAGTGTACAGCACAGTATACACATTATATACAGTATATATAGTGTACAGCACAGTATACTCATTATATACAGTATACAGCACAGTATACTCATTATATACATTATACAGCACAGTATACTCATTATATACATTATATATAGTGTACAGCACAGTATACACATTATATACAGTATATATAGTGTACAGCACAGTATACACATTATATACAGTATATATAGTGTACAGCACAGTATACACATTATATACAGTATATATAGTGTACAGCACAGTATACTCATTATATACAGTATATATAGTGTACAGCACAGTATACTCATTATATACAGTATATATAGTGTACAGCACAGTATACTCACTATATACAGTATATATAGTGTACAGCACAGTATACTCATCATATACAGTATATATAGTGTACAGCACAGTATACTCATTATATACAGTATATATAGTGTACAGCACAGTATACACATTATATACAGTATATATAGTGTACAGCACAGTATATTCATTATATACAGTATATATAGTGTACAGCACAGTATACTTATTATATACAGTATATATAGTGTACAGCACAGTATACACATTATATACAGTATATAGTGTACAGCACAGCATAAGCATTATATACAGTATATATAGTCTACATCACAGTATATTCATTATATACAGTATATAGTGTACAGCACAGTATACACATTATATAAAGTATATATAGTGTACAGCACAGTATATTCATTATATACAGTATACAGTGTACAGCACAGTATATTCATTATATACAGTATATAGTGTACAGCACAGTATACACATTATATACAGTATATATAGTGTACAGCACAGTATACGCATTATATGCAGTATATATAGTGTACAGCACAGTATACTCATTATATACAGTATATATAGTGTACAGCACAGTATACTCATTATATACAGTATATATAGTGTACAGCACAGTATACTCATTATATACAGTATATATAGTGTACAGCACAGTATACACATTATATACAGTATATATAGTGTACAGCACAGTATACACATTATATACAGTATATATAGTGTACAGCACAGTATACACATTATATGCAGTATATATAGTGTACAGCACAGTATACTCATTATATACAGTATATATAGTGTACAGCACAGTATACTCATTATATACAGTATATATAGTGTACAGCACAGTATACTCATTATATACAGTATACAGTATAAAGTGTACAGCACAGTATACACATTATATACAGTATATATAGTGTACAGCACAGTATACACATTATATACAGTATATATAGTGTACAGCACAGTATACTCATTATATACAGTATATAGTGTACAGCACAGTATACTCATTATATACAGTATATATAGTGTACAGCACAGTATACTCATTATATACAGTATATAGTGTACAGCACAGTATACTCATTATATACAGTATATAGTGTACAGCACAGTATACTCATTATATACAGTATATATAGTGTACAGCACAGTATACTCATTATATACAGTATATAGTGTACAGCACAGTATACTCATTATATACAGTATATAGTGTACAGCACAGTATACACATTATATACAGTATATATAGTGTACAGCACAGTATACTCATTATATACAGTATATATTGTACAGCACAGTATATTCATTATATACAGTATAGTGTACAGCACAGCATACTCATTATATACAGTATATAGTGTACAGCACAGTATACTCATTATATACAGTATATATAGTGTACAGCACAGTATACACATTATATACAGTATATATAGTGTACAGCACAGTATACACATTATATACAGTATATATAGTGTACAGCACAGTATACTCATTATATACAGTATATATAGTGTACAGCACAGTATACTCATTATATACAGTATATATAGTGTACAGCACAATATACACATTATATACAGTATATATAGTGTACAGCACAGTATACTCATTATATACAGTATATATAGTGTACAGCACAGTATACTCATTATATACAGTATATATAGTGTACAGCACAGTATACACATTATATACAGTATATATAGTGTACAGCACAGTATATTCATTATATACAGTATATATAGTGTACAGCACAGTATACTTATTATATACAGTATATATAGTGTACAGCACAGTATACATATTATATACAGTATATAGTGTACAGCACAGCATAAGCATTATATACAGTATATATAGTCTACATCACAGTATATTCATTATATACAGTATATAGTGTACAGCACAGTATACACATTATATAAAGTATATATAGTGTACAGCACAGTATATTCATTATATACAGTATACAGTGTACAGCACAGTATATTAATTATATACAGTATATAGTGTACAGCACAGTATACACATTATATACAGTATATATAGTGTACAGCACAGTATACGCATTATATGCAGTATATATAGTGTACAGCACAGTATACTCATTATATACAGTATATATAGTGTACAGCACAGTATACTCATTATATACAGTATATATAGTGTACAGCACAGTATACTCATTATATACAGTATATATAGTGTACAGCACAGTATACACATTATATACAGTATATATAGTGTACAGCACAGTATACACATTATATACAGTATATATAGTGTACAGCACAGTATACACATTATATGCAGTATATATAGTGTACAGCACAGTATACTCATTATATACAGTATATATAGTGTACAGCACAGTATACTCATTATATACAGTATATATAGTGTACAGCACAGTATACTCATTATATACAGTATACAGTATAAAGTGTACAGCACAGTATACACATTATATACAGTATATATAGTGTACAGCACAGTATACACATTATATACAGTATATATAGTGTACAGCACAGTATACTCATTATATACAGTATATAGTGTACAGCACAGTATACTCATTATATACAGTATATATAGTGTACAGCACAGTATACTCATTATATACAGTATATAGTGTACAGCACAGTATACTCATTATATACAGTATATAGTGTACAGCACAGTATACTCATTATATACAGTATATATAGTGTACAGCACAGTATACTCATTATATACAGTATATAGTGTACAGCACAGTATACTCATTATATACAGTATATAGTGTACAGCACAGTATACTCATTATATACAGTATATAGTGTACAGCACAGTATACACATTATATACAGTATATATAGTGTACAGCACAGTATACTCATTATATACAGTATATATTGTACAGCACAGTATATTCATTATATACAGTATAGTGTACAGCACAGCATACTCATTATATACAGTATATAGTGTACAGCACAGTATACTCATTATATACAGTATATATAGTGTACAGCACAGTATACACATTATATACAGTATATATAGTGTACAGCACAGTATACACATTATATACAGTATATATAGTGTACAGCACAGTATACTCATTATATACAGTATATATAGTGTACAGCACAGTATACTCATTATATACAGTATATATAGTGTACAGCACAATATACACATTATATACAGTATATATAGTGTACAGCACAGTATACTCATTATATACAGTATATATAGTGTACAGCACAGTATACTCATTATATACAGTATATATAGTGTACAGCACAGTATACACATTATATACAGTATATAGTGTACAGCACATTATACTCATTATATACAGTATATATAGTGTACAGCACAGTATACTCATTATATACAGTATATATAGTGTACAGCACAGTATACACATTATATACAGTATATATAGTGTACAGCACAGTATACACATTATATACAGTATATAGTGTACAGCACATTATACTCATTATATACAGTATATATAGTGTACAGCACAGTATACTCATTATATACAGTATATATAGTGTACAGCACAGTATACTCATTATATACAGTATGTATAGTGTACAGCACAGTATACACATTATATACAGTATATAGTGTACAGCACAGTATACTCATTATATACAGTATATATAGTGTACGGCACAGTATACTCATTATATACAGTATATATAGTGTACAGCACAGTATATTCATTATATACAGTATATATAGTGTACAGCACAGTATACACATTATATACAGTATATAGTGTACAGCACATTATACTCATTATATACAGTATATATAGTGTACAGCACAGTATACTCATTATATACAGTATATATAGTGTACAGCACAGTATACTCATTATATACAGTATATATAGTGTACAGCACAGTATACTCATTATATACAGTATATATAGTGTACAGCACAGTATACACATTATATACAGTATATAGTGTACAGCACAGTATACTCATTATATACAGTATATATAGTGTACAGCACAGTATGCTCATTATATACAGTATATATAGTGTACAGCACAGTATACTCATTATATACAGTATATATAGTGTACAGCACAGTATACTCATTATATACAGTATATATAGTGTACAGCACAGTATACTCATTATATACAGTATATATAGTGTACAGCACAGTATACTCATTATATACAGTATATATAGTGTACAGCACAGTATACTCATTATATACAGTATATATAGTGTACAGCACAGTATACACATTATATACAGTATATAGTGTACAGCACATTATACTCATTATATACAGTATATATAGTGTACAGCACAGTATACTCATTATATACAGTATATATAGTGTACAGCACAGTATACTCATTATATACAGTATATATAGTGTACAGCACAGTATACTCATTATATACAGTATATATAGTGTACAGCACAGTATATTCATTATATACAGTATATATAGTGTACAGCACATTATACTCATTATATAATGTATATATAGTGTGCAGCACAGTATACACATTATATACAGTATATATAGTGTACAGCACAGTATACTCATTATATACAGTATATATAGTGTACAGCACAGTATACTCATTATATACAGTATATATAGTGTACAGCACAGTATACTCATTATATACAGTATATATAGTGTACAGCACAGTATACACATTATATACAGTATATATAGTGTACAGCACAGTATACTCATTATATACAGTATATATAGTGTACAGCACAGTATACACATTATATACAGTATATATAGTGTACAGCACAGTATACACATTATATACAGTATATATAGTGTACAGCACAGTATACACATTATATACAGTATATATAGTGTACAGCACAGTATACACATTATATACAGTATATAGTGTACAGCACAGTATACACATTATATACAGTATATATAGTGTACAGCACAGTATACTCACAATATATGTTTAGCATGGTAACATATATACAGTGTATACTATATATATATACATATACACACACACATTTGTAAGTGTGTAGAGAATATATATATATATATATATATATATAATATATATATAGACTCATTTCTCGGTGTAAGCTCCCATTGTGCAGTGCTTGGGGCCGGTGACACCAGCAGGCACAGCCCGGCCAGCTCTGGCAGCCATGCACGGAGGCCGCGCCGTGTGATCAGTGGAGGCGCTCCGGTCACAGCGCCGGGACCCCCGTGTGTCAGTGCTCCGGACACCACCGCACAGCCGCCCTGGGAGCTGCATTATTTCGCTAGTTTTCTAATATAAATCCCATTTGTTCTTATTTCCCTGTGTTCCTCCATGGGAGACCCGACTGTTGTGTGAGGGAGGTGGGAGAGGGCTGAGAGCGGCGGCATCTCTATGGTGTGAATGTGCGCAAGATACAGGCGGCCAGCAGTGGAGTAGCTGCAGCCGGGCTCTGCCTCATGTCTGATGCTGTCATTGTCACCTGCCACCCTAGCACGGGGGGACCCAGTACCCCGGACAGCCCAGCTCCCAGAACAGCCCAGTACCCGTGACAGCCCAAAACCCAGGGCAGGTCAGCACCCAGGGCAGGAAAGCACCCAGGTCAGGAAAGCACCCAGGGCAGGAAAGCACCCAGGGCAGGAAAGCACCCAGGGCAGGTCAGCACCCAGTATAGTTCAGCACCAAGGACAGCCCAGCACGCAGGACAGCCCAGCACCCAGCGAAGGTCAGCACCCAGGACAGGTCAGCACCCAGGGCAGGTCAGCACCCAGGGCAGGTCAGCACCCAGCGCAGCTCAGCACCCAGGCCAGTCCAGTACCCAGGACAGCACAGCACCAAGGGAAGGTCAGCTCCCAGGGAAGGTCAGCACCCAGGACAGGTCAGCACCCAGGGCAGGTCAGCACACAGGACAGTCCAGTACCCAGGGCAGCTCTGCACCCAGGACAGCCCAGCACCCAGCGAAGGTCAGCACCCAGAACAGCCCAACACCCAGGGAAGGTCAGCACCCAGGACAGGTCAGCACCCAGGGCAGGTCAGCACCCAGGGCAGGTCAGCACCCAGCGCAGCTCAGCACCCAGGCCAGTCCAGTACCCAGGACAGCCCAGCACCCAGGGAAGGTCAGCTCCCAGGGAAGGTCAGCACCCAGGACAGGTCAGCACCCAGGGCAGGTCAGCACCCAGGACAGTCCAGTACCCAGGGCAGCTCTGCACCCAGGACAGCCCAGCACCCAGCGAAGGTCAGCACCCAGAACAGCCCAACACCCAGGGAAGGTCAGCACCCAGGACAGGTCAGCACCCAGGGCAGGTCAGCACCCAGCGCAGCTCAGCACCCAGGCCAGTCCAGTACCCAGGACAGTCCAGCACCCAGGGAAGGTCAGCTCCCAGGGAAGGTCAGCACCCAGGACAGGTCAGCACCCAGGGCAGGTCAGCACCCAGGACAGTCCAGTACCCAGGGCAGCTCTGCACCCAGGACAGGTCAGCACCCAGGGAAGGTCAGCACCCAGAACAGCCCAACACCCAGGGCAGGTCAGCACCCGGGATAGTTCAGCATCAAGGACAGCCCAGCACAGGTCAGCAGCCAGAACAGCCAGCAGTCAGGGCACGAAAGCACCCAGGACAGCTCAGCACCAAGAACAGCCCAATACCCATGACAGCCCAGCACCCAGGGAAGGTCAGCACCTAAAACAGCCCAACACCCAGGGCAGGTCAGCACCCAGGACAGCTCAGCACCAAGAACAGCCCAATACCCATGACAGCCCAGCACCCAGGGAAGGTCAGCACCTAAAACAGCCCAACACCCAGGGCAGGTCAGCACCCAGGACAGCTCAGCACCCAGGACAGCTCAGCACCCAGGACAGCCCAGCACCCAGGGAAGGTCAGCACCTAAAACAGCCCAACACCCAGGGCAGGTCAGCACCTAGGACAGTCCAGTACCCAGGGCAGGTCAGCACCCAGGATAGTTCAGCATCAAGGACAGCCAGGAGTCAGGGCAGGAAAGCACCCAGGGCAGGTCAGCACCCAGGGCAGGTCAGCACCCAGGATAGTTCAGTATCAAGGACAGCCAGGAGTCAGGGCAGGAAAGCACCCAGGGCAGGTCAGCACCCAGGGCAGGTCAGCACCCAGGATAGTTCAGTATCAAGGACAGCCAGGAGTCAGGGCAGGAAAGCACCCAGGGCAGGTCAGCACCCAGGGCAGGTCAGCACCCAGGATAGTTCAGTATCAAGGACAGCCAGGAGTCAGGGCAGGAAAGCACCCAGGGCAGGTCAGCACCCAGGGCAGGTCAGCATCAAGGACAGCCAGGAGTCAGGGCAGGAAAGCACCCAGGGCAGGTCAGCACCCAGGGCAGCCCAGCACCCAGGGAAGGTCAGCACCTAAAACAGCCCAGCACGCAGGACAGCCCAGCACCCAGGGAAGGTCAGCACCCAGGACAGCTCAGCACCCAGGACAGCCCAGCACCCAGGGAAGGTCAGCACCCAGAACAGCCCAACACCCAGGGAAGGTCAGCACCCAGGACAGGTCAGCACCCAGGGCAGGTCAGCACCCAGAGCAGGTCAGCACCCAGCGCAGCTCAGCACCCAGGCCAGTCCAGTACCCAGGGCAGGTCAGCACCCAGCGCAGCTCAGCACCCAGGCCAGTCCAGTACCCAGGGCAGGTCAGCACCCAGGGAAGGTCAGCACCCAGGACAGCCCAGCACCCAGGGAAGGTCAGCTCCCAGGGAAGGTCAGCACCAAGGACAGGTCAGCACCCAGGGCAGGTCAGCACCCAGGACAGTCCAGTACCCAGGGCAGCTCTGCACCCAGGACAGATCAGCACCCAGGGAAGGTCAGCACCCAGAACAGCCCAACACCCAGGACAGCCCAGTACCCAGGACAGCTCTGCACCCAGGAGAGTCCAGCATCCAGAACACCTCAGCAGCCAGGACCGTGCTCCCTGCAGCACATCCCCTCCCCATCTCATGCGCATCCACACGACTACTTCTCCCTTCTCCAAAAGGGGGGATTGCAAGAAAGGAGGATCATGTCTCTACCAAAGAGTTAATAGTGTCACATATGACGTCAGAATTCCAATGTGCCCAGAGATTTTTCTCTGCCTCCTTGCCCATTTTCCTGCCTCCCTCCTTGGCTTCCTCTCTTCACTGCCTTGGTTTTCTGTGCCCCCTCCTCTCATCTCTTCCCCCTCTCTTCTCTTGCTCCCTCCCTCCTTCCCTCCCTCCACACAATGTGCAGTAGTCAGATCCTGCTGCAGCAGATATAATGGAGCATCCCTCCTCCTCCTCCTTGTGCTGAAGCTTACCCTTTCCCCCACTCCTTTATTTTTTCCCATTTCTATTTCATTTCATCCCCCTCCTGTACAGAAGAAAGGACAAGAGGAGGGGGCGTGAGAGGGGTAAACACCGACCCCCTCAAGTCTAGCAACTAGCGAAAAGGGGGAGCAAGGTAGAAAAAAGGGGAGATCCCAATTTGCTACCTAGATCACCCTCCCTCCCCCATCACCCTGGCTTGGAGGAGCCATGCACAAAATGCAGATGATGGAATAGGCAAGAAAAAAGGAGGCAAATAGAGGCTGAAGAAAGGCACAATCCACCCATCGTCTGGATGCGAATTCTGGATTCTCATGTTTTTTCTGCTACAGGGAAGAAAGAGGATTAGCCTCGACAATTGCTCTCACCCTCTTCTCTTCCACCTTCACGCAAAATTTGGAGTGGATCATTATATCCCCTTTTTTGATAAAGGAAGGATTCTTTTAATTTTTTGGGAAATTTGGCTTTTGCACTGATTTTTTTTATTGAGGGGGGTCACAGGAATTTGAAGCCTTCCCCCACCCCCTCATCCCTTTCCCCCTCCATCCAAAATCCCTCTCCACTCCATGGTCCAGGTGGAAATGTTGAGTTTGGGGAGAGAGAGCTGGATTGGAGCAATTCTCTCAGCTTTGGCTACCCTCCTGCTAGTCTGTTCTGCACAAAGGTAAGATGATGGGGGTATTGGTGGGAGGGGTGCAGAAATGGAAGGAAAATGAGATATTGGTGGAGACAAGGGGGCTACTACTAGAAGATTGCAGAAAGCCTTCAGAGATGAATGGTGAGGTCGTGATGGATAAAGGGACAAAGGTGGAAGTACTGTAGGTATGTGAGAAGAAGGAGCGTTAATAGAGAAGGAAGCATGGGCCAGGGTACAATTTGGGGAAAGGAATTGCATTTAAACATTCCAGGAGATGAAACAATGTATCAAAATTGGCTACTGTTTATCCTTGGGGATTACTTATATACTCTAAGGGGAAAATGGAAGAGAATGGTTACAGTGTGACAGCAAAGATGGTTTTATTAGATGAGGCACATACACTGCTCCAGGCTAAAATACATCCACATAGCCATGGTTAGAAGAAGGAAACCATTGGATGACAAAGCTTTGGATTTACTGCTTCCTAGAAGTTTATGGAAAAACGCAGAACGGAGCCATTAGATGGCTACATATTGGTTTTACGATAGCACTGTAAGGGGAGGAGCGAGGTAGACATGATGCCGAAGGACATGGGGCCTGGTTGTATATGTGTGATACCTACAGATTAGCTCCACTATAAGACTGTAAGCCTTCATAGATGCTTATGTATGGAAGCATTATGGAAAGCCTCGTGTATGAAAACGGCCCGGTGAGCATAAAATGGAGATAGCGCCCTGTAGGAGAGTGAAAACATAATAAATAGGATGTGATTATTTAATAAACAAATATTAATATTATTAAATATACCACTATGTAACATAAACACACACATATATATATATATAAATACGAACATCATTGGTGAGCAGCTGTCTCCAAACCTTCAAACCTTGATCCTAATCTTGCAGGAATGTGCATATTTTAGATTCAGACTGAAGACAGCAAAACTATAAAAGATCAGACATGGAAATAAGGAGCATGGAAAATACTCAGAATATGTGTACACCTTAGATTCCTCAAAGTATCCCCCCCACACTCTCTCCCTATTACTCTTATAACCCCCCTAGGCATTCTCTTTAGCAGCTTCATCAAGAAGTCATCAGGAATGGTTTCACAGGTATTACTGATCAAGAGTTGATTTGCGGCTTTTAGAAAGTGTTTGCGATCATCAGGTGTGTTTTACAGAGGCAATATAGGTGCACAATTAAATACAGTGCTGCGCTCTATTACACAACTCTTTTAAGGCAGAATATGGCAGGAACCACTCAACTAAGTAAGGAGAAATGACAGGCCATCACTGATTTAAGACATGATTAGTCAATACAGAATTTTACTAGAACCTTCATGGTACAGTCATGGGAACCATCAATTGCTATGATGCAATTTTCTAAGATGAAGACACCCCCCACCACTAGGATAGAAAGGTCAACAATTACATCCGCTGCAGAGGATAAGTTCATCACAGTTCCCCCAGAAACAGCAAAGTGACAGCACTTCATATAACATCCCTCATATACATGATGCACAAACATTAAGAAACAAACACAGCTAATTAACAACTATCTAGAGGAGACTCTAAGAAGCTGGCCTTTATGGTCGAACAGCTGTAAAGAAGTCATCACTGAGGACCACAAACGAGAAGCAACTTGTTTGCGCCAAGCAGCACAAGGAATGGATATTAGGTCCATACTGTACTGATTAGTCAAAATTTCAAATTTTTGGTACCAACCACTGTATCTTTGTGAGATGTAGGAAAACTAAGTGGATGGTTTCTACATCTGTGGTGCCCAATATGAAGCATGGAGGTGAAGGTGTAATGGTGTTGGGGTGCTTTGCATGTGACAGTGATGTTGAGTTGTTACAAAATCAAAGCGCATTTACCTAGCATGGCTTCCACAGCATTCTGCAACGACATGCCAATGACAGGTGGAACCACAATTTATATTGTAACGTGAAAATAGCCCAAAGCACCTGCAGGCTATATAAGGACCATGTGACCAAGAAGGTGAGGGAGGGAGGCTGGATCAAATGATATGGCCTCCACAATCACCTGACCTCAACACAATTGACATATTTTGAGATGAGTTGGACCCAGAGTGAAGGCTAATCAACCAACAAGTGTCAGCACCTCTGGGAACTCCTTCAACACTGTTGTAACCATTTTAGGTGACAACCTGATGAGGCTGCCTGAGAAGATGCCAAGGGGGAGTCAAGCAGACATCAGAATAAAAGGATGTATTGTGACCGTGAGGAATCAACGATGTAATAAATATTCTCGTTTCACTTGTGTTTCTCTACTCTATTTCCATCTATCTATCTATCTATCTATCTATCTATCTATCTATCTATCTATCTATCTACATATCTAATATCTATCTATCATGTATATATCTATTATATATCTACTATACCTATTATCTATCTGTTATCTATCTATCTACCTATCTATCATCTATTTATCTATTACATATCTATCTATCTATCATCTATCTACCTATTATCTATCTATCTGTTATCTATCTATTATCTATCTATTATATATCTATCTATCATATATCTATTTATCTATTACCTATCTATTCATATATCTATCTATTTATCTATCTATCTAACTATATATCTACTATCTATCTATTATGTATCTATCTATTATCTATCTGTTATCTATCTATTATGTATCTATCTATCTACCTTTCATCTATCTGTTATCTATCTATCTATCTATCTATCTATTATCTATCTATCTGTTATCTATCTATCTATCTATCATCTATCTATTTATCTATTACCTATCTATCTATCATCTATCTACCTATTATCTATCTATCTATTATATATCTATCTATCATCTATCTATTTATCTATTACCTATCTATTTATATATCTATCTATCTATAATCTATCTATTATCTATCTATCTATCTAACTATATATCTACTATCTATCTATCCATTATGTATCTATCTATTATCTATCTATTTTTCTATTACCTATCTATCTAGCTATCAATTATCTATCTATATATTATCTATCTATCTATCTATTTTCTATCTATCTATCTATCTATCTATCATCTATCTATTATCTATCTATCATCTATTATCTATCTATCATCTATCTATTATGTATCTATCTACCTTTCATCTATCTGTTATCTATCTATCTATCTATCTATTATCTATCTATCTGTTATCTATCTATCTATCTATCATCTATCTATTTATCTATTACCTATCTATCTATCATCTATCTACCTATTATCTATCTATCTATTATCTATCTATTATATATCTATCTATCATCTATCTATTTATCTATTACCTATCTATTTATATATCTATCTATAATCTATCTAATATACTGGACTGGGAGTGTGGATAGCAGGATGGAGCAAGAACACCGGAGGCAGGACTGGAGTAGGACTGAAGGACTGGAGTGTGGATAACAGGATGGAGCAGGAACACGGGAGGCAGGACTGGAGTAGGACTGTAGGACTGGAGTGTGGATAGCAGGATGGAGCAGGAACACCAGAGGCAGGACTGGAGTAGGACTGAAGGACTGGAGTGTGAATAACAGAATGGAGCAGGAACACCGGAGGCAGGACTGGAGTAGGACTGAATGACTGGAGTGTGAATAACAGAATGGAGCAGGAACACCGGAGGCAGGACTGGAGTAGGACTGAATGACTGGAGTGTGGATAGCAGGACCCACGGAGGACCAGACTGTTGGGCTACTGCAGGGACCACAGAAGACAGGACTGCGAGACTGCAGAGAGCACACGAGGAAGCAGGGCCCAGTGTGCTAGCAAACACAATGATCAGGCGCCTCCCTCAGGGGGAACGGCCTGATATGGCCCTGTCAGGTCTGCCATTGGTCCGTAGGTGCTTCCGGGTCAGTGCATTGCCGGAGCACAAGTAACAGGAGGGAGGCGCGGCTTATGGTGCATGCGCATTGCATGCAGAGACCCCGTCGGCCGCGAGCCTGTCAGAAGGGACCGTCGTGGCTGTCGGGCGGCGGGGGGGCTGCGGCGTTGGAGCGGAGGCCGGGTGAGTATGCGGAGGCGGCGTGACACTATCTATTATGTATCTATATATTTTCTATCTATCTACAGTATCTATCTATATATTATCTATCTATTATCTATCTACTATATATCTATCTATTATCTATTTATCTATTATCTAGCTATTATCTATCTATCTATCTATTATCTAGCTTTTATCTATCATCTATTATCTATCTATCTATCTATTATCTATCTAGCTATTATCTATCTATCTATTATGTATATATCTATTATCTATCTATCTATCATCTATCTACTATCTATCTATTATCTATATATCTATCTATCTATTATCTATCTATCATCTATCTATTATATGTCTATCTATCTATCATCTATCTATTATCTATCTATTATCTATCTTATCTATCTATTATCTACTACTATCTATCTATCATCTATCTATCTATTATATCTATTTATTATCTATCTATCTATTATCTATCGTCTATCTATCTATTATCTATCTATCTATCGATCTATCTATCTATCTATTATCTATCTATCTTCTGTATACAAATATATGGGTTCCTTGTATCCTCTTATAAAGCAGACTCTTACCCCCAGTATAGCTGTGTAACTTACAATGTTTTTTAATTTTACACCTTTAAACCCTGAATGAATAATTTTAGATATGAATTTCCCTCCACTCAAGACACTTCCATGACACATCCACATCGGCTTTGCAGTGTTGTTCTCCCACACCTGCTCTGTGAGGTGCATTCCCTGCTGTATCACAAGCTGAGCTGCACCATTCTGAAAATATTTAGATTCCATGTTTCCTTCATGACACCGCGGGGAATAAAGTGCTGTATCTCATCAGTACAGAAACTCAGCGTGATATATTATACTAGCTATAAACCCGTTCTACGCCCGGGTGGCGAGTATTTATATTGGTATACTGTGTGGTCTCCATCCTGGTATGTGCTGCCACCCTCCTATCCTGGTATGCATGGCACCCCTCTTCCCTATCCTGCTATGCATGGCCCCCTCATCCGTATTCTGGTATGTATGGTCCCCTCACCCCCCAATCTTGGTATGCATGGTCCCTTCACCCCCCCTATCCTGGCATGCATAGTCCTCTCACCCCCCAATGCTGGTATGCATGGTACCCCCTCATCCATATCCTGGTATTCATGGTTCCCTCACCCCCCAATCCTGGTATGCGTGGTACCCCCTCATCCCTATCATGGTATGCATGGTCACCTCACCCCCAATCCTGGAATACCCCCCAATCCTGGTATGCATGGTACCCCCTCATCCCCAATCCTGGTATGCATGGCCCCCTCACCCCCCAATCCTGGTATGCATGGTCCCCTCACCCCCCAATCCTGGAATGCATGGTCCCCTTAGCCCCCAATCCTGGTATGTATGGTTCCCTCACCCCCCAATCCTGGTATGCATGATACCCTCGCCCCCAATCCTGGAATGTATGGCCCCCTCACCCCCCAATCCTGGTATGCATGGTCCCCCCTCATCCCTATTGTAGTATGTATGGTACCCCCTCACCCTCTAATCCTGGTATGCATGGTCCTCTCACCCCCCTATCCTGGTATGCATGGTCCTCTCACCCCCCTATCCTGGTATGCATGGTACTCTCACCCCCTTTCCTAGTTTGCATAGTCCTCTCTCCCCCCTATCCTGATATGCATGGTCCTCTCACCCCCCTATCATGGTATGCATGGTCCTCTCACCCCCCTTTCCTGATATGCATGGTCCTCTCACCCCCCTATCCTGGTATGCATGCTACCCCTCACCCCCAATCCTGATATGCATGGTTCCTCACCCCCCTTTCCTGATATGCATGGTCCTCTCACCCCCCTATCCTGGTATGCATGCTACCCCTCAGCCCCAATTCTGATATGCATGGTCCCTTCACCCCCTATCCTAATATGCATGCTACCTCAGACCCCCCTATCCTGATATGTATAGTCCCCCTCACCCCTATTAAGCTGCACACATCCAAAAAAGAGACATTTATGCTCACCTTTCTTCCCTGTGCTCCAGCACTAGCCCGTTCTGCCGGAGGCCGGGGAGGAGTGCGGTGCCGGAGTACGCGCGCCGGAGTACGCGCATGCCCATACCGCGCTGTCCGGCGCCATATTGCTGAAGACACACTGCAAATATGTCTTCCATAAAATGGCGCCGGATAGCCCTATGCACATGCACGATTCCGACGCCAAACTCCTGCCCCGATCTCCGGCGAGAAGAGAAGTGCCGCGGCAATGCTCCTCCCGGTCAGGTAAATATGTAAGTATGGCGCCGAAGATCGCGGTATGCATTCAGTGTCTACGCGTACCACGATCTTCGGCGCCTTACACACTCCTCTTACCTGTAACCACTGGATACCTTCTTCTGTCTGGAGCCAGACTGTGCAGGCGCGTCACGCTTGCGCAGTCTATAAAGGCTTCAGACAGAGTGAGACTTGTAGCGTTATATTATAGATTATATCACTGACCGACACAGAACAGCATATGGGCCCTATGCAGTCCAATAGCTCCTCATAATGCACAATGCCACATGCCTTGAAGGTGGATGTGGTCCCCTTAGCTCAGGGACCCATGCCACTGCACAGGAAGCACCAGTGATATGTCCACCCATGCATTGTATGGGATACATACATGTACAGTGGGGCAAAAAAGTATTTAGTCAGTCAGCAATAGTGCAAGTTCCACCACTTAAAAAGATGAGAGGCGTCTGTAATTTACATCATAAGTAGACCTCAACTATGGGAGACAAACTGAGAAAAAAAAATCCAGAAAATCACATTGTCTGTTTTTTTTTTCATTTTATTTGCATATTATGGTGGAAAATAAGTATTTGGTCAGAAACAAAATTTCATCTCAATACTTTGTGATATATCCTTTGTTGGCAATAACAGAGGTCAAACGTTTTCTGTAAGTCTTCACAAGGTTGCCACACACTGTTGTTGGTATGTTGGCCCATTCTTCCATGCAGATCTCCTCTAGAGCAGTGATGTTTTTGGCTTTTCGCTTGGCAACACGGACTTTCAACTCCCTCCAAAGGTTTTCTATAGGGTTGAGATCTGGAGACTGGCTAGGCCACTCCAGGACCTTGAAATGCTTCTTACGAAGCCACTCCTTCGTTGCCCTGGCGGTGTGCTTTGGATCATTGTCATGTTGAAAGACCCAGCCACGTTTCATCTTCAATGCCCTTGCTGATGGAAGGAGGTTTGCACTCAAAATCTCACGATACATGGCCCCATTCATTCTTTCATGTACCCGGATCAGTCGTCCTGGCCCCTTTGCAGAGAAACAGCCCCAAAGCATGATGTTTCCACCACCATGCTTTAGAGTAGGTATGGTGTTTGATGGATGCAACTCAGTATTCTTTTTCCTCCAAACACGACAAGTTGTGTTTCTACCAAACAGCTCCAGTTTGGTTTCATCAGACCATAGGACATTCTCCCAAAACTCCTCTGGATCATCCAAATGCTCTCTAGCAAACTTCAGATGGGCCCGGACATGTACAGGCTTAAGCAGTGGGACACGTCTGGCACTGCAGGATCTGAGTCCATGGTGGCGTAGTGTGTTACTTATGGTAGGCCTTGTTACATTGGTCCCAGCTCTCTGCAGTTCATTCACTAGGTCCCCCCGCGTGGTTCTGGGATTTTTGCTCACCGTTCTTGTGATCATTCTGACCCCACGGGGTGGGATTTTGCGTGGAGCACCAGATCGAGGGAGATTATCAGTGGTCTTGTATGTCTTCCATTTTCTAATTATTGCTCCCACAGTTGATTTCTTCACTCCAAGCTGGTTGGCTATTGCAGATTCAGTCTTCCCAGCCTGGTGCAGGGCTACAATTTTGTTTCTGGTGTCCTTTGACAGCTCTTTGGTCTTCACCATAGTGGAGTTTGGAGTTAGACTGTTTGAGGATGTGCACAGGTGTCTTTTTATACTGATAACAAGTTTAAACAGGTGCCATTACTACAGGTAATGAGTGGAGGAAAGAGGAGACTCTTAAAGAAGAAGTTACAGGTCTGTGAGAGCCAGAAATCTTGATTGCTTGTTTCTGACCAAATACTTATTTTCCACCATAATATGCAAATAAAATGAAAAAAAAACAGACAATGTGATTTTCTGGATTTTTTTTTCTCAGTTTGTCTCCCATAGTTGAGGTCTACCTATGATGTAAATTACAGACGCCTCTCATCTTTTTAAGTGGTGGAACTTGCACTATTGCTGACTGACTAAATACTTTTTTGCCCCACTGTATATGGCTGTCTGCTGTATAAATGGGAAGGTGCAAACTTGCATTATCACAATTTGTAAATGCTTTTTGTAAACGCTTTTTGTTTCTGGGATTTTCATCCATTCTTCCTTTGATAATTTTTCCAGTTCTGTGAGTTTCTTGGCTCGTCTTGCATCCTCTGCTATTTTGAGGTCTAACCACAGATTTTCAATGATGATCAGATCAGGGGACTGTGAGGGCCATGGTAACACCTTTTGCACCTTTTAAGGTAGCCTATTGTGGTTTTTGACATGTGTTTAGGATCATTATCCATTTGTAGAAGCCATCCTCTTCCTCTTTTCACCTTCAGCTTTTTTTACAGATGGTGTTATGTGTTAGGTGTCAGATTTTTGCGTCTGCTCTGCAGGAATCCAGAGCCTCACATTCCGCGGTCTCCTGCTGTCTTTCTGCTGCAGAGAAGATTACTTTGCAGCAGACCGCTCCAGAGACTAAGTACCTTTGTGCTCCTACTGGGCATGCTCACGAGACGATCTCCCATTGGAGATCGGGAGTCATGTGCCCAGGTCCTGCTCCAGATCTCATTGGTCCATCCCGAAGATCTGGAAGGTCCCCCACGGCTATAAAAAGCGCGCATGACCGTTCGGCCATGCGCTAGTATAGACTATACTTGCTATGTGTGAATGGTGACGGATGTATGTTTCTGGTGACTGACTCATTATAAAACCCCTTCCCTCTGATATTACGCATGTGGATAGGGTATTAGTTCACCAGTCAGCGCCAGTCAGTGGCAAGCCTTAAGCCACTGTGCACACCGCACCGCTATGCTAGCGTCCGACATTGTGCTTGCTTTCTGGCTTTGTCGTCGAGCAGCAGTGTCCTACGCCACGCTGCAGTTGCAGCGCTTCTTGGCGCTCGCAGAAGCAACGCCGCACACAAGGTAGGTCTAGAGGGACGCAGCTCCTCTGTCTTGGGTCCTGCACCTGTGACCTTATACCGTGTGTGCATTTACCTGAGGCCTGTGTCACTATCAGGTTCAGCATTTTGTATGTTTTTGTTGAGGCACCTCTGTGTGTGAACAGAGCCCGCTCTGCGCACTCCATGTGAAGTTGAACCCGTGCACATTATACCGCCATATCGGCACCTCTGATTGTGAACAGAGCCCACTCTGCGCACTCCGGGTGAAGTTGAATCCGTGCGCATCATACCGCCATATTGCTCCTCTGTTATTACCTAGCAGCGGTGAAACACCTACTGCACGGTGGACCCCGAGCGGCGAACACACTTTATTATTTATTTTTAATTAGTGCGTTCTGCCGTTCCTAACATTATGTTTGCATCAAGAATTTGATGAAATTTCATTGAATCCATTCTTCACTCTACCCGTGAAATGTTCCTCATGCCATTAGCTGCAACACAACCCCAGAGCATGATTGATACACCTCCATGCTTAATGGGTGGTGAGATGTTCTTTTCTTGAAATTCTGTGTGTCTTTGACCATTGAGTTTTATTTTATCCTCATCGGTCCACAGGACTTTTTTTCCAAAATGCAACAGGCTTGTTTAGATGTTCTTTTAAAATACGTAAACTAAAAGCAAGGTGCACATATAAAATTTGTGGTTATACAAATATCACATTAAAGGAAAATACCATCACCATCAAATGTGCACCAACGGATAAATACAAAGGACAAATCAGGAATTTAGGATAATCAACGAAGGAAGAAAATTGAAGACGTCCAATAATTCAATATATGAAAATATTTATTAAAAGGTATACAACAAAGTAAGGTGGAGTGGGGGACAAATACCAGAAAGGGGGCAGAACACGAGGGACTCTTCCATGAAAGCCATATTTGTGCGGGTGTCTCTGAACAGTAGAAAAATGTACTACAACTCCATAGTCTGCTAAATCTTTCAAAAGATCTTTTGCAGTTAAGTGGGGGGTTCTGATTTCCTTCTCTAGCAATCCTACGAGCAGCTCTCACTGAAATTTTGCTTGGTCTTCCAGACCTTATCTTGACCTCCACTGTTCCTGTTAACTGCCATTTCTTAATTACATTTCGAACAGATGAAAAGACAACTTGAAAACTCTTTCCTATCTTCTTATAGCATTATCCTGCTTTGTGGGCCTTCACCATTTTCATTTTCAGAATGCTAGACAGCTGCTTAGAAGAACCAATGGCTGCTGTTTTTTGGCACAAGGTTAGAGGAAGCTGGATATTTATAAAGCTGGGAAATTAGCATCACCTGGCTTGCCTAACAATGATAGTAAACACGCCACAACCCTAACAGGCTAATTAAGGTCTGAATCCTTGGTCAAAGTTGTCTGAAACCTTGGTCAAAATTGTCTGAGCATACAAATCTCCAAGGGTGCCCAAACTTTTGTATTAGCCTATTTTCTTTTTGGAATTTTTAAAATGTAAAAAATGACAACATATAATTTTTGTTTGCCTAAAATACAAAGGAAATGTGTCATCTTTAACTTTATCTGTTTTAGAGATAATTTCATCTTCAACTTGCCTAACTGTTCACAATAACAATAATTTTGAAAGGGGTGTCTAAACTTTTACATGCCACTTATTTTACATATGTATAAACATTGCCGACATTTTTTTATGTAAAAATACATTTAACTCAAAAGCCTGCATTAAAGAATCATTTTCTGTTGATGGCGGATGACAAGTCACTTTGGAGTTCCCATTTTGTTGCACCTTGAATTTTTTTCTTTTGGTCATAGAACTAATTTGCATACTTATGGTCACATTCTGACTGGACGTGTCCAACCTCACTCAATACACTTGCAATGGGTGAGGCTGTGTACGTCTAGTCGGCATGTGATCGCATGTATGCAAATCACATACTTGCAGTCACGTGCCCTCCACTCTCGCTGTCGTCACCGGAGAATAGAGTGACTGCAGACTTGTAGCCTAAGGCTGGACAACCCCTTTAAGGATGGTCATAATAGTTAATTGGGGTGCTAAATTTTATCAAGTAAAATATAGCGAAACCGGAGAGAACTTTGCCAGAACCATTACCATTCATTCGGCTCCTAACTGTCATAAATCCTGTAACACCAGAAACAATGGTGGATCTGCAGACAGACCCTAACTAGTTGCACATGTAGAGTGTGCAAGTGTCAGTCTTTTGTTCTCGCACCTCACAGTGTGTGACCTAAAGGCACTATACCAAGTGTGAATGAAATCTCAATTGTTGCCCTTTTTACTAATTTTTGGCTAGTATTTACTGTAGAAGGGAGTCGGTTGGTTCATGGTCTATATCACAAGTTGACTTGATTTTGAAAAACTGAAATTTTGATGTAGATGAGTTATCTTGTGTCAGTGAAGTGTGGTTCATTTTTATGGAGGAGAAAAAAAACAATGTCATTAGGAATCCTTGTCAGTCAATTGTAATTCTGTCTCATCAAATTCCAGAAATCTCTTATAGCTTGCAAAGCTATGCAAAATTCCAAAAAAAATGCTTCAGTGACCCTTAGATCCAATCGTGCTAGAGTTCATCTCCTTTGTTATTCAGTGATGAAGCAGGATTTTTGTTTCTCCCAAAACTATATTGGTCACAAACCCATTGCTACTTGAAAAAAAGTAAATACAATGTATCTTCAGTTTTTAAACGGCATCCGTAATCAGAAAATTACCTATTATTTAAATCAGGGTTGCGTATTGTAGGCAAATACAGTACATTGTGGCATTTGCGCAGTAATGGCTTTCTTCTGGTGACTTGACCATGCAGCCCATTTTTCTTCAAGTGCCTCCTTATGGTGCATCTTGAAACAGCCACATTGCTAGCTTTCAGAGAGTCCGGTATATCAGCTGATGTTTTTGTGGGTTTTACTTTGCATCCCAAACAATTTTCCTGGCAGTTATGGTCAACATTTTTGTTAGTCTATCTGTAGTGCTATTATTCATATTCTGTGAAAAAAAGGCCATATTGTAGGGAGGTTAATGGCCGCATAATCGATGGGAGGTATGTGTCACAGAGATGGCTGCTCTCTGTGATGTAACCCAAAGTATTTTCTTTAACTGCACATAAGCACTAAGATGTCACTTGGTGCACCTGGGTCCAGGTTGCGGGTAGCTATGAGAGATGGGCGGGTCTGGTTACCCACATACCTCACCTCTGGGTGTGGTTACAGCCTATATAATGGAGGCTCTTGTTTGGCACATGGTCTGTGTGTTGGGCAGGAGAAGGCCTCCTGTGTATGTGGCTCCAGACCAAGCCTGAGTGCTGGACATTACCCCATTCTGTGTGCCCACAGGCCTGGTGGAGCAGAGCCCTGCTATGGACATTTATGCTTTGTTTTTGACTGAGCTAAAGACTGTTTACGTTTTGTTTGTGATTTTGGGCTTATGAAGCAATAAATCCACATGAAGTTTGAAAGGAACGTGCCTCCTGCCGCACCCGAGTGAGTACAGCCCCTTCAGTGTGGGCAGCATTCCCAGAAGAGACGTGAGACTGCTACAGGAAGGACTGCATGTCCTGGGTTAAGTCTGTCGCAAGCCAGCAAGCATCATCAGACAAAATGGAGGACCTGCTGAACATCTTGAAACATCTGGTCCAGTCGCAGCAGCAACCTCAAGAGACCAACAGGCTGTTGCTACAGCAGATCCAGCAGAGCCAGCAGGAGCAACGGCAGCAGATGCAGCTTCTGGCAACCACCATCCAGGGCAGGACGAGCGCCCCAACCCCAGGTCTGGCTTATGACACCCACGTCCGGAAGGCGGTAAGATGGGCTTTGCAGAAAATGATTCCTGGGAATGATGTTGAGGCCTTCCTGACAGTATTTGAAAGGGTCACCAAGAGGGAGAAACTCCCGCCAGAGCAGTAGGCAGAGGTACTGGCACCATACTTGATGGGAGAACCCTAGAAGGCGTACTATGACTTAGCTTTGCAGGACACCACAGAGTATGGCAAGCTAAAAATTGAAATTCTTGCACACTTGGAGGTGACGATGACTCTCAGGGCACAGCGGGTTCACCGTTGGGCGTATCACACAGACAAACCACTACGCTCCCAAATGTTTGACTTGTTGCACTTGGTCCAGAAGTTGCTGCAGCCATAGTTATCTACGCCTGCGGAGATGGTAGAAAGGGTGGTGATGGAACGGTTTGTGCACTCCCTGCCGAGGCCCGTACAGACTTGAGTTGTCCAGGGTGAACCCCAGAATGCTGATGAACTAGTCGGACTGGTCGAGAGATATCAGGGGATGGAAGGTTCTGTGGGAAAGCAGCCTACTCCATACTAGGGGTCCCAACAGGGGGCGGAGTCCCAAAAGGGAGTGAGGTACCTAAGGTCCAAAGGGGCAGGGGAGGTGGTTCCCAAGGTCCCTACGGGTGATATTGTTTGCTGGAGGTGCCATGGCCCAGGCCATATAGCGGCCTGTTGACAAATGACCCCTGAGTAGATGGACTGCAACATGGGACACCATGTTCGTATTACGTGTATCCGGACTGCAGAGTGAACTGTCCACCCAGCGAGGGGCCTCAAGCGTGACTCGTGAAGGTGAACGGGTGAGAGGTAATTGCACTGCTAGTCTCCAGAAGTCTAGTGACCTTTGTGTGGGCCACCCTTCCGCTTCAACTGAAAAAGGCTGGCGTGCGGTGCATTCATGGTGATGTTAAGGACTACCCTATGGCCAGAGTGGGCATTGAAACGGCCTACGGTACTAAGTCCCATGAAGTCGGCATCGTTCTGGACTTGTTGCACTCTATAATTGTAGGCCGGGACTTTTATTTATTTTGGGATCTGTGGGGAAAGGGTTCTGAGTTTCCTGGCGCAAATAGGGAACCAGTGAACTCTACTATGGTATCACCACACCCAGAGGCAGACGAGCTTCCCTTTTGTGTCCTTGTGGGGAATGAGGAGGAAGTGTCCCCCATGTCTGACATTCCGGAGTTAGGGGTGACCAGTGAGAATTTTGGGACTGCCCAACATAGGGACCCAACTCTGAAAGAAGCCTTCAACAATGTCACAGTCATTAATGTGGTTGCACAGGAGCCGGGGGCTGACACAAGGTTTCCCTATTTTTTGATGAATGGGGAGTTGTACCAGGTCACAAAAATAAGGGAGGAGTTGGTGAAGTAGTTAATAGTGCCAGGGCCCTAAGGATGGAAGGTGTTGGACATGGCCCATTCACACATCTTGGGGTGACATCTGGGAGTGGAAAAAATGCAGGAAATGATTGTGCAGAGGTTCTATTGGCCTGGGTATCACCAGGAAATATTAATCTATTGCAGGTCCTTTCCCACATGTCAGTTAACTGCCCCCATCTCTCACTTTTGGAGTCCCCTCTTGCCATTGCCCATTATTGTAGTGCAATTTGAGAGAATTGCTATGGACTTGGTCAGTCCTCTCGTTAAAACAGCTTGTGGGCCTCAGTATATATTGGTCATCCTGGACTATGACACACGTTATCCTGAGGCAATTCCCCTGAGAAACTCCTCCGTGAAAAGTATAGCCCGCGAATTGGTCCTTGTGTTTTCACGGACAGGTGTACCGAATGAGATCCTGACCGACCAGAGAACACCTTTTATGAGTAATGTGATGAGGGAGTTATGCAAGGTCCTGCAGATCTCCCAGTTGAGGACTTAATTGTACCATCCTCAGACAGATGGCCTTGTCATGAGATTTAATAAAATACTGAAGAGCATGTTGCAGAAAGCCATAAAGATGGTAGAGACTGGGACTGTCTCTTACCGTATCTGCTGTTCTCCATCCGTGAGGTTCCACAGGCCTCTCCGGGTTCTCGCCCTGCGAACTTTTGTATGGCCGACATCCGCAAGGTCTCCTGGATATAGCCAAGGAGACCTGGGAAGCCGATGTCACGCCCCACATAAGCGTCATTGAGCACATGGCGCTGATGCAGCAGAGGATTGCGAAGGTTATGCCCATCATGAAAGAACACCTCCAGGCACAAGAAGCTCAGGGTCTACAACCGGTCAGCCAGAGTGAGGCAGTACCATCTGGGAGACCAAGTTCTTGGGCTAATTCCTACAGTGGAGAGCAAGTTCTTGGCCAAATGGCAAGGGATGTATGAGG
Source organism: Dendrobates tinctorius (assembly GCF_039654945.1). NCBI lineage: Eukaryota > Metazoa > Chordata > Amphibia > Anura > Dendrobatidae > Dendrobates > Dendrobates tinctorius. Next base: position 11,516,195 of record NW_027361702.1, read on the forward strand.
TGGTGGAGAAGCTTGGTGATGTAAATTATAACATTCATCAACCAGGAAGACAGAAGCCATATCAGGTCTACCATGTCGACCTCATCAAGCTATGGAAAGACAGAGAGCCAGCTGAAACTCTGTGCTTGCTGGGTAACCCAGAATGTGAGGTTGGAGCTGATGCCATAGTGGAGATGCTGTCAAAGGCCCAGAAATAGCAGTGCCGGGAGTTACTCCAGAAAAACGGGGACCTATTCTCGGAATTGCCTGGGTGCACAAAGGTCGTAGAACACAAAGTTCTGACGGAGCCATATGTGCACGTAAATGTCAAACCTTAACAGATTCCGGAGGCCCGTCAAGAAGTGATCTCCAAGGAGGTGGAGCGCATATTGAAACTCGGCGTCATTGAGGAGTCCAAGAGCAGTTGGTGGAGCCCGATAGTCCTGGTCCCAAAGACCAATGGGGAATGGAGGTTCTGCAACGAAGTTGAATGAGGTCTCCAAGTTTGACGCATTTCCCATGGCATGCGTCGATGATCTAACCGAGAGACTTGGGCCCACTAGGATCTGACGAAGGAACATTGGCAGATCCCCATGGCACAGGAAGCCAAGGAGAAGTCTGCATTTTCTACACCAGATGGATGTTTCCAGTATGTCCGGATGCAGGGGGCTCCGGCGACAGAATCCTTGCACCCCAAAAGCAATACGCCACTGCATATCTGGACAATATTGTTATCTTTAGCCCGGAATGGGAGAGTCAACTAAAAAAGGTCCAAGTGGTGTTTGATGCTCTAAGGAAGGGAGGCTTTAAAAAAACTGATGGCGGAGGCTGTCTTATAATGCGTTGTTCACAGCCGCCACTACGTTTCCAGGCGGGCCATCCCTGCCCTGCACAAACATGTTGCAGACCTAATCAGGTGTGCACTGCTCAACACCATCAATAGCAAGGTCCACTTAGCCACCGATACATGGACCGGTAAGCATGTTTTGGAACATTATATATAAAGCACTCATATGACACACCTCTCACCAAGAACAGCTTGTTGCTGCCTGTGGGAAGCCTGACAAACAAGAGCCAATACATGTTGCAGTGCTTGAGTAACGACTTCCGAGTTGCCTGTATGGTTACTAGTGCAGATTACTGGGTGGCCACCATGTTGGATCCCCGCTACCAAGAGAATATACCATCATTACTTCCACCATTGATGCGGGAGCAAGAAATGCATGAATGCAAGCATACGCTGGTAGAAAAACTATTGATGGCTTTCCCACCTTACAGAGGGAGCTCAGTGGAAGAACAAGGCGTAGGTGGAGGAGGAAGTCGCCAAAGCAGCTTGGGTACCACCAGCAACTCCAAACGGCAGGGTTATTATGTGGTAAAACTTTATGAGCATGCCACGACATACAGCACCACCACGTAATAGGGTCTGGCAGGAGCCAGTAATAAAACAACATGGTGGAAAAGTATGTGTCCCCAGGTCTCCTTGTACTAACAGATGGGTCTGCCCCATTTAACTTCTGGTTCTCCAAATTGCACATATGGCTTGAGCTTGCCCTCTATGCTTTCAAGGTGCTGGCCTGCCCTGTGGCAAGTGACATGTCGGAACATGTGTTTAGCATAGCAGGGGGGGTGTTCACAGACAGGCGCATTCGCTTGTACACATCTAATGTAGGGCAGCTACCATTCGTTTAGGCTGAGTGCAGACGTACTTTTTGGCCCTGCGGATTTTTCCGTGCAGAATGGAAGAAATCCGCAGGTCAAATGACCTGCATTTTTCCTGCAGATTTCTTCCATTTTTCATGCGGTTTTTGTGCGGTTTTCCATCGCGGTTTTCCCCCTGCAGATTTGGTGACAGGGGTAATGGAAAACCGCACAAAAGAAGTAACATGCTGGGGATTTTGTACCGCGGGAAAACCGCGCGGAAAAATCCACAGCGTCTGCACAGCGTTTTTTTTTTACATTGATTTTAAGGCTACTGTACATCACAATGCGGATATGCAACGTTTCTGCGCGGTAAAATCCACTGCGGAACCGCTGCAAATCTGCATCGTGTGCACACAGCCTTAAATGAACCACGCATGACTCCCACAGGAGTTGTCCATTCCTTTGGAAGACTAGACAATAGAAATGAGCGAATATTTCAATACTCGGTTTGGCTCATGATCACCGAATTTTCAATATTTGCCAATTTAATCACTGAATAAAGCCGAACATACACAGCACAAAAGCCGGTGTTTCCCACACTGTGGGCCAGCATGGGAAACACCGGCGTAGTGCTTCTGATCAGCGGTGAAATCATCCCTGCCAGTCAGAGAGCCGCAGTTGCTGTGAAAAGACAGCGTGAGCACTCAGCTGTGATCAGAGGTATAAAGTTTACCTCTGGTCACTGGTGTCAACTGATGGGACTACAGATGGGAGTATTCATCAGCCGTTCCTGTTCTGTAAATAAATTATAAAAAAAAAACCCTGTGTTGGTGCCCCCATTTTTTTTACAACCAGCCAGGCAAAACTCACAGCTGGAGGCTGCAAACCTCAGCTGTCAGCTTCAGCAAGGCTTGTTATTAAGAATAGAGGGGTCCACGGCCATATTTTGAATTATTTAAATAAATAATTTAAAAAAACGGCGTGGGGTTGTGACTAATCGAAGAGGGGAAGTTGTATGTCGACTTCACTCACCTCTGGGGAGGGGAGAGAAGGACCCAGCAGGGATCGGCTCTCTGGCACCACCACTTACCCCAGGTCACTCAGGGAACTGCACCGAGAGCAAATAGTCGCCAGAGAGACTTCCCTTTTAGGTATGAGTTATTGAGGAGCTACCAGTGAGGGGGGATATATATCACCAGTCCAGACAGGGGATATATATTTAAACCTACCGGCCGTCACTGTCAGGGTTCCTCACTGACTCAGTACAGTATGCTGCCACCAGTTCCTCATTCGATATACAAGCCCCGTCCAACAACAGGTTTATATCGGGTCAGAAACCAACCGTGGGGTTAACGTATAATATAACCAACTGAGCGTGTGGACGTGGGGATTCGTGTATCGAGATAAAAGAGCAGCCCAACATTAGGCGCACTAGAAATATACAGGTGTATATATATATATATATATATACATATACAGAACAATATACAAGTGTACAGTTAAAAGTGTAGTACAAGGGTAGGGTACAGATAGGTTACAATTAGCATGTGACCACAGGGAGGCGCTGATGGATCACAGGTCCAAATCCTAGTTATATGATTCAGTCTGGCCACGTCAGTTAACAGGCCTTCTGCCAGTAGAAAAAACTGAGCTCAAAATGAGGAGCTGCCTCTTATCTCCTAGGCTGCTCACTCCCACACTCTGCGCCCACTCCTGGGCTTGCCCGCCTCCCTCCTCCCATAACTGAGAATATGGTTTTCCAGGCCAGAACCGTGAATGTTCATATCTTTCCACCCGAAGCTCTAAATAAACCAGTACCGGCGCAACTGGCTTCTGCTGTACTTAATCTTTGCATAGAGATCAAATACCGCTACTGTATTTAATTCCTAGTATCTGTGCTTTGTAACTCAATTATGTAGAGAGCTGGGGTGGCTCAAAGTTATGGACTCGTGGGGTAAGGAATGCAGATTCCAAGGCTCAGAGATATTGCATTCTGTTATTATAGGTAATTTTCCAGATTCCATATATCAGAGCCTTGCAGTGGTTAGCCTGGGATCTGTTGTGCCACGATGTCAGCCTGAATTAGCAAAGGACGCTAGTTGGCTGTAGCTGCACAAGAGTTCACACCTTTGTGATAAGAGAAAATACAGTAGTTTGACAATAAATAGCTTCACCTAACCACTAACCATGAGTGGATAAAAAGTTTTGGTGTTATCATTCATATTCTCTGAAAAAATGGCAAGAAAGCAAAAATTCTGCCGCGATATGTAAATTTTTGAGCACAACTGTAGATAGATAGATAGAAAGCTGGCAAGTCATGTACTGTCAAGGAAATCCCGCATCGCTGACTGGTTGCTTCGGCCGGCCGCGACCAATCAGTGACAGGCGCAGTACGCGAATTGGCGTGGCAATCGAATGACACAAGCCACCGCTAAAGTCGGGAGATCTGCGGCGCTAGCCGCTGATCTCCCAACGGTTGCCGCGGGTCATCTCCTGCCGCTCGGAGGTCAGCGGTGATGCAGCTGGGAGATGACCGGCCCAGCGGTCAATGTGCGGATGGTACCAAGGGCCCGGAGGAGAGGAGAATCTCCTCCAGGCCCTGGGTACCATAAACCTGTAAAAAATAGAATTAAAATAAAAAACAGTGATAAACTCACCTTCCGACGGCCCCCGGACTTTTTCCCTCGTCTCACCACGAGCCAAGCATCTTCTGGTCCCAGTAATGCTTTGCGCGAAAGACCGCTGATGACGTCGCGCTCTTGCTCTGGCAAATATTAACCCCTTCATAACCCAGCCTATTTTGACCTTAATGATCTGGCCATTTTTTGCATTTCTGACCAGTGTCCCTTTATGAGGTTATAACTCAGGAACGCTTCAACGCATCCTAGCGATTCTTAGATTGTTTTTTGGTGACATATTGGGCTTCATGATAGTGGTAAATTTAGGTAGATAATTTTTGCGTTTATTTGTGAAAAAAATAGAAATTTGGCGAAAATTTTAAAATATTCGCAATTTTCAAATTTTGAATTTTTATTCTGTTAAACCAGAGAGTTAGGTGACACAAAATAGTTACTAAATAACATTTCCCACATGTCTACTTTACATCAGCACAATTTTGGAAACAAATTTTTTTTTGTTAGGACGTTATAAGGGTTAAAAGTTGACCAGCGATTTCTCATTTTTACAACAAAATTTACAAAACCATTTTTTTTAGGGACCACCTCACATTTGAAGTCACTTTGAGGGGTCTATATGGCAGAAAATACCCAAAAGTGACAGCATTCTAAAAACTGCACCCCTCAAGCTACTCAAAACTACATTCAAGAAGATTATTAACCCTTCAGTTGCTTCACAGGAACCAAAGCAATGTGAAAGGAAAAAATGGACATTTTAATTTTTCCAACAAAATTTTTTTTTTTAGCATCAATTTTTTCATTTTTACATGGGCAACAGGATAAAATGGATCCTAAAATTTGTTGGGAAATTTCTCCTGAATACACCGATACCACATATGTGGTCATAAACCACTGTTTGGGCGCACGGCAGGGCCTGGAAGGGAAGGAGCGCCATTTGACTTTTTGAATGGAAAATTAGCTCCAATTGTTAGCGGACACCATGTCGTGTTTGGAGAGCCCCTGTGTGCCGAAGCATTGGAGTACCCCCACAAGTGACCCCATTTTGGAAACTAGACATCCCAAGGAACTTATCTAGATGCATGGTGAGCACTTTAAACCCCCAGGTACTTCACAAATTGATCTATAAAAATGAAAAAGTACTTTTTTTTCGCAAAAAATTTCTTTTCGCCTACATTTTTTAATTTTTATATGCATTACAGGATAAAATGGATCCTAACATTTGTTGGGCAATTTCTCCTGAGTACACCGATACCTCATATGTGGTCATAAATCACTGTTTGGGCGCATGGCAGGGCCCTGAAGGGAAGGAGCGCCATTGGACATTTGGAATGGAAAATTAACTCCAATTGTTAGCGGACACTATGTCGTGTTTGGAGAGCCCCTGTGTGCCGAAACATTGGAGTACCCCCACAAGTGACCACATTTTGGAAACTAGACACCGCAAGGAACTTATCTAGATGCATAGTGCGCACTTTAAACCCCCAGGTACTTCACAAATTGATCTAAAAAAATGAAAAAGTTCTTTTTTTTTGCAAAACATTTCTTTTTGCCTACATTTTTCAATTTTTACATGAGCAACAGGATAAAATGGATCCTAAAATTTGTTGCGCAATTTCTCCTGAGTACACCGATACCTCATATGTGGTCATAAACCACTGTATGGGCGCACGGCAGGGCTCAGAAGGGAAGGAGCGCCATTTGACTTTTCAAATGGAAAATTAGCTCTAATCGTTAGCGGACACCATGTCGCGTATGGAAAGTATGTAGTGTATGTCAGATTGGTGTGTGTAGTGTAGTATACATCAGGTTATTGTGTGTGGTGCTTATTACACCACACACATCAACCGGACATAGACTACACCACACACCAACCTAACATACACTACGTCAGGTTGGCGTGTGTGGTGTTGTGTATGTCTGGTTGGTGTGTGGTGTAGTGTAGTGTACGTCAGGTTAATGTGTGTGGTGTAGTATACCACACACACACCAACCTGATGTAAACTACACCACACACACTAACCTGACGTACACTACGCCACACACACCAACCTTACATACACTATGCCACACACCAACCTGACAAACTACGTCAGGTTGGTATGTGTGGTGTAGTGTATGTTAGGTTGGTGTGTGTGGCGTAGTGTATGTCAGGTTGGTGTGTGTGGTGTAGTGTACGTCAGGTTGGTGTGTGTGGTATACTACACCACACATACACCAACCTGACGTACATTACGCCACACACACCAACCTGACAAACTATGTCAGGTTGGTGTGTGTGGTGTAGTGTACATCAGGTTGGTGTGTGGTGTAGTGTACGTCAGGTTGGTGTGTGTGGTGTAGTATACCACACACACCAACCTGATGTACACTACACCACACCACACACCAACCTAACATACACTACACCACACACACCAACCTGACGAACACTACGCCACACACACCAACCTGATAAACTATGTCAGGTTGGTGTGTGTGGTGTAGTGTATGTTAGGTTGGTGTGTGGTGTGGTGTAGTGTACATCAGGTTGGTGTGTGGTGTAGTATACACCACACACACACCAACCTGATGCACACTACACCACACACACACCAACCTGACACAACTTGTCAGGTTGGTGTGTGTGGTGTAGCATATGTCAGGTTGGTTTGTGTGTGGTGTTATGTCAGGCTGGTGTGGGTGAGTTCTGTAGTGGAGTGTCAGGATGTATTTAGTCCCCGGACGCGTGATGAATGCTAAAGCATTCATTCAAACACAGTGCGGGTTTGTTGGGACAAGTTTCACATTGGAAACGAGTTTCCCTTCTTATTCCTATTTTATAGCACACTCGGCACCTTTTTTTCCTCTCGCCTTAGTGGGAGCATGTTGCCCTGGTACCATACGGGAAACTTGAGTTCCAGGGGTGCTGGGCCACGCTCCGTCCTCGTCTCCAAAAATCATGGCCTTTATCACCGCCTCCTGGAACTGAAGGAAGAAGTGGGTCTGGCCTGCACTTCGTGATAGCACGCATGCATTATACAGTGCCATTTGTACGATGTGTACAGCCAGTTTTTTATACCACACCTTCGCCTTCCGCATGGCGCTATAGAGCTGGAGGACTTGATCAGAAAGATCAACTCCCCCACGTGATGGTTGTACTCCATGGCACAGTCCGGTTTGTGGGCCTGTGCTGGGGTACCTCAAACGGTGGTGGCCGTGGTGCTGGGACCTTCGGGAGAACCTGCTCAATTAGCGACAAAGGGAGACCCCTCTGGTTTCTGCGCACGGTACCGCAAGCAACGGTAGCTCTGGCAGAGAGGGATTGAAAGAGTGGGACGCTTGTATAAAAGTTATCAACGTACAGATGGTATCCTTTATCAAGCATTGGGTGGACCAAATCCCACACTATTTTCCCACTCACCCCCAGAGCAGGTGGACATTCTGGGGGCTGGATCTTGGTGTCCTTTCCTTGGTAAACTCTAAAGCTGAGAGTGTACCCTGAGGTACTCTCACACAGCTTGTAGAGTTTTATCCCGTACCTCGCCCTTTTGCTGGGCAGGTACTGACGGAACTGAAGCCTCCCTTTGAAGTGGATGAGGGATTCATCCACACAAATTTCCCTTTCGAGAATGTACACTTCAGCAAACTTGTTGCTGAAGTTTTCGACGACTGGCCGAATTTTGAACAGTCTATCAAAATTCGGGTCATCGCGGGGAAGGCTGTCAGTGTTGTCCCTGAAATGAAGAAATTTATGAATCACCTCAAAATGTTTGTGAGTCATAACCATGCCAAATACTGGAGTTTGATATAAAATATCAGTACTCCAGTATTGGCAAATTTCTGGTTTCTTCACAATCCCCATGTGAAGGACCAGTCCCCAATATTTAATCATTTCTACAGAGTCCACGGGACTCCAAGTAGAGAATGAAGAAATTGGGTGTTCGGCCAAAAATTGCTGGGCATACAAGTTAGTTTGCTCCACCATAAGACTGACAAGTGACTCCGAGAAATAGACTTTGAAAAAGTCTATTTCCCTGAAGTTGGCAGTCTCGAACTGGATTCCTGATTGGGGAACGAAATCAGGAATCCGTGGAGCAAAATTTTCAGGGACGGAGGTCCAGGAGGGGGCACTAGTGCTAGGTTGGGCGTGACTAGCACTAGGTTGGGGGTTACTTACATTTGGCTGTGGGTCTTCTTCCCCGGTCTCAGGACGCTCCCTCATCCTCCTTGGTGGAGGCAAGTCTGTGTCACTGTATGAGGAAGAGTGGGAGGAATAGAGAAAGGTAGGGTCGTCATCGTCATCACTATCAGCTTCGGAGGCAATAAAGGCACATGCCTCCTCAGCTGAATACACCTTTTGAGACTGGGACGAGCGGGACATTGTGTGTGTGTGGCGTGTGTGCGTGTGTATAAAAAGATAAACTTTATTATAGTTTGTGTGTGTGTATGTGAGAGTGTTTGGTGAAACTTTCTACTGCGTGGGGGCTGTCAGGCATGGGGGAGCACGAGGGGGCTGTCAGGAGCGGGGGAGCACGAGGGGGCTGTCAGGCGTGGGGGAGTACGAGGGGGCTATCAGGCGCAGGGGAGCACAAGGGGGCTGTCAGGCATGGGGGAGCACGAGGGGGCTCTCAGGCGCGGGGGAGTACGAAGGGGCTATCAGGCACGGAGGAGCACAAGGGAGCTGTCAGGCATGGGGGAGCACGAGGGGGCAGCAGCTGCAGGGGGTGATCACTGGGGCGGTTGATCACCAGGGCGGGAAGGGGCGATCACCAGGGCAGTGGGTGGAATCAGGCAGCAGAGGGGAGATCGGCGGTGGAAGCAGCGGGGGGTGATTACTGATGCAGTGGGGTGATCACAGGGCCGGGGGGATGGAATCAGACAGCAGAGGGGAGTGGAGGACAGCACAGAGGGGAGATCAGTGGCAGCAGGGGAGTGATTATAGGGCTGGGGGTGATCACCTGTTGTGGGGGGTGATTACCTGTTGTGGGGGGCGATCAGAGGGGTCGGGGGGTGATTACTGGGCAGGGGGGCGATCAGAGAGGTGGTGGGGTGATCAGAGGGGCGGGGGTGATTACTGGGCAGGGGGGTCGATCAGAGAGGTGGTGGGGCGATCAGAGGGGTGGGGGGGTGATTACTGGGCAGGGGGGCGATCAGAGAGGTGGTGGGGCAATAAGAGGGGTGGGGTGGTGATTACTGGGCAGGGGTAGCGATCACAGGGCCCAGGGAGGATGGAAACAGGCACCAAAGGGAGCAGAGGACAGCAGAGAGTGGAGATCAGCAGCAGCAGGGGAGTGATTACAGGGATGGGGGTAATCACCTGTTGTGGGTGGTGATCACCTGTTGTGGGGGGCGATCAGAGGGGTGGGGGGGTGATTACTGGGCAGGGGGTGATCAGAGAGGTGGTGGGGCGATCAGAGGGGTGGGAGAATGATTACTGGGCAGGGGGGGCGTTCAGAGAGGTGGTGGGGTGATCAGAGCGGTGGTGGGGTGATCAGAGGGGTGAGGTGGTGATTACTGGGCAGGAGGGGTGATCAGAGAGGTGGTGGGCTGATCAGAGGGGCGGGGGTGATTACTGGGCAGGGGGGCGATCAGAGGGGTGGGGGGCGATCTGAGGGGTGGGGGGGCGATTAGAGGAGGGGGGGGCGATTACTGGGGCAGGAGGGGTGGAGTTAGGGGAGCGGTGCACAGCACCAGAGGGTAGATCAGCAGCAGCAGGCAGCAGGCGACGGCAGCAGGCGCGGTGATCGGTGGCAGCAGGTGGCGATCGGCGGCGGGAGCAGCAAGCAGGGACCTGTCGGGTGTCAGGGCAGCAGGCGGCACATCGCTCTTCACCTTCCACGGACAGGATGAGGTGAAGAACGAGTGCAGCCATTCTTTGACACCACCCCTCCAAATCTGATTGGAGGGCTAGCGTCACATGGACGCTAGCTCCAATCAGATCTGGGGGAGGTTACACAGAAGTCACCTAGCTCTAGCCAATGGCTGATACTATTACAGCATCAGCCATTGCTGAGTGTAATATTTCACCAAGTTTCATTGGTTAAATATTACAATCGCTCTAATTGGCTGTTTCACTTTTAACAGCCAATCAGAGCGATCGTAACCACGTGGGGGCAAAGCCACCCCCCCGGGGTTAACTGCGATTTATAGCATGACGCCTACGGGGGCATCATGGGTCGTTTGGGCACGACTTTTCATGACACCTACATAGATGCCATGGGTCGTGAAGGGGTTTAGAGACCACCACATCAAAACCCTGTCATGGGCAGCCCATTCTCCAGACCTGAACCCCATTGAAAACCTCTGTAATGTAATCAAGAGGAAGATGGATAGTCACAAGCCATCAAACAAAGAACTGCTTAAATGTTTGCGCCAGAAGCAGTGTCAAAGACTGGTGGCAAGCATGCCAAGACACATGAAAGTTGTTTTTAAAAATCATGGTTATTCCACAAAATATTGATTTCTGAACTCTTCCTTAGTTAAAACATTAGTATTGTTGTTTCTAAATGATTATGAACTTGTTTACTTTGCATTATTTGAGGTCTGAAAGCACTGGGCTTTTTTTAAATTTTGACCATTTCTCCTTTCCAGAAAAAAAAACAAAATTTATTGCTTGGAAATTCGGAGACATGTTGTCAGAAGTTTGTAGACTAAAAGAACAATTTATATTTTACTCAAAAATATACCTATAAAGAGAAAATCAGACAAACTGAACATTTGGAAGTGGTCTCTTAATTTTTGCCAGAGCTGTATGTATTTATATTACATAGATAGATGGATAGAAGAAAGCCGGCAATTCATCTGCCGTGTACTGCAAAATCACTGCAGAAGCAGACAGGATAGAATAGATGGATTACATACAGTACATAGAATAGGTAGATATACAGATGTCAGTGACAAATACAATTATTCCAGTGTGTGTGCAGCTTACTGTACATAGATTTAATTAATAAAAGATTATTTGTCGGAAAAAAATGGTGTTGACTCCAGCGTAATTTTCATAACCAGCAGAGAGAAAGCTGATGGCTGGGGACCAATGTTTATAGCCTGAGAAGGGGGTAATACCCATGGAGCTTGCCAGGCTATTAATATCAGCTCACAACTGTATAATTATCCTTTCCTGGCTATTAAAATGGGTACCCTAAAAAAAATGATGTAGGATCCCCCTATAATTTATAACCAGCAAAGGCTATGCAGAGAGCTGCGGGCTTATTTTAATAGCCTAGGAAGGGGCCATGGATACTGCCCCACCAAGGCTAAAAACATCAGTTCTCAGCCCCACCCAAAAAGGGGCATCTCTAAGATGCGCCAATTCTGGTAGTTAGCCTCTTTCTTCCCACTTGCTCTGTATCAGTGGCAAGTGGTGTCGTTGGGGGGTTGATGTCACCTTTGTACTGTCAAGTGACATCAAGCCCCGAGGTTAGTAATGGAGAGGTGTCAATAAGAAGCCCCCATTATTAACACCATAGTCACATTGCATGAAAACACAGACACCCAGAAAAAAGTCCTTTAATTAAAAGAAAGACACAGACTCCTTTAATAATCTTAATTAAACCATACTTATGACCTCGCCCATTCCCCCAATGCCCTCGTCATCTGAAAAAATCTTTCATTCAGCAGACACTGAGCACCATGTGCTGACATCACATGGGTTATAGTTTTGTAAATACTAGGTTGTTTAAAGTCAGTTCCATAAAGAAAAAATGAGAAAAAAACATTGTAAAAAAAAAGGAATGTTGTATTACTCCTTCTTGACTCGATATTTATTATTTTACTCACTTATATTGCGCCATTAATTCCACAGTGCTTTATAGTCATTATTGACACTGTCTCCATTGGGGCTCACAATCTAAATTCCCTTTCAGTATGTCTTGGAGTGTGGTAGGAAATCGGATATCCCTCCCAGAGGAAACCCACGCAATCATGGGGAGAAGATACAAACTCATTACAGATGTTGTCTTTGGTTCGATTTCAACTGAGGACCCCAGCGCTGTAAAGCTAGAGTGCTAACCACTGAGCCACCATGCTGTCTTGCCTGTTCCACCTATAACTCCACGTCCACCTCCTCCTCCACTTGGACCTGTTCCTCCCTGAATGCCGCTGTGTTTATTTTATCCCATATCTGTGGGAGTACTTTGCCAAAAGCCACTGTGTATTCTTTAAAGGGGTTGTCCACTAATAGAACCACAATTTCTTGAGTGAAATGTTTGGCCTCAATAACATAATAAAGTGTATACTCACCTCCCGTGACGGCGCCGTTCCTACGGTGTAGGCACACGCTCTTCCCGATGCTCTCGTGCAATGTTGTGATTCGTGATGCCGGCGCCCAATCAGCGCTGGCATCACTGTTTCCGTCTTCGGACATTTTGAACATGAAGAGGAAGTCTGGGATAGCACTGAACAGTGGCTTCCTATTCCCGCTCAAAACATCTGAAGGCGGGGACAGTGAAGCCAGTGCTGATTCGACGCTGGCGTCACGTGCCCACAAGTGAGTGCCGACACCAAGGGAATGACGCCATCATGGGAGGTGAGTATAAGCTTTATTATGTTATCGAAGCCAAGCAAGGACTATGAGAAGAAGTTGTCCAAGTAGTGGACAACGTTAACCCATATCTGTGGGAATAATGTACCTTTAAACCACTGTGTGTACTCTGTAACCCTGCCTGTTGGGGTACTGTGCGCTATTGTCTGGATGTGAAATTTTTAATTAGCATCTCTGGGGAAATGTGAAAACATGCTCTGTTGGTGAAATTTGTTATCAGCTTTTGTAGATGTACTGTACCCAAAAGCCTCTGTGTACTCTGCAGCTGCATTGAATACTGTAGGGGTACTGTAACCCATGCACTGTAAGTAAAATTTGTAGGCTGTTTCTGTGGGCATATTCTGCCCCATGCTCTGAGGGTGAAATATTTTATAAGATTCTGTAGGGGTACTGTGCCCCATGCTTTGTTGTTGAAATATTTTATAAGATTCTGTAGGGGCATGGTGCCCCATGCTTCATGGTGAAATGTGTAAGCTGCTTCTATAGGTGTACTGTGCCCCATGCGCTGTGAGTGAAACTTTTAACTGGACTTGCGGTAGCAAGCCTCAGTCTCTGTGAGTCACTGTTAAAATTCTAATGCTATTGATTTACTTCCAATTTTACCATGATTGCTATGGTGACAGAACTGCTTTCACCATTTCCCTATCTACATTTGTTTGCAGGGCAATTGTCCTGCTCTTACCCCCATTTTCTTCCTTTTGCTGCCCCCTAGCCTTTACTCCAACCATTTTAAAGCCATTTTACAGCACTGAAGTTCGGAGCCACATTGACTTGAATGGGGTTCGGAGCCCTGGGTCATGTTCGGGTTCCAAACTTTTTAAAAAGTAATCCCCAACCCGGCGAACCTGAACATCTACGGGTTCTCTCATCACTAAATAGTAGCTGATCTTCGGTACTGGGTAGAGGCCAGTTTTTGTGCCGGTTTGAAAAGACGAACAATTAAAAAAAGCACAAATGGTGTTCATTGGAAATCTGTCATGTCACAGCAATCTATGGGCACTTCTGAATCCCTTTTCATATGGCATCCTCAGATGCGCTGCATAAAAAGAGTGTGAATAGGTTCTTATGGAAAATGTTAAAGGGTTGTATAGGCGTGGCATTCAAGGCTGTAGTCCCTCTATTTGACTACAGACTTGTAAATCCTCACAGCGCTCAGTGTGAGTGCTGTCAGGAGTCTCCAGTGCCGATGCTGGGAATGTGACTGCAAGTATACAATTTGCACACATGTGGACACATGCTGACTAGATTTGTGCAGTCTTACTCAATTCAAATGAATTGAGCAAAGTTGGACACATCTAGTTGGAATGTGGCTGGAAGTATGCAAATCGCATACTCGCAGTCACATGACATAACACACTCTTTGCCAGCACTTTGCACACTGCGATGATTCACAAATCTGCAATCATATAAAGATTTGTGCCCCAAGCTTGGACAGCTCCTTTATGGCACCCATATGATTTAGAGAAGTTGATGGGAATATACAATACTCTGCAAAAGTTTTACGTAAGTGTGGAAAAAATGCTGCAAAGTAAGAATGCTTTAAAAAAAGAGCTTTTACTGGATTTTTTTTTATCAAATAACAAAATGTAAAATAAAAAATAAGAGAAAAATCTAAATCAAATCAGTATTTGGAATGACCACCATCTGCCTTCAAAAGAGCATCAATTCTAAGGACATTTGTACTTAGTTACTTAGTTTTGAAGGAACTCGGAAGGAAGGTTGTTCTAAACATCGTTTCACAGAACCTTGATCTGAACATCATTGAGCCTGTCTGGTGTCACATGAAGAGACAGAAGGATTTGCACAAGCGATATCCACAGAAGATCTGGGGTTAGTTTTTCATGATGTTTGGAACAATCTCCTGCCGAGTTCTCTCAAAAACTGTGTACAAGTGGCCGAGAAGACATGATGCTTTGCTGCTGTTTTGAAGGCAAAGGCTTTCACCAAATATTGATTTGATTTAGATTTCTGTTTTCTTCATTCACTTTGCATTTTAAAAATAAACAATTAACATTTCTATTTTTGAAGGCTTTCTTACTACTTTCCCACATTTTTTCCACATCTGCCTAAAAGTTTTTCACAGCACTGTATTTCTAGCACATAATCTTTTTCTCCCCTGATCAGATTGGGAGGCAGGATAGTCGGTACTGGTGACAGACGATCTTCAGTTTCTTGAACAGTAAACTTTTGTGCAATATTTATCATTTTATCCATTATACGATAAATAATGATCTGTTAATGTTTTAAAGTAATAGGGAATTTCAAGGAATTAAAAATTAAACAACTTTTAATTTCTACCTGTTCCTTTCTGTTTTCACTAAATAATGAGGTGATTGACTTTAAAAAATTAGGAACATTTCATTTATCATAGAATCCTAGAAGGTTAGAGTTGGAAGGGACCTCCAGGGTCCTTGAAGGGGAACTCACCACCTCTTGTGGCAGCCTGTTCAACCACCCTCACTTTCAAAAAGTTTTTTCTAAAATCTAATCTATATCTTCTCCCTTTCAGTTTCATCCCATTGCTTCTCGTGTTTACATGTGCAAATGAGAATAAGGATGATCCCTCTACACTGTGACAGCCCTTCAGATATTTGTAGACATCTATTAAGTCTCCTCTCCATCTTTTCTTTTGCAAGCTAAACATTCCCAGATCCTTTAACCGTTCCTCGTAGGACATACTTTACAGTCCGCTCACCATCCTGGTAGCTCTTCTCTGAACTTGCTCCAGTTTTTCAATGTCTTTTTAAAAATATGGTGCCCAGAACTGGACACAGCATTCCAGATGAGGCCTGACCAAAGAGAAGTAGAGTGGGATAATGACTTCACATCATCTAGAGTCTATGCTTCTCTTTATACATCCTAGAATTTTGTTTGCCTTTTTTGTAGCTGCATCACACTGTTGACTCATGTGCAGTCTGTGATCTATTAGTAATTCCAAGTTTTTTTCACACGTGTTGTTGCTTAGTTCTATTCCTCCCATTCGGTATATCCTTTTTACATTTTTCTTACCGAGATGTAGGACTTTGCCTTTCTCCCTGTTAAAAAAACATTTTATTAGTTGCTGCTCACAGTTCCAGTTTGTTTAGATGTTCTTGAATCCTCACCCTCTCTTCTCTAATGTTAGCTATCCCTCCTAGCTTTGTGTCATCAGCAAAATTACTGTATATAATTGAGTATAAGCCAAATTTTTCAGCACATTTTTTTGTGCTGAAAACGCCCTGCTCGGTTTAAACTCGAGTCATTGTCCCAGAAGAGGGTGGGGGAGAGGGAGCTGCAGAGCAGTGGGTCACAGGAGGCAGGAATCGGCAGCTGCATCTAATTCCTGTGCCTGCTGCCAAAGAGTAAGGCCTGTTTCACACATCAGTTTTTTCAAATCAGTAAAAATCCGCCAAAAAGTGAAAATGGCGGCTCCGCTAAAAATGTGAAAAAACGGATGCAAGCGGATGGTACGGATCCGTTTTTTGATGGATCCGCTATACGGATTTTTGTGCGGATCTGTCAAAAACCGGATCCGTTCCATCCGCTGGCATCCGTTTTTGCCATCCGTTTGATCCGTTTTCTGACGGATCCGTTTTTCCACACCTCCAAAATGGGATGCTCCCAAATATGATTGGCTCTTGGAAAATGCTCCCAAATGTGATTGGATCCTGGAAACTAGTGGAAACTATATCTATGGTGTTGTAATTCAATATCTTTGAAAGGTTTTAGAGCTGGTGGCAGCGATGGAAGGAGTTATTGTGAGTATTAACAGCTTCTGTGTGGAATTTGATCTTCACTGCAATCGGTCGGCAATTATTGCTCTCCAGAGGGAGAAAAGAAGACTGCGAATCCTGCGTTGGAGAAGGAAGAGATGACGGCAGTGGATTCATCCGATAAATGCACAGAGGTTTACCCTTGGGGTGTTTTCTACACTGTATCTGGAATTGAGGGATAACCCGGACAAGTTCTTCAATTATGTGCGCATGTGGCAGGACCTGTTTGAGATATTGGTGGAGCGTGTCGGAGCGCAAATCCGGAGAAGGGATACCTAAATGCGCTTTTCTGTATCACCGGCGGAGCGTTTGATGGTGACCCTTCGGTAAGTTTCGATTTTTTAAAAGGTTTCAGATCCTGCAGACTTTTATTGCTATGTTATGGCTTGTAGTTTGTATTAATTTTACTTTTTCCCCTTTTTTTACCAGATTCCTGGCAACTGGAGAATTCTTCACCTCCCTCCATTACCAGTTCCGGCTTGGGATATCGACAATATCTGGAATTGTCCTACAGACCTGCCGGGCATTCTGGGATTGTCTACAGGAGGAGTTCATCCCACAGCCAATATAGGAAAGGTGGCTGGAGATTGCGGACAACTTTCAGCAAATCTGCCAGTTTCCAAATTGCGTTGGTGCCGTGGATGGGAAGCGTATAAGGATTGTGAAACCCATTGGGCCTGGATCAGAATTTTTCAATTACAAGAAATTCTTTTCTATAGTACTGATGACGATTGCAGACACCAAATGCAAATTTATTGCGGTGGACATTGGTGCGTATGGTCGTTCAAATGATTCTCAGGTCTTCAAGATGTCCGCAATAGGCCGTCGTTTGTATGGAGATAATTTTGATTTCCCACCTCCAAGACCACTCCCTGGAACAACAGGCCCACCAATGCCATTTGTGTGTGTTGGTGACGACACATTTCAACTGTCCAAACATCTTCTCAAGCCATATGGTAGTCATGGATTGACACACAGCAAAAAAATATTTAACTATCGATTGACAAGAGCGCGAAGAGTGGTGGAGCGCGCTTTTGGGATTTTAACTGCAAAATGGAGAGTGCTGTTAACTGCCATAAAAATGAAAACTGAGAATGTGGATGAGGTGATGAAGGTATGTGTCATCCTGCACAATTTTGTACTTTCAAAGGAACCTGTTTCCATGGAAGAAAATGTTTGTGAAACCACCTTGTAGGATTATCAGCAGACAAGTTTTCGGAGTACTGGGTCAGTGTCAAGAATGAGGGACACATTTGCGGATTATTTTCTGTCACCAGAAGGAAGAGTCGACTGGCAAGATGACAAGGTATAATTTTTTTACCAAGGTTCCTTTTTTGGATAAGAAAAACTTTAGTAATTTTTCCTTTTTTAGTTTTGATACCTTTACACCAATTGTGGGTAATAACAGTGTTGTGTTTTATTACCTGTACACCACTAGTCTAATTTACCAAATGTTGTGTTTTTTGTACCTTTACACCACCGGTGTACTTTGAAATGTTACCACGTGTTGTGTTTTTTTTACCTTTACACCTCAAGTATACTTTACCAAGTGTTGTGTTTTATGTACCTTTACACCACCGGTGTACTATGCAATGTTACCATGTGTTGTGTATTTGTATCTGTACACCACCAATGTACTTTCAACCTTTTACCAAGAACTTAAGAAAAAAAGGACACTACACAAGAAAATTCTTTTGAAACAAAAACATGTTTATTTTGCAATTTTTGTCAAAATTATATACTGTTTAGTAATTTTGAGAAAACTGTTTTAATATTGTTTTAAAAAATTTAGATATGTAACAAATTTTTTGACAACATTACAGATGCCGGTATTGTTGGGTGGAGATATCATCGGAGGGGTTAACAGGGTTGACCACATCGAGGGGGGGTGGAGGACTGGGAAGGGAATTGCTGAGGATCAGAAGTGGATGGGGGGGTTGAAAACATGAGGTTGGGATGGGAGTTGATGGACAGAGGAGGTTTGTGGGAACATTGAAGGTGTGTGTGGGGGTGGGTATGGTGAGGGCATTGGGGTATAATGCAATGGGGAAGGAAGGTACTGGGAAGAATGGAATGGGGAACTAGAGAAAGGAGAGGGAGTGGTAGGAGGATGGATGGTGGTAGAATGATGGATGGTGGTGGAAGGATGGATGGTGGAAGGATGGATGGTGGAAGGATGGACAGAAGGAGGATGGACAGAGGGAGGATGGACGGTGGAATGAGGTGATGAAATAGGTGCATGGGTAGAATGGGATGCTTCAGAGAGTACAGCCACTAGAGCATTGTGACAGGCTTGCATCACATGCATCTGCTGTTGAGTATTTAAACCTTCCATTTGCTGGACAACTGACTGAAAAAAAATATGTCTCGGTATCTGGTTTGACTCTGCATTCATACATTCTATGTAGCTTCTGAGTTCCATGATACTTTGATTTATCATGTTCAACCCAGAAGCTAACTGTTGTCCATAAATGTGGAAACCATTCTGGACGGATAAGTTCAGACTCAAACATTCAGACAAGGTCATCCTTTCCTGACCTCTCAGACGCTGCCGGCCAGAACCAAAAGTTCGTCGAGATGTTGCGGCAGTGTCAGAGAGGTGGGGTAAAGGGTACTGTAAGTTGTCACCAGCAGCTTCATGTGATGAAGTCTGCCCTGCTGCTCCAGTGCTGGTGGAGGGGATAGAGGGACGAGACAAGAGGGAAGGTAGAGAGGGATCGGATACCTCGATGTGGTCACCGATGGCGGTCTCCGAAGGGATCCCTCCAGAGGGAGGCAACTCAGAAGCAGGCTCCCGAGTGCTGCAGACGGTGCTAAAAAATGAGAAAAAAATATATATTAATATATTTATATTTCATTTAACATTGCTGAAAAAAAAAAATTAGGTTAAACATTTGTACTACAGAAATGGTGTGTGGAATATTTACCTTCTGCTCACCATCGTTGACGGGAGGAATGACAGGGCTCTGTAATGTTTATACGGGGTGCTCCTGCGTCCTCCCGATCCACTCGGGGCCTGCATCTCCTTGTTAAAGTCCCTCTTGAAGCGATCCCTGAGTGACCTCCACCATATGATAACCCTGTCACCTGTGAAGGAAAAAAAAAGTGGTTAGTATTCAACACTTCACATGCTGTAATATAAGTTACTGAAATTGGAATACTTATGCACAAAATCCCTGGCCCTCGCATCGAGCTCCTCCCAGTTCTCTGCAACCTCCGAACACACCTCATCCCATAGCCGTCGGGTGGTTGGTTGGTCGGCATGTAAGCAGTTTGCCATGTTCCACAGCGGCTCCCGTGGTTGGACAACCTCAATGAGGAGGTCGACATCAATTAGAAGAGCCTCTTCCACATGTCGTTGGGGAGCACGCTGTGAAACCTGTGAAGAAAAAAAATAAACAAAAAAAAAAAATGATTACATTCAAATACATGAGGTTCATTAATCAATCACCCAAATAAAGGGTTACTTACGGTTCGCCGGCCACCAGAGGCAGCACCTCGACGACGCTGGGATGTCCTGGGAGTCGCTCTAGTGCGGGCACCGGATTCTGAAGACTGAAAAAAAAACATAAAATTTTTTGGGTTGAATGGATGCGTAGTTATTGTGTGTGCTGTGATGAATGTTTGTGTTGGGTGTAGCATTATGTATGCATGTATGTATGTGAGTTTTTGTATCTGCTAAACTTATACTCTGCGCGCCCCCTCCTTGCATTTCTCCACTCTGCATGTCTCCTCCTGGAAGCTCCTCAGATTCAGCTTCCTGTGAAAACATAGTACATGCATATAGGGTTAAAAAAAAGAAAAAAATTTAAGTAACAGTAAAAAAAAAATATTTACCTCAGTTCGCTGATTATGTGAGGGGGAGCTCTCAGAAGAAAACATTGATGCGGTCTGGCTTGCGGGTCTGCTGCGGTGTGGCTGGTGGGTCCTTCCTGAACGGATCTGCAAGTATAAAGACACTTGTAAAGCTACTATACAAAGGATCAGAAAAAGCTTTCAGGCCAATATACTTACAGGGAAAATAGAACTGGTTGCCTAATGTTGTCTGCTGCGGCCTGGCTGGCGGCTCTCTGCTGCTGCCTGGCTGGCGGTGCTTCCTGAACGGATCTGCAAGTATAAAGAGAATTTTAATAACATAGAAAAAGAAAAATCTTCATTGGTATTAATGTGTTTAATACCCTGAAACTCTCACTGAGAGTATACCAAAGTGTTTGCATGTGTAAATTCCAATCTCTCACTTGAGAGTATAACCACACTTGTATACCAAAAACCAACACTTAATGTACCTTTTTTGTACGTATACCCATACTTAATTTTACCTGGTTTTAAAATAATAGTACGGACAGTTTTTATAAACAGTTTTTATTAATTTTTTTTTCCACAAATAGGAGCTACTCTGCTCTTTATTTTAAATACCACAATAAATGAAAAATAAAAAAACAGTGATATACAACAGAAACACCACATACAACACCACAGTTACACCACATACAATACACAACACAATCACAGCACAATTGCAAATATGGAAATAAAATGACAGTACTATGAAAATAAAATTCAGTACACATGCAACAGAAAAACAAGTAGTATGAAAAAAAAGCATAATAAAAATACACACACACACACAGACATGCAACAATGGGAGGCCACGAACATACATGCAGGAAAGCAGACCACACACACACACACACAAACACGCAGGCCACACACACACAGACAGGCCACACACACACTGACAGGCCACACAGGCAGACAAGCTACAGACACACACAGACATGCCCCACACAAATAGTTTAATACTCACACAATTGGTGGCTTTGGTAGCAGGCCTCTCTGTCCTGGCTTGGTGCTGGACAGCTGCTGGCAGGCCTCTTGCTCCAGGGGTCTTGCAGCTGGGCGTCTTGCTGCTGGGCAGGTTATGGCTGGCTGGCAGGCTCTGTCTCTCTCTTCTCAGTTGGGGGTCTTTCTGCTGGGCAGGTGCTGGCTGCCTCTGTGTCTTCAGTCTGGCTGGTGTCGGATGTCTGAGCCCAATGATTAATTAGCCCACCTTATATAGTTTTTGAACTGTCTGGAAAAGTATCTTTTTTTCTGAGCATGCTCAGTGCGATTTAGCGGATTCTGCCGGCGAATTCCACAAAACAGCGGATCCTGGCGGATCCGCCGCCCATGGGCGCTCATTCTACCATATGACGGACGACGGCGGATCCGCCGTCTCCCGCCATTTTGACGGCACCAAAAAACGATGCAAAGTCTGTTCACCTCAGACAGAATCTGCCAGAAATCTGGCGGATCCGCCGAATAGCGGACGTAACGGACGACCATCCGCCAAAATCCGCCACTATTGTATCTCTATGGGAAAAAATGGCGGCTCCGCCACAAGAAAAGCGGATCCGCCATTTTCAAATTTTTGCGGATTTTGACTGATGGTGAAAAACTGATGTGTGAAACAGGCCTAATCAATATTCACTACACTGGCAGTGAATATTCATTTCTCTTATAGCGCACACAGTTAAAGCCGCAGCTGCCGGCTTCCGGCAGCTGCCGGGCGATCATGGGTACCCTCTACTTAAGAGTTATGAATATTCACCACTCTCCACTCCCATCGGCATGGAGTGAGGTGAATATTCATTCCCTTAATGAGCGGGGACATGTGATTACCTGGCAGCTGGAGCTGTGAACACTGAAACAAGATGCTGCGAGGGCATGCAGGGATGGTAAGTAGGATTTTTTTTTTATGCCTTTCTCACGGGGGCCATGCATACAAGGATAGGGATGAGAAACCATGCATACCAGGATAGGAATGAGATGGCCATGCATATAAGGATGGGGATGAGGAACCATGCATACCAGGATAGGGATGAGGCACCACACATACCAGGATAGGGATGAGGATCCATGCATACAAGAATGGGGATGAAGGGGCCATGCATACAAGGTTGGGGATGAAGGGGCCATGCATACAAGGTTGGGGATGAGATGGCTATGCATACAAGGATGGGGATGAGGAACCATGCATACCAGGATAGGCATAAGGGGGCCATGCATACTAGGATACGGATGAGATGGCCATGCATACAAAGATGAGGATGAGGGGTCATGCATAAAAGGATAGGGATGAGGGGGCCATGCAGACCAGGATAGGGATGAGGAGTCATGTATACCAGGATAGGGTTGAGGGGACAATGCATACCAGAATAGGGATGAGAAGTCATGCATACCAGGATAGGGATGAGGGGACAATGCATACCCGGCTTATACTTGAGTCAATTAGTTTTCCCTATTTTTCCTGGCAAAATTAGGTGCCTCGGCTTATGCTCAGCTTGGCTTATACATGAGTATATGCTGTAATCAGTTTACCCTCAATTCTTTCATCTAAATCATTGATAAAGATGTTGGACCAACACAGGGCCCAGGACAGACCCCTTTGGTACCCCCCTTGAAACATTCTTCTAACTGGATGTGCAGCCATTTATGATTACACTTTGGGTCCGATCACTGATCCACCTAATAGTTGCTTTGCACTTTGCTGTACAGTGTAGCATTTGCTTCTTACCAACAATTTATTTTACATAAACTATTGTTCATATTATAAAGACTCTTACATTTTTTACAGATACCGTATCAGACATTTAGGCAGCTACAATGACTTTGCTGTAATTGTTATTTTAACCCCTTAACAACCGCAGATACGCCTTTTAATGGCAGTCATAAAGTGGCTGTTACGCTGAGGAACAAGTGACATGCAGCGCTTGTGATAAAACAAAGATAAACAAAAAAAGTACACATAATTGATATCGCCGGGTCCGGAACGACCTGATGTATAAAACTGTCACGTTATTTATTCTGTACGGCGAACACTGTAAAAGAAAGCAAAAAAAAACACACACACCAAAAAAAAAAATTAAAAAAAGGCGGTCAATAAGTCATAAGTAGAAAAAATGGTATAAATGAAAATGCCAAACTGTCCCACAAACAGTATTTTTGTTTTCACATCTAAATGTTATAAAGTTTTGTGAATCACCAGTATGCTAAAATGCTCAAAGCACCACTAAATGAATTCCTTGATGGGTCTAGTTTACAAAATGGGGTCACTTGTGGGGGTTTCTGCTGTTTTGGCTCCTCAGGGGCTCAGCTAATGGAGCCCACATGTTCAAACAGAATCTACATTCTAAAAGCCAAGTAGCGCTCCTTCCCATCCGATCCCTGCCATGTGCTCAAACAGCGGTGTACAACCACATATGGAGTACTGCCACATTCAGTAAAAATTGCATAACACATTGTGGGGTCCATTTTCTCCAAGTACCCTTCATGTAAATTAAAAAATTGGTGCTAAAACAGTATGTTAGTGGAAAAATGTTAGGCGGAAATTAGGAAAAAAAATTGAAGCTAAAAATGTGGTCATGATTAGTGTTGAGCGATACTTGCCGATACATAGAAATATCGGATCGGATTGGATCGGCCTGATACCCAAAAAGTATCGGGTATCGCCGATTCCGATACCAGAAGTCCCATTCAAGTCAATGGGACAGAAATATCGGAATTAAAAAAAAACCTTTTTTTCCTTGTACATCCAGTTCGGGAGGGGGG
This sequence comes from Dendrobates tinctorius, assembly GCF_039654945.1. NCBI lineage: Eukaryota > Metazoa > Chordata > Amphibia > Anura > Dendrobatidae > Dendrobates > Dendrobates tinctorius. The sequence goes on from NW_027361702.1 coordinate 11,540,317, forward strand.
AAGAGTGTGGGCGGTGCGTGGGTGGACACTGTACGTGTCTGTGTATGTGGGCGGGGTCTGTGCGGGCCTGCCGGGGGTCTGTACAGGCCTGCTTGGGGCCTGTGCCGGCTGCCGGGGGTCTGTACTGGCCTGCCGGTGGCCTGTGCCGGCTGCCGGGGGTCTGTACTGGCCTGCCGGTGGCCTGTGCCCGCTGACGGGGGTCTCTACAGGCCTGCCGGTGGCCTGTGCCGGCTGTCGGGTGTCTGTACGGGCCTGACGGGGGCCTGTGCCGGCTGCCGGGGGTCTGTGCGGGCCTGCTGGGGGTCTTGTGTGTGTGCAGGCATTGTCCGATGGGACTATAAGTCCCATCGGGCTATGCCTGCTACAATGACAGTGATTGACACATTAGCCAATGATGGGACAGTAGTAGTCCCATCATCCGGCTAATGTGTTGAATGTAAAACAAAAAAAAAAAAACATACATACTACATTCATACAACATACATACTTACTACATACATACTTCATATATACTACATTCATACAACATACATGCATACTACATACATACTACATATATACTGCATATATACTACTTTCATACAACATACATACATACTACATACATACTACATATATACTACATTCATACAACATACATACATACTACATACATACTACATATATACTACATTCATGCAAAATACATACATACATACTACATACATACTAAATATATACTACATTCATACAACATACATACATTCTACATACATACTACATTTATACAACATACATACATACTACATACATATATACTACATGCTACAGACATACAACATACATACATAGTACATACTACATACATACTACATACAATACATTCATACATTCATACAATACATACATATAGACATACAGTACATATAACATAGAGTACATACTCACCATTACTTGTCACTTTGTTCCCCGAAGCCAGTGTCATCTATGAAAAAATATGAAAATAACAAACAACCGATATACTACCTGCCACCGGCAGGCCCGTACAGACCCCCGACAGCCGGCACAGGCCGCCGGTAGGCCCGTACAGACCCCCGACAGCCGGCACAGGCCCCCGGCAGGCCCGTACAGACCCCCGACAGCCAGCACAGGCCACCAGCAGGCCCGTACAGACCCCCTACAACCGGCACAGGCCACCGGCAGGCCCGTACAGACCCCCGACAGCCGGCAAAGGCCACTGGCAGGCCCGTGCAGACCCCCGACAGCCGGCACAGGACACCGGCAGGCCGTACAGACCCCCGGCAGCCGGCACAGGCCCCCGGCAGGCCCGTACAGACCCCCAGCAGTCGGCACAGACCGTGCATCATGATGACATCATTTCAGCAGCCAATCACAGCCACAACAGTGGCTCATTGCATTATGGGAACTTCCGATTCCGGTATCCGATATTGAAAAAATATCGGTACTCGGTATCGGAATTCCGATACAGCGAATATCGGCCGATACCCAGAATGCTCAACACTAGTCATGATGTACTGTTATGGGGGGTGGATCTGCTGCTGACACTTTTATGGGGTAATGTCTCCCAAATCAGTACTAATGTCCACATCCTGGTGTGTATATGACCCACACTTGTCCCATTCTGGTATATATGAACCCCTTCCTGGTATATATGATCCCATCCTGGTATATATGGCCCCCATCCTGGCATATATGATCTCATTCTTAGTATATATGGCAACCTCCCTGGTATATATGGCCCTCATCCTGATATACATGATCCCCATCCTGGTATAGAGTATATGATCCTCATCCTGGTATATATGATCTCCATTCTGGTATATATGGCACCCTCCCTGGCATATATGACCCCCATACTGGAATAAATAATCTCCATCCTGGTATATATGATCTCCATCCTGGTATATATGGCACCCTCCCTGGCATATATGACCCCCTTACTGGAATAGATGATCCCCATCCTGGTATATATGATCCCATCCTGGTATATATGTGCCCCATGCTGGTATATATTATCCCCATCATGGTATATATGGCCCATATCCTTGTATATATGTCCCCCATGTAGGTTTATATGATCCCCATCCTGGTATATATGGCCCATATTCTGGTATATATGTCCCCCATGTAGGTTTATATGATCCCCATCCTTGTATATATGATCCCCATCCTGGTATATATGGCCCCCATCCATGTATATATCCCCCATCCTGGGATCATCCTTGTACATATGCCCTCATCCTGGTATATATGATCTGTATCTTGGTCAGGGCCAGCGTCAGCACCTGGCGCACCCTGGCAAGTGCCGGGAGCCCTGAGCAGGAGGGGGGCCACTCTCCGTCAGGTGCACCGTCACGCGGCCCAGTGTCTATGCCAGTGTCGGCGCCCATGAGTGGGCCCCCCTGCTTGCTCAGGACTCTAGCACTTGCGATACTTACCTCTCCCCGCTCCACCGCTGCGGCGTCTTCCGTGTCTCCTGACTGTGATGTTCAGGTCAGAGGGTTCGATGACATCCGGTCTGTGCACCCTCTACCTGAGCAGCCACAGTGCGGAGAGCCGGAAGACGGCGAAGCTGAGGAGTCTGTAGCAGAACAGCGGCCAGCGAGAAGAGGTGAGTATGTCATTTTTTTATGTTTGGAGCATCTTATGGGTCCATCAGATATGGAGTATCATATATGGGGCTCATCATACTCTGGAGCATCATATATTGGGATCCATCATTCACTGAAGCATCATATATGAGGCCCATTATACACTGGAGCAACATACAGTATATGGGGCCCATTATATACTGGAGCATCATATGTGGAGCATCATTATACACTGGAGCAACATATATTAGGTCCATTATATATGGAGCATTATATGAGGTGCATCATATGGGGCCCATTATATATGGAGCATTATATGATTATATGTGGCTCATTATATTGCATGAAGTATTATATTGGGGCAATTATTATGTATGAAGCAACATATGGGACTTATTATTCTGTATGGAGCACTATGTGGTGCCCATAATACTGTATGGAGCAATATATGGCATTCATTATATTGTATGGAGCAAAATGTGGTGCCAATAACACTGGAGCAATATATAGGGCTCATTATTCTGTATGGAGCACTATGTTGTGCCCATAATACTGTATGGAGGACTGTAATGTCCGGTTTCTGATCTATTGTAGAATTTACAATAGATATCACTCATGTAATGTAAGAAGTAAGTGAAATCGTTGGCATTGTACTATAACTGTATTTCTCTGCCGCATCTGTGCATCATGAATCGTGGTATGTGTTAAAGGGGTCCACAGAGAATCATTCGCCCGGGGCCTTTGAAAACCTGAAGCCGGCCCTGATCTTGGTATACTGTATATGGTTCCCATGGTGGTCTATTTGTCCCCCCATCCTGGTATATACTGTACATACCCCCATCCTGTTATATATGATCTCTGTCTTGGTATATATGGCCCCCATCCTGGTATATATGTCCCCCCATCCTGGTATATATGATCCCCATCCTGGTATATATGATTCCAGTTCTGGTATATATTTCCCCTGTCACGCCACACACCTAAAAATAATTAAACGATTCTACTCACCTTTCCTCTGCTCCCTCGCAGCGTGGCATCCTCTTCTGATGCCAGCAACTGATTTTGGCGTGTAAGGGCATAGTGCATGACATCACTGTCATGCGCCCCCACAGGCCGACGTCAGCGGCCGACATACTCACTGCTCCCCATGCTCGGGACTGTGGGCGAGGGGAGCAATGAATATTAATTTCCCTTTCCTCCAAGATTTTGGGGAAAAAAGGGCGTCTTATAGTCCGCAAAATACTGTAATTTTTTCTTTTCACATCTAAATGATAGAAAATTTCATTAATTACTTGAAGCTTAAAATTGCACAGGACACCCATTGAAGAATTCCCTGTGGGGTCTAGTTTGCAAAATCGGGTTACTTGTGGGGGGTTTCTACTGTTTTGGCATGTCATGGGGTTAACAAATTTGACATGGCATTCACACTCTATTCGAGACAAATTTGCTCTGCAAAAATCAAATAGCACTCTTTCCTTTCAGAGCCCTCTCAAGGGCCCAAACAGCAATTTTTGACCACATATAGGATATCTTTGTGTTCAGACAAAATTGCGTAACAAATTATAGGACAGTTTTCTCCTATTATACATTGTTAAAATTACAAATTTGGGGCTAAAACAACATTTTACCAAAAAAAAACGTAATTTTTGTTTTACAAGTACATTTTAAAAAGTTCTGTGAAGCACCTAAGGGTTCAACAAGATCTTCACCCTCTAGATGAATTCCTTGATGAATCTAGCTTCCAAGTTTCCAAAATGGTGACCCTTGTGGGGGTTTCTACTCTTTTGGTACCTCAGGGTCTCTGCAAATGAGACATGGCGTCTGCAATATTTTCAAGCCAAATTTACATTACAAATAACAAATGTTGCTTCTTCCCTTCCGAGCCCTGCCGTTTGTCCAAAAAATATTTTTTTCACTACATGTGGGGTATCGCCGCACTCGGAAGAAACGTGGGTAACAAACTTTGTGGTCCAGTTTTTTATATTACCTCTTGCAAAAGCAAAAAATTTGGGCCTAAAGGAATATTTTCGAGAAAAATATGAAATGTTCAGTATGACGAACTAATGTTATTAAATTCTGTGTAGTATCTCTGGGTTCAAAATACTCACCGTACCCCTGGACAAAATCCTTGAGGGGTATAGTTTCTTGTGCTATTCCTTGTAAAAGTGGAAAAATTGGGGCTCATGTAACATTTTAGTGGAAAAATAACAATTTTTTTTTCATTTGTCTTTGCATTAACTCAATTTGGGGAGTTTTCAATATGAAAGCCCCTCAAAGTTCATTCAAATCTGAATAAGTCCTTAAAGAAACAGGTTTTGTAAATTTCTTTTAAAAAAAATTAGATATTATGGCTAAACTTTTAACTTTTCAAACATTCTAATAAAATAAAATGACATTTAAAAAATTATGTAGAGTAGATGTAAAGTAGACATATGGGAAATGCTATTTATTATTTATTTAGGACAGCACAAATGACTGGTTTAAGTGTATATAAATTGAAGTTTTGAAAATTATACATTTTTAAAAATTTTAAACAAAATTCCAATATTTTCACAAATAAACGCAAATCATATCGACCTAAATTTAGCATGAAATACAATGTGTCACGAAAAAACATTCTTGGAATCTGTTCTGACCTTACAAAATGAAGCAAACTTCATGTAGCTATACAGGCAGCTAAACCGCTATACCGGAGACTGTAGGTTGAATCTGTGCTTTATTGAACGTGATGGTATATTGGCACGGTGAAACTACAAACAAAAACATATATGCATACTGTACAATCAATACTGGGTTCAACATTGCTTCATATATACATAATACATCATCTGCATTAATAACTAAACATGGGGAACTAACTAAGCAGGCTAATATGAGACAGGAATTGGATACAGGAAACATAAATACATACCAGCGATGCTGTCACAAGGGGAGAAGAGAAATGAGATGCTTCCAGAATGCAGGCTGATGGAAAATGGTGGACTGGAGGGAAAATGGGGCTGAACTAACCATAATCCTTTGCCAAAGGCTACCAGGGTGCATTGCAACCTTACCAGAATGCACTGCGAATGTAGGGAAATAGCAAAGATAAAGTAAAACACACAATAACACTGCGGTTATGACTCTGGTCACTAGATGGAGCCAGAAAACACTGTAAACATTAACAGGCAGATAATGAGGGATTATGAATTAAATGTCGGAGACAGAACAGAATCGGTGGGATCCGTCGAAGCGTTTGTAGCAATATAACTGAATGCTTCTTTTATCAAAATAAATAGCGTTAGTGTATTTTCTCCCTTTGGGTTTCATAATTTACATTAAAAGGGTTTTCCTGTCTCAACAGAAATTTCTGCAGTCACACAAAAATTGCAGAAAATTCTGATAATGTGCCATATGCACACTGTCAGGATTCCTGTCTATTGCAGCTTGCGGAATCTTCACGTGACAGTAAGTATGCGATTTGGTTACTTGCGGTCATATGCCAACTAGGAAAAGCTTCTCAACGGCTCGTGATCTCGGGTATTCAAATCACATAGTTGCTGTCGAGTGACGAGGGAAATCCTTACAGTGTGCATAGGGCTGGAATTTACAAATGTAAGTTCAGGCTGGAAAACCCATTTAAATTCCTGTGAGAGTCCAATGAAAAATTCCTAAAAATGTTTAGAATGCAACCACGGACTGTAAATATTTGTGAAGGCATTAGAGGAGAGTATCAATAAAATAAACCTTTCACTGCTGTTCTATTTTCTATCTATGTAATTATTTATCATTAACCCCTTTCTGCCATTAGACATACTATCCCATCCATGTGCCCTGGGACTTAATTCCCAAGGATGGGATAGTACGTCTAATGAGATCAGCGGGGCCCACGTGGTGAGCGCCGCTGATCGCGGCCGGGTGTCAGCTGATTATCACAGCTGACACCCGGCACAATGTGTCAGGGGCGGTCACGGACCGCCCCCGACATGTTAACCCCTTGCACACCGCGATAAAACACGATCGCGGTGTACCGGGGGTTAAAGGGAAGCATCAGCAGGGAGGGGGCTCCCTCCGTGCTTCCCTGAGCCCCCCACGGCAGCGCAATGTGCAGCGCTGCTGCGGGGGACTCCTTCCCTACAGGCCCCTGGATCCAAGATGGCGACGGGAGCCTTCGGGGGCCTGTAGGGAGCTGACTTCCTCACTGCCTGCACAGCGCAGGCATGAGGAAGTCTGCAGAACTGCCTGTGACGGATTGTTTATCTGTCACAGTGATCTGTGATGTGACAGATCAGCGATCTGTCACAGGACAGTGATGTCCCACCTGGGACTATGTAATAAAGTTAAAAAAAAAAAGTGTAAAAATAATTTTAAAAAAATCGCTAAATAAATTAGTAAGAAAAAAAAAAATATTCCCCAATAAATTCATTTTTTGAAAATAAAAAAAAAAGAAAACAATAAAAGTACACATATTTGGTATCGCCGTGTCCGTTACGACCCACCCTATAAAACTGTCCCATTAGTTAACCCCTTTAGCGAACCCCTTAAAAAATAAAAATAAAAAACGAAGCAAAAAATAATGATTTATTATCATACCACCGAACAAAAAGTGCAATAACGCGCGATCAAAAAGATGCATATAAATATCCATGGTACCGCTGAAAACGTCATCTTGTCCCGCAAAAAACGAGCTGCCATAGAGCATCATCAGCAAAAAAATAAAAAAGTTATAGCTCGCAGAATAAAGCGATGCAAAAATAATTATTTTTATATAAAATTGTTTTCATTGCAAAAAACCGACAAAACATAAAAAAAGACATAAAAGAGGTATCGCTGTAACCGTACCGACCCGAAGAATAAAACCGCTTTATCAATTTAACCGCACGCGGAATGGTGTAAACGCACCCCCCCAAAAGAAATTCATGATACGCTGGTTTTTGTTCATTCTGCGTCCCAAAAATCGGAATAAAAAGCGATCAAAAAATGTCACGTGCCGAAAATGGTATCAATAAAAATGTCAACTCGTCCCGCAAAGAATAAGACCTCACATGACTCAGTGGGTCAAAATATGGAAAAATTATAGCTCTCAATATGTGGTGATGCAAAAACTATTTTTACAATAAAAAGCGTCTTTTAGCGTGCGACAGCCGCCAAACATAAAAACCGCTATAAATAGTAAATCAAACGCCCCGTTATCACCCCCTTAGTTAGGGAAAAAAATAAAATTAAAAAAAAGTATTTATTTCCATTTTCCCATAAGGGTTAGGGTTAGGGCTAGGGTTAGGGCTAGGGTTAGGGTTAGGGCTAGGGTTAGGGTTAGGGTTAGGGGTGTGTTGGGGTTAGGGTTGGAGTTAGAATTGGGGGTTTCCACTGTTTGGGCACATCAGAGGCTCTCCAAATGCAACATGGCGTCTGATCTCAATTCCAGCCAATTCTGCGTTGAAAAAGTCAAATGGTGCTCCTTCCCTTCCAAGCTCTGCCATGTGCCCAAACAGTGTTTTACCCCCACATATAGGGTATCAGCATACTCAGGACAAATTGAAAATAACTTTTGGGGTCCAATTTCTCCTGTTACCCTTAGGAAAATAAAAAATTGGGGGCAAAAATATAATTTTTGTGGAAAAAAATGATTTTTTTATTTTCACGCCCAGGCGTTATAAACTTCTGTGAAGCACTTGGGGGTTCAAAGTGCTCACCACACATCTAGATAAGTTCCGTGGGGGGTCTAGTTTCCAAAATGGGGTCACTTGTGGGGAGTTTCAATAGTTTAGGTACATCAGGGGCTCTCCAAACGCACATGACACCTGTAGACCAATCCATCAAAGTCTGCATTCCAAAACGTCACTACTTCCCTTCCAAGCCCCGACGTGTGCCCATATGAAGTTTTCTCCCACATATTAGGTATCAGCGTACTCAGGACAAATTGGACAACAACTTTTGGGGTCCAATTTCTCCTGTTACCCTTGAGAAATTAAAAAAATTGGAGACTAATTGATCATGTTTGTGGAAAAAATACGATTTTTTTATTTTCATGCCCGGGCATTATAAACTTCTGTGAAGCCCTTGGGGGTTCAAAGTGCTCACCACACATCTAGATAAGTTCCTTAGGTGATCTAGTTTCCAAAATGGGGTCACTTGTGGGGGGTTTCCACTGTTTAGGTACATCAGGGGCTCTCCAAAAGCAACATGACACCCGCAGACCATTCCATCAAAGTCTGCATTCCAAAACGTCACTACTTCCCTTCCGAGCCACGACGTGTGCCCATACAGTAGTTTTCTCCCACATATGAGGTATCAGCGTACTCAGGACAAATTGGACAATAACTTTTGGGGTCCAATTTCTCCTTGTACCCTTGGGAAAATGAAAAAATTGGTGACTAAAAGATCATGTTTGTGGAAAAAATACAATTTCTTTTATTTTCACGCCCGGGCGTTATAAACTTCAGTGAAGCACTGGGGGGTTCAACGTGCTCACCACACATCTAGATAAGTTCCTTGGGGGGTCTAGTTTCCAAAATGGTGTCATTTGTGGGGGGTTTACACTGTTTTGGTACATCAGGGGCTTTCCAAACGCGACATGGTGTCCGATCTCAATTCCAGCCAAAAACGCCAATGGCGCTGCTTCCCTTCCGAGCTCTGCCATGCGCCCAAATAGTGGTTTACCCCCACATGTGGGGTATCAGCGCACTCAGGACAAATTGCACAATATCTTTTAGGGTCCTGTTACCCTTGGAAAAATAAGAATTGAGGGTGAAAAGTTCATTTTTGTGGAAAAAATATGATTTTTTAATTGTACCGCTGTACGTTATAAACTTCTGTGAAGCCCTTGTGGGTTCAAAGTTCTCACCACATATCTAGATAAGTTCCTTGGGGGGTCTAGTTTCCAAAATGGTGTCATTTGTGGGGGGTTTCCACTGTTTTGGTACATCAGGGGTTTTCCAATCGCAACAAGGTGTCCGATCTCAATTCCAGCCAAAAACGTCAAATGGCGCTGCTTCCCTTCCGAGCTCTGCCATGCGCCCAAATAGTCATTTACACCCACACATGGGGTATCAGTGTACTCAGGACAAATTGCACAATAACTTTTAGGGACCTGTTACCCTTGGAAAAATAAAAATTGTGGGTGAAAAGATCATTTTTGTGGAAAAAATATGATTTTTTAATTGTACCGCTGTACGTTATAAACTTCTGTGAAGCCCTTGTGGGTTCAAAGTTCTCACCACATATCTAGATAAGTTCCTTGGAGGGTCTAGTTTCCAAAATGGGGTCACTTGGGGGGGGTTTCCACTGTTTAGGTACATCAGGGGCTCTCCAATCGCAACATGGCGTCCGATCTGAATTCCAGCCAATTTTGCATTGAAAAAGTCAAACGGCGCTCCTTCCATTCTGAGCTCTGCCATGCGCCGAAACAGTGATTCCCCCCCACATATCAGGTATCAGCGTACCCAGGACAAACTGCACAATAACTTTTGCAGTCCAATTTCTCTTGTTACCCTTGGTAAATTAAAAAAAATTGAACCTGAAGTATTTTTTTAGTGAAAAAAAGTTAAATGTTCATTTTTTTTTTAAATATTCAAAAAATTCCTGTGACGCACCTAAAGGGTTAATAAACTTCTTGAATGTGGCTTTGAGCACCTTAAGGAGTGCAGTTTTTAGAATGGTGTCACTTTTGGGTATTTTCTATCATATAGACCCCTCAAAGTGGCTTCAAATGTGATGTGGTCGGTAAAAATAAAATGGTGTTGCAAAAATGAGAAATCGCTGGTCAATTTTTAACCCTTATAACTTCCTAACAAAAAAAATTTTGGTTTCAAAATTGTGCTGATGTAAAGGAAACATGTGGGAAATGTTACTTATCAATTTTTTTGTGTGCTGTATCTCTGTGATTTAAGGGCATAAAAATTCAAAATTGGAAAATTGCGAAATTTTCAAAATTTTCGCCAAATTTCTGTTTTTTTCACAAATAAACGCATGTTATTTGAATGAAATTTTACCACTAACATGAAGTACAATATGTCAGGAGAAAACAGTGTCAGAATCACCAGGATCCATGGAAGCGTTTCAGAGTTATTACCTCATATTGGCCTGGTCATTAACGTGCAAACCACCCTTGGGGCTTAAGGGGTTAAATATAATAAATCAGCTTTCTGCAGGCAGCTGGGGTTAACTAGCTATAAAAAGAAAATGAACCAATATGAAAGTGATTTTTTCTTTTTTATTTTATTGTGCACTCACTTTGGATTGATTTGTGACACGTAAAGACGCAATGTTTGCAGAAGCATTTGTTTCAAGTGATTTTTAATGAAATATATCTAGTTGGAGGGAACGATTTGGGACAACCTTCTAACTAGCAGCAATACTTTTCTCCAGCATATTATTAAAGTTGTTAAAGGTTTCACCATCTGCAACTTTGAGATGTTCACCAGAAATGTTGAATATTTCAGCAGTCACAAAAGCAAAAAGTATTACCGTAATCTGTGAATAAACCCAAACTGGACAACTGGAACTAGATAAAGCCACGTTCATTAAACTATCATTTGGCCTGTGCAAATATCCCAGTTATTTAATTTGACCACCACTGATTAGTTTACAAGTGACAACAAGATAAATATTTATGCACAATCAGGAGTATATCCTTTTTCAGGCTAAATTTTGAGCTACTCAAACCATTCATTGAGGATATTCTAATTACGCTAATAATATAACGGACTCAACTGGTGATTCACTTTAGTTTTTTAAATTACCATTTTTAATTTTTTTCCTAAATGGGAAGGACTTTTTAAGATTATATTTAGACCTAATTTAAAAAAAAACAAGAAATATTAGGGAAAGACTTGGGAAGTACTCACTATTTTGTCTCTTTGATATGGAATATGCAGTAAACTATGTGGCAAACTCTTTTCAAAATCTATGCTATAACATTTTTTTAATTCAATGGGAAATTAGGCCCATAGTGAATGTGTCACTTTTTATCTTCAAATTTTTAATATTTGTTGGAAATAAGTTACATTTTTTTGTATATTTTCTATGCATAAAAAATTAACATTTCAGATTTGACAATGAAATTAATTGGATCACACAAAATAGTGCACATAAAAACCGTGCCAAAAATTAGCCAGAAATATACGAGTATAAATGGGGTTGTCCACTACTTGCAAGGATCATGTCCACTTTGCTTCTGTGACGCCCCTGAGGGTTCAGTCGCCACTGAGGTACTGCACCTCAGCCAGAGGAGTGGTATCCCACTTCCCAGGTAAGGTGGAGGCATCTGACAGCACTCTTACACCTGCACCCAACACACACCCTAGAGTAGCAGGGCACCCTGGATAACCTTGCTTGGGTCATAAAGGGTGTTGGGAGGTGGGTGGAGCTTGAGGGTTAGAGTAGGAGAAAAGAAAGGAAGTAAGGACAGTCTTCCTGTAGGGGAAGAGGTGGAAGGACGGATATAGAGCAGCTCCTGGTTGGGAGGAGTTGCTGGAAAGAGTAGATACTGAAGGAAACTCCTTGTAGAGGGAAGGGATCCCAGAGGCACGGACAGAGCGTAGGCCACCCGTGGGGCTCGTTCCATGCTGACAGTCGTCAGGTGGAGGGATCAGGTCACAGAAGGGTCTCAGCCCCTTAGCCTAGTGGAGTGGACAATGGACTCAGCTAGCAAGCCGACATCCATGACAACTTTAGGGGCCACAGCCACTAACCACAGTTATTTTCACTGGAAAGGCAGCAAAAAGGGAGAAAGGAAACGAACTGAACACGTTATCCGATAAGGTCCGCGGCTGCTGGCCTGGGGCACTGACTGTGAGGTGTTGCGTAGGAAGAGGCGAGAAGGCAACACAGTGAGACGGCCAGGGAAGGTATATACTGAAGGGAGTGCTGGAAAGGTGTGCTTTATCTGCCTTTGAGTTGACTGATCCCCTCACCTGGAGGACACAGCACCAAGTGGGTATCTGTGTATACCAGAACTGTGAGTAAAGCTTTGGAGCTGCACCCCAGTTGTGTCCTCTGATTCTTCTTGTATCACCTGTCCAACTCTGCTACATTTCTTGCTAAACACTACATCACCATCTCCCTCAACATCTTTCATATGAAATGGGACTACAGCTCTGCCTGTGGAGAGCTATTCCAACTCTTTACTACAAACTCTTTATTTTTCCCCTGTAAATATCCCCTTTTATTGGACGCCCAGGGCCACGGACCGGGTCACCGCCTCTGTGACACTGCCCCTTTAAGAAGCGGCCCAGTACCGAGTATCCCTATGGTCTTGGCGGGCGCTCCACTTCATCTGTTTAAACGCAGCAGATTTTCTGCACAAAAACTCTGCATTTACGCTACGTGGGGAAATTGCATACGGGAAACAAAAGCATAAGTGATCTTACAACTGTAAGAAAAATCGAATTGTAAAAGTTCCAAAGTCGCTAATAGTGACTATGTGACTCCTCGTAAAAATTAGTTCGACTTTATTAGATTTTTAACGTGTTAACAGCATTTCTTTAATTTTTTTATTAATTTAATCACTGTTAACAGGAGCAATTCATCACACTACAGTCTGTCTTCTTATGCAGAACTCCATTTTTGATGGGAACCCCCACCTGTAGGCATTTGGCGTTCTATTATGGAGGGGGCAGATGTGATGTGAGGAGTAGTCTAGCTCCATAATTTAGGGAGTGAGTATATGTATTTATGAAAGGGGTGGTATTTGGCAAGCTTGGTGACTTGGGTATGTATTTGTTAGTGTGTGTTGTGACCCTTTTGCTGGTTGACTCTTCATTGTGTGAAACCAACTGTATGTCCAAGTAAAAAATGACTTTATTTCAAAATGATTTTACATGTGTTATGCTAGCGTAGTTACTCACTCAGGATAATAGGTAAATCTACTGCAACTGACCCTGCCAGTTCCTGTACAGAGTAAAGATCCTGACCCACCATCCCTAATGGTTCCTGTTTTAGCCAAGATAGCCCTAACCATAGACTAGACAAGGGCAACTCGAACCTATGCTGCCTAAAAGGCAATCAAGTGCTTCACGTTCCTCCTAAAGACAAAAAGGCAGAATAGAGTTAAAGTTACCTACAGAAGGGAAAGTGTGCTGAAAAAAAGGGAAGATTCCGGAGTGAGTAAAATAAACCACAAAATACAAGATAAAGAATAAAGTACAGACTGTTATATTATATGCAGCCTACTTTCTAAAAAGAAACAGAAGGTAGGTGTAGAGCAAAGAACAAAAATAGCAGAGAGATAATATCACTGGCTGGCTTTAAACTACAGCAGACTGGCTGAACATCCAAATGAGAATATCACCAGCAGGAAATGCCTGCAGAGGTACAGAATATAAAGCCGCACCTGAAAGGTGATAGACAGACAAATGAAAATACCTGTATTATGCTAAACTAACTGCAGCCAGAATAGCAGAACCTGAACAACCAGAAAAAGGGGTATCTCCTATTGCTCGGCAGACAGAGAAACCAACCACAAAACACAGCTTGGGTTTGAATCCAGGAGCATGACTCCATGACTAAGAACGGGTTTACAGTTTGAAACACATAGGATCACATTATACCATTGGATGTACTTGAAACTGTCAATTGCCCTTTTAATAATTTTGTAATAATGTTATTTTTATAACTGGACATAAGGCTGGAGGATACATAGGATATTCCTAAAGTCTATGAGACCTTATTGCCTTTGTGCCTATTTTTCCATAAGTTTTTAGTGGTTTGCACCTTTTTGTTTGTTCCATATTCATCTTTCCATTTGCACCCTTTTTTAAGTCTGCCTGTTTTGTTTTCTTTGTATTTTTTTAGTTCACCACTGTTTGCATGCTGTAGGGTTTCCAGATGCTTTTGCCCAATTCATCATTTGTGACTTTTTTAAAAGTGGTAGTTTTTGTCCCCCAGAGTTATTTCATGTATGATAAACATTTTGGTACAATTTTTACACCATTTTGAGAAAAGTGCAAGCTTTTGCTCTAAAAAGTTACAAAACAAAGTTAAAAATAAAGATTAATTTTGAGTTCCAGGAAAGGAATCCTCCTTACACTTGCAGACCTATAAATCATTAGTACTCCATAATATAACCTATACCTTACATTTTCCTTAAACAGGCAGGTTTTATGCAGGAAAAATTCAAGATTTTTACATGGATATGCATCTCTGGTGGTGGGGGTGTATGATTGAGTAAACTTGGTGTTAAAACGGTCAGCCACTGTCCCGATTTTGAATAGACAGTCCTTTGTTGGATCATCTGGTTGATATTTATGAGGATGGAAGAAAGCAAAATGTTTATGATCTCTTCAAAGTGATTCAGGGATATGGCCATGCATGATTTGGGAAGTAAAAAAATAGCTGTGACCAAGGGTTACCTTAACCTCTTCGCAACTTTTGACATATATTTACATCATATGTCAATGCCTTTCATATGAGCTCACATGCCAAGACCACATCTTTACCTGCACATAATGACTGATTTAATCATTTCTGCCTATGCTCAGTGCCCAAGTTACAATTTAATTTTTGTGTTCTGTCAAGCTCTATCAACTTTGCCCAGTAATGCTCATTCAGTGATTACATGAACATTTTTGATACCTCTATTACATACACAATCACTCATTGATAGCTGGGCAACAGACCTTGGCGTAGGCCTAGAAAGTTCATGTCATTACAAAGATCTTTCGACATTGACATTTCTGAAGTTTTGATCGGGGGCCATGTACTGCGAAGACCACCAGCCACTGAAATGAAGGGCAAAAGTGATAAATGTCATGAAAGTATTGCAAAACTTAGAGGTATGGCCCTATGAACAGCTTTCTGCAAGTGACTTCATAGCATGACTAATTTTACGTCTCTGCCAGATGAGAAATCAAAATGTTCTCCAACTGGGAACAACTTAAGTTTAGGTGAAGATGTTTCTCTTCTGTGTGATTGGATCTAAGACTTTAGATATTTCCACTGGGTTGTTACTGGTTCATTTGTTTTGTGTTATGAACAAGCACCAATTCATGGTTATCAGTCAGGATGTGCAGCATACTACTCTATATGCACAGGTACCCTACAGTTAAGCAATGCAACCAAATACTTCAGCTATCACTTTTTAAATAGAATTGGACAGATGAAACCCAATGTCACATTATTAGGCATCAAGAGATGGGATGCACAAATGTTTATTAGTCCATAGTCACACTAAACCAATATGAATGGCCGTCAAAAAATTAAAATGGTTACATACCGGCGCTTCTCACAAAATTAGAATATCATCAAAAAGTAAATTTATTTCAGTTCTTCAATACAAAAAGTGAAACTCATATATTATATAGAGTCATTACAGACTGATCTTTTTAATGTGTTTATTTCTGTTAATGTTGATGATTATGGCTTACATCTAATGAAAACCCAAACGTCATTATCTCAGTAACTTAGAATAATTAACAAAAAACACCCGCAAAGGCTTCCTAAGCCTGATGGACTTCAGCATGAGCTTCCCTGGTGGGATATTCATAATGGGACTATTCTTTGTCCCTTACATCTGATATTGTATGCAGAGGTCTCCTCTCCTTTTCTTTATCTGTACTGTTTTGGATTGTATCAAGTATCGTGACTTATTGTGTGATTTTATATGTAAAACATTGTATAAAATTTGTATTACTTTTAAACATATCTATCACCTTTGACTTTGCTTTTCTCCTGGTTTGATTGGAGTTGGTGTGGCTTGTGCAATAGGACAGATCACCACTGTGTGTATCTGCCCTTTCTGTTTTGTTGAACTAACATGCAGCTGGAGGTGTTTTTATTGTATATGGAGGTAGCTGTTCCTGGTATGCCCCTATTCACACTAGCTTGGATGTCCCAGTCAGTTTTTTGTTGAACTGAAATAAATTAACTTTTTGATGATATTCTAATTTTGTGAGTACATCATCAGAACCAAGTTTTGAATATTTGAGAAAAATTTGGAGAGTTTCTGCTCCAAAAAAATCAATATGAACACACCTAAACATACACTGAGCTTTTGGAGCAGAAACTCAACCAAATCCTCCTCATAATCTCAAACCTAAGTTATGAGGATTTTTCAGTTTTAAAATGAAACATATTGTGGATTGCTTTATGATCAAAACCCACGTCACTACATGAAAGCAGTGCCAGAACCACGGTCAGTACAGGACTTCATCACAAACCTTAGTACAATGATCAATTGCAGTTTCAGGTCAGTGGTACATGCACTTATATCCCATTAACCTGCAATTCCCAGTATGTGTCTTTTATTAATACAGTGTAATGTGATATGTCATGTAAAATGTAGTGGTGTGAAGTATAATATGCATGGTGTTATAACATAGATAATGTATAATGTAGGGTGTTATAAGGTTTACATAGAACTGTGTTAGAAGTTATGTCTTCCCAGCAACAGACTGCAAGGTAAGAGATGGTTAATGTTGGAACTAGACCACTGTGGGAAGGGTCAGCTGCTAGGGACAGACAGACTTAAGTGCAGTAAGAATGAATATATAGTTGGCAGTCTGTCGAGGCAGTATGTATTGGGTAACTTGTGGCAGATGTAGACAGAGAACGGATGGGAAATAGCGTGAATCATGAGTGTGGACAGATGCACAGGGTGCAAACTGTGTTGTAACTAGAGACCGATTCTTATACAGAGTGGAAGCAGATGATCGAAGCCGGAGAACAGAACCCTAGCAGCCAGGCCTCTTGAATCTTCAAAATACTGGGTGACTTGTACTGGCACAGGACTGTAGTGGTCAGGACCCTTAATAGTCAATGTATCAGGTTAACTTCAACAGGTGTATGAATATAGTCAATCAACCGAGCAGTTTCCCGCTATTTGTCCAGGAGTACAAAGCGTCAGTCCACTTATCATGGGACCCCTAAGTGGTCAGGAGATGGGAATGCAGGAAAGGAAGGTGACCATCACGGTATATGCTGTAACACTAAACTGTGTTGCATGGAACTCACTGGACCAATTAGATCTGAAGCAACCTAGGGAGAAGTTGAACTATGTTTGATAATGCTGAGGGGAACTGAAAGTGTAGGAAGCTTTGTGCCCGCTGCCTCCTGCATAAAATAGTAACTGAAGAACTGTTTGAGCTGTCTAGTAGAGAACTGTTGTTGAAAAGTAACTTGGTCTCCTGAGTTGTCTTTTGTTCGTGGCCAGCCGAGAACTGAGGCAGCATGCGGCCCACACTACCAGTCCACACACTCAGCCAGGACCGTGTCTTCCGTGTAGCATGCCGGGATGGTCGGAGTTAGTCCGTCGCCAACAACTACTGCCCCGCGTCACGTTATAAATACATCAAAACAGAAAATTGTACTTGTCAGACTCCAGGGTCCTGAAACCACAGAAGTCTGATAAAGCACAGGGGACCTTGGTTTTCTATCGTTTGGCTAAATACCAGTAATCTAAAAAGGCTGATCTAACATTAAAAGGACCAATGATTTTACAAGTGTGCAAATCAATTAAAATTGTTCAACACTTATAAAAACTGATAGTCCAAACAAAAATTACCGTAATATCCTGACAAGCGCTGTCATGGTATTTTGTCCCTTCTATTTTATTTTATACCTTCTTTTTTTTAAATCTCTATGATAAAATTAGTAAGGAGTACAAAGCTTTATAAACTAAGTACAAAGCAAGCTGCCATAGATGTACATCATGGTGAAGTGTTATTGTGCGGGTAGACTATGCCAGTGTCATCTGCAGCGTGGGATGACTGTTTCATACAGCTAGGCTCTGCAGGACCCATAATGAAGGCTATGTGCAGACCTGGCCATTAACACTCTGCATGTTGTTCTCACTACTGACAACACATGTAAGACATTTGACATAGAGGAAACGCTGCAGAGTCAGTGATATATACTGTACGTCAATGAATTCACATCACGTGATTTACAGATCAATCAATTCACAATCACACTGACTCTGCAGCTCCTGCACCTCTCTCTTTTAGATTTTATTCAATATCACTCGCATTTTCAATGTTTTTCAGTGATTAAGTAGTACATCACAATCAGGTGAACCCCTTCATATCACAGCTAGTTTTGTGGTTCATCATTTTTTCCCCTTTTCTATTCTTGCTTTCAAGGTGTTATAGTTGTGCTCAAAAGTCTACATACCTCAGCAAAATTTTTTGCTTTCTTGGCGTTTTTTCAGAGAATGTGAATGATAACACCAAAACTTTTTCTTCACTCTTGATTAGTGGTTGGGTGAAGCCATTTATTGTCAGACTACTGTGTTTTCTCTTTTTAAATTATAATGACAACCCAAAACATACAAATGACCCTGATCAAAAGTTCATATACCCCATTTTGTTAATACCATTTATTGCCCCTTCTAACATCAATGACAACTTAAAGTTTTTTGTAGTAGTTGCGAATGAGGTTCTTTATTTTCTCAGATAGTAACACTACCCACTCTTCTTGGCAAAAAGCCTCCAGTCCCAATAAAATCCTAGGCTGTCTAGCATGAACTGCGCGCTTAAGATCGCCCCAGAGTGGCTCAATGATATTGAGTTCAGGAGACTGAGATGGCCACTCCAGAACCTTCATTTTGTTCTGCTGTATCCAATGACAGTTCGACTTGGCCTTGTGTTTTGGATCGTTGTAATGTTGGAATGCCAAGTACGTCCCATGCGCAGCTTCTGGGCTCATGATTGTAAATTTGCCTCCAGTATTTGATGATAACATGCTGCATTCATTTTTCCTTCAACTTTGAACAAGTTTCCTGTGCCATTGTAGTGCACACATCCTCAAAACATCAGCAATCCACCTCCGTGCTTTACAGTAGGAATGGTGTTCCTTTCATCATAGGCCTTGTTGACCTCTCTCCAAATGTAAAGTTTATAGTTGAGGCCAGAAAGTTCAATTTTGGTCTCATCACTCCAAATTACTTTGTTCCAGAAGTGTTGAGCCTTGTCTCTGTGCTGTTTTGCGTATTGTAGGCGAGATACTTTGTGGCATTTACGCAGTAATGGCTTTCTTCTGGCGGCTCGACCATGCAGCCCATTTTTCATCAAGTGCCTCCTTATTGTGCATCTTGAAGCAGCCACACTGCTAGTTTTCAGAGAGTTCAGTATTTCAGCTGATGTTATTTGTGGGTTTTTCTTTGCATCACAAACAATTTTCCTGCCAGTTGTGGACAAACGTTTTGTTAGTCTACCTGACCATGGTTTTGTTTTTACAGAGCCCCTGATTTTCCATTTGTTAATCTCCGTTTGAACGATGCTGACTGGCTTTCTTTTGGATTTCTTTTTGTATCCTTTTCATGTTTTATACAGTTCAACTACCTTTTCCCGTAGATTCGTCATCAATACTGACCTACAAGGCCATCTATAACCTGTCTCCTCCATATGTCCCTGAACTAATCTCCAGATACCTTCCCTCACGTAATCTATGGTCACCCCAAGACCTCCTCTCCTCCACACTTATTCGCTCCTCACCCAACCGCCTCCAAGACTTCTCCCGAATAGCCCCCATCCTCTGGAATTCTTTGCCCCAACATGTCCGACTATCAACCGCATTCGGATTCTTCAGACGGAACCTGAAAACCCACCTCTTCAAGAAAGCCTACAGCCTGCAATGACCCCACTACCTCCTCACCACTACTGGAGATATCACCTCAACCAACACCGGAACTACTGCAACCCACCAACCTACTGTCTCCTTCCCCACCATCCTGTAGCATGTAAGCCCAAAAGGGCAGGGTCCTCTCCCCTCTGTATCAGTCTGTCATTGTAAGTTTGTTTACTGTAAGTGATATCTGTAATTTGTATGTAACCCCTTCTTATGTACAGCACCATGGAATCAATGGTGCTATATAAATAAATAATAATAATAATAATTATTATTTTGCTTTCCCCATGACTCACAATCCAGAAATGTCAGTGGCTGGATGAAAGATGCAAGAGTCTGTCTGGATCCCAGAAACTAACTCAGCTTTTATGCACACACTGATTACAAGCAAACAGGTAACAAGTGAGGATGTTACCTGTAGTAGCCATTCAAACCCATTTGTGTCAACTTCTGTGCATGTTATCAGGCCCTAACCACCAGGGTATGTGAACTTTTGATCAGGGTCAATTGGATGTTTTGGGTTGTCATTATGATTTAAAAATAGAAAACACAGTAGTTTGACAATAAATGGCTTCACGCAACCAATAAGAAAAAGAAAAAGAGAAAAAGTTGTGGTGTTATCATTCATATTCTCTGAAAACAAGCCAAGAAAGCAAAAATTCTGCCAGGGTATGTAAACATTTGACCACAACTGTATAACTTTTTTACTTTTTCCATGGCATTAATCGCCGAGTACCAAATCCTAACAAGTATACTCGCTCATCCCTTCTTATAGTTTACATGGCAACCTGTAGTTATTACTTCTAATATTTTGTCGTACATGTGACTTTTTGTATTACAGTTTTGGTGAGGCAGAATTGAGAAAAAATTTAAGTTTGTTTTGTTTATTTAGCTTTTAAACACCGTTCACCATTGTGTCTAATTGTAATGATTTCTTGTTATTCAGGTTGTTACGATCATACCAATACCAAATTTATATACAGTAGGTGTGTTCATGTTTTGCCACTTTTGCACAAAAATAATGACTTAAGTAATAAATAATTATTTTTGGTCAACATATTCACTTTTGAATTCATGCTTTTGGTAGGAGGTATCAACAAAAAGTAATAAAACAGTTTTTTAATTTTTTTATGGAGTTTATAGTGCAGTATTATAACTTCATTTTACTTGTCGATACAATTTCGGTTCTACCCAATTGTTTTTTTTAAATGTTTTACTACTTTTGCGCAAGAAAATGTATAATTTTTTTTTTTAGTGGGTCACTAATCACTTCCAATCTTGACATACAGTTATGCCATTTTTCAGGATGGAGTTAAGGGCTCGTTCATAAGTCAGTGAGTTTTCTAGTTCGCAAAAAAATCGGTCCGATTTTTATCAGTATTTCTGATCAGAGTGGCAGAGTTTGGTCAATGTTGGTTTTTACCATCAGAGTTTCATCAGTTCCTCTTGGATAAAAAAAAAAAGCTGATGGAGAGTTTTCAATCTTCTCAAAATAAACTGTCCATGAAAACCAGACGGATGGCACTCAGGTGCTGTCCTGCTTTATCACAAACCCATAGACTTCTATTGGCGAGTTCGATCCGACACATGGATCAATATCGGACAAGTCTCCATGATTTTATGAGGACCACTCTGTCTGGGGAAAAGATTGGACGTGTGAACTATCCCAAAGGCTATAACAAGCTTGAGTGAAAATCAGTCTGAGACCTCATTCACACGTCAGTATTTTTTGATCAGTATTTCATCAGTATTTGTATGCCAAAACCAGGAAGCATCTCTAAAGCACAGAACAGTCAATCTTTCAATATTTTTTTTTCTGTAAGTTCCACTCCTGGTTTTGGCATACAAATATTGACATGTGAATAAGTCCAAAGACCTTCATATCTCCTATCTGTAAGGCCTTATTCACATGCCAGTATTTGATCAGTATTTTGTATCAGTGTTTTAAGAAAAACTTGAGCACAACTGTCAAGATCCATTTTTGTATTCATGGCATCTTTGGTTCCACTATGATTTAAATGTAGTTTTTTTCCTTTTTGACCAGCGGGGATTAATGTCAGTTTCCCTTGCTGGTGGCTGGCTGCAACTGCAGAGTTGCTAGGTCAGCTAATGTTGGTGGTGACGACTCCCACCATCTCTATATTATAAAAATGAATGTGTGTGTGTGTGTGTATCATCAACCAATCACGAATCATCTTTCATTTCACCAGTGCTGTTCAAAAGAAGCTGAGCTGTGATTGGTTGCTATGAGCAACAGTTTTCCTTGCAAACAATCACTATGCATCTCTCATTTCACCAGAGCTGGTTAAAAGTAGCTGAGCTGTGATTGGTTGCTATGACCAACAGTTTTCCCACTTGACAATACCTCAGCAGACACTGACATGGTGGGAGAAATATAGCATCCCTGGGAACATAAGCTCCCAGCCATTGTCTGCCCCCCTGAAAGGAGCAGAGTTCACATGACAGAAATGAATCCCCCTTCCCTGCCCATATACACATCACACACCCTCCATTTCATAGTCACATCTTCCCTCTTAAAGGGATTATTGGTATGGAAGTCAGAGCAAATCCATCCAGTGCTTTGGTACTGACCCCAGGGTCTCTTCAAGGGATCATTGGTATGGAATTTAGGGCAAATCCACTCTGCGCTTTGGTACTGACCCCAGGCCTTTCTTAAAGGGATCTCCGGTATGGAAGTCAGGGCAAATCCATCCAGCGCTTTAATTCTGACCCCAGGCCTATCTTAAAGGTATCCCCGGTATGGAAGTCAGGGCAATTGCCTCCAAATGCTCTGGTACTGACCCCAGGCTCTCTTAAAGGGATCCCCGGTATGGAAGTTAGGGCAAATCCACTCAGCGCTCTGGGTCTGACCCAAGTGCCCTCTTAAAGGGATCTCCGGTATGGAAGCTGGGTAAATCTCTCAGCACTCTGATTCTCACCTCAGGCTTCTATTAAAGGGATCATTGGTATGGAAGTCAGGGCAAATACACTCAGTGTTCTGGTTCTGATGCCAGGCCTCTCTTAAAGGGATCCCCAGTATGGAAGTTAGGACTGTTCCACTCAGCGCTCTGGTTCTGACTCCAGGCTGATGGGATGATGTGGGATATTAGTGGTAGTTGTCTGGTGGCTCTGACTGATGGGATGATGTTGGATATTAGGAGTAGTAGTCCAGTGGCTCTGGCTGACGGGATGATATGGGATATTATGGGTAGTAGTCCGGTAGCTCTGGCTGACGGGATGATGTGGCATATTAGTGGTAGTAGTCCGGTGGCTCTGGCTGATGGGATGATGTGTGATAATATGGGTAGTAGTCCGGTAGCTCTGGCTGACGGGATGATGTGGGATATTAGTAGTAGTAGTCCGGTGGCTCTGGCTGATGGGACGATGTGGGATATTATGGGTAGTAGTCCGGTAGCTCTGGCTGACAGGATGATATGGGATATTAGTGGTAGTTGTCCGGTGGCTCTGGCTGATGGGATGATGTGGTATATTAGGGGTAGTAGTCCAGTGTCTCTGGTTGACGGGATGATGTGGGATATTATGGGTAGTAGTTCGGTAGCTCTGGCTGACGGGATGATGTGGGATATTATAGTGAATGTGGCTATGCGGAATGGGCGGGGCTCTACACTCAGCTTTATATAAATAGATCTAATCATTAAAATTTGTTATAACTAACCGTAGTTAGGCTACTTTCACACTTGCTTTGTTTTGCAGCGCGTTTTTCCCGCAAAAAAACGCATAGAAAAAACGCATACAAACGCATACAAATGCTGCGTTTTTTTCAAGCATTTTTATGAGCATGCATGAAAAAAACGCAGCGTTTTTATGCGTTTGTATGCGTTTTTAGTGCGTTTTTACCGCGTTTGCGTTTTTTTCCAGAATTAGTTGGCCCCTCACACTAACCCAAACCATGACTTTACTAACCCTAACCCTGACCCTAACCCTGACCCTAACCCTTAACCAAGCCATACCCTAACCCTAACCCTGACCCTAACCCTGACCCTAACCCTTAACCAAACCATACTAACCCTAACCCTTAACCAAACCCTACCCAAACCCTAACCCTAAACCCTAACTAACCCTAAACCCTAACCCTTAACCAAACCATACTAACCCAAACCCTAACCCTAAACCCCCCTTAACTAACCCTAACTCTAACCCAAACCCCTAAATTCCATTGTCTAACTAATGGTCGACAAAAAAACGCATGTGCAAAAAAACGCATACATGAGCATGCCAATGCGCACATATGCGCACCCATAGACTTATAATGGGTGTCTTTCTGTAAAAAAACGCATTACGCGCGCATGCGTTTTTTTGAGGCAAGTCGGACGCCCAAAAAATGCAACAGGATGCATTTTGTGCGCCCGAGCGCACACCACAAAAAAAGTATGCACGGAAAAACGCATACAAACGCATGTGTATGCGCACATAAGCGCATCCCATGCAAAATATAGGAAAAAAAAGGCATGCGTTTTTTAGCGCTAAAATACAGCGCAAAAAAACGCAAGTGTGAAACCAGCCTCAGTTACTATGCCCAAGCAGCGCCGGGCTCTTCAGCTAGTCCTTTATATAGTCAACTGATGCTTCAGCTGACCATAGAGTTGTTCTATGGAGACCAGCCTTGCAGTTGCAGCTCTCTGGTGTCAGCTACTTTTGGAGTTTGGAGTCCTGTTTCTGTGTCATCTGCAGTGTGGTGCTTGGCAGCGGAGTCTGGAAGCTGAATGTGGTGTTTTTACTTTGTCTGTCTTGTGCTTGTCACTACCCCCTGTGTTGTACCATCTGCAGTGATCCTTGCTGGCAAGTGCACTAGACAGGGCAGAGCGAGGTGACAGTGAGGGATGAGGTTTGTGATGGCGGCGGGGGGAAGGACCTGCTTAGGGCATAAAGGCAATGCAGGGACAGGCTCAGGTTTGAGCTCAGGAGGTGTCCATCCCTCATTCTCTATCGATAGGGCCTTCCTCTAACGATTTCCATCCCGTTGAGTGTGTGTTGTGTCGTCCGCTGACCTACCTCCTGTTGGGTAATTACATTTCGTGACAACTCTCAGAGAGGAGAGAGGTGCTGGCCCATCACCGCCATCATCTGTACTCCATACAAGTATGTTCGGTTACCAATACAGCCACAGGCAAATAGTCTGGAGAAAAGCCTGAGTTCTGAAGCCGCTTGCATGCAATTTACTTTTTTAGTAATGAAGACAAAGGCCTTTATAAAGGGATTTGCAAACTTCCATAACTTTCCATGTTGGAAAATTATATAAAATAAAAAAAAGTTTAGTTACTCTTTAACCCTTTCCTGACAAGGGCGATTTTCCGTTTTTGCAATTTCATTTTTTCATCCCCTTATTCCAAGAGCCATAACTTTTTTTATTTCTCCATCCAGTTGTGTAAATATTTTTTTTTCTTTTGCGGGACAAATTGTACTTTTGAATGACACCATCCATTTTATCATGTAATGTACTGGAAATTGGTAAAAAAAATTCCAAGTGTGGCAAAATAGCGAAAATAAAACACTTTGCAGTTTTTTGGGAGGATTTTTTTATTTGCAGCGTTCATTTTATGGTAAAAGTGATCTGACAATGTGTTTCTCCAGGTCAGTATGAGAACACAGATGCCAAACATGTATAGTTTTTGCTTTAAGTAGTGAAAGAAAAATCAGAAATTTATAAATACAAAAAAGTGCTTGTGGCTCCATTTTCCGAGACCTGTAACGTTTTTAATTTTCAGGGTATGAACCTCTGTGAGGGCTTGTTTTTTGTGCGTAAGTCAATGGTTTTATTGTATCACTGTGGGATAGATAAGATGTTTTGATTGCCTATTAATACATTTTTTTGTGTTATTGCAGTGACCATTTTTTGCTTCACTTTCCACTGTTCTTGATTGCTTGTTCTATATACAGCGATACCACAGCGATACCACAGCATTGCTGTATATTGTAGAAATCACGATCTGCTATGAATGCCGGCTATAGTTTGGTTTTCACAAGAATACCTTGATGACAGGTAAAGGAGTCTTCTGCAGACCCTTGGTTGTCATGGCAACCCATCGGTGCTCAGCAATCACAGGCAGGCCGATGGGCGAGTGTGCTTGTTAAATGCTGCTGTTAGACAGCAGCATTTAACATGTAAACAGTAGCAGGCTGAGCTCTGCTCCACCCGCGGGCGTTAGAGGCAGATGATGGCTGAATAGCATAGTCATCATCTTCCGGGAATGATGGAAAGGATCTTTTCTGCCCAGAAGAATCCATCTGGCAATCTTTGCAGTGTGTTGGTATTATTGGACCCCTTCTTATGGAAAATATTACAAAGTCAGCCCCATTACCTTACAGACTTGGTAACATAGTTATTAAGGTTGAAGGGAGACTTTAAGTCCATCTAGTTCATCCCATATCCTATCCTAATTTGCCCTAACATGTTGATCCAGAGGAAGGCAAAAAAAACCCATGTGGCAAACAGTAAGCTTCACATTGTGGAAAAAATTCCTTCCTGACTCCACATATGGCAATCAGACTAGCTCCCTGGATCAACGCAATATTAAGGAAACTAGTGTATATACCCTGTAATATTATACTTTTCAAGAAAGGCATCCAGGCCCTTCTTAAATTTTAGTAGGGAATCACTCATTACAACATCATATGGCAGAGAGTTCCATAGTCTCACTGCTCTTACAGTAAAGAATCCGCGTCTGTGAGTATGCTTAAACCTTCTTTCCTCCAGACGTAGAGCATGCCCCCTTGTCCCCGTCACAGGTCTAAGAGTAAAAAGATCATTAGAAAGGTCTTTGTACTGTCCCCGCATATATTTATACATTGTAATAAGATCACCCCTAAGCCTTCGATTCTCCAAACTAAATAACCCCAAGTGTAATAACCTGTCTTGGTATTGCAGACCCCCCAGTTCCCTAATAACCTTGGTCGCTCTTCTCTGCACCCGCTCCAGTTCAGCTATGTCGTTCTTATACACCGGAGACCAGAACTGTACACAGTATACACTAGTGACTTGTATAGAGGTAAAATTATGTTCTCCTCATGAGCATCTATGCCTCTTTTAATGCATCCCATTATTTTATTTGCCTTTGCAGCAGCTACCTGACACTGGCCACTAAATGTGAGTTTGTCGTCCACCCATACACCCAGGTCTTTTTCAGTGACAGTTTTGCCGAGTGTTTTACAATTAAGCACATAATTATACATCTTATTCGTTCTACCCAAGTGCATGACCTTACATTTATCCCCATTAAAGCTCATTTGCCATTTATCAGTCCAAGCTTCTAGTTTACATAAATCCTCCTGTAATATAAAATTGTCCTCCTCTGTATTGATTACCCTGCAGAGTTTAGTGTCATCTGCAAATATTGAAATTCTACTCTCTTTGCCCCCTACAAGGTCATTAATAAATATGTTAAAAAGAAGCGGGCCCAAAACTGACCCCTGTGGTACCCCACTGCTAACCGTGACCCAGTCCGAGTGTGCTCCGTTAATAACCACCCTTTGTTTCCTATCCCTGAGCCAGCTCTTAACCCACCTACACATATTTTCCCCTATCCCCATTGTTCTCATTTTATGTATCAACCTTTTGTGAGGCACCATATCAAAAGCTTTTGAAAAGTCCATGATTACCACGTCCACTGCATTCCCTTGGTCCAGTCCTGAACTCACCTCTTCATAAAAGCTTATCAGATTAGTCTGACAGGAACGGTCCCTTGTAAACCCATGTTGATATTGGGTTATGAGGTTATTCTTCCTCAGATACTCCAGTATAATATCTCTTAGAAAACCCTCCAGGATTTTATCTACAGTTGAGGTTAAACTTACTAGCCTATAATTTCCAAGTTCCATTTTTGTCCCCTTTTTGAATATTGGCACCACATTTGCTATACGCCAATCCTGTGGTACAGACCCTGTTATTATGGAATTTTTAAAGATTAAAAATAATTGTCTATCTATGACTAGCTTTGCTCCTGTCACTTGAATTGTTGAATAATGTGTTGCTATGGCTGATATTTTATTATTTTTTTAATCATTGTTATACATTTTTATAGCGCCATTTATTCCATGGCACTTTATATGTGAAAGGGGCAACTATAGACAAGTACAATAAACATGAGCAAAACAAGCCACACACAAGTATAGAAAGAGAGAGGACCCTGCCCGCGAGGGCTCACCGTCTACAGGGGATGGGTGAGGATACACTAGGAGAGGGTAGAACTAGTCATGTGGCGGTTCAGTAGAGTGAGGATCAATGCAGGTTGTAGGCTTGTCGGAAGAGGTGGGTCTTCAAGTTCTTTTTGAAGATTTCCGTGGTAAGGGAAAGTCTGATGTGTTGGGGTAGAGAGTTCCAGAATATGGGGGAAGCACGGGAGAGGTATTGTATGCGGCTGTGTGAAGAAGAGATAAGAGGGGAGTAGAGAAGTGGATCCTGAGAGGATCAAAGGTTGCGTGTAGGTAAGTACCGGGAGACTATGTCACAGATGTATGGAGGAGACAGGTTGTGGATGACTTTGTATGTCATAGTTAGGGTTTGAACTGGAGCCTTTGGACAATAAGAAGTCAGTGAAGGGCTTGGCATACAGGAGAGGCTGGGGAATAATGGGGAAATTGGTGGATTAGTCAGGCAGCAGAGTGTAGGATGGATTGGAGTGGTGCCAGAGTGCTAGAAGGGAGGCCAGAGAGTAGGAGGTTGCAGTAGTCGAGGCGGGATATGATAAGGGCGTACACTAGTGATTTTGTGGTTTCATGGTCAAGGAATGCACGGATCCGGGAAATATTTTTCAGTTTGAGTCAGCAGAAGGAGACAAGGGCTTGGGTATGTGGCTTGAAAAAGAGGGCAGAGTCGAGGATCACCCTGAGGCACCGAGCAGGCGGGACTGGGGAAAGTGAGCACCTGTTGACATTGATGGATAGGTATGGTGGAGGGGTAGAGTGAGATGGGGAAAGATGATGAATTCTGTTTTGTCCATGTTCAGTTTTAGAAAGCGAGCAGAAAAGAAAGCTGAAATAGCAGACAGACATTGTGGGATTTTGGTCAGTAAGGAGGTGAGGTCAGGTCCAGATAGGTAGATCTACATGTAGACGGAAAAGAGTAGGGGTCCTAGAACTGAGCCTTAAGGAACACCGACAGACAGGGGGCGAGGTGAGGAGGTGGTGTGGGAGAGGGAGACACTGAATGTTTGGTCTGTTAGATATGAAAAGATCTAGGATAGGGCTAAGTCTGTGATGCCAAGAGATGAGAGAATCTGTAGCAGGTGTGAATGAACCACAGTATGAAAGGCAGAAGACATGTCCAGGAGAAGGAGGACAGAGTAGTGTCACTTGCTCTTGACGGTTAGTAAGTCGTTGGTGACTTTAGTTAGAGCAGTTTCGGTTGAGTGATGCTGTCGGAAGCCAGATTGTAACCGGTCAAAGAGAGAGCCGGAGGAGAGTTGGGAGGACAGTACAAGATGGACATGCTGTTCCAGTAGTTTTGAGGCATAAGAGAGAAGAGATATTGGGCAATAACTAGACACGGAGGATGGGTCAAAGGAGGGCTTTTTGAGGATGGGTGTGATCGAGGCATGTTTTAAGGATGAGGGGAAGACACGATTTGTAAGTGAGAGGTTGAACAGGTGTGTTAGGGTTGGGATGAAGACTGTGGTGAGGTTAGGGATGAGGTGGGATGGAGCGGGTCAAGCATGCAAGTGGTGAGGTGTGATCTTGACAGGAGGGTGGAGAGCTGATCTGTCATGGTGGTGAAGCTGGTTTTGGAGGAACAGGGCTGAGCAGCTAAGAGGGGAATTGGGGGCTGCGGGTGAAAGCTTTCTCTGATCCTATCGATCTTCTGCTTAAAGAAAGAGGCAAAGTTTTCAGCAAAAATGAGAGGAGAGGGGAAGAGGTGCTGGGAGATGGAGTAGAGAATTGAAAGTGTTATAAAGCTGTTTAGGGTTCTGAGACAGGGAGGATATGAGAGATGAGAAGTAAGTTTGTTTTGCAGCAGTGAGCGTGGACTTGAAGCTGGTGAGGGACTGCTTATATGTAATAAAGTGCTTGGCAGAACATGATCTCTTCCATCTATCTCCACTCAGCGACCCTGGAAGCCCATTTCAGTTCTTTTGTCAGGCTGGTCAGCCTGGGCTGCCTGTTGATTGTATGAGTTTTGTTATGCGTGAGAGGGACGGCTGAATCAAGTGTTGCTGTTATTGTAGTGTTATAAAAAGTGACAGCAGCATCTTTGTCATGAAGGGAAATGTTTGTGTAAATGTTCCTCTTGAATTGAAAAGTGCTGCAGAATATATACATAAATAAGAATGATAGTGAACACTAATATGAAAATTATTCCAAGACTTGTTAGAAGTATATGGTCATGAAGGTCGGCTATGTAAGTGTAGTGACCGCGGGCGGTAGACATGACCGAGCTGCTGCTTCGCATCGCCTCGGCACTTTACAGGAAAATCGTGCCCAGTCCCAATGTACTGCCCAGTGTGGGGTGCATCACACTCACGTGTAGGCCTCAGGCCTCCACTCACTCCAGGCCTCCATCTACAGGAGCAGCCACACAGAACTCAGAGGACACACAGTTCGTATTAACCAACAACAGTTTACTGGACAATTCAAGGTTATCAGATTGTGTCACACAGTATCAGGCATGACGCGTCTTGTTCCTTGTTTCCTTAACACAGTGCACTTCCTGCGTTACTATCCATTCCTCCTGGACTAACCCTACTCTTCTGCCACAGGGATTTCATGTCCAGTCCAACAGTACACCCGGGACCTATCTTCCCTTCTCGCGGTTCCACATCCATCATCCTCTGTACACCAGAGAATAAGGCACTCCTCCTAGTACTTGTACTGAGCCCTGAGCTCTGGACATTTTAGGAATGTCCTCGAGAGATTCTAGTAAGCGCACACTATGTTATATGGCATATCAGCTTACAAGTCACTATTACAGACTTACACAAGTGAAAGTCTGTGTTTTTGACCCACCAGAAATCAACACTTACATCCAAAAGCCAATATACAGACAAAAAGTCAATTCCTCTTGGCTTGCAAAACATAGTCTGTGTAATTAAGATATAATGTGGTTTCTTCACATAATGCATTTTAAAATAGCAGATAATGAAACAATGTAAAGGATCCTTTCAGGTGTTTCTACATGTATTTCAGAAAAATATCACATTCTCTGTGCCATTTTTCTGTACCGATACCAAATATTAAAACTGTCACTGAAACTGCTTATAAAAATTGATATAAAAAACAGTGAAATGTATTGTGTTCTTTACATGCATGTTAGGAACTTCTAATGGTATATGCACGCATAAAATATTTTCAGCACAAGATTTCTGTACCAGAAACACATCTCTTGGCAGAAAAACGTGGCATAAAACACACAGATTTTTGCCTTGTTTTTATGGTGTTTTTATATTTTTTTACCTTTTGATTAGACTGGGTAAACCCTGCAAAAACACTGAAAGAATTGACATGCTGCAAATATTAGCCCCTTCCCAACATGCACCGTACTAGTACTGCTCTGTTGGAATTGTGTTCCCGCAAACAGCAGTACTAGTACGGCGCACTGATTGTGCGGTCTCATACTGAGCGCCACAGTGATCGGGTGCAGGTGTCAGTTGTATGTAACAGCTTGTTGTATAAAAAAGGTGTGGGGTGCACCAAACAATCAATGGGTTCTATATATGAGGGTGCAAAAGCCTTGCATGGAGAGAACCATGAAATGTAAGAGAAAAAAGACCAAGCAAAGAATGGCCTGCACACCAATTAAATCTGATAACACATAATAACCGTAGAAAAATGCTTTATTGGAAAACACAACACATGTGTTAAAAACAATTAAAAAGGACAAAGGAAGTCCATGAAACACCCCTGCATATAATAATCACATACAGCCATAATAGGTATAGAGCCCTTTTTGTATCATTAAGAGTACAGACAATGAAAAGCCATCACAATACACCATGTGTGCAGAGTTTTTTCTGAGACATATGTAGTCTCCAAATTGATTCCTATATACCAGCCCAATGTACAAACTTTCCAGGACCACAATTCAGGAGCCTGCAAACAAATAAGGCTGTTAAAATGTAAGAGAAGTTGTAGCTACATACTCACTGAACCACCTAATGAGCAAAAACCCTGAAAGCCAGCTCAATATTGCCAGATGATGTGCTGGTGGATGGCCAGGCACCCATGAAGTCTGTGGATAGCCAAGGGAATAATGCCCATAGGCATCCAAAATAAAGCTAACACAGGGCTGAAGACATGGAGCAGGGGTGTGAGGAGCAACCCCACGCGTATCGCTTGCTTAAAGCAGCTTCATCAGGGGAAGTGTGCTTGCTGGCCCAAACTCAGTATTTAAATAGCATGTAGATAATACCTTAAACGTCATCTGGTGTGTGAAAACTCCCCAGCGGTCATGGCCCTGCAGATGTCTGGTGCAGCCTGGTGTTCACACCAAAATCTCGCGAGAGGACCGCTGGATTGTCCCATCTCACCGAAATCTCGCGGGAAGACCGCGAGATCATTCCATATACCGCTGTATTGGTTTGTTTGCGCCTGCGCAGTGTATTCAGTTTATTCAGACCGGTCTGATACAGCAACTAGTGTTGCTGTGTATAAAGGGATGCAAACCAGAGGCTGCAAAGCCTTCAGCACAAATAAAAAGTATCCTTTGCCTTCGTATAATCACTAACCTGGCACTGTCTATGCATCACATGGTAGGAAAAAAATATATATAATCCATCAAAATCATGCAAAAACACAGTACCTCCCACATCTAAAGAGAAAAAAAAAAAATAGAGCAAATCAGCCAAAATGTATTTTTATGCGCTCCAACCAATAAGTGCGCAAAAAAGGTAATCACTATGCACACATGAAGTGTGTATATACACATACACCGAAAATAAAATAAAATACATATATATACACACACACACACACACATGTATACATATGTATGCACAATAATGAATGTACAATAGATAGTTAACAATGTATATAGACCTCCATGGCTTTGATATTATAAAATAGCAAAAAACCTTGACCGTACTCAAAACGGCCAAGGTCACATATTTGTACATCTAGGAATTGAACATTATATCCAAATGGTCATGTATGTGTAAAAAGCGCCCTCATTAAAAATGGGAAGGTTGGGAGAGTATAATGTATAAATAGACAGTGTCCACCATATACAAATATGAAAAAATGAAAAAATGAGGCAATTGACAAAGAAAATACAAAAAAAGGAATATACAAGTATTAGGTAAAGAGATAACAAATCATTTTTACCTATATAGTATCAAAGGGAACAGTTATGAAACAGTACAAAATATTAATCTTATAAAAACCAAACGACAGGTCCTAATCATAGAGCACATAGAGTGATGTATCCAAATAGGGGATGATTCATTTCCAATGCAGACAATTGACAAGTCCTAATAATAAGGCTGGTGGTGTAATGTATCCAAATAGGAGCAAATTGATTTCCAATGTGAAGAAAAACTGCCAGAAGGAAGTGTCCAAAATTGCTAGGACACCTTGAAGGCCCGAACTCCAAGGGGGAAGAAGAAAAGAAAAAAAGAAAAGAAAAAAAGAAAAAAACAACCGCAGACAACCTGAGGAGGAAAAAATGTAATCAGCTAACCCAAAAAAACGGTAAATAAAAGTTCTTCATTTAAACCGGTCGGAGACACTGACTGTAGCTCAAAAATCCATCTGGATTCTGCCACCCACATATATTTCTTTTCCTCAGGAGTGATGATACCAAAGCCAACCGCCCTATCTAGTATCACTCGAAACTTCCCCAGAAAAATTGAGGTAGGATCCGATGGCATTTCCTGATAAAAGCGTACATTGCTTAACTGTCTATTTGCCTCCTGTAAGTACATGTGGGTGGGCCAAAGCACCACATTCCCCCCCTTGTCGGCCTCTTTGATGACAAAGACATTATTGTTCTTGAGAGCCTGTAGTGCCTGCTTCTCAATCTGAGAAAGATTAGGAGATAACTGTGATGTTGTCACATCTCCTGTTGTTTGTGGGCTGTTGCCCTTGTTTGCATTCTTTGCCTAGTAACAGTGATGTAGGGGAGAGGAGGAGTCGGGGGAGGGACGTAGAGAGGAAGGAGGAAGTAACGAATAAAGAAAAAGCACGGCCTGGCAGCCAAGCACCAGCACATAAGCGTACGTCTCTGAATTCTTTATCGCCGACATCACGACACTACAACTGGCGACGAGGAAGCGTCCATTCATCAGCCACAGGTATTTCAGTCCCATGAACAGTCTACAAGGCTATCAGCACTCACTATTAGAGTTGAGCGATACCGTCCGATACTTCAAAGTATCGTATCGGATGGTATCAGCCGATCTTTAAAAAAAGTATCGGTATCGCCGATTCCGATACCGGAAGTCCCATTCAAGTCTATGGGACTTCCGGTATCGGAATAAGAAAAACCCTTTCCTGCCCTTGTACAGCCTCTCTGGGGTCTGTACGGGCCTTTCGGGGGGCTGTGCCGGCCTGCCAGGGGGTCTGTGCAGGCTCCGGTGGTCTGTGCCGGCCTGCCGGGGGGCTGTGCATGCTCCGGTGGGCTGTGCCGGCCTGCCGGGGGGCTGTGCCGGCCTGCCGGGGGGCTGTGCAGGCTCCGGGGGGCTGTGCCGGCCTGCCGGGGGGCTGTGCCGGCCTGCCGGGGGTCTGTGCAGGCTCCGGGGGGCTGTGCCGGCCTGCCGGGGGGCTGTGCCGGCCTGCCGGGGGTCTGTGCAGGCTTCGGGGGTCTGTGCAGGCATCGTCCGATGGGACTACAAGTCCCATCGGGCGATGCCTGCTACCATGACAGTGATTGACACATTAGCCAATGATGGGACAGTAGTAGTCCCATCATCCGGCTAATGTGTTAAATGTAAAAAAAAAAAAAAAAAAAAATTACATGCTACATACATACAACATGCATACTACATACATGCTACATTCATACTACATACTACATACATGCTACATTCATACTACATAAATACTACATGCAACATACATACTACATATATACTACATACATACTACATATATACTACATGCATGCTACATACATACTACATGCTACATACTACATACATACTACATGCATGCTACATACATACTACATGCTACATACATACTACATATATACTACATGCATGCTACATACATACTGCATGCTACATACATACTACATATATACTACATGCATGCTACATACATACTACATGCTACATACATACCACATATATACTACATGCATGCTACATACATACTACATGCTACATACATACCACATACATACTACATGCATGCTACATGCTACATACATACTACATATATACTACATGCATGCTACATACATACTACATATATACTACATGCATGCTACATACATACTGCATGCTACATGCATGCTACATACATACTACATACATACTACATACATACCACATATATACTACATACATACAATACATTCATACAATACATACATAGACATACAGTACATATAACATAGAGTAACATACTTACCAATACTTGTCACATTGTTCCCCGAAGCCATTGTCGTCTACGGAATAAATATTAACATAACAAACCACAAAAATACTCACCCACGATCCGAAGCAGTCCACGAGTGTGTCCCACGACGATCTTGGGTAGAGAACTGCAGCATCAGATGATGCTGCCGTTCTCTACGGGCTGCAGGAATCCAATGACGGAAGGTAGGTATCCTTCCGCACTGTATTCCTCCGCCACTTAAAAAAAAAAAAGTCCCTAGTCTCACTTTATGCCATTGCTGTGTGGGAATTTCCCACGCAGCAATGGCATAAAGTGAGACTAGGGACTTTTTTTTTTTTAAGTGGCGGAGGAATACAGTGCGGAAGGATACCTACCTTCCGTCATTGGATTCCTGCAGCCCGTAGAGAACGGCAGCATCATCTGATGCTGCAGTTCTCTACCCAAGATCGTTGTGGGACACACTCGTGGACTGCTTCGGATCGTGGGTGAGTATTTTTGTGGTTTGTTATGTTAATATTTATTCCGTAGACGACAATGGCTTCGGGGAACAATGTGACAAGTATTGGTAAGTATGTTACTCTATGTTATATGTACTGTATGTCTATGTATGTATTGTATGAATGTATTGTATGTATGTAGTATATATGTGGTATGTATGTAGTATGTATGTAGTATGTATGTAGCATGCAGTATGTATGTAGCATGCATGTAGTATATATGTAGTATGTATGTAGCATGCATGTAGTATATATGTAGTATGTATGTAGCATGTATGTATGTGGTATGTATGTAGCATGTAGTATGTATGTAGCATGCATGTAGTATATATGTAGTATGTATGTATGTATGTAGCATGTAGTATGTATGTAGCATGCATGTAGTATGTATGTAGCATGCATGTAGTATGTATGTAGCATGCATGTAGTATATATGTAGTATGTATGTGGTATGTATGTGGTATGTATGTAGCATGTAGTATGTATGTAGCATGCATGTAGTATGTATGTAGCATGCATGTAGTATGTATGTAGCATGCATGTAGTATGCATGTAGCATGCATGTAGCATGTATGTAGTATGTATGTAGTATGTATGTAGTATGTAGCATGTATGTAGTATGTATGTGGTATGTATGTAGCATGTAGTATGTATGTAGCATGCATGTAGTATATATGTAGTATGTAGTATGTATGTGGTATGTATGTAGCATGCAGTATGTATGTAGCATGTATGTAGTATGTATGTAGTATATATGTAGTATGTATGTAGCATGTAGTATGTATGTAGCATGCATGTAGTATGTATGTAGTATGTATGTAGCATGCAGTATGTATGTAGCATGTATGTAGTATGTATGTAGCATGTAGTATGTATGTAGCATGCATGTAGTATGTATGTAGTATTTTTTTTTTTTTTTTTAACATTTAACACATTAGCCGGATGATGGGACTACTACTGTCCCATCATTGGCTAATGTGTCAATCACTGTCATGGTAGCAGGCATCGCCCGATGGGACTTGTAGTCCCATCGGACGATGCCTGCACAGACCCCCGAAGCCTGCACAGACCACCGGCAGGCCGGCACAGCCCCCCGGCAGGCCGGCACAGCCCCCCGGAGCCTGCACAGACCACCGGCAGGCCGGCACAGCCCCCCGGCAGGCCGGCACAGCCCCCCGGAGCCTGCACAGCCCCCCGGCAGGCCGGCACAGCCCCCCGGCAGGCCGGCACAGACCCCCACAGGGTGCACAGACCACCGGCAGGCCGGCACAGCCCCCCGGCAGGCCGGTACAGACCCCGGGCAGTCCACACAGCCCCCCCGGCAGGCCGGCACAGCCCCCCGGCAGGCCGGCAGAGACCCCCGGAAGGCCCGAAATGACGGCGCATCATGATGCGCACACACCGCGCATCATGATGACGTCAGTCTGTCAATCAACTTTGAACTTCCGATTCCGATGCCGAATTCCGATATTGAAAAAATATCGGAAGTCGGTATCGGAATTCCGATACAGCAAGTATCGGCCGATACCCGATACTTGCGGTATCGGAATGCTCAACACTACTCACTATGGCTTGTCTACCCGCATTTCCTGCTTTTGATGTGCATCAGTCCCAAGCAAACCTGGCAGTATCTTGGGATAAATGGCTAAAGCGATTCGAGATATTTCTGCAAGCCATGAATGTCTCTGATGATACCCGAAAAAAAGCCATGCTGTTACACTACGCAGGGGAGCAGGTTTACGATATATTCACTACTCTGCCGAATACAGGGGAGGACAAGGACTATGAGCTCAGCAAAGCTGCATTAAGCAAGCACTTCTCCCCTCACAGAAATCCGGCATTTGAAATTTTTAAGTTCAGGTAGTCAAAGCAGTCGCCAACAGAAAGCATGGCTGAGTATCATGTCCGGCTACGACACCTTGCAGCGCACTGTGAATTTGCGGAAGTAGACAAAGAAATCCAAATGCAGATCGTACAAGGATGTATTTCCTCCAAGTTAAGGAGACAAGCACTCAGAGACCCCACCATGACGTTAGCGAAGTTGCTAGATACAGCGCGTATAAATGATGCTGCAGACAAACAAGCTAAACTGATAGAGAACATCGAGCATGAGCCAGACGCGACATCTTCTATAGCAAAGCTTACACAGAAACCAAATGTGCCTCGCACGCAGGCAGCCACATGTTACAACTGCGGTGGATCGTATCCTCACCAGAATGTCTGCCCAGCAAAGGGAGGAACTTGTCATAATTGCGGAAAGCAAAATCATTTTGCAAAGGTGTGTAGATCCAAGCCACAATCTCATACCACCGCACAACCTAGGCCACCAAAGATCCAAACACTGCAGATTAATGACGAGTCCCACAGCACCTATTTATTCTCCGTGACGGAAGAGGGATCTAATACTGTGCACGCAGTTACTAATCCAAAACGAGTAATCCTAGTGAATGGCAATCCAATAGAAGCCCTGGTAGATACGGGGGCATCAGTCAACATCATCAGTCATACTGTCTACAACCAGCTCCTAAACAAACCTACTCTACAAAGTACTAATATAAAGATTTTTCCATATGGCTCAGCAGCTGCACTGCCCCTGTGCGGAAAATTTCAGTCAGAAGTTGCAGCTGAAGGAAAGTCCATCACTGTCACCTTTTATGTGGTAGAATGCTCTGCGGACACACTTCTCAGCTGTACCGGTGGAATATCTCTGGGCCTTGTGAACCTTGTCAACAGCATTACAGGTCCTTCGGCCCACCACATTATGCAGAAGTACCCAAATCTCTTTAAAGGCCTAGGTAAGCTAAAGGATGTTCAAATAAAATTGCATATAGATCCGTCAGTACAGCCCTCTATTCAGCCCCACAGGCGCATTCCATTCCATGTCCGCAAGCTTGTGGAGCAAGAACTGCAAGACCTGGAGGCGTCTGATGTCGTCGAACGCGTTGACGGCCCGACCCCCTGGGTTTCACCAATCGTTGTTGCACCTAAACCGAAGCAGCCAGGTAAAATCCGACTATGTGTGGATATGCGCCACGCCAATCGGGCGATCCAAAGAGAAAGGCACATCACGCCCACTATTGATGACATTCTCGCAGACCTGAATGGTGCGAAGGTATTTTCAAAAATTGACCTAAACTCGGGCTATCATCAACTTGAATTGCATCCAGACTCCAGGTACATTACAACTTTTAGCACGCATGTGGGCCTGCGCAGATTTAAGAGATTGAACTTTGGCATCTCATCGGCCGCAGAAATTTTTCAGAATATCGTCAGCCAGGTTCTGTCTGGCATTGCAGGAGTCCTCAACGTCAGTGATGACATTCTCATTTATGGCACAACCCAAGAGGAACATGACAATCGCCTAGAACAAGTGTTTCAAAGACTCCAAGCCTGCAATCTCACTGTCAATCCGTCAAAATGTGAATTTAACCAAAAATCATTGACTTTTTTTGGATACATCTTTTCTGAACAAGGAGTTTCAGCTGACCCATAGAAAGTGGCTGCCATAAAATCGGCTAGCCCACCGCAAAATGTGTCAGATGTTCGCAGCTTCCTAGGACTGGTCACATACTGTGGGCGATTTATACCTCACCTAGCCACTGCTTCTGAACCTCTGCGAAAGCTCACAAAGAAAGACTCTCCGTGGACATGGGGTACTGAGCAGCAAGCAGCTTTTGACGCATTGAAAACCAACCTAACCAGCGACACTGTCATGGCCTATTTTGACCCGTCAAAACCGACACAGCTACTGGTGGATGCTAGTCCAGTAGGCCTAGGGGCAATTCTCACACAAGTGTCTAGAGCAGGCGACATATCCACAATCTCATATGCCAGCAAGACACTAACGGATACAGAGCAGCGATATTCACAAACTGAGAGAGAAGCCCTGGCAGTTGTGTGGGGGTGCCTTCATTTCCATTTATACCTTTTTGGACATCAATTCACAGTGATAACTGACCACAAGCCACTCGTTCCAATTTTCAATAAGCCCTCGTCAAAGCCTCCCCCGCGTCTTGAACGCTGGTTGCTCCGCTTACAGAACTATCATCTCCAGTTGAGATACGAGGCGGGAGCTGGAAATCCCGCAGACTATTTCTCGAGACACCCAGCACCACAGCCCACCACAGACGACATCCCCGCGACGATTCTGGCGGAGGAGCATGTCAACTTTGTCGTCGCCCATTCGGTACCGAAAGCTATGACCATACAGGAAATTAAGCAAGCGCTGGATGCCGATCACCAACTTCAATTTGTGATAGAGACGGTTCGGTCCAAGAACTGGAGCAGTTTTCTCGCTGAGGCCCGCCTTCACCCTCCTGATCAGGCTGGGTACCTGGAGGTTTTCTTTAACGCGAGACATTCACTATCAGTATCAGACTCAAATATGCTCTTAAGAG
Organism: Dendrobates tinctorius; assembly: GCF_039654945.1. Classification (NCBI taxonomy): domain Eukaryota; kingdom Metazoa; phylum Chordata; class Amphibia; order Anura; family Dendrobatidae; genus Dendrobates; species Dendrobates tinctorius. The sequence goes on from NW_027361702.1 coordinate 11,580,850, forward strand.
ATAATCGCCTGGTGATACCTCAGAAACTTCAGAGCAGAGTACTGGATCTGGCGCATGAAGCTCATCAAGGGGTCGTGAAAACGAAGCAGCTACTTCGGGAGAAAGTGTGGTTTCCCGGACTTGACAAAAAGGTAGAGGCACTCGTTGAAACATGCATACCGTGCCAAGCCACTACAGTTGCCCATAGACGTGCACCATTACAAATGACACCCCTGCCAGCCGGCCCATGGATAGCTGTTAGCATCGATTTCTGCGGTCTACCAGATAGCTCCTATCTGCTGGTGATCATGGATGACTTTTCAAGGTTTCCAGTCACCGAACATGTTTCTACAACCTCGGCCAAGGCTGTTTACCAAAATTAGACAAGGTCTTCTCGGCATATGACATACCTGAGATCGTGAAATCTGACAATGGACCGCCTTTTAATAGCACAGACTTTCAGTCCTTCGCAACCTACCTGGCTTTCACACACCGGAAAATAACTCCTTGTTGGCCTCAGGCCAACGGAGAAGTCGAACGATTCATGCAATCGCTCAACAAGACCCTAAGGATTGCTACCATGGAGCACAAGGACTTACAGCAAGAGTTGAACGCATTCCTCAGACAGTACAGGGCTACACCCCACTCTACAACGGGAATACCACCTGCAACGGCACTGTTCAACAGGCCCTTACGGGTCAAACTTCCAAGCATTCCAGCAATCTCCGTCCAGACCCCGATTTCTATTAATGACTCCATATCAAAGGAAAAGATGAAACGGTATGCAGATAAGCGCAACCATCGAGGCAGACAGCCGGCAATACAGGTGGGCGATTGGGTCCTGGCACAAAGGTTAAAAGCGACTAGCAAGTTTGCGTCACCGTACTATCCGGAACCCTTTCAAGTTATAGACGTTAAGGGCACCATGGTTACTGCCTGGAATCAAAGTCGTCAGGTCACACGAAATGTGTCCCACTTTAAAAAACTCCGGGGCCACGTCCCAAAAACCACGCCTATTGAGGAAGCGGAGAGCGACGACTTCCTGCCAGAGACTGGAGATGCCGTAAGCCTAACAGGGGATGTCTCCGGGGATACTCAGGGCTCATCTGGTGATGGGCTGTCTCACCGCTATCCGACTAGGACCTATCGAAGACCACCTGCCCACCTTACAGACTATGTTCTGCAGTGAGACTTAGTGTTTGAACGACAATATTCTTCAAATGTTTCAGGTTTTTTTTTGTTGTGAGAAAAGAAGAGGTGTGATGTTGTCACATCTCCTGTTGTTTGTGGGCTGTTGCCCTTGTTTGCATTCTTTGCCTAGTAACAGTGATGTAGGGGAGAGGAGGAGTCGGGGGGAGGGACGTAGAGAGGAAGGAGGAAGTAACGAATAAAGAAAAAGCACGGCCTGGCAGCCAAGCACCAGCATATCAGCGTACGTCTCTGAATTCTTTATCGCCGACATCACGACACTACAATAACCTCACCTGTGGAATCATGGTGAGTATATCCCGTTTCACCAACTCAAAAATGATCTTAATGGCTGGTACCAAAGAAAACGACGGAGCCCTAATCGACTTGTTCCTATGTGGAAACTTTCTTCTTGATAAGCCAGTCTGATTCTCATCCAGGAGTTCCAAAAGGTCTTGGAGCGTCTTTTTTCTTTTCTTCTTCCCCCTTGGAGTTCGGGCCTTCAAGGTGTCCTAGCAATTTTGGACACTTCCTTCTGACAGTTTTTCTTCACATTGGAAATCAATTTGCTCCTATTTGGATACATTACACCACCAGCCTTATTATCAGGACTTGTCGTTTGTCTGCATTGGAAATGAATCATCCCCTATTTGGATACATCACTCTATGTGCTCTATGATCAGGACCTGTTGTTTGGTTTTTATAAGATTAATATTTTGTACTGTTTCATAACTGTTCCCTTTGATACTATATAGGTAAAAATGATTTGTTATCTCTTTACTAGAGTTGAGCGATACCAGCCGATACTTGAAAATATCGGATCGGAATGGATCGGCCGATCTTAAAAAAAAGTATCGGTATCGCCGATTCCGATACCGGGAACCAATGCAAGCCAATGGGGCCAAAATATCGGAATTAAAAAAAACCCTTTCTTTCCTTGTAGGTTAATTCTACATGAAGAACAACAACTAAGAATAATGTAGAATGTATTGTGGGAGGTGGAGGAGACATTAAAGCCATAGAGGTTTAGCCCAATCAAATGGAATAGCAGGAATTAAACTTTTTTTTTAAAGACGTTAGGAGTTACAAAGATATTGACTATGTTAGCCTCATTTATATTTTGCCAGACATGTATGTCTTCTTCTTCTTTCTTCTTTCTTCTTCTTTCTTCTTCTTCTTCCTTTTTTTACCTTCTTCTTCTTCTTATTCCTTTTTTTACATTCTTCTTCTTCTTCTTCCTTTTTTTACATTCTTCTACTTCCTTTTTTTACATTCTTCTTCTTATTCCTTTTTTTACATTCTTCTTCTTCCTTTTTTTAAATTCTTCTACTTCCTTTTTTTACATTCTTCTTCTTCCTTTTCTTACATTCTTCATATTCTTCTTATTCAACAATTATTATTCTGCATATTCAACTTCTTCATCTTCTTCCTATTCTTCTTCATCATATTCTTATTTGTGTCAGGCATTCCTGTAGTTGTTATCTAGAAAAGTTAGAAGTTTACACCTTCCGTTCTGCCTGTCACAAACGATTTACAACAGGATTTGTCCGCGTTCAGTTTGGACTGCAGCAGCAGGCCTTTTCCAGGGGCACCACGAGGAGGAACGGACTCACCCCCATACACTGCTTAGTCTTCTTCTGCTTATAAATAAGATAATATCATTTGCTCAGAGTATTAGTCTTATGCTTAATGTTCTTCTGCTTTGTTTTTTTATGCTTCTTTGTCTTCTCTCTCTTGTTGTTCTGCATCTTGGTGGTTGTCTTCCTGTTCTTTGTCCTCTTGAACCAGCTGACGGTACTGGCACCCGGAGGGGCAGCAGAAGGAACAAGAGCCAATGGCACTACCGAGGACCAGCTGACGGTGCTGGAACCCGGTTACTAAGCAGGAGGTACCTGTGCTACAAAGCACTACCAAGGACCAGCAGACGTTGCCGGAACTCGGATACCGAGATGGAGGCACCTAGGCCAAAGGCTTTGCCGAGAACCAGCTGACGGTGCTGGAACCCAGATGGGTAGCATAAGCTGCAAGAGCAAATGGAAATAGCGAGGACCAGCTGACAGTGCTGGCACCGGAGGGGCAGCAGAAGGAATAAGCCAATGGCACAACCGAGGACCAGCTGACGGTGCTGGAACACGGTTACTAAGCAGGAGGTACCTGTGCTACAAAGCACTACCAAGGACCAGCAGACGTTGCCGGAACTCGGATACCGAGATGGAGGCACCTAGGCCAAAGGCTCTGCCGAGAACCAGCTGACGGTGCTGGAACCCGGATGGGTAGCATAAGCTGCAAGAGCAAATGGAAATAGCGAGGACCAGCTGACAGTGCTGGCACCAGGAGGGGCAGCAGAAGGAATAAGAGCCAATGGCACAACCGAGGACCAGCTGACGGTGCTGGAACACGGTTACTAAGCAGGAGGTACCTGTGCTACAAAGCACTACCAAGGACCAGCAGACGTTGCCAGAACTCGGATACCGAGATGGAGGCACCTAGGCCAAAGGCTTTGCCGAGAACCAGCTGACGGTGCTGGAACCCGGAGGGGCAGCTGAAGTTACCCCTGAAAAGCAAAGTTGGCATGCCGCAAGCTGGCCGCAGTTACCGAATCACACAGTCCTACAGGGGGTGCTTGTCCTACTGGCACTACGGAACAAGCCTTCCTTACCAGAACCCGCAGTCCACATAGGAAGCACCTAAACTGCTGGCACCCTAGCCTCGGCTAACCCAACCGCAACACGACATGGCAACTTGGGGTGGCAAACTGACATTGACACTTCCCGGAAACAGCAGGCAGGGCTGGAACCAAGCTGGGCAGGAGGGAGTACCCGTGCCAAAGTCAGTTATGAGCAGCAACTGGCGATGTTGGAGCCCAGAGACAAGCACTTAGCAGGCTGAGGCCTGATGTGCTGTCAATTGGGAGGCAGCAGGACAGATTGCCATCAAAACAGCAGGGGAACAGCTGACGTTACTGAACCCCACAAACACAGGAGCTAGTGTTTTACTCTGTGAAGACGGCACTTCCGAGCAACAACTGGCTGTGTTGAAGCCCAGGGACAAGCACGGAGCAGGCTGAGGCTGCATTGAAGAAATTTTAAGATCTGTTGTAGACTTCTACTAATTTTAACCAAGCTCCACTTAGGCCTGTGGCTTCACTGATTTTCGTATTTCCCCTGTCCTCCAACCCCGCCAGTTACAGCTCCGAAGTGGCGTCTGCACAATCCACACTTGTTCCTGTGTTACAGGTGTTCAGTCCGGACAGTTAATCCCCTGATGTGTGTCCGGCAATGTCGCCTGCTCTGTCCATATTCCCATAACTAGTTATGGGAATGTGGACAGAGCAGGCGACATTGCCGGAGACTTGCCATCTCCACAGCAGGGGAACAGCTGGCAGTGCTGAACCCCACTAACACTTGAACGAATGTGTTTGGCTCTGTGGAGATGACACTTCTGAACACCAACTGACGCTGTTGGAGCCCAGGATCAGGCGTGGAGCAGGCTGGGGCCTACTGGATTTTGGCAGGTGTAGGCAGCAGGAGACTTACCATCTCCACAGCAGGGGAACAGCTGGCAGTGCTGAACCCCACTAACACTTGAACGAATGTGTTTTGCTCTGTGGAGACGACACTTCTGAACACCAACTGACACTGTTGGAGCCCAGGATTAGGCGAGGAGCAGGCTGGGGCCTGTTGCTTTTGGCAGGTGAAGGCAGCAGGAGACTTGCCATCTCCACAGCAGGGGAACAGCTGGCAGTGTTGAACCCCACTAACACTTGAACGAATGTGTTTGGCTCTGTGGAGACGACACTTCTGAACACCAACTGACGCTGTTGGAGCCCAGGATCAGGCGTGGAGCAGGCTGGGGCCTACTGGATTTTGGCAGGTGTAGGCAGCAGGAGACTTGCCATCTCCACAGCAGGGGAACAGCTGGCAGTGCTGAACCCCACTAACACTTGAACGAATGTGTTTGGCTCTGTGGAGACGACACTTCTGAACACCAACTGACACTGTTGGAGCCCAGGATTACGCATGCCGCATGCAGAGGCCAATGGGCAGCGGTTTTTATGGAGGTTGTTGACTACTACTGATTCTAACCATGCTCCACTTAGGCCTCTGGCTCCACTGTCTCTACTATTTACCCTGGCCTCCAACCCCGCCAGCTACATCTCTGAAGTGGCGTCAGCACAATCTACACTTGTTCCTGTGTTACTGGTGCTCAGTCCCGTCAGTTGATCCCCTGTTGTTTGTACGGCAAGTTCGCCAGCTCTGTCCTCATTCCCACTACTGGTTATGGGAATGTGGACAGAGCAGGATACCTTGCCGGACACACATCAGGGGATAAACTGATGGGACTGAGCCACAGGAACACAGGAACAAGTGTAGATTGTGCTGACGCCACTTCAGAGATGTAGATGGCGGGGTTGGAGGCCAGGGGAAATAGTAGAGACAGTGGAGCCAGAGACCTAAGTTGGGCACGGTTAAAAATCAGTAGTGGTTTGAATGTTGATGGAGCTGGTGACTTTGCCGTCCACACAGCAGGGGATCAGCTGGCGTTACTGAACCCCACTAACACAGGAGCTAGTGTGTTTCTCTGTGCAGACGACACATCTGAGTGACAACTGGCTGTGTTGAAGCACAGGGATTATAGTTCAGGTGGTAGAAAAATGAACACACCAGCAGACCTGGATACAGTTGCCAACCACTAATTTAGTCTGTAAGAGGAATGGGAAAGTCTTTGGAGATCCAGGCCTTGTTCATTTTCAGAAAAGTCAGCCGGTCAACATTATCGGAAGATAGTCGCGTGCGACGGTCTGTTAGTACACCACCTGCGGCACTAAAGACGCGTTCCGATAATACACTGGCAGCAGGGCAAGCCAGCACCTCCAATGCATACTGGCTAAGCTCTGGCCATGTATCCAGCTTAGAGACCCAAAACTTGAAGGGGGAAGAGCCATCTGGGAGTACAGCGACAGGGCAAGACATGTAGTCTGACACCATCTGACGGAAGCGTTGCCTCCTGCTGACTCGAGGCGTCGCTGATGGTGTAGACAATTGTGGTGGACACACAAAACTTTGCCACATTTGGGCCATAGTGGTCTTGCCTTGTGCTGCGGCGCTGCCTCTGCTCCCTCTTTGTGCAGAGTTTCCTCCACTGCCTCGACACACAGAGCTGCTTTGTAAAGCACTAGCAACAATGCTGTCGGGTGGAATGGAAAACATTATGGACTGCACCAGTGACTCTTTGTACTCCCGCAGTTTACGCTCCCGGTTCAACGTTGGTATGAGCCTTTGTACGCTGTCCCGGTAGCGAGGATCTAGGAGGGTGTACACCCAATAATCAGCCGAGACGAGAATGTGGGCGATGCGGCGGTCGTTTCTCAGGCACTGCAGCATGAAATCAACCATGTGCTGCAGACTCCCAACTGCCAAAGAACCGCTGTCCCCTGTTTGAGGCGTGACCTCGGCCTGCTCTGCATCACCCCACCCTCGCTGTACATACTGAGTAGAGGTTTGTGTACCTCCCTCCTCTGGAGAGATGTCTTCCTCCTCCATCGACTCCTCATCCTCCTCACAAAGTGTCCCCTGCCTAGGCCTTTGTGAGGAAATACGTAGCGCAGACTGTCCAGAAGCAGATGGCATTTGGGACTCCTCATCCTCCACCTCTTCCGAAACCTCATCCCTTAGTGCTTGCAGTGTTTGTTGAAGCAGGCAGATAAGGGGGACAGTCATGCTGACTAGTGCATCATCTGCACTCACCATCCGCGTGGATTCATCGAAGGCACGCAAAACGAGGCAGATGTCCTTCATAGAGGCCCACTCAATGGTGCTGAAGTGTGAACGGCGCACAGTGCGACTTGTTTGCGCCTGATGCAGCTGGTACTCCATGACTGCTGCCTGCTGCTCACACAACCGCTCCAACATATGTAACGTTGAATTCCACCGGGTGGGTAGGTCACATATGATGCGATGTTCCGGAAGGCCAAATCGTCGCTGCAGAGCAGCGAGGCGCGATCTTGCCGTGCTGGAACGCCGCAAGTGAGCGCACTCTATGCGGACCTTGTGCAACAGTGCATCAAGATCCGGATAGTCCCTCAGAAAGCTCTGCACAACCAAGTTAAGCACATGTGCCAGACATGGGATGTGTGTGAGGTTGCCTAGGCCAAGAGCTGCCACCAGATTTCGGCCATTGTCACACACTACCAAGCCCGGCTGGAGATTCGCTGGCCCAAACCACACATCGCTCTCCTTCTTGATAGCATTCCAGAGCTCCTGCGCTGTGTGGCTTCGATTCCCCAAAGAAATTAATTTGAGTACAGCCTGTTGACGTTTGGCCACGGCTGTGCTCATATCGGTCGTAACAGGCTCCTGCTCTGCTGTTTCTGAGGAACTTGAGTAGGAGGAGGAGTCTATGTGTACAGACTGGAGTCCTGCAATCCGTGGCGTTGGAAGAACATGTACAGCTCCACTCTCCAGATCTGTACCCGGCTCCACAACATTGACCCAGTGGGCAGTGAGGGAAAGGTATCGTCCCTGTCCATGGTTACTGGTCCACGCATCGGTGGTCAGGTGGACCTTGCTACTAACGGCGTTTAGTAGCGCATGTTTTATTTTGCCCTCAACATGTTTCTGCAGGGCAGGGACGGCTCGCCTGCTGAAATAAAAGCGGCTGGGCACGTTATATTGGGGGACTGCCAATGCCATTAAGTCCCGGAAGGTGTCAGTGTCCACCAGCCTGAATGACAGCATTTCAACTGCCAGAAGTTTGGCAATGCCAGCATTCAGAGACTGTGCTCGGGGATGGTTTGCCGAGTAAGGGCGCCTTTTATCCCATGCCTGTGCTACCTTTGGCTGTGATGGATGGGAACGTGCTGCTATGGGTGGAATCTGACAGAGTCTCCGGACAACAGTGGCAGAGGTTCTTCCTTGGCGATCCTGTGAGGAAGCCGAACCAGCAGTGTGTGAGCTGGAGGAAGAGGCCCCAACACGAACTGAAGAGGTGGTAGGTGGTGCTGTATGTTGGCCTACGTCTTCAGGGTGTCTCTGCAACTCCAACTCGTGCTTGGTGCACACATGTTTCCACATATTTGTGGTATTGAGGTTGCTGACATTTCTCCCTCTTTTGACTTTCTGATGACACAGCTTGCATTTGACAAAGCAAATGTCATCTGCAACTGTGTCAAAAAAGGACCACGCACTGCAAGTCTTGGGAGCGCCCATTTTGCCTTTGGAATGAGGAATGCTCCTAACGGGTGCCGAAGTGGAGGGTACAGGCAACCAAGTCTTCCCCCTCCCTCTGCCTCCTGTTTTGGCCGGTAGGGGAATCTCTTCCTCCGAGCTGCTCCCACCACCTTCCTGTTCCTCACGCCATGATGGGTCAAGGACCTCATCATCTTCCCTCCCCTCTTCAAACAGCTGCTTCTCCGGGGTTGTCTCGCCAGCACCGTATGCACCAGAAAGTGGCAACTGAGTCTCGTCATCATCTGATGCGTACTGAGGTGTGCTGACCATAGGCACTGGCCCACTCGCCTCTTCAGATTCAGAGGGACAAAGAAGTTGCGCATCACTGCATACTCCCTCTTCTTCACATTCAGGAATGCTGCCTGGCTGGCCCCCTCTTTCCAAGCCAACAGATTCCGAGAACAGAAGTAGAGACTGTGATGGCTCCTGTCCATGTCTCTCTGACTGCCTGGGCACTTTGGCAGGTGGTGAAGAGACAGATGGTTGCTCTTCGGTGCTCTGGTCCTGAGAGGCTGTGGAAGTAATTGAAGTTGATGCGTTAGCTGCCATCCATCCGACAACGGCTTCAATTTGTTCCTCCCGCAGCAGTGGGGTACGTTGAGGTCCTACAAAGCTGCGCATAAAGGACTGTTGCCTGCTAAAACTGGGGGATGCTGATTCACTGGTGCCCGCAGCAGGCCCAGAATCCCCACGTCCTCTCCCTGCAGAATCCCCACGTCCTCTCCCTGCAGAATCCCCACGTCCTCTCCCTGCTGAAACTCCACGCCCACGCCCACGCGCCTTACTCCCTGCCTTCTTCATCTTGCCAGACTGCTTAAGATAGGCAGAAAAGTACAAAGGGAGGCCTTAGTGTGCTTATTCCTGAACAGCTGGTTACAGGTACAAGAAACACTAATTTTATGAAGTGTGTGTGTGTGTGGACTACACTTTAATAGGAGCTGATGTGGCCTACACAAGTTCCAAATGTAGTGTTTGGTGAACTTTTTTTGTGGTTTCTTTGTTGGAAACAAACTCAAAGTATGTGAACAAAGAATTGAAACTGATAGTATCACCAACTTTTTGGAGCTATTACAATGCAGGCAGGTAACCTACAATGCAAAAGATGAGGCTCCAAAAAAATTGGGTAATACTAATCTGGCTGCGCCGGCAGGGCACAAGCCAGAAAAAAAGGCTCCTCTATCTACTCCTATATAGTGTTTGCAACCAACCAATGTTGATGGATACGGATGGATGCACACTAATAGGAGAAGAAAAAATGAGCTGCACTCAAAGACAAATATGTGTGAGGCAGTGACGCACGTTGAGCGTCCTACAACCAGACGTAGCTGCAGGACACTCTACTCAGCGTGAGCTGCACTCACACACAGTCAGAGACCTCTCAGACAGCCGTGAACAGTGCAGCTAAGTGGGCACTGGCACTGACAGGCTGCAGAAAGGCTCCGCTGTGTACTCCTATATAGTGTTTGCAACCACCGTAGATGGAGACTGATGGATGCACACTAATAGAAGAAAAAATGAGCTGCACTCAAATAAAAATATGTGTGAGGCACTGACGCACGCTGAGCATCCTACAACCAGACGTAGCTGCAGGACACACTACTCAGCATCAGCTGCACTCACACACAGAGACCTCTCAGACAGCCGTGAACAGTGCAGCAAAGTGGACACTAGCACTGAAAGGCTGCAGAAAGGCTCCGCTGTCTACTACTAGTGTTTGCAACCAACGTATATGGATACGGATGGAAGCACACTAGATTGAAATTATGTAAAAAATGCAGCTCAAAAATTAAAAGATGTATGAGGCAGCAGTGATCACACTGGGTGGCCTACAGCCTGACGTGGCTGCAGGACCCACTCCACAGCGTGAGCTGCACTCACACAGCCCTTGCAGACAGCTGTGAACACTGCTGCTAGGGCAAAGAAGGCTACAGTGGTGGTTTATGTAGCCTGGGTAAAGCACTAGATGTTTGGTGGAATCGCTATTTCTAACTGTCCCTCACAGTCTTCTACAGCAGCCTGTCCCTAACTGAATTCACAGCAGAGTGAACCAGAAATGGCGGCTGCGGTGGCTTTTATAGTGCATCATGACATCATTTCGGCAGCCAATCACAGCCATGCCAATAGTTAACATGCCTACATGCCTAACAGGATGTGCCCACACTTCGGAGGATTCCCAATGGCTTAATCAAAGCAAGCAGGCTCATAGCATGATGGGAACTTCCGATTCCGGTATCCGATATGACAAAAGTATCGGAAGTCAGTATCGGAATTCCGATACCGCTAATATCGGCCGATACCCGATACTTGTGGTATCGGAATGCTCAACACTACTCTTTACCTAATACTTGTATATTCCTTCACAGGATTTTCTTTGTCAATTGCCTCATTTTTTCATTTTTTCATATTTGTATATGGTGGACACTGTCTATTTATACATTATACTCTCCCAACCTTCCCATTTTTAATGAGGGCGCTTTTTACACATACATGACCATTTGGATATAATATTCAATTCCCAGATGTACAAATATGTGACCTTGGCCGTTTTGAGTACGGTCAAGGTTTTTTGCTATTTTATAATATCAAAGCCATGGAGGTCTATATATATTGTTAACTATCTATTGTACATTCATTATTGTGCATACATATGTATACATGTGTGTGTGTGTATATATATATATATATATGTATTTTATTTTCGGTGTATGTGTATATACACACTTCATGTGTGCATAGTGATTACCTTTTTTGCGCACTTATTGGTAGGAGCGCATAAAAATACATTTTGGCTGATTTGCTCTATTTTTTTTTTCTCTTTAGATGTGGGAGGTACTGTGTTTTTGCATGATTTTGATGGATTATATACATTTTTTCCTACCATGTGATGCATAGACAGTGCCAGGTTAGTGATTATACGAAGGCAAAGGATACTTTTTATTTGTGCTGAAGGCTTTGCAGCCTCTGGTTTGCATCCCTTTATACACAGCAACACTAGTTGCTGTATCAGACCGGTCTGAATAAACTGAATACACTGCACAGGCGCAAACAAACCAATACAGCGGTATATGGAATGATCTCGCGGTCTTCCCGCGAGATTTCGGCGAGATGGGACAATCCAGCGGTCCTCTCGTGAGATTTCGGTGGGAACACCGGGCTGCACGAGACATCTGCAGGGCCATGACAGCTGGGGAGTTTTCACACACCAGATGACGTTTAAGGTTTTATCTACATGCTATTTAAATGCTGAGTTTGGGCCAGCAAGCACACTTCCCCTGATGAAGCTGCTTTAAGCAAGCGATACGCGTGGGGTTGCTCCTCACACCCCTGCTCCATGTCTTCAGCCCTGTGTTAGCTTTATTTTGGATGCCTATGGGCATTATTCCCTTGGCTATCCACAGACTTCATGGGTGCCTGGCCATCCACCAGCACATCATCTGGCAATATTGAGCTGGCTTTCAGGGTTTTTGCTCATTAAGTGGTTCAGTGAGTATGTAGCTACAACTTCTCTTACATTTTAACAGCCTTATTTGTTTGCAGGCTCCTGAATTGTGGTCCTGGAAAGTTTGTACATTGGGCTGGTATATAGGAATCAATTTGGAGACTACATATGTCTCAGAAAAAACTCTGCACACATGGTGTATTGTGATGGCTTTTCATTGTCTGTACTCTTAATGATACAAAAGGGGCTCTATACCTATTATGGCTGTATGTGATTATTATATGCAGGGGTGTTACATGGACTTCCTTTGTCCTTTTTAATTGTTTTTAACACATGTGTTGTGTTTTCCAATAAAGCATTTTTCTACGGTTATTATGTGTTATCAGATTTAATTGGTGTGCAGGCCATTCTTTGCTTGGTCTTTTTTCTCTTACATTTCATAGTTGTATGTAACAGCTGACACCCTGGAGCAATGCCCACGATCGGTTCTAGCACTGATCGCTAGGATTTAACCCCTCCGATGCCGCTGTCAGTAAGGACAGCGGCATAGAGGAGCATCAGGCAAGGACAGGGCTCCCTGTGCGCTTCCATCAAGACAATGCGATGCAATGACATTGTCCTGACGGTCTCCATGGAGACTCCTGGCCCCATGATGGTCACGGGACCCTTCCGGGTCCTGCAGGTAAGGTGGCTTGTGATCGCTTGCGGAGAGCTGAACCTGAGATGCCTCATCCCTGCCTGTCAGATCCTGATCCGATACTCTGCTGTGCCGAATGTCAGATCAGCGACCTGATGTAATATAGTAATGTCCCATCCAAGGACAATGTAAAAAAAATAAATATTTTCCCAATAAATACATTTATTTAAATAAAAAAATCAAACAATCAAAGTACACATATTTTGTATCGCCGCGTCCGTAACAACCCGCTCTATAAACCTGTCCCACTAGTTAACTCCTTCAGTGAACGCTATAAAAAATACATAACGAGGCAAAAAACAATGCTTTTTCATCATATTGCTGAACAAAAAGTGCAATAAAAATGCGATCAAAAAGACAGATGTAAATAAAAATGGTACTGCTGAAAATGTCATCTTGTCCCACAAAAAATAAGCTGCCACACAGCTCCATCAGCAGAAAAGTAAAAATTTATAGTTCTCAGAATAAAGGGATGCAAAAATAATTTTTTCTAGAAAATAGTTTTTATTGTGTAAAAGTGCCAAAACATGAAAAAGATATAAATGAGGTATCATTGTAATCATACTGACCCGAAAAATAAAGCGGTCTTACCAATTTTACCACATGAGGAATATAAAAAAAAGCAATTCCTGAATTGCTAGTTTTTGTTCATTCTGCCTTCCAAAAATCAGAATAGAAACCGATCAAAAAAGGTCATGTGCCCAAAAATGGTACCAATAAAAATGTCAGTTCGTCCCACAAAAAAATTAAGCCCTATGTAATGGTGCTGCAGTGCAGTACAGCGCAACCTCCACCAGGGGGTGTTGGTGAGGGAAGAGATGTTGCTCACACAGCGCAGCACCACTGAGCAGTGGCACAGACGCCACCTGGTGGCGAAAGAGAGGTCAGAAACCGAGAGGGAACGAAGCACCAGAGTCGCAGCAATACATGCAGTCAAATACAAGCCAGAAGTCAGAACCAGACGGGAACAGAGATAACCGAGATGTGTCACAGTAAAACACGTCAGAAAACAAGCCGGGTCACATACCAAGAGGTCCAAGCACAGGGAGCAAACACTAAGGCAAGCGAGGTGGCAGAAAAGGGAAGTCACGGGATGAGAGTAAACCAGCAGAGGACAATACACGGTATCAAGGGGTTAGCTGCTCTAGCCTGGGAACATGAACTATCACTGACATTGGTCTGCAGGCCACAGCAGACTGAAATATCACCACAGAACCCAAAATGAGGCAAAGAAGGTTTACTCCTGCACGTCCAGAATGGGGAGAGCATAACAAAAATTAACCCCGGCCTGGATCATGACACCCTCACATGATTCTGTCGGACAAAATATGGAAAAACTATAGCTCTCAAAATATGGTGATGCAAAAACTAGTTTTCGCACTAAAAAGCGTCTTTTAGTGTGTGACAGCAGCCAAACATAAAAACCTGATATACAACTGGTATCACTGTAATCTCATTGATCCAGAGAATAAAGTCGCCTAATCACTAATACCGCTCAAGGAATGGCGTAAAAAATAAATAAAACCAATTCTTCACATGCTGTTGATTTTTTCATTCTGCTTCCCAAAGATCGCAGCAAAGCTTGGCGCACATTTATCCTGCACGCTGCGCTGAGCACTGACACCGGGGTTTCCGTCTAAATCTCTGAAATACTTGATTAAGACAGAACTCCCCAGTGGAATATTCCCTAAAATAAGGCAAATGGAGGCACTGTGGACACCATAGGACCTGTGGTCATTTTTTTAGGATTGCATAAAAGTGCTGTCGGCCACAGTTTTGTGCACGTCTGAAGAGGACACGGCTGAACAGAGGTGAGATGGAGCCAGAGTAAATCTGCTGCCTCATTATAGTGAATGGATCTCTTGCTGGTTTCATCTGTCACGTCACTCAGAGATTTAGATGGAAACCCCAAAGTGCTCAGCGTAGAGCGCCAGATAAATGTGATCCCAAACATTATATAAAAGGTTCCCAATGAAAGCTTCAACTCAATCCACAAAAAAAGCATGTCCCCACTCAAATCTGTCATCTGTTAACGGAAATAAAGGGGGCTTCCACGTTACTGGTAGCACAAAGGCTCTAAAAATGCAAAATGGCTCCTCGCTACTCAAAAGAAATTCAGCAAATTCTCTACTCCCAAATCAAAATGCCACCTCCCTTCTGAGCCCCAGTGTGCCTAAACCAGTGCCCACATGTTTGTCATTTCTGTAGTGATGAGAGCCAGGCTAATTTAAGGGTGCTTGTCTCCAGAAGCATGAACTGGGCATAATGTACTGGTCACTACAACATACTGGTCACTACAACGGCTGTTTGCAATTTTCACTCAGCAACATCCACTACTGCCTGTTTCTGGAAAACACCCATTCAGTCAAAATCGGCAATACATCTGTAGATAAATTCCCAAAGTGTTATAATTTCCAAAATGTGGTCACTTGAGAGGAAATCTGCTTTTCTAGCACTTAGGGGCCCTTTATATGGAAACCGCAAATTAGTCTAGGAAAATCTGCTCTCCAGGATGCAAATAGCGCTCTGTCCCTCCCAAGTCACTCCGTGTGGCAAAGTAGTACTGTACAGCTACATATGGGGTATTTCTACATTCAGCAGAAATTGTGGGACAAATTTTGGTGCAATTTTTACCCATTTTCCAGTGTGAAAATGTAAAACTTGGTGTTAACACACAATCTTGGTGGTAAAAATGTAAATTATTTTTTCTTCACTGCCGAATGGTATAAAAGTCTGTGACACACCTGTGGTGTCAGTATAATCACTGCACCCCTAGATGAATGCATTGACAGGTTTAATTGGCAAAATGGGGTTACTTATGACGGGTTCTGCTGTTCTAGCACCTCAGGGTCTCTGCCAATGTAACATAGCACCCTCAAACAAGTGCAGCAAAATCTGCACAGTAATATGGCGCTACTTCCCTTCTGAGCTTTGCACTGTGCCTCAAAACTAGTTTTCGACCACATACGGAGTATCTGTGAACTCAGGAGAAATTGCACAACAAACTTTGGGGTCCATTTTCTCCTTTTGCCCTTGTGAAAATACAAACTTTGTAGCTAAAAATGATTTTTGTAGAAAAAATGTGATTTTTTTCATTTTCACGGCTTAACGTTATAAACTTCTGTGAAGCATCTAGGGGTTCAAGGTGCTCAATACACATCTAGATAAGGACCAAAAGAGGTCTAGTTTCCAAAATGATGTCATTTGTGTGGGGTTTCATGTTTAGGCACATCAAAAACTCTTCAAACGCAACATGGCATCCGCTAATTATTTAATCTAGTTTTGCATTCAAAAAATCAAATGGCGCTCCTTCCCTTCCAAGCCCTGCTGTGCACCCAAAAAGTAGTTATCCCCCACATATGGGGTACCGGCATACTCAAGAGAAATTGCATGACAAATTGTATGGAGCAATTTCATCTGTTACCCTTATGAAAATTCAAGAAAAGGGGCTAAAAAATATTTATTTGGGAAAAATGTGAATTTTTAACTTCAGCGGCTCTACTTTATAAACTTCTGTGAAGCACCTGTGGGCTCAAGGTGCTCAATACACATCTAGATAAGTTACCTAAGAGGTCTAGTTTACAAAATGGTGTCACTTGTTGGGGGTTTCTACTGTTTAGGGTTAATATAAGAACTAGGGTAGGGTCACATGAGCGTAGATTCTCTCATTTGAGAGAATCGGACTAATTATGCAACTTAGGCCATGTGTACACATTGAGTATTTGGTGAGTTTTTTACCCCAGTATTTGTAAGCCAAAACCAGGAGTGGAACTGTCAGAGGAAAAGCATAATAGAAACATTTGCACCACTTCTGCATTTTTCACCCACTCCTGGTTTTGGCTTACAAATACTGGGGTAAAAAACTCACCAAATACTGGATGTGTGCATGTGGCCTTACACTGTGATCAGAGTGTGATAATAGTGGGGTCCGACAGAGCTGCCACTAGTAATTTCGGGGCCCCTTACTGGCAAAATTTTCGGGGCCCCCTTGAGATTCTGCCCACACTCCACCCCAGTCCCGCCTCCACCCCTCAAACTGTTCACAGCCCCACCGCTCTCTTTTGGAAAAACTCCACTTCTCATCAATCACACATTAACAGTTCTCATCACCAGATCACACCTATAACCAGCAACCTTTGTTTTGGCCTAAAGAATATTTAAGCCGCCACCACGACAAAGTAGACTCTTTTAGTCGGGCCCTACTCTACTCTAACCTATTAAACATTTGTTAAAATATGCAATACAATTTAGGTATATTTTAAATTTCTTAAATGACCAATATTATTACACACAAGGGACAAATACCACCGTACCATGACCAGACACCATATTACCACCACATAGTGACCTATAATACCATATACAAGGAACAAATACCGCCACACCATGTCCAGACCACATATTAAAACCACAGTGACCGAATAATATCACATGCAAGACACATATACCGCCACACCATGATCAGACCACATATTACCACCACATGGTGACCAATAATACCACATACAATGAACAAATACCACCACACCATGGCCCAACAACATATTACCACCACTTTGTGACAGAATGCTGCAATACTGATAAGTAATAAAAAAACACAATAGCAATATCACCATATGTGCCATTATAAACAGGAGATCTGTACTTAGTATGCAGCGTCAGTGTAAAAGTAATACAGTGATCACTGGTGACATTGTACACAGGACTGCTGTATATAGTATACAGTGTATAGTATCCGTGTATAGGTAACACAGTGACTCACCAGTAACGCCTTTTGATGAAGTCTTTCATCTTCATCCAGCACAGATCACTGTCACTTCTTCCAGCCAGGGCTTGTCTCTGCAGGAAATAACACAGTTATCTAGCGCACCGCTTGCAGAACACATTACTTATTTTTTTTCCCAACTTCTATACTACAGCAAATGAAGACAAAAAGGCAACATAATATCACTCTGCACAGTAACAGGACCGCCTCTCCATTTAAAACAGTACAGTGCCTTGCGGAAGTATTCTGGCTCCCTGGAACTTTTCAACCTTTTCCCACATATCATGCTTCAAACATAAAGATACCAAATGTAAATTTTTGGTGAAGAATCAACAACAAGTGGGACACAATTGTGAAGTTAAACGAAATGTATTGGTTATTTTAAATTTTTGTGGAAATTCAAAAACTGAAAAGTGGGGCGTGGAATATTATTCGGCCCCTTTACTTTCTGTGCAGTAAACTCACTCCAGAAGTTCATTGAGGATCTCTGAATGATCCAATGTTGTCCTAATGACTAATGATGATAAATATAATCCAACTGTGTGTAATCAAGTCTCTGTATAAATGCACCTGCTCTGTGATAGTCTCATGGTTCTGTTTGAAGCACAGAGAGCATCATGAAGACCAAGGAACACAACAGGCAGGAACGTGATACTGCCCCATCTGTCTCCATCCTGCCCCATCTGTCTCCATCCTGCCCCATATTCCTGCCCCATCTGTATCCTTCCCGCACCATGTCTCCAACTGTGCCCCCTGTGTCTCCATTCTGCTCCATGTCTCCAATCAGGCCCCCTGTGTCTCCAATCCTGCCCCCATGTCTTTAATCCTGCCTCCATGTCTCCAATCCTGCCCCCTGTGTCTTCATTCTGCCCCTTGTCTCCAATCATGCCCCCTGTGTCTCCAATCCTGTCCCCTGTGTCTCCATTCTGCCCTCTGTGTCTCCAATCCTGCCCCCTGTGTCTCCAATCATGCCCTCTGTGTCTCCAATCATGCCTCTGTGTCTCCAATCATGCTCCCATATCTTTCATTCTGCCCCTTCTCCATTCTGCCCCCGGCAGGATGGACACTTGTCTCCATCCTGCCGGCATGCTGCTTTCAATAAAAATAAAAATGAAAAAAACCCTTTCTCCTTACCTTGCCGCGCTCCTGCGGCGAGCAATCTTCCCTCCAGGCTGAAAGTGCGCACTCAACGGCAATTGACAATGACACCGGTGACATGCGCTCTGATGTCAGCTGCCAGACTCCGATTGGCTGGCAGCTTTAACTATTGCCATGCAGTGGCAAAATCCTGCTGCTGGAGCCCGATCAGCAGAAGAGAAGGGGCCCAATGCGGGCCCCCTCTGCTGACCGGGCCCCATACGCCAGTCAGGGCAGTAATGCCCTGATGGCGGCCCTGAGGTCCAATGCTCTTGGAAGAGAAGATGGAGAAAAAAAATGTCTGTCTTCTCTATTCTGTCAGTCTGTGAAAATCAGATAGACTCAATGACTTGTATGGCAGAGTACGATCTTAATATTGGATCCTCGGGTATGCATTGATTTTTTGTCGGACCGACTCAATCCGAGGACATAATAGGACAGGTGCACAGCCCAATAGAATTACATTGGTCCGAGTGGGATCCAATGTTTTGTTTGATCATGGTCTGACCGAAAATACGGTGGTCTGCACGAGTCCTAATGAAAAGGAATTTTTGTGCTTAACACTAAGCTCGCATTCACTGTCTGCTCCATGTCAGTCACTCATCACCACCTGTTTTACTACAAGGCGAAAGGATATACTTGAACATGGCTTCCACTACATGACCAGTTGTGAACAAGGCTTTTGGATATGGGACAGACCCCCACTCCATCGTAAAACCACCATACGTAAGTACAGTAAACCTAGACACTGGAATAAATACACAAAACACATTATTTTGGTTGTCAAAATAGCGACAGCTTTATTTAACTCCTTCCAGACCAATGACGCCACATAAGCGTCATGAAAAGTCGTGCCAAAACGACCAGTGATGCCTATGTGGCGTCATGAATTAATTGCCCTCCTGCGGGTCGGGTAACCAGGGTCACAGCCAATCAGAGCAATAGTAATATTTCATCAATGAAATTTGATGAAATATTACAATCCAGCCATGGCTGATGCTGCAGTAGCATCGGGCATGGCTGGAGACACTGATCCGACCCCCCACACCGGCGATCGCCCCCCGCCACTGAATGACAGCGGCAATCGGCCGCTGCTGTCATCATCTGCTCCCCCGCTGTCCCTCCGCTCCCCCCCAGCTTCCGATCACCTCCCCTCCCACCCCCCTGGTACCTTCCGAGTGCCGCTGTTGCTCCCGTTGTCCCGTGGTCCTGGATCATGGGTGCCGCCATCTTGGAAAATGGCGGGCGCATGCGCAGTGCACCTGTCGAATCTGCAATGCTGCAGATTCATTCATTTATTTTGATCACTGTGATAAACTCTCACAGTGATCAAAATAAAATAAAAAATACATACCCCCCTCTATCACCCCCAAAGGTAGGTACAAATAATAAAATAAAGAAAATACTTTTATTTTTATTTTTCCATTAGGGTTAGGTCTAGGGTTAGAATTAGGGTTAGGGTTGGAATTAGGGATAGGGTTAGAAATAGGGTTAGGGTTGGAATTAGGGCTAGGGTTAGGGTGGATTTAGGATTAGGGTTAGAGTTGGAATTAGGGTTAGGGCGGAATTAGGGTTAGGGTTGGAATTAGGGTTAAGGTTGGAATTAGGGTTAGGGTTGGAATTAGGGTTAGGGTTGGAATTAGGGTTAACATTAGAGTTAGGGGTTTGTTGGGTTTAGGGTTGGTATTAGGGATAGGCTTGTGGTTAGAGTTGGGATTAGGGTTAGGGTTGTGTTGGGATTAGGGTTATGGTTAGGGTTGGGGTTAGGGTTAGGGATGTGTTTGGGTTAGGGGTGTGTTGGGGTTAGGGTTGGAGTTAGAATTGAGGGGTTTCCACTGTTTAGGCACATCAGGGGGTATCCAAATGCGACATGGTGCCACTAGAGTTGAGCGAAACGGGTCGGTCAAATTCAAAAGTTGGCGACTTTCGCTGAAGTCGGGTTTCATGAAGCGAAGCCCGACCATAGCGTGAGGTCGGCAACGAGTTCGGCGACCCGCACCCTTCCAGCACCCTTTTTCAGTCAACGATGGAGGACGCACACTGTGGGCAACGTGATGACATAGGCATCGGTCACCATCATCTTTGAGAAGGGCATGCAAGTGATTGGCTGGCTTTGTGTGACGTCACAGGGGCTATAAAAGGGCATGCACACCGACCGCCATCTTACTTCTGCCGATCTTAGCATTAGGGAGAGGTTGCTGCTGCTGATTCAGAATAAGGGAGAGCGTTAGGCAGGGAAGAAGAACCAAAAATCTGCTTCTGCTGTTAGCGATTTCCACTGTACAACGCAACAGTTTGTGTGCAGTGACAGGGAAGGATATATTTTTGTGCATCAGCTCTGTTGGTTATTAGGCTGCTTTAAAAGGCTCCCTGATAGCTGCATTGCTGTTTGCACACTGCTGTGCAAACTGCTTTTTTAAAAGCAAAAATACTTTTCTTCCTCTTTTCTACACAGTTACCAAGCGTTCATTTTTCCACCCTTTCGTGTGCAGCAGTCCTGCTTATTAGGCTGCCTGTGTCCATACTTGGACTGAGAGCATCATTGTCAGCCTCCTAAAATCTCTAGTGAGATCCAAATTCTCACCAATACTACATACACCCTCCACCTTGTCATACACCATCCAATTTCAGCCTGTTACATTGAGGTGTAATCTCTACTGGGCCTGAGACAATAGTTCAGCGTCCTCAAATCTCTAGTGAGATTCAAATTCTCACCAATACTACATACACCCTCCACCTTGTCATACACCATCCAATTTCAGCCTGTTACATTGAGGTGTAATTGTGGTGCCCCTGAGGTTCAGTTGCCACAGAGGTACTGCACCTTCTCCTAAGGTGTAGTGCCCCACCAACTAGGTAAGTTGGGAACTCCTTTCCTCACTCCAACACCTGCATCCCACACACAGGATAGTTCAGCAATCATCACATTGCAGCTCATGCTTAGAGGGTAGCAGAGCACCTCTGGTGATTCCTTGCTTCGTAACACGAGATGTGCTGGGAGGTGGGTGGAGTTAGATATAAAAGAGTGGGAAAGTTTAGAAGTTCAGATCAGTCTGGAGGTCAGTCAGTCAGGAGAGTCTGAGGACGGATCCCTGGAAGAGGGATGGAGGAAGGAGTGCTGCAGCTGACTCAGTGACCTGAGCCAGCTGGCACTGGGAAAGGAACAGAAGGAGAAAGACGTAGAACTGCAACCTAAGCTTCCATAAGAGAGAGAAGGAACAGCGCAGAATGAAGGAGTAGGAGAACAGAGAGGAGTTGTGGGTTGGAAGAGGAACCCTGCCTATAGGTTCTCAGCGCAAGGCCGGGGCCCGGTCCCCGAGGTTGTATGGACACTTATGGTTCTGCAGCAGACACCGGTGGAGTAGTTGGCTGTAAATGCACTACTCCCATCTAAGACCTGGGACACAACAGCAACACGGATAGAGAGCCGGGATCCAGGAGGTCCCTGATCAGGCTACAGCTGTCTGTCATACAAGTAGAGTTGTTACGAACATCTGACAGGAGGAACTTCAGAGTAACCACGGTACTGGAGCTCTTCACGCTAAAAGGCGCAATAGAGGAGTCGTTCAGGAAAGGTACATGTTGGCGGAGTGTTGGAGAGGAGAAGCCTAACTTGCCCGGTAGGTTGATTGAGTCTCTGCCCCGGAGGACACGGCATGGAAGTGGGCACCAGTGGTTACCAAGAACTGTGAGTAAAGCATTGAAACTGCAAGCCCTGGTGTCTTCCAGTCATTGTGCGCAAACACCGTCAGCACCGCTACATCTGGGTATCATCCTTTACACTACCTGCGCCTACACACTGCCCTGGGGCTACAGCTTCACCTGTGGGGAGCTATACCATCTATGCTGCAACACACCATCAGCCCCAGAGGATCTGCACGCAGCGTTGGCTTAACATCTTGCTTGTCAAACACCACAGGTGGCTGTTGTGAGTTCATTTTCCCCTTCACCATTGAGGTCTGATGAACTCCCTCTTCTGGTGAAGGAAGGTAGTGAGGCTGATTGCCAAGAACCTGAGCAGAATGATGATGACTGGGTGACTGGAATTACTGACTGGATATAAGGCAGCCAACGCCCTTCTGCCTTGCGGGTGATTTCTCTGAGGGATTCTAGGAGACCAGTTTGATTCCTGCTCCTCAAAAGCTGTTTTCTGCTCTGCTTTTTGCTTTTGTGTTTTGGTTTTGTTTTGCCTTGTTTTTCTGGATTTCTGCCATTCCCTGCTGGGGTGTGCTGAATTCCTTTTTGCTCTGTCTTCAGAAAATACCTGAGGACTGATATAGTCTTTTTGAAGCCTAGCGTCTTCAGGGCTTTTTTCCCTATCAGTCTGTTGGCTCTTGTTTTGATAGGATTTTGGCGGATTGCAGACAGCAGCCTTTTCTATCCTGTACTATTTAATTAGCTTGGGCCCCATCATTTGCTCAGCCTATCTTTCTGTGTGAGTGTTTTTTCATCTTGCTTCACCGTCATTATATGTTGGGGGCTGCCTATTGCTTTGGGGTCTGCGCTGGGGCAGTTTAGATTTCCCTTTCTGTCTTTAGGCTATTTAGCTCTCTGGCTGTGATCGAGGGGTCTAGGGCACCGTAGGAACCCCCCACGGCTACTGCTAGTTGTTGTTGATAGGTTCAGGGGTCTGCAATCCGATAGCTGCCAACTTCTCTGGTTTTCTGGACTTAGCTAGTATTTCTGTTTTTGCCTCCTACGGTGACTCATTCATAACAGGTGGCGTCACGAACTATTCAATTCCATTAACCACACACCACCATTGACATTGGGCGCCCAGGGCCACGGACTGGGTCACAGCTGCTGTGATACTTTCCCCCTGACACTGGCCCGGTACCGAGTAGCCCACAGCCCTGGGAGGGCGACCCATAATCTCTATTGGGCCTGAGACAATAGTTCAGCATCCTCAAATCTCTAGTGAGATTCAAATTCTCACCAATACTATATACACCTTCTACCTTGTTTTACAGTACCATATAGCTGGTAGTATTTTGGGTGCATTTTCACAAAAATGAGGAAGTATGGTGGAAGAGGCCGTGGAAGTGGGCGGGGGTTGCCAGCTGGTCCTGAGGGTGGTGGTGTTGGTGGTGCATCTGTTGGTAGTGGCAAAAGCACAATAGCACCTAAGGCAGGAGGTGTTGAGCCTGCATCATCGTCTGGCTCCACAAGGCCTCGAAGGCTCCCTTTTCTGGGAGTAGGTAAACCGCTTTTAAAGCTGGATCTTCAGGAACAAGTTTTGGCTTACATTGCTGACACAGCCTCCAGCTCTCTCGCCTCCTCTTCTGAAGTTTCAAAAAATAAAAGCACTGAGTCGTCAGTGGAGGCTCCTGGTCAGGAACAACACCTTTCCTTGTGTCCTTCACCCCTACCAAAAGTGAAGGATGCGGCAGGCCACACTACAGATTACTCCATGGACCTCTTTTTGTATACCATGCCTGGGTTATCAAGTCAAATTGTGAATTCTCCAGTCCAAGATAAATCTGACATGGAGTGCACTGATGCACAGCCACTGCTAGATTTTTCTGCTGGTACATTCACTCAGAGCACTACATTGTCCTCGCAGTGTACTGAGGCAGAATCAGACCCTGATGAAACTCAGGTGCCCCTTCCCGCATACTATACCACCTTACACGGTTACACAGAGGAAGGTGCACATGAAATTGAAGAGGAGGTGCTGGATGACCCAGTTGACCCAGATTGGCATCCATTGGGGGAAGAGGGTGCCACTGCCAATAGCTCAGAAGAAGAGGAGGAGGATCCGCAGCAGGCAACGACATCGCAACAGCTGTTATCTGGCAGGACCGTAGCAGTCCAAAAACGGGTTACAAAAACCAAAAGAGTTGCAGGACAGTTTGGCCAGACGGTCAAACTAGCACAGCGTGCAAGGTCTCAAAATGTCTTCCATAGTAGGAAGAGTGCAGTGTGGCACTTTTTTGAACAAAATCCTAATGGTCAGGCAAAAGTTATCTGTAAGAAGTGCGCAAAGAACTTTTGCCGAGGGAAAAATCTGAGAAATTTGAATACCAGTTGCATGCTTAGACATTTAACCACCATGCACTTGCAAGCGTGGATGGACTACCAAACCTCACGTACCACATGTGCACCTGCTCCGAATTAAGGTAGTCAGCAATGCTACATCGCTTCCCCCACTGTAAGCCCACCGGTTAGCACACCACCAGCAGCAAATGTTGAGGTGTCATCGCAAGGGCAAATCAGTCATGGAATCACAATGTTATTGCTATGAAAGGCTGAATCTAGGCCATCAGCAACACCACCATCACCATCAGCAACCCTCTCTCAGTCTGCCATGTCCACCGCTAGTTCCACCATATGCAGCTCTCAAGTCCAGCTCACCCTACCAGAGACTCTGAGTAGGACAAGAAAGTACTCATCCTCTCATCTGCGTACACTGGCTTTGAACGCCCACATTGCCAAACTAATCTCGTTAGAGATGATGCCCTACTGGTTGGTTGAAAGCAAAGCTTTCCGCGAGCTCATGGCTTACGCAGTACCACGCTATGACCTACCCAGTCAGCGCTTCTTTTAGCGAAAAGCCATCTCAGCCCTCCACGTGCATGTGAAAGACTGCATTGTCCATGCACTCAAGCAATCAGTGAGTGGAAAGGTGCACCTCACAACAGATGCATGGTCTAGTAAGCATGGCCAGGGCCATTACGTGTCCATCACTGCGCACTGGGTTAATGTGGTGGATGCAGGGACCACAGGGGACAGCTGCGGTGGGACAGTGCTGCCTAGCCCACGGTATAGGAAACAGTTGGCTGTAGGCGTTCGACCCTCCTCCTCCTCCAGGAGCGAAAGCTCGTCCACAGAGTGCAGTCGCACGAGCACTCCATCCGCAGCTGCCAGTGTTGCACACGAGGTGTCCCTCTATCGAACAGTTAGTGGTAAGCGTCAGCAGGCTGTGTTGAAGATGATGTGTTTGGGCGACAACAGACACACCGCGGAGGTACTGGCCGACTACTTGCAGCGACAAACTGAGTCATGGCTGGGCAGTCTACATCTTGAGGCAGGCAAGGTAGTTAGTGATAACGGCCAGAATTTTGTGGCAGCCATAGCCCTTTCAAAACATACCTTGCCTGGCTCACACCTTGAACCTGGTGGTGCAGTGCTTCCTCAATAATTATCCGGAGTTAACAGCCCTGCTCCATAAGGTGCGAAGACTGTGCTCGCACATCCGCCGGTCGCCCGTACACTCCAGTCGTATGCAGAAGATGCAGAGATTGCTCCACCTTCCCAAGCACCGCCTAATGATCGACGTTGCAACAAGGTGGAACTTCACTCTGCACATGGTTCAGAGGCTGTGCGAACAGAGGCAGGCTGTAATTCATTTGTGGGAGGATACACAGTCAGTCGGTTTGCGGGCAGACATGGAGTTGTCTGGTGTGCACTGGTCGAAGCTGAAAGACCTCTGTAAAGTCCTTCAGTGTTTTGAGGAATGCACACGGCTGGTAAGCGCAGACAACGCCATCATAAGCATGAGCATCCCACTTATGCGTTTGCTCATGCAAACTTTGACGCACATTAAGGAGCAGACGTCTGCAGCAGAGGAGGAAGAGGAGGAGGGAAGCCTTGATGACAGTCAGCCATTGTCTGCTCAGGGAAGTCTCGCGGACGAGGTGGAGGAAGAAGAGGAAGAGGAGGAGGATGTTGGGGATGATTATTTAGGGGAGGAGGATGCTTCTCAGGGGGCAAGACAAAATGTTGGCATGGCAAGGTCAGGTACACGGTTTGTGCGTGACTGGAGGGATGTTGATTTGCCAGAAAGTGCTCCTCCACCCAGCACTCGCAGTGCATCATTGACACCTGGAACATTGGCCCACATGTGTGATTATGCCTTGCAGATCCTAAAATGGGACCCCCGCATTGCCAAAATGATGAACGATGACGACTACTGGTTAGCCAGCATCCTGGATCCACGCTATAAAGGCAAATTCTAAAACATCATGCCACAGGAGAACCTAGCGCTAATATTGGCTAACATACAAGCAACTCTGGTAAACCGTTTGTTTGAGGCATTTCCAACACACAGCGGCAGTGATGTTTCTCCCACGAGCCGTAGAGGGCAACATGGAAGAGGTGTTCGTGGTGCACACAGCTGAAGTGGCGTTGGACACAGGGGTTTCATGACCATGTTGTGGACTGATTTTTCAAGTACCGCTCACACGACTGGTAATACTGCATCGATTGAAAGTGACAGGAGACAGCAGTTGTCAACTATGGTAACAAACTACTTCTCCTCCCATATCGATGTTCTCCCTCACCGGTCATTCCCCTTTGACTATTGGGCCAGTAAAATTGACACCTGGCCTGAATTGGCACAATATGCCTTACAGGAGCTCGCTTACCCTGCTGCTAGTTTGTTATCTGAAAGAGTCTTCAGTGCTGCTGGATCAATCCTGACAGAAAAAAGGACCCGTCTGTCGACCCAAAATGTTGATGATCAAACCTTCATTAAAATGAACCACGCATGGGTTTCAAAGGATTTTGTCCCACCCTCCCCTGCTGACACGTAAGTTGCCAGAAAAATGGCTCGCTTATGTCCTCTTCTTCCGCGGACTTCTCCAATTACTACATTTGCAACTGCTGAATGTCCAACATCAACATATGCCATTTTTTCCACCTCCCTAACTGGGCTGCCTCACCCCACAAGGCCGGGGTCACCACCTGGCGCACGCACCCGTGCGAGTGCCGTTGCCCTGGACAGGTGGGTGGGCCCACTCTTGGGCAATGGCACTGGCACAGGGTCCCTCATAGTACAATCGAGTGTCTCTGACGGTGGGGGTGCACACCCGCCGTCAGACACACCGGCGTACTATGAGGGGCCCTGTGCCAGTACTGCCAGCCACGAGTGGGCCCCCCCTGCTTGCTCAGGGCACCAGCACTTGCAATACTTACCTCTTCCTGCTCCAACACTGTGTAGTCTGGCCTGTTAAATACTTCACTGGGACTGACAATACAAATTTGGTGAAATGATAGATGATGGTTAAGACATAGCTATGCCCTGTCCTGCTGGGCTCTATCTTCAGATGATCAATGTCTTCCATTTGTTATGGATGTCGACTCACAATGAGATGCAGTGGTGGTTTATCATCAGCTTTCACGGTTTTCCGACTCACAGACGAGTGACATTCCTGCACACATTTTTAAATGTGTCCTCTCATACCAATCCAATAGAATCACCTACGGCCTGTGGCTTCTGTCTTTTGCACTCCAAAGTTACCTGACAGATCATGATAGGCAGTGAGGACAATGTCTACATCTCTCCCTGTGATCACTATTTGATGGAAATGAGTAACGGTGATGGGTTCCACGGTACTGCGATACAGCAAACATTTCTTCACAAGAACTGTTTTCGCTGTCTCCACAGACAAAGTAATTGAGGGTCAGCATCGCCTCTGAGAATTCTCCCCGGAGTTTTTCCCGTGATTAGTAATTCCAAAATTTCTGCAATCACTCGACTTTCCGTCTGTACTTGTATCCATCTCGTTTCCTCTTGCGGAGAGTCTGGATTGTCTTACTGAGACTGAAATACACTCACCGGCCACTTTATTAGGTACACCATGCTAGTAACGGGTTGGACCCCCTTTTGCCTTCAGAACTGCCTCAATTCTTCGTGGCAGAGATTCAACAAGGTGCTGGAAGCATTCCTCAGAGATTTTGGACCATATTGACATGATGGCATCACACAGTTGGCGCAGATTTGTCGGCTGCACATCCCTGATGCGAATCTCCCGTTCCACCACATCCCAAAGATGCTCTATTGGATTGAGATCTGGTGACT
The DNA here is from genome assembly GCF_039654945.1 of Dendrobates tinctorius. Taxonomy (NCBI): domain Eukaryota; kingdom Metazoa; phylum Chordata; class Amphibia; order Anura; family Dendrobatidae; genus Dendrobates; species Dendrobates tinctorius. Next base: position 11,609,086 of record NW_027361702.1, read on the forward strand.
GAGGAGGCCATTTGAGTACAGTGAACTCATTGTCATGTTCAAGAAACCAATCTGAGATGATTCGAGCTTTATGACATGGCGCATTATCCTGCTGAAAGTAGCCATCAGATGTTGGGTACATTGTGGTCATAAAGGGATGGACATGGTCAGCAACAATACTCAGGTAGGCTGTGGCGTTGCAACGATGCTCAATTGGTACCAAGGGGCCCAAAGAGTGCCAAGAAAAAATTCCCCACACCATGACACCACCACCACCAGCCTGAACCGTTGATACAAGGCTGGATGGATCCATGCTTTCATGTTGTTTACGCCAAATTCTGACCCTACCATCCGAATGTCGCAGCAGAAATCGAGACTCAGACCAGGCAACGTTTTTCCAATCTTCTACTGTCCAATTTCGATGAGCTTGTGCAAATTGTAGCCTCAGTTTCCTGTTCTTAGCTGAGAGGAGTGGTACCCAGTGTGGTCTTCTGCTGCTGTAGCCCATCTGCCTCAAAGTTCGACGCACTGTGCGTTCAGAGATGCTCTTCTGCCTACCTTGGTTGTAACGGGTGGCAATTTGAGTCACTGTTGCCTTTCTATCAGCTCGAACCAGTATGCCCATTCTCCTCTGACCTCTGGCATCAACAAGGCATTTCCGGCCACAGAACTGCCGCTCACTGGATTTTTTTTCTTTTTCGGACCATTCTCTGTAAACCCTAGAGATGGTTGTGCGTGAAAATCCCAGTAGATCAGCAGTTTCTGAAATACTCAGACCAGCCCTTCTGGCACCAACAATCATGCCACGTTCAAAGGCACTCAAATCACCTTTCTTCCCCATACTGATGCTCGGTTTGAACTGCAGGAGATTGTCTTCACCATGTCTACATGCCTAAATGCACTGAGTTGCCGCCATGTGATTGGCTGATTAGAAATTAAGTCTTAACACACAGTTGGACAGGTGTACCTAATAAAGTGGCCAGTGAGTGTATATATGAAGATTGAAAAATACCCCAACAGTGTATACTGGTGTACGCTTCGAATACATAACCCTTTTTCTACTTTTTAGATTCTTGTCTAATCCATACTGAGGCTGTGAGTGTCTTTGTCAGAATCCGGAAATATACACGCAGATTTTTAATGTTTAAACTATGCTATATATACATGCTATCCAGTGATACTGTACCCCTTCTCAACTTTCAACAATCTTGTCGAATCCATACTGGGCCTGAGAACGTCTGAGTCTGCCTCCTGATTAGAGATGAGCGGTGTTCGAGTCGACCTGTTTGCCAAGTTAAAATTCCAGCTGTTTTGGGCGGTGTTCGAGGCGTTCGTCGAACTCGAACACTTTGCTTAAAATGCGGCTGTTCGAGGTTCGTTCGAGAACGATTCGTTCACCAAAAGCGTAACTTCATTTTCACATCAATAATGGTTTTCAATGTTAATAGACTGTTTCATGGCATAGTAGCGGTGTGTGGTAGCAAGCGGTGTAGTGCACCTGTCAAGGAGCTACACCGTGTGTGTTTCTAATAATTTTTTACCGCATCTTGTCCAGAAAATCCTTTACGGCCTTGTAGCACTGTCTGCTACTCAGCAGAGGAGCCCACCAGTGAACCTAGCTATGCCGCCTCTTTATGAAAGAACCAGTTTTTGACTGCATTTAGCACAGTTAATACTTTGGGCCTAGTAACTGTGTCTGCTACTCATCAGAGGAGCCCACCCGTGAACCAAGCTGTGCCGCCTGTTTATGTAAGAACCATTTTTTAACTCCATTTAGCAAAGTGAATACTTTGGGACTAGTACCGGTGTCTACTGCTCAGCAGAGGAGCCCACCTGTGAACCTAGCTATGCCACCTGTTTATGAAAGCACTGTCTGCTACTCAGCAGAGTTGCCCACCCGTGAACCAAGCTATGCCGCCTGTTTATGTAAGAACTACGTGCTACTCAGCATAGGAGCCCAGCTGTTAAGCAAGCTACAGCACCTGTGGTTTGGACACTTAATTTTTCCATTCTTTCAGGAATGCTGGTTAGGCCTAATTCCGGAATTCCGGTTGACCTGCACTTACTGGGAAATCCTCGTTCACGGGGAAGAATTGGAATCCCAGATCCCCATCACTAACGGTGTTCAGCGGGTTATCTGCACCTGTAAGCGACACACGCTGGTCATTTCAGTGTAGCGCGCACGCAGCCACGGACAGGTAAGGGCATGACAGACCTGTTATTGCTCGATCTCGTGTGCCAGAGCCTCGCGTGTCCCTCTAGTAAGCTTGACGCGTACCGCGGGGGCATGCCGGAGTCTCATTCGTTAATGGAATTAAGCTGACAAATCGCTAGCACAACTAAAAACGGACATCCACCACCACCCACTGAATCGACAAAGCTTGCAATCTGTCCATCCTTTCTGTAGCTGGCATGGTTGAGGTTTCCCGAGTGGAGTCGAATTAAGCTGCAGGCTCCAATCCTGGTGGTGCCCTTCTGGGCATTCCTTTAAGGTTCAGCTTTGCAACCATACTGCCCCTGGAAACCAAACACTTTGCCTTCATGGACGATGTTTGGAGGTTCGTGGGAATAACGCCGCCCGATCGGCAGTTGGCATAATTTATGGTGGGAAGTCCGACGGTATATGATCGTCTTCGATTTCAGATTTTTATTTTTTTTTTGTATTTTACATTTTTATTCCAGCCTTTCTTGACTTCATAAGGGCATGACATGCCTATATCTGTGTCTCCTCCACCTCTTTTCTATACGTAGTTGCCCTTTTCCATATGTTATTTTTGTATTCTGAGCATTTTGTCTGCTTTGGGACACCTTTTAAGGTGTTTTGTAATTGTTTTCTATGTGTTAGTATGTGTTTGTGTTTGCCTGCCATTGTTTTCAATGGTGTTCGACGGTGTTCGTCGAACGTTCAACGAACATTCGACGAACTTGCCTCCTGTTCGACGAACCAAAACGAACTCGAACACCAGCGGGGTGGCTCAACACTACGCCTGATATATTGACGTACATTTTTAATGTTTAAAATATGCTATATATACCTGGTATCTGGTGATACTGTACCCTTTCTGCCAGGAAGTCCTCCTCCACCCACCACTCTAAGTGTATCATTGACACCTGGAACATTGTCCCACATGTGTGATTATTTCTTTCGAATCTTCTTGTTATATTGTGGTGTGATCCATCCTGAGCATGTGAGTGTCTATGGGTTACTCCTGCAATTTAGATGTACATTTAAAAATTACCCCAACACTAGTGTATACAGCTCTATGCTTGTGATACATTACCCATTTCCTGTTTTTTATATTCTAGTCTAATCCAAACTGACCAAGTGAGAGTTATTTTCTGACTGCGGAAATAAATACTGAGATTGACAACAATGACCCCTACACTGTGTACAGCTGTACTCTTCAGATCCATTACCGTTTTACGGCTTTTTATATTGTGTTGTAATCCATACTGAGCCTGAGAGCGTTTGTGTCTGCCTCCTGAAATATCTACAGAGATTTAGAATGTTTAAACTATACTATATATACCTGCTATCTGATGATACTGTACACTTTTTATATTCTTGTCTAATCCATACTGAGCCTGTGAGCATCTCTGTGTGACTCATGAAATATATAGGGAGATTGACAATTATCCTTTGACTGTATAGAGCTGTACGCTTCTGATACAGTACCATATATCTGATGTTATTTTGGGTACATTTTCTCCAAAATTTTGAAGTATGGTGGAAGAGGCCGCGGACATGGGCGTGGGGGGGGCCAGCTGGTGCTGATGGTGGTGGTGCATCTTCTGGTAGTGGCAAAAGCACAATAGCAGCTAAGGCAGGAGGTGTTGAGCCTGCATCATGGTCTGGCTCCGGAACGCCTGGAAGGCTAATGTCATGATCCAGCGTGGATCTGACAGTTTAAATGGATAAGTGAATTTTTTTTCCTTTGGCTAGGTGCCAAAGTGATGTGATTGCCCCCGGTGGCCATTAGAATTATTACACGTGGTGCCGTTCATTCTAAGTTACCCCGGTGGTGGTGAGTGGTAGTGCACTTTAGTTTCTTTGGTTTACTGCACGCAATTATAAATCAGGTGTGGGGCTCTATAAAAGAGTTCAGGTGTGTTTGATGACTGTTGGTGATATTGTGTTCATCATTTGGGAAGCAAGCTGGGTGAGGAAGGAGCTGAAAATGAGTCCTGCGCAGCCCAGCCAGAGGGGACGAGTGGCAGCTATGTGGTCTGCAAGAAGGGCTGGCATGGCGTGGTGGAGTCACAGTTTATGGTGTTGGCAGGAAGTGCTTGCATGGCTTGGTGGAGTGGCAACTATGGAGAGAGTTGCACTCAGCATGCGGGACTTGGTTGCTGAGAGTTGGACTCAAGCATGCTTGACTTTTTGGGCAGGAGCTGAACTCATCTTTGGGACTCTGTTACTGGACTTCTGCAATTGGTGGTGGACTCTGCTCCAAGGCTGCACTATGGTGAAGGATCCAGTTATGGTGATGTATCCAGGTGGAGGAGAAGATACAGGTGGTGGGCTCTGTTGCTAGGAGCGTACGCAACAGAGCAAAGCTAAGTGGTGTTTCCCCTGTATTGTCATTTTCTCTCATGTGTGTTTAGTGCAGTGGTGGGATTAGTTTCTGCACTGACCAATTCCCTAGTGAGGGTTTAGGTTCAGGGCGAGCTAGGGTTTTTAGGTTCCTGTGCGTCGCCCGGTGCGGAACCGGCATAGGGAACGTTAGGAGTGCAGGGACTCTGGCTCAGGGGAGTTCAGGAGGTCTCCACTTACCTATTCCCTATTGCAGGGCCCACCATTGTTAATGTTACCCAGGTTCCCCCATTATTATTTAAATTCGCCTTACTGGAGGCAGGGTTTCCAGACTACTGTATGTATAACGTGTAATACCTAAATTCGCCAGTTGGAGGCGGCGTATCCAGCTGCACATTTTATTATTTAAAATTGCCCCACTGGAGGTGCTGTATCCAGGGTCACGGGTGCCTTATGGGTTCGCCTTGCAGTACTCGCTGCGTCCAGACTCACGTGACCGTGACAGCTACCTTTTCTGGGAGAAGGTTAACCACTTTTAAAGCCGGAGCATCAGGAACTGGTTTTGGCTTACATTGCCGAAACAGACTCCAGCAAATATGCCCTCCTCTTCTGAAGTTTCAAAAAATGCAAGCACTGAGTCGTCAAGTGCTGGCTCCTGGTCAGGAAGAACCCCTTTCCTTGTGTCCTTCACCCCCACCAAAAGTGAATGATGCAGCAGGCCACACTTCACATTAGTCCATGTAGCTCTTTCTATCATACCATGCCTGGGTAATCAAGTCAAATCATGAATTCCCCAGTCCAAGATGAATCTGACATGGAGTGTGGGTGGCCAGCCAGGGCAGTGGGGTTAATCGGTACCGGGCCGGTGTCTCAGAGGGATGTGTCACATTGGTGGTGATGACCCGTTCCGTGTCCCTGGGCGTCCATGCAAATGGGTGAATAACGTTTATAGGTGAATGATACATGACACCACCTGTGGTTTCTGATCAGATTGACCCGTGCTGCAGTGTCGCTTCTCTAGGACAGATGTTGTGGTGCAGCTAAGATGTAGAAGCCCTGCACAGGTAGGGCCGTAGTCGCAGGGCAGATGAAAGAGTTGGTAGATGGTGTGCAGTGCAGAATGTAGCAAAGCCTTGTGCCAGGCGCAGGAGAAAGATGACAGACACAGTCGTGCAGTTCCTTTACCTGTACTTGGTAAGTGCCATCCAGGACTCAGAGTACTGATGGAGAATGAGTTGGTCAGCCAGGAAGCAAATTTGGAATTCTCTCTCTGCAGTAGTGTGGCCTCTGTTCTAGCGCTTATCTGAGGTACTCACAGTACTGAGTTCACTGAAGTTCCCCCTGTTGACTCTCTTTTGGAACTTTCTCGTATGGCAGGCAGGCATCCATAGCCTTTTCCTTGTGGCTCACCCATGTCGCTGCTGGGGCTTCCGAGCCTTAGTTGGGAACAGAGCATTTACAGTTGCTACTTCCTCCGGTTTCTGCTGCAGGACCATCAGTGTCCCTACAAACTCGGAGACCGGAATCCAGACCATGCGCTCCAGCTAGGAGTGAGCCTTAACTCTGCTCATCCTCTGGCTCCCCTTCTCACGTCCACACACTTCCCCTTCCCTTCACAGACTGCCCTAACTTACCTCCTCCCGACCACAGACAGCAGCTCCTCAGCAGTCAGGTTCAGAGGTCTCCCTGCTGGCCTGGAGTGGGAACTGTGTTGTGTGTTGGTTTAACTGCTAGAGAGATCCTTCGTTGCTCCCAAGCATGACATCAAACTCCCTAGGAGGAAGGTAATGCCACTGTGGCAACCGCACTCCTGGGGGCGCCACAAGTGCACTGATGCCCAGCCACTGCTAGATGATTCTGCTGGTACATTGACCCAGACCACTACATTCCCCTCGCACTCTACACAGTGAGAATCTGACCCTGATGAAACTCAGGTTTCCCTTCCCGCATACTATACCACCTTACACGGTGACAAAGAGGAAGGTGCAGATGAAAGTGCAGGTTCCTTGAGCAGGTGGGGGGGCATACTCATGGGCGACGGCCCTCCACCCACCATCAGACACACCGCCGTACTATGAGGTGCCCTGTGCCAGTGCCGTCGCCAATGAGTGGGCCCCCCCTGCTTGCTCAGGATCACAGCACTTGCAAAGTTAAAATACTTACCTCTCCCTGCTTCACCGCAGTGACGTCTTCCGCGTTTCCTGACAGTGACATTCTGGTCAGAGAGCGCGATGACATCACGTCTGTATGGCCTCTGTCTAAACAGTCCAAGTGCAGTGTGATGGAAGATGGGGACAATGAGGAGTCCAGACTAGTACAGGGATTCCCTAGCGAGGAGACTTATTTAATTGTTTTCAATGTTGGGACAGCAATTTTTGGAGAGCACTATACTCTGGAGAAAGATATATGAGGTCCACCATACACTGGAGCATTCCAAAGGTGGACATCAGACACTGGAGCAGCATTTATAGGGCCCATTATACACTGGAGCATTAGAAATGGGGCCCATTATATATGGAGCATTATTTGGGCCCATAAGACAGTGGAGCTTCATCCATGGGGACCAACATATACTGTAGCATTATGCGGAGCTCATCATATACTGTATGGAACATTATATGGGACCAATGATTCTGTATGGAGAAATATATGGGCCTCATTACTCTGTATAGCGCACTATGCGGTGGCCATAATACTGTATGGAGTAATATACTGTCCGTTTTTGGAGCTATTGGAGAATTTAAAATGGATATCAGTCATGTTATGTAAGAAGTGAAGTATTTTTCATTGTACTATACCGCTATTTCTCTGCCGTATCAGAGGATCATGAATTGTGGCATGTGTTAAAGGAGCCCAGTGATACTCTTTCGCGCAGGGCCTACGAAAATCTGGAGCCAGCCCTACCCCCCCCACCACTTTAGCCAAATAACCCCCAGTTTTCAATGCCTAACTATTATTATAAAGTAAATTAAGGTTGACAAGCTTAAGTAATAAGAATTGATGTTTTTGGCATTAAAATGGGCACTGTAGGTGTGTTTCCTATCCTCCACTCACTGCCGACCTTGGTTCCCCATTGACTTGCATTGGGTTTCGTGTTTGAGTCGGCCTTCGACTTTTCACGATAATCGGCCGATTGCGTTCGATCCGACTTTTGAGAAAGTCGGGTTTCATGAAACCAGACTCGACCCGAAAAAAGGCAAAGGCGCTCATCCCTAGGTGCCACCATTGATTCCAACCAACTTTGCGTTCAAAAAGTCAAACGGTGCTCCCTCCCTTCCAAGCCCCGACTGTTATGATTGAGTCACCGTAGGAGGCAAAAACAGGAATGCTAGCTAAGTCCAGAAAACCAGAGAAGTTGGCAACTATCAGATTGCAGACCCCTGAACCTATCAACACAACTAGCAGTAGCCGTGGGGGGTTCCTACGATGACCTAGACCCCTCGATCACAGCCGGAGAGATACATAGGCCTAAAGAAGGAAAGGGGAAAATCTAACTGCCCCAGAGCAGACCCCAAAGCAATAGGCAGCCCCCCACATATAATGACGGTGAAGCAAGATGAAAACACTTACACAGACCGAAAGACAGGCTGAGCAAAGACGGGGCCCAACAACTACCTATATAGGAACGGATAGGAAGGCTGCTGTCTGCAATCTGCCAAAACCCTATCAGAGACAAAAGCCAACAAGCTGATATAAAAATGGCCCTGAAGCAACTAAGCTTCAAAAACTAAATCAGCACTCAGGTACTTTCAGAAGACAGAGCTAACGGAACACTGCACACTCCAGCAGGGAGTGGCAGAATCCAAAAAGCAAGAAAAACAAAAACAAATCTTAAATGCAAAAAGGCAAAACAGAAACTTAGCTTTAGGAGAGCAGGAATCAGACTGGAGTCCAAGAGTCCACAGAGAAAATCACCCGCAGGGCAGAAAGGGCGTAGGCTGCCTTAAATCCAGTCAGTGACTCCACTCAGCCAATCGTCTTCATTAGTCCCAGGTGCCTGATAATCAGGCTCACTACCTTCCTTCACTAGAATAGGGAGTTCACCAGGTCTCAGTGACGGAGGGGAGAATGAACTCACAACACCCGACGTGTGCCCAAACAGTGGTTTACCCCAACATATGAGGTATCAGCGGACTCAGGAAAAACTGCACAACAACTTTGGGGGTCTAATTTCTCCTGTTACCCTTGGGAAAATAAAAAATTGGGGGTTAAAAAATGATTTTTGCGGAAAAAAAATGATTTTTTTTATTTTCACGTCAACATCAAGTCGGCATTTCAAAACGTCACTACTTCCCTTCCATGCCCCGACGTGTGCCCAAACAGTGTTCCCCCCCTTATGGGGTACCAGCGTACTCAGGACAAACTCGACAACAACTTTTGGGGTCCAATTTATCCTGTTACCCTTGTGAAAATAAAAAATTGCGGACTAAAAATAATTTTTTTGAGGAAAAAAAATGATTTTTTTATTTTCACGGCTCTGTGTTATAAACTTCTGTGAAGCACTTGGGGGTTCAAGGTGCTCACCACACATCTAGATAAGTTCCTTGGGGGGTCTAGTTTCCAAAATGGGGTCACTTGTGGGGGGTTCCACAGTTTAGGTACATCAAGGACTCTGCAAATGTAACATGACGCCCGCAGACCATTCCATCAAGTCGGCATTTCAAAACGTCACTACTTCCCTTCCAAGTCCCGACATGTGCCCAAACAGTGCCCCCCCACATATGGGGTACCAGCGTACTCAGGACAAACTGGAAAACAACTTTTGGGGTCCAATATATCCTGTTACCCTTGTGAAAATAAAAAATTGCGGACTAAAAAAATAATTTTTTGAGGAAAAAAGAAAACTTTTTATTTTCACGGCTCTGTGTTATAAACTTCTGTGAAGCACTTGGGGGTTCAAGGTGCTCACCACACATCTAGATAAGTTCCTTGGGGGGGTCTAGTTTCCAAAATGGGGTCACTTGTTGGGGGTTTCCATAGTTTAGGTACATCAGGGGTTCTGCAAATGTAACATGATGCCCGCAGACCATTCCATCAAGTCGACATTTCAAAACGTCACTACTTCCCTTCCAAGCCCCGACGTGTGCCCAAACAGTGGTCCCCCCGCATATGGTGTACCAGCGTACTCAGGACAAACTGGTCAACAACTTTTGGGGTCCAATTTATCCTGTTACCCTTGTGAAAATAAAAAATTGCGGACTAAAAAATAATTTTTTGAGGAAAAAAAATATTTTTTATTTTCATGGCTCTGCATTATAAACTTCTGTGAAGCATCTGGAGGTTCAAAGTGCTCACTATGCATCTAGATAAGTTCCTTAGGGGGTCTAGTTTCCAAAATGGGGTCATTTGTGGAGAGCTCCACAGTTTAGGCACACAGGGGCTCTCCAAACACGACATGGTGTCCGCTAACGATTGCACCTAATTTTCATTGCAAAAAGTCATATGCCGCTTCTTCCCTTCTGAGCCCTGCCGTGCGTCCAAACAGTGGTTTCCCCCTATATATGGGGTACCAGCGTACTCAGGACAAACTGGACAACAACTTTTGTGGTCCAATTTCTCCTGTTAGCCATGTGAAAATAAAAAATAGCGTGCTAAAAAATCATTTCTGAGGAAAAAAATGATTTTTTATTTTCACTGCTCTGCGTTATAAACTTTTGTGAAGCACTTGGGGGTTCAAAGTGCTCACTACATATCTAGATAAGTTCCTTAAGGGGTCTAGTTTTCAAAATGGTGTCACTTGTGGGGGGTTTTCTCTGTTTAGGCACACAGGGGCTCTCCAAACGCGACATGGTGTCCGATAACGATTGGAGCTAATTTTTCAAAAAGTCAAATGGCGCTTCTTCCCTTCCGGACCCTGCCGTGCGCCCAAACAGTGGTTTATGACCCCATATGAGGTATCGGTGTACTCAAGAGAAATTGCCCAACAAATTTTAGGATCCATTTTATCCTGTTGCCCATGTGAAAATGAAAAACTGAGGCTAAAAGAAAATTTTTGTGAAAAAAAAGTACTTTTTTTTACGGATCAATTTGTGAAGCACCTGGGGGTTCAAAGTGATCACTATGCATTTAGATAAGTTCCTTGGGGGGTCTAGTTTCCAAAATGGGGTCACTTGTGGGGGAGCTCCAATGTTTAGGCACACAGGGGCTCTACAAACACAACATAGCAACCGCTAAATATTCTAGCATATTTTCCATATTTTCCATTCAAAAAGTCAAATGGAGCTCCTTCCCTTCTGAGCCCTGCCGTGCGCCCAAACAGTGGTTTATTACCACATATGAGGTATCAGTGTACTCAGGGGAAATTGCCCAACAAATTTTAGGATCCATTTTATCCTGTTGCCAATGTGAAAATGAAAAAATTAATGCTAAAAGAAAATTTTTGTTGGAAAAATTAAAATGTCCATTTTTTCCTTCCACGTTGCTTTAGTTCCTGTGAAGCACCTGAAGGGTAAATAATCTTTTTGAATGTAGTTTTGAGTAGCTTGAGCAGTTTTTAGAATGATGTCACTTTTTGGTATTTTCTGCCATATAGACCCCTCAAAGTGACTTCAAATGTGAGGTGGTCCCTAAAAAAATGGTTTTGGAAATTTTGTTGTAAAAATGAGAAATCACTGGTCAACTTTTAACCCTTATAACTTCCTAACAAAAAAAAATTTTGTTTCCAAAATTGTGCTGATGTAAAGTAGACATGTGGGAAATGTTATTTAGTAACTATTTTGTGTCACATAACTCTCTGGTTTAACAGAATAAAATTCAAAATTTGAAAATTGTGAAATTTTCAAAATTTTTACCAAATTTCCATTTTTTTCACAAACGCAAAAATTTACCACTAACACGAAGCCCAATATGTCACGAAAAAACAATCTCAGAATTGCTAGGATCTGTTGAAGCGTTCCAGAGTTATTACAGGAACTCTGGTCAGAATTGCAAAAAATGGCCTGGTCATTAAGGTCAAAATAGGCTTGGTCAAGAAGGGGTTAACTTTATTTAAATTACAGGATTAAAACAATCACAGTAGGAGTCAGGTGAAGTGGATTGGGATTCACCACTACTGTGATCTCCCCGGCTGTCTGACATAAACCAACAGGACAAACAGCCATAAAGGGGTGGCACCAGGACAGACAGCCATAAAAGGGTGGCATGCAATGGGGGCCATTCAAGCAGAGCCAAGTAAACTTCAGGGCACCAATGACCCTATTGTCCTCACTTCTGTGCTTAACCACTGTGCCCGCCAGTGATTGACGTTACTATTACAATGTCCTTGAGGCCACCAAAGCCGAGCCTGTTTATTACCACCAATGAGGTTTTACATCCTCTATTAGTTACAATGAGTCCACCTTAACTTGTCTGCAACTTCCACCTGACTCCTAAACCGCAAAATTGTGATGGCTTATAAATTCCAAACCACATTTGACACTTTTAAATAAATCACTTTTGTAAACTTATATACTAGAAGTCCGTGCAAAAGCATTAAGGGGACTAAACTTGGCAAACCTCCAACTCACAGTCACCCTACAGTGCCCAGGAGAGGAAAAAACCCTGTGGAGGAAACCTCTAGGGAACCATGGCTGAAGTATTGCCCTTCCCTTGGGCTTAGAAGGTTAATGTTAATGTTAATTCTTTATAGCCATTAAAATTGGACCTGGAACAAGATATACAGTTGTGCTCAGTTTACATACCCCAGCAGAATTTTTGCTTTTTTGGCCTTTTTACTGGGAATATGAATGATAACACCAAAACACTTTTTCTCCACTCTTAGTTAGTGGTGAAGCCATTTATTGTCAAACTACTGTGTTTTCTCTTTTTAAATCATAATGACATCCCAAAACATCCAAATGACCCTGATCAAAAGTTTACATACCATGGAGATTTTGGCCTGATGCCATGCACAGAAGTTGACACAAATGGGTTTAAATGGCTACTAAAGGTAACATTCTCACCTGTGACCAGGGTCGTACTGGCCCACCGGGGAACCGGAGGATTCCCGCCACTGCTCCAGTGCCCCCAGCCAGTGGCTTGTCGCCAATAGCGACACACCCAGCAGCTATGGGGCGACTGAGTCAGCTTAGCAGCAGCTGGAGGCAGGAGCCTGTCCCCACTGGTAAAGAGAAATTAATATTCACGCTTCACCACGCCCCTATGGTCGTGGAGAGGAGTGAATATCCTTTAATAGCGAGCAGTGTTAGCCGCAAGCTGAGGCTAACACTGCCCGCATGTAAAGCCGGAGGTGGGCCCCTGCAGGACGGCTGACCCTGAATGGAGTGGAGCTGCAAGGATCCGATGCGGCTTCCTTCCCGGCACTTCCTGTCTGACACAGCACAGCTGGATGACGTCATCATTCAGTGCGCTGTGTCAGACAGAAAGTTGCTGGTGAGGAAGTGGCTGCCAGGATGTGCTGCGGGGAGCATGCGGAGAGGTGAGTGTTGCTGTGTCTGTCTGCCTGTGTGCGTGCGTGTGTGTATGTGGTGCGGTGCTTTGTGTTTGAGTGTGAGAGAGTGGTGCCGTACTGTGTGTTTTGTATGTGGTGTGGTGCTTTGTGTTTGTGTGAGTGAGTGAGACAGAGTGGTGCGGTGCTGTGTGTGTGTTGGAGATTGGCAATGATGGGGGGAGGAGGCAATGATGGAGGTGGTGAAATGGGCAATGATGGGGGTGGTGGGGGAGAAGACAATGATGGTTGTGATGGAAAGGACAATGATGGTGGTGGGGGTGGCAATGATGGAGGTGTTGAAATGGGCAATGATGGGGGAGGTGGGGGAGAAAGCAATGATGGTTGTGGTGTAAAGTTCAATGATGGTAGTGGTGGAAAGGACAATAGTGGTGGTGGGAAGGAGGCAATGATTGAGGTGGTGGGGGTTGTGGGGGAGAAAGCAATGATGGAGGTGGTGATGAGGACAATGATGGGGCGGAGGGGGAGAACAATGATGAAGGTGGAGAGGGGCAGCATTATACCCTATGAGAGGAGCTGCATTATACATTGGGTGGGCTACATTATATTCTGTGGGGGGACTGCATTATTCTCTCAGGGGACTACATTATATTCTGGGGGGCTACATCATACTATATGAGGGGGCTGCATTATACCCTATGAGTGTGCTACATTATATTCTATGGTGGGGACTGCATTATACATTATGAGGTGGGCTGCATTATATTCTATGAGGTGGGCTGCATTATTTTCTATGAGAGGGGGCTACATTATTTTATGAGGGGAGCTGTATTATATTCTATGAGGGAGGCTACATTATATTCTATGAGGGGGCTACCCCAAACCCTGTTACATAATTAAGACGTGTACTACCTTATATTATACCCTGATATTAGCATGTTTTACCACACAATTCGTGGATCAGAGTGTGTGCATAAAAGCTGAGTGAGTTTCTGGGATCCAGACAGACTATTGCATCTTTCATCCAGCCACTGTCGTTTCTGGATTGTGAGTCATGGGGAAAGCAAAAGAATTGTCAATGAATCTATGGTAAAAGATAGTTGAACTGTCTAAAACAGGAAAGGGATACAAAAATATATCCAAGGAATTGATAATGCCAGTCAGCAGCGTTCAAACTGTGATTAACAAATGGAAAATCAGGGGCTCTGTAAAAACAAAATCATGGTCAGGTAGACCAACAAAATGTTTGTCCACAACTTCCAGGAAAATTGTTCAGGATGCAAAGAAAATCCCATAAATAACATCAGCTGACATACTCTCTGAAAACTAGTGGTGTGGCTGTTCCAATATGCACAATAAGGAGGCACTTGAAGAAAAATAGGTTGCATGGTCGAGTCACCAGAAGAAACCCATTACTGCGCAAATGCCTCAAAGTATCTCGCCTACAATACGCAAAATAGCACAGAGGCAAGCCTCAAAATTTCTGGAACCAGGCAATTTGGAGTGATAAGACCAAAATTCAACTTTTTGGCCACAACCATAAACATTACATTTGGAGAGAGGTCAACCAGGCCTATGATGAAAGGAACACTATTCCTACTGTAAAGCACGGAGGTGGATCGCTGATTACCATCTGAGAAAATAAAGAGTCTCATCCACAACTTCCACAAAAGACTCCAAGCTGTCATTGGTGTTAGAGGGGGCAATACATGGTATTAAGAACTGGGGTATGTGAACTTTTGATCAGGGTCATTTGGATGTTTTGGGTTGTCATTATGATTTAAAAAGAGAAAACAGTAGTTTGACAATAAATGACTTCACCTATCCACTAACCATGAGTGGAGAAAAGGTTTTGGTGTTATCATTCATATATCTGAAGAAAAGGCCAAGAAAGCAAAAATTCTTCTAAGATATGTAAACTTTTGAGCACAACTGTGCAATGGCAAATTCAAAAAATATACTGCTCAAAAAATAAAGGGAACACTATAATACCACATCCTATGTTATAGTGTTCCCTTTATTTATTTTTTTTGAGCAGTATACTATAAAACATTCACTGTTGTGAGTTCATTTTTCCCTTCACCAGTGAGGTCTGATGAACTCCCTCTTCTGGCGAAGGAAGGTAGTGAGGCTGATTACCAAACAGCTGAGCAGGTAGATGATGACTGGGTTACAGGAACTGATGACTGGATATAAGGCAGCCGACGCCCTGCTGCCTTGCTGGTGATCTTCCTGCTGGATTCTTGGAGACCAGTCTGATTTCTGCTTCTCAAAGCTAAGTTTTGCTCTGCCTTTTGTACACTTTAGTTCTGGTTTTGTTAGCCTTGTTTTTTGGAGTTCAGCCATCCCCGGCCGGGAGTGAGCTGAATTCCATTTTTGTCTCTGATCTGTTGATCTCTGGCTCTGTCTTCAGAATATACCTGAGTGCTGATATAGTCTTTTTGAAGCCTAGCGACTTCAGGGCCTGTTTTTCCTATCAGTCTGTTGGTTCATTTTTGGATAGGGTTTTTGCAGATTGCAGACAGCAGCTTTTCTATCCTGTCCTATTTAGTTAGCTTGGGCCCCATCTTTTGCTCAACCTATCTTTCTATCTGTGTTAGTGTTTTTCATCTTGCTTCACAGTCATTATATGTTGGGGGCTGCCTATTGCTTTGGGGTCTGCTCTGGGGCAGTTTAGATTTCCCCTTTCTGTCTTTAGGCTAATTTAGTTCTCCGGCTGTGATAGAGGGGTCTAGGGCACCGTAGGAACCCCCCACGGCTACTGCTAGTTGTGGTGGATAGGTTCAGGGGTCTGCAATCCGATAGCTTCCAACTTCTCTGGTTTTCTGTACTTAGCTATTATTTTTGTTTTTTCCTCCTTCGGTGACTCATCCATAAGAATTCACCATTATACAAGCAATAAATAAAACGTTTTAGGAATGTGATTATAACAGGGCGGGAGTGTGGGTGATGTTTCCTCCAGTTCATTCAGTGAGAGAAAGAGGGAGAGAGACAAAATTACCTCCTCTATATAAGCCCCACCCTCCTTACAGTAGCACATCAGGCACAGACATACTGAGCTCCTTGTTTTAAAGCTACATCACTCTTGCTTAAAGTCTATACCGCTAAACAAACATAACTGCAGGAGTTAAATATTCAACCCTCCCAAAGTCATGTCCTCCTCCGCTTAGTGCTTCGGTGGTTTCTTTATCCCTGATTACTAGCAGAAAAAGAAGAGACCAATAGTGCAGTACACATGTATAAGTATATAAGGGGACAATACAAATATCTCTCCGAGGATCTGTTTATACCAAGGAAGGTGACGTTCACAAGGGGGCATTCTCTAGGTCTGGAGGAGAAAAGGTTTTTCCACCAACATAGAAGAGGATTCTTTACTGTTAGGGCAGTGAGAATCTGGAATTCCTTGCCTGAGGAGGTGGTGATGGCGAACTCAGTCGAAGGGTTCAAGAGAGGCCTGGAAGTCTTCCTGGAGTGTAACAAAATTGTATCTTACAGTTCTTAGGTTCTTTAGAAAGACGTAGATCTGGGGATTTATTCTGACGGAATATAGGCTGAACTGGATGGACAAATGTCTTTTTAGGCCTTGCTAACTACGTACAGTGGGGAAAAACAGTATTTAGTCAGTCAGCAATAGTGCAAGTTCCACCACTTAAAAAGATGAGAGGCGTCTGTAATTTACATCATAGGTAGACCTCAACTATGGGAGACAAACTGAGAAAAAAATCCAGAAAATCACATTGTCTGTTTTTTTTTCATTTTATTTGCATATTATGGTGGAAAATAAGTATTTGGTCAGAAACAAGCAATCAAGATTTCTGGCTCTCACAGACCTGTAACTTCTTCTTTAAGAGTCTCCTCTTTCCTCCACTCATTACCTGTAGTAATGGCACCTGTTTAAACTTGTTATCAGTATAAAAAGACACCTGTGCACACCCTCAAACAGTCTGACTCCAAACTCCACTATGGTGAAGACCAAAGAGCTGTCAAAGGACACCAGAAACAAAATTGTAGCCCTGCACCAGGCTGGGAAGACTGAATCTGCAATAGCCAACCAGCTTGGAGTGAAGAAATCAACTGTGGGAGCAATAATTAGAAAATGGAAGACATACAAGACCACTGATAATCTCCCTCGATCTGGTGCTCCATGCAAAATCCCACCCCGTGGGGTCAGAATGATCACAAGAACGGTGAGCAAAAATCCCAGAACCACGCAGGGGGACCTAGTGAATGAACTGCAGAGAGCTGGGACCAATGTAACAAGGCCTACCATAAGTAACACACTACGCCACCATGGACTCAGATCCTGCAGTGCCAGACGTGTCCCACTGCTTAAGCCTGTACATGTCCGGGCCCGTCTGAAGTTTGCTAGAGAGCATTTAGATGATCCAGAGGAGTTTTGGGAGAATGTCCTATGGTCTGATGAAACCAAACTGGAACTGTTTGGTAGAAACACAACTTGTCGTGTTTGGAGGAAAAAGAATACTGAGTTGCATCCATCAAACACCATACCTACTGTAAAGCATGGTGGTGGAAACATCATGCTTTGGGGCTGTTTCTCTGCAAAGGGGCCAGGACGACTGATCCAGGTACATGAAAGAATGAATGGGGCCATGTATCGTGAGATTTTGAGTGCAAACCTCCTTCCATCAGCAAGGGCATTGAAGATGAAACGTGGCTGGGTCTTTCAACATGACAATGATCCAAAGCACACCGCCAGGGCAACGAAGGAGTGGCTTCGTAAGAAGCATTTCAAGGTCCTGGAGTGGCCTAGCCAGTCTCCAGATCTCAACCCTATAGAAAACCTTTGGAGGGAGTTGAAAGTCCGTGTTGCCAAGCGAAAAGCCAAAAACATCACTGCTCTAGAGGAGATCTGCATGGAGGAATGGGCCAACATACCAACAACAGTGTGTGGCAACCTTGTGAAGACTTACAGAAAACGTTTGACCTCTGTCATTGCCAACAAAGGATATATCACATTCACAAAGTATTGAGATGAAATTTTGTTTCTGACCAAATACTTATTTTCCACCATAATATGCAAATAAAATGAAAAAAAAAACAGACAATGTGATTTTCTGGATTTTTTTTTCTCAGTTTGTCTCCCATAGTTGAGGTCTACCTATGATGTAAATTACAGACGCCTCTCATCTTTTTAAGTGGTGGAACTTGCACTATTGCTGACTGACTAAATACTTTTTTTCCCCACTGTAACTATGTAACCTCCACCAGTGTGTTGTAAAAAAGTAATTATGCCATATGTTACTATTATTGTTAAAACAGCAACATTCTGAGTCCAGCCCAAGTCTGGGTTTCTCCAGTGCATCCCAGCCCGACCCTAGGTTTTGCATCCCACATAGAGTAACGTTTTACTGAACTATATATAATTTGATATTATGAATGTCTTTAAAGTCTTAGACTTTGAAGCCTTGCATCAAAGGTATATGTTAGGACACATACCCCTGGCAGAAGGCTCAAACGTGGCCCTAAAGTCAGGGCTGTTTACCCCTTTTCAGTAAGAGGTTTTAAAAAATCCAGATATTTAAGATATTATAACCCTTGTGTTGATGCCAGGCTCAAATGGGAAGTGTACAATGGATGGTTTTACTTAAATTTACATCCATGTGTCATCTGTATCCTTGATTTTCATACCTGTGTGACAACGGTGTGACTACCATGTGTGATCCACTTTCATACATGTACAGAAAATAATGTACATGATCTTTTACAGTTTTTGTTTATAGCAAAAATATAGCCATAAAAATTAGATGCCACCCAGATGTCATGTGTAGAATCTGACTATTTTTTATGCACCCATTGACTTGAATGGGTGACACTTCTCCAAGTCTTGGAAGAAAGTACATGCTGTGATTTTTTTCTCACAGATAGGGAACCCAAGTAGTTTGAGGTTTGTACAGGAGTCCGGTGCCAAACCATAAACACGGTCTTCTTACTATACGTCCGTGTTACTGTTCGGGTTTATCAGTCCAATAAAACTTTTTAAAAAGGATGCAGCGCATCCAATCAACAAGCATTAAAACGTTGGACACTCCTGGCCCCATCACGGCCATGCCAAGTTAAGGCATGACTGTGATTGGCCGGCACACCACGTGACCCGTCTTAACATAAATAAATCATCAATACCTTCTCTGCCTAGTAATATCAGCTCTCAGCTGTCTGCTTTACCTTAGTTGGTTATTAAAAATAGCAGGGTCCTCCCTATTAGTAGGCAGGGAAGGACCATATATATTGGCACTTTAAAAGCCTAATAAGACCAGCTCACAGCTGTCTATTTTCCCTTGGCTGTTTATTAAAAATAGGGGGCACCCACGTTGTTTTTTTTAATTAATTTATTAAGAAGTACATTAAACTACACACACCAGGCACTGCTCCACTCCGATCTTAGACCTTTGTCTGCTTCAAGATTATTTTTATTTTTTATTTTTTTATTATTTGTTATTTTAAGTAATTTTCCTATCAACATTTGTTTGCAAGGCAATTGTCCTGTCCTTACCCCAATTTTTCTTTCTTTTGCTGCCTGTAACCCTTACTTATGACCATTTCACAGCCATTTTACAACACCAAAGTTTGGGTCCCCATTGACTTACAAGGAGTACTGGGTCAAGTTCTGGTACCTGAACCAAATTTTGGACACAAGTTTAGCTGAAACCAACAAACCAAACTTCTATGGGTTCGCTCATCCCCAGTCACGGATGGTCATCTGGAGAAAGATAATTATTCATTTGAGCAGATCGGTTGAATAACATGGGTCAATGTGCTGACCGTGTACTATCTGATCAAAAACTGGACAGCACATGTTCGATTTTTACGCTCATCTGCTTGATCCCTTATACTGACAATTCGGAAGGATATTTTAAGTGATGTCTCCTTAAGCAAAATTACCATCTGGCCACTTCATAGGCACTATTAGAGATCAGTCAATATTGATCTGTCATGCCACAGGTTGTGATCTCTAGTAGAGAGAAGCAAATCAATTCAATTCAAAACGAATTTCAGTCAAATTTTATTAAATTCCCAAAAATACAGACATTTAAAGAAAACTGGCTACCTCACAAAGGGAAGTGCTTCAAACAATTCTTTTGCACATCTGCTTTACTAGTCAAATTTTACATCCGTACATGCCGCACTAATACAGCACTGTGTTGCAGGTGCTGGCTTTTCGGACATGTACCTAGATAGCATTTCTTGTCACATTATTTTTGGGAAGGGGGTTGAATTTTGTTGAGGAAATAGATAAAAATTCTAGACATTTTACATTGTATGTGTTTTTGCACAACTGTTTTGCTAGTCCAATTTGGTGGGTCACTCTGAAATTAATAAGGCTATGTGTGTGCTAAAGAGTTTGAAAGGGGTTGGGTGCAGTCTAAGGCTGGTTTCACATTAGCGTTAAAACAACGCTGCGCACTGCGTCGGTAAGCCCCGCCCCGATCCGGCTCCCTGCCCGCCCCATCCGGGATCACCGCCTACTATCGCATTTGCACGCATGCGATCGGCGCACCCTATCTTTAGCATAGGGTGCGCAGATCATGCGCTGCCAGTGTGAAAGTAGCGTGCTGCGCACTTTTGACGGCGCGCCGTGCGCGCCGAAATGCAACATGCTGCAAATGCGATAGTAGGCGGTGATCCCGGATGGGGCGGGCAGGGAGCCGGATCGGGGCGGGGCTTACCGACGCAGTGCGCAGCGTTGTTTTAACGCTAATGCGAAACCAGCCTAAGGATATGAGCACACGTTGCGGATTCTGCTGCGGATCTGCAGCAGATTCTTCTGCGGTGTACAGTACCATTATTTCCTATGTAAATCCAAAAATGCTGTGCACATGCTGCTAATTTGCCTGCACGGATTTTCTGCGGATTTGAATCCGCAGCATGTCAATTCTTTTGTGCAGATCCACAGCGTTTTGACTCCTGCTCCATTATAGGGATCCGCAGGTGTCAAAACGCAGGGGAAATCCGCACAAAACTGCTGAAAATCCGCAGTAAATCTGCACTAAATCCTCAGGTAAAATGCAGGTCATTTTACCTGCGGATTTAGTAAAATCCACGCGGAAAAATTAGCAGCAGAATCCGCAACGTGTGCACATACCCTTAGGAAACCTCAGAGAATTACACACATTTTTCAGGGCAGTTGAAGGCTTTGCAGTATTGATTTTCGCATCAAATCGATTCACTGCAGTTTGAATTTTTAAAAAAAAAATTGCCAAACCTGGGAAATTGAATTACAAAGTTTTCAATCATCTCCAGGCCCCAGGTGTTTTATTTTGGGATTGTGTCTCTTAAAAGCGAATTGTCTCTCCAGAGAGGAAGAGGACTTGTTGAACCCTAGCGCTAACTTTTGGAATTAGTAATCCTAAAAATCTATAATGGATTAATGAGCCTGGTTACAAGCCAAACCAGAATCTTTATTTGCAGACCTGTGTTTCGGGGTGATGACCCTCCTAAGTGTAAAACAAGAAATATCATTTGGATGTAGGATTGGGGGTCTAAGGAATAACAGTTCTGGAGAGTGACATGCTTGAAATGCCACTGTAAGGAGACTTATAGGCCATGCTCTTTAAGGCAATAATTTTTCAAATAGAAATCGGTCCACAGATCACCAAGAGAAGCTACTTTTGACTATACATTTACCCTGTAAAGCCCTGACATTATAATTTAACTTGTTCATATTGCCTCCTTACTTTGGATCCTAGAAGGAGGTTCTAATAGGTTGCTTATAAGGTCTGGTATATTAAGTGTCAGTGGAGCACGGCTGACTACAAATTATGTGGTCATTTTATTATTCTAATTATTTGAGTTTTTATTTTACTGATAAATGAAAGCAGCTGGCAACATTGTAAATCACACGTAGGGTTCAGCTAGTCTGCGCCTATATCTTTATCTTGTTTAGTTATCTCTGTACTTATTGGGCTCCTCACTCTTGTCTATATTTTCTTTAGCTCTCCTTCTGGGAATATCTCAGTTGTGAAGAAAACAGTGGACAAGTTATTGAAAGGATATGACATCCGCCTGCGGCCAGACTTTGGAGGTGAGTAAAAACTATTGCCTAAAATGCAATAAAAATATAACAATTTGTCCATAATGAATGCAGTGTGTAAATTATGAAGACCGACGGGCACACAGAGATACTCTTAGTTCCCATTATGGCCGACGATATCACTCACTGTAACTATGGCACATTTCAATACATTGTATTGAATTTCTTGCTTCTGTGCAAAATGTAACTATTTCTGTTATGTAGCATATTAGGTGTTCATGTTAATGTGATAATTGTCACTTTCCTACTTTACTTGTTAAAAAAAAAATTTCCTGCTTGATGCAGTGTTGCTCTGTGCACACCTTCTTATACAAGGGCTGCATGTATAAGTATAGCGTGTCTATTCATATGATGACTAAATAATGTTATGTGGATAGGTAGACGAGGCCACAGCGGTCTCCAGACCTTACCCACATGGACTTTTTCTTTTGGACTGATTTCAAAGATGCATATACAAGAACACCATACGCAGTAACATAGTTACATACTGTAGTTATAAAAGTGGAAAAAAAGAAATATGTTCTGCATTCTCTATTACTAGATTATATAACCCAATGCCATTTGCTGTGGAAAAAGCATCCAGCCCTTGTACATAAGCTGTTATAGTGTCGGCCATTACTACCTCTTGTGGTCGGCATTGCACAGTCTAACCCTTCCCTATTTAGCTGCCAGAATCGCCTTTATTCCACCTGTAATGAGTGCCCCTGTTCCTCAGTATGATCTAAGGAAGGAATAAGTCCTGTGCCATCCTCTGTACTGACCACACATGTATTATATATGTAAATGAGATCTTCTCCGAGGCATCTTTTTTCTAAGCTAAACAAGTGCAACTTTTCCAACCTTTCTTCATTTGAGAGGCCTCCATCCCGTGTAATATATGAGAGGCCCCCATCCCGTATAATATAGGAGAGGCTTTCATCCTGTGTAATATATGAGAGACCTCCATCCTGTGTAATATAGGAGAGGCCTCCATCCCGTGTAATATATGAGAGGCCTCCATCCCATGTAATACATGAGAGGCCTCCATCCCGTGTAATATATGAGTGGCCTGCATCCCGTGTAATATAGTAGAGGCCTTCATCCCATGTAATATAGGAGAGACTTCCATCCCGTGTAATATGAGAGGCCTCCATCTCGTGTGATATAGGAGAAGCCTCCATATCTTTTAATATATCAGAGGACTCAAACCCATGTAATATATGAAAGGTCTCCATCCCGTGTAAGATATGAGAGGCCTCCGTCCCGTATAATAGATGAGAGACCTCCATCTCGTGTAATATAGGAGAAGCCTCCATCCTCTGTAATATAGGGGAGGCCTCCATCCTGTGTAATAGAAAAGAGGCCTCCATCCCTGTAATATAGGAGAGGCCTCCATCTCGTGTAATGCATTGAGAGGCCTCCATCCCGGGTATTATATGAGAGGCCTCCCTTCCATATAATATAGGAGAGGCCTCCATCCCATGTCGTACAGGGGAGGCCTCCATCCCATGTAATATAGGAGAGACCTTCATCTCTTGTAATATAGGAGAGGCCTCCATCCCTAGTAAATTACGTAGCTTACTTTTTCTGGTAAATAGTGATGAGTGGACCCGAGGATGTTCAGGTTCGGCAAGTTTGACGAATATACTGTTAAAACTTCAGTTCAGTTGGACCCTAAACCTGAACCTAATACAGGTCAATGAGGACCCAAACTTTGACATGACTAAAATGGATGTAAAATAGTCGTAGGGGTTAGGGACAGCGGAATGCACTAATAAATAAATAATAATAAGTGTGTTCGCCGCCCGGGGTCCAGTAGGTGTTACACCGCTGGTAGATAATGGCAAACGCACAATATGGCGGTATATCGCACACGGGTTGAACGTCACCCGTGATTTGTGATAGATTTTCGAAGATGGTCCATCTTGTACCACTCCCAAAGTTGCCATCTTCTGCTGAGTTGGTACCCTTGTTTTTACAACAGGTGGTTCGGTTACATGGGATTCCTGAGAACATTGTGTCCGATAGAGGGGTCCAGTTTGTTTCCAGATTCTGGAAAGCCTTTTGTTCCAATCTGGGAATTCAGTTATCCTTCTCCTCCGCGTTTCATCCCCAGACCAATGGGCAGACTGAGAGAACAAACCAGACCCTGGAGTCTTATTTAAGATGTTTTATATCTGCTGATCAGGATGATTGGGTCTCATTTTTGCCCTTGGCCGAATTTGCTCTGAACAATAGAGCTAGTTCTGCCACTTTGATGTCACCCTTTTTCTGTAATTTTTGGTTTCATCCTCGATTCTCTTCAGGGCAAGTGGAATCTTCGTCCTGCCCAGGTGTGGACACTGTGGTTGTGAGAATGCAGCAGATATGGGACCAAGTGGTGGATAAGTTGTCACTCTCTCAGGAAAAGGCCCAGCGTTTTTCCAACCGGCATAGGACCATTGGTCCCCGGTTTAAAGTAGGTGATATGGTTTGGTTGTTGTCTAAGAATATTCCTATGAAGGTTGCATCTCCAAAATTTAAGCCAAGATTTATTGGACCTTATAAGATTTTGGAGATTCTTAATCCTGTTTCTTTTCAATTTGCTCTTCCAGTTACGTTCAAAATCCATAACGTATTTCACAAGTCACTGTTTAAGAGGTTTGTTGAGCCAGTAGTTCCTGTGGCGGCACCTCCTGACCCTGTATTGGTTAAAGGCAATGTGGAATATGAGGTAGAGAAAATATTGGATTCTCGTTTGGTTAGACGGAGACTCCAGTATTTGGTCAAATGGAAGGGTTATGGCCAGGAGGATAATTCTTGGGTCTCTGCCTCTGATATTCATGCCAATAAATTGGTTTGTGCTTTTCACAGGGCCCATCCTGATCGGCCGGGTGGCATGGATGAGGGTTCGGTGACCCCTCCTCAAGGGGGGTACTGTTGTGAACTCATTTTCTGCTCCACCAGTTGAGAGTTCTCCTTCCGTTCTCCCTCTGTTGGTGACAGGAGGTAGTGAGATTGGTTTAATTGGTAGTGATCTGCCACCTGATGAGGAGGATAACGATTGGATCTCTGGAGTATCAGACTGGATATAAGACAGCCGACGCCCTATCCTGGTGCTGGTGATTCAGTCTGCTTCTCAGGTCTTGGACTTCAGCTCTGTTCCAGTGTTCTCAAGTTAAGTTTGTTTTTGCTATTGTTCACACTTGCTCTTGTTGGTCAATTCAGTTTTTTGTGGTCAGCCAGCCCCTGCTGGGATTGTGCTGAATTTCCACTCCTATTTATCTGTATTTGCCTTTTGGTCCCTTATTAGATTGGCCTCTTTTTGCTCTGTCTCAGAATATTTCAGAGTGCTGATATAGTGGGAGAAGCCTAGTGACTTCATGGTTAATTTTGCTATCAGAAGTGTTGGACATTATTTTGGTAGGGTTTTTGGCAGATTGCAGACAGTGTCTTTCCTTTCCTGTCCTTTCTAGTTAGTCGGGCCCCATTGTTTGCTCAGCCTATTTTTCTGCCTTTGTTTGTGTTTTCATCTTGTTTCACCGTCAATACATGTGGGGGGCTGTCTTTACTTTGGGGTCTGCTCTGGGGCAGTTAGTTTTCTTCTTTTCCTGCTTTAGGCTTATGTAGCTCTCCGGTTGTGACGAGGCGTCTAGGATCATCATAGGTACGCTCCACGACTGCTGCTAGTTGTGTGGTAAGATCAGGGATCTGCAATCTGCATAGTTACCAACCTCTCTGGATTTCTGAGACTTGGCTTGTGTTGTTTTTTCCTCCTCGGTGACCCATTCATAGCAAAGTCCCTATCCACACACGTAATATCAGAGGGAGGGAAGTCTTAATGAGTGATTCGCAGGCACATGCATCCGTCATCATTCACACAGGTAGCAAGTAGAGTCTATACTAGCGCATGGCTGAGCGGCCATGCGGGCCTTTTATAGCCGTGCGCTGCCGGGACCATCCAGATCCCTGAGATGGACCAATCAGATCTGGAGAAAGACCTGAGCACGTGACTCCCGACCTCCAATGGGAGATCGTCTCGTGAACATGCTCAGTGGAGTGACAGAGGAACTTAGCCTCAGGAATGACTTGCTGTAGAGCAGCATGTGAGGCTCTGGATTCCTGTTGTGTAGCTGCAGGAATCCGGCGCCTAACAGTAGGAAAGGCTAGTGTGCTGCAAAAGGAAGCAAAATGGGGGTAAGAGCAGGACAATTGCCCTGCAAACAAATGTCGATAGAAAAATTATTTAAATTCCCTAAGTTAGTCAGTAAACATTGAATTAATTAGTTTACACAAAAGGCCGGACAGAATCATTAGAATGGTGTGAGGTTAGACTACACACAGTCCAAAATCAATGAAGTCAATATAGACTACTTTTATTAATGTCATATGTGAATATCCATCCATTCATTGAAATCCACTCAGAATTAAATCACATTAGGAAGAAAAGCAGACAGCTGTGAGCTGGTGTTATTTTTTTGGGAAGGAGCCAATATCCACGAAGGTTCCTATCCTATTAATAACAGCTCACAGCTGTCTGTGTAGCCTTTATTGGTTATAAAAAAGGGGGTCTGAAAAAAACTGATGTGGGGTCTCCCCTATTTTTAATAACCAGTTGAGCTTAGGGAAAGCAGAAAGCTGGGGGCTGGTGTTATTTTTCTCAGAAGGGGACAATATCCAAAAAGGTTCCCAGTCTATTAATATCAGCTCATATTCTGGTACAAATGGTAGGTAGTGGGACTCCTAGACTGGTAAAGCCTATGCACTAAGTGCAAGGGCTGCCAAAAATTAGAAGTGGGGACTGCAATACACCCTGGAAGACACAGAGGATGGCCTCAGAAAACAATTTTTTTAGAATTTTCTAAACAGTGGGAGTGCTACACTGGTAAACCCTATGCACTAAGTTCAAAGCCTAGCATAAATTTAAAGGATGGATTGCAATGCACCCTGGAAGACACATAGAGGATGGTCTGAATGAATTTTTTTGACAATTTTAAAAAGCTCTCTTCCTATCTTTCTGACCACTCCTCCAATGTATCGCTCACTGAATCCACCTTATCTCCTTTTCCTCTCACTATTGGGGTCCCTCAGGTCTCAGTCCTTGGCCCCCTTTTCTTCTTTCTCTACACGACCCCAATCGGATGGGCCATCAGTAGATATATTAGTACCATCTTTATGCTGATGACACACAACTATACATGTCATCCCCTGACATTACCCCCGCTGTACTACAGAACACCAGTGACTGTTTGCCTCCAGTCTATGATTCCCCTGCCCCTCTGCCTGCCTCTGGATTGCCCACCAGGGCAGCAGGGATACTCGGTACCGGGCTGCTTCTTAAAGGGCCAGTGTCTCGGCACTAGTGACCCGGTCCGTGGTCCTGGACGTCCAATAAAAGGGAAGATAGTGAAAGAGGGATAAATAAAGTTTGTAATAAAGTGTTCGTGACACCACCCGTGGTATTCGCTCAGGGGACCAACGCTGCAATGCAGATCCTCTGCGATGATGATAGGGCAGCAGAGATGGTTAAGCTCTCCACAGGTAGAGCTGTATCCCAGGACAGTTAGGATATTAAAGGTGATGTTGGTGGTGAGTATGGTGCAAGAATGATTCTGAGGACACAGCAGGGTGCAGTTTCCTTTACCTTTTACTGAGCAGTGCAGGTACAGTCCCGGGCTCAGGTTACAAATGGTTCTAGAGCCGGTCAGCCTGGAAGCAATATGGGAGTTTCCTTAGTCAGGTGGGTTGTGAGGCCTCCTTTCTAGCGCTATTCTCTGAGGTACTTGCTGCTGTAAACTCTATTCAAGTTTCTCTTTCTATCTGAAGCTTAGATAGAACTCCACTCGCATGACAAGCAGCTGTAGCCTGCTTCAGGGCTCGCTCCTGTCTGGTGTCTCTGGCTCACATGTGCTGCTGTGTAGTCGAGTATCAGTTGGGGACAGAGGATCTACAGTCTTCTGCCCTCCGGATTCTGCTGCCGGGGCTTTAGTACCCACACAGCCTCGGGCTCCGGTGCGTGGTCACTGGCGCTCAAGCCTGGGGTGAGCTCAGCTACAGCTCTGCTCCCAGGACCTCTCCACACATCCTCTCTCAACCTTGTTCAGGCTCTAACTCTCTCCATTAACTTCCTCCTCCTGACCAGAGTGAGCATCTCCCCTGAAGTCAGGTTTGAAGCTCCCCCTGTTGGCCTGGAGCAGGAACTGTGTTGTATGCTGGAACTACCTGATAAGGGGATTACTACTTTGCTTCCAGGCATGACATCACTCCCCCCTAGTGGGAGGCAAGGCCATTTTTGGCAACCAAACTCCTGGGGTGCCACACCTCCAATCTGATTCCATGGTCCCTCTGCCTACCTCAAGTCTGTGAATCCCCTTAGCCCTCTGCCTGCCTATGTTTTGTGATTCCCCGGTCCCTCTGCCTGCCTCTGGTCTGTGATTCCCCGGTCCCACAACTTCCTCCAATCTGTGATTCCCGGACCCTCTGATGGCGTCTGGTTTGTGGTTTCCCGACCACATTGATTCCTCTGTTCTGTGATTCCTCAGCCCCTTTGCCTTCATCTGGGCTGTGATTCCTCACCCCTCCACTAGCTCCAATCTGTGATTGCCGGCCCCTCTGTCTGCCTCCGGTCTGTAATTTCCTGGCCCCACCGCTTCTTCCTGTCTTTGTTTCCCTGGACCCTCTGTCTGCCTCCAGTTTGTACTTCCTCGGTCCCTCTGCCTGCCTATTGGCTGTGATTCCCCGGCCCCTTTGCCTGTCTCCGGTCTGTGATTCCTCAACCCTCTGTTTCCTTCGGTGTGTGATTCCTGAGCCCCACTGCTTCCTCTAGTCTGTGAATGCCCTGCCTCCACTGTGAAATTTCAACATTGGCCTGGGTTTGATAAGTAAATTAGTTTCTTAATATTTTAGCAATATTAGAGTTTATGTATTCATTAGTTGCAGTGTGCTAACGCAATGTGCAGGTGTATGTTAGTATACTGGCCACATAGTGTATTTGTGCACCTCCACATTAATTTAATACTAAAGTTGTGCAGAGTCTATATAATTTTTTGTATACATTTTTGGAGGCCCCTCCAGGGCTCAGAACACTTTTCTACATATTTTTTCCACATAACGTTTTAATTTCGAGCTATGCCTTATTTCTTTCACTCCCCATTCAGATGATGCCTGATTTAGCACATGGAGAGGTAGGACATCAGTGACAGGTACCATCCACATTTAGGTACACCTTGACAAGGTTGGAGGCTTTTGCAATCTTGGTCAAAAAATCCTAAGTACCTTACGCTTTTACTATTTACAGCAATCATGGAGTCCATGTATTAATTTGTCTCAATGTTCTGATGCATCGTATATGTACCATATTTTGCGGACTATAAGACGCACCAGACGATATAACGCAGTCTAAATTTTGTGGTTTTATAGAATGGTGGTGCGTGTTATAGTCTGATTTTATGGTAGCTCACCGGGGAGTGGCATCGGTGGAGTAAGGTCACAGGAGGCAAGGTTGCTGCTGCAGGAAGCTGGCGGCAGGAGTGGGATGATGCTGTGGGTCTTGGGCTGGGAGGAGGGTGTGCAAGGCTTCAGGTCCTAGGCTTTCAGGAAATGTCAGCAGTGACCGGAGTCCCCGCACTTCCATTGATTTCCCCGCTGTGAGCTTCGGGAAAATGGCTACCAGAGGCAGCGCATGTGGAGCACCCTCACTCACCAGGGCCGTGGGGTACTCGGTACCGGCCGGTCGATCTTCTCAAGGGGGTTGCCACGGCAGCAGTGACCCGGTCCGTGGCCCTGGGGCTCCATTACAAAGGGGGTTGTTTCAGTGTGCCTATGGTGGTGAAAGTTTATAAGTGATTCGTGACGCCACCTGTGGTGTTCGGCAATAGAGATGTAAGCCGACGCTGCAGACAGATCCTCTGGGACAGATGGTGTGGTGCAGCAGTGATGTTATAGCCCTCCACAGGCAGGGCTGTAGTCCCAGGGCAGTATAGGTGAAGTGACACTTAGATGGTGTAGTGTCAGGCGCAAGGGATGTAGCAGTGCTGGGCAGGTTGGCGCAGGAATAAGTGGAGGACACCAGTGCATGTAGTTCCAAAGCTTTACTCACAGTCTGTTGCAGGTACAGGTGCCCGCATCTGTGCCGTGTCCTCCGGGTCAGGAGCTCAGCCAACTTCCAGGCAAGATGAAGTACTCCTTTCCAACACTCCGCCAACATATGTGCCTTTTCTGAACGTCTCCTCTTATAGCGCCTGTGAATGAAGTACTCCTAGTACTGAGTTACACTGGAGTTCCTCCTGTCAGATGTTCCTATGAACTCTACTTGTACGGCAGACAGCTGTAGCCTGCTTCGGGGACTCCTTGCTACTAAGTCCCGGCTCACTAATATGTTGCTGTTGTGCCCCCAAGTCTTGTGTGGGAATAAAGTGGTCACTACTTCTATTCCTCCGGTGTCTGCTGCAGGACCATTAGTATCCGTACAACCTCGGGGACCGGACCCCGGCTTTGCGCTTAGAACTTGAAAAGGGTTCTCCTCTAACCCTGGTCCTTGTTCTCTTATTCTCCTCACGTTCCGTGCTAATCCTTCTTCCCAATGGAGAATCAAGCTTCCTTTCTCTGTCTCTTTCCTGTGCCAGCAGACCCAGATCACTGTGGCCTGCTGCAGCACTTCCTTCTTCCATCCCTCTCCCGGGGATTTTCTCTGTCTCACACTCTGTCCTTCTACATCCTCACTCACTGACTGAATGAAAGACTGACTGACTCAACTCTTCCCGCTCTTTTGTGCGAACTAAACTCCACCCACCTCCCAGCACGTTTCGTGTTCTAAGGGGTGCTATGCTACACTCCAAGCAGGGAGCCACCTAACACTACTTTGTGGTGTGGGGTGCAGGTGTCTCCACCTTACCTGGATGGTGGGGTACCACACCTCAGGAGGAGGTGCAGTACCTCTGTGGCGACTGAACCCTCAGGGGCGCCACACATGCACAGATTGAGATCTTGTCTCCGAGGAAAATCAATGGAAGTGCTGAGACTATGCTCACTGCCAACATTTTCTGAAAACCCAGGGCCCGCAGCCTCGCACCGCCAGGACAACCCATCCTCCGAGCCTGGGGCCCGCAGAATCACCCCACTCTTTACATCACCATCGGCCTGCTGCAGCAGTGATCCTGCCACCTGCGACCCAGCTCCAACGGAGCCGCCATCCCCAGTATGCTACATTTGGATTATGATATGCACCCCCATTTCCTCCCAACTTTATGGGGGAAAAAGTGTGTCTTAAAGGACGAAAAATATGGTATATGTTCATATATATCAGCTGTCTGATTCACTTTTACGCATTTCTATAGGGGGCTTAGCCCCTGTAGAAATAATTCCAGCAGTCTATATATTAGTGGTTTAGGTGCAGATAAATTGACTTTTATCTCACATGCCAATGAGGGGGCATCGGCGCACCCTTTGGGTGGCTAAGAGCTCAGCGCACCATTATGCCTTCCAATTTGACTATCGACCACTTTCCTTGATCTTGATTGACATCCTGAATTTAATCTGCATTCCTGCATGTGTGCATCGACACTAAAGGGGCGTAGCAGCAAGTGCACACAAGGTCGACACGGGCAAGTTTTGGTCCGATTCCTGGCTCCTTTTTGAAACCAGTCACTTGCTACACTTACTGGTATATCAGTGTAGGAAGCGACGCCTTAGGCTACATTCCCACAATGAGTTTTTAATGTTAAAGATTTTCTGCACCCATTAAGCAAGATCAGTTACTTGCAATTTTTTTTTAAAAATGTGCAGAATCAAAAACTCAACAAATGTGGGTACATAGCCTTAGAGAGGAGCCAGGGGGTTTTGCATTTTGGCGTTGACAGACTGCCTTTAAGGACTTAAAATATTGTTGGCCTAGAGATGAAATCAAGTGATTACTGGAGTCATTGAAGCTTATGTCCTAGTATCGCTCAAAGGTCCATTAGGAAAAATGACATTCTGAATCTCGGCTTTTGTAAAATGAAGTTGGGAATTGTGTGGGAGCACTGAATTTGTTACTATTCTAGGCATATTTTAGTAACATGAGCTTTCTACACAATCAGGGCCAAAAGTGTTGGCACCCTTGAAATTGTTCCAGAAAATGAAGTATTTCTCAAAGAAAATTATCGCAATTACATATGTTTTGTTATACACATGTTTATGTGTCTTGGAACAGCACAAAAAAACTGAAATTTTTCATCAGTAATTTTTGGCCAGAGTTTCATCTGAGTTTTGGCCAAATGTCATCAGTTTGCTCCTATGTGAAAAAAAACTTCATTCTTTTCCTATGAAACAGTCCAGTATTTTCACGGACCCAAAAACTTGCATTGCCGATTCTGATCCAACACACAGCTCAAAATTGGAGATGTCTCCGCGATTCTACACGGACCACTTGGTCAGTGGAAAATCATGGACATGAAATAACACTCATACATGAAAAACGGACTTCTGAATAAGACCTTACCCTTTATCCTCCCCATCTCCTAAGAGCCATATGTCCTTTGTTTTTATGTCGCCATATAAGAGCTTTATTTTTTCTTTTGCAGGACAAGTTGTAATTTTAAATGACACTTTGTACAGTGCTGTGGGAGGTGCATTTCCGCAAACCGCCACACATCTACAGTGTGGTGATCGTATTGGCTCACTCGCAGAGCCAGCGCAATTATCAGCAAGCGTCAGCTACATTATATTATAGCTGACACCCTACAAAAATGGACATTGTGCTGAGGGTCTTATTAGCAGCCCCAGGCTGAAAGATGGCCACAGGGTCACCCAGGTACGGTGGCCTGTACGTTCCTTCTCAGAGCAGCACCTGGCGCCTCCTCCCTGTGTGAGAGACGCTGATCTAATGCTGTGCAATGCAAATGCATTGAAGAGTTTAAGATCAGCGATTGGGGCAAGGAAAGTGGATGTCCCATCGAGGGACAAGGGAAAACGGTAATTAAAGAGGTTTTAAAATTTTTAAAAATATTTAAAATAAAATCAAAATGAACAAAAAAAAATTATACCAATTAACCCCTTAAGCCCCAAGGGTGGTTTGCACGTTCATGACCGGGCCAATTTTTACAATTCTGACCACTGTCCCTTTATGAGGTAATAACTCTGGATCCCGGTGATTCTGACATTGTTTTCTCGTGACATATTGTACTTCATGTTAATGGTAAAATTTCATTCAAATAACTTGCGTTTATTTGTGAAAAAAATGGAAATTTGGCGAAAATTTTGAAAATTTCGCAATTTTCCAACTTTGAATTTTTATGCCCTTAAATCACAAAGATACAGCACACAAAAAACTTGATAAGTAACATTTCCCACATGTTTACTTTACAGCAGCACAATTTTGGAACCAAAATTTTTTTTGTTAGGAAGTTATAAGGGTTAAAAATTTACCAGCGATTTCTCATTTTTGCAACACCATTTTATTTTTACGGACCACATCACATTTGAAGCCACTTTGTGGGGTCTATATGATAGAAAATACCCAAAAGTGACACCATTCTAAAAACTGCACCCCTTAAAGTGCTCAAAACCACATTCAAGAAGTTATTAACCCTTTAGGTGCGTCACAGGAATTTTTTGAATATTTAAAAAAAGATGAACATTTAACTTTTTTTCAAAAAAAAATATTTCAGGTTCAATTTTTTTTATTTTACCAAGGGTAACAGGAGAAATTGGACTGCAAAAGTTATTGTGCAATTTGTCCTGAGTACGCTGATACCTGATATGTGGGGGGAACCACTGTTTAGGCGCATGGCAGAGCTCAGAAGGGAAGGAGCGCCGTTTGACTTTTTCAATGCAAAATTGGCTGGAATTCAGATCGGATGCCATGTCGCGTTTGGAGAGCCCCTGATGTACCTAAACAGTGGAAACCCCCCACAAGTGACCCCATTTTGGAAACTAGACCCCCCAAGGAACTTATCTAGATATGTGGTGAGAACTTTCAACCCCCAAGGGCTTCACAGAAGTTTATAACATACAGCCGTACAATTAAAAAATCATATTTTTTCCACAAAAATGATCTTTTCACCCACAATTTTTATTTTTCCAAGGGTAAAAGGACCCTAAAAGTTAGCGTGCAATTTGTTCTGAGTACGCTGATACCCCACATGTGGGGGTAAACCACTATTTGGGCGCATGGCAGAGCTCGGAAGGGAAGCAGCGCCATTTGACGTTTTTGGCTGGAATTGAGATCGGACACCATGTCGCGTTTGGAAAGCCCCCGATGTACCAAAACAGTGGAAACCCCGCACAAATGACACCATTTTGGAAAATAGACCCCCCCAAGGAACTTATCTAGATGTGTGGTGAGAACTTTGAACCCCCCAGTGCTTCACAGAAGTTTATAATGCCTGGGCGTGAAAATAAAAAAATCGTATTTTTTCCACAAACATGATATTTTAGTCACCAATTTTTTTATTTTCCCAAGGGTACCAAGAGAAATTGGATGCCAAAAGTTGTTGTCCAATTTGTCCTGAGTATGCTGCTACCTCATATGTGGGAGAAAACTACTGTATGTGTACACGTCAGGGCTCGGAAGGAAAGTAGTGACGTTTTGGAATGCAGACTTTGATGGAATGGTCTGCGGGTGTCATGTTGCATTTGGAGAGCCCCTCATGTACCTAAACTTTGGAAACACCCCACAAGTGACCCCATTTTGGAAACTAGACCCCCTAAGGAACTTATCTAGATGTGTGGTGAGCACTTTGAACCCCCAAGGGCTTCACAGAAGTTTATAATGCCCGGGCATGAAAATAAAAAAATCGTATTTTTTCCACAAGCATGATCAATTAGTTTCCAATTTTTTTTATTTTCCCAAGGGTCCCAGGAGAAAATGGACCCCAAAAGTTGTGGTCCAATTTGTCCTGAGTACGCTGATACCTCATATGTGGGAGAAAACTACTGTATGGGCACACGTCGGGGCTCGGAAGGGAAGTAGTGACATTTTGGAATGTAGACTTTGATGGAATGGTCTGCGGGTGTCATGTGCGTTTGGAGAGCCCCTGATGTACCTAAACTATTGAAACTCCCCACAAGTGACCCCATTTTGGAAACTAGATCCCCCACGGAACTTTTCTAGATGTGTGGTGAGCAATTTGAACCCCCAAATGGTTCACGGAAGTTTATAACGCCCCGGCATGAAAATAAAAAAAATCATTTTTTTCCACAAAAGTGATATTTTTGCCCCCAATTTTTTATTTTCCTAAGGGTAACAGGAGAAATTGGACCCCAAAAGTTGTTTTGCAATTTGTCCTGAGTAGGCTTATACTCCATATGTGGGGGTAAAACACTGTTTGGGCGCATGGCAGAGCTTGGAAGAGAAGGAGCACCATTTGACTTTTTCAACGCAGAATTGGCTGGAATTGAGATCCGACGCCATGTTGCATTTGGAGAGCACCTGATGTGCCCAAACAGTGGAAACCCCAATTCTAACTCCAACCCTAACCCCAACACACCCCCTAACCCTAATCTCAGCCCTAACCCTAGCCCTAACCCTAGCCCTAACCCTAGCCCTAGCCCTAACCCTAATGGGAAAATGGAAATAAATACATTTTCTTTTAATTTTATTATTTTTCCCTAACTAAGGGGGTGATAACGGGGGGTTTGATTTACTATTTATAGCGGGTTTTTATGTTTGGCAGCTGTCATAGGCTAAAAGACGTTTTTATTGTAAAAATAGTTTTTGCATCACCACATATTGAGAGCTATAATTTTTCCATATTTTGACCCACCGAGTCCTGTGAGGTCTTATTTTTTGCGGGACGAGTTGATGTTTTTATTGGTACCATTTTCGGGCACGTGACATTTTTTGATCGCTTTTTATTCCAATTTTTGGGACGCAGAATGAACAAAAACCAGCGTTTCATGAATTTCTTTTGGGGGGTGCGTTTACACTGTTCCGCGTGCGGTAAAATTGATAAAGGAGGTTTTATTATTCGGGTCAGTATGGTTACAGCGATACCTCATTTATTTCTTTTTTTATGTTTTGGCGGTTTTATGCAATGAAAACTATTTTATATAAAAAATAATTATTTTTGCATCGCTTTATTCTGCGAGCTATAACTTTTTTATTTTTTTGCAGATGATGCTGTATGGTGGCTCGTTTTTTGCGGGACAAGATGACGTTTTCAGCGGTACCATGGATATTTATATGCGTCTTTTTGATCGAGCGTTATTGCTCTATTTGTTCGGCGGTATGATAATAAATCATTACTTTTTGCTTCGTTTTTTATTTTTATTTTTTAAGGGGTTCGCTAAAGGGGTTAACTAATGGGACAGTTTTATAGGGCAGATCGTTATGGACGCGGCAATACCAAATATGTGTACTTTTATTCTTTTTTTTCTTTTTTTATTTCCAAAAAATGAATTTATTGGGGAATATTTTTTTTTTCTAATTTATTTAGCGATTTTTTAAAAATTATTTTTACACTTTTTTTTAATTTTTAACTTTATTAGGTTGTCCCAGGGGGGACATCACTGTCCTGTGACAGATCGCTGATCTGTCACATCACAGATCACTGTGACAGATCAGCGATCTGTCACAGGCATAGACGCAGACTTCCTCATGCCTGCGCTTTGCAGGCACTGAGGAAGTCAGCTCCCTACAGGCCCCCGAAGGTCCCCGTCACCATCTTGGATCCGGGGACCTGCAGGGAAAGAGACCCTCGCAGCAGCGCTGCACATTGCGCTGCTGTGGGGGGCTCAGGGAAGCACGGAGGGAGCCCCCTCACTGCCGATGCTTCCCTTTAACCCCGGTACACCGCGATCTTGTTTGATCGCGGTGTGCAAGGGATTAACATGTCGGGGGTGGTCCATGACCGCCCCTGACACATTGTGCCGGGTGTCAGCTGTGATAATTAGCTGACACCCGTCCGCGATCAGCGGCGCTCACCAAGTGGGCGCCGCTGATTGCTGTGACGTACTATCCCGTCCCTGGGAATTAAGTCCCAGGGCACATGGACGGGAAAGTACGTCACATGGGATTAAGGGGTTAATACACATATTAATGTAAACACAAAAATAAACAAAGTATACATATTTGGTGTTGCCACGTCCGTAACGACTAGATCTATAAAACTGTCCCACTATTTAACCCCGAGTTTACACCACAATAAAAATTTTAAAAAAAATGTGAAAAAAAATTGTTTTTTCATCATACCACTGAACAAAAAGTGGAATAAAATCAAAAAGTCAAATGTAAATAAAAATGGTATAGCTGAAAATATCATCTACTCCTGCAATAATAACTGCCATAAAGTGGAAAAATAAAAAAAACCTATAGATCTCAAAATAAAGCAATGCAATAACAATTTTCAGTGTGTAAATGCAGCAAAACATAAAAAAGTATGCATATTTGGTATTGTCGTGTCCAGAATGATCCAATATATGAAACTGTCCCACTAGATAACCTCTTCAGTGAACACCGTAAAAAAAAAAAATGAAAAAATGTGGCAAAAAACTATGCTTTTTTATCATACTGCTGAACAAAAAGTGGACTTAACTGTGATCAAAAAGTTAAATATAAATAAAAATATTATAGCTGAAAATAACATCTTTCCTGCAAAAAACAAACTGCCATAAAGCTCCGTCAGGGGAGATATGAAAAAGTTAAAGCTTTAAGAATATAGATATACAAAAACAATTATTTTTTTTATAAAATTGACTTTAAAAAAAGCGGCAAAACTATATAAAATTATAAAATAAAATCCAGTTCACCGTGATTGCATCTTGAGGGTGTTCGGACCCCGGAAGGGCCTTGTCAAGTTGTGGAAAAAGCAAAAATGAAGGCTTTTAGTGAGCTAAGCTAATTAGTGCACTAGTGTGTCCACCGGATAGACAACATAAAAGAGGTCGCTTCCCAAGACTAGGTATCATGTGAGTTTGTATCACTGACTGTGTGTGCTCTCCGAATTTCTTATGTGAATAAAGAATCACAGTTCGTGGAGCTCGAGTTTCTTCATTTTTGCATAGAAAAATTATAGCTCTCAGAATATGGCAATGCAAAAACTTATTTTTGCAATAAAAGTGTCTCTTAGTGTGTGACAGCAGCCAAACATAAAAACCTGATATAAATCTGGTATCGCTGTAATCTTACCGATCCGAAGAATAAAGTCACCTAATCACTTATACCACACGAGGAATGGTATAAAAAATAAGGAAAACCATTTCTTCACCTGCTCTTGATGTCTTCATTCTGTCTCCCAAAGATCGCAGTAAGGCTGGGCTCACATTTATCCTACGCTCTACGCTGAGCGCTTACACCGGGGTTTCCGTGTAAATCTCTGAAATACGTGATTCAGAGAGAACGTCTGGCAGAAAATTCCCTATAATGAGGCAAATGGAGGCACTGTGGACATTTTCTGGCTGATGTCCGTCTTTTTAAGCGTGTGTAAAAGCGCAGTCAACCACAGTTTTGTGCACCTTTGAAAAAAAGGACACCACTGTAGAGAGGTGAGACAGAGTCCAGTGAAACTCTGCTGCCTCATCAGGGTGAATGGATCCCTCAGGGGTTTCATCTGAATCACATATGGAGATTTAGATGGAAACTCTGATGTAAGTGCTGGGTGTAGAGAGCAGGATAAATGTGATCCAAAATGTTATAGAAAATATCCCTACTCAAGTTCATCATCTGTTAACAGAAAAGTAGGTGACTTCCACATTACTGATAGCTCTTTTCCAGAGCCTTTGTCCTATGTCTGGTTGTCCCCCCACCTCTCTAAAAGAAATCCAGCTAATTCTGCACTCCCAAATCTAAATTCCCCCTCCATTTTGAGCCCCAGTGTGCCTAAACCACATTTAGCATCTACATATATGCCAGTACTATAGCAATGAGAGCATGCTTAATTTATGGCGTGCATGTCTCCAGAAGCACAAACTGAATACAATATTCAGGCACTACAACATACCGGACACTACAATGTACAAGCATTACAATGTATGGGCACTACAATGGCAGATTTTCAATTTTCACATCCAATGCTGCTTGTGTCTGGAACACACCCATGGATTCAAAATCGTCACACCTGTAGATAAATTCCTAAATGGATGCAATTTCCAAAATGAGGTCACTTGAGGCGTCATTCTGCTGTTCTTAAACTTAGGGGATGCGTAAAAGGAGTACACAAAATATTCTATGAAAATCTGTGCTCCAATAGTCAAATAGCGATCCATCCCTCCCGAGTCTTGCAATGGGCTAAGCAGTACTGTACAACCACATATGAAGTATTTCTACATTCAGCAGAAATTGTGCAACAAATTTTCATGCCAACTTTACCCATTTCCCAGTGGGAAAATGTAAAATCTGGGGCTAAAACTAAATTTTTGTGGTAAAAAATGTAATTATTTTTTCTTCACTGCCCAATGGTATAAGGTTCTGTGACAAACCTGTGGTGTCAATATGATCATTGCACCCTTAGATACATTCATTGAGAGGTATAGATTGTAAAATAAGATAACTTATGGGAGGGTTCTGCTGTTCTGGCACCTCAGGTGTTCTGCCAATATGACTTGGCACCGGCAAACCATAGTAGCAAAATCTGCACAATAATATGGCGCTTCTTCCCTTCTCAGCTTTGTACTGTCCCTCAAAAGTAGTTTTTGACCACATGTGTTATCATACACAGGTGAAATTGTGCAACAATGAAAATTGTGAAAATTTTGGGCAAAAGCAACATTTTTGTGGTAAAAATATATATTTTTTTATTTTCACAGCTCAACATTATAAAATTCTGTGAAGCACCTGTAGATAAATTCCACAAGGAGTGTATTTTCCAAAATGGGGTCATTTGTGGGGGTTTCCATTGTTTAGCCACATCAAGTGCTCTGCAAATGCAGCAAGGCTTTCACAGACCATTCCATCAAAGTCTGCTGTCAAAAACATTGCTCTTTACTTTTGGATCTAGTCCAGCGGTTCTCAACCTGTGGGTCGCGACCCCGGCGGGGGTCGAACGACCAAAACACAGGGGTCTCCTAAAGCCATCGGAAAATACATATTTCTGATAGCTTTAGCCGCTGAGACGTCGTGCTACCGTCTGCAGCAGCGCTATTCAGCTAGAACGCACGCCATTATGGATGCACATTCCAAACTGAATGCCTGCGCGCATGCGCAGACATGATTGCATCATCCATCCAGGGCCTAAGGGGCGGGGGGGATGCTCCACAGTCCATAGCAGCGCATTACATGTGTCCGGCGCTTGCTGACGTCATCAGTGGGTGGACGCAGCAAGCGCCGGAGGACAGAAGCCTAGGAGGCAGAGAGGCAAGAGGCAGAGAGCCAAGAGAGCCTGCGAGACAGCCTGCTGGTGTCAAAAAGGTTAATAATGTAAAAATTACAGTTTAAAGTAGCCACCAAAATTATTTTTTGGTTTGGGGTCACCGCAACATGAGGAACTGTATTGCGGGGTCACGGCATTAGAAAGGTTGAGAACCACTGATATAGTCAGTGTTCTCAAACAGGAGTTTCCCACCACACTTGTTGTATTGGCATACTCAGGCTAAATTGCACAACAATTTTTATCGTCCCTTTTCTCTCCTTACCATTGTAAAAATGAAGAATTTAGAGCTAAAGCAACATTTTTGTGGGAAAAATCTTTATTTCCATGTTGACGGCTCAACATTACCAAATTCTGTGAAGCACCTGTGGGATTAAGGTGCTCACCACACCTTTAGATATATTACTTGAACAATGTCGTTTCCAAAATGGGGTCACTTGTGGGGGTTTGCATTGTTTAGGTACATCAGGGGCTCTACAAATGCGACATGGCAGTTTTGTGTTCCAAAAGTCAAATGGTGCTCCTTCTCTTCTGAGCCCTGCTGTGTGCCCAAACAATAGTTTTCCATCACATATGGGCTACGCACTACGATTAAAAATAGACTTCAAGCGAGGGGATATAATGTGATTGACATAGATAGATCTTTCAGTAAAGTTGCGAAAACCACGAGAGAAAAAAACCTTAATTTAAAAAAAAATCAATGTCGGTAATACTGAAATTATGGCGACTTTTAGCACTCATTTTAGTTTGCAATTCAATAACATCAGAAATATTAGTAAAAAATACATCCTAATTTTATATCAGGATGACATATTAAATCAAATCCTATCAGGAGGGTAGAGATGTATTTCAAAAAGAGGGAAGTCACTAGGTGATCATTTATCACAAAGCTGCTTTCAAAATGATTCCAATATGAGCATTGCATCATGGTTACCCACAAAAAGTTTTTTCAGATGTGTGTGGCTCCCTACGTCTTTACCGCCACAAAAGGGTTAAATATGTACTGTTTTGCAAGCAATGGGAGTTATGCTTTCTCTGCTAGAGATCTCAACACACACAATTTACCTCACTCCCTTACTTGTCTGAAGCTTAGACCTTTGCAGACATTCCCTAACTGGGAGGGGGAGGAGTTGAGTTGTTGTTTTCAGTGGAGAAGAAGGAGAGAATGGAGAATGCTCCTGGAAGCCATGACATGCGCTCCCTCCAGGAGCAAAGCTAGGAAGAATCAGGGAGTCAGCCCCTAGGCCATCCATGCTTTCAAAGCAGGGTGGTAAGCTGAGAGACTGTGTGGGTTTATACAACCAAAAGCAGAGTGTTTTCCCTGGGAAGACTGCAGCAAACTAGGATCAGTGAAGGATTGTCCAAGAAGGAACTTGAGCTTCACACAGGACCCAAGCTGCAAGTTGCCAGAGGAGGAATACACAGTGAGTAGTGGCTATACTGGAAGATCTTGACTCCGGGAAGCCTTGGTCCCAGAAGGGATTAGAATAGCAGGAAGCTTACACTGAGTCACAGCAGAGTGAAGGATAACTCCCATTCTGCAGAGCAGACTGTAACCTGGTGAGAGTTGTAATATCTCCTCTGAACTGCACCTGAACTACAGTAAATGATAAAGTGACTTTCCTTGTCTCCTGCCTTATTACTCCATGCCTTCTACTTCCATCACAATCTCTGGGGGTCAGCCCTGGTTGGAGAGGTTTAAACATCTGCACTGTCATCACCATCTACTCCCCCAGGTATCATCTGCAGTGCCGGCTATATTACAGTCGAACACTCCAACTGGCATCACGAATCACTACATAAACTTTATCCCTAATCAATACTCCCCTTTTTCATGACCTCCTGGGGCCACGGACCGGGTCACTGCCACTGTGACACATCCCTTTAAAACGACCGGCCCGGTACCGAGTAACCCATGGCCTCTGGGGCGCGTCATGTGCAGGTATTAAATGTAACATGTGCAAATACGCACTAAAAACGCACAACATTAATGAACGGTTCTCTATTCAGACATTCATTAATTGTGATACACAGCAGGTTATTTATTGTATCCATTGTGTAACATGCAATTTGAATTACATTGGCTGTACGAAATGCAAATTAAAAACGCATCCTATTCAGGAGCTACTAAACATTTTGTTGAAGAACATGATGGATGGAAGCCAAGATGGCTTCCGTTTTTTTGGCATTGAAAAGGTAACCTCCTCTAAGAGAGACGGCAATACCCAAAACAATTGCTTCTTCGAGAAGCTTTTTGGATTATCCAACTAGATACAAAGCAGCCCAAAGGTTTGAATTATCGTAGAGATACCATGTTTATCTATTAAAGCAAATTTGTGGATCTAATAAAATAACTATTTTTAAGAAAATTTTCCTTTAAAATTTAGAGCTATATGAAAGGGAAAAAAAAACAACTTTTTGGATCGCTATTATGGGATAATTTGCAATATTTTAGTGCACACTTTGCGACATGCCAAATAAATAGTAGAACACCAATAAGTTATCATCTTGCTTAGTTATTTTAAGCACAACAATGTAAAGGAGAATATATTATAGGATACATTGTGCTGCAATGTTCCGCTGTTCATTAGTATTTTTTTACTCTGAGCATATTTAACAAAATATCTAAAAATTTCCCTTGCACTTTATATGCATCTATCTTGTAGAGTTTTTCATTTTCTTGTGCAGGCCGCATGTTGTTCTCACTAATTATTTGTGATGTCATAAGAAACCACACTTGTATATAATATTTTTCACTCCAAAAGTCACATTGAAAACTGAGAAATTGCTGGTCAACTTTTAACTCCTTTAACTTCCTAACAAAAAAATTATGTTTCAAACATAATGCAGATGTAAAGTAGACATGTGGTAGATGTAATTTATTATCTATTTTATATATATGATTATTATATTATATGATATAACTCGCTGATTTAAGGACATAAGAATTGAAAGTTTGAATATTGCAAAAGTTTAAAAAATGTTGCTAAATTTCCGATATTTTCACAAATAAATGCAAAAAATATCAAGCTAAATGTATCACTAAATTTACCGTAAAGTACAATGCGTCACGAAAGAGTTCTAGAGTCATTACCTCGTAAAGTGACACTGGTCAGAATTGCAAAATTTGGCCTGGTTAGAAAGGTGAAAACAGACTTGGGGGTGAAGGGGCTAAACATGGTGGTGCTAATGTGATAGTGTGTAGCTGCCTTCCTACTGCAACACACGGATAACCTATCATAATTGATGCCACCATTAAGGCTCTCTATGGGCAGTACCTGGCCGTGGCCACCATCAGTAGACGGAGCAGTTCCATATCTGAGTACTTCTGGACGATGCTGGCACCGAGAATAGCAGAATGGGGGGTGCTGGGTGTCGCACCTCCACAATCATACATTGATGACCTATCCTAAGGATAGGTCAACAATGCTAAGGTAGTAGACAACAGCTTTAAGAGTAAATGTGCACATATTCTTGATATACAGAATGGCGCCATTATAGAAATAATCCTGGAGAGTCCAATTTCTTAAAAAAGACAAAGAAGCCAAATGCACCATCAAGAACACTGAGAACTTTCTTTGAATTATGATCCAAACTACAGTGTGCTGAAGTTGCACACAGCAACTTAGCGCAATATGTGATACCATATGTCCCTCAAGATTCACTTTATTCACTTAATGCATCTGGATTATTTCCCAGACAATCTGGGCTCTGTGAAGGGATTGCTTCCCTTGAAACATATCCTTAAAATAAAAAAAATATATAGGGAAATTGCTCTTTATCCATCCATGTTAGAGCCAAAATGGACCAAGGAACTGACATATATCAAACAAATGATGTCATAGATATTGAAGTAAATCATACTCATTACAGTATTGATATTTTAACCAGAACAAATTAAGATATAAAATATTTTTAAAAGTACTGCCTAGTAAGGAAACATATCAAAGTTGAAATATGTTGCTCGTTGCAGTTTAAAGAGCACCTGCCGTTTTATGAAAATTTTCAGAATAAAATCTGGCATGTGTGGGTTCTGCATTTTCACCAGTTTTCATCTTTGCAGGCTAATTCTCAAATTTGCAATTGTCTCTGAGCTGGTGGCTGGAGACTAGATCATATATCTCATACACAGCACGCAGAAACATAAGGGATTCCTGCTCCTTTTTCTATGTAGTGCTCATAGAAAAGTAGCAGCAGAATGGAGGACAACGGAAGTTATTATACAGAATCACTGAGCTCTGTGGCTGTGAATCCAGCATTGAAATGAGATAAAACACTTCCTACAAGTTTCAGCATGATCTGCACATTACTCACTGTCCTAAATTCTCACTCATCCTTCCCTTCTATTTAGATTAATAGCCTGTGTAATCTAGTATTTAATTGAGATGGCAGCTATAAAAACAGTTCAGATCCATCTGGTTCAATATTCTGACTCCATAACTAGGCTGCCAGTGTGGGTGTGCCGC
The DNA here is from genome assembly GCF_039654945.1 of Dendrobates tinctorius. NCBI lineage: Eukaryota > Metazoa > Chordata > Amphibia > Anura > Dendrobatidae > Dendrobates > Dendrobates tinctorius. Next base: position 11,653,739 of record NW_027361702.1, read on the forward strand.
TGAGTCACTTCTCACAGACAAGCAGTGAGTCGAGGAAGTCAAGGAGTCCAAGGCTATAAACCAGAAGGGGTGAGACAAAGGTGTAGTAAGGTCCTAGTTCAGACTCAGAATTCCAAGAAGGTTGCAGATCAAGACAAAGAGGTTAGGCAATTGGATGGTCATAGACAAAAACAAGGTCGGACAACAAAGATCAGAATATAATAACTCCTAGCATAGAGCAAACACAGACCACTTGAGTTAAGCTACAATTGGCAATCTTGTAACCATTGCCAGCCAGCTAAATAGACAGGTAATCAAGCAGAACGGGCAACAACTGGAAGAAACCCCACAGGCCCGGCCAGATTGGACAGTTGAGCTGCATGTTCACAATACTGACAACTCAGCTCGCCCTTTCCTCAGATAGGGTAGCTGAGCTGTCACTCACAATCCTGACAGCTCAGCAAGGCCCTGATCAAATAGGGCAGTTACTCACGACATCCTTTAGGACCCTGTGAGTGGTTGACTCGTGACAGTGTGGCTCTTGAGACATCTATGAATGTCTGTATTGAACCAGTACTGACACCAAGAAACTTCATCACATAGCTTTAACTTGGCTGTAGAGGCACTTATGAAGTTTCCAGAAGACATCTATTCTCAGGAGAAATTCTTGTATTATGCACAGCAGTAACAGCTTTAGCTATGACAGCAGTGGCAGGTAAAAAGACATTTCTGAATCAGAGATGTACAAAGATGAACTGTGGAGACATGAGGGGAGGGGAGGGTGGTCAGCAGGTGCTCTAGTTCACTTACCCGAGACCACATGGACCAGGGCTCATCCCACTGAATGCCTGCTCTCATTTCCCATGGACATAATATTACCCAGACAACACATGGTGAGGGTAAAACAGAGTGGTAATACTTTATTGAACCACCAAACAGACAAATAACTTATAGAACAGTCCCAGCAAATACCCAAGATGGTACAAATTACAGAGTCTCACCCTTTCGCTGACTCGCTGGGATTAGAACAGCTGCAACTTTGAAACTTCCAGGGCTGAGTACCCCCACCTGTGACACCCACAGAGAGGAGGTAGCGAAAAGCTTAGAAAGCTGAAAGTCCATTGAGGTACATGGCTAGGTGAACAGAGGGTCACAACCTGGCTTCTTCCAAAGCCTCCATGAAGCCAGGTGACAGATCCCATTCTTAGCTTTCATAAATGTATCCAAGGGGCTCAGATGACTGTTGGGTTCAAATCCTGACTTCCCCAAACAAATCCATGGGTTCAGTGATGGTCAATGGAGCAGATCTGTATTCTTTTAGCCAGGGCCATGGTCCCCTAAGCTGCCATCCTGTAGAATGTTAAATCTGTGTCCCTCATAATGGAATCGTGATGTCTAGGCTGCTGTCCTGTAGAGTGTTCCTGGCTGTGGTTTTGTAAAGACTCTCTGGTTCTCCTTGCAGATAAATCCTTTTCTTATACTCACATCTGTATTTCAGGTCCTCATCCCCATGTCAGGGGGAAGGTGGAATGAGTCTAACTCAAATTGTTTGAGTATTTAATCAATTTGCATAGTTTGTCCATCTCTGTTTTGGTCAGTCAACATATTATCAAACATCAATTGTTCAATTACCCGGCATCCCTGTCTTGCAAAGATAGCATACTATAATCCATAGGAGCTGATATAAGAGGCAAGCAGCAACCATTCAAAAATATCGAGAAACAACTTTTAAGATTCATATGACAACAGTCTATGGTTCTTGACCAAAAGAAAATAGAAGTCTAAATAAAATTAAATGCTGTGTTGTCATTTGAACTTTGAAAGATTGCTGATTAACACTGACGAAGAAGGGACAGGTTACTGACATCAGAGCTGGACTACAGGGAGAGAGACAGGACAAATTTCTAAAAGGCAAACCTGATTGCATAGCAGTATAACAGCAACAGTACAATAGTGTATGATTCCTAAGCTGTGGGACATGACTGTCAGATATAACCTAGATTAAAATGCAATGAAAAAAATACATAGTATACTTAGTAAACATTTTTTGATTAAAAAAGAGTAAAAGCCATCTCTCCACCAAGGTGTACCCAATCAGGATGGTCCCTAATTCATGTAACTCACTTCGATATGTGCCAGCAGGCAAGGGGACAAAGCTGGACCCAGACCTGACTTTTAGACCTGTCTGTGGAAAGCTTAATACATACTGGTGCACAGGCCAAAGAAGTAGCCGCACCTACAGATCTGCAGAGTACAAGAAACTGGAGCAAAACCAAAAACATGGGCCAGCACACCTGTTAGTGTAAGAGCAATGTGTAGGTGCACATTCACACTGTGGCCAATAACAGACAAACATAATCTAGAATAAAAAACAATGCATAGAAACCCTACAATAAGTAAATAGTAACATATGGGAAAAAAAACATAGGATACTTAGCCCATGTTTTTAGCTAGCCCATGTTTTTGGCATTGTTTAATTTTTTCGTACTCTGTACATTTGAAGATGTGGCCACCTCTTTGGTCTGTGCATCACGACAGCTTTAGCTTTCTATAGGTAGGTGCAAAACAGTCAGGCTCAGGTCCAGCTCTACCCCTTACTGTTTGAGGACTTCTGGCACATAGAGAGCCAAGTTACTAGAGTAGGGATCATCCTGATTGGGTACACCTTGCTGTGGTGGTTTGACTTTTACACTTTTTTGATTAAAAAATATGTTAACTAAGTACCCCATGTTACTTACATGTGTTACTATTTACTCACTGCAGGGTAGTTGCTCAATGTTTTTCTAGGTTATATTTGTCAATAGCTTCAGTGTGAATATGCACCTATATATTACACTTATACTAACTAACAAGTGAGCTGGGCCATTCAAGGGAAAGCAAGGTGGATTTGAGTTGTTTTTCATAGTGAATGATGAATTCAGTAAGCAAGGAAGAGGAGAAAAAATGTTTCATAAATGGAGACAGTAGCAAATGTCTCCAATAAGATGCATTACTAAGTTTTAGGGATGAGAGAGCACTAAAATGCCCGGATGCTTGTTACACGAACTAAGCAATTTCTTATGATCGGATGCTCGTTTCGAGTAACGAGTATAATGGGAGTGAATGGGAAATCCGAGCATTTTTAATGCAGACCCTACAAGGTGGTCTGCGGGGCAGTGAAAACATTGAAATGGATGGAAAAAGTGCTGAATGGAAGGAGAACACCATGAGGAAGATCACTGGAAGCATCTCTGACTCCCAGATCGCTGCTGAGAACAATGGTGTCACACTTTTACTCCAGTTTAAAGACTAACAATAAAGCAGTCAAAATCACCAAGAAACTGGAGTTTACAGGGAAAAAATGTTAAGAAACATTCTTTAGAGTATAATCACGTGTATATAAGGCAAAATTAAAAAAAAAGTTTTAAAAAATATATAACTTAAGTAAACCAAATTGAAATCTTTAATAAAAAATTGGAAATTTCAGTGTAATTTGTGAAGAAAGCAAGAACTGCCAAAATTAGATGGAAGAGGGGCTCAGATACACCCTGTATTAAACATAAAGGAGGGCTTCATACACATTCTGTTCAAATTGTCATGTAGTGGTACTGCTGGACTTGTAAAGGCTATGCACTAATTGCAAAGCCTGCTAAAAATTATAAGCAGGGTCATTGAAGGCTCCAACTGTAGTGCCTCATTCAAATATTGTGAACAAAGTGTAGTTGTGGTACTCCTACACTCAAAAAGGATCTGCACACAGTGCAAAGTCAGAAGCAAATTATATGGAGGGTCATCAATAGACCCTTAAAGACATAACTGGCGGGCCTCATTCAAATATTTTGAAAGTGTAGTTGATGTACTCATACACTCATAAAGGTTTGTCACAAAGTGCAAAGCCAGGAGAAAATGATAAGTATAATTGTCAGGAACACCGCACTGAACTTGCTCACTGAGCCAGTGTGCGTGTCCTGAGTAAAGCGAACTGTGCTCAAAGATACCTGTGGAGCGGGCAGCAGCCGAGTAGGTGCGTACTTCAGAACAGCAGGACCTGAAGCATGTGACTGCTGGGGGCGTGGCCTAAGCTCCAGAGAGCTAGGAGCTGCAAGAGAACTCCTAGCAGGGTAACTGCGAGACAAAGTTACCAAGGGGCATAGAGAGGGAGGATAGTCAGGACGTAGCCAATGAGTCATACACAGAGATAGCTGCGCGGTACAAGAGGGGCGAGCAGAGAGTAGTCAGATAACAGGCAACGAGTCATACACAGAGAGGATAGCGCAGTACCGAATCAACAGGCAAACTCACAACGGGGAACAGAACCGGGTCAGAACCATATAAACAAGCTATAACAACGAACAGGCACAGGCACACGGAGGTCACCACACTCGGCCAAAGGCAAAAGTATAACTGACAGGGGTTGGAGCTTCCCAGGGGTTTAAGAAGCTCTCCCAGAACCAAAAAGAGGCCACAATCATTAACCCGAGGTGTGACGGTCAAATCCTGCACTGAGCTCCAGACATTAACCCCTGATGTGCAGCTCAAAAACCTGCACTGGGATCATGACAATAATACAGCATTCCTCTTCAGGTGTCTGCTTTTTCTCCCTCCTCATGAGGCTGAAAGACTGCCTCGACCTGCTTCATGGAGTCCAATTCCCAGATGCCTGGGCTGTAAGTGCCGGAGCCACAGACATGTAGAAATGGGTGACAGCCCCCTGTGTCATCTGCACCATCGCCTGCTCCCGCATAGGAGGTGGGGAACCCAAAGACAGTCCAACCTCTTAGGGGTGGTAGCCCAGTCTCAATCCTCATAGAGTCTTCCGGGCCAGTTCATTTCATAATAAGGGTTTATCCTGTTCCCTTCCATCTCGGATCACACCCACCACATACCTGCAATATTGAGCCTACATTTTGAGGAACGTGACCCTGGTTCCAGCCATCAGCTCTTGCAGCCTTCGAGACAAGTGTTTTGTCTGTACTGCCTGCTGGTTGAACAAGATGTGATGACGGGTCCCAAAATCTTCTATGGGTCCCCCATCTCCATTGCCAGTCATACGTAACAACCTCTCCCCAGTATGCCGACTCTCGGTACCTTGCGGCTAGTGGACCCACTAGCATGTGTCCATCCCTGGCCCTGGCACACCTACTTCTCTCTTCCGACCAGCCTAGGCCCCGCAGTCCTTTCAACAGTTTCTGGATCCTGTTTCTCCTGTCTGCAGTCCACAAGAACCCCAGTGGTGATGGCTGCAGCTTGGGTTCAGGCCTTGGTGGTTCCGGGAATGCGGAACTGGCGCCTGGTACCTCAGATTGGTCTGGCTTCGATATTCCTCCAGGCATTTCAAATTTAATACAGAAAAAAAAGTTAACTTTTTGAGTGTTATATACTACAGTGTTGCAGCCATGGCTGGGCCGAGGAGACTGTTACGCCCAACTGTGGCACATGTGGATTTGTGGACCAACTGTACCACAGGACCAGGCCTACCAAGGAAGATGCGTAACTAAGCAGCTTCCTTGTTGTTCACTGGATCCTCTAGTGGTGCGGTCAGGCTTGTGTGGCAGGTAGCCACCAGGTATCACTCCTGGGCAGAACCCAGTACTGCAGCTGCTGACCCCAGAGGTCAGGTACACTGACACTAACTTAGGGCTTGGTTCAGACATGCCGGTCTAGGATACTGGATAAGGGTTTGATCACTCACGGGGAGTAATATTTATGCACTGAATGCACAGGGCTGGCCGCTGCGGACCAATGGACAAGGTTCAGGCACTGGCCACTGCAGGACCAGGGGACGAGGTTCAGGCCCTGGCCACTGTGGGACCAAGGAATGAGGTTCAGGCCCTGGCCACTCTGGGACCATGGGACAAGGTTCAGGCACTGGCTGCTGTGAGACCATAGGACAAGGTTCAGGCACTGACCACTGCGGGACCACTGGACAAGGTTCAGGCCATGGCCACTGCAGGACCAGGGGACGAGGTTCAGGCCCCGGCTGCTGCTAGACAAAGGGACGAGGTTCAGGCTCTGGCCGCTCCGGGACCAGGAGACGAGGTTCAGGAACTGACCGCTCCGGGACCAGGAGATGAGGTTCAGGCCTTAGCCACTCCGGTACCAGGGGACCTTACAAATAACTAGCAGTACACCTTACTAACTAATGATTCAATATGTTGCTTGGCAATTCCCTAAGGGATAGGGAGTCTTATGTGCAAGATGCCCGCCATCCATTGCAATTCCAGTTGATTTTTAGGTTTTTATTTACCATGTTCACTACATGGTAAAACTCACTTTGGAATATGATTCCCAAGGTAAGTATGAGTTTGCAGATACCAAATACGCATAGCGTATTTTTAATTTAAGTTGTGAAAAAAATGTTGAACTTGTAAGGAAAAAAAATGTTGCTTATGTTGTCATCTTCCAAGACTCGTAGCGTTTCTATTTTTCATGATCTGGGGCTGGGTGAGGGCCTATCTTTTGCGCCCTGAGCTGATATTATTATTTATACCATTTTGGGGTAGATACAATGTTTTGATTGCCTGTTCTTGCATTTTATTGCAATATTGCAGTGGCCAAAAAAACATAATCCTGGCGTTGTGATTTTTTTTTCGTTACGTCGTTTACAGATCAGATTAATTTATTCTACATTTTGATAAATACCAAATATGTGTATTTATTATTTAATTGCTTTATCTTGAATGCTGGCAAAAGAGGGGTTATATGAACTTGTGATTTTTTAAAAAAAACCTTTTTTTTCACACTTTTTTACTGTGCTTAATAGTCCGTTTAAGGTACGTTCTCACGTTCAGGAATTGCTGCGGGTTTGACGCTGCATATTTATGCAGCGGCAAACTCGCAGTAGTGAGCTGTGACAGCATAGTGAATGGGATTTCTAGAAATCCCATATGTGGAGACAAGGGGGAGGGGGCAGCGTGTGCCCTGGTCCATTAGCCAAAACTGCATGGACCAGGGATCATCCCACCGAACGCCCACTCTCCTTTTAACATGGGCATAGCACTACTCAGACAACACAGGGTGACGGTAAAACAGTGTGGCAATACTTTACTGAGCCACAAAACAGGCAGATAAAACATAGAACAGTCCCACAAAAGTACCCTAGATGGTGCAAATTACAGAGCCTCACCCTTCCACTGACTTGCCGGGATAATAGCAGCTGTTACTACAGAGCTTCCAGGGCCGACTAACCCACCTGTGGGTAACTACAGCTTAGCAAGATGACGGGCCACTGAGATACAAGGCCAGTTGACCGGAGGGTCATAACCTGGCTTCTCTGAACATCTCCATGGAGCCAGGCAACTGGCAGGTCCCATTCCTGGCCCCCACAAATGTATTCATGGGGCTCAGGCGACTGGTGGGTCCAAATCTTGACTACCACAAATGTATTCATTGTTCAACGATGGTTAGTGGAGCAGATCTGTTTTCTTCCAACCGGGGCCGTGGTTCACTTAGCTGACATCCTGTAGAATGACAAATCTGTGCCCCTCGTGATGGAGCCATGATGTCTTGGCTGCTGTCCTGTAGAGAGTCTCTGGTTCTTTGGATCTCTGAATTTCTTGACTATCTGGATGTCTGGAGGTATTTCTGTATATGAAGTGTTACAAAGTCACTGGTAATGAAATAGAGGGGAGATATGTGTCACCGCTTAATGGCATCAGTGATATGAAACCAGAGTATTTTCCTCCAGCACACAACCTGTTGTGAAGGTTAGATTAAAGTTTCATACATGGGCTGTTATCTTTTTGGACATCTATAGAGTGGGTGGGAAGGTGTCCATCTTATCTCCACCTTCACCGCTGTGTACTGACAGGACCTGTGTGAGGTCACAATCATGTGGTCAGTCACATGATTGAAAGAGTTACATGGTCTGGGGTTTAAATAACTGGGCTCTAGAGGCAGGCTTTGGTCAGCAAGACTGGAAAGAGATTTCTCCAGTAGGTTTTTGTGTCCTGAAGAAAGACTGAACCTGTGTTGCTCCAGAGCGGGATGTTACCCGAATAAGTATGGACTGTGTTGCAGCGTTTTGTTTTTTTGTTGTCTTTCCTGTTTTAGCCTGAAGAGCTGTGTTTATTTTCCCTTCTTGTTGGTTTATGCCGCATAATAATACACCAACCAAATATTTAAAGAGATAGTGTTCCTATTTTTCTACCCCTGTATACTGCCACGTGAGTTGAACTACCACAGGTGTTATATCTTGTTAGAGGCCTATATCCTCTTTTTATAGGCTCACAACTCATGTCCTTCAAGCCATTATTCAAAGGTCAAGGAGAAGATGTGATGAGATTGACTCGCATTGTTTGACCAGCTAATCATTTTGCATAGTCTTTATTCTGCTTTGCAAGTCAACAACACACAGGACCCGTATAATGTTCATTCAACATATTAGGCAACCATCCATTGTTCAATGACCCTGCATGAAAGAAGAGTCAACATTTCAGACTCTTGACCAACAAGAAAGAAACACATAAATTCAAAAGTATACATATAGATAACAGTCTATTCCTCTTGGCTTGCTGAAAATAGATATCTGGTTAACTAAGATAAAATGCTATGGTTTGTCAAAACACCATGTCCACTCTGCGTATTTGTGCACCTGCGGATCGCCCATGGACACTGAACTGCGGCGCATCTTTCAGGACCGCAGCACGTCAATTTCATCAATAGAATGTATTGAATACATTAAATCTGCATTTTTCAGTGAACACATGTGGATTTACCTGTGTTCAATAGAACACAGCATTTTGGACACAGCAAAAATACACTACGTCCAAATCGCTGTGAGTTCTGGATCATGGGCACATAGCCTTAGGGGACTTGAAGCTGCCACTGTCTGATCATCTGTGCTACACATAGCAATGCGTCACGATCTACCGGCCACGAGGCTGCTTTTATATGAAATTCACAATGATAGGCACTGGGGTTTTCTGCAGACCCCTGCCTGTCATAACAACCTATCAGCACCCCATGATCGTGGCACTGACAGCCGGGATTTGTGATGCGTTTCCAGCCGATGCATGTAACATCCCGCTTTCAGCGGTTGACAGCGGAATTTAACAGGTTAACACACGTGACTGGACTGTTAAAAGCCTTTGATGGCTGATTAAATCAGCCAACATGTGCGGAGAAAGATGCAGGCTCAGTGTTGGAACCCTCATCAAAGGCAGGGACACAACATTTGACTTAAATATACATCAGAAGTCATGAAGGAGTTAAGGATGCGGCAAGTCATACTTTTTTTGTTTTTTTGTCACCTTAGCCTTATAAGGTTTTGTTTTTTAAATGACACCATTAATTTTACCATAAAATGCCTTGAAAACATTTCCAAGCGCTGTATAATGGTTAGAAAACAAAATTCTATGATGGTTATTTCAGTTTAGTTCAGTGAAAATGATCTGATAACATCATTCTCCAGGTCAGCACAATTCCGGTGATACAAAACTTGCATAGTTGTGTTTTTAAGTGGTGAAAAAGATTTCAGAAATTCATAAAAAAAAAAAATAATAATAATAATAACAATAAGTTTGTATCACCATTTTCTGAGACCTCTAACTTAATTTATTTCACAGTCAATGGGTATGTTTTCTTGCGTCTCACACAGACTTTTTTATTGATGCCAATTTGGTGTACATACAATGCTTTAATTGCTTTTTACTGCATTCGTCACCATTTCACCGTTTACTATATTGGGTAAATATTTTAGATTTTATGAGTTCATAAGATTACACCCTACACAGTACCAAATATAATTTATTTTGTTATTTATGTTTGCTGAAAAAAATAAAAATTGGGGTTCTTTAAACTTTTATATTTTAATGATTTTTTTAAAATAAAAATTGTAATTATTATTTTCATTTTTAACTTGTCTCCTTAAGAGAATTGAGCCTGAATATGCAATACACAGCTCTTAAACCTACTCCATATAGTGATAGCGCCATTGTATCTTATATAAGGAATACAGCAGAGTTTCAATTCATGTCTTCTATGCGATGTATACAACTGTCTGTGCCTCCTATGTGATGTCTACAGCAGTCTCAGTTTATCCTATGTGATGTATATACAAAGCAGTCTCAGTGTATTGTATGTGATGTACAGTATATAAAGTATAAAGCAGTATCAGTGTATCCTGTAGGGTGTATAAACAACATTCTAAATTCCTACTATGTAACATATACAGTGGGGCAAAAAAGTATTTAGTCAGTCAGCAATAGTGCAAGTTCCACCACTTAAAAAGATGAGAGGCGTCTGTAATTTACATCATAGGTAGACCTCAACTATGGGAGACAAACTGAGAAAAAAAAATCCAGAAAATCACATTGTCAGTTTTTTTTTCATTTTATTTGCATATTATGGTGGAAAATAAGTATTTGGTCAGAAACAAAATTTCACCTCAATACTTTGTGATATATCCTTTGTTGGCAATGACAGAGGTCAAACGTTTTCTGTAAGTCTTCACAAGGTTACCACACGCTGTTGTTGTTATGTTGGCCCATTCCTCCATGCAGATCTCCTCTAGAGCAGTGATGTTTTTGGCTTTTCGCTTGGCAACACGGACTTTCAACTCCCTAAAAAGGTTTTCTATAGGGTTGAGATCTGGAGACAGGCTAGGCCACTCCAGGACCTTGAAATGCTTCTTACGAAGCCACTCCTTCGTTGCCCTGGCGGTGTGCTTTGGATCATTGTCATGTTGAAAGACCCAGCCACGTTTCTTCTTCAATACCCTTGCTGATGGAAGGAGGTTTGCACTCAAAATCTCACGATACATGGCCCCATTCATTCTTTCATGTACCCGGTTCAGTCGTCCTGGCCCCTTTGCAGAGAAACAGCCCCAAAGCATGATGTTTCCACCACCATGCTTTACAGTAGGTATGGTGTTTGATGGATGCAACTCAGTATTCTTTTTCCTCCAAACACGACAAGTTGTGTTTCTACCAAACAGTTCCAGTTTGGTTTCATCAGACCATAGGACATTCTCCCAAAACTCCTCTGGATCATCCAAATGCTCTCTAGCAAACTTCAGACGGGCCTGGACATGTACAGGCTTAAGCAGTGGGACACGTCTGGCACTGCAGGATCTGAGTCCATGGTGGCGTAGTGTGTTACTTATGGTAGGCCTTGTTACATTGGTCCCAGCTCTCTGCAGTTCATTCACTAGGTCTCCCCGCATGGTTCTGGGATTTTTGCTCACCGTTCTTGTTATCATTCTGACCCCACGGGGTGGGATTTTGCGTGGAGCACCAGATCGAGGGAGATTATCAGTGGTCTTGCATGTCTTCCATTTTCTAATTATTGCTCCCACAGTTGATTTCTTCACTCCAAGCTGGTTGGCTATTGCAGATTCAGTCTTCCCAGCCTGGTGCAGGGCTACAATTTTGTTTCTGGTGTCCTTTGACAGCTCTTTGGTCTTCACCATAGTGGAGTTTGGAGTCAGACTGTTTGAGGGTGTGCACAGGTGTCTTTTTATACTGATAACAAGTTTAAACAGGTGCCATTACTACAGGTAATGAGTGGAGGAAAGAGGAGACTCTTAAAGAAGAAGTTACAGGTCTGTGAGAGCCAGAAATCTTGATTGCTTGTTTCTGACCAAATACTTATTTTCCACCAAAATATGCAAATAAAATGAAAAAAAAACAGACAATGTGGTTTTCTGGATTTTTTTTTCTCAGTTTGTCTCCCATAGTTGAGGTCTACCTATGATGTAAATTACAGACGCCTCTCATCTTTTTAAGTGGTGGAACTTGCACTATTGCTGACTGACTAAATACTTTTTTGCCCCACTGTATATAGCAGTCTCAATGTACCCAATGTGGTGCATAATCAACAGTCTACCTGTATCCTACGTGTTGTATCTACAGCAGTCTCAGTGTCTCCTATGTAATGTAAATACTGCAATCTCGGTGTCTTGTAAACATATAAAGGATATGAGTGAGTGCTCCAGCTTCAGGTAGTTACAGGTGCCAAGAAATGGAGGATAAGCTGTAAATACATGCAGTGTGTACAAGGATATACTGTGTGCAGGGGTGGTGTTAGGGGCAGGCAGACTGGCAAGCTGCCTAGGGCCCTCGCTCCTCCAGAGATCCCCAACCAGTGTTGTGCCACTAACAGCGGCAGACCATGTGGCTGCTAAGGGGCCTGTGAGTAAGGTGGGCCCACCACCGTCCCCTCCCTCTGCATCATGCATTTAACTTATTGGCATAGATGCCGATACAGTTGAAAGCAATGATGGAGGAGAGGGCGTCAGATTCTCCCTCTCCCATCATTCCTCCTCTGACTCTGATGCAGCAGGCATGCAGCGACATCACTACATCTTGTGCTATACTGTGCCTGTAGTGGAGCTGCTGGGATGAGCTGCAGAAGCCAGAGCAGTGGTGGATTGGGGAGAGGTAAGTATTGTGTGTGTCTGCATTATCCTGTGTGTGTATGTGTGTGTTTGGGGGGCTGCATTATACTGTTTGTGTGTAGGGGTGCTGCATTATACTGTGTGTGGGTGAGAGGTTACATTATATTCTATGAGGGGAGCTGCATTATATTCCATGAGGGGGCTGCTTTATGTTCCATGAGGGGGCTGATTTATATTCTATGAGGAGATGCATTATATTCTATGAGAAGGGCTGCATTATATTCTATGGGGGACTGCATGGTACACTATGGGGGGACTGTATTGTACTCTATGAGTTGGGCTGCATTATACTCTATTGAGGACTATGGGTTACATTGTACTATATGTGGAGGACTATGGGGAGTGTGTTAAAGCATGTGGAGGAATATGGGGCACATTATATTATATGAAGGGCTATGGTGCAAATTATACTATATGGAGGACTATGCGGTACATTATACTATGTGGAGGACTATGCTGCACATTATGCTATATATGGAAGACTATGGGGTGTGCATTATATTATATGGAGGACTATGGGGTGTGTTATACTATATGAAGTACTAGGAGGGGTGCATTATACTATGTGGAGTACTATAAGGTGCATTATACTATGTTGCGGACTATATGGGGTGCATTATACTATTTTGGAGGACTATGCTACACATTATACTATGTGGAGGATTATGGGGTGCATTATACTTTGTGAATGAGTAGGGGGTGCATTATACTATATGAAGAACTATGGTGTACATTATACTTTATGGAGGACTATAGGGTGCATTATACTATTTGGAGGACTGTTGGGTGCATTATACTATATGGAGGACTATGAGGGGTGCATTATACTATGTGGAGGACTATGGGTGCATTATGCTATATGGAGGACTATGGGGTGCATTATACTATATGGAGGGATAGGAGGGGTGTATTATACAATGTGGAGTACTATAAGGGGCATTATACTATGTGGAGTACTATGCTGCACATTAAGCTATATGGAGGACTATAGTGTTTGCATTATACTATATGAGGACTATTAGGTGCATTATACTATGTGAAGGACTAAGGGGTGCATTATACTATATGGATGACTATGGTGTACATTATACAGATTCCACATTGCCTTTAACCAATACAGCATCAGGAGGTGCCGCCATAGGAACTACTGGCTCAACAAACTTCTTCAACAGAGATTTATGAAATACGTTATGGATCTTAAACGTAGCTGGAAGAGCCAATCGAAAAGAAACAGGATTAAGAATCTCCAAAATCATATAAGGTCCAATGAATCTTGGCTTGAACTTTGGAGACGAAACCTTCATAGAAATATTCTTTGACGACAACCAAACCATATCACCCAGTTTAAACCGGGGACCAATGGTCCTATGCCTGTTGGAAAACCGCTGGGCTGTTTCCTGAGAGAGGGACAACTTATCCACCACTTGGTCCCAAATCTGCTGCATTCTCTCTACCACAGTGTCCACACTTGGGCAGGTCGAAGATTTTACCTGCCCTGAAGAAAATCGAGGATGAAACCCAAAGTTACAGAAAAAGGGCGACATCAAAGTGGCAGAAATAGCTCTACTGTTTAGCGCGAATTCGGCCAAGGGCAAAAATGAGACCGAGTCATCCTGATCAGCAGATATAAAAGATCTCAAATAGGACTCCAAAGTCTGGTTTGTTCTCTTAGTCTGCCCATTGGTCTGAGGATGAAATGCAGAGGAGAAAGATAACTGAATTCCCAGATTGGAACAAAAAGCTTTCCAAAATCTGGAAACAAACTGGACTCCTCTGTCTGACACAATGTTCTCAGGAATCCCATGCTACCGAACCACCTGTTGTAAAAACAAGGGCACCAACTCTGAAGAAGATGGCAACTTTGGGGGTGGTACAAGATGGACCATCTTAGAAAATCTATCACAAATCACCCAGATAACAGTCATTCTCTGAGATACAGGAAGATCAGAAATAAAATCCATTGAGCTATGGGTCCATGGCCTCTTGGGCACCGGCAGGGGCATCAACAACCCACCAGAATGAGAATAGGGTTTAGACCGAGAACAAGTCCCACAGGACTGCACAAAATTCCTGACATCATGAGATAAGGCAGGCCACCAAAAAGACTGACTCACCAAATCTCTGGTACCAAAAATACCTGGATGACCAGCTAACGCGGAGCAATGAATTTCAGACATCACTCTCTTCCTACACTGGTCAGGAACATACAATTTTCCCATAGGACAACGCTCAGGTCTGTCCTCCTGAAATTCCTCCAGGGCACATCTCAAATCGGGCGAGATGGCGGAAAGAACTACCCCCTCACCTAGGATGGCAGTAGGCTCGGTCACAATAAGAGAATCCGCAAAGAAACTCCTAGAAAGGGCGTCCGTCTTAACATTCTTAGTGCCCGGAAGAAAAGAGACCACAAAATTAAAACGCGTGAAAAACAAGGCCCACCTAGCCTGTCTGCGATTCAAGCGTTTGGCTGATTCAAGATAAATCAAATTCTTGTGGTCGGTGAGGACCACAACTTGATGTCTAGCTCCCTCCAAGCAATGTCTCCACTCTTCAAATGCCCATTTCATGGCCAACATTTCCCGACTCCCCACGTCATAGTTACGTTCAGATGGTGAAAATTTTCGAGAAAAGAAGGCAAAGGAATTCATTTTAGAAGTCACCGGATCTTTTTGGGACAAAATAGCTCCTGCACCAATCTCAGAAGCATCTACCTCCACCTGAAATGGAAGTGAGACATCAGGTTGCCGTAGAACCAGAGCAGAAGTGAATCTCCGCTTAAGCTCCTGAAATGCCGAGACAGCCTCTGGAGACCAATTCAGCACATCAGCGCCCTTCTTGGTCAGATCAGTCAGTGGTTTGACAATACCAGAAAAATTACCTATAAATTTACCATAGAAATTAGCAAAACCCAAAAACTTCTGGAGAGCCTTCAAAGAAGTGGGCTGAACCCAATCATAAATGGCCTGTACCTTGGCCGGGTCCATTTCAATAGCCGACGGAAACAAAATAAATCCCAAAAATGAAATCCTCTGTACACCAAAGAGGCATTTCGATCCCTTAACATACAGGGAACTTTCCCTCGAAATCCGGAACACAGTCCGGACATGTTCAACATGAGAATCCCAATCACTGGAAAAGATCAAAATATCATCCAGATAGATGATCAAAAACTTATCCACAAAGTCCCGGAAAATATCATTCATAAAGGATTGGAAGACAGAAGGGGCATTAGTGAGCCCAAAAGGCATCACCAGGTACTTAAAATGTCCCTCTGGAGTATTAAACGCCGTCTTCCATTCATCCCCGTGCTTGATGCGAATAAGATTATATGCCCCCCTGAGGTCAAGCTTGCTAAACCAGCAGGCACTTTTAACTCTGGAAAATAAATCAGAAATCAGGGGTTACGGGTACTGATATTTAACCGTGATTTTGTTAAGGGAACAATAGTCAATACATGGCCTTAATGAACCATCTTTCTTGGTCACAAAAAAACCCCAGCACCTAAGGGTGAAGAGGATGGCCTAATATGACCCTTCTCCAACGACTCCTTGATATAAGATCGCATAGCATCATGTTCGGGTACCGATAAGTTGAAAAGCCGACCCTTGGGAAATTTACACCCGGGCATCAACTCAATTGCACAGTCATAACTCCTATGAGGAGGCAAAGATGCAGACTTACTCTCACTAAATACATCAGAAAAATCCAGCCAAATAATCAGGAATATCATGAGACTGGGGAGAGGTGGAGAAAACAGGAGTGTCACTAAGAACACACTGACAACCCCAACTCACCACAGACACAGATTTCCAATCCAAAACAGGATTATGAGTTTGCAACCAGGGAAAACCCAGAACAATAGCATCATGCAAATTGTGCAGCACCAAAAATTTACAATTTTCTTGGTGGTCCGGGTCCAAAACTGGGGTTTATTCTCCGCCAAAGGAGTAGCATCAATACCCCTCAAAGGAATAGGCATCCGCAGGGGTATCATGGGAAAACCACAACGTTTAGCAAAGTCCAAATCCATCAGATTTAAAGCTGCTCCTGAATCCACAAAAGCCTTAGCGGAAAATGTGGATATGGAGCAGATCAGAGTAATTGCCAAAAGGAACTTAGGTTGTACACTGCTCACAGCAAGTGTGTGTGCAAAACGTTTCTCTCGTTTAGGGCAGACAGAAATAGTATGAGAGGCGTCTCCACAGAAAAAACACAGCTTATTACGCCTTCTAAACTCCTGACATTGTGCCCTAGACAAAACCCTATCACATTGCATGGGTTCAGACATTTGTTCAAAAGGCAGCAACGCCTCTCGTGTAGTTTTACGTTCACGTAAACGCCGATCAACTTGAATGGCTAATGACATAGAATCATCAAGACCAGAGGGAACAGGAAATCCCACCATAACATCTTTTACGGTTTCTGATAAACCCTTCCGAAAGAGGGCTGCAAGGCACCATCATTCCATGTAGTAAGGACCGCCCACTTTCGGAATGAGTCAACCTCGCTGAGTGCTGCAGCAGCTGGATTTTGTAAGGGTGCCATTTGTGAGTAGCTAATATCAGCCGAAGGGATGTTCTACTGATGCCAGATTGGTGCGCTGAATTTGCAGAATGGGCAAAACAAAAATTGGAACAGGACCCTCAGTTCACACAGAACATTATGTTCAGTGATGAGGCAAACTTTTTTGGGTGGGCCATTTATATGGATACCAGCAAAAAAAAGCAGGTCGCACTCACCGATCTTGTAAAAAAAATTCCGCTCTTTATTGTCAAATGTTTAAAACATCATGGTCAGGAGAGTGAGGTCAGGAGTGTGCAAAAGCTGATGACGGCCATTTCGCGCTGAACAGTGCTTCTGCGAGTCAGAATGGGCAAAACAAAAATTGGAACAGAACCCTCAGTTTACACAGAACACTATGTTCAGTGATGAGGCAAACTTTTTGGGTGGGCCATTTATATGGATACACCTAAATAAAATGGGAATAGTGTCAGTTTTCTTGCGTAGGGTGTCTTGCATTGAAATCTGCTGCAATTACCCAGTTACTGCATTCACCAGACATCAAGTTATGCTAAAACCAAGCACACCGTTGTTTTTCTTGTGAAATTCTCAATAAGTTTGATGTGTCACATGACCCTCTTCCCATTGGAAAAAATAAAGTTGGATCCAAAATGGCCAACTTCAAAATGGCCCCAGGGTCACCACCCATCTTGAAAAGTTTTCCCCCTCCCATATACTAATGTGCCACAAACAGGAAGTTGATATCACCAACCATTCCCATTTTGTTTAGGTGGAACCATATACATGGCCCACCCTGTATAATGCAGGCCCCATAGTATAATTCAGCCCCATAGTATAATGTACCCCTATAGCAGTATAATGCACTCCCTAATGCAGTATAATGCACCCCCATAGCCATATAATGCAGCCCCACAGCAGTATAATGCACCCTTATAGCAGTATAATGCATCCCCATAGTAGTATAATGCAGCCGCATAGCAGTATAATGCAGCTCCATAGTATAATGCACTCCCATAGGGGTATAATCCACTCCCATAGGGGTATAATACACCCTCATAGTATAATGTAGCCTCATAGCAGTATAATGCACCCCATAATTGTATAATGCAGCCCCATAACAGTATAATGCAGCCCAATAGTATTATACACCCCCATAGTATAATGCAGCCCCATAGCAGTATAATGCACCCCATAGAAGTATAATGCACCCGAAAGCAGTATAATGCACCCCATAGCAGTATAATGCACCTTTATAGTATAATGCAGCCCCATAGCAATATAATGCAGCCCCATAGTAGTATAATGCACCTCCATATTATAATGCACCCCATAGCAGTATAATGCAACCTCATAGTATAATGCAGCCCCATCGTAGTATAATGCAGCCCTATAGTATAATGCATCCCTTTTCCCTCCCTCCTCCCACCCCATAGTAGTATAATACACCACCATAGTAGTATAAGGCAACCCCTGCCATGATCCAGGTTGGATATGACAGGTTTTGAATAAGTAACCTTTTTTTTCCTTTGAGCCGGTTGCTTAGAGATAGTTTTGCCCCCGGTGGCCATTAGGGCTATTACACAGTGGTGTATTTTGTTCTAGTTGCCCCCCGGTGGTGAGCGTTATTGCACGGGAATCTCTAACAGGTGTGAGACTCTGGCTCCTAACTATAAAGGTGTGTCAGGTGTTCTCACTCGCTGTTGGTGATATTGGTGTTTTCCAACCATCCTTGGTGAAGAAAAGAGCTAGAGAGAGTTCCTGGCAGCTCAGTCAGAATCCTGGAGTGGCAGCTATGGTGTCAGCGAGTAGCTCTTGTAAAGCATGGTGGAGTGGCAGCTATGGTGTCAGCGAGGAGTTCTTGCAAAGCTTGGTGGAGTGGCAGGTATGGTGTCAGCGAGGAGTTCTTGCAAAGCTCGGTTGTTATGGATGAGTCACCGAAGGAGGAAAAAACAAAAATAATAGCTAAGTCTAGAAAACCAGAGAAGTTGGCAGCTATCGGATTGCAGACCCCTGAACCTATCCACAACAACAAGCAGTAGCCGTGGGGGGTTCCTACGGTGCCCTAGACCCCTCGATCACAGCCGGAGAACTAAATTAGCCTAAAGACAGAAAGGGGAAATCTAAACTGCCCCAGAGCAGACCCCAAAGCAATAGGCAGCCCCCAACATATAATGACTGTGAAGCAAGATGAAAAACACTAACACAGATAGAAAGATAGGTTGAGCAAATGATGGGGCCCAAGCTAACTAAATAGGACAGGATAGAAAAGCTGCTGTCTGCAATCCGCAAAAAACCCTATCCAAAAATGTACCCACAGACTGATAGGAAAAACAGGCCCTGAAGTCGCTAAGCTTCAAAAGACTATATCAGCACTCAGGTAAATTCTGAAGACAGAGCCAGAGATCAACAGATCAGAGACAAAAATGGAATTCAGCTCACCCCCAGCCGGGGATGGCTGAACTCCAAAAAGCAAGGCAAACAAAACCAGAACTAAAGAGTACAAAAAGCAGAGCAAAACTTAGCTTTGAGAAGCAGAGATCAGACTGGTCTCCAAGAATCCAGCAGGAAAATCACCAGCAAGGCAGCAGGGCGTCGGCTGCCTTATATCCAGTCATCAGTTCCTGTGACCCAGTCATCATCTACCTGCTCAGCTGTTTGGTAATCAGCCTCACTACCTTCCTTCGCCAGAAGAGGTAGTTCATCAGACCTCACTGGTGAAGGGAAAAATGAACTCACAACACTTGGTGGAGTGGCAGCTATGGTGTCAGCGAGGAGTTCTTGCAAAGATTGGTGGAGTGGCAGCTATGGTGAAAGCTGCACTCAGATGCTGGACTCTGTTGCTGGAAGAGAGCTGCACTCACATGCTGGACTCTGTTGCTGGAAAGATGCACTCACATGCTGGACTCTGTTGCTGGAAGGCTGCACTCAGATGCTGGACTCTGTTGCTGTAAAGCTGCACTCAGATGTGGGACTCTGTTTCTGGAAATCTGCACTCAGGTGTTGGATCCGGTTGGAGGAAAAGATGCACTCAGGTGTCGGACTCTGTTGCTTGGAGCATTAGCAACAGAGCAAAGCTGAGTGGTGTTTCCCTGTTTGTCACTTTCCTCAATGTGTGTTTTAGTGCAGTGGTGGGATTAGTTTCTGCACCGTCCACTTCACTAGTAAGGGATTGGTTCAGGGCGAGCTAGGAATTTCAGGTATCCTGATCGGCGCTCGGTGCAGAACTGGCCTAGGGATCGTTAGGAGTGTAGAGACACTGACTCAGGGGAGTGCAGGAGGTCTCCACGTCCCTGTTCCCTATCACAGGGCCACCATTGTAATTGTTTTCCTGGTTTTCCCCTTTATTCTGAAATTCGCCCTGCTGGAGGTGGTGTATCCAGACATATGTGTACTACTGAAATTCGCCTGCTGGAGGAGATGCATCCGGCTGCATGTTCTATTATTTAAATTCGCCCTACTGGAGGCGGTGTATCCATGGTCACGCGTGTCATATAAATTTGCCCTGCTGGAGGCGGTGTGTCCAGTCACACGTGACCATGACAGCCCCACAGTATAATGCAGCCCCTTTCCCTCCCTCCCGACACCCCTATAGCAGGATAATGCAGCCCTTTTCCCTCCATCCCCCCACCCCCATAGTGGTATAATGCACCCTTATAGTAGTATAATGCACCCTCATAGTATAATGCACCCCATAGCAGTGTAATGCAACCCATTGCAGTGTAATGCAACCCATAGCAGTATACTGCACACTTACAGTTATGGCCAAAAGTGTTGACACCCCTGCAATTCTGTCAGATAATGCTCAGTTTCTTTCTGAAAATGATTGCAAACACAAATTCTTTGGTATTATTATCTTCATTTAATTCGTCTTAAATGAAAAAAACACAAAAGAGAATGAAGCTAAAAGCAAAACATTGATCATTTCACACAAAACTCCAAAAATGGGCCAGACAAAAGTATTGGCACTCTCAGCCTAATACTTGGTTGCACAACCTTTAGCCAAAATAACTGCGACCAACCGCTTCCGGTAACCATCAATGAGTTTCTTACAATGTTCTGCTGGAATTTTAGACCATTCTTCTTTGGCAAACTGCTTCAGTTCCCTGATATTTGAAGGGTGCCTTCTCCAAACTGCCATTTTTAAGATCTCTCCACAGGTGTTCTATGGGATTCAGATCTGGACTCATTGCTGGCCACCTTAGAAGTCTCCAGTGCTTTCTCTCAAACCATTTTCTAGTGCTTTTTGAAGTGTGTTTTGGGTCATTTTCCTGCTGGAAGACCCATGACCTCTGAGGGAGACCCAGCTTTCTCACACTGGGCCCTACATTATGCTGCAAAATTTGTTGGTAGTCTTCTAACTTCATAATGCCATGCACACGGTCAAGCAGTCCAGTGCCAGAGGCAGCAAAGCAACCCCAAAACATCAGGGAACCTCCGCCATGTTTGACTGTAGGGACCATGTTCTTTTCTTTGAATGCCTCTTTTTTTCTCCTGTAAACTCTATGTTGATGCCTTTGCCCAAAAAGCTCTACTTTTGTCTCATCTGACCAGAGAACATTCTTCCAAAACGTTTTAGGCTTTTTCAGGTAAGTTTTGGCAAACTCCAGCCTGGCTTTTTTATGTCTCGGGGTAAGAAGTGGGGTCTTCCTGGGTCTCCTACCATACAGTTCCTTTTCATTCAGACGCAAACGGATAGTACGGGTTGACACTGTTGTACCCTCGGACTGCAGGGCAGCTTGAACTTGTTTGGATGTTAGTCGAGGTTCTTTATCCAACATCCGCACAATCTTGCGTTGAAATCTCTTGTCAATTTTTCTTTTCCATCCACATCTAGGGAGGTTAGCCACAGTGCCATGGGCTTTAAACTTCTTGATGACACTGCGCACGGTGGACACAGGAACATTCAGGTCTTTGGAGATGGACTTGTAGCCTTGAGATTGCTCATGCTTCCTCACAATTTGGTTTCTCAAGTCCTCAGACAGTTCAGTGGTCTTCTTTCTTTTCTCCATGCTCAATGTGGTACACACAAGGACACAGGACAGAGGTTGAGTCAACTTTAATCCATGTCAACTGGCTGCAAGTGTGATTTAGTTATTGCCAACACCTGTTAGGTGCCACAGGTAAGTTGCAGGTGCTGTTAATTACACAAGTTAGAGAAGCATCACATGATTTTTCGAACAGTGCCAATACTTTTGTCCACCCTCTTTTTTATGTTTGGTGTGGAATTATATCCAATTTGGCTTTAGGACAATTCTTTTTGTGTTTTTTCATTTAAGACAAATTAAATGAAGATAATAATACAAAAGAATTTGTGTTTGCAATCATTTTCAGGAAGAAACTGAGCATTATTTGACAGAATTGCAGGGGTGTCAATACTTTTGGCCACAACTGTATAGTAGTATAATGCACCCCCATAGTATAATGCAACCCATAGTATAATGCAGCCTCTTTCCCTCCCTTCCACCACCCCCATAGTAGTATAATGCACCCCTATACTGGTATAATATGCCCCATACTGTGGCTTTACAAAAAAAAAAAGTTTTTCCTTACCTGGCCAAGGTGCAGTGGTGTCCTCCTCTCTGATTCAGATGAGACATGCAGCATCGTTCTGGCGTATGACATACGTCGGCGACGTGCGTGCTGATGTCAGCTGCCGGTCTGTATTGGCTGGCAGCTGATAACTGTTGCCGTGCGGGAGGAATCAATTGCACGGCAACAGATTTTAACTGATCAGGAGGACACGCGATCAGTTAATGAAGCGCTGGGGCCCAGTGAGCAAAACAGAGGGGGCCTGCTGCAGGTCCCCTCTATTCATCAGGCCTCATTTGCCAGTAAGGGCAGTAATGCCCTGATGGCGGCCCTAGATGCGGAAGTCATCAAAGAGATGCTGGGACACTGGCAAAAGGATGCCGCAAGCGTGGATATGCACTGTGATACAGAAGGTCACCAGGGATGGAAAGTAGGCAAAATAAAAATACAGCAGTTATATACTATAGTGAGGAAAATAGGGAATTTTGAATTAAAGTGCTTTAGAAAATAGCTTAGATTATTACATAGTTTCGGACTATCCCTTTAATCCTCTATTCACATATCTATTGTTCATGCGACAATATTTTTGGTCCATGGAAAAAGTTACATGCCCCTGATGCCCTGGTAACAGGTAAGAAATATCACAACATGGACTATTCTCTTCTGTATTTTGTATGTAACTCACCTATTCAAGTCTATGGGTGAGAAAAAAAATCTGATCCCATATGAATCATCTGTATAGGATCCGATTTTTATGGATACATTGCAATTATTAACATAGAAAACTATATTTGGTCTGGGTGAACCCGAACTGTAAAGTACCGAATGCCTAATGTCTGCTACTGAACCCCGAACAAGGACTATTCACTGGAAGTTTGGTTTACTGTTCAGGTTTGGATGCCTAATAAAGTTTGTTGAAAGGCTGCAGAGCAGCCAATTAATAAGCTTTTAGGCTGTGGGCACTTCCAGAGCAATTACAGCCATACCAAGTATTGGCATGTCTGTGACTGGCTGGCGCAGCACGTGACCTGGCTTGTATAAATGCTGGATCACGAGTGCCATCGCCATTCTGCTCTGATTAGTGTAGGGACAGGACAAAGTTGGATTGAGGGACGGTGTTAGGTAGCACACTCTGCCAAAAAGCCGCTGTAACTGCTAGCTTTCTCTACGCCTCCTTCTTTGTGTGTTGTACAAAAAGCCGCTGTGTGCACTGCATGTGACTCAGGGGGAGAACTGTGCCAAAAAGCAGCTGTGTTTACTGTGCACCCATATCTGTGGGAGTACTGTCCCAAAAGCAGTTGTGTGTACCCTGCATCCCCTGCCTGTGGGAGTAGTGTGCCTTTAAGCCGCTGTGTAAACTCAGCAACCCTGCCTGTGGGAGTACTGTGCCAAAAGTTGCTGTGTGCACTCTGCAACCCTGCAAGTGGGAGTACTGTGCCAAAAGCTGCTGTGTATACTCTGCAGCGTTGTCTGTGGGAGTACTGTGACAAAAGCCGCTGTGTACTCTGCAACTTTGCCTGTATGAGTACTGTGACAAAAGCTGCAGGAGAGGTCTGGATGGAGATTATAGCATGCAGGAAGGATGTAGACCACAAGGGGGTCGTGTTGGTCACAGGAGATGCCGGTCGTGCACCCTTAGTGACACTGGGGATGAACGTGCTAAAGGAGGTGGGACAACTACTGACTAGTGAGCCACAGGGACCTTTCTTGAACCAATGGAACCCACGAACCCCCCAACGGAAGGTGTTTCAGAAGCTAATCCGAGCAGCTCAAGCCCAGGAAATGTCAGAAGACGGAAGAGTTTCGGGAAAGGTGATGGTGCCAGCGGCTACAAAGACTACTTTACCGTCCGGCCAGACAGTGCTCACGTTGCCAGTGCAAGCTTGTACTCCTCTGGAGGGAGTGGAGGTGCAGATCGAGCCAGCAGCGATGGACCAAATACGCCCTGGATTGCTCGTCGCTCAAACACTAGCCACAGTTCAAGACGGCAACAGTGTAGTGCTGTGTGTCAACCAGAGGACCGAATTTATCACCCTTATACCCAAGAGTGAGATGGCCCAAATCCTGGGCATGCCGGAGAAGCTAATGCCACCTGAAGTAGTACAGCTGGCCATTGTGCTAGGGGATCCCTGGACTTTAGCAGTTACAGCCATATTGAAGTCTCTGCCTGGCAGCCAGAAAGAAAGTTATAGAATTTTAGAGAAGATGCGGGCAGAATTGACGGGACTGTCACCTCAACAAGTGTAGCAAGTAGGGGATGTACTGGAGCGCTATCAGGAAGGTTTTGCCCACCATGAAGATGACTTCAGTTGCACTCAGACCGTCGCTCATGAAATTCCTACCGGGAGTGCCGCACCAATCAGAGAGAGATATCGCCAAATACCCCCCCATATGTACAAGGAGGTAAAGGAGATGCTGGCTCATATGCTGTGAAGTGGAGTAGTATGAGAGAGTCAGAGTCGTGGGTGGCTCCCATTGTGCTAGTCTGAAAAAAAAGACGGGACCCTGCGGTTCTGTGTCGATTATAGGCGGCTGAACGCCTGCACTGTGCGGGACTGTTATCCATTACCCTGAATTGAGGAGTCCCTCTCTGCCCTGGGACGGGCAAAGTATTTTTCCATGCTTGATCTGGCCAGCAGGTACTGGCAGGTGCCAATGGCAGAACATGACCGGCCGAAAACTAGGCGAGGATGCCAGCAGACATTACACCGAACACCGCCGGCATTCTGCTACCCACGGGACCTTCAGAGAATAATAGGCTGCAGAGTCCCGATAAGTGAAACCGTTAACAAGAGACTGTTTAGTTAACCAACTTTTATTTGGCTTTACCTTTGTACTGTTTGTTTACCCGGCTATCTCCCTATGAGGCGTTTTCCAACTGTTAAATAATTAATTATAGTTGATCCCTGCTCTGCAGCATTTGCGTTACTGCATCCCAGTGTAATAACCTGCAGGTACTGAGGATGTCGCCACGGAACAGAGACAGACCAAGAGTTAAAGGGTTTATTTACAGGGGATAAATTCTCCACGCAGGGAGAAGCAGTAAGGGGATTAAATGAGTAAGAGTAACAATATAAACAGCAAAATAGACTAAGAAAACTACTAAACAGTTATTCAAAGTTGAGACAGTTCAACTGGCATTAATATGACTTATCAGTCCGGAGAAAGCTTGATCCCAGGGTCTTTTTTACCCACGTTGGCGCTGTCACAATCTCTGTAGTCTCCTCTGGATGTAGCTGAAACCTCAGGGGTTAAAGCAGGAAGCAGGGAGACGCTGCGGAACTGAGTCTCCCCTGCTCTAAGTCTCTGTATGGTACACTGTCAGTCTCTCTGCAGTAGCGATGCTACGCACACTTGGAAGTCTCTTGGCCACACTCAGGAGCCCCGGCTTGTCACTGCGTTCCCCAGTACTGCGCGCTCAGGTCACTGCCTTTGCACTGTCAGTGGGAAGGTCTCCTCTGGTCACGGAGGCTACCGAATCCACGTACTCACATACAGTGCGCACTATGTCTCGAACTTCAGTCCCAGAACTCTGACAGGGAGTTCTCTCTCTCTTGGAGCGTGGCGCTGCAGCCTGCTTTCTCTCTGGCTCGCTCTCCCCTGTCTCTGGCATGCTCTCCTCTGTGCCTGGTGCGCTCTGCTTTAGCGCCCTCTGCCTGCACACCTTCCTGTCCATGGTCCCTTCCTTTTCCTCCCTGTCCCCTGCAGTCACATGGTCTAGTCAGACCAGTGCAGAAAGTCTTCCCCCCGGCAACCCTGCTGTCAGGCTAAGTGGTTCCGAATAAGGAGCAGAAAAGGTAACCTCCTTTGGATGCTTCCTTCTCTTTACCCCCTTGCACCAGCACCTGCTTATTACAGCTACAAAAATTTCTATGAGGCTGTGACGCTCACGTGGGGAGAGCCCGGCCAATCTGTCCAGTGTGGTCCAAGAGTGGACTGACCACCATGGACGTCTCAATGAGCCCGAAGCTATAGTAAAGAAGAAACAAGCAGCTACAATCTGCTTGTTTCCTCCTCAGTCCTCATCTGTCCCCGACAGCAGAAAACAAACATTTTCCTACTAGAAAGCATAAGCATCAGGTTGCACATTTACATTGGCTCAAGGTTTAGCCACGTTCATACTATCAGTATTTAAATGGTCAGTATTTTCCATCAGTATTTGTAAGCCAAAACCAGGAGTGGAACAATGACAGGAAAAGTCTAATAGAAACACGTCACCACTTCTGTATTTATCACCCACTCCTGGTTTTGGCTACAAATACTGATGTAAATTACTCACTAAATACTGAAGGTGTGAACGTGGCCTTACACCATGACTAGGTGAAACAGAAGCATGTATCAGATGTTGAACACTCGCTTTGGTCTCAGCCTTGTATTTCACCTACATACTGTACCATGTTTTTTAAAATATGCTAATATATTATAGAGATATAAAACATGATTATCTCGCTAATAATCCTACAAATTATTGTTAATAATCAGAAAAATACTTTTTTTTTTCTTTTTTTTTCAGGTCCTCCGGTCACTGTGGGGATGAGTATACACATATCCAGCATTGACCAAATATCTGAGGTCAATATGGTGAGTAAAATAAATTTACTGATTATTAATGCAAAGTTACATTGTTAGTTTGTTGTTTCATCACTTTTTATTATTATTTACTGTTTGGATTAGGATAAAATGTTGGTAAGACTGCAAAGGATAAAAAGTAAAAAAACAACAACTTTACATTGAGCACTAACCTCTTTTACCATTGCTGCATATGCTGCATTTACAAGATACAAAATTGGAATAGTTACAGAGCTGTGCAAATTTATTGGGACAAAGCATTTTTTTTAAGTAAAATCATAAGTTAGTTTCCAGTCAGTGATTCAAACCAGTTTTAACTGCTTTGAACAGGTGTGAGGGTACAACCTTGAGTAACAAAATGTGGTTTGACTGGTTTTAGCCAGAAAATAACAGCTGGCTGCCCCCTCAGCTTCAGTTGAGAGCTTGTTTCTGTGAGGAGTGGCTTAGCGTACTTTTTCTCTCAGTGTGATTCGTGCCTGTAAAAATGGATGTTACTCCACGGAAGAGGTCTAGAATTATTACTCTTAATGAACATACAAGTCTGACTGTAAGAGAAATTGCTTCCATCGTTGGTATTGGAAAATCTACCGTTTCAAGAATAATTCGCAGACACAATGAAACTGGATCATTTTCTCCAAAACGAAAAGGGAAATGTGGAAGAAAAAGGAAAACGAGACCAAGAACTGATAAAACACTTATCAGAAATAGTAAAATTAATGCAAGAAAAACAAGTAAAGACCTCCAAAGAGACTTGTTCGCTGCAGGTATTGATATTAGCGATTCGTCTGTACGTCGCAGGCTTCTTGAAGTTGGACGTAGGGCAACAAAGCCAGGAAAGAAACAACTTCTGACATCTTCAATGAAGGCAAAACGACTCGCATGGGCAAAAAAATATAAATCTTGGACAACTAGCCAGTGGAAAAAGGTAATTTTCAGTGATGAAACCCATCTTTTTGGTCAATGCAGGACTGGCCTGGCAATTCACCAGACTTAAATCCTATTTGTGGAGCATTGAGAAGAGACGTCTTGGCAAAATGGACTGTACAACCAAAGAACGCCTGATAAACAGTGCCATACAATTGTGGTTCCATGATGAAGAATTGAAGAATTTATGCAAAAACTTGGTAGAATCAATGCCAAAACGCTTTGAAAATCTCATATCTGCTAAAGGAGGACATATTTCTTACTAAAATTAGTATGTAACAGTGCATTGTAACATGTTATTATTAAATATTCAAAAATATGTGTTTTTTTTGCTTTGTCCCAATTAATTTGCACATAACTGTAAATAAGCAATTAGACCAAAATCATAAATGTCTTCATATGGTGAGAGGTATGGAAGCATTCTTGAAAGGGATTGCCCCATATCCTACATTTATGGCATATCCACTGAATATTCTAAAAATATATCACAGGTGTAGATCTGTCCGTGGGGGATCAGCATCTATATTGGGGACAGGGCCCCGTCCGGCTCTGCTGGCCATGTAGCAGAGTGGATGTGCCATGAATGTAGGTGATGAAAGTATTCTTTAATGTTCCAGCTACTATTGTATGTACAAGTCACCTTATTAAATTTACATTTGATAAGGTGACTTTACATTTAACACCAAAGATGGTGTAATATGTCACATGATGAACAATTATTAAAATATGTACTGTGGAGACATTAATAAAACATAATAAAAAGAATAGTTAAAAGGGAATATTTTATGTGATTCATGCTGCCCAATCCACGGGCTGCAGAAATCAAAGTCTGGCTACACGATGGTAGATCAGCCAGGGATTATAGCCGGACATGAGACTGCACCACGTTCCAAATTATTATGCAAATTGTTTTTAAGTGTCATAGCGTTTTTTTCTTGTTTGTTTTAATGAAACCCATTGATGGTATTGTGTCTCAGGGTTCTTTGGATCACTGAAATTAATCTTAGATACCTGTGATAATTAGTTTGCCATGTGAGCCAAATAAAAGGAAAACTGGATGTTCCACACTATTGAGCAGGCCACAGTTTTCAAGTAAAATGGGAAAGATAAAGGATCTCTCTGCTGCCGAAAAGCATCAAATAGTGCAATTCCTTGGTCAAGGGATGAAAACATTAGATATTTCCCAAAAACTTAAGTGTGATCATCGTACTGTTAAGAGATTTGTGGCTGATTCTGAGCACAGACGTGTTTGTGCTGTTAAAGGCAGAATGAGGAAGGTTTCTGCCAGGAAAGTTCATCGGATTAAGAGAGCAGCTGCTAAAAAGCCATTACAAACAAGCAAACAGATATTTGAAGCTGCTGGTGTCTCTGGAGTCCCTCGCACCTCAAGGTGTAGGATCCTTCAAAGGCTTGGTGCATAAACCTACTATTCGGCCACCCCTAAACAGTGCACACAAGCAGAAACCAGTTGCAGTGGGCCCAGACATACATGAAGACTAATTTTCAAACAGTTTTGTTTACTGATGAGTGTCGAGCATCCCTGGATGGTCCAGATGGAGTAGTGGATGGTTGGTGGATGGCCACCATGTCCCAACAAGGCTGTGATGTCAGCAAGGAGGTGGAGGAGTCATGTTTTGGGCTGAAATCATGGGGAAACAGCTGGTAGGGCCCTTTAAGGTTCCTGAAGGTGTGAAAATGACCTCTGCAAAGTATATAGAGTTTCTGACTGACAACTTTCTTCCATGGTATATAAAGCAGAAACGTGCATGCAGGAGCAAAATCATCTCCATGCATGACAATGCACCATCTCATGCTGCAAAGAATGCCTTTGAGTCATTGACTGCTATGGGCATAAAAGGAGATAAACTCATGGTGTAGCCACCATCTTCCCCCGACCTCAACCCTATAGAGAACCATTGGAGTATCATCAAGCAAAAGATCTATGAGGGTGGGAGGCAGTTCACATCAAAACAGCAGCTCTGGAATGGTACCCGGGTCCTTAAAGAAGGAGCTCAAAACTACTGGTTTGAGGAGGGAAACATGAAAGGAGTTAGGCACACATAAGGAAGTAGTCAATTTCAGTTTGTAAGTGACCGCGTTGATTTGTCTCAAGACTTCAAAGGGCCCAAGGAAGCAGGGACCCAATTTGTAGGACAGCAATTTAAGATGGATGTACTTGGAGGAGAGCCATACCTTGGCGAAAGGTAGGAGCATCCTGACGTCTCTTGTCTGCATGCCTTTTCATATGTTGAGAGGCTCTCTCCAATGCAGTTTTGGTATCTTTCCAAACTTTCGAGAAATCTTCGGAAAAAGTATCAGCTTCCGGAACGCCAGACGGTCCAGAGATGGGAAGAGGAATTCCGGGTTGCAGTCCAAACACAATCTGAAAGGATCTGAAAGGGAGACTTTCAAGAAGATTCACTTACTTGGTTGTTGTAGAAGAATTCCGCCCAGGGCAGTAACTCTACCCAGTCGTCGTAATGCGCGCTGACGAAGTGACGCAGGAATCCAGCCAGGATTTGATTAGTCCTTTCCACTTGCCCATTGGATTGGGGATGGTATGCCTAGGAAAAATCTAGTTCTATTTTTACCGGATTACAAACCGCTCTCCAGAATTTTGAGGTGAACTGGATGCCTCTGTCAGACACGATGTGGAGAGGAAAACCATGGAGATGGAAGATGTGCTGAATGAAGAGATCTGCAAGTTCTGGGGCAAACGGGAGACAAGATAGCAGATTGAAGTGAGCCATTTTAGAGAAGTGGTCCACCACTACCCAAACCACTGAACAGCCGGAAGAGATTGGAAGATCCGTGATTACGTCCATCGCTATATTGTGCCAGGGAGCAGATGGAATCGGAAGAGGCTGAAGCCTACCGGCGGGTAGGACAGGCTGCGACATACTCCTGGATATCCTTACCCATAGTAGGCCACTAGTAGTAACGGGTGATAAGTTGCAGAGTCTTCCTCTGACCGGCGTGACCAGCCAACTTGGAAGAGTGACCCCACCGAAGGACACGATTATGTTCTGAGGCAGTCACGAGAGTTTTCCCTGGGGGAAGTCGGGTAAGATCAGCAGAGGCAACAGAGACTAACCTTGAATGTTCAATGATGTGCTGAGGTTCTTCCCCCTGATCAGGAGGCAAAAAGGATCTGGAGAATGCGTCTGCCTTGACGTTTTTGTTAGCCGGACGAAAATGAAGGACAAAATTAAATCGAGCAAAAAAAAAACACGGCCCAGTGCACCTGGCGGGGATTTAGCCTCTGTGCGGTTTGGATGTAGGCAAGGTTTTTGTGATCGGTGAATATGGCTACCTGGTGAAGAGCTCCCTCAAGAAGATGCCTCCATTCTTGCAGGGCTAATTTGATAGCCAACAGTTCCCGATCCCCAAAGAAATAGTTCCTTTCTGCAGGGGAAAAAAAACCTTGGAAAAAAAACCACAAGAGATCATTCGAACAGTAGACGATTTCTGGGTAAGAACTTCTCCAAGCATCGACCTCAAGAAAAAAATGCTCATTAGAATTTGGACGATGAAGAATGGGTGTAGCAGCAAAGGCATTTTTGAGAGAAACAAAGGCGTCCTCTGCCTCGGAGGGGCCAATCCTTGGGATTTGTACCTTTCCGGGTTAAAGCTGAGATGGGTGCCACTCGGGTGGAAAAGTGAGGAATGAATTGCCTGTAGTAGTTGGCGAACTCCAGGAACCGCTGTATGGCTTTCAGCCACTTGAGGACAGCCATCAACTTCTCTGGATCCATTCTTAATCCTTTGGAGGATACAATGTAACCAAGGAAAGGCAAAGAGGATTGTTCAAAAAGGCATTTCTCAAACTTGGCATACAGCCTGTTCTTTCCGAGTCTCTGTAAGACCACACGCACTTGTCTCTGGTGCAAAGCCAAGTCAGCCGAGAAAATCAGAATGTCATCCAGGTAGACAACAACACAAGTATAGAGCAGATCCCTGAATATGTCAATGACAAATTCCTGAAAAACCACGGGTGCATTGCTTAGGCCAAACGGCATTACCAGGTATTCGTAATGCCCATCACGGGTGTTGAAGGCTGTTTTCCATTTGTTTCCTTCTCGGATTTGGATCAGGTTGTAGGCCACTCTGAGATCCAATTTGGTGAAGATCTTGGCCCCTCGGAGAAGATCAAACAGTTCTAAAATAAGAGGTAATGGATACCTGTTTTTTACCGTGAACTGGTTTAGGCCCCGGTAGTCGATACAGGGCCACAGGGATCGTCCTTCTTCACGAAGAAGAATCCTGCTCCTGCCGTTGAAGATGACTTTCGGATAAATCCTCTGGCCAGGTTCTCTTGGATGTAGTCCGACATAGCTTGAGTCTATGCTTGGGAAAGAGGATAAACTGTCCCACGGGGAGGAGATGTTCCGGGAAGACGATCAATCGGACAGTCATACGACGTGTGTGGGGGAAGTCTGTCTGCCTCTTTTTTCCCAAAGACATCCGAGAAGGACCAGTAAGAGGAAGGTAACCCTGGCAAGGTAACAGGTTGGACAGGAGACAAAACTGGTAGGACCGGGGTTAAACATTGGTCCATATAGTAATCTCCCCAGCGCAGAACTTTTCCTGTTCTCCAATTAAGGACCAGTTCATGCATCTGGAACCATGGTAATCCTAAAAGCAAGGGGTGAGACAAACCAGGGTATAAAAACGGATTCTTTCCGAGTGCATTAGACCTACCCGGAGTTCCACAGGCTCAGTCTGGAACTGGACGGGCTCGGTCAGTGGCTTGCCATCTACGGCGGTCACCCGCAAGAAGTCGGGAAGACACTGGACTGGTAAGCGGTAATGATCCACAAGCGCCTGCTGGATAAAGTTCCCGGCGGCTCCGGAATCCAGCAGACAAGGTCCAGAAAATGTTATTGCTCCGAAGGAGACGGAGACCGACATCTGCAATGAGGGAGAGAAATGTTCTCTACCAAGGGTGGCCTCTCCTACCGAACCTAGGCACTGTTGTTTTCTGACCTCTTTGGACAGGTACGAATCAGGTGCTCGGGATTACCACAGTAGAGGCAACTTCCTTCTTTGTGATGCGCCTTCTGGCGGCGGCTGGCCAAACTCACCTGTTCAACCTCCATGACCTCAGGGGAGAGAGGTGAGGTAGCCATCTTAGGAGAACTAGAGCCCAGGTGGTAGGGCCTTTTGTCTTGTTTGAGCTCCTTGCATTGTTCCTAAAAACACAGGTCAAGCCGGGTTGCCAAGCATATCAGATCATCCAAGGTAGTAGGCCTGTCCTGTCAGTTCATCCTTGATTCCTCCCGAGAGGCCCTCCCAGAAGGTAGCCACCAAGGAATTGCTATTCCAGGATAACTCAGATGAGAGAGTACGGAACTGAACAGCATACTGAGCCACCGTGAGAGTTCCTTGACATAAGCGGAGCAGAGCTGAAGCTGTCGATGTAGCACGAGCAGGTTCATCAAAGGTCCTGCGAAAAGCTTATAGGAAAGATTGAAGATTATTAACCAGAGGGTCCCCTCTCTCCCATAGAGGGTTCAGCCAGGCGAGAGCCTCTCCAGCAAGATGTGACATCATGAAGCCCACCCTGGCTTGGTCAGAAGCAAACATATGCCCCAGGATTTCGAAGTGCAGAGTGCACTGATTGATGAGACCCCGACACTGAGTGGGGGCGCTGTGGAAGCTGGTGGGAGCTGCCAGGTGAGGGCCTTTACTTGCCATGCAGGTGGGTACCTGGGTGCTGGTAGACGAGTCAGGTGCAGTCGAGGTCTGCAGGGAATCCATGCGGGTAGACAAGCTGCGAAGATAAGTCGTGATCTTGTCCTGTTGATCCCTTAAATGGGTCATCTCTTGGCAAAGCTCCACAGTCGGAGGCCTCTGGGATCCAGTGGGTTCCATGGCGGGAGCAATCTGTAACGAATGGAAGCGGAGGCACAGATGGTGAAGTTCACATTCGTTTTTTATTTTTAGAGTGGAACCTCGAGACCACGGTCCGGGGGGCTCCAAAGGGGGCGTGACTAGTTAGTCCCAGGTATCTGTAGTAAAGTCCCTTGAACAGGACCAGAATGAAATACCTGGGGGACACAGGTGCTACCTCCAGTTAGACCTCGGACACGTGGCAGCTGTCCCAGCTGGACAAACAGTAACAGTTATAACAGATCAGATGGTGCTGACCGGCAGACACCGGGTATCCGATGTGAAGCTGGCACTGGTGAGGAAGGTCAGGTTCTGGGTAGATGATAGGAAGCTGGCTCCAGTAACCTTGACATAGTCCTCGGGTTCGGATGGCAAATGGCATAACGGGATGGCACTTGAATAGATGGATACTGATGTTGCCTGAGATAGTTGAACACTGGTCACTGATACTCTGTGGAGACAAACAGTATGAACAAGTGCAAATGGATTGCTAACCCAGCGCAGACAGAACAGAGACTGAACCAGATGTAGCAAGAGTAGATACTCGTTGCTCCAGCACTCTCCGTATGGAGGAGAGGCCAGAAATAGTAATCAGTGCGCTGTCTTTGGATAATTGCTACTTTCAAGAAATGCGCGCTGTCCCTTTAAGAGACCAGATGAAAGTGTGCTCGCATCCTATGCACTCTCCCTGAAGGCCTGCTGGCAGCATACCAGGAAGTGGGGGAGAGAGAAGAAACAGCAGGACGCTGAGAGACTGACAGAGCACAAGGATCCAGGCAGGGTCCTCGCTGAGGTACCAGGGCAGCGTTGAAAGCAGGAGCAGATGAGGGACCAGAACTGGAGGCAGTGCCAGAACCAGGACCGGGTGTAGCACAGTGTAATATAATCCCGATATGCAGGCTCCATATAGTATAATGCACTCCTCATAGGTAGACTCTATATGGCAAAATGCACCACCATAAGCAAACTCTATATACTGTAATGTACTCCCCATAGGCCTGTATTTTTTTATATTTTACTCACAATAGGCCTTTATATAGTATAATGCAATACCCATAGGCCTCTATATAGTATAATGCACTAGCCATAATCCTCCATATAATATAATACACTCCTCATAGTCCTCCATATAGTATAATGCACTCCCCATGTGCCTCTATATAGTATAATGTACTCCCCATAGGTCTCTATATAGTATAATGCACTCCCCTTAGGCCTTCATATAGTATAATTCATCACCCATAGGCCTCCATATAGTATAATGCACTTCACATAGGCCTCTACAGTATAATGCACTACCCATAAGCCTCTATATAGTATAATGCAATGCTCATTGAATTTACGATTACGCACCTAATACAAGCCTATGGGGAAATTACAGAAAACTCAGCGTACCCGCAAGATAAATTTGCATGTTTCAGATTTGGAACTCAGACCGCAGCTCGATTTTCATTGCATTTAAAAGAAGCCCAGTGGGCAGAAGACTATAAATCCCATCCACTTCACTGAAACTGTAAGACGCTGCGTTTTTAGGCAGTGTCAAAAATGCACCAAAACCTCATTGTGGGAAAGTAACCAAACTGTTGAGCCAGAACTTCCTAATGAATACCACCAAAATTCAGATGCAAATCAATAGAGTGTGGTAAGGCGAATGCCTATGTGGTTAATGGGAGGTATGTATCACAGAGGTGTGTGGTCCTGTGATGGGAGCCTGGGCTTGTTTTGGGTCAAAACACAAAAATTGAGCTTGGTTTGAGTTGGTATACATGCAGCATATAAATGCATGTTCACATTGGCCATAAAGCATACAAAACCTACAAAAGGCAAAATGAGAAAAACCCTGCTGTAATTAAATAAAAGTGCATTTAAGTAATACAGAGTTCTTAGTAATATTGTTTTTGATCAAATATAGCATAAAAGCCGTCCCACCATTGACAAGTTGACTCTGTGGTCGGGGCGGTCCTACACTGTCTAATATTAAAAACCTTATTATGTGTCAAAGTTGACGTCAGTGTGTGAATAAGGGCAGACAAAAGGACCGGGTCCCAACCAATGAACACCAGTCAGGGGAAGGCTTTAAATAATATTAAAAACCTTATCATGTGTTCTATGACTGACAGCCAGCGGCACTCAGGAGGAATAAAGTTCATTTACCTTCAGTAAAGCAGCCAGACAGCTTTATGACGCTATTAGAGTCACAGAGATACCGCGACAGAGAGAGGCCGGAAGATCACGGTGCCTGGTTTCACTTACTCCTGCACTGGTTACAAGTACTTCACCATCGGATTAAACAGTGCAGGGTTTTTTTTTCCGTGATGGCAGTGCAAGGGTTAATCTGTTCTATAAGATGCGCCTATTCTGACACTTACCCTCTCTCTTCCCATTGCCCTGTAGTGGGTGGCATATGGGGTAATAAAGGGTTAATGTCACCTTGCTATTGTAAGGTGACATTAAGCCTGGTTAAAAATGGAGAGGTGTCAATAAAACACCTATCCATTATTAATCCACTAGTCTGAAAGGGTTAAAAAAAAAAAAAAACACAAACATTAAGAATAGAGACATAAGGAAATAATTAAACACACATTTTTCCCATCTTTATTACACTCCTAAACCAATTGAATCCCTTGTTCTCCTATAAAAAATCCAAAATAAAAAAACAACAATATCCCATACCTGTCCGCCGTACAGTTAAGTCCCACGTTGCAATCCATCTCAAGGGGTTAGTTTACCACCGGGAGCAGTGCTAATGTGACCGCCCCGGCTGTAAACCACTGAGGAATAAATGAGAAGCTGCCGGCGTAGCCTCCCAGCCTGACCCGAGGTGAACTCTGCAGTGTGGGAAAGTGACAGTTCATTTTCCCACACTGCTGAGTTTATCACAGGTCAGGCTGGGAGGCTGCGCTGATGTCACTGATGCTGCGCAGCCTCCCAGCCTGACCTGCAATGAACTCGGCAGTGTGGGAAATTAACTGTCACTTTCCCACACTGCAGAGTTCCCCTTTGGGTCAAGCTGGGAGGCTACGCTGGCAGCATCTCATTCATTCCTCCATGGGGGGACGCAATAACCATGGTCCCTCTCTAGGCTATTAATATCTGTCTTCATTCACTGGCTCTCCCTCTCTGGCGAAGAAAATTGCGCTAGAGCCCATGCTATTTTTTTCCATGATTTAATTCTTTAATTTAACACCTACAGCTCCAAGATTTTACACACACACACATACACTAATAACATTATTAGTTAGGGACATATATAAATTGAAATGATATGCAATGGTTTACTGTATGTAAAACCTGTTTCATATTCTGTCAACTCTGCAGTTATTTTACAGAAGCCGACAATTGAATTATCAGCTATTCTACTATCTATATCTCTATCAAATATAAAGATTTATATATGTGTGTGTGTCACTGACATATATATATATATATATATATATATATATATGTATTGTAAGCATTTGTACTCAGGTGCAGCAGGAGGAAAAACAGGAGGCGTGCTTCTTTAAAAAAGTCCGTGTGGGTTTATTTGCTTCATATACCCCAAAGCAACAACACAAGGTGACCGGCCTTCACAGCAGGCAAAAGCAACAGAAAACAGTCCTTAGTTGGGCTGTGTTCCCTCGGGCCCTATGAGCACACAGGCTAGGGCAATGTCAAGCCCGGAGGCTCCATCTTGAGCCATACACACAGGAGGTCTTCTACCTCCAAAGTCACAGACCACTCTGTAGTATCTCACCTGGACACATGGAAGTCTGTGCACACTGCCAGACTCCCAAACACTCACTCCCATGTGCTAAACACACCTCGATTACATAGCCTGTAACCACACCCCCAGGTGAGGTATGGATCACATGGGCTGGTCACATGGTCATGACCTCACTGCAGGTCCTGAAACTCACAACTATACACATAGGCTTCATTAGATATTCAGACACACACCCCTTTGGTGGGTATGGAGGTGACTGGACCCACCCATCTCTCCAAGTCACCTGGAAGCCTGCAAATGTATAGCAAACCCCTCAGCAAAATACGCCCAGGCTTCCATCACAGGACCACCTCTGTGATACATACCGCCCATCAATCACATGACCAGTCGCCATGCCACTATATATATATATATATATATATATATACACACCTATGTGTATACATGTATTCTATCTTTTCTATTTTAACCTGTCAGTGTGATTTTACTGTATAGCCGCATATGAATTTGCCGGCTTTTCAAAGGACATCGGTGCGTAAAAATCCCACAGCACTCGCGTGGTGTGAGTGCTGTGCGAGTGCTGTGCGATTTTTTTATCGCACCCATTGACTTCTATTGGGGGATGTGATCCGTTTTGTGATTACAATCGCAGCATGCTGCGATTTTTTTCCAGCCCGATCTTGACATTGGTACGAATTCAATCCGATTTTTTTACCCTTAGGCTACTTTCAAACACTCAGTATTTTTCATCAGTATTTGTAGCCAAAACCAGGAGTGGGCAAAAAATACAGAAGTGCTGACAGGTTCCTATTATACTTTTCCTCTGATTGATCTGCTGATGATTTTGGCTTACAAATAGTGAATTTTGGCCTTAACCTGCAGATTAACTCTCTATATGCAGGTTAATAGTGTTTGAGGAAACGACAGGTTCCTTTTAGGCTAGATTCCCACCATGAGCTTTTGGTGACTTTTTGATGTTGCACCTATTATATTACTTGTGTTTTTTTTTTTCAGTGCATTTTTTTGTTATGTTTTATATAAAGTTGCTTTGTTTTTGATACTTCCTGTTATTTTGCTTTGACAAAACTTATTGAAACAGTCATTTGCGGATCACATGTGCTTTTTACCTGTGGATTTTTGCATCTACGGTAATTAAATTCTATTGGGAAAACCTGCACATAAAACTCGGTG
This sequence comes from Dendrobates tinctorius, assembly GCF_039654945.1. Lineage (NCBI taxonomy): Eukaryota > Metazoa > Chordata > Amphibia > Anura > Dendrobatidae > Dendrobates > Dendrobates tinctorius. The sequence goes on from NW_027361702.1 coordinate 11,692,426, forward strand.
CAAGAGAAATTGACATGTTGTAGATGTGAAACAAGGACCGCAGGTGAGATTACAATGAGTAAAAAAAAAACACAGTGGCAGATTTCTATAAATCTCTTCAACTTTGCTGTGTTTCTTTTTTTAACTCATCATGGGAAGAAAACTAACATTGTAATGGATAACAGCAAGTTTGCAAATTTTATTTTTGATATCCCCTTCAAAAAAAAATCATTGATGAAAATCTGATCCAAAAATTGCTGAAAATCACATGTCTGAATGAGGCTGTATGGGGGATCGGTGAGCACCGCTGTGATGGATCTGACCAGCTCATCATTACACAGGATTTGTAAATCTGCCCCAGGGTTTCTTACGGAATGTTTATGATGGGTATGCTGTTTTGCCACAATTTTCTAAAAACGCACAAAAAGTTTAAACCGCAGAATAGTTTCTACATAAGCACCAAGTCTACAATGTATCTTTTTATTGCAACGCCATAATTGTTTGTATCCATGTATCTGTTACAATGCGGAAGGCATTTACTTGCATTTTAGTGGTAAATATTGTCTCCCCTTTCAGCGGATGATCATTTCTATCACCGTGCAGTGGCTCCTTTGATCTATATTTTATTGTACTTTCTCAATTAATTAGAAGGATTATCTACCTGCTGGCCTGTCCTCTTGATTAGCGCTTTATCAAATGTCATTGATCTGTATGGTGCCTAGAGATAAAAGGGACAAGCTATGGTTTACTAAACAACATTCTCTTTATTATTATCCGATGAAAGTTCTGTTATTATCATACGTTGTGGGCACATCTGGATCTTAACCTATTCATGACCAGGTGTTTTTTTTTTTCTTTTTTACATTTTTTTTCTACCCTTCTTTTAAGGCTACGTTCCCACGATGAGGTTCTGGTGAGTTTTTGACACTATAGAACTTCTGCATCTATTATGTAAATTAGGTCACTTGCGTTTTTTCGTTACAATTTTCATTACGTGTTTTTATCACGTTTTTGACGCTGCGGTTTTTGTATTTTTTGTGTCATGCTTTAAATAAAGTTGCTTTGTTTTTGATACTACCTGCTAGAGTTGAGCGACTTTAGTCAGATCGGGTTTCATGAAACAAAATTAGTTTCAGATAAAACTGGTCCGACTAGGGCAAAAAAAGTCGGAGTTTCGTCCGAAACCCGACCCCAATGCAAGTCAATGGGAAATAAAAGTCGGCATTGAGTGGATGACATTCATCCACTCAATGCCGACTTTTATTCCCCATTGACTTGCATTGGGGTCGGGTTTCGGACGAAACTCCGACTTTTTTTGCCCTAGTCGGACCAGTTTCATCTGAAACTAATTTTGTTTCATGAAACCCGATCTGACCAAAGTCGCTCAACTCTACTACCTGCTATTTGGCTTTTGCTATTTTAGTGACATACTTATGTGAAGATTACATGCGTTTCTGATACTTTTCCACTGTGGAAAGGCACTATAAACGTATGTGCGTTTTTTATCTGGAGATTTTCTGCACCTAATGTAAGTCTATGGCCGGCGTCACACTAGAGAGAAATACGGACGAATGAGAGGCGCTAAAACCATGCATTGCACACGGACCAATGTTTCTCTATGGGGCAGCTCCCATCAGCCGTATATTTCTCGGCTGTAGTTTACGGTCTGTGCCAATCGCAGCATGCTGCGATTGTCAGTGTATTACGGACAAAATACGCCAATGCAAGTCTATGGGGGCAAGAAAACTACGGATTACACTCGGACCACATGTGTTACTTGCGAGAAATACACACCAGTGTCCTTTAACAAAAGTTGGCAATTCATTTTGTGATACAGTAAATTCACACTGACATGTTTAATAAAGAAACAAAAGAATAGATATACAGTCATATGTTAAAGTTTGTGCACCCCTATTAATGTTAACCTTTTTTCTTTATAACAATTTTGGTTTTTGCAACAGCTATTTCAGTTTCATATATCTAATAACTGATGGACTCAGTTATATTTCTGGATCCAAATGAGGTTTATTGTACTAACAGTAAATGTGCAATGTGCATTTAAACAAAATTTGACCGGTGCAAAAGTATGGGCACCCTTATCATTTTCTTGATTTGAACACTCCTAACTCCTTTTTACTGACTTCCTGAAGCACTAAGGCTGTGTGCCCACGTAGCGATTTTTAAGCATTTTTGCCGCGATTTTCAGCGCAAAAACGCGGCAAAAACCTTTAAAAATGGTGTACAGAACGCCCCCCATGCATTCCTATGGCATTCCGAAAAAGCTGTGCTAATGCTGCGCTTTTTTCTGCGGTGGAATCGCTTTGCGGAAAAATTTGCAGCATGGTCATTCTTTTGTGTGGAATCGCAAAGAATTGCCGCGATTCCGCACCCATAGGAATGCATGGGAATTGCTTACTTCCCGCATGTGGCTATGCCCACCATGCACGAAGTTAAGCGTCTCATGTGCGGTTGGTACCCACGGTGTGGAGGAGAGGAGACTGTCCTCCAGGCCCTGGGTACCATACCCCTGTAAAAAGAAAAAAAGAATAAAAAATCGGGGTATATTTACCTTCCGATGTCACGCGCTGCATTCCCGGCCTCAGTGTTCCCAGTAATGCCTTGCGGCACGGTCCTGTGATGACGTAGTCTCGCGTGACTCTAGCGGTCTCGCGAGATCACTATAGTAACGCGAGACCAACGTCATCACAGGTCTCGCAAGGCATTACTGGGAACGCTGAGGCTCGGGATGGCAGCGCGGGACGCCGGAAGGTAAATATACCCCGATTTTTTTATATTTTTTAGCATTCTATCTTTTACTATTGATGCTGCATAGGCAGCCTCAATAGTAAAAAGCTGCTCACACTTGTCAAACACTATGTTTGACGAGTGTGACCAACCTGTCAATCACTTTCCAAGCGATGCTTCAAGTCGCTTGGAAAGTGCTTGAATATCGCACGCGAAAATCGCGGCAAAATCGTGAACATAATCATGGTAAAATCGCGGTGAAATCGCGCGGAAAAAAACGTGCGATTTCTGGGAAGGAGTCCGGTTTTTAGTGTCCGGAATAAATTGCTATGTGGGCACATTGCCTAAATTGGTTTTGTAACCTCATTGCGCTTTGAACTTCATAGCCAGGTGTATCAAATCATGAGAAAAGGTATTTAAGGTGGCCACTTGCAAGTAGTTCTCCTATTTGATTCTCCTATGAAGAGTGGCATCATGGGCTCCTCAAAACAACTCTCAAATGATCTGAAAACAAAGATTATTCAACATAGCTTTTCAGGGGAAGGATACAAAAAGTTGTCTCAGAGATTTAACCTGTCAGTTTCCACTGTGAGGAACATAGTAAGGAAATGGAAGAACACAGGTACAGTTCTTGTTAAGCCCAGAAGTGGCAGGCCAAGAAAAATATCAGAAAGGCAGAGAAGAAGAATGGTGAGAACTAGAGTTGAGCGACTTTTGGTTTTTTAGGGTCGCGTTTCGTTTCGTGAAACCCGACTTTTCCAAAAGTCGGGTCGAGCAAGATCGTCCGATTATAGGGAAAAGTCGGGGTCGTCCCGAAACACGAAACCCAATGTAAGTCAATGGGGAATAAAAGTCGGCAGTGAGAGGAGGACAGGAAACACACCAACCCATTTGAATGCCAAAAGCATCAATTCTTCTTACTTAAGCTTGTCAACCTTAATTAACTTCATAATACAAGTTACGCACTGAAAAATGGGGGTTATTTGGCTACAGACTGTGGGGGGGGGAGGGCTGGCTCCAGGTTTTCATGTGCCCTGGGCGAAAGAGCACCCCTTTAACACATACCACAACTCATCATGCTCCGATACGGCAGAGAAATAGCGGTATAGTACAATGAAAAATACTTCACTTTTTACATCTTATGACGAGGCCCATCTATTTCTCAATACAGAATCATTGGTCCCATATAATGTTTGAAACAGTATATGATGAGCTCCACATAATGCTAATAACACCAGAAGCACAAAAAAAGAATAACCCCTAAAATTTAGCTTTTAATTCAATGACTAAAAACATTAGTGAAAATGACTAAAAGAAGGAGTAGTAGAGGACAAAAATGAAGGGAGAAAAAATACTGTTTTTAGTTCTCTTCAGTAATCAAATAATGGGCCAATGGCTAAGTTACCCTAGTCAGCCCTAGTTTCACCCTTCCTAGCCGCGGAGGTTGGCACCCTAGTTGTAGACGATATGGCGCCCCCGCTCAACGTCGGTATCCCTAATAGCCCCTACGTCTCCCTGCATATACAAAAAGGGACACAAAAAAGAAACACACACACACTTATAGTACCGAAAGAATAAAGAGACAAAAATCCAACATGGGTGATTGAACCGGCCTATAAGCATGCTAAACAAGTAAGCAGGACGTCATTGTTGACTCCGAGGGTAAGGGAGGACTCCAATACAATCACTAGATTGATAGGTACCTTTGATGATCAATCCGGTAAAGTTATGAACATCTTGGAGAAGTATTGGTCTATCCTGAAAATGGATAATGACATACGTGACTGTATCACCCAGGGTCCATCAGTTACATTTAGGAAGGGTAGGTCAATAAGGGATCGGGTGGTAGGTAGCCACCTGGAACCTCAGAAGAGAGAGGAAACGTGGTTGCGGAACAGAGCAATTGGGACCTTTAGGTGCGGACACTGCAGCTTTTGCAAATATATCTGTGTATCCCATACTTTCTGTAGTGCCTATACAAAGAGGATTTATGAAATGAAAAGCTTTGCAAACTGTAAAACCACTGGAGTTGTTTATCTGTGTACTTGTACTTGCCCCCTTGACTATGTTGGCAAAACAAAGCGTGAATTACGTGTCCGCATAGGTGAACATTTGGGGGATATTAGACACAAAAGAGATACCCCTTTAGCCCGTCATGTCAATATGGTGCATGGAGGGGATGATAAACATATTAATTTTCGTGTTATAGAGAGAGTGCAGCCCGCGGTCAGACAGGGAGATTGGGATAATAGAATCTTACAGCGTGAGACACGCTGGATTTTTTGGCTTGAATCAGAGTCCAAAAGGCCTTAATGAACAGCTAAATTTTAGTAGTTATCTATAATCAGTGTGTTTCACATTTTCCCAGCCAGCTCTTTATAGGGTTTTTGATAATTTGGTCGGTATATTATTACTATTGGAATTTTTTATTATTTTTCATTTATTCTATGTAGGGATACAATTATTCCACTCCATGCCTTTGAGGACTATTGTTATCTATTTTCTTGAAGTTTTGGGCGTTCTGAATAGTGAGGCTGTTGAATTGATCGGCCGCATATTGCTTGCGAGATATGGTGTTTCTGTTGAGAGGGACGTATTGCCCTATGTAGTTATTTTGTTTCAGGCACCATTTTGTGAATCCGTGTTTCTATCTGTGCTGTCTAGTAAGGTGCGCGGCGTCTATGTTATCCAGGTGGCTGCTGCACCGCATGTCCGTCCTCAATATGATCCCTTCCGGTTTAGACCTCCATCTTGGATTTTGGTAACCGGAAGTGGGCGTTCTATATCGGCGCGGAATCTTTAAACAATGGCGGCGAACGCGCTTGGAGTAAAGCCGCACACTGTATTGCTCTCTCGGTCAGGGGTAATGAGACCCCACTTTTTGACCCCTGATGAACCCTCAGCGGATTAAGAGGGGGAAACGTGTCGGGTTTCCATATGCATCAAGTGGCTGATAAGTATAATGTTGTACATTATTTTTGGCAGATCCTGCGGTGGTACTATCTATTTAGATTTAATCTACTGAGCAATTATGCTATGTGACTTTGTATGCATTGCTACTTGAATATTGGTGTACCACGCTGTATAATCAGAGATGAATATGGTAGCCTTATTATTTTTTATTGTATTTTTGTGAATTAGGGTGATTTTACCCTCACTTGCAAGGTAATGGCTGCCGCATGTGCTATATAGGCTTTTTTTCACTGCCTCTAGTGTGCAATGTTTATTCAATGTGATGTGCTTTTTCTTGTAGCCGTTTTTTAATTTTGCTATCTGGTAATTGGGTCTGCCATTTGCAGCTTATTAGCATTTTTGTGACTACGAGATAAGTCCTTCTCTAAGCTGCCGGATATTAACCCCATTTATTATTTTTTTTTTGACTCCGAGATAAGTCTTTTTGGGGTTCTTATACTATTAGAAATAATACGAGATAAGTTCATAGCAATTTAGTATTATCTATGAGACTATTTTTGTGTCTTTATTCTTTCGGTACTATAAGTGTGTGTGTGTTTCTTTTTTGTGTCCCTTTTTGTATATGCAGGGAGACGTAGGGGCTATTAGGGATACCGACGTTGAGCGGGGGCGCCATATCGTCTACAACTAGGGTGCCAACCTCCGCGGCTAGGAAGGGTGAAACTAGGGCTGACTAGGGTAACTTAGCCATTGGCCCATTATTTGATTACTGAAGAGAACTAAAAACAGTATTTTTTCTCCCTTCATTTTTTGTCCTCTACTACTCCTTCTTTTAGTCATTTTCACTAATGTTTTTAGTCATTGAATTAAAAGCTAAATTTTAGGGGTTATTCTTTTTTTGTGCTTCTGGTGTTATTACTGAATATATAATCCCACTGATTAATTTTGCGGTCTGTCTTTGATGAGTATGGCTGGGTTTTTGTCGGGACCCATTGACACAAATAAATGGCTGGATGATGCAAGAGAGGTTTTTTCTGAAGTAGAATCTGACTCTCTGTCTGCTTCAGGCTCTTCTCTCAAAACACTTTTTTCTGAATTATTGGAGGCATTTAAAGAGAATATTAAGTCTTGGTGGGAGGTACAATCTCTGGAAAATTATATTAAACAAAAGATTGTCCCGCGTGGTCTAAGGATACCTCTAATACCTGCTCCAAGGTGTAGGACTCCATCTTTACTTGTAAGGTGGGAGGAGGAGATTACTGCATCATCTGTACGGTTAATGCAGATATTATTAGATGAAGAGAATATAACTCTAGAGAGGACTTCATTGAGGGTGAAGGAATTGACTGAGGCAACCCTTAAATTGAAAACAGCTGCTGATTTCGTAACAAGGGAAGAAAATCTTAAGAATACTGTTGAGAAATACCAACTTTTTATTAAAGAAAGGAAGCATAAACGATTTGTGAGGGATTCAACAGAGTTCAGGGAAAAACGGGCATACCCTGCCCTTGCCCCGAGAGGTATTCCTGGTGACATCTCATCCTCAGATATTGAATCCTCTGATGCTGAAGGAGGTCCTAAATCATATACCTCTAGACCATACTTTAGAAACAAGGGACGTGGACGTAGGGGTAATTTCAGAAGATGGCAGGACACCGAGCGCTACTCTGTGAGGACCTTCCCCAAAAAGCCAGAAACAAATTCTGTAGTGAATATAAATTCCCCCTCCTCCTCAGCTTGCTCTTCAGCCTCTTTTTTAGAAACCAGGGGCCTAGCACCATACAAATTACGGGAGCGGACAAACAATCAAAAATGAGGGCTCTGTTTGATGGGGACAATGGTAATCAGATAATTAATTTGTCCTCATATAATTTGTCAGATATAGAAAAGAGGGTTCTTGAGCGGGGGTTATCTTTTGTTCCTATGACCAGGTTTGACCCATTTGTATGGGTTAAGGATATTAATCTATTTACACGAAAACTTAAGTGGAAAAAATTTTTTGCTTTGAATGATAAAAACAAATGTCAACAACTTGGGATAACGGAGGAGGAACTTCCTGATGTAATGCTTCTGGCTGATTTGTCTGAGGAAGGACAGAGAGATATTGGGGTGGGCCCTTTTTCTGATTTGAAACCAAAAAGTAAAAAGATGTCACCAATTGGTGATACTGGGAGTATTGATAATTTTCAACAGCTTGTCTCGGCAGAGATTTGTAAGATTGACTCCAAGAGAGATAGGGTTCCACCCAATCTCTCCTTCCATGAGAGAAAGGCTCTGGAAGAACTTGGTGATAATGATCGGATTGTATTGAAGCCCTCTGATAAAGGGGGCAATACTGTTATCCTCAACAGAGACGAATATATTCAAATGTGTATGAGGATTCTCTCTGACAAATCAACGTATGAGCTGCTCAGGAGTGATCCGACGAAGGAGTATAGTCTGAAATTGTCAGTATTGCTCAAAAAGGCACTTGATCTGAAGTTGATCTCAAAGAATGAGTTCAACTTCTTACTACCCAAGTGGCCAGTTACAGCTACGTTTTACTCCTTGCCTAAGATCCATAAGGGGTTCGATCCCCTTAAGGGTAGACCAATCGTTTCGGGGATCGATGCCCTTTGTCAGAATTCCAGCAGGTATTTGGATCAATTGTTGAGACCATTTGTGCCATCTCTCCCATCATATTTGCGAGATACTATGGACCTCCTTAATAAACTTGAAGGAATCACAGTGGACCCAGGTACGATACTGGCCTCTATTGATGTTGAGGCTTTGTATAGCAGCATTGGCCACACAGAAGGTCTAAAAGCTGTTGAACATTTTCTCAAGGGGAGGGGTATTCACTTTGGAGCACACAACAATTTCCTGCTGGAACTTCTTCAATTTGTATTGTGTCATAATTTCTTCCTATTTAATGGGAGGTACTACCACCAGCTCAGGGGCACAGCGATGGGGAGCCCTTGTGCCCCTACCTATGCTAATTTGCTCCTGGGCTGGTGGGAGGACACTCAGGTCTTTGGGGACGAGGATGTCGTCTGGTCCCCTAGGATATTATTCTGGGGTCGGTACATTGACGACATCCTCGTCCTCTGGGCGGGGTGTGGAGAATCATTCAGATCCTTTGTTGATACCCTTAATAATAATGAGTTGGGTCTTTTCTTTACCCATGAGGTAGGTGGAGATCAGATCGCATTCCTGGATGTCAATATTTCTATTTCTTCAGATGGCTTGCTTAAAACCAACCTGCACCGAAAACCAACCTCAACTAACAGTCTCTTAAGGTGGGAAAGTCATCATCCCCCCCCCTTAAACGAGGTATACCAAGGGGTCAGTTCCTCAGAGTTCGGAGGAACTGCTCTGATTGGAATGATTTTGAAATGCAGTCGAGTGATTTATGGAGGAGGTTTAGGAGCAGGGGTTATCCAACAAGGGTGATTGAACCGGCCTATAAGCATGCTAAACAAGTAAGCAGGATGTCATTGTTGACTCCGAGGGTAAGGGAGGACTCCAATACAATCACTAGATTGATAGGTACCTTTGATGATCAATCCGGTAAAGTTATGAACATCTTGGAGAAGTATTGGTCTATCCTGAAAATGGATAATGACATACGTGACTGTATCACCCAGGGTCCATCAGTTACATTTAGGAAGGGTAGGTCAATAAGGGATCGGGTGGTAGGTAGCCACCTGGAACCTCAGAAGAGAGAGGAAACGTGGTTGCGGAACAGAGCAATTGGGACCTTTAGGTGCGGACACTGCAGCTTTTGCAAATATATCTGTGTATCCCATACTTTCTGTAGTGCCTATACAAAGAGGATTTATGAAATGAAAAGCTTTGCAAACTGTAAAACCACTGGAGTTGTTTATCTGTGTACTTGTACTTGCCCCCTTGACTATGTTGGCAAAACAAAGCGTGAATTACGTGTCCGCATAGGTGAACATTTGGGGGATATTAGACACAAAAGAGATACCCCTTTAGCCCGTCATGTCAATATGGTGCATGGAGGGGATGATAAACATATTAATTTTTGTGTTATAGAGAGAGTGCAGCCCGCGGTCAGACAGGGAGATTGGGATAATAGAATCTTACAGCGTGAGACACGCTGGATTTTTTGGCTTGAATCACAGAGTCCAAAAGGCCTTAATGAACAGCTAAATTTTAGTAGTTATCTATAATCAGTGTGTTTCACATTTTCCCAGCCAGCTCTTTATAGGGTTTTTGATAATTTGGTCGGTATATTATTACTATTGGAATTTTTTATTATTTTTCATTTATTCTATGTAGGGATACAATTATTCCACTCCATGCCTTTGAGGACTATTGTTATCTATTTTCTTGAAGTTTTGGGCGTTCTGAATAGTGAGGCTGTTGAATTGATCGGCCGCATATTGCTTGCGAGATATGGTGTTTCTGTTGAGAGGGACGTATTGCCCTATGTAGTTATTTTGTTTCAGGCACCATTTTGTGAATCCCTGTTTCTATCCGTGCTGTCTAGTAAGGTGCGCGGCGTCTATGTTATCCAGGTGGCTGCTGCACCGCATGTCCGTCCTCAATATGATCCCTTCCGGTTAGACCTCCATCTTGGATTTTGGTAACCGGAAGTGGGCGTTCTATATCGGCGCGGAATCTTTAAACAATGGCGGCGAACGCGCTTGGAGTAAAGCCGCACACTGTATTGCTCTCTCGGCCAGGGGTAATGAGACCCCACTTTTTGACCCCTGATGAACCCTCAGCGGATTAAGAGGGGGAAACGTGTCGGGTTTCCATATGCATCAAGTGGCTGATAAGTATAATGTTGTACATTATTTTTGGCAGATCCTGCGGTGGTACTATCTATTTAGATTTAATCTACTGAGCAATTATGCTATGTGACTTTGTATGCATTGCTACTTGAATATTGGTGTACCACGCTGTATAATCAGAGATGAATATGGTAGCCTTATTATTTTTTATTGTATTTTTGTGAATTAGGGTGATTTTACCCTCACTTCCAAGGTAATGGCTGCCGCATGTGCTATATAGGCTTTTTTTCACTGCCTCTAGTGTGCAATGTTTATTCAATGTGATGTGCTTTTTCTTGTAGCCGTTTTTTAATTTTGCTATCTGGTAATTGGGTCTGCCATTTGCAGCTTATTAGCATTTTTGTGACTACGAGATAAGTCCTTCTCTAAGCTGCCGGATATTAACCCCATTTATTTTTTTTTTTTGACTCCGAGATAAGTCTTTTTGGGGTTCTTATACTATTTGAAATATATACGAGATAAGTTCATAGCAATTTAGTATTATCTATGAGACTATTTTTGTCTCTTTATTCTTTCGGTACTATAAGTGTGTGTGTGTTTCTTTTTTGTGTCCCTTTTTGTATATGCAGGGAGACGTAGGGGCTATTAGGGATACCGACGTTGAGCGGGGGCGCCATATCGTCTACAACTAGGGTGCCAACCTCCGCGGCTAGGAAGGGTGAAACTAGGGCTGACTAGGGTAACTTAGCCATTGGCCCATTATTTGATTACTGAAGAGAACTAAAAACAGTATTTTTTCTCCCTTCATTTTTTGTCCTCTACTACTCCTTCTTTTAGTCATTTTCACTAATGTTTTTAGTCATTGAATTAAAAGCTAAATTTTAGGGGTTATTCTTTTTTTGTGCTTCTGGTGTTATTACTGAATATATAATCCCACTGATTAATTTTGAGCTCCACATAATGCTACAGTATATGTTGGTCCCCATGGATGAAGCTCCACTGTCTTATGGGCCCAAATAATGCTCCAAACATAATGGGCCCCATTTCTAAAGCTCTAGTGTATAATGGGCCCTGTAAATGCTGCTCCAGTGTCTGATGTCCACCTTTGGAATGTTCCAGTGTATGGTGGGCCCCATCTATCATTCTCCAGAGTATAGTGCTCCCCAAAAATTGCTGTCCCAACATTGAAAACAGTCAAATAAGTCTCCTCGCTAGGGAATCCCTGTACTTGTCTGGACTCCTCGTCGTCCCCATCTTCCATCTCACTGCACAGTATTTCAACTTTGCAAGTGCTGTGATCCTGAGCAAGCAGGGGGGGCCCACTCGTTGGCGACGGCACTGGCACAGGGCCCCTGATAGTACGGTGGTGTGTCTGATGGCGGGTGGGCGGAACCTGCACTTTCATCTGCAGCTTCCTCTTTGTCACCGTGTAAGATGGAACTGTATATGGGAAGGGTAACCTGAGTTTCATCAGGGTCAGATTCAGGCAGTGTAGCGTGCGAGGGGAATGTAGTGGTCTGGGTCAATGTACCAGCAGATTCATCGAGCAGTGGCTGGGCATCAGTGCACTTGTGTCACCCCCAGGAGTACGGTCGCCACAGTGGCATTACCTTCTTCCTAGGGAGTGTGATGTCATGCTTGGGAGCAACGAACGATCTCTCTAGCAGGTTAACTGATTGGGCGGCGTTATTCCCACGAGTCATGACCCTCCAAACAGCGTTCATGAAGGCAACGTGTTTGTTTTACGTGGGCAGTATGGTTGCAAAGCTGAACCTTAAAGGAATGTCCAGAAGGGCACCACCAGGAGTGGAGCCTACGGTTAAATTCGACTCCACCTGGGAAACCTCAACCATGCCAGCTACAGAACAGATGCACACATTGCAAGCTTAATTCCGTTAACGAACGAGACTCCGTCATGCTCCGCGGTCCGAGTCCGGCTTACTAGAGGGACACGTGAGGCTCTGGCACATGAGATTGGCCAATAACTGGTGTGTCATGCCCTTACATGTCCGTGGCTGCATGTGCGCTACACTGAAAAGGCCAGCGTTTGTCGCTTACAGGTGCAGATAACCCGCTGAACAACGTTAGTGATGGGGATCACTGATCACAATTATTACCCGCGAACAATGATTTCCCAATAAGTGCAGGTCAACCGCAGTTCCGGAATTAGGCCTAACCGTCATTCCTGAAAAAATGAAAAACTTACGTGTGCAAACCACAGGTGCTGTAGCTTGCTTAACAGCTCGCCAGCCGTTCTCACGCCCAGTATGGATTACACGTGATTGCACAAAGGTGAGAAAGGGTACCGTATCCCCAGATAACATGTATGGATAGCGTACACATTCAAAATATATGTCTATACATCAGGAGGCAGGCTCAGACGGTGTTAGGCCCAGTATGGCTTGCACGTGATTGCACAAAGGTGAGAAAGGGTACCGTCTCCCCAGATAACATGTATGGATAGCGTACACATTCAAAATATATGTCTATACATCAGGAGGCAGGCTCAGACGGTGTTAGGCCCAGTATGGATTGCACGTGATTGCACAAAGGTTAGAAAGGGTACCGTATCCCCAGATAACATGTATGGATAGCGTACACATTCAAAATATATGTCTATACATCAGGAGGCAGGCTCAGACGGTGTTAGGCCCAGTATGGATTGCACGTGATTGCACAAAGGTTAGAAAGGGTACCGTATCCCCAGATAACATGTATGGATAGCGTACACATTCAAAATATATGTCTATACATCAGGAGGCAGGCTCAAACGGTGTCAGGCACAGTATGGATTTGACGGCCCAGACTACACAGCGGAGGAGCAGGGAGAGGTAAAGATTGCAAATGCTGGGGCCCTGCCCAAGCAAGGGGGACCCACTCATGGGCGTCGGTACTGGCACTGGGCCCCTCATAGTACGGCGGTGTGTCTGACGGCGGGTGTGCACCACCACCGTCAGAGACACTTGATTGCACTATGAGGGACCCTGTGCCAGTGCCCGCGCCCAAGAGTCGGCCTACCCACCTGTCCAGGGCAACGGCACTCACACGGAGTCGTGCACTAGGTGGTGACTCCGGCCATGGGGGGGAGGCAGCACAGTTAGGGAGTTTTAGAAAGTGGCATATGTTGATGTTGGACATTCAGCTGATGCAAAAGGTGAAATAGGTCAAGTCCCAGGAAGAGGTGGACCAAAGCAAGCCATTTTTCTGTCACCCTATGTGTCATCAGGGGAAGGTGGGACAAAATCCTTGGAAACCCATGCGTGGTTCATTTTAATGAAGGTTAGATCATCCACATTTTGGGTTGACAGACGGGTCCTTTTTTCTGTCAGGATTGATCCAGCTGCACTGAAGACTCTTTCCGATAGCACACTTGCAGCTGGGCAAGTGAGCTCCTGTAAGGCATATTGTGCCAATTCAGGCCAGGTGTCCAGTTTAGCGGCCCAATAGTCAAAGGGGAATGACCTGTGTGGGAGAACATCGATATGGGAGGAAAAGTAGTTTGTAACCATAGTTGACAACTGCTGTCTCCTGTCACTTTCCATCGATGCAGTATTACCAGTTGTGTGAGCGGTACTTGAAAAATCAGTCCACAACATTGTCATGAAACCCCTGTCTCCAACGCCACTTCTGCTGTGTGCACCACGAACACCTCTGCCAAGCTGACCCCGGCCCGTACGGCTCGTGTGAGAACCATCACCGCTGCTGTGTGCTGGGAATGCCTCAAGCAACCGATTTACCAGAGTTGCTTGTTTATTAGCCAATATTAGGTCAAGGTTCTCCTGTGGCATAATGTTTTGTAATTTGCCTTTATAGCGTGGATCCAGGATGCTGGCCAACCAGTAGTCATCATCGTTCATCATTTTGGCAATGCAGGGGTCCCTTTTTAGGATCTGCAAGGCATAATCTGACATGTGGGCCAATGCTCTCGGTGTCAATGATGCACTGCGAGTGCTGGGTGGAGGAGCACTTTCTGGCAAATCCACATCCCTCCAGTCACGCACAAACCCTGTACCAGACCTTGCCATGCCAACATTTTCACTTGCCCCACGAGATGCATCCTCCTCCCCTAAGTAATCATCCCCATCATCCTCCTCCTCCTCCTCCTCTTCTTCCTCCACCTCGTTCAGGAGAGGTCCCTGAGCAGACAATGGCTGAATGTCATCAAGGATTCCCTCCTCCTCTTCCTCCTCATCAACATTGGCTGCAGAAGCCTGCTCCTTAAGGTGCGTCAAAGTTTGCATGAGCAGACGCATAAGTGGGATGCTCATGCTTAGGATGGCGTCGTCTGCGCTTACCAGCCGTGTGCATTCCTCAAAACACTGAAGGACTTTACAGAGGTCTTTCAGCTTCGACCACTGCACACCTGTCAACTCCATGTCTGCTCTCAAAGTGCCAGGCCGTGTATCCTCCCACAAATGCATTATGGCCTGCCTCTGCTCGCACAGCCGCTCCACCATGTGCAGGGTGGAGTTCCACCTTGTTGCAATGTCGATAATGAGGCGGTGGTTGGGAAGGTGGAGCAATCGCTGCAGCTTCTGCATACGAGCGGAGTGTACAGGCGACCGGCGGATGTGCGCGCACAGTCTTCGCACCTTCTGGAGCAGGGCTGTTAACTCCGGATAATTTTTGAGGAAGCACTGCACCACCAGGTTCAAGGTGTGAGCCAAGCAAGGTATGTGGCTGAGTTTTGAAAGGGCTGTGGCTGCCACAAAATTAGGGCCGTTATCACTAACTACCTTGCCTGCCTCAAGATGTACACTGCCCAGCCATGACTCAGTTTGTCGCTTCAAGTACTCGGCCAGCACCTCGGCGGTGTGTCTGTCGCCCAAACACATCATCTGCAACACAGCCTGCTGACGCTTTCCACTAGCTGCTCGATAGGGGGACACATCGTGTGCAACAGTGGCAGCTGCAGATGGAGTGCTCGTACGACTGCGCTCTGTGGACGAGCTTTCGCTTCTGGAGGAGGAGGAGGGTCGAACGCCTACAGCCAACTGTTTCCTATACCGTGGGCTAGGCAGCACTGTCCCACCACCGCTGTCCCCTGTGGACCCTGCATCCACCACATTAACCCAGTGCGCAGTGATGGACACGTAATGGCCCTGGCCATGCCGACTGGACCATGCATCAGTTGTGAGGTGCACCTTTCCGCTCACTGACTGCTTGAGTGCATGGACAATGCGGTCTTTCACATGATGGTGGAGGGCTGGGATGGCTTTGCGAGAGAAGAAGTGGCGACTGGGTAGGTCATAGCGTGGTACTGCATAGGCCATGAGTTCGCGGAAAGCTGCGCTTTCCACCAACCAAAAGGGCATCATCTCAAACGAGATTAGTTTGGCAATGTGGGCGTTCAAACCCAGTGTACGCGGATGAGAGACTGAGTACTTTCTTGACCTACTCATAGTGTCTGGGAGGGTGAGCTGGACTTGAGAGCTGCATATGGTGGAAATAGCGGTGGACAAGGCGGACTGAGAGAGGGTTGATGATGGTGATGGAGTTGGTGTTCTTTCTGATGGCCTAGAATCAGTCTTTCGTTGATATAACAGTGGGATTCCCTGACTGCTGTGGCCTTGCAACGACACCTCAACATTTGCTGCTGTGCTAACCGGTGGGCTTACAGTGGGGGAAACAATGTAGCGTTGCTGACTACCTTCGTTGTGATCAGTTGCACATGTGGCACTTGAGGTTTGGTGTTGTGTCCACGCTTGCAAGTGCATGCTGGTTAAATGTCTAAGCATGCAACTGGTATTCAAATTTTTCAGATTTTTCCCTCGGCTAAAGGTCTTTGCGCACTTCTTACAGATAACCTTGGCCTGATCATGAGGATTTTGTTCAAAAAAGTGCCACACTGCACTCTTCCTACTTTGGCAGACATTTTGCGGCCTAGCACGCTGTGATGTTTTGACCCTCTGGACAAGCTGTCCAGCAACTCTTTTGATTTTTGGAACCTGTCTTTGGAGTGCTCCGGGCCTGCCAGATAACAGCTGTTGCGATGTCGATGTCTGCTGTGGATGCTCCTCATCTGAGCTATTGGAAGCAGCACCCTCTTCCCCAATGGATGCCAATCTGGGTCAACAACTGGGTCATCCATCACCTCCTCTTCAATGTCATGTGCACCTTCCTCTGTGTCACCGTGTATGGTGGTATAGTGTGCGGGAAGGGGCACCTGAGTCTCATCAGGGTCAGAATCTGGCTCTGTACACTGCGAGGACAATGTAGTGCTCTGAGTGAATGTACCAGCAGAATCATCCATCAGCGGCT
This sequence comes from Dendrobates tinctorius, assembly GCF_039654945.1. Taxonomy (NCBI): domain Eukaryota; kingdom Metazoa; phylum Chordata; class Amphibia; order Anura; family Dendrobatidae; genus Dendrobates; species Dendrobates tinctorius. Next base: position 11,709,066 of record NW_027361702.1, read on the forward strand.
GTGCATCAGTGCACGCCATGTCAGATTCATCTTGGCCTGGGTAATTCACCATTTGACTTGATAATCCAGGCATGGTATGTGAAAACAGCTCCATGGAGTAATCAGTAGTATGGCCTGCGTCATCCTTCAATCTTGGTTGGGGTGAAGGACACAAGGAAAGGTGTGGTTCATGAACATGAGCCTCCAATGACGACTCAGTGCTTTTACTTTTTACAACTGAAGAAGAGGAGAGAATAGAGCTGGAGGCTGAGTCAGCAATGTAAGACAAAACTTTTTCCTGATGCTCTGGCTTTAAAAGCGGTTTGCCAACTCCTAGAAAACTAAGCCTTCGAAGCCTTATGGAGCCAGACGATGATGCAGGCTCAACACCTCCTGCATTCGGTCCTATTTTGCTCTTGCCACTACCATCAGATCCAACACCATCATTACCAGCTGCCAACCCCCGCCCAATTCCACGGCCTCTTCCACCAGCCTTCCTCATTTTTGGTAGAAATGTAGACAAAATCCAACAAACTATATAGTAATGTAAAACAAGGTACAAGGTGTCTATAGGACAGGGGAGATTTTGAATTTCTGCTCACACTAGTGGACACTGGACACTTTTGGATTGTGTGAGGCCCACTGAATATCTGAGCGCTATGTCACAGGCTCGATGGCACAGCTGTGACCAAAGTGACTAGAGGATAAGTGAGATTTTGAATTTCTGCAGACACTGGACACTTTTGGATTGTGTGAGGCCCACTGAATATCTGAGCGCTATGTCACAGGCTCGATGGCACAGCTGTGACTAGAAGATAAGGAAGATTTTGAATTTCTGCAGACACTTGTGGACACTTTTGGATTGTGTGAGGCCCACTGAATATCTGAGCGCTATGTCACAGGCTCGATGGCACAGCTGTGACCAAAGTGACTAGAGGATAAGTGAGATTTTGAATTTCTGCAGACACTTGTGGACACTGGACACTTTTGGATTGTGTGAGGCCCACTGAATATCTGAGCGCTATGTCACAGGCTCGATGGCACAGCTGTGACCAAAGTGACTAGAGGATAAGTGAGATTTTGAATTTCTGCAGACACTTGTGGACACTGGACACTTTTGGATTGTGTGAGGCCCACTGAATATCTGAGCGCTATGTCACAGGCTCGATGGCACAGCTGTGACCAAAGTGACTAGAGGATAAGTGAGATTTTGAATTTCTGCAGACACTTGTGGACACTGGACACTTTTGGATTGTGTGAGGCCCACTGAATATCTGAGCGCTATGTCACAGGCTCGATGGCACAGCTGTGACCAAAGTGACTAGAGGATAAGTGAGATTTTGAATTTCTGCAGACACTTGTGGACACTGGACACTTTTGGATTGCGTGAGACCCACTGAATATCTGAGCGCTATGTCACAGGCTCGATGGCACAGCTGTGACCAAAGTGACTAGAGGATAAGTGAGATTTTGAATTTCTGCAGACACTTGTGGACACTGGACACTTTTGGATTGTGTGAGGCCCACTGAATATCTGAGCGCTATGTCACAGGCTCGATGGCACAGCTGTGACCAAAGTGACTAGAGGATAAGTGAGATTTTGAATTTCTGCTCACACTAGTGGACACTGGACACTTTTGGATTGTGTGAGGCCCACTGAATATCTGAGCGCTATGTCACAGGCTCGATGGCACAGCTGTGACCAAAGTGACAAGAGGATAAGTGAGATTTTGAATTTCTGCTCACACTAGTGGACACTGGACACTTTTGGATTGTGTGAGGCCCACTGAATATCTGAGCGCTATGTCACAGGCTCGATGGCACAGCTGTGACCAAAGTGACTAGAGGATAAGTGAGATTTTGAATTTCTGCAGACACTTGTGGACACTGGACACTTTTGGATTGTGTGAGGCCCACTGAATATCTGAGCGCAATGTCACAGGCTGGATGGCACAGCTGTGACCAAAGTGACTAAGAGACACAGGACAGGCGGGCACGGCTTGAGACACAGGACAGGCGGGCACAGCATGAGAAGGAACAGGTAGGGACCTGTTCACACAGGAGATGCAGGTATGGATATAGGCAGGAAGGTGTGGTATATGAGAGAACAGGTTTGGACCTGTTCACACAGGAGATGCAGGTATGGATAAAGGCAGGAAGGAGTGGTATATGAGAGAACAGGTTTGGACCTGTTCACACAGGAGATGCAGGTATGGATAAAGGCAGGAGTGCGGAGCAGGCAGAGCCGCAGGAGTGCAGAACAGGCAGAGCCGCAGGAGTGCGGAGCAGGCAGAGCCGCAGGAGTGCGGAACAGGCAGAGCCGCAGGAGTGCGGAGCAGGCAGAGCCGCAGGAGTGCGGAGCAGGCAGAGCCGCAGGAGTGCGGAGCAGGCAGAGCCGCAGGAGTGCGGAGCAGGCAGAGCCGCAGGAGTGCGGAACACAGATAAAGCTGCGAGGGTGCAGATGCACAGACAGGGAGGACACAAGGAAAGACATGGCAGAGAAGGAAACCACAAACAAGGAGACTGACAGACAGAGGTAAGACTGAGTTCAGACAGAGACACAGGGACAAAGACACAAGGACCAGGATATTCTGCCTCCTGGCAGGCGGACAAGGTACAAAGCGAGACAGAGTATTCCTACAGAGAAGGAGATACACAGAACAGGGCCTGGCTAGTTCAGCAGCAAGGAGCTAACTGACTTTAGACATTGCACAGGCAATGTTTCAGTGGGAGTGGCGAAACTAAATAGTCAAGGGCTCCAGGTGATTGGTCAGGGACAGATTACCCAGGTGCACCCTGACTGCATAAGAACCAGAGAGTTCAGGCGCCGCCCCCCTATACACAGAGTCAGGAAACATGGAGAGCAAGCAGGAGAACAAGAGGCATAGCACATGGAGCTCAGGGCTGGCAACAGACAGATTTCACAGCATGGCTTGAAGCAGAAAGTAAGTTGGTGTGCGGGGGATGGGAGGCCATGCAGTGACGCCAGCAAGGTTGTTACAGTACCTCAGCAGGACAAAAAAAAAAAATTGGGATTGCTTTTAAAAAAGCAGTTTGCAGCTCAGTACCTCAGCAGGACGAAAAAAAAAATTGGGATTGCTTTTAAAAAAGCAGTTTGCTGAGCAGTGAGTAAACAGCAATGCAGCTGTCAGGAAGCCTTAGAAGGCAGCCCAACAACCAACACCACTGATACACCACAATATAGCCTCCCCTTGCACTGCACACACAGTGACTGGTGTGTTGTACAGGCACAATCGCTAGCAGCAGAAGCAGTTTTTTTTTCTTCTTCCCTGCCTAACACTCTCCCTACAGAATCAGCAGCAACCTCTCCCTATGCTAAGATCGGCAGAAGTAAGATGGCGGTCGGCGTGCACGCCCTTTTATACCCCCTGTGACGCCCACCAAAGCAAGCCAATCACTTGCATGCCCTTCTGAAAGATGGTGGTGATCCGTGCCTATGTCATCACGTTGCCCACAGTGTCCGTGGATCCTGATTGGCTGAAAAAGAGCGCAAAACAAACTTTTGAAACTCGACTTTGGCGCGTAAGTCGCCGACCTCGTGGCCGACCTCATCCTAGGGTCGGGTTTCGTTTCATGAAACCCGACTTTGCCAAAAGTCGGCGACTTTTGAAATTTTTCGACCCGTTTCGCTCAACTCTAATGAGAACAGTCAAGGACAATCCACAGACCACCTCCAAAGACCTGCAGCATCATCTTGCTGCAGATGGTGTCGTTCAACAATACAGCGCACTTTGCACAAGGAGAAGCTGTATGGGAGAGTGATGCGAAAGAAGCCGTTTCTGCAAGCACGCCACAAACAGGGTCGCCTGAGGTATGCAAAAGCACATTTGGACAAGCCAGTTACATTTTGGAAGAAGGTCCTGTGCACTGATGAAACAAAGATTGAGTTGTTTGGTCATACAAAAAGGCGTTATGCATGGAGGCTAAAAAACACAGCATTCCAAGAAAAACACTTGCTACCCACAGTAAAATTTGGTGGAGGTTCCATCATGCTTTGGGGCTGTGTGGCCAATGCCGGCACCGGGAATCTTGTTAAAGTTGAGGGTCGCATGGATTCAACTCAGTATCAGCAGATTCTTGACAATAATGTGCAAGAATCAGTGACGAAGTTGAAGTTACGCAGGGGATGGATATTTCAGCAAGACAATGATCCAAAACACCGCTCCAAATCTACTCAGGCATTCATGCAGAGGAACAATTACAATGTTCTGGAATGGCCATCCCAGTCCCCAGACCTGAATATCACTGAACATCTGTGGGATGATTTGAAGCGGGCTGTCCATGCTCGGCGACCATCAAACTTAACTGAACTGGAATTGTTTTGTAAACAGTAATGGTCTCAAATACCTTCATCCAGGATCCAGGAACTCATTAATAGCTACAGGAAGTGACTAGAGGCTCTTATTTTTGCAAAAGGAGGATCTACGAAATATTAATGTCACTTTTATGTTGAGGTGCCCATACTTTTGCACAGGTCAAATTTTGTTTAAGTGCAGATTGCACATTTTCTGTTAGTACAATAAACCTCATTTGAATCCAGAAATATAACTGAGTCCATCAGTTATTAGATATATGAAACTGAAATAGCTGTTGCAAAAACCAAAATTGTTATAAAGAAAAAAGGTTAACATTAATAAGGGTGCCCAAACTTTAACATATGACTGTATACACAGAATACATATATGAATATATCTATACATGTAATTGTGACACACATATATATATATATTTATATTTCATAGAGTTCTACATAGCAGAATAGCTGCTAAATCAATTGTCATGTCACCTCAGGCAGGGATGTCAGTGAGGCTGCGCGGAGGCCCCTGGCTGACCTGAGGTGAACTAATGAGCGTGTTAAAAAATGGAGAAACTTTCCCACACTCATTAGTTCATCTCCGGTCAGCTGGGGAGGCTGCGCAGAGATAAACTAATTCATTCTGTCAATGGTTTACAGTGGGCTGGCTGCATTAGCACCGGTCCCGTTGTAAACCTGTTAACCGCTTGTGATGGATTGAAGCGGGGGACCTGACTGACCAGCAGAGATGTAAGGATATTGTTGCTTTTTTGTTTCATTTTTTTTTACAGGTCCATGGTTTATTTATGGATTAGCAGATAAAAAAATTTGGTCAAAAACTTGGTGTCTTTATTTCATTAAAATAATTTTTAAATAATGTCTGTGGGTGTTTTTTTTAACCCTTTAGTAGTCTAGGGTTAATAATGGATAGGTGTCTACAGGGCAATGGGAATAGAGAGGCTAAGTGTCAGAAAAGGTGCATCTTATAGATGCGCCTTTCTGGGGTGTCTGGGGCAGATTTTTGTAGCCGGGGGGCAAAAACAATGGTCCCTCGCAAGGCTAATAATCTCTGCCCTCACTCACTGGCTTTCCCTCTCTGACTGCGATTTTACCACGGAGCCCACACATTTTTTTTCAATGAATTAACCCCTTAATTTAACACCTAGATGTCCCAAATATTACACACAAACCATAATCTAATTATTAGTCAAAGACATATAAAAATATAAATGAAATGAAATGGTTTACTGTGTGTAAACCATTTGTCATTTCATGTCGGGTTTTGTATTGATTTTACAGACCCCGACAATTGATTTAGCGGCTATTCTGCTATGTAGAACTCTATGAAATATAAATATATATATGTATGTATTTTATGTGTATATATCTATTCTTTTGTTTGGGTTTTAACTTGTCATTGAGATCCATTATATGTCCATTTTGCAAGCCTGCGTGAAAATCTCGACATACGGATGCTTACATGTGCAAAAAATGGAGCCAAACCTTGACAACGGATGACATACGGATCACTGTTCAGGGAACATTTCTGCGTATTACGACCGTAAAATACGGTCCATATTTTTGTACGTTATGTCTGACCCCAGCCTATGGGGAAAATCTGCACATAAAACTCAGTGTACACGCAAGAGAAACTGACATATTTAAGATTTGAAACATGGACCACAGCTCAGTTTATTCTGTGTGTAAATAACAAACACACACAAAAAAAACGCAGAGGCTGGTGTAGCCTTTTGTTGAATCACCCGCCCTACCGCAGATCCTAGGGTACTCAATAGCAGGAAAGAATTTTGTTTAAAAAAAAAAAAAAAAGGTGTGTATATTCTTTCCTCTATATCTCTGAGGCCGTAGGGGGAATTTTTTTTCTCTCAATGGAGATAAAGCAATTGTCTGATCGTGTGGAGCAGCTCACTGCGGAAGTGCGGGGAATTTCCGCCTACCTTGCTCGTTCGCATGCTGTTGAACCAAAGATCCCTACACCTGATGTGTTTTTTGGGGATCGATCTAAGTTTTTGAGTTTCAAAAATAATTGTAAATTATTTTTTGCCCTGAAGCCTAACTCGCCAGGGAGCTCCGCGCAGCAGGTTGAAATTGTCATCTCTTTGCTGCGTGGCGATCCCCAGGATTGGGCGTTTTCTTTGAAACCAGGTGATCCTATTCTGACTAATGTGAACGCATTCTTTCAAGCTTTGGGGTTGTTGTATGACGAACCTAATGCTACTGATCAGGCTGAAAAGACCCTGTTGGCATTGAACCAGGGACGAGATTCTGCAGAGTTGTATTGTGAAAAGTTCCGAAAGTGGGCGGTCCTTACTACCTGGAATGATAATGCCTTGGCTGCTCTCTTTCGGAAGGGTTTGTCAGAAGCCGTAAAAGATACTATGGTGGGATTTCCTGTTCCCTCTGGTCTGGACGATTCTATGTCATTAGCCATTCAGGTTGATCGGCATTTACGTGAACGCAGGATTGCACGAGAGGTGTTGCCACCGGTTGAACAGACGTCTGAACCTATGCAATGTGATAGAGTTTTGTCTAAGGCGCAACGTCAGGAGTTCAGAAGGCGTAATAAGCTGTGTGGAGATGCCTCGCATATTATTTCTGTTTGTCCTAAACGAGAGAAACGCTTTGCACACGTTTTCTGTTGGTGGTGTTCAACTTAAGTTTCTTCTGGCAATTACTCTGATCTGCTCCCTGTCCACATTTTCCGCCAAGGCTTTTGTGGATTCGGGAGCAGCGCTAAACCTAATGGACTTGGATTTTGCTAAACGTTGTGGATTTCCGATGACACCTCTGCAGACGCCTATCCCTTTGAGGGGGATTGATGCTACTCCTTTGGCTAAAAATAAACCTCAGTTTTGGACCCAGGTGGTCATGCGGGTCGCCCCAGACCATCAAGAAAATTGCAGATTTTTGGTGTTGCATGGTCTGCATGATGCCGTTGTTCTGGGGTTTCCCTGGTTGCAAATTCATAATACAGTTTTGGATTGGAAATCTGTGTCTGTGGTGAGTTGGGGTTGTCGGTGTGCCTTTAGTGAGGCTCCATTTTTTTCCACCTCTCCTCAGTCGCATGATGTTCCTGACTATTTGGCAGACTTTTATGATGTATTTAGTGAGAAAGAGTCTGCGTCCTTGCCTCCTCATAGGAGTTATGACTGTGCAATTGAACTAAGCCCAGGGTGTAAATTTCCCAAGGGTCGGCTCTTCAATTTATCTGTACCCGAGCACGAGGCTATGCGGTCCTATATTAAGGAGGCGTTGGAGAAGGGTCATATTAGACCATCCTCTTCACCCTTAGGTGCCGTTTTTTTTTTTGTGGCCAAAAAGGATGGTTATTTAAGGCCTTGTATTGATTATCGTGCCCTCAATAAAATTACTATTAAATATCAGTATCCATTACCCCTGATTTCGGATCTATTCTCTAGAGTTAGAGGTGCTTGCTGGTTTACCAAGCTTGACCTCAGGGGGGCGTATAATCTTATCCGCATTAAGCAGGGGGATGAATGGAAGACGGCGTTTAATACTCCGGAGGGACATTTTGAGTACATGGTGATGCCTTTTGGGCTCACTAATGCCCCTTCTGTCTTCCAGTGCTTCATGAACGATATTTTCCGAGACTTTGTCTATAAATTTTTGATTATCTATCTGGATGATATTTTGATCTTCTCCAAGGATTGGGATTCTCATGTGGAACATATTCGGACTCTGTTCCGGATCTTGAGGGAGAATTCCCTGTATGTCAAAGGATCGAAATGCCTTTTTGGAGTACAGAGGATTTCATTTTTTGGATTTATTTTGTCTCCGTCAACTATTGAAATGGACCCGGCCAAGGTACAGGCCATTTGTGATTGGGTTCAGCCCACTTCTTTGAAGGCCCTCCAGAAGTTTTTGGGTTTTGCTAATTTTTATCGGAAATTTATAGCAAAATTTTCTAGTATTGCCAAGCCATTGACTGATCTGACTAAGAAGGGTGCTGATGTGTTGAATTGGTCTCCGGAGGCTGTTGCTTCCTTTCAGGAGCTGAAGCGAAGATTTACCTCCGCCCCGGTTTTGCGGCAACCTGATGTCTCACTCCCGTTCCAGGTAGAGGTGGATGCTTCTGAGATTGGTGCAGGAGCTGTTTTGTCCCAAAAGGATCCTGTAACATCTAAAATGAATCCCTGTGCTTTCTTTTCCCGAAAGTTCTCTCCATCTGAACGTAACTATGATGTGGGGAATCGGGAACTGTTGGCCATGTAATGGGCATTTGAGGAGTGGAGACATTGGTTGGAGGGAGCTAAACATCAAGTTGTGGTCCTCACTGACCACAAGAATTTGATTTACCTAGAGTCGGCTAAACGCTTGAACCCTAGACAGGCTAGGTGGGCCTTGTATTTTACACGTTTTGATTTTGTGGTCTCTTTTCTTCCTGGAACTAAGAATGTCAAGGCAGACGCCCTCTCTAGGAGTTTCTTTGCTGATTCTCCTGTGGTGACCAAGCCTGCTACCATCTTAGGCGAAGGGGTAGTTCTTTCTGCCATCTCGCCCGATTTGAGACTTGCTCTGCAAGAGTTCCAGGAGGACAAACCTGAGCGTTGTCCCAGTGGAAAGTGGTATGTTCCTGACCAGTGGAAGAAGAGAGTGATGTCTGAAGTTCATTGCTCTGCATTGGCTGGTCATCCAGGTATTTTTGGTACTAGAGATCTGGTGAGTCGCTCTTTTTGGCGGCCCACCTTGCCTCATGATGTCAGGAATTTTGTGCAGTCCTGTGGGACTTGCTCCCGGTCTAAATCTTGTTCTCGCTCTAGTGGGTTGTTGATGCCTTTGCCGGTCCCCAGGAGGCCATGGACCCATATTTCAATGGATTTCATCTCTGATATGCCGGTCTCTCAAAGAATGACTGTTATTTGGGTGATTTGTGATAGGTACTGTCATGATCCAGTGTTGGATCTGGCGGTCTTAAAAGCACAAAGTGAACTTTTTTTACTTTGGTTAAGTTCAAAGGTGTTTTGACTGTCCCCGGTGGTGGTTAGTGGTATTGCACCTTAGGTTAGGTTGCACTTAATTATGGTTCAGGTGTGACACTCTATAAATGGGTCTCAGGGTGTTCACTCACTGCGGGTGATATTCCTTGCTGAGTTGGAGAGCCTGGTGGAAGGATGGAGCTGGATAGGAGTCCTGCGCAGTCAGCCAGAGAGAACGAGTGCCAGCTAATGGTGTCTGCAGGAAGGACTGGCATGGCCTGGTGGAGTCGCAGTTTATGGTGTCGGCGGGAAGTGCTGGCATGGCTTAGGGGTGTGGTGACTTGGAAGAGAGATGCACTCAGCATATTCGACTTGGTTGCTGAGAACTGGACTCGAGCATGCTTGGATTCTTGGCAGAGGCTGGACTCATCTTGGGACTCTGTGTACTGGACTGCTGCAAGTGGTGATGGACTCTGCTCCCAGGCTGCACGATGGTGACGGATCCAGTTATGGTGATGGATCAGGGTGGAGGAGAAGATGCACAGGTGGTGGGCTCTGTTGCTAGGAGCGTACGCAACAGAGCAAAGATAAGTGGTGTTTCCCCTGTATTGTCTCTTTCCTCATGTGTGTTATTAGTGCAGTGGTGGGATTAGTCTCCGCACCGACCTATTCCCTAGTGAGGGTTTAGGCGCAGGGCGAGCCAGGGTTTTGAGGCACGCGTGCGGCGACAGGTTCGGAGCCTGTATAGGGAATGTTAGGAGTGCAGGGACACTGGCTCAGGGGAGCTTAGGAGGTCTCCATGTCCCCATTCCCTATCGCAGGGCCCACCATTGTTAAAGTTTCCCAGGTTCCCCCCTTATTATTTAAATTCGCCGTACTGGAGGCGGTGTTTCCAGAAATGTATATGTTAACGTGTAATTCCTAAATTCGCCAGGTGGAGGGGGCGTATCCACCTGCACGTTCTATTATTTAAATTCGCCCCACTGGAGGCGGTGTATCCAGGGTCACGTGTGTTTTGGGTTCGCCTTGTGGCATCATCTGCGACCAGACACACGTGATCGTGACAGGTTCTCTAAGATGGTTCATCTTGTACCACTCCCTAAGTTGCCATCTTCCTCTGAGTTGGTGCCCCTGTTTTTGCAACAGATGGTTCGCTTACACGGGATTCCTGAGAACATTGTATCTGACAGAGGAGTTCAGTTTGTGTCTAGATTTTGGAGGACTTTCTGTTCCAAGCTGGCAATTCAGTTGTCCTTCTCCTCTGCTTTTCACCCTCAGACCAATGGGCAGACAGAGAGAACAAACCAGACCTTGGAGTCGTATTTGAGATGTTTTATTTCCGCTGATCAGGATGATTGGGTTTCATTTTTGCCCTTGGCCGAATTTGCTTTAAATAATAGAGCTAGTTCTGCCACTTTGATGTCACCTTTTTTTTGTAACTTTGGGTTTCATCCTCGATTTTCTTCAGGGCAGGTGGAGCCTTCTGCCTGCCCAGGTGTTGACACTGTGGTGGAGAGAATGCACCAGATCTGGGACCAAGTGGTTGATAAGTTATCTCTCTCCCAGGAAAAGGCCCAGCGGTTTTCCAATCGACATAGGACCATTGGTCCCCAGTTTAAGATTGGTGATATGGTGTGGTTATCATCAAAAAATATTGCTATGAAGGTGGCTTCTCCTAAGTTTAAGCCTAGATTTATTGGACCTTACAAGATTTTGGAGATTATTAATCCGGTCTCTTTTCGTTTGGCTCTTCCTGTCACATTTAAAATCCATAATGTGTTCCATAAGTCCTTGTTGAAGAGGTTTGTTGAACCAGTTGTTCCTGGGGTGGCACCTCCAGACCCTGTATTGGTTGAAGGTAACATGGAATATGAGGTAGAGAAAATACTGGATTCCCGTCTGGCTAGACGGAGACTCCAGTATTTGGTTAAGTGGAAGGGTTATGGTCAGGAGGATAATTCCTGGGTCTCTGTCTCTGATATTCATGCCAAAAGATTGGTGCGTGCCTTTCATCGGGCTCACCCTGATCGCCCTGGTGGCGTGGTTGAGGGTTCGGTGACCCCTCCTCAAGGGGGAGGTACTGTTGTGAGTTCATTTTCCCCTTCGTCACTGAGGTCTGGTGAACTACTCCCTATTCTGGTAAAGGAAGGTAATGAGCCTGATTATCAGGCACCTGAGCCTAATGAGGATGACTGGCTGAGTGGAATCACGGACTGGATATATGGCTGCCGACACCCTTCTGCCCTGCGGGTGATTTCTCTGTGGACTTCTAGGACACCAGTCTGATTCCTGCTCCTCTAAAGCTAAGTTTTCTGCTTTGCCTGTTAGCATTTGTGTTTTGTTTTTGTTTTCCCTGCTTTTCTGGATTCTGCCATTCTCTGCTGGGGTGAGCTGAATCTCCTTTTGCCGTTTGCTCTGTCTTCAGAATATTCCTGAGTACTGACATAGCTTTTTTGAAGCCTAGCGTCTTCAGGGCCTTTTTCACTGTCAGTCTGTTGGCTCTTATTTTCTTAGGGTTTTTCACGGATTGCAGACAGCAGCCTTCCTGTCCTTTCCTATCTAGTTAGCTTGGGCCCCGTCTTTGCTCAGTCTATCTTTCTGTCTGTGTTAGTGTTTTCATCTTGCTTCACCGTCATTATATGTTGGGGGCTGCCTATTGCTTTGGGGTCTGCTCTGGGGCAGTTTAGATTTCCCCTTTCTTTCTTTAGGCCTATTTAATTCTCCGGCTGTGATTCTCCGGCTGTGATCGAGGGGTCTAGGGCATCGTAGGAACCCCCCACGCCTACTGTTAGTTGTTGTGGATAGGATCAGGGGTCTGCAATCCAATAGCTGGCAACCTCTCTGGTTTTCTGGACTTAGCTAGCATTTCTGTTTTTGCCTCCTACGGTGACTCAATCATAACAGCCTTTACCTGGTTGGGATGTGGCCAGTATAGCCTTTACCTGGCTGGTATTTGGCCGGTATAGCCTTTACCTGGCTGGGATGCGACCGGTATAGCCTTTACCTGGCTGGGATGTGGCCGGTATAGCCTTTACCTGGCTGGTATTTGGCCGGTATAGCCTTTACCTGACTGGGATGCGACCGGTATAGCCTTTACCTGGCTGGGATGTGGCCGGTATAGACTTTACCTGGCTGGTATAGCCTCTCTTCAATGCCAGACATATGAAAGCCCGCATAGTGTTTGCTAAAAAAAAACAGGAAGGACTCCCAGACTATGAGAAATAAGATTCTCTGGTCTGATGAGACAAAGAGAGAACTTTTTGGTGATAATTCTAAGCGGTATGTGTGGAAAAAAACAGACATTTCTCTTCACCTGCCCAATACAATCCCAAAAGTAAAACATGGTGGTAGCAGCATCATGCTATGGGGTGTTTTTCAGCTGCAGGGACAGGACGACTGGTTGCAATTGAAGGAAACATGAATGTGGCCAAGTACAGAGATATCCTGGATGAAAACCTCTTCCAGAGTGCTCTGGACCTCAGATTTGGCCGAAGGTTCACCTTCCAACAAGTCAATGACCCTAAGCACACAGCTAAAATAACAAAGGAGTGGCTTCAAAACAACTCTGTAACCATTCTTGACTGGTCCAGCCAGAGCCCTGACCTAAACCCAATTGAGCATCTCTGGAGAGACCTGAAAATGGCTGTCCACCGGCGATCACCATCCAACCTGACAGAACTAGAGAGGATCTCCAAGGAAGAATGGCAGAGGATCCGCAAATACAGGTGTGAAAACTTGTTGCATCATTCCCAAAAAGACTCATGGCTGTACTAGCTCAAAAGGGTGTGTCTACTCAACACTAAGCAAAGGGTCTGAATACTTATGACCATGTGATATTTCAGTTTTTCTTTTTTAATAAATTTGCAAAAATTTCTACATTTCTATTTTTTTCAATCAAGATGAGGTGCAGTGTGTACATTAATGAGAAAAAAATGAACTTTTTTGAATTTACCAAATGTCTGCAATGAAACAAAACAAAAAAAATGTAATGGGGTCTGAATACTTTCTGTACCAACTGTATATGATTCCTTGATTTGTTTGACATCTAAATTTACATTTTTTATGTATTTATTTCTTTATTTCTTATCTATAATTAATTAGAACTTATTATTATTATTATTATAATTATACATTTATTACCCACGCTCTGGTCTCTTTGGCAACTAGCTTATAGTGTCTGAACCGCCTTATTCGATCCAACTGGCAAATATCTCACACTTTTATACAAGCATTGTATTAATTTAGTATAATTATGATATTATGTGAAATAATTTTTTGACGCACCCCTATGTCGTGTATTTATCCCGTGCTATCCCTTTCCCCTGAATCATTTTTATCAAGCTTTCCTGATTGCAAATAATCGTAATAAATTGTATTGAACATGTTTTGGTTGTACGTCATGTTTATAGGCTTTCCCAGTGTTTGGATATACAGCCACTTGATATATATTTTTTCTTGTAACTCTAACAGTAGGCCTGAAGGGGTAATTAAAAAGGTATCCCAATATGTAATAGGTGTAATAATAATAATATTACGAAATACCTGTAACTAGAAATGTAGTAGGTTGTCAGGTGAACTTTATGTCACTTACCCCTTGTGCAGGGCATTACAGTAGCTTAGACATCCATGGTTACGACCACACATGTAGTGATAGTTATTTGTCATAACCATGGAAACTTAAGCTACTGCAATGTCCTGCACATGGGGTAAACAACATAGCTAATCAGAAGAACTATACTATATTTCTTATTGAAGGTATTTGCTAATATTATTATTACTACACCTGCTACATATTGGGATATGATCTTGGAGATGAGAAAACCCCTTAAGTCTTTTTCTCATAAACATTTATCAACATTCAACAGGATACAGAAACGTTGATCTCTGAGAACCCTTCAGAGGGTGATGCAGAAGCAGCAGATCACACCAAAATTAGGAGTGTTTGTTTTTTAGGATGTTGTGACTTATATAAGAGACTCTTAACTTAATTTAAACCACAGAACAAAATACCATACATACTATTTCTCCACGCACCCATAAGGCACATAGACATACATCACTTACTCTGAAGTCAGGGTATTTTACCCCTCTCTTCTTTCAGTAGTGGGTTATCTTTCCTGGAATAAGTGGTAAATGTATGATAGATGGGAGTCCAACCTCAGAGACCCACACCAATCCTTGAATGGTGATCCCAAAAGCCCTCTACATCAACAGTGTGTCAGCATGAGACTGATGAAGATACCCAAGTCGTCACTTATCATTTATGGAGGTGGAGTGATGCAAGGACTACCACTCCAATCAAACCGGGAACTTATGGAGTTCCAGTGGTCAGAGGGCAAATGACGATGCTATATATATATATCATCTGTAATTGATAATACAGGATTAACTATATTAACATGGCCGTCTTAATAAAAGATGTGCTTGAATAAGATTCACCAAACTTATTGAGGCATGAATTTGGTGCATAAGTCAGATGGCGTGCTCCAGCATAAGAAATGGAGCAGATTTCTGTTGTAATTTGCATAAATTGTGATGAATTTGTAGGCGGAGCGATCTCGTATCTAAGCTGCACCAACTTTTGGGCAAGTTAGTGGAACTGGCGTAAAAACTACAACAGTTACCAAATGTTTAGTGTTCCCCATAAAGGCTTAAGACATTTGGGGGATATTTTGAAACTGTTGTTTTCCCCTGCAACTGGGGAATAGAGCTGCTGTAATGGAAATCTACTAACTAAAAGCTGAAGGGGAAAAGCTTAGATATTGCATATTTAAAGGAGATCTGTCAGTAGAATCACCCCTCCTGAGCCATCCATATGGGCATGTAGGTCATAGGAAGCTGAATAAAATGATGCCTTGCTATCTGTAATCCGATGTTCTATTCCAGGAAAATCCACATTTTTCTTAATATGTAAATGAGCTGTTTAGATCTCTTGGCCGGACATAGATCTCCCTAATAATCTGCCACCAGAGATTATTATAAATGACAGGTAGCATTGTCAGTGTGAGGCATGTAGATCAGAAGAGCAGATGGTCAGTCATTACATGTCTCACACTGGTAATGCCCCTTTCATATAAAATAAGCTCTGGAGAAAGATCACAGGGAGATCTATTTCCAGCCGATAGAGCTCAACAGCTCATTTACATATTAAGAAAAATGTGGATTTCTTTGTAATAAGGCATCAAATCGCAGATATCAAGGTATCATTTTATTCAGCTTTCTATGACCTGTGTGCCCATATGGACGGCTTAGGACGGTTGATGTGACTGACAGATTCCCTTTAAGAGTAAATTCAACAAAAACATTGCAACAAAAAATTGGCCAGTAAAAATGTCATTCAAGTGGAGAAACCATTGGCCATGTGCCAGGACTAGTCATCAGAGTATGTTTTCTCTCAAGTATTGCACATTTCTGAGTAAAGTATACTGGACTGAAATAAAGCAGCCATTCTCTGATTCCTGCTTCACAGGGTTCAGGCAGTATGAATTAGCCAGCAGGTTCTCTTTAAAGGGGTTATTGAGACTTGAAACTCAAGTCTGCAGTCTCTCTATATGAATCCTCATAGTGTGCACAGTACGCACTCAGGGCTGAGGAGCTGATAAGCCAAACCTCTGTCTCTGACTTGTAACTCACTGTCAGGATTCTCTGGAGCAGGCACAAGGAGCGGGTGATTATGTGACCACAAGTATGTGATTTGCATACTTCAGCTACATTCTGACTAAACGTGTCTGGCCTTGCTCGGTTCACTTGTATTCGATGAGGCCTCGCAAGTCTAGTCGGCACATGACCATATGTATGCAAATCACATACTTGAAGTCACGTGATCAGTCACTCTCTGCATTGGAGAGTCCAGCAGCGTACAATGCACGGAATATGAGGAATCACAAATAGGGATGAATGGACCTGTGGAAGCTCAGGTTCTTGTACCAGACCAAACTTTAGTTCTCGCTATCTCTATCTCTCTCCCCGGACTCCCAAACTGTAAAACAAATTTTCAGGAAAAGTATGTATAAGGAGTTCAGCACGTTACAATCCCCAAACTTTACAGTTTGCTCATCTCTCTTCACAAGTCTTCAGTCATATAGAGTGAATTCAACTGTATTAGCATTTGCATGTTTAAAAATTGATAAAACTTTTTCAAAATTCTGCTCATATAGGTTTATGATTTTTTTCTACAGGACTATACCATCACCATGTATTTCCAGCAGAGTTGGCGTGATAAGCGCTTGGCATATACTGCCCTACCTCTCAACCTCACGTTGGATAACCGAGTGGCCGACCAGCTCTGGCTTCCGGATACATACTTTTTGAATGATAAAAAGTCCTTTCTGCATGGTGTAACAGTCAAGAACCGAATGATCCGATTGCACCCAGATGGCACTGTTCTCTATGGACTAAGGTGAGCTTTTATTTGTTACCCCTTATAAATTGGATCGCTTCATACATAGTGACATCACATCCAGCAGCTATATGACGTAGCCAATGACCCTTGGTGTGTTTTTTCCAGGCTTTGGTTGAGTTTTTTATTTTAATATGTGGTGTAACAATATTGTGTGTTGTGAACTCCTTTGCTCAGATTTCTGAGCTGAAGCTCCCTCTGCTCCCTCTGGTGGTTACTTAGAGTAGTGGAGCTGGCCAGGTGGATGGAGGTTCTCCACCTGACGATGATAATTGGGAATCCGGGATTGCTGGCTGGGAGCATATAATGGAGCTGGCTGCTCTTGAAGGTTGCTGGTGATTTTTTCCTCTGTGTGCATTCAGAGCTCTTTTGTCCCCTGCCTGATCTGCATTTTCAGCTAAGTGATTCTTTTGCTAATCCTTTGCATCTAATCTGGTTGTGTCTTTTTTTGCTTTCTGTTTTGCTGCTAGGGGTCAGCGTGCTTCCTGCTGGGGGCAGCGCTGGGCCCTGCTTCATATGTTGCAGCTTGTTCAGTCCCCTGTTATGTTAGTATCTTTTTGCTTACTGCCAGTTTATACCAGAGTGCTGATCTAGCGGGGGTGAGATCGTGTGATCTCAGGTATTTTTGTATATCAGAAGTGTTGGACTTTTCAGGGTTTTGTGCGTGATTGCAGACAGTATCTTTTTCTGGCCTGTCCTGTCTAGACAGCTTGGGCCCCACCGTTTGCTCAGTCTGTTCTCTGCCTGTGTTTGTGTCTCATCTTGTCTCACCGACAATATATGTTTGGGGGCTGTCAATTCCTCTGGGGATCTGCTCCGGGGCAGTTTAGATTTCATCTTTCTGTCTTTAGGCTTAGTTAGTCTTCCGGCTCTGACAAAGCGTCTAGGTCATCGTAGGAATGCTCCATGGCTACTGCTAGTTGTGCGGATAGGATCAGGGGTCTGCAATCCACTTAGTTACCAACCTCTTTGGTCTTCTAGTGGCTTGGCCTGTTCCTGCCATCCTCCTCGGTGACCCATTCATAACAATTGTGTGTGGTTTTTGGTGCATTTCTGCTGTTAATGGCAGAGACCTATACAATCAGGAACTTGCAGCAGGCAGATGGTCAATGGTAGAGTCCTTTGCAATAAGTAACTTGCAGCAGACAGATGGTTAATGGCAGAGACCTAATACAATTAGGAACATGTAGCAATCTGGTGGCTAATGGCAGATACGTGTGCAATCAGGAAGTTGCAGTATCCAAATGGTTAACCAGAGGATAGAATTGATGAATCCGTAAATAATAATGAGATACCCGTCTTACAAAAACATTGGTGTGGACAGCATCATTATTAGCTGAAAGGAGTCTGGTGATAGGTATCTGTAGCAGAGTTGAAAGTATAATAGCCTCCTTATTTACAGGACTGAGGTGGGAAGTAGTTGCAGATTGTTGAGTAGCAAACACAGAAGTTTGCTGGATAGCTGATTAGATGAATAGTAGATGATGAGTTCAAGTTCTGTAATACATGAGATAGCCAAGAGATATGCATCCTGAATACTCAAAAAGCACACGGCTGCCTGAGCCAGCCTTAAAAGGCCTTGGGTGAGGAGGACCTCACGACAGAAAGAAAACCATAATCAGTAAGCAAACAAAACCAAAATCAGAAACACAGCCAAATATCAGAAAGACAGCACTACAGTCAATGGAGCAAAAAGTTTAGTAAGCTACAGACCGACTGAAAAAAACAAAAATACTCAACCACAACAGTAACAAGTGAGATGATATCAGGAAATCCATCTCGGGATAAAACAGCAATAAGAGGAAAAACAACTCTGCAGCAGGGCTGTGCAGCATGGAGAGCGGCGTATGATCCTGGTAGGTTACATAAAGCATATATGACAGCGAACTCTATTATTCATGGACTGTCACAAGTTCTTAGAAGCAGTCCTGGCATACTGTATATGCAGTGTCCAGTCCATAAAAGATGGGGTTTACACAAACTCTGCCCACAAATGGGAGTTTCTAGGGGGAAATTGAGATTTCCTGTGTAGGATCGGGGAAAAGACTAAAGTCTTCTTAAATAGAATCTGTCAGCAGGTTTTTACTAATTCTTTGCTATGTAATTTGAGAGCAGCATGATGTAGGCACAGGCACTATGATTTCAGCGATGCCACTTACTGGGTTGTGTTGCTGTTTCTATAAAATCAGTGTTTTATCTATCATACCCGTCTGTGTTTAAAATGGATGAGTGCAATTGGTCCATGCAATTTTTTTCTTGCACCCATTGACTCGCATTGGCAAGTCTCATTGCACTCAATAAGAAAATCGGATTGCACTCTGACCAATGTTATTCAATGATTCGGTGCTCATCTGCAATTTTTTTCTCATTTCAGATCGTTGTCAGCTCGGATCGGATTGAAAAAAAAAATTTTCAGCATGCTGAGAGTGGCCACATATATATCAGATGAGACTTGCCAATGCGAGTCAATGGGTGCAAGAAAAAAATTGCATGGACCAGGTTTTTTTAATGCACCCATCTTATAGGAAACACGACGCTTCATCAGCCGAGTATAGTAAATGCATAACCCCAACTCTCAAAATAGAATAGAAGATATACACTCACTGGCCACTTTATTAGGTACACCTGTCCAACTGTGTGTTAAGACTTAATTTCTAATCAGCCAATCACATGGCGGCAACTCAGTGCATTTAGGCATGTAGACATGGTCAAGACAATCTCCTGCAGTTCAAACCGAGCATCAGTATGGGGAAGAAAGGTGATTTGAGTGCCTTTGAACGTGGCATGATTGTTGGTGCCAGAAGGGCTGGTCTGAGAATTTCAGAAACTGCTGATCTACTGGGATTTTCACGCACAACCATCTCTAGGGTTTACAGAGAATGGTCCGAAAAAGAAAAAAAATCCAGTGAGCGGCAGTTCTGTGGCCGGAAATGCCATGTTGATGCCAGAGGTCAGAGGAGAATGGGCAGACTGGTTCGAGCTGATAGAAAGGCAACAGTGACTCAAATTGCCACCCGTTACAACCAAGGTAGGCAGAAGAGCATCTCTGAACGCACAGTGCGTCGAACTTTGAGGCAGATGGGCTACAGCAGCAGAAGACCACACTGGGTACCACTCCTCTCAGCTAAGAACAGGAAACTGAGGCTACAATTTGCACAAGCTCATCGAAATTGGACAGTAGAAGATTGGAAAAACGTTGCCTGGTCTGATGAGTCTCGATTTCTGCTGCGACATTCGGATGGTAGGGTCAGAATTTGGCGTAAACAACATGAAAGCATGGATCCATCCTGCCTTGTATCAACGGTTCAGGCTTGTGGTGGTGGTGTCATGGTGTGGGGAATTTTTTCTGGGCACTCTTTGGGCCCCTTGGTACCAATTGAGCATCGTTGCAACGCCACAGCCTACCTGAGTATTGTTGCTGACCATGTCCATCCCTTTATGACCACAATGTACCCAACATCTGATGGCTACTTTCAGCAGGATAATGCGCCATGTCATAAAGCTCGAATCATCTCAGATTGGTTTCTTGAACATGACAATGAGTTTACTGTACTCAAATGGCCTCCTCAGTCACCAGATCTCAATCCAATAGAGCATCTTTGGGATGTGGTGGAACGGGAGATTCGCATCAGGGATGTGCAGCCGACAAATCTGCGCCAACTGTGTGATGCCATCATGTCAATATGGTCCAAAATCTCTGAGGAATGCTTCCAGCACCTTGTTGAATCTCTGCCACGAAGAATTGAGGCAGTTCTGAAGGCAAAAGGGGGTCCAACCCCTTACTAGCATGGTGTACCTAATAAAGTGGCCAGTGAGTGTGTATATATATATATATATAATTTTAAAAAATGACGTGGGGTCTCCCAAATGTTTAATAACCAGCTGAGGGAAAGCAGATATCTGGGGGCTGATGTTTATTGCCTGAAAAGGGGGTAATAAACATGGAGCTCCCCAGGTTATTAATGTCATCCCACAGCTGAATACTTAGACTTTACTGGTTATTAAAATGGGGGAGTCACCCCAAAAAATGACATAGGGTCTCGCCTATAAGTAATAACCAGCATAGGCTAGAAAGGGGCCATGGATATTGGCCCCCTCCTGGACAAAGAACATCAGCCCTAAGCCAACCCAGAAATAACGCATTCATAAGATGCGCCAAATCTGGCGCTTAGCCTCGCTCTTCTCACTTGCCCTTGTGTGATGGCAAGTGGGGTGATAGGGTTGGGGTTGATGTCAGCCGTGTTAAGGCCGCTGACATTAAACCCAGGAGTTAGTAATGGAGAGTCGTGTATACAAGGCCTCATTACTAACCCCATAGCCATATTGTAAAAAATACATAGCTTGAAAAAAATCCTTTAATTGAAAGACACAGATTGCTTCATTTTAAATTATTACTCCCCACCCTCTTTTTCCAATTTATTACTGTTAAATATTACCGCGTTTTGAATGACCTGACCTATAAAACTGTAAAAATAAATAACAATACAAAAACAATGCTTTTTTATCATACTGCCTAAAAAAAGTGGATTAAACCGCGATCTAAAAGACAAATGTAAATAAAAAATGGTTTCTCTGAAAACGTCATATTGTCCCACAAACTAGGGCCGCCATACAGCTCAGTTGGCGGAAAAATAAAAATGTTATAGCTCTCAGAATAAAGCGATGCAAATATTTATTTTTTTTCTATAAAATAGCACCAAAACATAGAAACATATAAATGAGTTATTGTTGTAAACGTACTGACCAGAAGAATAACACTGCCTTACCAATTGTACCACTAATCTGTACTAGAATATGATGCTCCTTCCTTTCTGAGCTGTGCACTGTGCCTGTAAAGGAGTTACTGATTACATGTAGGATACTGGTTACTCTTCTGAAAATACTAAATTTGTTGCTAAAAGAACATTTTTGTACAATTTTTTTTTTTTTTTTTATGGCTCTACGTTATAAACTTTTATGAAGCACCTGGGGGGTTCAAGGTGCTCACCACACATCTAGATACATCCCATGAGGGGTTACAGTTTCCAAAATGGTGTCACTTGTGGGGTGTTTCCACTGTTTAGGCACATCAGGGGCTCTCCAAACCCGACATGGTGCCTGCTAATGATTCCAGAAAATTTTGCGTTCAAAAAGTAAAATGGTGTTCCTTCCCTTCCGAGCTCTGCCGTTCACCCAAACGGTGATTTTCCACCACTCCTGGGGTATCATCGTACTCAGGAGAAATTTCACAACAAATTCTGTGCTTCACTTTCTCCTATCATCCTTGTGAAAATGCAGACTTTAAGAATAAAAGTACATTTTTGTGAAAAAATTAAAATCTTAATTTTTTCTTTCCACATTGCATTAATTCCTGTGAAGCTCCAAAAGTGTTAAACTTCTTGAATGTGTTTTTGAGTACCTTGAGGGGTGCAATATTTAATATTTTCTGTCATATAGGCCCGCCAAAGTCACTTCAAATGTGATGTAGCCCCTAAAGAAAATTGTTTTGTAAATTTTGTTGGAAAAATGAAAAATCGCTGGTCAACTTTTAACCTCTCTAACTTCCTAACAAAAAAGAAGGATATTTTAAAAATTATGCTGATGTAAAGTAGACACATAGGAAATGTTATTTATGAACTATTTTGTGTGACATAACTCACTGATTTAAGGACATAAAAATAAAAAAATTGAAAATTGCGAAAGTTTCTAAATTTTTACCAAATTTCCATTTTTCTTTTACCCATAAGCACAAGTCATATCAAACAAGAAAACATTCTCAGAATCAGTGGGATCTGTCGAAGTGTTCCAGAATTATTACCCCATAAAGTGACACTGGTCAGAATTGTAAAATTTGGCCTGGTCATGAGGATAAAAACAGGTTATTGGGTGAAGGGGTTAGAGAGGTTGTCCACTCTTGCATCTGCTCCTCCGTTCCATTCAAGTCAGTGCTCTCCAGATCACAATTACTGGGTTCCAGTGCTCCAATGTCGGGATTGCGAGGGTGGGGAGTCCTAATGGTCGGACCCACAGAGATCAGTAAAATATTCACTATTCTTTATAAATTATTATTAAGGGTTTATTAAAAAAATGCTAAACCTTTAGAGGAGCAAAAGCTTTTTCTCTCTCTCAGGAGGGTACAGTCCCCAGGAGTGAGTGTGTCTGTATCATACACATTTCCCCCTATAGTTACATCTGTTGCACAAAAATACAGTTGTGGCCAAAAGTATTGACACCCCTGCAATTCTGTCAGATAGTACTCAGTTTCTTCCTGAAAATGATTGCAAACACAAATTCTTTGGTATTATTATCTTCATTTAATTTGTCTTAAATGAAAAAACACAAAAGAGAATGAAGCAAAAAGCAAAACATTGATCATTTCACACAAAACTACAAAAATGGGCCAGACAAAAGTATTGGCACCCTCAGACTAATACTTGGTTGCACAACCTTTAGCAAAAATAACTGCGACCAACCGCTTCCGGTAACCATCAATGAGTTTCTTACAATGCTCTGCTGGAATTTTAGACCATTCTTCTTTGGCTAACTGCTCCAGGTCCCTAATATTTGAAGGGTGCCTTCTCCAAACTGCCATTTTTAGATCTCTCCACAGGCATTCTATGGGATTCAGGTCTGGACTCATTGCTGGCCACCTTAGAAGTCTCCAGTGCTTTCTCTCAAACCATTTTCTAGTGCTTTTTGAAGTGTGTTTTGGGTCATTGTCCTGCTGGAAGACCCATGACCTCTGAGGGAGACCCAGCTTTCTCACACTGGGCCCTACATTATGCTGCAAAATTTGTTGGTAGTCTTCTGACTTCATAATGCCATGCACACGGTCAAGCAGTCCAGTGCCAGAAGCAGCAAAGCAACCCCGAAACATCAGGGAACCTCCGCTATGTTTGACTGTAGGGACCGTGTTTGTAAGGTACACCTGGGGTGGACCCGCTAGACCGTGGCAACGAACCTCCTGGGGGCGAGCTGACCAGGTGGACCACCCCCTATACAGGGAGCGTTTGGGGCAAGCCCGCGGGTAACTATTACCACGGCAGCTGGTACCCTGGAGAGTAACGACAGACAGACTACTAGAGCCGGGTTGGGGGTACAGGACTGACGGTACCGGCTTGGAGACACAGGACAGGCGGCACGGCTGGGAGACACAGGACAGGCGGGCACGGCTGGGAGACACAGGACAGGCGGGCACGGCTGGGAGACACAGGACAGGCGGGCACGGCTGGGAGACACTGGACAGGCGGGCACGGCTGGGAGACACAGGACAGGCGGGCACGGCTGGGAGACACAGGACAGGCGGGCACGGCTGGGAGACACAGGACCTAGGAAAGAGGAAAAAGGAGAGGTGAACGAGCCACGGATGGACAGGACGCGATAGCGAGCATAGAGGGCGGCCAAAATCACTAGGGAAAAGCAGTGATACTCAGGCACCGCTGGCAGGAAGAGGCGGCCAGATATAGGGGCTAGTAGGAGGACTTCCGGGTCGTGACCTAAGGTGGAGGAGGAGCAGGCGCGCGTCCTCAGGAGGAGGAGGAGGAGCGCGCGTGCCCAGGCACAGTATGTGCGCGCGCCCGCCGAGCAGGAGGGGCGGGAGCGCGCACCCGGCGCGGTCCGGAAGACCGGACGAAGGGGACCGCCGGACAGGGAAGAGGAGCCGGGGAGGACCGAGGACGGCGGCGCAGAGGGAAGCGGGATGCCGGAGGAAGGGTAGGCTGCGGCCGGGAGGAGGCAGAGAGAGGAGCGCGCGGCAGCCGCAGCGTGACAGTGTTCTTTTCTTTGAATGCCTCTTTTTTTCTCCTGTAAACTCTATGTTGATGCCTTTGCCCAAAAAGCTCTACTTTTGTCTCATCTGACCAGAGAACATTCTTCCAAAACGTTTTAGGCTTTTTCAGGTAAGTTTTGGCAAACTCCAGCCTGGCTTTTTTATGTCTCGGGGTAAGAAGTGGGGTCTTCCTGGGTCTCCTACCATACAGTCCCTTTTCATTCAGACGCCGACGGATAGTACGGGTTGACACTGTTGTACCCTCGGACTGCAGGGCAGCTTGAACTTGTTTGGATGTTAGTCGAGGTTCTTTATCCAACATCCGCACAATCTTGCGTTGAAATCTCTTGTCAATTTTTCTTTTCCGTCCACATCTAGGGAGATTAGCCACAGTGCCATGGGCTTTAAACTTCTTGATGACATTGTGCACGGTAGACACAGGAAAATTCAGGTCTTTGGAGATGGACTTGTAGCCTTGAGATTGCTCATGCTTCCTCACAATTTGGTTTCTCAAGTCCTCAGACAGTTCTTTGGTCTTCTTTCTTTTCTCCATGCTCAATGTGGTACACACAAGGACACAGGACAGAGGTTGAGTCAACTTTAATCCATGTCAACTGGCTGCAAGTGTGATTTAGTTATTGCCAACACCTGTTAGGTGCCACAGGTAAGTTACAGGTGCTGTTAATTACACAAATTAGAGAAGCATCACATGATTTTTCGAACAGTGCCAATACTTTTGTCCACCCTCTTTTTTATGTTTGGTGTGGAATTATATCCAATTTGGCTTTAGGACAATTCTTTTTGTGTTTTTTTCATTTAAGACAAATTAAATGAAGATAATAATACCAAAGAATTTGTGATTGCAATCATTTTCAGGAAGAAACTGAGTATTATCTGACAGAATTGCAGGGGTGTCAATACTTTTGGCCACAACTGTATTTGATTTGGCCTAAAATCTTCCACTTTCACATGATTTCCATAAATTTCATCTTTTTGTATCAATTTCTATGTTAAATATATGGACTGAAAACCTGAAGCCGCTTCCTGTGCGAGCTGTGGAACCACGGTAGGACTGTCTCTTTGTACTGTATTTCCGCTCATGCACACATCTATCTATAGCAGCACCCACCGCCCTACGCAGCGCAGAGATATATTTAGAACATGCAAAAAAAAATGTTAGAGACAAGAACAAGCGCAGAGGTGTGAGAGCTGTGCACAGACTTATCTTCTCTCTCCGGCAAATTTTCTATTTGTCCTTTTTTCCCCGGTCCCTCTGTTTCACAGCTTATCCTTTTTCCTCTCTCACCCCAACCTTCTGCATGTGCTCCCCCCAACCCTCCCGCCTTCCATGTGTATGTTCTCCCTCCTTGATCCTCTTTCTCCTTGTTTCCATAGAAACCACATCCACTTGGAATGAAACTGATCATTCATATTGTAAAGAGAAAGATATGAGAGAAACAAAAAAATAAAAAAATGACCGGGTCTCCAAACACAACGTGGGCTTCAGAATTATCACAAAAGATCTGATAGCTTTAGTGTGTAGAATGGCATGGATGTGATTTTTTTATTTTATAGTCCCAGGGATGGAGAGCATAGGCTAGAATTAATAATTTACCTGTGAGGCTAAATCTTCAAATGCAACATACTGTATTTACTCTCATTCCGAATACTGCCCTGTCACGTGTATCTGTAGCCAGAAAATGAATCTAGCCCCCGACATCAGCCGCCCGGGTGGCTGCACAGGGTGTCCTGTGCACTATGTAACATGGAGCCTGGTGTTGTGATACTTTGTTATCACTGGCAGACAAATGTTATTAAATGGGGGTTCTCTGCGAATACAAACAACAGGAAAATGTTGTTTGTCTAGGGAGGTAATGCCTATAATACATTAAAGTAGCCCCCATCATGTTACCATTGTAGGACAGATGTGGTTCAGTGTAATACAGTCATATGTTAAAGTTTGGGCACCCCTATTAATGTTAACCTTTTTTCTTTATAGCAATTTTGGTTTTTGCAACAGCTATTTCAGTTTCATATATCTAATAACTGATGGACTCAGTTATATTTCTGGATTTAAATGAGGTTTATTGTACTAACAAAAAATGTGCAATCTGCATTTAAACAAAATTTGACCGGTGCAAAAGTATGGGCACCCTTATCATTTTCTTGATTTGAACACTCCTAACTACTTTTTACTGACTTCCTGAAGCACTAAATTGGTTTTGTAACCTCATTGAGCTTTGAACTTCATAGCCAGGTGTATCAAATCATGAGAAAAGGTATTTAAGGTGGCCACTTGCAAGTAGCTCTCCTATTTGATTCTCCTATGAAGAGTGGCATCATGGGCTCCTCAAAACAACTCTCAAATGATCTGAAAACAAAGATTATTCAACATAGCTTTTCAGGGGAAGGATACAAAAAGTTGTCTCAGAGATTTAACCTGTCAGTTTCCACTGTGAGGAACATAGTAAGGAAATGGAAGAACACAGGTACAGTTCTTGTTAAGCCCAGAAGTGGCAGGCCAAGAAAAATATCAGAAAGTCAGAGAAGAAGAATGTTGAGAACAGTCAAGGACAATCCACTGACCACCTCCAAAGACCTGCAGCATCATCTTGCTGCAGATGGTGTCACTGTGCATCGGTCTCCTTGCGCACTTTGCACAAGGAGAAGCTGTATGGGAGAGTGATGCGAAAGAAGCCGTTTCTGCAAGCACGCCACAAACCGAATCGCCTGAGGTATGCAAAAGCACATTTGGACAAGCCAGTTACATTTTGGAAGAAGGTCCTGTGGACTGATGAAACAAAGATTGAGTTGTTTGGTCATGCAAAAAGGCGTTATGTATGGAGGCTAAAAAACACAGCATTCCAAGAAAAACACTTGCTACCCACAATAAAATTTGGTGGAGGTTCCATCATGCTTTGGGGCTGTGTGGCCAATGCCGGCACTGGGAATCTTGTTAAAGTTGAGGGTCGCATGGATTCAACTCAGTATCAGCAGATTCTTGACAATAATGTGCAAGAATCAGTGACGAAGTTGAAGTTACGCAGGGGATGGATATTTCAGCAAGACAATGATCCAAAACACCGCTCCAAATCTACTCAGGCATTCATGCAGAGGAACAATTACAATGTTCTGGAAAGGCCATCCCGGTCCCCAGACCTGAATATCATTGAACATCTGTGGGATGATTTGAAGCGGGCTGTCCATGCTCAGCGACCATCAAACTTAACTGAACTGGAATTGTTTTGTAAACAGGAATGGTCACAAATACCTTCATCCAGGAACCAGGAACTCATTAATAGCTACAGGAAGCGACTAGAGGCTGTTATTTTTGCAAAAGGAGGATCTACGAAATATTAATGTCACTTTTATGTTGAGGTGCCCATACTTTTGCACCGGACAAATTTTGTTTAAATGCAGATTGCACATTTTCTGTTAGTACAATAAACCTCATTTGAATCCAGAAATATAACTGAGTCCATCAATTATTAGATATATGAAACTGAAATAGCTGTTGCAAAAACCAAAATTGTTATAAAGAAAAAAGTTTAACATTAATAGGGGTGCCCAAACTTTAACATATGACTGTAGGACCAAAGCCTGATGGAAACACAATATCAACGGTGGACGGAGGGTATACCCTCCATAATCTATAGAAAAAGGAGAAAGCTTCTGTGTGGTCAAACAGTCCATTGAAAAAGAGCTAACTGGAGCGGAGCCCCCCATCCACAGACCTCTAGAGCACACACAACGTCCACACTACAATGGGTACGGAAAGTACTCAGACCCCCTTAAATGTCTCACTCTTTGTTTCATTACAGCATTTTGTAAATTTAAAAAAGTTCATTTTTTTTTCATTAATGTACACTCTGCACCCCATCTTGACTGAAAAAAACAGAAATGTAGACATTTTTGCAAATCTATTAAAAAAGAAAAAACAAAATATCACATGGTCATAAGTATTCAGACCCTTTGCTCAGACACTCATATTGAAGTCAGATGCTGTCCATTTCCTTGTCATCCTTCTTGAGATGGTTCTACTCCTTCATTGGAGGCCAGCTGTTTTAAATTAAACTAATAGGACTTGATTTGTAAAGGCACACACCTGTCTATATAAGACCTCACAGCTCTCAGTGCATGTCAGACCAAATGAGAATCATGAGGTCAAAGGAACTGGCCAAGGAGCTGAGAGACAGAATTGTGGCAAGGCACAGATCTGGCCAAGGTTACAAAAGAATTTCTGCAGTACTCAAGGTTCCTAAGAGCACAGTGGCCTCCATAATCCATAAATGGAAGAAGTTTGGGACCACGAGAAGTCTTCCTAGACCTGGCCAACCGGCCAAACTGAGCAATTGTGGGAGAAGAGCCTTGGTGAGAGAGGTAAAGAAGAACCCCAAGATCACTGTGGCTAAGTTCCACTGATGCAGTAGGGAGATGGGAGAAAGTTTCACAAAGTCAACTATCACTGCAGCCCTCCACCAGTCCGGGCATTTATGGCAGAGTGGCCCAATGGAAGCCTCTCCTCAGTGCAAGACGTATGAAAGCCCACATAGAGTTTCCTAAAAAACACATGAAGGACTCCCCGAGTATGAGAAATAAGATTCTCTGGTCTGATGACACAAAAATAGAACTTTTTGGTAATAATTCTAAGCGGTATGTGTGGAGAAAACCAGACACTGCTCATCACCTGCCCAATACAATCCCAACACTGAAACATGGTGGTGGCAGCATCGTACTATATGGGTGCTTTCAGCTGCAGGGACAGGACGATTGGTTGCCATGGAAGTAAACATGAATGCAGCCAAGTACAGAGATATCCTGGATGAAAACCTCTTCCAGAGTGCTCTGGACCTCAGACTTGGCCGAAGGTTCACCTTCCAACAAGACAATGACCCTAAGCACACAGCTAAAATAACAAAGGAGTGGCTTCAGAACAGCTCTGTGACCATTCTTGACTGCCCCGGCCAGAGCCCTGCCATGTATATACAGTGGCTACGGAAAGTATTCAGACCCCTTTAAATGTTTCACTTTGTGTTTCATTGTAGCCATTTGGTAAATTCAAAAAAGTAAATTAAAAAAATGAACTTTTTTTAATTTACCAAATGGCTGCAATAGAAACACAGTGAAAAATTTAACGGGGTCTGAATACTTTCCGTAGCCACTACATACACACACAGTGTATATATATATATATATATATATATATATACAAGCACAAATACACACAGCATTCACACTATATACACACACTGTGTCCACCCTATATGCACACACACAGCGTCCTCACAAATATATATATATACGGTACGGTATTTATATACTGTGTGTGTGTGTGTGTGTGTGTGTGTGTGTGTGTGTGTGTGTATATATATATATATATATACACACACACATGCAGACACAGCATCCACACTATATACTCACAGAGCATCCACACTATATACACACACTGCATTCATCCTATATACACACACAGCATCCACACTATATACACACACTGCGTCCTCACTATATACCAAGGATGGGGAACATTTTTTCTACCAAGGGCCATTTAGAATTTTATAATAGCGTTCGGGGGCTGTGTAAAATTATTAACTTAAACATTAGCCAACTATATTTATTCAAACATTTATATAACTTGCTTCCCCCCACACAGTATAGTGCAGCTACCTCCTACACACAGTATAGTTGCAGCTCCCCTCCACACACAGTATAATGCAGCTCCTCCAACGCACAGTATACTCCAGCCCCCCAATACACAGCACAGTGCAGGCACAGCTCCCCCAATACACAGTATAGTGCAGCTCCCCCCATACACAGTATAGTTCAGCTCCCCAACACACAGTATAGTTCAGCTCCCCAACACACAGTATAGTGCAGCTCCCCAACACACAATACAATGCAGCTCCCCAACACACAATACAATGCAGCTCCCCAACACACAGTATAGTTCAGGTGCAGCTCCCCAAATACTCAGTACAGTCAGATCCCCAACACACACAGTTTAGTGCAGCTCCTGGGTCGCCCTCCCAGGGCTGTGTGGTACTCGCTATTATAAAATTCTAAATGGCCCTTGGTAGAAAAAATGTTCCCCATCCTTGGTATATAGTGAGGACGCAGTGTGTGTATATAGTGTGGATGCTGTGTGTGTATATAGGATGAATGCAGTGTGTGTATATAGTGTGGATGCTCTGTGAGTATATAGTGTGGATGCTGTGTTTGCATGTGTGTGTGTATATATATATATATATATATATATATATATATATATACACACACACACACACACACACACACACACACACACACACACATACACACAGTATATAAATACCGTACCGTATATATATATATTTGTGAGGACACGGTGTGTGTGCATATAGGGTGGACACAGTGTGTGTATATAGTGTGAATGCTGTGTGTATTTGTGCTTGTATATATATATATATATATATATATATATATATACTGTATATATATATATATATACACTGTGTGTGTATGTAGTGGCTACGGAAAGTATTCAGACCCCGTTAAATTTTTCACTGTGTTTCTATTGCAGCCATTTGGTAAATTAAAAAAAGTTCATTTTTTTAATTTACTTTTTTGAATTTACCAAATGGCTACAATGAAACACAAAGTGAAACATTTAAAGGGGTCTGAATACTTTCCGTAGCCACTGTATATACATGGCAGGGCTCTGGCCGGGGCAGTCAAGAATGGTCACAGAGCTGTTCTGAAGCCGCTCCTTTGTTATTTTAGCTGTGTGCTTAGGGTCATTGTCTTGTTGGAAGGTGAACCTTCGGCCAAGTCTAAGGTCCAGAGCACTCTGGGAGAGGTTTTCATCCAGGATATCTCTGTACTTGGCTGCATTCATGTTTACTTCCATGGCAACCAATCGTCCTGTCCCTGCAGCTGAAAGCACCCATATAGTACGATGCTGCCACCACCATGTTTCAGTGTTGGGATTGTATTGGGCAGGTGATGAGCAGTGTCTGGTTTTCTCCACACATACCGCTTAGAATTATTACCAAAAAGTTCTATTTTTGTGTCATCAGACCAGAGAATCTTATTTCTCATACTCGGGGAGTCCTTCATGTGTTTTTTAGGAAACTCTATGTGGGCTTTCATACGTCTTGCACTGAGGAGAGGCTTCCATTGGGCCACTCTGCCATAAATGCCCGGCAGTGGCGTATCTAGGGGGGGGCAGCCGGGGCAGTTGCCCCGGGCGCAGCCAGCAGGGGGGCGCAGTTGGGCCGCCTAATGCAGCGGTCCGCAGTGTCCTCCCTGGCGGCTGTGTTCTTCCGCCCCCCCCTGGCCTGGGAGTCGGCGGTTCTCTGTGTCAGCTGTCAAGCTGACAGCCGGCGCAGAGAAGGAGAGCGTGCCGGCTCCCACGGAGCAATTGTACTAGCGTCTATACAGACGCCAGTGAAATTGCAGCTATGACCGCCGGGTCAGAGCGACGTTAGCAGCGTGATCAGGTCATGTGATCACGCTGCTGACGTCACTCCCCGGCGCCCAGAGAGAACCCTGGTGGTAAGTGTGCTCCTCTGTGGAGCTGAAGAACCACCGAAGATGGGAGATGGGGGGGATTTGTAGAGGGGCTGGGGATTAATGTGTGGGGGGATTTGTAGACGGCATGGGGGTTAATGAATGGGGATGGGGGTTAATATGTGGGGGGTTAATGAATGGGGATGGGGGTTAATGAGTGGGGATAAGTGTTAATGTGTGGGGGCATTAATGAGTGGGGGGTTAATGAGTGGGGATGGGGGTTAATGAATTGGGATGGGGTTAATGTGTGGAGGCGTTAATGAGTGGGGATGGGGGTTAATGTGTGGGGGGGCTAATGAATGGGGATGGGGGTTAATGTGTGGGGGCGTTAATGAGTGGGGATAAGGGGTAATGTGTGGGGGGATTAATGAATGGGGATGGGGGTTAATGTGTGGGGGTTAATGTGTGGGAATGGGGGTTAATGTGTGTGGGGGTTAATGAGTGGGAATGGGGGTTAATGTGTCTGGGGGTTAATGAGTGGGGATGGGGTTAATGTGTGGGGGTATTTGGAGTGGGGATGGGGGTTATTTAATGTGTGGGGGGATTTTGAGTGGTGATGGGGGTTGATGAGTGGGGATTGGGTTAATGTGTGGGGGGATTTGGAGGGGGGGGCGCCGAACCGAATTCTTGCCCCTGGTGCTAGAAAGCCTAGATACGCCTCTGATGCCCGGACTGGTGGAGGGCTGCAGTGATAGTTGACTTTGTGAAACTTTCTCCCATCTCCCTACTGCATCAGTGGAACTTAGCCACAGTGATCTTGGGGTTCTTCTTTACCTCTCTCACCAAGGCTCTTCTCCCACAATTGCTCAGTTTGGCTGGATGGCCAGGTCTAGGAAGACTTCTCGTGGTCCCAAACTTCTTCCATTTAAGGATTATGGAGGCAACTGTGCTCTTAGGAACCTTGAGAACTGCAGAAATTCTTTTGTAACCTTGGCCAGATCTGTGCCTTGCCACAATTCTGTCTCTCAGCTCCTTGGCCAGTTCCTTTGACCTCATGATTCTCATTTGGTCTGACATGCACTGTGAGCTGTGAGGTCTTACATAGACAGGTGTGTGCCTTTACAAATCAAGTCCTATCAGTTTAATTTAAAACAGCTGGCCTCCAATGAAGGAGTAGAACCATCTCAAGGAGGATGACAAGGAAATGGACAGCATCTGACTTCAATATGAGTGTCTGAGCAAAGGGTCTGAATACTTATGACCATGTGATATTTTGTTTTTTCTTTTTTAATAGATTTGCAAAAATGTCTACATTTCTGTTTTTTTCAGTCAAGATGGGGTGCAGAGTGTACATTAATGAAAAAAATGAACTTTTTTAAATTTACAAAATGGCTGTAATGAAACAAAGAGTGAGACATTTAAGGGGGTCTGAGTACTTTCCGTACCCATTGTAGTGTGGACGTTGTGTGTGCTCTAGAGGTCTGTGGATGGGGGGCTCCGCTCCAGTTAGCTCTTTTTCAATGGACTGTTTGACCACACAGAAGCTTTCTCCTTTTTCTATAGATTATGGAGGGTATACCCTCCGTCCACCGTTGATATTGTGTTTCCATCAGGCTTTGGTCCTACAGTCATATGTTAAAGTTTGGGCACCCCTATTAATGTTAACCTTTTTTCTTTATAACAATTTTGGTTTTTGCAACAGCTATTTCAGTTTCATATATCTAATAATTGATGGACTCAGTTATATTTCTGGATTCAAATGAGGTTTATTGTACTAACAGAAAACGTG
Organism: Dendrobates tinctorius; assembly: GCF_039654945.1. Lineage (NCBI taxonomy): Eukaryota > Metazoa > Chordata > Amphibia > Anura > Dendrobatidae > Dendrobates > Dendrobates tinctorius. Next base: position 11,742,744 of record NW_027361702.1, read on the forward strand.
CAATCTGCATTTAAACAAAATTTGACCGGTGCAAAAGTATGGGCACCTCAACATAAAAGTGACATTAATATTTCGTAGATCCTCCTAGTGCAGGTGCAGCTCCCCAATACACAGTATAGTGCAGCTTCCCCAACTCAGTATAGTGCAGGTGCAGCTCCCCAATACACAGTATAGTGCAGCTCCCCACAACACACAGTATAGGGCAGCTCCCCTAACACACAGTACAGTGCAGCTCCCCAACACACAGTACAATGCAGCTTCTCCAACACGCAGTACAGTGCAGCTCCCCACCAACACACAGTATAGTGCAGACACACACACGCAATATAGTGCAGCCCCTACACACACACACACATACATAATAACGCATACACACACTCCCACGATTTTCACACCTCCTCCTTGTTCCCCACGCTACTCCAGGCTCTGCTCCGGTTTCATCAGCTCCATTGCTGGTACTGCATGGCGCCCAATGAAGTGACATCCACTAAGTCAAGAGCAGAGGGGGAGTGATGGGAGAGGGAGCATCTGATGCTCTCTCTTTCATCACTGCTTTCAAATGTATCAGCGTCGTCTATGATGCCGATAAGTTGAATGAGTGATGGGGCGGCGCCAGGCCTTGTCTGCCTGCCCCTAACGACGACCCTGAGCATTCGTACCTCTGAAGAATTAAAGGGCCCAGTGCCAAAAAACGGACAAAGTGACTGCGGGCCGCACCAGATGAAATCGCGGGCATGAGGAATCGCGGGCGCAGGCATGAGGAAGCCTTCTGCACTGCCTGTGTGAGATCGCTGATCTGTCACAGCGATCTGTGATGTGTCAGATCAGCGATCTCACACATGACAGTGATGTCCCCCCTGGGACAGTATAATAAAGTTAAATAAAAAAAAAGTGTAAAAATAATTTATAAAAAATCGCTAAATAAATTAAAAAAAAAAATATTCCCTAATAAATTCATTTTTTAGAAATAAAAAAACAATAAAAGTACACATATTTAGTATCGCCGCGTCCATAACGACCCGCCCTATAACATTGTCCCATTAGTTAACCCCTTTAGCAAACCCATTAAAAAATAAAAATAAAAAACTAAGCAAAACAATGCTTTATTATCATACCGCCGAACAAAAAGTCAATAACGCGCAATCAAAAAGACAGATATAAATAACCATGGTACTGCTGAAAATGTCATCTTGTCACGCAAAAAACGGCACACAGCATCATCAGCAAAAAAATAAAAAAGTTATAGGTCGCAGAATAAAGCGATGCAAAAATAATTATTTTTTATATAAAATTGTTTTCATTGCAGAAAAGCGCCAAAACATAAAAAAAGACATAAATGAGGTATCGCTGTAATCATACTGACCCAAGAAATAAAACCGCCTTATCAATTTTACCGCACACGGAACGGTGTAAACGCACCCACCAAAAGAAATTCTTGAAATGCTGGTTTTTGTTCATTCTGCGTCCCAAAAATTGGAATAAAAAGCGATCAAAAAAATGTCACGTGCCCGAGAATGGTACCAATAAAAACGTCGACTCGTCCCGCAAAAAATAAGACCTCACATTACTCGGTGGGTCAAAATATGGAAAAATTATAGCTCTCAAAATGTGGTGATGCAATAAAAAGCGTCTGTTAGCGTATGACAGCTGCCAAACACAAAAACCCGCTATAAATAATAAATCAAACCCCCCTTTATCACCCCCTTTGTTAGGGAAAAATAATAAAATTAAAAAAAGTATTTATTTCCATTTTCCCATTAGGGTTAGGGTTAGGATTAGGGCTAGGGCTAGGGTTAGGGCTAGGGTTAGGGGTGTGTAGGGGTTAGGGTTGGAGTTAGAATTGGGGGGTTTCCACTGTTTGGGCACATCAGGTGCTCTCCAAACGCAACATGGCATCTGATCTCAATTCCAGCCAATTCTGCATTGAAAAAGTCAAATGCTGCTCCTTCCCTTCCAAGCTCTGCCATGCGCCCAAACAGTGTTTTAGCCTACTGTTCAGCCTACTCAGGACAAATTGCAAAACAACTTTTGGGGTCCAATTTCTCCTGTTACCCTTAGGAAAATAAAAAATTGGGGGCAAAAATATCATTTTTGTCGAAAAAAATATGATTTTTTTATTTTCACACCCGGGAGTTATAAACTTCTGTGAAGCACTTGGGGGTCCAAAGTGCTCACCACACATCTAGATAAGTTCCTTGGGGGGTCTAGTTTCTAAAATGGTGTCATATGTGGGGGGTTTCCACTGTTTAGGCACATCAGGGGTTTTCCAAACGTGGCTTGGCGTCCAATCCCAATTCCAGCCAAAAAAGTCAAATGGTGTTGCTTCCCTTCCGAGCTCTGCCATGCGCCCAAATAGTGGTTTACCCCCACATGTGGGGTATCAGCGTACTCAGGACAAATTGCAAAATAACTTTTAGGGTCCTGTTACCCTTGGAAAAGTAAGAATTGAGGGTGAAAAGATCATTTTTGTGGAAAAAATATGATTTTTTAATTGTACGGCTGTACGTTATAAACTTCTGTGAAGCCCTTGTGGGTTCAAAGTTCTCACCACACATCTAGATTAGTTCCTTGGGGGGGTCTAGTTTCCAAAATGGTGTCATTTGTGGAGGGTTTCCTCTGTTTTGAAACATCAGGGGCTTTCAAACGCGACATGGTGTCCGATCACAATTCCAGCCAAAAAGTCAAATGGAGCTGCTTCCCTTCCGAGCTCTGCCATGCGCCCAAATAGTCGTTTACACCCACATTTGGGGTATTAGCGTACTCAGGACAAATTGCACAATAACTTTTAGGGTCCTGTTACTGGGTCGCCCTCCCAGGGCCGTGGGGTACTCGGTACCGGGCTGGTGTCAGCGGGATGTGTCACAGCAGCGGTGACCCGATCCGTGGCCCTGGATGCCCAGTTAACAGGGGAAGTTGAATGGTGGAATGTAATTAATGGAATAGTTCGTGACGTCACCTGTGGTGTTCGGAAAGTGAGATGTTGAGCCGACGCTGCGTGCAGATCCTCTGGGGCTGGTGGTGTGTTGCAGCCAAGATGGTGAAGCTCCCCACAGGTGGAGCTGTAGCCCCAGGGCAGTGTAGATATAGGGGCAGAGGAGAGGCACAAGCGGTGTAGCAACTGGTACCCCGATGTAGCGGTGCTGGGTGTGTTGGCGCAAGAATCAATGGAGGACACCAGGCTTGTAGTTCCAAAGCTTTACTCACAGTTTGTAGTACACATACAGGTGCCGGCCTCCGTGCTGTGTCCTCCGGGTCAGGGACTCAATCAACCTCCAGGCCAGATGGAATGCTCCCTTCCAACGCTACGCCAACATGTGCCTTTCTGAACGTCTCCTCTTATAGCGCCTTTAAGTGTGAAATACTCCCAGTACTGAGTTACACTGGAGTGCCTCCTGACAGATGTTCCCAAGAACTCTACTTGTACGGCAGACAGCTGTAGCCTACTTCGGGGACTCCTTACTCCTGAGTCCCGGCTTCACTATCAAGGTTGCTGTTGTGCCCCCAAGTCTTAGATGGGAGTAGTGCATTTACAGCCCACTACTCCACTGGTGTCTGCTGTAGGACCATTAGCATCCATACAACCTCGGGGACCGGGCCCCGGCCTTGCGCTTAGAACTTCTAGGCAGGGTTCTTCCTCTAACCCACGTCCTCTGTCCCCGTTTACTCCATGTTCCGTACTAGTCTTTCCTTCTCATGGAAGATTAGGTCTTTCTCCTTCTTTCCTTTCCCGTGCCAGCAGACCCAGGTCACTGAGATCTGCTGCAGCACCTCCTTCCTCCATCCCTCTCTCAGGGATCTCCTTTTCTCACTCCTCTCTGAGTGACTATCCGACTGACTGACTGAAATCCTAACCCTTCCTGCTCTTTTATGTATTCTAACTCCACCCGCCTCCCAGCATGTTTCGTGTTCCAAGCATGGAGCCACCAATTGTGCTCTGCTACACTCCAAGCAGGGAGCCGCAATGTGGCTTTGCTGAACTACCGTGTTGTGTGGGATGCAGGTGTTGGAGCGTGGTCAGAAGCCTCCAACTTATCTGAATGGTGGGGCACCACACCTCAGGAGGAGGTGCAGTACCTCCGTGGCGACTGAGCCTCAGGGGCGCCACATAACCCTTGGGAAAATAAAAATTGGGGGTGAAAAGATCATTTTTGTGGAAAAAATATGATTTTTTAATTGTACGGCAGTACGTTATAAACTTATGTGAAGCCCTTGTGGGTTCAAAGTTCTCACCACATATCTAGATAAGTTCTTTGGGGGTCTAGTTTCCAAAATGGGGTCACTTGTGGGGTGTTTCCACTGTTTAGGTACATCAGGGGCTCTCCAAACGTGACAAGGCGTCCGATCTGAATTCCAGTCAATTTTGCATTGAAAAAGTCAATTTTAACCCTTATAATTTCCTAACAAAAAAAAATTTTGGTTCCAAAATTGTGCTGATGTAAAGTAAACATATGTGTAATGTTACTTATTAAGTTTTTTTGTGTGCCATATCTCTGTGATTTAAGGGCATAAAAATTCAAAGCTGGAAAATTGCGAAATTTTCAAAATTTTCACCAAATTTCCGTTTTTTTCACAAATAAATGCAAGTTATTTGAGTGAAATTTTACCACTGACATGAAGTACAATAGGTCACGAGAAAACAATGTCAGAATCTCCGGGATCCATGGAAGCGTTTCAGAGTTATTACCTCATAAAGGGACAGTGGTCAGAATTGTAAAAATTGGTCCGGACATGAACGTGCAAACCACCCTTGGGGGTTAAGGGGTTAATAGCGGGTTTTATGTTTGACAGCTGTCACACACTAAAAGACGCTTTTTTTTGTAAGAAGTGTTGGCATCGCCGTATTTTGAGAGCTATAATTTTTCCATATTTTGGCCAATAGTCATGTGAGGGCTTATTTTTTACGGGACAAGCTGGCATTTTTATTGTTACCATTTTCGGGCACATTACTTTTTTTCATCTCTTTCTATTCTGATTTTTGTGGAGGCAGAATGACCAAAAATCAGCAATTCAGGAATTGTTTTTTTTCTCCATTCAGCATGTGGTAAAATTGGTAAGGCAGCTTTATTCAGGTCACTATGATTACAGTGATACATCATTTGTATAGTTTTTTTATGTTTTGCCGTTTTTACATTTTTGCACAATAAAAACTTTTATAGAAAAAATAATTATTTTAGCATTGCTGTATTCTGACAGCTATAACTTTTTTATATTTTTCCGCTAATTGAGCTGTATGCAGCTTGTTTTTTGCAGGACAAGATGGCACTTTCAGTGATATTATTTTTATTACCATTCGGTTTTTTTAATCGCGTTTTATTCCACTTTTTCCAAGTGGTATGATGATACCGCTTGGAAAAAGTGTAATTTGCTACTTTTTTGTTTTTTTATGGCATTCACTGAAGGGGTTAACTAGTGTGACTCTTTTATAGATGGGATGTTTACGGACGTGGCGATACCAAATGTGTACTTTTTTTGTTTATTTAATTTTTTACATAAAAATGTGTATTTATTAGTGGATTTTTTAATTATTTTATTTTTAATATTTTTTTTACATTTTTTAAAAAAATTTTCCTTTCCTTGGTAAAAAGTCACTTTATGGGACTTTCAGTTTTTTCACTTTGAATGCAGGTAAAAAGCATTGCAATGCACTAGCATTGCAGTGCATTATACCTATGATGAAAGCTTCTGACACCATGCTATGAGCATGGTCTCAGAGGCTTTCTGTAGCTTGATGACCTGGGGGTCTTCATGACGACCCCTGGTCATCATGGCAGAGATTGGGCCCCGATGACGTCGCGCGGGATGCCGATCAGAATGCAGAGAGAGCTCCCGTCCCTCTGCCTTCCCCTGAACGCTGAAATCGCGCTCGATCGCAGCAATTAGGGGGTTAACAGCCAGGGGCGGCACGGACGCCGATCCTGGCTGCTAGTGCAGAAGCTCATCCACTGGCAGCGCTGAGCTCTTGCACTGACCGAGCAGGAAATGCTGATATTTCAGCATCTCCTGCGTGGTCATGCTGTGATCGGTCAGTCAGATTGACTGATCGATCGCAGCATTCTGGGTGCGGGGACAGACTGCAAGGGCCCCTGCACCTGTTGCCATGCCTCTCAGTTGTCACAGACAGCTGTTGGCACTGAACTACCACTGCGTGTTTACATGCAGTGATAGTTTAAATGCATGATGGACACAGTCCGTCACGGTACGGGAACTTACACCTGGCCATGACGAACTGTGTCCGTCAATGGACGTTAAGGGGTTAATGTACTCTCTGCACCCCATCTTAACTGAAAAAAATAAAAATGTAGACATTTTTGCAAATTTATTAAAGCAGAAAAACTGAAATAACACATGGTTATAAGTATTCAGACCCTTTGCTCAGACACTCATATTTAAGTCACATGCTGTCCATTTCCTTGTGATCCTCCTTGAGATGGTTCTACTCATTCAATGGAGTCCAGCTGTGTTTTTAATTAAACTGATAGGGCTTGATTTGTAAAGGCACACACCTGTCTATATAAGACCTCACATCTCGCAGTGAATGTCAGACCAAATGAGAATCATTCACTATCCAGGGTAATTGCCATGCCTACTTCACTGAGCAACTTCTGCCAGATGTACATTCATCTTGTGAGGTTTGTGCTGTGTTTCCTGTATCTTGAGTTCTGTATACTTGATATGTTGCCTGACCTCGGACCAACCCCTTCTGCTCCGATCCATTATCCTCCCGGTACTCTGACCTTGGAACGTTACCTGACTACACTTTTGTCTCTTCCTTCTGTTTATGACATACCCTCCTGGCTTCTGACCTTGTATTCCTTGACCACTCTGACTCATGGCTTGACCATGAGAAGTGACTAGCATCACAGAGAGATTTCAGCAGCAGGGAGGAGGGACACTGAGGAGCTGTCAGCAAGAATGATGCTGTCAAAAAGGATTATACAGCCATTCTGACAAAATTGTTGCAATCTAGTGCTCCCGATTTAAAAAAAGTCTGTTTCTGTTTGGATACATATGCAAATTAGCCTAAAGTGCGCTGGGAGTGTCAAAACATTTCCAACACCTCTGCCTTCCACTCTCTATTACCTGCTTAGCCCCCAATGTCATATGCTTGACCGAAAGCTCACTGGCTTGATCACATAGTGGTGAACTGTCAGTGAAGCAGAAGATGAGGCTGGGCAGGGAGTAGACCTGGGGGCAGTGTCGGACTGGGGTGTCGAGAGCCCACCAGTAACCATTCCTGGGCCCCACTTTTCAGCTATATGCAAATGTGACATTATCCTCAATCACAAATTTATATAGCAATGATCTTGCAGATCGTTAAATGAATAAGATGCTGCCTTTGTCTGTACATAGTGATTCAAGTATATTGTGCCAAGTATTGCTCATATAAGAGGGTGGTGGCCCACTTTTGTACAGAGGCCTACTGAAAGACTCTCCTGTGTGGGCCAGTCCAAGCTTGTGTATACTGTATACAGTATGAATGAGGGTGATGGCCCACTCTTGCATAGGGGCCCAACGGAGGATTCTCCTGTTCGCCAGTCCAAGCCTGCCTGAGTGAATATTGATTGAGCAGGGGGTAACTAACATAAGTACGTTAATACAGGGGACACTTGGCACATTGATAAACACTGGTCTATATATTTAGTGCTTGTCTGCAAATTAAATAGTATGTAATCTGTATGCATAAAAAAATCCACACTGATAAAGTAACCAACGAACTACACTGTAACCCACACAGGAAAAGCAAACTTGTGTGTCCTCATGGCATCTTCCCATCACATCTGGGCAGGGGTTGTAGTAATTCACAAGGCTAAAGCTGACAAATCCCTTTGTAATCCATACAGATGAAGCAGATAGTCCCCTTTGTAATCCACACAAGTTGGGCACATAAATCCCCTTTAATGCACACTGGTAAAATAACAAACTAATTCTATCATAATCTGCACAGGAATCGGAAAGTGGCATGAAAACAATTCAATTCACAAGAATAAAAGAAAAACTTCATTTTGCAAGCAGGTTTAAAGCCTCATTCACATGTCTGTATTTTGCATCTGTGTTTTATGCCAAAAGCAGGAGTTGAACATACAGAGATAAACTATAATTGAAAGATTGACCCCTGTTCTGTGTTTTGGAGACGCTTCCTGGTTTCAGCATACAAATACTGATAAAATACTGATCAAAAATGTGTGAATTATGTCAACTTTTGGTTTGTGCATGCACAAGGCAATGGGGGAGAAAGCAATATATCTAGAGTTGAGCGAAACAGGTCGGTCAGATTCAAAAGTCGCCGACTTTCGCCAAAGTCGGGTTTCATGAAACGAAACCCGACCACAGTGTGAAGTTGGCCATGCGGTCGGCGACCCAAGCGTCAAAGTCGGGTTTCGCTGAATGCTTACATGTGACTTTTTTCAGCCAGTGAGAGAAGCGGAGCGGAGCGTAGCGGGAGCGTAGCTGGAGTGGGAGAGGGAGAGGGGAGAGAGAAAGAAGAGAGAGAGAGAGAGATTTCGCCCCCTCTGGGGTTAAAATTCATGCCAGGTGTGTTTACAGTCCTCCACTCACTGCCGACTTTTCTCCCCATTGACTTGCATTGGGTTTCGCGTTTCACGACTTTTCCCGACTTTTCCCTCTAGTCGGCCGATTTCGTTCGACTCGACTTTTGAGAAAGTCGGGTTTCATGAAACCCGACTCGACCCTAAAAAAGGCAACATCACTCATCTCTACTTATATCTTATGTTATCTATACCCAGTGCTGCTGCTTGACCAGTGTCACTTTATGTGGTAATAACTCTAGAACGCTTCTACACATACCACTGTTTCTGAGATTGTTTTTTTTTTCGTGACATATTGTACTTCTTGGTAGTTGTAAATTTAGGTCAATATTTTTGTTTATTTGGGAAGAAATCATAAATTTAACAAAAATGTTGAAAATTTAACAAAAAAAAATTTGAAAATTTGTCAATTTTATAGATAGCTATACCCTACAAAATAGATAATAAATTACATTTCCCATATGTCTTTACATCAGCAGAATTTTTGTCACTTTTTTTTATTAAGAAGTTAAAGATTTCAAGGTTTATGAGCAATTTCTCATTTTTCCAACAAAATTTACAAAACCATTTCATTTTTTTAGGGACCAAATCACATTTGAAGTGACTTTGAGGCACCTATGTGACAGAAATTACCTAAAAATTAAACCATTCTACAAACCGCACCCCTCAAAGTCCTCAAAAACAAATTCAAGACGTTTATTAATCCATCGGGTGCTTCACAGGAATTAAAGCAATGTGGAAGGAAAAAATGAAAACTTAACTTTTTCCCATCAAAACATTGATTTAGCCCCAATTTTTTTTAACCCCTTCTGTCATCCAATGTATTACCATTCATGTGACCTGGGCATGTCTGATCATAAACGATATACTACGTCATATCGGTGATTGCATTAAAATTCCGGAGCCATCTTACCTGAGGGAAGATGGTGTCGGCATCCCGGGGGGTGTCCCCGCCCACCCGCACTGACAATTGCTGTGATTGGCTGTTCAATGACCTGTAGAGCACCAATCCTAGGCCGGTGCCTAGGAAAGGTCAGGCATGGCCCGCAGCTGCTAATAGGCACGATTAATGCAATCGTCGATCGCGCCAATCACAGGGCACAGCCACGGTGTGACCGCGCTGTACCCTGCCAGTGACCTGCCAGTGACCTGTCTAGGATCGGAGCTGTGAGCTTCGCTCCTAGGCCAGTGCCTAGCAACACCAGCGTCGTCGCCAGGACCAGCTCTGATTGGTGTGATCAATCCCATCATCGATCACACCAATGATAGGTCCACACTAGCTGAGGAGCCTGCAGAGCAGTAAAACTGCTGGATCCCCTGCTGTGCTGGGACTTGTGGTGCCACAGAAGCCTGTGACACCACAATCTCTGCTGAAAAAAGAAGAGGACAAGACAGAGAGACTACAACCATAAATGTTTTGATCCCTGATCCCTGCCCAATCTCTCTTCATCCACCCCAATCCCTCCCATCCCCCCTTCCCTTTCCCTCTCTTTTTACCCCCTCCACACCCCCTTTGCAATGCCTCTGTGCACATATTTAGCAGCCGCCTAGCGTTGATTGGTGACGCAGTTCACCGATCAACACTCATGCTCGCTTTTCTTTTTCACCCCCCTTTGCGCCGCCTCTGTGCGCACATTTAGCAGTCACTGAGTGTTGATTGGTTACGCAGTTCACGATCAACACTCGTACTCGCTTTTCTTTTTCACCTCCCTTTGTGCTGCCTCCGTGCGCAGATTTAGCAGCCGGCGAGCGTTGACTGGTGACGCAGTTCACTTATCAGAGCTTGCGCCTGCTTTTTTCCATTTTTTTCCTCACCCCCCTTGCACCACCCCCGTGCACACATCCAACAGCCGCCGAACTTCGAAAAGTGAAACAGTTCACTTATCAGAGCTCGTGCCTGTTTTAGACACTTTTATTTTCACCACCCCATGTGCACATCCAGCAGCCGCCGAACTTTGATAAGCCAAACAGTTTACTTATCAAAGCTCATTATTATTATTATTTATTATTATTATTTATTTATATAGCACCATTGATTCCATGGTGCTGTACATGAGAAGGGGATACATACAAATTACAGATATCACTTACAGTAAACAAACTAACAATGACAGACTGATACAGAGGGGAGAGAGGACCCTGCCCTTTCGGGCTTACATGCTACAGGATGGTGGGGAAGGAGACAGTAGGTTGGTGGGTTGTAGCAGTTCCGGTGTTGGTTGAGGTGATATCACCGGTAGTGGTGAGAGAGAAGGAGGTAGCGGGGTCATTGTAGGCTTTCTTGAAGAGGTGGGTTTTCAGGTTCCGTCTGAAGGATCCAAATGTGGTTGATAGTCGGACTTGTTGGGGAAAAGAATTCCAGAGAATAGGGGCGATTCGCGAGAAGTCTTGGAGGCAGTTAGGTGAGGAGCGAATAAATGTGGAGGAGAGAAGGAGGTCTTGGGAGGACCGGAGATTACGTGAGGGAAGGTATCGGGAGATTAGTTCAGAGACATATGGGGGAGACAGGTTATAGATGGCCTTGGATTTGCTTGGATTTGCGGTTTGAAGGGCAGAGTCAAAGGTTACGCCGAGGCAGCAGACTTCCGGTACTGGGGAAAGTGTGATGTCATTAATTGTTATAGCTAGGTCGGGTAAGGAAGATCTGTGAGATAGAGGAAAGATGATGAGTTCAGATTTGTCCACATTGAGCTTGAGGAAGCGAGAGGAGAAGAAGGATGATATGGCTGATAGACACTCTGGAATTCTGGACAGCAGAGAGTAGATCTGAGTGTCATCAGCATAAAGGTGGTAGTGGAATCCGTGGGACTTTATGAGTTGCCCGAGAGCAAGTGTATAGATTGAGAAGAGTAGGGGTCCTAAAACAGAGCTTTGGGGGACTCCAACAGAGAGAGGGTGGGATGAGGAGGTGGTGTGGGAGTGGGAGACGCTGAATGTGCAGATGGAAAGGCATGAGTAGATCCAGGATAGGGCAAGGCCTTTGATGCCGAAGGAGGAGAGGATCTGTAATAGGAGGCAGTGGTCAACTGTGTCGAATGCAGAGGACAGGTCTAGAAGCAGGAGTATAGAGTATTGTCCATTTTATTTGGCTGTAAGTAGGTCGTTAGTAATTTTGGTCAGGGCTGTCTCAGTGGAGTGATGGGGGCGGAAACCAGATTGTAGATTGTCAAAGAGCAAGTTAGATGATAGGTGGGAGGAAAGTTCAGCGTGGACGTGCTGTTCCAGGAGTTTGGAAGCGAATGGGAGCAACGATATTGGGCGATAGCTGGACATATCAGTTGGGTCGAGGGTTGGCTTTTTAAGAATAGGCGTGATTGTCGCATATTTGAAAGCAGAAGGAAAGGTACCAGACATTAGTGATAGGTTGAAGAGGTGGGTTAGGGATGGGATAAGTGTGGTGGTGAGGTTGGAGAGAGGTGGGATGGGATGGGGTCGAGTGCACAGGTTGTGAGGTGCGATTTGGAGAAGAGACGATTAAGCTCCCCTTCAGTGATGTTGGAGAGTGAGGTTATGGGGTTTGGGCATTGGTCAGGTATACAAAGGGGTTGTGGTTGTTGAGTGATGAAGGCTTGCCTTGCTGTTTTACAATTTACTTTTCACAGGCATTTTTTCTCCCTATTTGCTTTTTTTTCTTTTAGCTTTTTCTTTTCAGACAAGTTTGCACCAAACACTATCCCCCCTCCACAAAAACAGTTAAAAATAAAGTACTTGACATAGGCACTATATTCATAAAAAAAGTAACGTCCATCCCAACAGTGCTATTCAGTGGAGGACGCATATGCTTTCCTTGCCTCCGATAGTGAGGGAGAGGATCCCACATTTCTTTATTTCTCGGATTCTTCATCCTCATCCTCTTCCTCCTCCTCATCTTCCTGCTCTGGTCTTCTGAACCGCCAAGCAGATGTCCCAGGACAGAAAATGAGGTAGCGCCAGAAGATGAACCAGCGCCCCGTATGGACACCCCACCCCCCGAAAATTACAAACCATTGATTCCTGATTTTGTGGCAGAATCAGGAATCAAGTTTGACACCACCGGCCTCACAGAAATAGACTTTTTTAAAGTCTTTTTCTCTGAGGATTTTCTTAACCTAATGGTGGGCCAAACTAATTTATATGCTCGTCAATTTTTGGCACGAAACCCTGGGTCATTATTTTCTAACTGGTCTCCTGTAGACGTAGTTGAAATAATGCAGTTTTGGGGCCTGATCCTTCACATGGGGATCCTGAAGAAGCCAGAATTTCAGCAATATTGGAGTGTTGATATTTTATACAACACTCCAGTGTTCCGAAAGGTCATGGTTCGGACACATTTTGAGGCCATCCACAAATTCCTGCATTATACCGGTAATGCACAGTATCCCCCAAGAGATGACCCCAACTTTGACCGTCTGTTCAAAGTTCGGCCGGTCATCGAACACTTCAGCAAACTTTTTGTTGAAGTGTATGTGCCCCAAAAGGAACGTCTGCGTGAATGAGTCCTTAGTTCATTTTAAGGGAATGCTCAGATTCCGTCAGTACCTGCCCAGCAATAAGGCCAGGTACGGAATCAAACTCTATAAGCTGTATGAGAGTACATCAGGGCACACCCACAGTTTTAGAGTTTACGAAGGAAAGGATACCAGGATTGACCCCCTGAATATCCCCCTGTCGTGGGAGTGAGTGTGAAAATTGTGTGGGATTTGGTGCACCCACTGCTGGATAAAGGTTATCACCTCTACACCGATAACTTTTATACCAGCATCCTACTCTTCAAATCCCTCTCTGCGTGAGATATCGCAGCCTGTGGTACTGTCCGCAAAAATCAGAGAGGCCTCCCGAAAACGCTACTTGAGCAGATGCTCAGAAGAGGAGACAGCAGAGCCCAATGTAGCGACCACCTACAAGGACAAGAGGGATGTCCTTCTCTTGACCACCATACACGGTGATGGCAGCGCTCTCGGCACTGTACGAGGTACCTCTACACAGGTCTGCAAACTGGACTGTATACTGGGGTACAACAAAAACATGGGAGGCATTGATCTCTCTGATCAACTTCTCCAACCGTATAGTAATTTGAGAAAGGCCAGGGTGTGGTACAAAAAGCTGGCTGTGCACATTGTACAAATGGCAATGCTCAATGCTTTCCTGCTATCACGATGTGCACGACACACCAATACGTTGTACCTTCAGTTCCAGGAGGTAGTGGTTAAGGCCATGATATTTGGCACTCATTAAGGAGCGGGCCCAGTACTTCTGGATCTGAAGGTGTGTTACAAAAGGGGAATACGCAAGGACACTGTTTATCAATGCGACACCTGCCCCGAAAAACCTGGCCTGTGTTTGAAAGATTGCTTCAAACTGTACCACACCACCATGCAGTACTAATTTACTTAAATTTACATAACAAGAAACAATAGATTAGTTCCAAAAAGGGGGCACATCTAGATAAGTTCCTTGGGGTCTAGTTTCCAAAAAGGGGGCACATGTTGGGCTTTGCCACTGTTTAGGCACATCTAGAGAAGTTTTTTGGGGGTCTAGCTTCAAAAAAGGGGGTACTCATGTTTTGTATTGTTTTTTTTTCTGTTTAGGCACATCAGTGGCTCTGCAAATGGAACATGATGCACGCAGACCATTCCATCAAAGTCTGCATTCCAAAACGTCACTACTTCCCTTCCGAGCCCCGACATGTGCCCAAACAGTATTTTTTCCCACATATGGGGTATCAGCATACTCAGGAAAAATTGGACAACAACTTTTGTGGTCCAATTTCTCCTGTTACCCTTGGGAAAATTAAAAATTGTTGACTAAAAGATCATTTTTGTGGGGAAAAAATCGGATTTTTTATTTTCATGGCCGGGCGTTATAAACTTTAGTGAAACACTTGGGGGTTCAAAGTTCTCACCACACATCTAGATAAGTTCCTTGGGGGGTCTAGTTTCCAAAATGGGGTCACCTGTGGGACATTTCCACTGTCTATGCACATCAGGGGCTCTTCAAATGCGACATGACGCCCGCAAACCATTCCATCAAAGTCTGCATTCCAAAATGTCACTACTTTCCTTCCAAGCCCCTGCGTGTGCCCAAACAGTATTTTTCTCCCATATATGGGGTATCAGCATACTGTGGTGTAGTAACCACTGTGTCCGCTAGGGGGCGCTGTGTGGAGGTCCCCGGAGAAGAGATGAATGGCAGAGTGTTGAGTGGCCGTTATGTATCTCAAAGTGGGTGGCTTTGAGATGGAGACTTATGTATGTGTGATCAGCAAGGACATTGCTGAGGTGCTGTGTTAATATATGAGGGAGAAATCTCCAGGTAACTAGAGAGTTGGGGGGGCCTGGTTACCTACAAACCCACCCAAGGGGTGTGTTTAAAGCACGGTTGCAAAGAGTGTGAAAATGCCTGAAGGACCTGTGATGAGGTTAGAGTCATGTGACCCAGTGGGCGTGGCTATGAACGATATAGTGTGGCCGGGGTGAGTCACAAGGGGTGAATTCAGGGACCTGGTTGGTCCAGAGTGGAAGGTCCCGTGAGGAGAGTTGTCTCCTGGCTAACAGCCTGTGGAGTGGCTGTGTGTAATGGCTGCCAGCGTCTGAGAGTCCCAGAGGAGAGAGTGGATGTCTGCAGCGTGGAGCAACAGTCATGAGGAAACCCTGACGTGGGTGAGATAATGATGAGGCTGAAGAGCCTGTGTATGCTGGACATTGCTAACAGAGGGAAACTCTGTAATGGACGCTATGCTGGTGAATTGAACTGTCTGTTGCTGTGATGGTTTATGCTGCATAATAAACCACATGGACTACTATGTTTTATTGGAAAACCTGTGCCGGATGTGATTTGTTCGCTGCCTAGCGAGAATCCCCTAACTAAATGACTGCGCTACCTCACAATACTCAGGACAAATTGGTCAACAACTTTGGGGTCCAATTTCTCCTATTACCCTTGGGCAAATAATAAATTGGGGGATAAAAAATCATTTTTGTGGAAATTTTTTGGTTTTTTTCACAGTTGGGCATTTTAAACTTTAGTGAAACACTTGGGGGTTCAAAGTTCCCACCACACATCTAAATAAGTTCCTTAGGGGGTCTAGTTTCCAAAATGGGGTCACTTATCGGGGATTTCCACTGTTTAGGCACATCAGGGGCTCTCCAAACGCAACATGGTGTCTGATCTCAATTCCAGCCGATTTTGGTTTGAAAGTCAAACTGTGCTCCTTCCCTTCCAAGCTCTGCCGTGCGACCAAACAGTAGTTCCCCCACTTATTGGGTATCAGTGCACTCAGGACAAATTGGACAACAACTTTTAATGTCCATTTTCCCCTTTTACCATTGTTAAAATAAAATAATTGTTGCTAAAATATCATTTTTGTGACTAAAAACTTAAATGTTCATTTTTTCCTTCCATGTTGCTTCTGCTCCTGTGAAACACCTGAAGGGTTAATAAACTTCTTGAATGTGGTTTTGATCACCTTGAAGGGTGCAGTTTTTAGAATGGTGTCACTTTTGGGTATTTTTTGCCATGTAGACCCCTCAAAGTGACTTCAAATGTGATGTGGTCCCTAAAAAAATGGTTTTGTAAATTTTGTTGTAAAAATGAGAAATCACTGGTCAAATTTTAACCCTTATAACTTCCTAACAAAAAATATAAAGTAGACATATTGGAAATGTTATTTATTAACTATTTTGTGTGACATATTTCTCTGTTTCAAGGGCATAAAAATTCAAAGTTTGAAAATTGCAACATTTTTCAAAATTTGCCATATTTCCATTTTTTTTCATAAATAAATGGAAGTCATATCGAAGAAATTTTACTAACATGAAGTAAAATATGTCATGAAAAAACATTCTCAGAATCGCCATGATCCGTTGAAGCGTTCCTTAGTTATTACCTCATAAAGGGACAGTGGTCAGAATTGTAAAAATTGGCTCGGTCGTTAATGTGCAAACCAAGGGGTTAAAAGAGTATAAGGAGAAAATGGACCATACAATTTGTTGTGCAGTTCTTCCTATGTGGGAGAAAACTACTGTTTGGGTGCATGGCATGTTTCGGAAGGGAAGGAGCACCCTTCAACTTTTAGAGTGCAAAATACACCAATATCCCATATGTGGTGGAAAATTACTGTTTGGGTGCATGACATGGCTTAGAAGGGAAGAAGCACCATCTGATTTCTGGAGAGCAATTTTGGCTGGAATAGCTAGTGGATGCTATGTCACATTAGACAAGCCTCTGACATACCAAAAAAGCAGAAACCTCACAAGTGACCCCGTTTTGGAGACTACAGCTCTTGAGGAATTCATCTAGGAGTGTAATGACCCTTTTTAACTCTCAGGCGTTTCACAGAATTGTATAACATTTGACTGAGTCATTCTAAAATTACAATTTTTACCACTAAAATGTTATTTTGGCACAAAGTTTTTAATTTTCAAAAGGGGTAATAGAAGAAAATGAATGATACGATTTGTTATACAATTTCTTCTGAGTACGCCAATACCCCATATGTGATCAAAAACTACTTTGGAGGCACAGTTGAAACTCAGAAAGGAAGGAGCACCATATTTGAGTTCAGATTTTGCTGGAATGGTTTGTAGGTGCCAACAGCAGAACCCCCACCCAATAAGTAACCCCATTTTACAAACTACAACTTTCAATTAATTAGTCTAAGGGTGCAGTGTGCATGCTGAGTGGTGAATAAAGAATAATTACATTTTTACCACAAATATTTTGTTTTAGCTCCAGATTTTACATTTTCACATTGGAAAATGGGTCAAAATGGCAACAAAATTTGTCACACAATTTCTGATGAATGTGGCAATACCTCATATCTGACTGTACAGTAGGTAGGGATGGATTACTATTTGACTCTTAGAGAGCAAATTATCATAGAATAGTTTGTGGACTCCATATACAGAGCCTCTAAGTTCCAGAATAGGAGAATACCCCCAAGTGACTCCATTTTGGAAATTACACCCCTTAGGGAATTTTTTCTTCATGTGTAGTGTGCTTTCAAGAAACAAACAGTAGTGGATGTTACTGAGTGAAAATTAAAAATCTGGCAGTGTAGTGTACATTACGTTGTATTGCCCAGTACGTTGTAGTGCCCATACATTATGCCTAGCTCATGCTTCTGGAGACAAGGACCCATAAATTAGGCTGGCTGTCATGACTACAGAAATGCCAAATATGTAGGCGCTAAATGTGGCTTAGGGACACTGGGGCTCATAGGGGAGGGTGGGCATTTGAATCTGGGAGCACATAATTCACTGGATTTCTTTTGCAGGTCAAGGAGCCATGGTGCTTTTCCAGAACCTTTGTACTACCAGCAACATTGAAGCCCCATATATTTCTGTCAACAGATGACAAACCTGAGTGAGGGTTTACTTTTTTGTGGATTGAGGTGAATCTTTTATTGGGAACATTTTACATACCATTTTGAATCACATGGATCCTGTTCTCTACGCTGAGCACTTACTTTGGGGTCTCCATGTACAGTGGCATGTAAAAGTTTGGGCACTCCTGGTCAAAATTACTGTTATTGTGAACAGTTAAGCAAGTTGAACATAAAATGATCTCTAAAAGTCCTAGAGTTAAAGATGACACATTTCCTTAGTACTTTAAGCAAACATATTATATTTCAATCTTTTACGTTTTAAAGATTATAAAATGGAAAATGGGCTAATGCAAAAGTATGGACACACTGCCTGGTTAGTACATAGTAGAACCCCCTTTTGAAAGTATCACAGCTTGGAAACACTTTTTGCAGCCAGGCAAGAGTCTTGCAATTCTTGTTAGAGCGATTCTTGAGGGACTCTTCTTTGAAAAATTCTTCCCATTCTGTGAGTTTCCTGGGTTGTCTTGCATCCTCTGCTATTTTGAGGTCTAGCCACAAACTATAAATCGTAAGAATGAAAGACAGCAAAATGTGCTGGAGTGGGTTATCAAAATCATAGTGATTTAGATGTGTTGGTAATCACAACCAAGATTCCAGCACATGAATGGATGGTGCAGAACACACTGCATATAACCATAGCAACTGACGAAAAGCAGTGAAAAAGTCCTCATATCACAAGGTAAAGTGCAAAGTAGGTTTTTATTGAAAGGTGAAACAAACAGAACATGGCTAAAAAGTGACATTGGTAGGAAAAGAAAGGCCGGGTGACCATGGCAGCTCCAAATAAATAGTCATGAGAAATACATGAACATTGTGAAGTGTCTAACTGTCTAAACATAAATAATGTTTGCCCATGGTCGTGACCATAACTACAGGGAAAAAATTCCTACATGAATGATGACAGGCAAAAACATACAATATGGTAATAAAGGAGGCACTTACACAAGAAGGAGCAGCAAGGGAGACCACAGCCGTACCCCAACGCGCGGCGTTTCGGCGATAATGCCTTCCTCAGGGGGCATGTGTAACTGCTGACAAAGGCCCATTATATAGGGGAAGTGAAAGTGAAAGTAAAATCATGCCCAGGATCAAGACACACCCACCCATCGGTCACAGCTAATGCATACAAATCACAGGGGATGGTTGCAAGTGAAAGCACCAATCACGTCCAAGCACCGGACACACCCACCATCCCAGCCATTGAACACCGCTGACGCAGACAAAACACGGGGCCCCGTGCAGTCAAACGTCAGACGGTGGGCAGGAGGGAGGAGGGTGATGTCACGTGGTCCGTGACGCAATCGGCGCATGCGCAGTATGGACAGAGTCAACAGCTGCCATTTTGGAAAGGGGAAAAATGTAGGGGCAAAGCTGGAATCCGCACCAGCATATAATTAACAAAGTGTATAGCAGCCAATATAACGATAGACATAGGGGAGGCCAAAGTAGAATGGATATCATACTAAGTACAGGCAACCAATGGGTAGATAAGTGTATCTATATCTGTATCTCTCTCTCTTACGGTACTATAATGTGTGCATGAGACAAGTAAATGTGAGAAAATGATAACAATAATAATAATACAAAAATGAAATAAAAGGAGTCCATACAAGAACCTAACTACACATGAACCAAATCAGGCTAGAAAAGGACATATATACACAGCATTATGTTGGCCCAAATGCAGAAAAAAAAAAAAAAAAAAGAGAGAGAAATGTCCAGTCCAATGCAAAAATCAAGAGACCAGGTTGGGCGTGTAGTGAGGATCCATTAGGCATCACATCCCCATGGAACAGGACTGAAATGTTCATCCACATGAGGGGCCGAGAGGCAGCAGAAACACGAAGTCACTATAATAAGAATAAAATAAATTAAAAACATGCTAAAAAACATACAAACCAATATCACATAAATGGATTATAGGAAAGGAGCAAAAGAGAGGCTCTCATTAAGGCCATGTGGGTGAACAGTCTTGAGTCGCCAGATCCACCGGGCTTCGAGCTGGCTGAGTCTTTTGGACAAACCCCCGCCTCGGACATCAATTTTGAGCGCATCAATACCTTTAACCTTCAATAGGGCAGCGTCACAGTCATGGAAATCAAAAAAATGACGTGGTATGGTTCTGAGGGTAGCGGGGTCATCATGTGTGCGTGCCGCTAGGATGCCCAGCACATGTTCCCTCACTCTTACTTTAAGTTGGCGTGTTGTGAGGCCGATATAAATCAGGCCACAAGGGCAGGTGGCATAATATATGACATATCTAGTGGTACAAGTTATTCTCTGACGAATATCATATGTAGTGGTACCACTAGAGTCACAAAAAGAGTTATCACGTATTATATTGGGACATGCCACACAACCACCACACGGGACACAGCCACCCCCAGGGCTGAGTTTATCCAAGAAGGTCTGTGGTTTACGAGCAATGTAATGACTGGAGACCAAATGGTCTCTAAGATTCTTAGAGCGCCTAAAGGACATGGATGGTCTAGGGGATAGAAATTGATTGATAATCGGGTCAACCCGAAGGATCGGCCAGGCTCTCTGTAAGGCCATACGTACCTGGTTGGACCTTGAGCTAAATGTAGTAACGAACCTAATAGTCCCATTTTTATTTGGGCGCTGGACAAATTCAGAGCGATATAAAAGATCATGGCGGGAAGCATACTTGGCCCTATTAAGAGCCCGCTTGATGGACCTGTGGCTATAGCCACGTACCAGAAAACGTTGGCGCAAAATTTCAGCCTGCCTAAAAAAATCATCGTCCGTGGAGCAGATCCTACGAAGACGTAGGAACTGCCCCACGGGAACGGCACGAATAATGTGCTTCGGATGGCTAGAACTAGCATGTAACAAAGAATTAGTGGCGGTTGCCTTCCTGAAGATGTCCGTCTGCAGGACCCCAGCGCGGTCCCTCTTGATAGTAACATCTAAAAAATCAAGGGACTCCCCACTATATGAAAACGTTAGATGGATATTCTGATCGTTGCCATTCAAGAGAGTAATAAGTTGTTCAAGGTCGTCTGGCATGGCACACCCGCCGACCTTGAACAACTTATTACTCTCTTGAATGGCAACGATCAGAATATCCATCTAACGTTTTCATATAGTGGGGAGTCCCTTGATTTTTTAGATGTTACTATCAAGAGGGACCGCGCTGGGGTCCTGCAGACGGACATCTTCAGGAAGGCAACCGCCACTAATTCTTTGTTACATGCTAGTTCTAGCCATCCGAAGCACATTATTCGTGCCGTTCCCGTGGGGCAGTTCCTACGTCTTCGTAGGATCTGCTCCACGGACGATGATTTTTTTAGGCAGGCTGAAATTTTGCGCCAACGTTTTCTGGTACGTGGCTATAGCCACAGGTCCATCAAGCGGGCTCTTAATAGGGCCAAGTATGCTTCCCGCCATGATCTTTTATATCGCTCTGAATTTGTCCAGCGCCCAAATAAAAATGGGACTATTAGGTTCGTTACTACATTTAGCTCATGGTCCAACCAGGTACGTATGGCCTTACAGAGAGCCTGGCCGATCCTTCGGGTTGACCCGATTATCAATCAATTTCTATCCCCTAGACCATCCATGTCCTTTAGGCGCTCTAAGAATCTTAGAGACCATTTGGTCTCCAGTCATTACATTGCTCGTAAACCACAGACCTTCTTGGATAAACTCAGCCCTGGGGGTGGCTGTGTCCCGTGTGGTGGTTGTGTGGCATGTCCCAATATAATACGTGATAACTCTTTTTGTGACTCTAGTGGTACCACTACATATGATATTCGTCAGAGAATAACTTGTACCACTAGATATGTCATATATTATGCCACCTGCCCTTGTGGCCTGATTTATATCGGCCTCACAACACGCCAACTTAAAGTAAGAGTGAGGGAACATGTGCTGGGCATCCTAGCGGCACGCACACATGATGACCCCGCTACCCTCAGAACCATACCACGTCATTTTTTTGATTTCCATGACTGTGACGCTGCCCTATTGAAGGTTAAAGGTATTGATGCGCTCAAAATTGATGTCCGAGGCGGGGGTTTGTCCAAAAGACTCAGCCAGCTCGAAGCCCGGTGGATCTGGCGACTCAAGACTGTTCACCCACATGGCCTTAATGAGAGCCTCTCTTTTGCTCCTTTCCTATAATCCATTTATGTGATATTGGTTTGTATGTTTTTTAGCATGTTTTTAATTTATTTTATTCTTATTATAGTGACTTCGTGTTTCTGCTGCCTCTCGGCCCCTCATGTGGATGAACATTTCAGTCCTGTTCCATGGGGATGTGATCCCTAACGGATCCTCACTACACGCCCAACCTGGTCTCTTGATTTTTGCATTGGACTGGACATTTCTCTCTTTTTTTTTTTTTTTTTTTCTGCATTTGGGCCAACATAATGCTGTGTATATATGTCCTTTTCTAGCCTGATTTGGTTCATGTGTAGTTAGGTTCTTGTATGGACTCCTTTTATTTCATTTTTGTATTATTATTATTGTTATCATTTTCTCACATTTACTTGTCTCATGCACACATTATAGTACCGTAAGAGAGAGAGATACAGATATAGATACACTTATCTACCCATTGGTTGCCTGTACTTAGTATGATATCCATTCTACTTTGGCCTCCCCTATGTCTATCGTTATATTGGCTGCTATACACTTTGTTAATTATATGCTGGTGCGGATTCCAGCTTTGCCCCTACATTTTTCCCCTTTCCAAAATGGCCGCTGTTGACTCTGTCCATACTGCGCATGCGCCGATTGCGTCACGGACCACGTGACATCACCCTCCTCCCTCCTGCCCACCGTCTGACGTTTGACTGCACGGGGCCCCGTGTTTTGTCTGCGTCAGCAGTGTTCAATGGCTGGGATGGTGGGTGTGTCCGGTGCTTGGACGTGATTGGTGCTTTCACTTGCAACCATCCCCTGTGATTTGTATGCATTAGCTGTGACCGATGGGTGGGTGTGTCTTGATTCTGGGCATGATTTTACTTTCACTTTCACTTCCCCTATATAATGGGCCTTTGTCAGCAGTTACACATGCCCCCTGAGGAAGGCATTATCGCCGAAACGCCGCGCGTTGGGGTACGGCTGTGGTCTCCCTTGCTGCTCCTTCTTGTGTAAGTGCCTCCTTTATTACCATATTGTATGTTTTTGCCTGTCATCATTCATGTAGGAATTTTTTCCCTGTAGTTATGGTCACGACCATGGGCAAACATTATTTATGTTTAGACAGTTAGACACTTCACAATGTTCATGTATTTCTCATGACTATTTATTTGGAGCTGCCATGGTCACCCGGCCTTTCTTTTCCTACCAATGTCACTTTTTAGCCATGTTCTGTTTGTTTCACCTTTCAATAAAAACCTACTTTGCACTTTACCTTGTGATATGAGGACTTTTTCACTGCTTTTCGTCAGTTGCTACAAACTATAAATGTTCATATAAGCAAAAAACTGAAAGGAAAAGGTTCCAATTTGTTTTGCATGCAGCGGTTTGTTTAAACGTTTTCGGTCTAGATATAGACCTTCATCAGAAGCTATGAAAATAAACAAAATAAATATGTGTCATTAAAATGACAAGTGCAAATACATCAAAATAAAGTAATGGTGAATAACATAAAAAGCGATTATCATTGTACATATACAGTTGTGGCCAAAAGTATTGACACCCCTGCAATTCTGTCAGATAATACTCAGTTTCTTCCTGAAAATGATTGCAAACACAAATTCTTTGGTATTATTATCTTCATTTAATTTGTCTTAAATGAAAAAACACAAAAGAGAATGAAGCAAAAAGCAAAACATTGATCATTTCACACAAAACTCCAAAAATGGGCCAGACAAAAGTATTGGCACCCTCAGCCTAATACTTGGTTGCACAACCTTTAGCCAAAATAACTGCGACCAACCGCTTCCGGTAACCATCAATGAGTTTCTTACAATGCTCTGCTGGAATTTTAGACCATTCTTCTTTGGCAAACTGCTCCAGGTCCCTGATATATGAAGGGTACCTTCTCCAAACTGCCATTTTTAGATCTCTCCACAGGTGTTCTATAGGATTCAGGTCTGGGCTCATTGCTGGCCACCCTAGAAGTCTCCAGTGCTTTCTCTCAAACCATTTTATGGTGCTTTTTGAAGTGTGTTTTGGGTCATTGTCCAACTGGAAGACCCATGACCTCTAAGGGAGACCCAGCTTTCTCACACTGGGCCCTACATTATGCTGCAAAATTTGTTGGTAGTCTTCAGACTTCATAATGCCATGCACATGGTCAAGCAGTCCAGTGCCAGAGGCAGCAAAGCAACCCCAAAACATAAGGGAACCTCCGCCATGTTTGACTGTAGGGACCGTGTTCTTTTCTTTGAATGCCTCTTTTTTTCTCTTGTAAACTCTATGTTGATGCCTTTGCCCAAAAAGCTCTACTTTTTTCTCATCTGACCAGAGAACATTCTTCCAAAACGTTTTAGGCTTTTTCAGGTAAGTTTTGGCAAACTCCAGCCTGGCTTTTTTATGTCTCGGGGTAAGAAGTGGGGTCTTCCTGGGTCTCCTACCATACAGTCCCTTTTCATTCAGATGCCGACGGATAGTACGGGTTGACACTGTTGTACCCTCGGACTGCAGGGCAGCTTGAACTTGTTTGGGTGTTAGTTGAGGTTCTTCATCCAACATCCGCACAATCTTGCGTTGAAATCTCTTGTCAATTTTTCTTTTCCGTCCACATCTAGGGAGGTTAGCCACAGTGCCATGGGCTTTAAACTTCTTGATGACACTGCGCACTGTAGACACAGGAACATTCAGGTCTTTGGAGATGGACTTGTAGCCTTGAGATTGCTCATGCTTCCTCACAATTTGGTTTCTCAAGTCCTCAGACAGTTCTTTGGTCTTCTTTCTTTTCTCCATGCTCAATGTGGTACATACAAGGACACAGGACAGAGGTTGAGTCAACTTTAATCCATGTCAACTGGCTGCAAGTGTGATTTAGTTATTGCCAACACCTGTTAGGTGCCACAGGTAAGTTACAGGTGCTGTTAATTACACAAATTAGAGAAGCATCACATGATTTTTCGAACAGTGCCAATACTTTTGTCCACCCTCTTTTTTATGTTTGGTGTGGAATTATATCCAATTTGGCTTTAGGACAATTCTTTTTGTGTTTTTTCATTTAAGACAAACTAAATGAAGATAATAATACCAAAGAATTTGTGTTTGCAATCATTTTCAGGAAGAAACTGAGTATTATCTGACAGAATTGCAGGGGTGTCAATACTTTTGGCCACAACTGTATTTGAAAAATGTCCTACTCTAGGTACAGTTTGAATGCCAATATAACTGGGGAGAAAACATATAGAGTCGAGGCTACGAACAGAGTTATATCTCTGTAAATCATCAAGCTAGATCTTTAAGAGAATTTCTATCATTAAACGGCAATACAATTTAAAGGATACAGCGGTGTCTTATGGAAGAATCCATTAGGAAATATTTCAGCCGGTATAGAGCAGGAAGATCTGTGTTCTTAGAGAGATCCGGTGTGATAATAGATGGGAGTAAGTAGTCACCAGATAGAGTTGTGCTCAAAAGTTTACATACCCTGGCAGAATTTTTGCTTTCTTGGCCTTTTTTCATAGAATATGAATGATAACACCAAAACTTTTTCTCCACTCATGATTAGTGGTAGGGTGAAGCCATTTATTGTCAAACTACTGTGTTTTCCCTTTTTATATTCATAATGACAACCCAAAACATCCAAATGATCCTGATCTAAAGAAAAACCCACAAATAACATCAGCTGAAATACTGGACTCTCTGAGAACTAACTGTAGAGAAATGGGGTCGGCGGGCGCTCAAGTCTGCCAGCCGAAACTGCATGGACCAGGGATCGTGCCGCCTAACGCCGGATCTACCGTTAACGTGGGCATGACGCTACTCAGACAACTGGGGTTAGGTTAAAACAGTGAGGCAATATTTTATTAAACCACAACACATAATAGTAAACAGAACAGTCCCAGCAACTACCCCCAATATGGTGCACATTACAGGGTCTCACCCTTCCGATGACTCGCCTGAATAATGGTAGATGATACGTCAGCGCTCCCAGAGTCGCTATTCCACCTGTGATACACACACAGAGAAGAGGTAACGACAAGCATAGGGAGATGACAGTCCATAGAGTCCATACAAGGTCCAAAGCCAGTTGACACGAGAGTCACCACCTGGCTTATCCGACCATCTCCATGGAACAAGGAGACCAGCGGGTTCCAAACCTGGCTTTCTCGAAATGTTTCCATGGTTCAGCGATGCTCAATGGATCAGATCTGTGTCCTTCCAAACATGTCCATGTGATGGTGCTGTCGTAGCTGTTTTCGTTCCAACCCAGAGTCAGATATACCAGATCACCAGTGAGTCCGAATTAGGAGTTTTCGCCCTTAATTTACAAGCGCTTGGAGACAAAAGAGACTGCTCACACGGGCCGTGGGCAAATCACTTTATCTAACGTAATGAAATACAAGGCAGTCTTTTATACCATTTACAACAATATGTAATTCTATGGAGCTCATGTGGCCCCCATCATCACCTCAGGGTCAATACCTTGTTTACAATGTATCCAGAACATGTTGTTGCTGACTATTGAGAACATACACTCACTGGCCACTTTATTAGGTACACCTGTCCAACTGTGTGTTAAGACTTAATTTCTAATCAGCCAATCACATGGCGGCAACTCAGTGCATTTAGGCATGTAGACATGGTCAAGACAATCTCCTGCAGTTCAAACCGAGCATCAGTATGGGGAACAAAGGTGATTTGAGTGCCTTTGAACGTGGCATGATTGTTGGTGCCAGAAGGGCTGGTCTGAGAATTTCAGAAACTGCTGATCTACTGGGATTTTCACGCACAACCATCTCTAGGGTTTACAGAGAATGGTCCGAAAAAGAAAAAAAATCCAGTGAGCGGCAGTTCTGTGGCCGGAAATGCCATGTTGATGCCAGAGGTCAGAGGAGAATGGGCAGACTGGTTCGAGCTGATAGAAAGGCAACAGTGACTCAAATTGCCACCCGTTACAACCAAGGTAGGCAGAAGAGCATCTCTGAACGTACAGTGCGTCGAACTTTGAGGCAGATGGGCTACAGCAGCAGAAGACCACACTGGGTACCACTCCTCTCAGCTAAGAACAGGAAACTGAGGCTACAATTTGCACAAGCTCATCGAAATTGGACAGTAGAAGATTGGAAAAACGTTGCCTGGTCTGATGAGTCTCGATTTCTGCTGCGCCATTCAGATGGTAGGGTCAGAATTTGGCGTAAACAACATGAAAGCATGGATCCATCCTGCCTTGTATCAACGGTTCAGGCTGGTGGTGGTGGTGTCATGGTGTGGGGAATTTTTTCTGGGCACTCTTTGGGCCCCTTGGTACCAATTGAGCATCGTTGCAACGCCACAGCCTACCTGAGTATTGTTGCTGACCATGTCCATCCCTTTATGACCACAATGTACCCAACATCTGATGGCTACTTTCAGCAGGATAATGCGCCATGTCATAAAGCTCGAATCATCTCAGATTGGTTTCTTGAACATGACAATGAGTTTACTGTACTCAAATGGCCTCCTCAGTCACCAGATCTCAATCCAATAGAGCATCTTTGGGATGTGGTGGAACGGGAGATTCGCATCAGGGATGTGCAGCCGACAAATCTGCGCCAACTGTGTGATGCCATCATGTCAATATGGTCCAAAATCTCTGAGGAATGCTTCCAGCACCTTGTTGAATCTCTGCCACGAAGAATTGAGGCAGTTCTGAAGGCAAAAGGGGGTCCAACCCCTTACTAGCATGGTGTACCTAATAAAGTGGCCAGTGAGTGTATATGATAAAAAGTATAGTCTCCTTGGAACAGAGACTAATAGTCTGCAGTGTCATAAGAATAATTCTAGCAATAATAGGCAAAAGGCAATTGAAGTATTAAAGGCAATTAAAGGGATATGAAGGCAAACCTTCTATATAAATTTCCCCCTTTTGTAAATGGTATAACCTTTGCCACAGGGTCAGCTGATGTCCACAAAGGAGCTACTGTCTCATGGGTCTAATACTCATAAGGGGGCTTCCTACCTGCTTCGCCCATCCACCCTCAGTGTGGACACTCACTTTCCCCATCAGCAATGGCTATCTGGGGTCTATGATACACCACAGAAGGTTCAGCCTTAGATTCTTTTTTTATGCATACATTATTCGGTAGCTTAAGTAATACATATATTAGCGCTTTTACGGCTACATAAAACAGTAAGCAAAACAAGAAAATGTGCATACAAGTCTGTACAATGCCAAAAATCCATCCTGCTACGCCATTAAACCAATTTGCTGGATTTAAAAAAAGAATGTGTTACCCCAACAGGGGTCTCTGCACTGTGTTGTTTTAACCATTGGTCTCTAAGTTCACCTATTTTGTCCATACTGGCCCTGATCTTGAGATTGCCAGCAGGGTCAATATAATTACAACAGGTGGGACAAATTATTTGACACATTCCTCCTTCACTTTTGTACCTTAGGCCGCGTTATATTAAACTGAAACCAGGGATTAGCGGCCCATCCGATTATAGCCAATGAGGCAGATATATCACGGGGCACATCTTTTCCACAAAACCTAGATTGAGTCCAAGTCTCATTGTGTATGCAGTGTGGGGTTAATACCTTCCATGGCTCCAGAGGTAAGGCTAAGTACGGCATAGTCCTTGCAGATACTGGGCTGTGTGTACAGATCCAACAGTCTTTCGGTTTCTGTCCTTCCATGTCCTTTATGAGAAGAGCATGATGCCGAATAAGTTTGTTGTCCCAGTCAGCATTTAAGAGTTTGTCCTGTGTCTCTGTAGAGTGCAGTAACCCTGTCACTGCCAGCAAGGTGATTAGGAGAACAGTCATTCTGCTGTTAAAAGGACCTTCTTGCAGTGACTGGCGTGGATCCAGGTAGGCTTTACCTCAAGTTTTATTGAGGTGGATGTGGTCAGCTGGACTTGGAAGGGGCCGTCAAATCGTGAGTCCAGGCTCCTTCTCACGTGTCAGCGTATAACCACCCAATCACCTGGATTCAGCTGATGCACATCTGCACTGGCATTAGAATCTGGAATGGATGAAAACACATGTTTATGCACCACATTAAGTCTTTTCTGCAAGGCCTGGACATAGGCTGTCATAGCACCGTGTTGCATTTGTAGCACCTGTGGGAAGTACAGACCAGTCTTTGGTGCACTACCAAACAGGACTTCAAAAAGAGACAAGCCTGTGTTTCTATTTGGAGTGTGTCTGACTGAAAAGAGTGCAAGAGACAAGCACTCTACTCAGCTCTTTCCTATGTCTGCCATGGCCTTTTGAATTTTCAGTTTAAGTGTCCCATTTAGTCTTTCCACTTTCCCACTACTTTGTGGCCTATATGGTATATGAAATGCTTGCTGTGCACCCAGGGCCTGCATGACTTCCCTCATTATTTCTCCCATGAAGTGTGTACCCCTATCGGTTTCTACGGTTTCTGGGACACCAAAACTGCAGATCAGTACTTTCATCAGTTTGCCTGCAGTCGTTTTAGCATTTGCACATTTTACCAAATAGGCGCCATGATTGGGAACAGGGACTTCGGTAGGCACAATTTATTCTTATTCTCCCATACTCCGTTTGAGTTCAGGACATCTAGGCTCAGTGTGGCTGGAATACGCTGACTCCCCGCCACCGTCCACTGCTCCCTAGGCTGCCTTGCTGCTACTTTAGCAGCCTCGTCTGCCCTTCTGTTGCCCTCTACCTCCACGAAGTCACCTTCTGTGTGGGCTTTTACCTTGACAATGCCAACCTGGACTGGTAACATCAATGCCTCCATTAATTGTTTCACCAGCTCTGCTTCTCCAGATAGGGCAATAATCATGGGCTATTCCCTATGCATAATTCGAATCAGTGTAAATATTAGCAACTTTACCTGCAGCGGCACTACACGCCTCAGTGAGTGCCTTCAACTCTGCCTCCTGTGCCGACATGTGAGGAGGGAGTGGTTCAGCTCGGATTACCTCATGTGAGGATACTGCATATCTGGAGCCATCTGCAAAAAACTCAAAATCTGCATTAGGAACAGGTTTTTCATGAACATGTGCAAAACCCACTGTCTCCTGACTCATCAGTTCTATGCAGTCATGTTCATGCATCATGTCAAAGTATTCTTCCTCACTTGCTAATACGGTCACCAATTCCCCCTTTTCTGAATCCACAGGCAGGAGGGTGGCTGGATTCAGAACTTTACACCTTTTGAGGGTGACATACTCAGGAATTAGTAGAGCACATACAAGTCGGAGCTGTCTGGCCATAGACAGATGTTTTGGTTGAACTTGTACGAGTATGGAATGGATGTCATGTGGGGAATAAATTGTCAAAGGAAAAGTCAGCGTGATCTCACATGCCTTTCCTAGTAGTAGTGCAGCTGCTCCTACTGCAGGGACACACGTAGGTGACCCTCTGATCATTGGGTCTAATTGTGCTGAGTAGTATGCTATTGGTCTCTGTTTCCCTCCATGTTGTTGTGTCAGTACTGCGGTAGCATGTCCTCCCTGCTCTGTGCAAAACAAGAAAAATGGCTGGTCATAGTTTGGCATGCCTAAGGCTGGGGCTGACACTATGAGCAGTTTGAGGGAGTGGAAGGAATCAATTGCTTCTTGAGTGAGATCATAGGGGTCTGATGACAAGCAGTCATAAAGTGGTTGCATCATTTGTGAAGCAGACCTTATCCAAGGCCTGCAGTAGGTCACCAAGCCTAGGAAACTGCATAGATGCTGATGTGACCTGGGTAGAGGGAGAAACGGGGAAATTTTGAATTGCCTGTTTTCTGTCTTCAGTCAGGTGTCTCGTACCTTCGGCAATACAATGTCACAAAAATGTCACCTTTTGTTTGCAATACTGTAATTTGTCACGTGAGACCTTGCAACCCTTTTCTGCTAAAAAACATAGCAAGGAAACTGTAGCTTCCCTGGTCCAGGCAGAACAGCGAAAGGTCATCCACGTACTGTAATAGTACAATCTGCAGATGAGGTGATTGCCACTAATCAAGGATCCCTGCCATCGCTGCTGAATAGATGGCAGGGGATTCCTTCCACCCTTGTGGGAGGACTGTTCAACAATATTGTTTACCTTTATGAGTAGAGGAAAAAAGATACTGACAGTTAGGGTGCAGGGGTACAGAGAAAAATGCATTAGCCAAATCAATGACTGTAAAACATGTTGACGTTGCTGGGATCTGTGACAGTAATGTGTGTGGATCAGGGACGATTGAGGTCACACTCTCTGTAACATCATTAATAGCCCTTAAGTCATGAACCATTCTATAAGTGTCAGGGGAACCCTTCGGTGCTTTTTTCTTAATGGGATACAAAGGGGTGTTGCAGGGGGAAGATCTTTGCACCAGAACCCCTGCCTTATCATACTCTTTAATATCCCTGCTCAGGGCCATTGATTTGGCTAGGCTCAAGGGGTATTGCGTTGAACAAAGAGGTGTGTTTCCTCTTTTTTTTTCCCCCAATTTAATCATGACAGTAAATTAATAGGGTTATTGTCACTAACAATAAGTTTTGTAAGCACCACGATTCCAGAACCTCACTGTTTCTAGGTCCCTTGGCCCCTTATTATGTCTCCACTGTTTTCCTTGCATACATGACAGGTTGTCTTATCGTCCTTGTTTGCTCAACTACTTTAGCTACCTTAAGGAGGTCTTTGGATCTACATATCTCCATTCAGGTCTGGCTGTCTGTACTGTGTCTTGTAAGTCTTTGTTCATACCGTCAATGAATGCATTCTCCAGTATTCTAACATCAAGTGGGTTTATGCAAATGTACCCCATGTCTGCCCATTTAAGCTTTAACCGTCCAAAGTACATCTCTACACTCTCTCCTTTTTGCTGTGTCACGTCAGTCAGGAGTACAGACTGCTCTGATTGTTTCACTATAGCCCATTGTCTTAGTGACTCACAGTATGTCTACCCAGACCATGCAGATTTATCATCCATGCCCCAAGCCTGATTCTTTGCCACATCTGTATGTGTCTTACTTATATATCCTAGTGCGTCACCTGCCTTTAAACTCACGAACCTCTCTAGGTCTACCCAGGTACACTTATATGTCCGCTGTATTTCCTTTATGTGTCTGTAAAACGGGAATGGTTGGTTTTCAGGGTCAGGCAGCAGCTCCAGCAAAGCTAGCTGGTCAGAGGGGCTCCAGGGATAATACACCTGCATCTTTCTTATTCTAGTCGCCCTTCTAGGTCCTGATGTGGTTGGTCGTCTGGTGTCTACTGTCAGCTTACTCCCCAAAGGTCAATGTCCCCACTACCCACTAACCACACTATTATGTCAGCTTCTTATGTCACTATATATGATCTTGTCTAGACAGGATTTCACGCAACTCGCTTAGGTCAGTAGCACAGGTCACACAAGTAGCTATTCAGTCTGACCACAGTGTTTACAAGTCCATCTGTTTTGTCTGGGTCTCTGGTTAAACTTTGTCAATCAAAACATTCATAATACACCTTCCATACTGCTGCACATTCTCAAATATAATTTATTCACTTGCTATTTTCTTCCCTTGTCTGTGCCTTTTTGTACATCCAAACATTCACACTCTGGTATTTTTGCCTTTTTCAATATTGGTCCCGCTTGTTTTACTGCTTCCTTTCTTCTCTGTCTTTTACAATTTGCATAGCTGTCTTGGATCCCATTGGGGGCACCGACTGTACACAGAAAAAGTTGCCCATGGCTTCAACCTTTTCTCTCGACCGCTCACCTTTCTTCTGAAATGCCCCTCTGTGTGCCTGGACCTTTGTCTTACAGGCCACACATAGCAAGTCAGAGAGAGCCTACCAAGGTGTAGTGGGAAGGCTCCTTGCCTCTCACCCAGTAGACCTACAGGATGTAACGAGAAGGCTCTCTGCCTCTCACCCGTTAGATCAGCTGGCTAGAATAGGAATAGGCCTTTTTCCTTCCAGCCCAGCTCCATGGAACGTGGGAAGGCTGCTTCAACTTAGACAGCTCATCTTTCTTCTGAAATGCCCTTCTGTGTGCCTGGACCTTTGTCTTACTGGCCACACATAGCAAGTCAGAGTGAGCCTGCCAAGGTGTATCCAGAAGGCTCCTTGCCCTCGCCTCTCACCCACAACAAAAAAACCCGCTGACTAAAGTAAGAAGGCCCAGGTGTGATAGGCCTCTAACCTACTTTATCAGCCATACAGTCAGCTACCTCCTTTGTTGATCCACAATTTGCTATACAAATCAATCACACAACTAGAAGCAGGTTCAAACACATTAATGACCAAACAATCACTTACAATTTCCTTCTAAATTAGGCACCATATTTTACTTTCAACTTCCAACTTCAGCTTACAAAATTTCATTCCACTTCAATTAAGTACTGTTGCTTTAAAATGCACAAATCTCCTAGCGAGTATTTACACCAAGGACAGAAACAAAGAGAATCTTGAGCGGATTTAAGGTCCTAAAATCTAAAAGCGCGTATGCTCTGGGATTTATGTTAACATTGCCAGGTTACAGTAATGCTGTATGGCGTTGGTATGATGTCCTTTGATGGAAATGAGGCTAAAACATGTGTAGCTAGAGGTGGTTTGCATGTAAGGCAAGAAATGTACAGGGGGAACAAAATACTGTACCACGTGATTGACAGAAGAAGATGGTGACAAGAGGGGGGTCTATCGGTTCTGAAAGGAATGAAAAACAAGGATTAGTAAAGTATGTATATAAATACACAACACGGTACAATCAAATAGCAACAATAGCGCTATTACCTCCAATGAAAACACATACTGTATTAGAGAAATCACATTAAAGAAAACTCGCTATGTCATAGTCCCTGTTGAGACCTCATGGTTCCAAGGTCTGTAAAGAAAAAATCCAAAAGACTTCCCTTTGTTTCAGGATTTTTATCCTGTCCTGTCCCCTTCTGGATGGCTCAATTTGTTCCAAGACCTGGAATCTTAATTGCGTTACACTGTGGCCCATTTTTTTGAAAGTGGAACGGAAGGGGTAATTGTGTTTTATTGCATTTAATGTTCAGTTTGTGTTAGGAAATCCTGTCCCTAACTACCCCAGGTGTCTGGTGACTACCTACTCCCATCTATTATAAAGCTGGATCTCTCTAAGGCTGGTTTCACATTAGCGTTTTTTTGCGCAGCGCTACATGTGCATCCATGCACATGCGTCATGCGCACCTCTGTTTAACATGGGGACGCATGGTCTAGCGTTTGCACGCGTTCATATGCGTTTTCATAAGGAGTGCGCCCAGGAGCGCCAGACGCAACCTGTTGCATTTTTGGGTCCATCCAAAAAAACGCATGTGCACACTTGCGCACGGAATGCGTTAAAAAACGCATGCGTTTTAAGAGTTAACATGGCTTGAAACTGGATAAAACGCTTGCACCTAAAAACACAAACGCATGCAAAACGCATGATGCATTTTTTGCATGCATTTCTATTGCGCACGAAATGCTAATGTGAAAGTAGCCTTAGAACACAGATCTTCCTGCTCTATACTCTGCTATACCAGCTGAAATATTTCCTAATGGATTCCATAAGACACCGCTGTATCCTTTAAATTCTATTGCTGTTTAATGCTAGAAATTCTCTTAAAGATCTAGCTTGAAGATTTACAGAGATATAACTCTGTTCATAGCCTCGACTCTATATGTTTTCTCCCCAGTTATATTGGTATTCAAACTGCACCTAGATAGGACATCTTACAATTATACGTACAATGATGTTAATCACTTTTTATATTATTCACCATTATTTTATTTTGATGTATTTGCACTTGTCATTTTTTGACACATATTTCTTTTGCATGTTTTCATAGTTTCTGATGAAGGTCTATACCTAGACCTAAAACATTTAATCAAACCACAGTATGCAAAAAAATTTGAACCTTTTTCTTTCAACACGACTCCTTTTGAGTGCCAAGCTTTTTGCTTATATTGATATTGAGCCAGATACCCTACTTGAGCACCTACTCCAGTGACTTTATGAGTGCAGTATATAATCCATTACATTATCAATGATGTTCAGATCAGGAGACTGTGAGGGCCATTGTGAAAACTTGAGCATGCGCCTTTTGAGGTCATCTATTGGGGATTTCGACGTGTGTTTAGGATTATTATCCATTTGTAGAAGCCATCCTCTTTTCTTCATCAGTTTTTTTACAGATGGTGTTATGTTTGCCTCCAGAATTTGTTGAAATTTCATTGAATCCATTCTTCCCTCTACCCATGAAATATTCCCTGTGCCATTGGCTGCAACACAACCCTAAAGCATGATTGATCCACTCCCATGTTTAATGGTTGACGAGATCTTATTTTCCTGAATACTGTGCCCTTTTTTAGCCACACATACTGTACCTTTGATCATTGTGGCCACAGTTCTATTTTAACCTCATTGGTCCACAGGACTTGTTTCCAAAATGCATCAGGCTTGTTTATATGTTCTTTTGCATACTTCTAATGCTGAATTTTATGGTGAGGATGCAGGAGAGGTTTTCTTCTGATTACTGTTCTATGAAGGCTATATTTGTGCAGGTGTCTCTGAACAGTAGAAGAACCGATGGCTGCTGTTTTTTGGCCTAAAGTTAGAGGGTTTTTATAAAGCTGGGGAATTTGCATCATCTGGCTCTTCCTAACGATGAAAGTGAACAAGCCATAACCCTAACAGTCTAATTAAGGTCTAAAACCTTGGTCAAAGTTATCGGAGCAAAAAAATTTCCAAGGCTGCACAAGAATTGCATTGGCCAATTTTACTTTTTGTAATTTTTAACATGAAAAAGAGGACAATATATATTTTTTGTTTGTCTAAAATACAAAGGAAATGTGTCATCTTAACTTTAGGCCCATTAGAGATTATTTTATTTTCCACTTGCTTAACTACTCACAATAACGTTAATTTTTACCTGGAGTGCCCAAACTTTTACATGCTAAATCTCAGAATGACATTGATCAGATGAAACTTCTGAGGCATCCATTCACTATAATGAGGCAGCAAAGTTACTCTGGACTCCATCTGGCCTCTTTTCAGTGGTACACAAAACTTTGGTCGACTGCGCCAGACGGAAATCCTCAGTCCCTCCATCTGCCTCATTATAAGGAATCTTCCATCTACGGTTTCTTCTGAATCATGTATTTCAGAGATTTACATGGGATTCCCC
This sequence comes from Dendrobates tinctorius, assembly GCF_039654945.1. Classification (NCBI taxonomy): domain Eukaryota; kingdom Metazoa; phylum Chordata; class Amphibia; order Anura; family Dendrobatidae; genus Dendrobates; species Dendrobates tinctorius. The sequence continues at coordinate 11,778,864 of NW_027361702.1, forward strand.
AGTGTAAGCGCTCAGCACAGAGCGCAGGATAACTGTGCACCGAGCCTTACTGCGATCTTTGAAAGGCAGAATGAAAAAATCAACGGCAGGTAAAGAATTGGTTTTATTTATTTTTTATGCCGTTCCTCATGCGGTGTAAGTGATTAGGCGACTTTATTCTTAGGGTTGGTGCGATTACAGCGATACCAGATTTATATTGAGTTTTTATGGCTCCTATTCTCAGTATTCAATAAGTTGGCAGGGCTGGCCAGGGCTGGCGTAAAATTGCCAAAAGTTGAAAAAGTTTTGTATCATTTCAAGCCAGAATTCTGATGAAAGCAGATGGGGCTTATGTCATTACAGCCACCCATCTGGCTAACTTTGCTCCCTCTGGTCCTATTTCTTTGCATATTTTTGAATACCTAGAAGCCTAAACATAATGGTGTGAGCCTGCAGCAAGGAGGCTCTCACATCTGATCACAGTTCTGGGCAAGGTTGCTTTTCAAATGCAAGTGGACTCCAAAGTTTCTTTAATGTCTGGGCGATTCATCAAAGCGTTTTATCGCCCCCAAAATTGAAAAGTTGCAACATTTTTACTCAACACAGTATTGCATAAAGCATTTGCAACTTTTGCCATTTTTACACGATCTTCATGTAGCTCCTCTGAAATGGGCAGAGGTGTGTAGGAACCATGGCAATGGCTATGCCTGCTTTTCAGGGTTAGCAAAAGTGTCCTTGTTTTGCACTCAAGAAATGTTACTCCAAGTCCTGACTGGAGTAACATTTCTGGCAAGGCCCACGGAGGCGCACACCATAGAGCAGATGCGCCGAATTCATTATGTGGCTTGTGTCTCCAAATGAAATTGGCACATTTTATTCCCGCACAGCTGTCATTAAGATGGGCATACAAAATGCCAATCTTAATGAATCGGGTGTTAGAGTTTTACTGGACATTCCAAGACATTAAAGGGGAATTCTCTAGTTTTTAATATGGTCCCCTATTGTGAGAACTGGGGCTTTGAAGAGCCCTGTACCAATGGAACAGAGGTTGATCAAGTGCTCTGCCGCTCCATTCATTCTTTTCAGAGTACCAAAGACCAACTGAGTGTAGTGCTTCGCTGTCTCCGGCACTTGATTGACCTCTGCTCAATTTACACTTCTAAGCTATTGTTCTCCCGATCTGTAGGGATCCCAGTGGTCAGATCTCCAGCGATTGGGAAGTTATCTTCTATCCTATGCATGGGGGATAATGTTAAAATCTTGAGATTACACCTTTAAGGAAATTAATGATGAACTGAAAATGTGGTTCCATGAATGGATTCTTAGTGTTTATCCCACGATATCACTACCGTAATTCTCGCTACAAAATTTGTGCAACATATGGAAAAATAAAGCCACCCACGCCCACCATAAAGAAGGGCTCCTGCATCCTCTACAGACACTTCACTGTTATTGTTATTTTTTATTGCTTTATATAACCTAATTCTTCAGGATTATATTACATTGTACAAGACATTACGCCCCTTAGTCTAACGTGGAACAATTTTGTAACAAAACAGTCATCATTTGCATTAATTTTTGTTTATTGTAAAATTGAAAACAACAATGTTAAATAGTTTGATCAGTACCCGGACATCCCCTTTTAAATGAAGAAGTCCCCCTGTAACATAAAATAACAAATACTCATCTCCAGTACTAGTAACATTTGCAGTGACATTGTCCCTGTGTCTCCCGATCCTCGTGCGACATTGCCATTACAGCTATTATATCGGGCTACCGTAATTTCCCTTAAACCTCGGAAAAGCGGAAGTTGTGAGAGTGCAACAGCCCAGTAGTGGTTGATGAATGGCTGCAGTGCTCATGTGGCATAGCAATGCCACTAGAAACTCCGGAAGAGCCCAGCGCCGACAATGCAGGAACGGGGACGATGCGAGAGGACAGTATCTGTTTTTCTTTATATCACAAGAAAAACTACCCTGCCTACACTGCTGTTCCTCATCCTGATGAGAGACATCAGGAATGCCAGGTGACTGTGAATGGCGTCCAAGTGCTGGGACTTCGGGACTCAGGGAGTTTATTGACCCTTGGTAAAGGCAACACGTACGCATGTGTTAGAGTGGGGTAGGAGTAAGGTGTACCCATGGAGATGCCAAAAACAATTCCATGGCTCAAGTGGACATACACATAGGCTGTGGTTTGTTCTAGGACTTATGGGCTGAAGGTGTAGCACCCAACAGTCCAGTAAGTCGCCAGGAGTCGGCTACGGTAACAAGCTCACATGATGTAAATAGTCAATTTTCTTTCACTGCATTGTCTAGAAAGGAGGATGTAGTGTATGGAGCACAGACAAGCAATAGTGCATGTGTAGCAGAGCTGTGTGTGAGGCTGTGTGTCTGCAGAGCAGAATGGTGCTGGTGCAAGTGTTATATGTTTGCTTGTAGTACTAGACTGACTGCATGTTGTAGGCAGCGAGTGTTTTTGTAATACGCAGGGGGCAGAACCTGTATGTGATGTGCAGGCAGCAGAACATTGTGTGTAATCTGTAGGTAGCAGATCCCTGTAGGCTCTGTATGTTGGCAGATGGTACCCAGCCTCCAGCTTTAGGCAGGGGGGGATGTAGGAGAGCCAGGTAGGACAGGGTTAAATTCTAGTCCTGCAGGGTTTGATTAAATGCACCTGTCTAGCTTTTTTTTTACTATGAATCTGAGTCTGTGTTCACTAGCGGTGTCAGTCTGCTGAATACTGAGCAGAGTAAAATGTGCTGCTGATGAGTGACCAGTCAAAATGTTACCTGTAGCTGGGAGAAAGACAAGTCAGAATCTCTCTTTGAATGGAGACTGCATTGGTCAGCTAGGAAATTTGAGCAATTTGTGTGTTGGCGCTGCAGAGAAACTGTAGCCTGTTCACTGTAAACTGTATATGAAGGTGAACACTTCTGTTTGGTGTTGGAAGCTGCTGGAGCTCAGGCTTAAAAGGATATCTTCAGCCCATTTTTGTATGTGAAGTTTGCTCCAGGACAAAGTGAGTCAGCACTAATATATGTGTATATATATGAACTGTTTATTTGGTGTGATACCTTTGTGTCCATAAGAGACTGTTTTTGGTTTTTGAATCCCTTGGTGTTTTATGAAAGTAATAAAACTACACGTTTAAGCCAAACTGCACTGCCTGTGTGAACACTACCTATTGCCTGCCTGATACTTCTCTTGAGATATTTTAAGGGAAGTTCTAAGAGGTCGTTCTGAGTGGCGTATAGTCGTTTTGTGTGCACCAAGGAATGAACTTGAACCCATAACAGCCAGTCTCATGGTCTGCATAGAAAAAATGGTAGCATGTACTACTTTGGTCCATTTTTTTGGACCAGAATAAGGCATGGCACGAAATTCACCCACAGACTCGTCTACAATGTGGAAGGGCATACAATTTTTAATATGGCCATCTGAACCAGAGCTCAACCTAAGGCATCATTTAAATGACCATGCTTTTGGTCTATGGGTGCAACGAAAACATGCGGACCAATTTTAGTCCATCTCCTAGTGCGCATGACCAGTTTTGCACATGGACCTGAATAATGTCTGTAATGACCGCCCATCTCTGCATCCATCCATAATCCAGCTGACCACGGAACCAGGACTGTGACAATATGAGGATGCCGGGGTCGCCCTACCATTCTTGCAACCTGGGCAACTGAATAATTGTGCATTATGATGAGGGATTAGCCTATAAGGGCCCATATACTGTTCTTACACTGGAGCCTCTCCTGTCTGTGTCCTCCATTGTGTGAATGTTAATATGCTTGTCTGAACCTGGCCTAATTATGGATAAAATACTATGGATAAGTAACACATTTACTGTATGTTACCGGCGAATGTAATATATTTATTTCAGATGTGAGAATGCAAGGACTTGGCAATAATCAAGCTTAACTTTTCTTCTTGCTCCTCAGAATTACCACCACTGCTGCCTGCATGATGGATCTGCGCAGATACCCTCTGGACCAGCAGAATTGTACCCTGGAAATAGAGAGCTGTAAGTTCTTTTGTGTTGATTTCAGTTAATTCCTTTTTAATCTAAATTATATTTTAGGAGAATTAAAGGTGTTTAAAATTCATTTTATTGTCATAAAAATGTACATGTTTTACTTTTTATGCAATATTATTTCTACACATGGAATTCTGAAGATAGCAATGGGAAGTGAATTTTCAGCAAATTCCAGCATAAATGACTTTAGTGAGGGTGCGATTCAAATACTGAGTTTCATGTTGCTATTTTGCAATATTTTTGTAGAAATTGTGGCAAAACGGCACTTAACCATGATTTTGTGATAATTGCGACCAAAAAAAAGCAAATTAATCAGAACATGTAACTACGTGCTAATAGAAGATGTTAAAGAAAAAGGACAGCTGCACTTCCTGAACTGTCAGCAGAGTACAGACATTGAAAATAATACCTGTATTGTGTGAATGAGGTAGGGAAAATGTTTTCTGTGATGTACTGATGGCCATCATGACAGCCCCTTCTCCCTCCTCATTTATAGAGAAATGGCGCTCACCTGGTTTGTGCTAAGTGATAAGGAAATGCCTACAGATTCTCTATAGGTTTTATTCCAAGTGATGACTTGTCTCTAGAGTCACTTTATCCAACCTCTGGGATCCGATCTCTGGTCCAACCTCTGGGATCCGACCGCTTGTCCAACCTCTGGGATTCGACCTCTGGTCCAGTCATCTGGGATCTGACCTCTGGTTCAACCTCTGGGATCTGACCTCTGGTCCAACCTCTGAGATCTGACCTATTGTCCAACCTCTGGGATCTGTCCTCTGGTCCATCCTCTGAGATCTGACCTATTGTCCAACCTCTGAGATCTGACCTATTGTCCAACCTCTGAGATCTGACTTCAACCTCTGAGATCTGACTTCTGTTCGAACCTCTGGGATCCGACAATCCTGAGGATGAAGTGCTTGCAGCCCTGTTTTAGCACTCAGTCCCATGCACTGTTTTTACCTGCACAAAGTCTATTCTATTTTTTTTTTTCAAGCTGAAACTTCAGGAAATGCATTTTGGTTTTTTTTCAGGAAATTTATGGAAAAGCTTTCTTTTTCCTGAAGCAGTTTGGGTATGTGCACACGATCTCTTTTAAACTGGAGCAAATCTGCCAAGGTTTTCAAGAAGGAGACTCTTCAGGAAAATACCTGAAGCATCTTTTTTTGCATCTGTGGTTGTTGTTTGCAGGGTTTTTTTTTTTGCTTGAACTTAAAAATAGCAAGTGTGACCCTGAAGAACAGTCATGTCACTTTTAACCGCTTTGCAGCTTTGGAAATTGGAAGTAGGTAAAAGAAGTTGAGGAGCCTGAACAGTGATGTTTTTACATTGCAATGTTTATACGCCTTCTAGTTAGCATTTCTTTAAAACTTTTTCTGACAGCTAGGGAGCATGTCCACCTGAAAATGAAGTAATGTGCAAATAAGAGGGTTTGAAGCATTTTGGAAGATAATGCACAGCAATATCAAAACAACGTTGCTGTGCACTTGTTCCATGTTATGTCACTTCTTTTAACCGCTTTAGGGATTGGAAACTTTGAAGATGTCAAAATAAGTGACCTGCTCATTCTCTGAACGGCATCTGCTGGGAATCTGCCTGCCCTCAATACTTCACAGTAGAGAGTGAAAGGCCCAGGTTGTGGAGTTGCCACAAGAACAAAGGCTAAACCGCAGAAGAAGACACTTCAGGAAATTGTCCAGCAACATGTTCCAGAAACTCACCATCTGCATTACCATCTAAAATGTGTTGTCTGCATATAGACTTAAAGGGAATCTGTCACCCTCTGGACGCTTTTAAGCTATTACTATGGGCATACAGGTAAGAGAATGTTAAACCAGTCTTACCTGTATTCCTCATAGCTGTGGTGTAGATGTTGAGAATGTTCTTTTAATTTTTTATGTTATTGATTTTTATAGGCTCCAGTGCGTGCGGTGCCTGGAAGAAATTCCTGCCTCCTCTCTTCATTGCAATACCACCCGTCTCCCATGCACGTCACACTGACCTGTGACGTGCGGTTGCGGCACCGTAATCCCGCGCATGCGCCATATATGTGCGTGGTTATGGGGGCCTTATCCTCCCTCTATGGGCAGTGTCTTCATCCTGCTTATGCGAAAATGCCAGCGAGTCTCTACTACTGCCTCTCTAGGACAATACATCCGCCCAATACGGGAGCCCTTATTATCCTCACCTTCACGAGCCAAAGCTACTGTGGCATCCTGGCCAAACTGAAGTGTCTCATTTATATCTGATCCCACAATGTCCGTCTCTGTCTCAACGATGAATTCGTCAGTCCCTGAACAAACTGTTCTTTCAGGATGGTGTGAGGATCAGTGAAAATAGAGGCTCCAGCCTTGTATTTTTTTGGCAGGTCTGTAACATTCACTGTAAAGCATTTGCATACTGGGAGATTCATTCGTCTTCTTGCCGACACCGATTAAAGAAGCACATCCGCAAACTAGTGATCGAGCCTCTCTCTCAATAAATCTCCTCTAATATGTCTTCTAGAGTTTTGGGCTGAGTCCCGAATAATCAGAAACATCATCTTGAAGCTGTTAGGGAATGTCGATTTCTTCAACACAGGACTTCCCTAAGTCCTTAGCGATAAGGGCTCACGTGTCCTAGCCCAAGATTCTGTGTACTTGGTTATCCTCACTAAGTCAGCTCATGTCAAGCTGAACAACACATCCCAAAGTCAACAACAACAGATCCAGAGCCACACCGCCGTATCCAGGCTTTCTCCAAGGATCCGCAGCTTCACTTCCACTCCTCAATCTCCTTCAACTACTCCCAACTGTCCCCCAACCGCCCAAAACCCCCATGCTCCAACTCCAGCCTCTAGCCACTGCCCTCTCTGGCCAGATTATATATTACATGAAAAATCGCCAACTATACACTAAACTATGATTAACCCTTACACTTAGTCATCACATTTTTTTTTTTATCAAAAAATTGAATAAAAGCAATCCCACCGGTGCCAGGTGTACCTTATCGGGATGACGGTCCAAGCATCTAGTTTTAAAACACCTTCAGACATTAACTTCTTCAGTAGCTTGGGGTATTTTTTAACCTGTTCCCACTCTGGAAAGACATTCACTCACAAACACACATACTCATTCACTTCACACTTTAATAGCTGTATGAAATCAATATGTAACTGTTTTTAGCAGATATTTCTGAGGAGCTTTTACAGATTTTTCAGCACTAAATTTTTGACATTCAAAAAGTAAGATTGTTCCAATGATGCTCTATCAATCCAGTCATCCCTTATTTTGAGACATGCATCATACTATATAACATAGCAGCCAGGGAAGGGAACAAAGACCGGGAGACAACGGACCTCCATCAGCGTGTCTCCACATGGGTACCCCAGGTGAGTCTGAGGCGAACACCATTGCTTCTCCAAAGATCTGTGTTCAACTGCCAAGGAAGATGACCGAAGATCAAGGTAGAAGGCATGCTGAGTTGCATCCTGTACAGCAAGGAGCAGACAAAGCATTTGTTCTGATGGTACGAGCACAAATGTTTCCTACCAGTGTTGTCAGTGGCCCTACATTGGACTAGCAGGTCTCAAATGCATTGTGGTATTTCGTCAAATACTATGCCTGGAGCGCTGACACTCATGAAATGCAATGAGGCAGTCACCTGGGTGCAGCTCTCAAATTCTTTTTGTTTTTGGGGATTTTTTTGTTTAAATGCCTACCTTTTGGTGTGCGCACAATGGGACAAATTAATTTGCAGAGTAAATTTCATCCCAATAAATTACATGGCACAAAAATATTGTCTGAGAGCTTACGGGGAGCTTACGGGACCTATTGTTTCTGCAAGCTTACCATGGCATCAGCACTGCTATGTATAGTGAAAATCACAATCTATGAACGCCAGCTACCGGCTGCCTTTCACAAGAGTTTTGTAATGACAGATACTGGGGTCATAAGCAGACCACTGGCTGTCATAACTAGTGATGAGCGAGTAGCATTGTTGCTCGGGTTTTCCCAAACATGCTCAGATGATTTCCAAGTATTTTGGCGTGCTCGGAGATTTAGTTTCTGTTGACGCAGTTGCATGATTTGCGACTGCTAGACAGCCTGAATACATGTGGAGATTCCCTAACAAACAGGCAACCCCCACATGTATTCAGGCTGTCCAGCAGCCACAAATCATGCAGCTGTGTAAACAAACACTAAATGTCCGAGCACACCTAAATACTTGGAGATCACCAGAACATGCTCGGAGAAACCCAAGCAAAGAGTATACTCGCTCATCACTAATGATAACCCATCGGCGATCACATCATGGACCCACTGATGGGCACATAAAATGACGTGCCCCCTGCTGGTGCATGTTAGGTGCCACTGGGACTGACAGCGGGATTTAACAGGTTAATGACACATTATGGCTGATTAAATCGGACGTCATGTGCCAGAAAAGATGTGTGCTTGCCGTTGGACATAAATGTACGTCATATGTCGTGAACGGATTGTTACATTGTTTTTTTCACTTAAAAAAGACACTAGTCCAGTATTGAAATGCGTTGTGGAAATAAAAACCGCTTTTCTCATCTTGTTCCTAAGGTGTCTTCATTAGATTAGTGCAGCCCAATATCGTGTTATCAACCAAATTGGTGAAGAGACTAATGGTGCTATATCAGTGAGTAAAATAAATGTGAACAGTAAAACAATTTAAGAAATATCACAAATCAAAATCTTTCAGGCCCATGGCAAATTAGGTTTATTAGCAAAATGTACAAACTTTGAGATGTTTGCAATAAACCCATCAAATAAGGACAAATTAATTAATTCCTGCTGCTCCCCTGAGTATTCAGTTTTTAAAAATCCGCCATACAGTTCCAGAGAGGCCTTTTTAGTTAATGCTAATTTTCATGGTCTTTTCAAGGAGGGGCGGTGCTGACAGGATCCTCTGGGGCATAGCTATTATTACCATTTAAGCCACGCCCCCTGGTAAAGACCATAAAATTAGCACTAAATAAAATTGTCCACATCTCTGGAATTGTATGGCGGATTTTATAAAAAAAAACAAAAAACAAAAACAGATGAGCAGCGGGAAATATATAATAGACACTTTTGACCTGGTGAAAAGTCCCCTATAAAAGTGAAATTTTACATTTAATTTGGATATACCGCTTCTTATATTAGTTGTGTTGAGCAACTTAAATCTTTCTTCATTGATTGGTTTATTTAACAGCAGAACATTCGAACATTTTTCTAATTGCCGAATTTCCAAGGGGGTTTAATTATTTCAATTGCAACTGTACGCTTGCTTTGCAAAGAAAAAAAACTATTTTGATTAAATAGTAATTTATATGTGCACCAAAAAAGAGCAAAAAGCAATACAATTTCTCCAGTAAAAGTGAAAAGCATAGGCTGTTGAAATGTGGAGAATGGCTGGTCATTAAACGCTATGTACACATTTGTACAGAATATTTTTTTATTATTGTTTATTTCCTAAATGTAAAGTTAAGCAACTTTCTCATTAATACTTATGAAAAAATTTCTACAATTGTGTTGGTAAATGCAAACCAATGCAAATCCATCAGCGTTCCTGCTCCTGATGGCTCTCTCTGCTTTCCCCTCTATTCTCTAAGTGTTAGAGATAGCAGAGGGGAGGGGACGGCACATAGATCTGCAGTGGAGAGGGGAGAGAGTATCTAGCGTTTTATGGAAAGCAAAGAAAACGGACTGTAGATAAAGAGAAAAGGAAATAAGTGTAGCATTGGAGATGTGCTAATGCATGAAATCAAGTGAAGAAAGCAGCACAACACCCTGTACACACAGTGCTTACGCCCAACTATATTGCTGGGAGGAACACGCTCACAGGGTTCTGAAAAATAATAAGAGAATTAGGATTACAGCCAGAAAGTTATTGTATTCTTATGAATTAAAGGAAAACACTAAGTATGTGTCAAATATTTTTTTTTCCATGCCAAAGGCGTCTGTAGCCTTTAAGGTCCTTTCATTCGTGGTCATTAAAGGTTTTTTTTTACTATCAATATAATCAAGTAACCTACAAATCAAAACAGGTAATGTACCATACCACAACTGAAACCAGTTAAACCCACTTAGGCAGAACAGCGCCACAAAAAAAAAATAACTAAGTATGAGTAAAGACTGGACCAGCATGCCCCAAAAAATTGCCGTTGTCATGTTTTCTAACCGATTGGCTATGGGCTGCCTCTAATTAGTTTTGAGTTGCCTACGTGTATCTTTGATCTTGTTGACTTACAGTGGGTACGGAAAGTATTCAGACCCCTTTAAATTTTTTACTCTTTGTTTCATTGCACTGAAATGTCACATGGTCATAAGTAGAGTTGAGCGACTTTTGTTTTTTTTAGGGTCGCGTTTCGTTTCGTGAAACCCGACTTTTCCAAAAGTCGGGTCGAGCAAGATCGTCCGATTATAGGGAAAAGTCGGGGTCGTCCCGAAACACGAAACCCAATGTAAGTCAATGGGGAATAAAAGTCGGCAGTGAGAGGAGGACAGGAAACACACCTACAGTGCCCATTTGAATGCCAAAAGCATCAATTCTTCTTTCTTAAGCTTGTCAACCTTAATTAACTTCAGAATACAAGTTACGCACTGAAAAATGGGGGTTATTTGGCTAAAGTTGTGGGGGGGAGGGCTGGCTGCAGGTTTTCATGTGCCCTGGGCGAAAGAGCGCCCCTTTAACACATACCACAACTCATCATGCTCCGATACGGCAGAGAAATAGCGGTATAGTACAATGAAAAATACCTCACTTTTTACATCTTATGACGAGGCCCATCTATTTCTCCATACAGAATCATTGGTCCCATATAATGTTTGAAACAGTATATGATGAGCTCCACATAATGCTACAGTATATGTTGGTCCCCATGGATGAAGCTCCACTGTCTTATGGGCCCAAATAATGCTCCAAACATAATGGGCCCCATTTCTAATGCTCTAGTGTATAATGGGCCCTGTAAATGCTGCTCCAGTGTCTGATGTCCACCTTTGGAATGTTCCAGTGTATGGTGGGCCCCATCTATCATTCTCCAGAGTATAGTGCTCCCCAAAAATTGCTGTCCCAACATTGAAAACAATCAAATAAGTCTCCTCGCTAGGGAATCCCTGTACTTGTCTGGATTCCTCGTCGTCCCCATCTTCCATCTCACTGCACAGTATCTCAACTTTGCAAGTGCTGTGATCCTGGGCAAGCAGGGGGGGCCCACTCGTTGGCGACGGCACTGGCACAGGGCCCCTGATAGTACGGTGGTGTGTCTGATGGCGGGTGGGCCGAACCTGCACTTTCATCTGCAGCTTCCTCTTTGTCACCGTATAAGATGTAACTGTATATGGGAAGGGTAACCTGAGTTTCATCAGGGTCAGATTCAGGTCGTGTAGCGTGCGAGGGGAATGTAGTGGTCTGGGTCAATGTACCAGCAGATTTATCGAGCAGTGGCTGGGCATCAGTGCACTTGTGTCGCCCCCAGGAGTACGGTCACCACAGTGGCATTACCTTCTTCCTAGGGAGTGTGATGTCATGCTTGGGAGCAACGAAGGATCTCTCTAGCAGGTTAACTGATTGGGCGGCGTTATTCCCATGAGTCATGACCCTCCAAACAGCGTTCATGAAGGCAAAGTGTTTGTTTTACGTGGGCAGTATGGTTGCAAAGCTGAACCTTAAAGGAATGTCCAGAAGGGCGCCACCAGGAGTGGAGGCTACGGTTAAATTCGACTCCACCTGGGAAACCTCAACCATGCCAGCTACAGAACAGATGCACACATTGCAAGTTTAATTCCGTTAACGAACGAGACTCCGTCATGCCCCGCGGTCCGAGTCCGGCTTACTAGAGGGACACGTGAGGCTCTGGCACATGAGATTGGCCAATAACTGGTGTGTCATGCCCTTACATGTCCGTGGCTGCATGTGCGCTACACTGAAAAGGCCAGCGTTTGTCGCTTACAGGTGCAGATAACCCGCTGAACAACGTTAGTGATGGGGATCACTGATTACAATTATTACCCGCGAACGATGATTTCCCAGTAAGTGCAGGTCAACCGCAGTTCCGGAATTAGGCCTAACCGTCATTCCTGAAAAAATGAAAAACTTACGTGTGCAAACCACAGGTGCTGTAGCTTGCTTAACAGCTCGCCAGCCGTTCTCACGCCCAGTATGGATTACACGTGATTGCACAAAGGTGAGAAAGGGTACCGTATCCCCAGATAACATGTATGGATAGCGTACACATTCAAAATATATGTCTCAGGAGGCAGGCTCAGACGGTGTTAGGCCCAGTATGGATTGCACGTGATTGCACAAAGGTTAGAAAGGGTACCGTTTCTTCGGATAACATGTATGGATAGCGTACACATTCAAAATATATGTCTCAGGAGGCAGGCTCAGACGGTGTTAGGCCCAGTATGGATTGCACGTGATTGCACAAAGGTTAGAAAGGGTACCGTTTCCCCGGATAACATGTATGGATAGCGTACACATTCAAAATATATGTCTATACATCAGGAGGCAGGCTCAGACGGTGTCAGGCACAGTATGGATTTGACGGCCCAGACTACACAGCGGAGGAGCAGGGAGAGGTAAAGATTGCAAATGCTGGGGCCCTGCCCAAGCAAGGGGGGCCCACTCGTGGGCGTCGGTACTGGCACTGGGCCCCTCATAGTACGGCGGTGTGTCTGACGGCGGGTGTGCACCACCACCGTCAGAGACACTTGATTGCACTATGAAGGACCCTGTACCAGTGCCCGCGCCCAAGAGTCGGCCTACCCACCTGTCCAGGGCAACGGCACTCGCACGGTGTCGTGCGCTAGGTGGTGACCCCAGCCATGGGGGGGGGGAGGCAGCACAGTTAGGGAGTTTTAGAAAGTGGCATATGTTGATGTTGGACATTCAGCTGATGCAAAAGGTGAAATAGGTCAAGTCCCAGGAAGAGGTGGACCAAAGCAAGCCATTTTTCTGTCACCCTATGTGTCATCAGAGGAAGGTGGGACAAAATCCTTGGAAACCCATGCGTGGTTCATTTTAATGAAGGTTAGATCATCCACATTTTGGGTTGACAGACGGGTCCTTTTTTCTGTCAGGATTGATCCAGCTGCACTGAAGACTCTTTCCGATAGCACACTTGCAGCTGGGCAAGCGAGCTCCTGTAAGGCATATTGTGCCAATTCAGGCCAGGTGTCCAGTTTAGCGGCCCAATAGTCAAAGGGGAATGACCTGTGTGGGAGAACATCGATATGGGAGGAAAAGTAGTTTGTAACCATAGTTGACAACTGCTGTCTCCTGTCACTTTCCATCGATGCAGTATTACCAGTTGTGTGAGCGGTACTTGAAAAATCAGTCCACAACATTGTCATGAAACCCCTGTCTCCAACGCCACTTCTGCTGTGTGCACCACGAACACCTCTGCCAAGCTGCCCCCGGCCCGTACGGCTCGTGTGAGAACCATCACCGCTGCTGTGTGCTGGGAATGCCTCAAGCAACCGATTTACCAGAGTTGCTTGTTTATTAGCCAATATTAGGTCAAGGTTCTCCTGTGGCATGATGTTTTGTAATTTTGCCTTTATAGCGTGGATCCAGGATGCTGGCCAACCAGTAGTCGTCATCGTTCATCATTTTGGCAATGCGTGGGTCCCTTTTTAGGATCTGCAAGGCATAATCTGACATGTGGGCCAATGTTCCCGGTGTCAATGATGCACTGCGAGTGCTGGTTGGAGGAGCACTTTCTGGCAAATCCACATCCCTCCAGTCACGCACAAACCCTGTACCAGACCTTGCCACGCCAACATTTTCACTTGCCCCACGAGATGCATCCTCCTCCCCTAAGTAATCATCCCCATCATCCTCCTCCTCCTCCTCCTCCTCTTCTTCCTCCACCTCGTCCAGGAGAGGTCCCTGAGCAGACAATGGCTGAATGTCATCAAGGATTCCCTCCTCCTCTTCCTCCTCATCAACATTGGCTGCAGACGCCTGCTCCTTAAGGTGCGTCAAAGTTTGCATGAGCAGACGCATAAGTGGGATGCTCATGCTTAGGATGGCGTCGTCTGGGCTTACCAGCCGTGTGCATTCCTCAAAACACTGAAGGACTTTACAGAGGTCTTTCAGCTTCGACCACTGCACACCTGTCAACTCCATGTCTGCTCTCAAAGTGCCTGGCCGTGTATCCTCCCACAAATGCATTATGGCCTGCCTCTGCTCGCACAGCCGCTCCACCATGTGCAGGGTGGAGTTCCACCTTGTTGCAATGTCGATAATGAGGCAGTGGTTGGGAAGGTGGAGCAATCGCTGCAGCTTCTGCATACGAACGGAGTGTACAGGCGACCGGCGGATGTGCGCGCACAGTCTTCGCACCTTCTGGAGCAGGGCTGTTAACTCCGGATAATTTTTGAGGAAGCACTGCACCACCAGGTTCAAGGTGTGAGCCAAGCAAGGTATATGGCTGAGTTTTGAAAGGGCTATGGCTGCCACAAAATTAGGGCCGTTATCACTAACTACCTTGCCTGCCTCAAGATGTACACTGCCCAGCCATGACTCAGTTTGTCGCTTCAAGTACTCGGCCAGCACCTCGGCGGTGTGTCTGTTGCCCAAACACATCATCTGCAACACAGCCTGCTGACGCTTTCCACTAGCTGCTCGATAGGGGGACACATCGTGTGCAACAGTGGCAGCTGCAGATGGAGTGCTTTCGCTTCTGGAGGAGGAGGAGGAGGGTCGAACGCCTACAGCCAACTGTTTCCTATACCGTGGGCTAGGCAGCACTGTCCCACCACCGCTGTCCCCTGTGGACCCTGCATCCACCACATTAACCCAGTGCGCAGTGATGGACACGTAACGGCCCTGGCCATGCCGACTGGACCATGCATCAGTTGTGAGGTGCACCTTTCCTCTCACTGACTGCTTGAGTGCATGGACAATGCGGTCTTTCACATGATGGTGGAGGGCTGGGATGGCTTTGCGAGAGAAGAAGTGGTGACTGGGTAGGTCATAGCGTGGTACTGCATAGGCCATGAGTTCGCGGAAAGCTGTGCTTTCCACCAACCGAAAGGGCATCATCTCAAACGAGATTAGTTTGGCAATGTGGGCGTTCAAACCCAGTGTACGCGGATGAGAGACTGAGTACTTTCTTGACCTACTCATAGTGTCTGGGAGGGTGAGCTGGACTTGAGAGCTGCATATGGTGGAAGTAGCGGTGGACAGGGCGGACTGAGAGAGGGTTGATGATGGTGATGGAGTTGGTGTTCTTTCTGATGGCCTAGAATCAGTCTTTAGTTGATATAACAGTGGGATTCCCTGACTGCTGTGGCCTTGCAACGACACCTCAACATTTGCTGCTGTGCTAACCGGTGGGCTTACAGTGGGGGAAACAATGTAGCGTTGCTGACTACCTTCGTTGTGATCAGTTGCACATGTGGCACTTGAGGTTTGGTGTTGTGTCCACGCTTGCAAGTGCATGCTGGTTAAATGTCTAAGCATGCAACTGGTATTCAAATTTTTCAGATTTTTCCCTCGGCTAAAGGTCTTTGCGCACTTCTTACAGATAACCTTGGCCTGATCATGAGGATTTTGTTCAAAAAAGTGCCACACTGCACTCTTCCTACTTTGGCAGACATTTTGCGGCCTAGCACGCTGTGATCTTTTGACCCTCTGGACAAGCTGTCCAGCAACTCTTTTGATGTTTGGAACCTGTCTTTGGAGTGCTCCGGGCCTGCCAGATAACAGCTGTTGCGATGTCGATGTCTGCTGTGGATGCTCCTCATCTGAGCTATTGGAAGCAGCACCCTCTTCCCCCAATGGATGCCAATCTGGGTCAACAACTGGGTCATCCATCACCTCCTCTTCTATGTCATGTGCACCTTCCTCTGTGTCACCGTGTATGGTGGTATAGTGTGCGGGAAGGGGCACCTGAGTCTCATCAGGGTCAGAATCTGGCTCTGTACACTGTGAGGACAATGTAGTGCTCTGAGTGAATGTACCAGCAGAATCATCCATCAGCGGCTGTGCATCAGTGCACTCCATGTCAGATTCATCTTGGCCTGGGTAATTCACCATTTCACTTGATAATCCAGGCATGGTATGTGAAAACAGCTCCATGGAGTAATCAGTAGTATGGCCTGCGTCATCCTTCAATCTTGGTTGGGGTGAAGGACACAAGGAAAGGTGTGGTTCATGAACATGAGCCTCCAATAACGACTCAGTGCTTTTACTTTTTACAACTGAAGAAGAGGAGGCGATAGAGCTGGAGGCTGAGTCAGCAATGTAAGACAAAACTTTTTCCTGATGCTCTGGCTTTAAAAGCGGTTTGCCAACTCCTAGAAAACTAAGCGTTCGAGGCCTTATGTAGCCAGACGATGACGCAGGCTCAGCACCTCCTGCATTCGGTCCTATTTTGCTCTTGCCACTACCATCAGATCCACCACCAACACCATCATTACCAGCTGCCAACCCCCGCCCAATTCCACGGCCTCTTCCACCAGCCTTCCTCATTTTTGGTAGAAATGTAGACCAAATCCAACAAACTATATAGTAATGTAAAACAAGGTACAAGGTGTCTATAGGACAGGGGAGATTTTGAATTTCTGCAGACACTTGTGGACACTGGACACTTTTGGATTGTGTGAGGCCCACTGATATCTGAGCGCTATGTCACAGGCTCGATGGCACAGCTGTGACCAAAGTGACTAGAGGATAAGGGAGATTTTGAATCTCTGCACACACTTTTGGACACTGGACACTTTTGGATTGTGTGAGGCCCAATGAATATCTGAGCGCTATGTGACAGGCTCGATGGCACAGCTGTGACCAAAGTGACTAGAGGATAAGGGAGATTTTGAATCTCTGCACACACTTTTGGACACTGGACACTTTTGGATTGTGTGAGGCCCAATGAATAACTGAGCGCTATGTGACAGGCTCGATGGCACAGCTGTGACCAAAGTGACTAGAGGATAAGGGAGATTTTGAATCTCTGCACACACTTTTGGACACTGGACACTTTTGGATTGTGTGAGGCCCAATGAATATCTGAGCGCTATGTGACAGGCCCGATGGCACAGCTGTGACCAAAGTGACTAGAGGATAAGGGAGATTTTGAATCTCTGCACACACTTTTGGACACTGGACACTTTTGGATTGTGTGAGGCCCAATGAATATCTGAGCGCTATGTGACAGGCTCGATGGCACAGCTGTGACCAAAGTGACTAGAGGATAAGGGAGATTTTGAATCTCTGCACACACTTTTGGACACTGGACACTTTTGGATTGTGTGAGGCCCAATGAATATCTGAGCGCTATGTGACAGGCTCGATGGCACAGCTGTGACCAAAGTGACTAGAGGATAAGGGAGATTTTGAATCTCTGCACACACTTTTGGACACTGGACACTTTTGGATTGTGTGAGGCCCAATGAATATCTGAGCGCTATGTGACAGGCTCGATGGCACAGCTGTGACCAAAGTGACTAGAGGATAAGGGAGATTTTGAATCTCTGCACACACTTTTGGACACTGGACACTTTTGGATTGTGTGAGGCCCAATGAATATCTGAGCGCTATGTGACAGGCTCGATGGCACAGCTGTGACCAAAGTGACTAGAGGATAAGGGAGATTTTGAATCTCTGCACACACTTTTGGACACTGGACACTTTTGGATTGTGTGAGGCCCAATGAATATCTGAGCGCTATGTGACAGGCTCGATGGCACAGCTGTGACCAAAGTGACTAGAGGATAAGGGAGATTTTGAGTTTCTGCAGACACTTGTGGACACTGGACACTTTTGGATTGTGTGAGGCCCAATGAATATCTGAGCGCTATGTGACAGGCTCGATGGCACAGCTGTGACCAAAATGACTAGAGGATAAGGGAGATTTTGAATTTCTGCAGACACTTGTGGACACTGGACACTTTTGGATTGTGTGAGGCCCACTGATATCTGAGCGCTATGTCACAGGCTCGATGGCACAGCTGTGACAAAAGTGACTAGAGGATAAGGGAGATTGGATTGCTTTTAAAAAAGCAGTTTGCAGAGCAGTGGGTAAACAGCAATGCCAGCCTGTCAGGAAGCCTTAAAAGGCAGCCCAACAACCAACACCACTGATACACCACAATATAGCCTCCCCTTGCACTGCACACACAGTGACTGGTGTGTTGTGCATGCCAAATTGCTAGCAGCAGAAGCAGTTTTTTTTTCTTCTCAGCAGGACAAAAAAAAAAAATTGGGATTGCTTTTAAAAAAAGCAGTTTGCAGAGCAGTGGGTAAACAGCAATGCAGGAATGTCAGGAAGCCTTAGAAGGCAGCCCAACAACCAACACCACTGATACACCACTATATAGCCTCCCCTTGCACTGCACACACAGTGACTGGTGTGTTGTGCAGGCCAAATCGCTAGCAGCAGAAGCAGTTTTTTTGTCTTCTTCCCTGCCTAATGCTCTCCCTACAGAATCAGCAGCAACCTCTCCCTATACTGAGATCGGCAGAAGTAAGATGGCGGTCGGCGAGCACGCCCTTTTATACCCCCTGTGACGCCCACCAAAGCAAGCCAATCACTTGCATGCCCTTCTGAAAGATGGTGGTGACCCCTGCCTATGTCATCACGTTGCCCACAGTGTCCGTGGATCCTTATTGGCTGAAAAAGAGCGCAAAACAAACTTTTGAAACGCGACTTTGGCGCATAAGTCGCCGACCTCGTGGCCGACCTCATCCTAGGGTCGGGTTTCGTTTCATGAAACCCGACTTTGCCAAAAGTCGGTGACTTTTGAAATTTTTCGACCCGTTTCGCTCAACTCTAGTCATAAGTATTCAGACCCTTTGCTCAGTATTGAGTGGAAGCACCCTTTTGAGCTAGTACAGCCATGAGTCTTCTCGGGAATGATGTAACAAGTTTTTCAAACCTGGATTTGGGGATCCTCTGCCATTCTTCCTTGCAGATCCTCTTCAGGTTAGATGGTGAATGTTGGTGGACAGCCATTTTCAGGTCTCTCCACAGATGCTCAATTGGGTTTAGGTCAGGGCTCTGGCTGGGCCAGTCAAGAATGGTCACAGAGTTGTTCTAAATCCACTCCTTTGTTATTTTAGCTGTGTGTTCACCCTGTGTGTTCAGGGGCATTGTCTTGTTAGAAGTTGAACCTTCGGCCTGTAAACATCCAGCTGAAATATGCTTTGATGTTGACAGGCCACTTGCATTCGCAGACGGTACGCTGTACTTTGCGTAATGGAAGTGTCTTTTACAATAAAAGACTATGGAGTCTCAGAATGAAGCTCCTAAGGCTTTCATTATAAAATCGACTTCCGGCTCATGTATGATCACATAGAAGGAGACTTCTAATCAAAACTGCGGTGCCATCACTGGGAAGCAGAGAAGAACGGTACTGGACACCAGAGAAAGTGGCTGCAGGTGAATATATTTATGCACTGCAGGGATTTGCTCTGGTAGGCAGTGGCAGGGCCATAGTAATGAGGCAACAAACAGGCTTAGAGTCCAAACTTGAGTGGTTTAATGACACTTTTAAACAACAGGTTAGCAGAAAGTAAAGACAAACACAAACATACTCCAGCTTGGAGAACCACTGGTCTCAGACTCACCCTTGCAAGGGACGGGCTTAACTAAGCGGCTGCCCGGTCAGCGGCGTCCGCCAGGTGCCATTCCCAGGGTTGCTTTGAGTCTTGCTGCTAAACCTTTGCAGCACGGGTAGTCCAATAAAACAAGTTTAGGCTAACTCCAACCAAGTTCCTCATATCTTCCACACACACACTCTCTATGTGCCAAACAACATCTCCATTGCATAGCCCATAACCCCACCCACAGGCGAGGTACACATCACACGGGCTGATCACGTGACTATGACATCATTACAGGTCCTCCACTTTAGGGAAAATCCTGCTGGGAGAAATGTATCTCCCATCCTGCACTACACCCTTTGCTGTACCACAGCACTCACACTACATAACGGGCATGTACACACACATTTAATCAAGAAAAAAGTTAGTGGAACTGCTTCTGTAATTGTTTGTTTTTTATTTTGTTACTGCCACCAGCTGACTAATCATATTGAATAGTCACACGTAATAATTCTCTTGTATATTTACATATTTAATCTTTTTGTGCCGTGACCACCCTTTTTTTGTTTGTTTTTAATAGATGTTTGTGCCCAATTGGATTTTTCTTGTTATTATAAGATTTAGAATCATAGAATCATAGAATCGTAGAGTTGGAAGGGACCTCCTGGGCCATCTGGTCCAACCCCCTGCTCAAAGCAGGATTCGCTAAATCATCCCAGTCAGATGTCTGTCCAGCCTCTGTTTGAAGACTTCCATTGAAGGAGAACTCACCACTTCTCGTGGCAGCCTGTTCCACTCATTGATCACTCTAACTTTTAAAAAAGTTTTTTCTAATATCTAATCTGTGTCTCCTCCCATTCAGTTTCATCCCATTGCTTCTAGTCTTTCCTTGTGCAAATGAGAATAAAGTTGATCCTTCTACAATGTGACAGCCCTTTAGATATTTGTAGACAGCTATTAAGTCTCCTCTCAGTCTTCTCTTTTGCAAACTAAACATTCCCAAATCCTGCAACCTTTCCTCATAAGACAGGGTTTGCAGACCGGTCACCATTCTGGTCGCTCTTTTCTGAACTTGCTCCAGTTTGTTGATGTCTTTTTTAAAATGTGGTGCCCAAAACTGGACACAATATTCCAGATGAGGTCTGACCAAAGAGGAGTAGAGGGAAATAATGACTTCACGTGATCTAGACTGTATGCTTCTGTTAATACATCCTAGAATTGCATTTGCCTTTTTTGCTGCTGCATCACACTGTTGACTCATATTCAGTCTGTGATCTATTAGTATACCCAAGTCTTTTTCACATGTGCTGTCACTTAGCCCTATTCCTCCCATTCTATATATGCTTTTTCCATTTTTATTGCCCAGATGTAGTACTTTGCATTTCTCCCTGTTAAAAACCATTCTGTTAGTTGCTGCCCACTTCTCCAGTTTATTTAAATCTTTTTGAATCCTCTCTCTCTCTTCTCTAGTATTAGCTATCCCTCCTAGCTTTGTGTCATCAGCAAATTTAATCAGTTTACCCTCAATTCCTTCATCTAAATCGTTGATAAAGATGTTGAACAATACAGGGCCCAGGACAGAGCCCTGTGGTACCCCACTTGAGACATTCTTCCAACTGGATGTGCAGCCATTTACGACCACTCTTTGGGTCCGATCACTAAGCCAGTTATGAATCCACCTAACAGTTGCCTTGTCCATTCCATACTTAATCATTTTTTCAATAAGGATTGTATGAGAGACTTTGTCAAATGCTTTGCTGAAGTCAAGATATACTATATCTACAGCATTTCCTTGATCCACCCAATCAGTGATACCGTCATAGAAGGAAATTAAGTTAGTCTGACATGACTTATTAGTTACAAACCCATGCTGACTCTGTTTAATCACTTCATTCTTATCCAGGTATTGACATACATGTTGTTTAATAATTTGTTCAAAGATCTTTCCTGGTATAGAAGTCAGACTCACCGGCCTATAGTTACCTGGGTCCACCTTCTTCCCCTTTTTGAAGATAGGAACAACATTTGCTCTTCTCCAGTCTTCTGGCACTTCTCCTGTTCTCCAAGAATTTTCAAAGATTATAGAGAGGGGTTCAAAAATTTCTTCTGCTATCTCCTTCAGTACTCTGGGGTGTAATTCATCTGGACCTGGAGACTTGAATTCATTTAGGCTAGCTAAGTGTTTCCTCACTATCTTTCTGTTTATAGATATCCTGGATTCTTCTATTCCCTTAATAGGACAGTGAATAACAGTTGATGTTACATTTCCTTTTTGAGAGAAAACAGATGCAAAATAGGAATTTAAAAGTTCAGCCTTCTCAACATCCAGTCTTACCATTTCATCATTTTCATCCTGTAAAAATCCTATAGCATCTTTGACTTTTCTTTTACTTTTGACATATCCCCAAAATCCTTTATTATTGCTTTTGACATCTCTTGCAAGCCTCAATTCATTTTCAGCTTTAGATAATCTGATTTGTGCCCTGCAGTTTCTGCAGACAGCATTATATTCTTCTTTAGATATGCCTCCCTCTTTCCATTTTAAAAACATTTTTTTCTTCCTTTTTAGCATGTGCTTAAGTTCTGTGTTCATCCATCCTGGTTTCCTTAACTGCTTCCTATTCTTCCCTCTTTTCGGAATTGTTAACAACTGTGCTTTGAGAATTTCATTTTTCAAGATTTCCCATCCTTCCTGGACATTTTTGTCTTTAAGGATATCCAGCCATTGGATCCCTCCAATTCTCTTTCTGAATCCCTTAAAATCTGCCTTTCTGAAATCTAACCTTGACGTCTGAGTCTTCACAGGTCTTCCGCCTCTAGTTATCCAAAATTCTAAAATAGCATGGTCGCTACCTCCTAGGGTCCCAGCCACTTTTACCTCCTCAACCATTTCCTCCCTGTTTATAAGGATTAGATCCAAGGTAGCAGTTCCCCTTGTTTTCTCCCTTACCTTTTGGAAGATAAAGTTGTCAGCAAGAGAGGATAAGAATTTCCTTGACCTGTTAGTTTTGCCTGAGAGAGATTCCCAACAAATGTCTGGATAGTTGAAATCTCCCATGACAACTATGTCATATTTTTTGGAGAACTTGGCCATTTGATGCATAAAGAGTTCATCTATAGCTTCAGCTTGCACAGGCAGCCTGTAGTAAATGCCTACAATGGTGTCCTTTCCATTGCTCTGTCCTTGTATTCTTACCCAAACAGTTTCCACAGAACTCCCAGTCTCTGAAGCTTCAATCTCTGTGCAGATATACGCGTTTCGAACATACAATGCGACACCCCCTCCTCGTTTATCAAGTCTGTTTCTTGCAAATAAGTTGTATCCTTCTAGTCTTGTATTCCAATCATGTGTATTGTCCCACCAAGTTTCAGTGATTCCAATGACATCATATTTCTTTTCCTGTGTTAGTAGTTCCAATTCTCCTTGTTTGTTGCCCATGCTTTGTGCATTAGTATAGAAACATTTTAGTTTGTGATTGGTTTCTCTTTCTCCAATATTTTTATTAATTAGATTCTTTCGTCTTTGTTCTTCCTTTCCACTTCTAATAGCAGAGTTCTCAATAGCATTTGTCAGGTGTATGGCTTTTTCTGGTCTTTTGCTTCCCTTCCCATGTTGTTCTAGTTTAAAGCTCTCCTTACAAGTGTAGCAAGGCGACTTCCAAATACCTGCTTTCCAGTCTTCGTAAGGTGCACCCCATCTCTAGCAAGTAGTCCATCGTATAAGTAGTTCACTCCGTGATCCAGAAATCCAAATCGTTGCTGATGGCACCATCGACGTAGCCAGTTGTTCACCTGCAGAATCTTATTCCACCTCCTTGTTCCATGGCCATGCACTGGGAGGATGGAAGAGAAGACCACCTGCGCTCCCAGTTCTTTCACTTTCTTGCCTAAGTCTTCAAAGTCTCTGCAGATGGTTTCCAGGTCGTTTCTTGCAGTGTCATTTGTCCCCACATGTAGTAGCAGGAATGGGTAGTCATCTGTAGGTCTGAAGAGTCCTGATATCCTGTCAGACACATCTTTAATTTTTGCACCTGGAAGACAACACATTTCTCTTGAAGTTATATCCGGTCTGCAGATAGCGGCCTCAGTTCCTCTCAACAGGGAATCCCCCATGACCACCACTCTCCGTTTCTTCTTCACAACATTTTTCTTTCTCCATCCAGGAGGACTCTGAAGGCGTACAAGGTTGCTGCTTGTTGGCAAAGTCTTATCCTGATGTATTTCTTCATTGTTTTCCTGCGTGAGAGCCTGGTACTGGTTTCTGAGCAGTATGGGTGCTGACTGCCTCCTGATCCTCCTGCTTCTCTGGGTCACATGTCTCCATTCCTCTGTTTCTTCAGGTGCACTTCGAATTTCTTCTCTTTCTGTAACATGAAGAGATAATTCTGCTCTGTCCAAGAACTCTTCACCTTCCTTAATGATCTTCAACGTAGCTAACCTCTCTTCGAGATTTTGCAACTTTTCCTCCAACAGGGACACAAGCTTGCATTTGTGGCATGTGAAGTTTGGCTTTTCCACTGGTAAGTCTGTGAACATGTAGCAAGAAATGCAGCTCACCAAATGGCTCCTGGCCTCTTCCATCTTGAGATTTCTTAAAAACGATGAAAGATGAGCCAAATCGGCGCGCGGTTTAATACATATACGTAAAATTATTCTTTGCTCATGATTCTCCTATGGGTGTTTATTTTGTGTGGCGCTGGTCCTTGAAGCTTCTTTTCAGATTTGTATTTGCTGACCTCTGAGACTCTGAGTTGTATTTTAGATAATTGCTGGTGGAAATGTTTTATAACAATGTAATTACAGCAAAGAGCACAAAGCGTTTCACTATATTAAAAATGAGTTTATTTTCCAGACTGAATTTATTGATATAACTTAATAATAGTTTTATTTATATCCAAAGGCTGAGACAAACCTGCGGACTTTTTGGATTCCTGGGAGAATTAAGGTCGCTTTCTTCTGATAGGCGGACTATTATTACGACCTCGTCCAGATGGCCATTTTTCACTTATTGTTGGAATATGTTTGGTGCAGCAACTCCATTACTGTCTGAGCGTTTAGTTGCTAGATTTGTATGCTGTTTATAAAGTTAAAAAAAATTCCCAGAGGCTCACACAGGGATAGCATGTGACTGTATTTCCTGTGTCTGTGAGAAGCAGCCTGCTGTAGATGCTGCACAGATAGAGACACACACATGATTTATTCCTGATCTATTAAGCTTATCATGCATTGTTCCTGATTGTTCCTGAATAAAGAAGCTCTGTTGTCACACGCTTGGAGAATATCTTGAATAATCCGCTGCCAACACTTATGTTCTATACAGGGTTTTCACTCATACAATATAATGGTTATGAGTTCTATGGGGCTGTTCCCATGTCCGTGTCTCCTTACAGACCGCGTCTGGTCATGGAGACATGTCTTTCAGCATCATGTACGAAAATCACTCATATAAGTCTATAGGTCCATGAAAATCGCGGACAGCACACACATGGCAATAGTCTGCAGATGAGTGCTATCTGAGATTAACCTCTTCACCATTACAATATGCAAATTTACAGTATGAGAATAAAAATCAAGACACCAGAATTCCATTTTGTTTTGTTTTTTTCTGTTATTTGCATCTGCTTAAAAAATTGCAATAAAAATTAAAATAAACAACACAATGTAGTGTAGTGTACGGCAGTTTCATTTACCATACACTAGTGCAATATTATATTAAGCATTTACATTTAAAGATGTAGCACAGAGGTGCCCAACATTTTATGGTCAATAACACACATTCCACAGCCTCTCTCCATAATATACCCCCTCACTGCCTCTCTCTGTGATATTCTCCCTCACTGTCTCTCTCCATGATATACCCCCTCACTGCCTCTCTTCATGATATACCCCCTCACTGCCTCTCTTCATGATATACCCCCTCACTGCCTCTCTTCATGATATACCCCCTCACTAACTCTCTCCATGAAACACCACCTCACTGCCTCTCTCCATAATATACCCCCCTCACAGCCCGTCTCCATGATATACCCCCTCACTGCCTCTCTCCGTGATATACCCACTCACTGCCTCTCTCCGTGATATACCCCCTCACTGCCTCTCTCCGTGATATACCCCCTCACTGCCTCTCTCCATGATATACCCCCTCACTGCCTCTCTCCATGATATACCCTCTCACTGCCTCTCTTCATGATATACCCCCTCACTGCCTTTCTCCGTAATATACCCCCTCACTGCCTTTCTCCGTAATATACCCCCTCACTGACTCTCTCCATGAAACACCACCTCACCGCCTCTCTTTATAATATCACCCCAATATGCCTCTCTGTATATTGTCCCCACTGCTCTTCCCTATATTATGCCCCCTTTCACAATCCGACAATTGCCCCTCATCTAAAATGAAAGCATATTTCATCTTCAGCTCCTCCGTGGAGCTCTAACCAATGCCCAATGTCGCAGCTGCTTGTGTGGCCTCGGCACTGGCAGCAGTGTGGTCATGCGCATGTGATCAGTGTGGATGTCAGGTTGCGGACTGACACGCTCTCCTCTGCCGTAGTCCCAGTTCTATTGCCAAAGTGTTTAAATGTATTCATGACTGAAAGACATGAGTACATTTGAACATAGGAAGGGTGTGGCGTTTCCCTGACAGCTGAGTGGGCCACACAATATCCTTTGGTGGGCCGCATGCGGCCTGATGCTTGTATGTTGCTGAAGAAGAAGCACATAGAGAAAAAATGCACTAAAAAATGCACAGTTCAACTGCATCTTTAAAGGGGTTGTCCACTACTAGGACAACCCCTTCTTGATCAAACTGTTTGCCCCTGATAAAATAATAAAGCCTATACTTACCTACCATGCTGGTGCCATTCTCGCAGTGTCGGCACTGCCTCTCCCGGGGCACCGGTGGTGTTGTTGTGAACAACACTATCTCCGCCTTCGGACAAATCGAAAATGAAGAGGAGGTTCTGGCTCAGGCATTGAAGGTGAGCAGAGATGAGTGAACCCATGGATGTTCGGGTTCAGTGGGTTCGGCGAACAGTTAAAGAAGGTTCGTTCCAGGTACCAGAACAGTACACGAGCCCAAGCCTGAACCCGGACCCTATTCACTTGAATGGGGGCCAGAACATCCAGTGTTTACCTCGCTGTCATGTGCATGACAGCACTGCAAACACTGCCTCTGATCAATGGTAAAATGATTACCGCCGGTCAGAGAACCACAGTTTGCACACTGTCAGATTACTTTTCACCTTTGGACACTGGCGTCAGCTGATAGGACTACTGCTCCCTTCAGCTGATGGCTGCTGCCGCTAGTAACAGTGACAGCAGGAGCGGCTGATGGCAGTATTCATCAGCTGGCACCTGCGCTCTGCAACCCTCAGCTTCTGTATGGCTGGTTATGAAGAATAGAGGGATCCCAACGCTGTATTTTTTACTTGTTTAAATAAATAATTTAAAAAAATAACGTGGGGATCCCCCCCATTTTTGACAACCAGCCTTACTAAAGCAGACAGCTGGGAGCTGCTATTCTAAGGCTCATAAAGGGCCATGGAAATTGCCCCCCACAGCCTAAAAATAGCAGCCCGCAGCCTCCCAGAAAAGGTGCATGTATTAGATGTGCCAATTCTGGCACTTTGCCTGGCTCTTCCCACGTGCCCTGTGGCAGTGGCAAGAGGGGTTTATATTTGTTTGGTTGATGTCACCTTTGTATTGTCTGGTTACTTCAAGCCCATGGGTTAGCAATGGAGAGGTTTGGATAATGGATAAAACACTAGTGATGAGCGAGCACCAATCAGCATGCAGGGATTGTCTGCCACACACTGTAATGCTGCAGCCATGTTGGTTGAGGCATTACATTGATTGGCTGGCCGCACAGCGTCATCAGGTCTGTAGTAGACCAGACGCCGCCCTGCTTGTCACAGTCTGCTCCAGACTCAGGCAGTGTAGGGAGAGTTGCTGCTGAGATAGGGTGAGATTTGCAATTTTATTAGTGTGGTTATACCATCTGTAATACACAAATCCATCTCAACCAACAGTCCTTTTAAGTACTAATTGAGGTGAATATAGTTAACAGTGCTAGGCAAGCAGGCAGTGTATGTGGGTATATAGATATCAGTGCTAGGCAGGCAGGCAGTGTATGTGGCACACTTCATTGCATATAGCAAGAGGGTCCATTCCAGTACTGTCTGCTGCTGCTTATTACAGATATTTATATACATAGTCCCAGGTATCAGGGGCCCGGATTAATTTTTTTTGGATCTTAATCCTGATTATTTTCTTTAAAAGCAATCCAGAGCACACCATTTTTTTTGCTCCATTTGCTTGTTGGCACTGAAGAATACAGCCAGATCCTTTCTATGTAACAGCGTAAAAATCCAGCTATTTTAAACATGAGTCTGGCCGTCACATGGCTCACATATCAGTGCATTGAAAATTCTGCCATTTCTGGCGTACTGTTAAATTTTCTTGTAGTGTCTTAGATAAGACTCCAGTTTGCTAAAAAAAAAAAATGTTACCTATAGGCCAGATATTTTACACTGGGGTTTGTCCGCCACACGGATCACATATCAGTGCAGTCAAAATTGTGCCATTTCAGGCCTCAAGTAAAATTTTGTTGCAGTGTCTTAGGCAAGTTATTGACACCAATGAGTTCGCTCCAAATTCAGCCATTTTTAGTGAACGTGGAAAATATTGTACTCCATGTAAAATGGGCAAGGCACGTGGCGAGGGACTGGGAAGTGGATGTGATGGTGCATGCAGAGGCCGAGGCCGTGGGCAAGCTGAAATTTTGCCACAACAAACACCCACATCTTCTCGCCTGACCTTCCTGTTCCAATTACTAGGGGACTGCAGCAGCACACCACTATTGAACCCAGAGCAGTGTCAAATGGTTGTTGGTTGGATAGTGGATAATGCTTCCAGTCACTTTGCCACCACCACCCTGTCTTACACATGGTCAAGTCTGAGTAGCAGACCACATATTCCTCACCGTGATCCTCCTTCCTGCCACCATGCCGAGTGTCCAGAGACAACTGATTTCACACTTGGACACTCCGAAGAGCTGTTCACTTTACCAT